>NW_027362953.1:47500-1247500 GCF_046119375.1 Phyllobates terribilis | reverse complement strand
CACTTCCTCCTTCGGACTCACTCAATGGTCTTCCACACCCACCCACAAAGATGGCCACACACTGGACCTCATCTTCACCCGCATCTGTTCCCTAGCTAACCTCTCTAACTCATCTCTCCCTCTCTCTGATCACAGCCTACTTACATTCTCTTCTCTCTCCTCCCCGGGGCAACAATCCCCACTCCACAAACTAGCATACCCTCGCAGAAATCTCAAACACCTTGACTTACACTCACTCTCTGAATCCCTCCTCCCTCTTACAGACATAAATTCCTTACACGATGCAGACGTTGCTGCTGCTTCATATAACACCACAATAGCTGCAGCTCTAGACTCGATCGCCCCTCTCACACACACCACATCTCGCACATTCAACAGGCAACCCTGGCACACTAAACTTACTAAAGAACTGCGCCGGGCCTCCAGGGTTACGGAGCAGAGATGGAAAAGGTCTCACTCCATCGAGCACTTCATCGCATTCAAGCAATCCCTCACTAATTTCAAGTCCGCACTCACTACAGCAAAATAAACCTACTTCTCATCTCTCATATCCTCCCTATCTCACAACCCTAAACAGCTATTTAACACTTTCAAGTCTCTCCTTCGTCCCCCAGCACCTCCTCCCTCTTCTCTCATCTCAGCCGATGACTTTGCCTCATTCTTCAAACAGAAGATTGACACCATCAGACAAAACTTTAGCCTAAACTCCACACAACGCCTCCTCATATCTATTCAACCCTCCTCCTCCAAACCCCACTTCTCCTCCATTACAGAAGGTCAAGTCTCCTCTTTACTCTCCAAATCACAACTCACCACCTGCGAACTTGACCCAATCCCATCCCACCTCATCACTAACCTTACCACAGTCTTCATCCCAACCCTAACCCATCTCTTCAATCTGTCACTAACAACCGGTGTCTTCCCCTCATGTTTCAAACATGCCGCAATCACACCCATCCTCAAAAAGCCCTCCCTTGACCCTTCCTCTCTGACCCTTCCTCACTCCTCCCCTTTGCCTCAAAACTACTAGAACAACATGTCCACCTTGAAATGTCCTTACTAAAGAACTGCGCCGGGCCTCCAGGGTTACGGAGCGGAGATGGAAAAGGTCTCACTCCATCGAGCACTTCATCGCATTCAAGCAATCCCTCACTAATTTCAAGTCCGCACTCACTACAGCAAAACAAACCTACTTCTCATCTCTCATATCCTCCCTATCTCACAACCCTAAACAGCTATTTAACACTTTCAAGTCTCTCCTTCGTCCCCCAGCACCTCCTCCCTCTTCTCTCATCTCAGCCGATGACTTTGCCTCATTCTTCAAACAGAAGATTGACACCATCAGACAAAACTTTAGCCTAAACTCCACACAACGCCTCCTCATATCTATTCAACCCTCCTCCTCCAAACCCCACTTCTCCTCCATTACAGAAGGTCAAGTCTCCTCTTTACTCTCCAAATCACACCTCACCACCTGCGAACTTAACCCAATCCCATCCCACCTCATCACTAACCTTACCACAGTCTTCATCCCAACCCTAACCCATCTATTCAATCTGTCACTAACAACCGGTGTCTTCCCCTCATGTTTCAAACATGCCGCAATCACACCCATCCTCAAAAAGCCCTCCCTTGACCCTTCCACTCTGACTAGCTACCGCCCCATGTCACTCCTCCCCTTTGCCTCAAAACTACTAGAACAACATGTCCACCTTGAAATGTCCTCCCACCTCTCCTCCTGCTCCCTCTTCGACCGCCTGCAATCTGGCTTCCGACCGCATCACTCGACTGAAACTGCCCTGACCAAAGTCACCAACGACTTACTAAATGCCAAATCCAAGCGACACTACTCCATCATCCTCCTTCTGGACCTGTCATCTGCCTTTGACACAGTGGACCATTCCCTCTTACTCCAGATTCTCTCATCTCTTGGCATCACGGACTTGGCTCTATCTTGGATCTCCTCATACTTAACAGACAGGACATTCAGCGTCTCCCACTCACGCACCACCTCCTCATCTCGCCCCCTATCTGTCGGTGTCCCCCAAGGTTCAGTTCTAGGACCTCTGCTCTTCTCCATCTACACCTTTGGCCTGGGACAGCTCATACAGTCTCACGGTTTTCAGTATCACCTCTATGCTGACGACACACAGATCTACCTCTCTGGACCCGATATCTCCTCCCTACTAACCAAAATCCCAAAATATCTGTTCGCCATGTCATCCTTCTTCTCTGACAGATTTCTAAACCTCAACATGGATAAAACAGAGTTCATCATCTTTCCACCCTCTCATTCACATCCCCAATCTGACCTAGCCATCAACGTCAATGGCTGTTCACTCTCCCCAGTCCCACAAGCTCGATGCCGTGGAGTAACCCTGGACTCTGATCTCTCCTTCAAGCCACATATCCAAGCCCTTTCCACTTCCTGCTGACTCCAACTCAAAAACATCTCCCGGATCCGTGCATTCCTCAGCAAAGACTCTGCAAAAACACTAGTGCATGCCCTCATCATATCCCGCCTCGACTAATGCAACCTCCTGCTCCGTGGCCTCCCTTACAACACTCTTGCGCCTCTCCAATCTATCCTAAACTCTACTGCTCGACTAATTCACCTGTGCCCCCGCTATTCCCCAGCCTCTCCTCTCTGTCAATCTCTTAACTGGCTCCCCATTGCCCAGAGAATCCAGTTCAAAACTCTAACCATGGCATACAAAGCCATCCACAACCTGTCTCCCCCATACATCTGTGACCTAGTCTCCCGGTACTTACCTGCACGCAACCTCTGATCCTCACAAGATCTCTTTCTCTACTCCCCATTTATCTCCTCCTCCCACAATCTGGAACTCTCTACCCCAACACATCAGACTCTCGCCGACCGTGGAAACCTTCAAAAGAAACCTGAAGACCCACCTCTTCCGACAAGCCTACAACCTGCAGTAACCACCGCTGCACGACCAGCTCTACCCTCACCTAATGTATCCTCACCCATCCCTTCTTGAATGTGAGCCCTCGCGAGCAGGGTCCTCGCTCCCCCTGTACCAGTCGCTGACTCGCTTTGTTAAGATTATGTAAATGCTTTTGTTATGTATATCCCTATCACATGTAAAGCGCCATGGAATAAATGGCGCTATAATAACAAATAATAATAATAATAAAAAGACAATATCAATTCCCATAGGAAAAGTGGTGGAGGTTACAGTGGAATAAAAAGACAATATCAATGCCCCTTTGATGAGCTGTGGAATTCAGAGTGGTTTAATCAGACGGTTTTAATGCCCCTTGGAAGAGATGTGGAGGTCATAGTAGCTTAATAAGATGTTTTTAATGCCTCTTGGAAGAGTGGTGGAGGTCGCAGTGGTTTAAAAAGGCAATATCACTGCCCCTTAGAAGAGTGGTGGAGGTTACATTGGAATAAAAAGACAATATCAATGCCCCGTGGAAAGGACATGGAGGTTTCAGCAGCTTAACAAGACAGTTTTAATGCCCCTTGGAAGAGTGGTGTTGGTTAGAGTGGAATAAAAAGACAATATCAATGCCCCTTGGAAGAGCTGTGGAGTTCAGAGTGGTTTAACCAGATGGTTTTATTGCCCCTTGGAAGAGACGTGGAGGTCACAGTAGATTAACAAGATGGTTTTAATGCCCCTTGGAATAGTGGTGGAGGTCACAATGGATTAAAAAGACAATATCAATGCCCCGTGGAAGACACGTGGAGGTCACAGTAGCTTAACAAGACAGTTTTAATGCCCCTTGGAAGTGTGGTGGAGGTCGCAGTGGAATAAAAAGACAATATCAATGCCCCTTGAAAGAGTGTTGGAGGTTACAGTGAAATAAAAAGACAATATTAATGCCTCTTGAAAGAGCTATGGAGTTCAGAGTGCTTTAAACAGATGGTTTTAATGCTCCTTGGAAGAGTGGGGGGGTCACATTCCATTAAAAAGACAATATCAATACCCCTTGGAAGAATTGTGGAGGTTACAGTGGAATAAAAAGACAATATCAATGCCCCTTGGAAGAGCTGTGGAGTTCAGAGTGGTTTAACCAGACGGTTTTAATGCCCCTTGGAAGAGATGTGGAGGTCACAGTAGCTTAACAAGACTGTTTTAATGCCTCTTGGAAGAGTGGTGGAGGACGAAGTGGATTAATAAGACAATATCAATGCCCCTTAGAAGAGAGGTGGAAGTCGTAGTGGAATAAAAAGACAATATCAATCCCACTTGGAAGAGTGGTGGAGGATACAGTGGAATATAAAGACAATATCAATGCACCGTGCAATAGACATGGACGTTACAGTAGCTAAACAAGATGTTTTTAATGCACCTTGGGAGAGTGGTGGAAGTCGTAGTGGAATAAAAATACAATATCAATGCCCCTTGAAAGAGTACTGTAGGTTACAGTGGAGTAAAAAGGCAATATCAATGCCTCTTGCAAGAGCTGTGGAGTTCAGAGTGATTTAAATTGACGGTTTTAATGCACCTAGGAAGATACGTGGAGGTCACAGTGGAATAAAAAGTCAATATCAATGTCCCTTGGAATAGTGGTGGAGGTTACAGTGGAATAAAAAGACAATATCAATGCCCCGTGAAAGAGACGTGGAAGTCACAGTAGCTTAACAAGACGGTTTTAATTCCCTTGGAAGAGAGGTGGAAGTTGCAGTGGAATAAAAAGACAATATCAATGCCCCTTGGAAGAGTGCTGGAGGTTACATTGGAATAAAAAGACAATATCAATGCCCCTTCCAAGAGCTGTGGAGTTCAGAGTGGTTTAAATTGTAGGTTTTAATGACCCTTGGAAGGGACGTGGAGGTGACAGTAGCTTAACAAGACAGTTTTAATGCCCCTTGGAAGAGTGGTGGAGGTCGCAGTGGATTAAAAAGACAATATGAATGACCCTTGGAAGAGTGGTGGAGGTCGCAGTGAATTAAAAAGACAATATCAATGCCCCTTGGAAGAGTGGTGGAGGTCGCAGTGGAATAAAAAGACAATATCAATGCCTCTTGGAAGGGACATGGAGGTCACAGTAGCTTAACAAGACGGTTTTGATGCCCCTTGGAAGACTGGTGGAGGTCGCAGTGGATTAAAAAGACTTTCAAATCCCCTTGGAAGAGTGGTGGAGGTCGCAGTGGAAAAAAAAGACAATATCAATGCCCCTTGGATGAGTGGTGGAGGTTACAGTTGAATAAAAAGACAATATCATTGCCTCTTGGAAGAGCTGTGGAGTTCAAAGTGGTTTAACCATGCGGTTTTAATGCCACTTGGAAGAGTTGTGGAGGTCACTGTAAAATAAAAAGACAATATCAATGCCCCTTGGAAGAGTGGTGGAGGTTAGAGTGGAAAAAAAAGACAATATCAATGCCCCTTGGAAGAGTGGTGGAGGTTACAGTGGAATAAAAAGACAATATCAATGACCTGTGTAAGAAACTTGGAGGTCACGGTAGCTTAAAAAGACGGTTTTAATGCACCTTGGAAGAGTCGTGGACGTTGCAGAGGAATAAAAGGACAATATCAATGCACTTGGAAGAGTGCAGAAGGTTACAATGGAATAAAAAGACATTGTCAATGCCCCTTGGAAGAGACTTGGAGGTCACAGTAGCTTAACAAGACGGTTTTAATGCCCCTTGGAAGAGTGGTGGAGGTCACAGTGGAATAAAAATGCAATATCAATGCCCCTTGAAAGAGTGGTGGAAGTTACAGTGAAATAAAAAGACAATATCAATGCCCCTTGGAAGAGCTGTGGAGTACAGAGTGTTTTAACAAAACGGTTTTTCTGCCCCTTGGAAGAGATGTGGAGGTTTCCGTAGCTTAACAAGACGGTTTTAATGCCCCTTGGAAGAGTGGTGGAGGCCGCAGTGGATTAAAAAGACAATATCAATGAACCTTGGAAGAGTGGTGGAGGTCGCAGTGGAATAAAAAGACAATATCAATGCCCCTTGGAAGAGTGGTGGAGGTTAGAGTGAAATAAAAATACAATATCAATGCCTCTTGGAAGAGTGGTGGAGGTTACAGTGGAACAAAAAGACATTATCAATGCCCCGTGGAAGAGACGTGGACATCACAGCAGCTTAACAAGATGGTTTTAATGCCCCTTGGCAGAGTGGTGGATGTCGCAGTGGAATAAAAAGACAATAACAATGCCCTGTGGAAGAGACGTGGAGGTCACAGTAGCTTAACAAGACGGTTTTAATGCCCCTTGGAAGATTGGTGGAGGTCGCAGTGGATTAAATAGACATTATCGATGCCCCTTGAAAGAGTGGTGGAGATCGCAGTGGAATAAAAGACAATATCAATGCCCCTTGGAAAAGTGGTGGAGGTCGCAGTGGAATAACCTCACTGGTACATGCTCTGCATAACTTCTCTGCTTGCTGTGTCTGCTGTAATCTAATGCTCTGCTTTGCTGATTCACCTCACTGGTACATGCTCTGCATGACTTCTCTGCTTGCTGTGTCTGCTGTAATCTAATGCTCTGCTTTGCTGATTCACCTCACTGGTACATGCTCTGCATAAATTCTCTGCTTGCTGTGTCTGCTGTAATCTAATGCTCTGCTTTGCTGATTCACCTCACTGGTACATGCTCTGCATAACTTCTCTGCTTTATCTGTCCCACTCCATTCAATACCCACATATGTCTGTCCCTTCCCCACTATAGCTCTTATCTGATTTTTAGAGGTGCTAAACTGCAGAGACTAGAGTCCAAGCTCTGTGTTTGATCACCCAGGCATCTCCTGGTGAGACGACCAGCTGCTAATTTAGCCATATGCAGCTCCCACAATGCCCTTCACCTGATAGTTTAATGTGCCCTATATATTTAGAAGCTCTGTAAGGGGTGCACTTGTGCTGGGGGGTGCACACGTCTTCTTGTGCAAAGTGGCTTCGGAGATAAGTGGCAGTTATTTCAGAGGCAGTTAGTCAGGGCAGGAGTCAGGAACCCAACACTTTGACCACTTACTCTCTTTTAACTATGTTTCTGTTAGCTCTCACTTTTTCCTCTATAGTCCTCCACTTTCTAGTAACCACTCAAATCCCTACACCTAGTAACAAACTCTTCATCTCTCCCTCGATCCTCCCCATTCATCTCACCTCCTCCTCCAAATTATTCCTAAACATTCAATCCTGGATCTCCAAACACAGACAACCACATCATGCTCTCTCTTGCTCCCACCTGCTAACACTTTCTCTGCTCCTCCTCACTGCTGGAGATATCTCTACAAATCCTGGTCCTCCTCGCCATATCCCCACAATTACTTCTTCCTCCTATCCACGACCTTCCACAAACTGTCGCAACCCTTCTAACCTCATACCCATCCAACCAATCCCCACTCCCTTAGTTGCTCTAACAGGAGCTCTATGGAACGCTCGCTCTGTCTATAACAAACTTTCATTCATCCACGATCTTTTCATTACAAACAAACTTTCCTTCCTCGCCATCACTGAAACCTGGCTCACCCCCTCTGACACAGCCTCCCCAGCTGCACTTTCATATGGCGGATTCCACCTTTCCCACACCCCCCACCCCAATGGCAAACATGGCGGAGGCGTAGGTTTTCTCCTATCAGAACACTGCACTTTCATCCAAATCCCACAGCCACCCTCCGTTACACTCCCCTCTTTTGAGGTGCACTGTGTGCGCATCTATTTCCCCTCCAACTGGCCGTCGTTTACCGACCCCCAGGGCAAGCCACCACCTTCTTAGACCACTTCACCACCTGGCTGCTTCACTTCCTCTCCACTGACATCCCCACTATCATAATGGGTGACTTCAACATCCCCATTAACACTTCCCACTCGTCTGTCTCTAAGTTCCTATCTCTCACTTCCTCCTTCGGACTCACTCAATGGTCTTCCACACCCACCCACAAAGATGGCCACACACTGGACCTCATCTTCACCCGCATCTGTTCCCTAGCTAACCTCTCTAACTCATCTCTCCCTCTCTCTGATCACAGCCTACTTACATTCTCTTCTCTCTCCTCCCCGGGGCAACAATCCCCACTCCACAAACTAGCATACCCTCGTAGAAATCTCAAACACCTTGACTTACACTCACTCTCTGAATCCCTCCTCCCTCTTACAGACATAAATTCCTTACACGATGCAGACGTTGCTGCTGCTTCATATAACACCACAATAGCTGCAGCTCTAGACTCGATCGCCCCTCTCACACACACCACATCTCGCACATTCAACAGGCAACCCTGGCACACTAAACTTACTAAAGAACTGCGCCGGGCCTCCAGGGTTACGGAGCGGAGATGGAGAAGGTCTCACTCCATCGAGCACTTCATCGCATTCAAGCAATCCCTCACTAATTTCAAGTCCGCACTCACTACAGCAAAACAAACCTACTTCTCATCTCTCATATCCTCCCTATCTCACAACCCTAAACAGCTATTTAACACTTTCAAGTCTCTCCTTCGTCCCCCAGCACCTCCTCCCTCTTCTCTCATCTCAGCCAATGACTTTGCCTCATTCTTCAAACAGAAGATTGACACCATCAGACAAAACTTTAGCCTAAACTCCACACAACGCCTCCTCATATCTATTCAACCCTCCTCCTCCAAACCCCACTTCTCCTCCATTACAGAAGGTCAAGTCTCCTCTTTACTCTCCAAATCACAACTCACCACCTGCGAACTTGACCCAATCCCATCCCACCTCATCACTAACCTTACCACAGTCTTCATCCCAACCCTAACCCATCTCTTCAATCTGTCACTAACAACCGGTGTCTTCCCCTCATGTTTCAAACATGCCGCAATCACACCCATCCTCAAAAAGCCCTCCCTTGACCCTTCCTCTCTGACCCTTCCTCACTCCTCCCCTTTGCCTCAAAACTACTAGAACAACATGTCCACCTTGAAATGTCCTCCCACCTCTCCTCCTGCTCCCTCTTCGACCGCCTGCAATCTGGCTTCCGACCGCATCACTCGACTGAAACTGCCCTGACCAAAGTCACCAACGACTTACTAAATGCCAAATCCAAGCGACACTACTCCATCATCCTCCTTCTGGACCTGTCATCTGCCTTTGACACAGTGGACCATTCCCTCTCACTCCAGATTCTCTCATCTCTTGGCATCACGGACTTGGCTCTATCTTGGATCTCCTCATACTTAACAGACAGGACATTCAGCGTCTCCCACTCACGCACCACCTCCTCATCTCGCCCCCTATCTGTCGGTGTCCCCCAAGGTTCAGTTCTAGGACCTCTGCTCTTCTCCATCTACACCTTTGGCCTGGGACAGCTCATACAGTCTCACGGTTTTCAGTATCATCTCTATGCTGACGACACACAGATCTACCTCTCTGGACCCGATATCTCCTCCCTACTAACCAAAATCCCAAAATATCTGTTCGCCATGTCATCCTTCTTCTCTGACAGATTTCTAAAACTCAACATGGATAAAACAGAGTTCATCATCTTTCCACCCTCTCATTCACATCCCCCATCTGACCTAGCCATCAACGTCAATGGCTGTTCACTCTCCCCAGTCCCACAAGCTCGATGCCGTGGAGTAACCCTGGACTCTGATCTCTCCTTCAAGCCACATATCCAAGCCCTTTCCACTTCCTGCTGACTCCAACTCAAAAACATCTCCCGGATCCGTGCATTCCTCAGCAAAGACTCTGCAAAAACACTAGTGCATGCCCTCATCATATCCCGCCTCGACTAATGCAACCTCCTGCTCCGTGGCCTCCCTTACAACACTCTTGCGCCTCTCCAATCTATCCTAAACTCTGCTGCTCGACTAATTCACCTGTGCCCCCGCTATTCCCCAGCCTCTCCTCTCTGTCAATCTCTTAACTGGCTCCCCATTGCCCAGAGAATCCAGTTCAAAACTCTAACCATGGCATACAAAGCCATCCACAACCTGTCTCCCCCATACATCTGTGACCTAGTCTCCCGGTACTTACCTGCACGCAACCTCTGATCCTCACAAGATCTCTTTCTCTACTCCCCATTTATCTCCTCCTCCCACAATCTGGAACTCTCTACCCCAACACATCAGACTCTCGCCGACCGTGGAAACCTTCAAAAGAAACCTGAAGACCCACCTCTTCCGACAAGCCTACAACCTGCAGTAACCACCGCTGCACGACCAGCTCTACCCTCACCTAATGTATCCTCACCCATCCCTTCTTGAATGTGAGCCCTCGCGAGCAGGGTCCTCGCTCCTCCTGTACCAGTCGCTGACTCGCTTTGTTAAGATTATGTAAATGCTTTTGTTATGTATATCCCTATCACATGTAAAGCGCCATGGAATAAATGGCGCTATAATAACAAATAATAATAATAATAATAATAAAAAGACAATATCAATTCCCATAGGAAAAGCGGTGGAGGTTACAGTGGAATAAAAAGACAATATCAATGCCCCTTTGATGAGCTGTGGAATTCAGAGTGGTTTAATCAGACGGTTTTAATGCCCCTTGGAAGAGATGTGGAGGTCATAGTAGCTTAATAAGATGTTTTTAATGCCTCTTGGAAGAGTGGTGGAGGTCGCAGTGGTTTAAAAAGACAATATCACTGCCCCTTAGAAGAGTGGTGGAGGTTACATTGGAATAAAAAGACAATATCAATGCCCCGTGGAAAGGAAATGGAGGTTTCAGCAGCTTAACAAGACAGTTTTAATGCCCCTTGGAAGAGTGGTGTTGGTTAGAGTGGAATAAAAAGACAATATCAATGCCCCTTGGAAGAGCTGTGGAGTTCAGAGTGGTTTAACCAGATGGTTTTATTGCCCCTTGGAAGAGACGTGGAGGTCACAGTAGATTAACAAGACGGTTTTAATGCCCCTTGGAATAGTGGTGGAGGTCACAATGGATTAAAAAGACAATATCAATGCCCCGTGGAAGACACGTGGAGGTCACAGTAGCTTAACAAGACAGTTTTAATGCCCCTTGGAAGTGTGGTGGAGGTCGCAGTGGAATAAAAAGACAATATCAATGCCCCTTGAAAGAGTGTTGGAGGTTACAGTGAAATAAAAAGACAATATCAATGCCTCTTGAAAGAGCTATGGAGTTCAGAATGCTTTAACCAGATGGTTTTAATGCCCCATGGAAGAGTGGGGGAGGTCACATTGCATTAAAAAGACAATATCAATACCCCTTGGAAGAATTGTGGAGGTTACAGTGGAATAAAAAGACAATATCAATGCCCCTTGGAAGAGCTGTGGATTTCAGAGTGGTTTAACAAGACTGTTTTAATGCCTCTTGGAAGAGTGGTGGAGATCGAAGTGGATTAATCAATGCCCCTTAGAAGAGAGGTGGAAGTCGTAGTGGAATAAAAAGACAATATCAATACCACTTGGAAGAATTGTGGAGGATACAGTGGAATATAAAGACAATATCAATGCCCCGTGCAATAGACATGGACGTTACAGTAGCTAAACAAGATGTTTTTAATGAACCTTGGGAGAGTGGTGGAAGTCGTAGTGGAATAAAAATACAATATCAATGCCCCTTGAAAGAGTACTGTAGATTACAGTGGAGTAAAAAGACAATTTCAATGCCTCTTGCAAGAGCTGTGGAGTTCAGAGTGGTTTAAATTGACGGTTTTAATGCACCTAGGAAGATACGTGGAGGTCACAGTGGAATAAAAAGTCAATATCAATGTCCCTTGGAATAGTGGTGGAGGTTACAGTGGAATAAAAAGACAATATCAATGCCCCGTGAAAGAGACGTGGAAGTCACAGTAGCTTAACAAGACGGTTTTAATTCCCTTGGAAGAGAGGTGGAAGTTGCAGTGGAATAAAAAGACAATATCAATGCCCCTTGGAAGAGTGCTGGAGGTTACATTGGAATAAAAAGACAATATCAATGCCCCTTCCAAGAGCTGTGGAGTTCAGAGTGGTTTAAATTGTCGGTTTTAATGACCCTTGGAAGGGACGTGGAGGTGACAGTAGCTTAACAAGACGGTTTTAATGCCCTTTGGAAGAGTGGTGGAGGTCGCAATGGATTAAAAAGACAATATGAATGCCCCTTGGAAGAGTGGTGGAGGTCGCAGTGGAATAAAAAGACAATATCAATTCCCCTTGGAAGAGTGGTGGAGGTTACAGCTGAATAAAAAGACAATATCAATGCCTCTTGGAAGAGTGATGGAGGTTACAGTAGCTTAACAATATGGTTTTAATGCCCCTTGGAAGAGTGGTGGAGGTAGCAGTGGAATAAAAAGTCAATGTCAATGCCCCTTTGAAGAGTGGTGGAGGTTAGAGTGGAATAAAAGACAATACAAATGCCCCTTGGAAGAGCTGTGGAGTTCAGAGTGGTTTAAACAGATGGTTTTAATGCCCCTTGGAAGAGAAGTCGACGTGACAGAAGCATAACAAGACGGTTTTAAGGCCCCTTGGAAGAGTGGTGGAGTTCGCAGTGGATTAAAAAGACAATATCAATGCTCCTTGGAAGAGTGCTGGATTTCGCAGTGGAATAAAAAGACAATATCAATGCCCCGTGGAAGGGACGTGGAGGTCAAAGTAGATTAACAAGACGGTTTTAATGCCCCTTGGAAGAGTGTTGGAGGTTGCAGGGGATTAAAAACACAAAAACAATGCCCATTGGAAGAGTGGTGGAGCTCGCAGTGGAATAAAAAGACAAAATTAATGCCACTTGGAAGAGTGGTGGAGGTTACAGTGGAATAAAAAGACAATATCAATGACCCATGGAAGAGTTGTGTAGGTCACTGTTGCTTAAAAACATGGTCTTAATGCCCCTTGGAAGAGTGGTGGAGGTCGCAGTGGAATAAATAGACAATGTCAATGCCCCTTGGAAGAGCTGTGGAGTTCAGAGTTGTTTAAATTGACGGTTTTAATGCCCCTGGGAAGAGACATGGAGGTCACAGTGGATTAAAAAGACAATATCAACGCCCCTTGGAATAGTGGTGGAGGTCGCATTGGATTAAAAAGACTATATTAATGCCCCTTGGAAGAGTGGTGGAGGTTAGAGTGGAATAAAAAGACAATACCAATGCCCCTTGGAAGAGCTGTGGAGATCAGAGTGGTTTAACCACATGGTTTTAATGCCCTTCGGAAGAGAGGTGGAGGTCGCAGTTGATTAAAAAGACAATATCAATGCCTCTTGGAAGAGTGGTGGAGGTCGCAGTGGAATAAAAAGACAATATCAATGCCGCTTGGAAGAGTGGTGGATGTTACAGTTGAATTAAAAGACAACATCAATGCCTCTTGGAAGAGCTGTGGAGTACAGAGTGGTTTAACCAGACGGTTTAATGCCCCTTGGAAGAGACTTGGAGGTCACAGTATCTTATCAAGTCTGTTTTAATGCCCCTTGGAAGAGTGGTGGAGGTCTCAGTGGATTAAAAAGACAATATCAATGCCCCTTAGAAGAGTGGTGGAGGTCGAAGTGGAATAAAAAGACAATATCAATGCCTCGTGGAAGAAACTTGGAGGTCACATTAGCTTAACAAGATGGTTTTAATGCCCCTTGGAAGAGAGGTGGAGGTCGCAATGGAATGAAAAGACAAAATCAATGCCCCTTGGAAGAGTGGTGGAGGTCGCAGTGGATTAAAAAGACAATATCAATGCCCCTTAGAAGAGTGGTGGAGGTTGCAGTGTAATAAAATGACAATATCAATTCCACTTGGAAGAGATGTGGAGGTCGCAGTGGAATAAAAAGAAAATTTCAATGCCCCTTAGAAGAGTGGTGGAGATTACAGTGGCAAAAAAAGACAACATCAATGTTCCTTGGAAGAGGGGTGAAGGTCGCAGTGGAATAAAAAGACAATATCAATGTCCCTTGGAAGAGTGGTGGAGGACGCAGTGGACTAAAAACACAATATCAATGCCCCTTGGATGAGTGGTGGAGGTCGCAGTGGAAAAAATAGACAATATCAATGCCCCGTGGAAGGGACATGGAGGTGACAGTAGCTTAACAAGACTTTTTTAATGCCCCTTGGAAAAGTGGTGGAGGTCGCAGTGGATTAAAAAGACTATCAAATCACCTAGGAAGAGTGGTGGAGGTCGCAGTGGAAAAAAAAGACAATATCAATGCCCATTGGAAGGGTGGTGGAGGTTACAGTTGAATAAAAAGACAATATCAATGCCCCATGGAAGACACGTGGAGGTAACAGTTTTAATGCCCCTTGGAAGAGTGGTGGAGGTTGCAGTGGAATAAAAAGACAATATCAATGCACATTGAAAGAGTGGTGGAGTTCAGAGTGGTTTAACGAGATGGTTTTAATGCCCCTTGGAAGAGTGGTGGAGGTCGCAGTGCATTAAAAAGACAATATCAATATCCCTTGGAAGAATGGTGGAGTTTACAGTGGAATAAAAAGACAATATCAATGCCCCTTGGAAGAGCTGTGGAGTTCAGAGTGGTTTAACCAGACGGTTTTAATGCCCCTTGGAAAAGATGTGGAGGTCAAAGTAGATTAACAAGACTGTTTTCAGGCCTCTTGGAAGAGTGGTGGAGGTCGCAGTGGATTAAAAATACAATATCAATGCCCCTTAGAAGAGAGGTGGAAGTCGCATTGGAATAAAAAGACAATATCAATGGCCCTTGGAAGAGTGGTGGAGGATACAGTGGAATAAAAAGATAATATCAATGCCCCGTGGAATAGACATGGACGTTACAGTAGCTAAACAAGATGTTTTTAATGCACCTTGGGAGAGTGGTGGAAGTCGTAGTGGAGTAAAAAGACAATATCAATGCCCCTTGAAAGAGTGCTGTAGGTTACAGTGGAACAAAAAGACAATATCAATGCCTCTTGCAAGAGCTGTGGGGTTCAGAGTGGTTTAAAATGACGGTTTTAATGCACCTTGGAAGAGACGTGGAGGTCACAGTAGCTTAACAAGATGGTTTTAATGCCCCTTGGAAGAGTGGTGAAGGTCCCAGTGGAATAAAAAGACAATATCAATGCCCCTTGGAAGAGTGGTGGAGGTTACAGGGGAATAAAAAGACAATATCAATGTCCCGTGAAAGAGACGTGGAGGTCACAGTAGCTTAACAAGACGGTTTTAATGCCACTTGGAAGAGAGGTGGAAGTTGCAGTGGAATAAAAAGACAATCTCAATGCCTCTTGGAACAGTGCTGGAGGTTTCATTGGAATAAAAAGACAACATCAATGCCCCTTGCAAGAGCTGTGGAGTTCAGAGTAGATTAAATTGACGGTTTTAATGCCCCGTGGAATTGACGTGGAGGTCAAAGTAGCTTAACAACACGGTTTTAATGTCCCTTGGAAGAGTGGTGGAGGTCGCAGTGGATTAAAAAGACAATATCCATGCCCCTTGGAAATATGATGGAGGTCGCAGTGGAATAAAAAGACAATGTCAATGCCCCTAGGAAGAGTGGAGGAGGTTAGAGTGGAATAAAAAGACAATACCAGTGCTCCTTGGAAGAGCTGTGGAGTTCAGAGTGGTTTAAATTGATGGTTTTAATGCCCCTTGGAAGAGACGTGGAGGTCACAGTGGATTAAAAAGACAATATTAATGCCCCTTGGAACAGTGGTGGAGGTAACAGTGGATTAAAAAGACAATATCAAAGCCCCTTGGAAGAGCAGTGTAGTTCAGAGCAGTTAAACCAGACGGTTTTAATGCCCATTGGAAGTGACGTGGATGTCACAGTAGCTTAAAAAGACGCTTTTAATACCCTTTGGAAAAGTGGTGGAGGTTGCAGTGGATTAAAAAGACAATATCAATGCCCCGTGGAAGAATGATAGAGGTCGCAGTGGAATAAAAAGACAATGTCAATGCCCCTTGGAAGAGTGGTGGAGGTTAGAGTGGAATAAAAATACAATACCAGTGCTCCTTGGAAGAACTGTTGAGTTCAGAGTGGTTTAAATTGATGGTTTTAATGCCCCTTGGAAGAGACGTGGAGGTCACAGTGGATTAAAAAGACAATATCAATGTCCCTTGGAAGAGTAGTGGAAATCGCAGTGGAATAAAAAAACAATATCAATGCCCCTTGGAAGAGTGGTGGAGGTGACAGTGGATTAAAAAGACAATATCAATGCCCCTTGGAAGAGCAGTGGAGTTCAGAGTAGTTAAACCAGACGGTTTTAATGCCCATTGGAAGTGACGTGGAGGTCACAGTAGCTTAAAAAGACGTTTTTAATTCCCCTTGGAAAAGTGGTGTAGGTCGCACTGGATTAAAAAGACAATATCAATGACCCTTGGAAGAGTGGTGGAGATGGCAGTGGAATAAAAAGACAATATCAATGCCCCTTGGAAGAGTGGTGGAGTTTACAGTGGAATAAAAAGACAATATCAATGCCCCGTGAAAGAGACGTGGATGTCACAGTAGCTTAGCAAGACGGTTTTAATGTCCCTTGGAAGAGAGGTGGTAGTTGCAGTGGAATAAAATGACAATATCAATGCCCCTTGGAAGAGTGCTGGAGGTTACATTGGAATAAAAAGACAATATCAATGCCCCTTGCAAGAGCTGTGGAGTTCAAAGTGGTTTAAATTGACGGATTTAATGCCCCTTGGAAGGGACGTGGAGTTGACAGTAGCTTAACAAGACGGTTTTAATGCCCCTTGGAAGGGTGGTGGAGGTCGCAGTGGATTAAAAAGACAATATGAATTCCCATTGGGAGAGTGGTGGAGGTTGCAGTGGAATAAAAAGACAATATCAATGCCCCTTGGAAGAGTGGTGGAGGTTACAGTTGAATAAAAAGACAATATCAATGCCCCTTGGAAGAGTGATGGAGGTTACAGTGGAATAAAAAGACAATATCAATGCCCCTTGGAACAGTGGTGGAGGTTACAGTTAAATAAAAAGACAATATCAATGCCCTGTGGAAGAGATGTGGAGGTCACAATAGCTTAACAAGACGGTTTTAATGCCCCTTGGAAGAGTGGTGGAGGTCGCAGTGGATTAAAAAGACAATATCAATGGGCCTTGGAAGAGTGGTGGAGGTCGCAGTGGAATAAAAAGACGTTATCAATGCCCCTTGAAAGAGTGATGGAGGTCGCAGTCGAATAAAAAGACAATATCAATGCCCCTTGGACGAGTGGTGGAGGTTACAGTGGAATAAAAAGACAATATCAATGCCCCATGGAAGAGATATGGAGGTCACTGTAGCTTAACCATATGGTTTTAATGCCCCTTGGAAGAGTGGTGGAGGTCGCAGTTTAATAAAAAGACAATGTCAATGCCCCTTGGAAGAGTGGTGGAGATTAGAGTGGAATAAAAAGACAATACAAATGCCCCTTGGAAGAGCTGTGGAGTTCAGAGTGGTTTAACCAGATGGTTTTAATGCCCCTTGGAAGAGAAGTCGACGTCACAGTAGCATAACAAGACGGTATTAATGCCCCTTGGAAGAGTGGTGGAGTTCACAGTGGATTAAAAAGACAATATCAATGTCCCTTGGAAGAATCGTGGAGGTCGCAGTGGAATAAAAAGACAATATCAATGCCCCGTGGAAGGGACATGGAGGTCACAGTAGCTTAACAAGACGGTTTTAATGCCCCTTGGAAGAGTGGTGGAGGTTGCAGTGGATAAAAAAGACAATATCAATGCCCCTTGGAAGAGTGGTGGAGGTCGCAGTGGAATAAAAAGACAATATCAATGCCCCGTGGAAGGGACGTGGAGGTCACAGTAGCTTAACAAGGCGGTTTTAATGCCCCTTAGAAGAGTGGTGGAGGTTGCAGGGGATTAAAAAGACAATAACAATGCCCATTGGAAGAGAGGTGGAGGTCGCAGTGGAATAAAAAGACAAAATCAATACCCCTTGGAAGGGTGGTGGAGGTTACAGTGGAATAAAAAGACAATATCAATGCCCCTTGGAAGAGCTGTGGAGTTCAGAGTGGTTTGACCAGACGGTTTTAATCCCCCTTGGAAGAGACGTGGAGGTCACAGTAGCTTAACAATACTGTTTTAATGCCCCTTGGAAGAGTGGTGGTGGTCGCAGTGGATTAAAAAGACAATGTCAATGCCACTTGGAAGAGTGGTGGAGGTTACAGTGGAATAAAAAGACAATATCAATGCCCCGTGGAATAGACATGAACGTGACAGTAGCTTAACAAGACGGTTTTAATGCCCCTTGGAAGAGTAGTGAAGGTTGCAGTGGATTAAAAAGACAATATCAATGCCCCTTGTAAGATTGGTGGAGTTTACAGTGGAATAAAAAGACAATATCAATGCCCCTTGGAAGAGTGTTGGAGGTTACAGTGGAATAAAAAGACAATATCAATGCCCTGTGTAAGAAACTTGAAGGTCACAGTAGCTTAACAAGACGGTTTTAATGCCCCAAGGAAGAGTCGTGGACGTCGCAGAGGAATAAAAAGACATTATCAATGCACTTGGAAGAGTGCAGAAGGTTACAATGGAATAAAAAGATATTGTCAATGCCCCTTGGAAGAGCTGTGGAGCTCAGAGCGGTTCAACCAGACGTTTTAATGCCCCTTGGAAGAGACTTGGAGGTCAAAGTAGCTTAACAAGACGGTTTTAATGCCCCATGGAAGAGTGGTGGAGGTCGCAATGGAATAAAAAGTGTAATGCACACGCCCGGACTGACTGGCGTGTGTGTGTTTAGTGGTTCCACTGTGCCATGAACCGGAGAGTGTCTGGAGGGGTGTAACTAAGTATTTGCCCGATCCGACCAAGGTCGCACGATGGCATACGACGCCCGTGCAGGGAGGAACCGAGTAGAGGGACCAGGGTCTACTCCAGGTCAGACTCCGGACACAGCTGTTGACCCACACCGGGGAATACAGGAACAGGCAGACTAGAGCGCAGGCTGGGTAGGGTCCAGTACAGACTGGGAGACAGATTCGGAGCCGCAGATGCGGTAAACAAACAGAGTAAAGCGAAACCGCAGGTGCGGTAGTCAAGGCCGAGCAGAGCAGAACCGCAGACGCGATAGAGAAGGCTGAGCAGAGCAAAACCGCAGACGCGGTTGACAAGGCTGAGCAGAGCGAAACCGCAGACGCGGTGGACAGGGCTGAGCAGAGCGAAACCGCAGACACGGTGGACAGGGCTGAGCAAAGCGAAACCGCAGACTCGGTGGACAGGGCTGAGCATGGCGAAAACGCAGACGCGGTGGACAGGGCTGAGCAAAGCGATATCGCAGATGCGGTGGACAGGGCTGAGCAAAGCGAAACCGTAGACGTTTTGGACAGGGCTGAGCAAAGCGAAACCGCAGACGCGGTGGACAGGGCTGAGCAAAGCGAAACCGCAGACGCGGTGGACAAGGCTGAGCAAAGCGAAACCGCAGACGCGGTGGACAGGGCTGAGTAAAGCGAAACCGCAGACGCGGTGGACAGGGCTGAGCAAAGCGAAACCGCAGACGCGGTGGACAAGGCTGAGCAAAGCGAAACCGCAGACGCGGTGGACAAGGTTGAGCAAGCAAGAACCGCCGAAGCGGCAAGCAAGGCATAGCGGAGGGGACAGGGCTCATTTCACGCGGAACAGACAGGAAGGGAAAGGCAGAACCAGATACCCACAGGGTACTTGCAGTGAAGTAGCGAGTGGACCACAAACTCACAAACGGAAGTACAGTGACAACGAGCAGGAGTTAGGTACGAGTTCAGACTCTGCAGAAAAAGGGAAGGTACGGACATAGAGAAAAACAGGAAACAGGCTATGAGAGTATTCAGTCAAGAACAGACACAGCAGCAAGATACAGGAGCGGGTCTAGGTATGCGGCCCCTAGAAGGCGGAAAGAACAGGCTAGGAGCGTGTTCACACAGGCCTGGAAATGCAGGCTCCAGGATAGGCAGAAGACAACAGGCTAGAAGATAATACAGACAGGACACAGTTCAGACACGGGAACTGATACCAAAGGCAGGAAACATAAACGGGACCTGGCATATCAGTGACCAGAAGCCAACTGACAGAACACAATGCTCAGGCATGGGTTAATTGGATCATCTGGTTTAAATACCAGGTGACAGACAGCAAAAGGCTGAGGACGCACAAGGGGTGTGCCTGCAGCAGGTACAAAAAGCAGGAAGTGATCGGGCACCGCCCTTAAGCAGCAGAAACAGAAGCAAACAGACAGCATGGAGGGAAGCCAGAGAGACATTCTGGATTGGAGATCAAGTGCGTGCTCTTGCACAGAGGGAGATGAACCACTATGCAAGGACGCCACCAGGTATGTTACAGTACCCCCCCCCCTTACGCCCCCTCTTCTTCAGGCCTGCCAGAATCTTCCGCAGGGAATTCGAGGGCCAAGCCTTCACTTCAAGGAGATCACTTCCACTGTCCACAGGAAAAACTGGTCTCATTTGGTTAGCTAGGATGCTACCTCCTATCCAGCCATCCTCAGCAACAGACGAAACGGGTGGAGTACCAGGAACAGCACACAAGGAAGTCTCTCTCCACATATTTTCAGGTGGCACCCCAGAGGGTACAGAAGACAACTGGAAGTCCTCCGCCGGGTTGGAGGGGGGCAGAGACTCGGGGGTAACCTCCGCTTCAGATTACACTTGTTCAGACTCACTGGATGAAGCAGGCGAGGTATCAGGTACCGAGTATAGGAGAGTCTCTGTCCATTCGCTATCAAGTAGCACCCCGAAGGGTTCAGGAGACAACTGGAGGTCCTCTGCCGGGTCAGAGGAGTGGAGAGACTCGGGGGTAACCTCTGCTTCAGAAAACACTAGGTCGGACTCACTGGACGAAGCAGGCGAGGTATCGGGTGCCGAGCATAGGAAAGTCTCTGTCCATTCACCACCAGGTGGCACCCCGAAGGGTTCTGGAGACAACTGGAGGTCCTCCGCCTGGTTGGAGGGGTGTAGAGACTCGGGGTTAACTACCGCTTTGAGGTACCCATTGTCAGGCTCACAGGACGGAGCGGACGAAGTATCGGGTACCGGGTGTAGGGAAGTCTCTCTCCTTTTGTCATCAGGTGGTATCCCGGAGGATTCTAGGTGGGCAGAATTCTCTTCGGGCAGGAGAACAGGTGCGCTACCCACGCATATTTCCCGTAGGGACTGCTCCGGGATACAGGGAAATGAAGCTTCAGCAGGGACTTCAAGGTTGGGATCAGGAGGTCTTTGGGAGGACAGACCCAGGCGTGACGGCTTGCCTCTACGCCTAGCACGCCTGGACTGCCTCTTGAGGTTGGGAGAAGTATTCCGAAGAGCGTATTCATCCTGTGTGGATTCTGGATGGGCAGTAGCCTCTTCGGGCAGGAGGACTAGTGCGCTACCTACACACATTACTCATCGGGGCTGCACCGGGATATTGGGAAGTGAAGCTTCCACAGGAGCCTCCGGGTTAGGATCATCGAAGACCATTAGAAAGGCCACCAGGAAGGCCATTATGTCCAGGTCGATAGAATCTTGTGCGTCCCATAGGGGGGTGATCCATTTCAAGGCATCACCCGCTAGGTAAGACATCATAAATCCCACCTTAGCCCGATCGGTGGGAAAACAAAGAGGGTAGAACTTGAAGTGTAGCATGCATTGCTCCACAAATGCACGACTCTGTCTTGGATCCCCGTAGTACCGTGGAGGATCCGCAGGAACGAGTGCAGAAAGATCCATCTGGACGGGTGCGTAATTCGCCTGGAACTCAGCTAAAGAAAAAAAAAATATATATATATATATTTTTTTATTTATTTTTAATGCACGTATTCGCTGGAAAACGTCTCAGAGAGCGAAGGCCGTGGGACTCAACGGGAACCATGGCCTGAGCATGCTGTAATGCACACGCCCGGACTGACTGGCGTGTGCGTGTTTAGTGGTTCCACTGTGCCATGAACCGGAGAGTGTCTGGAGGGGCGTAACTAAGTATCTGCCCGATCCGACCAAGGTCGCACGACGGCATACGACGCCCGTGCACCAGGGAGGAACCGAGCAGAGGGACCAGGGTCTACTCCAGGTCAGACTCCGGACACGGCTGTTGACCCACACCGGGGAATACAGGAACAGGCAGACTAGAGCGCAGGCTGGGTAGGGTCCAGTACAGACTGGGAGACAGATTCGGAGCCGCAGATGCGGTAAACAAACAGAGTAAAGCGAAACCGAAGGTGCGGTAGTCAAGGCCGAGCAGAGCAGAACCGCAGACGCGGTAGACAAGGCTGAGCAGAGCAAAACCGCAGACGCGGTAAACAAGGCTCAGCAGAGCAAAACCGCAGATGCGGTGGACAAGGCTGAGCAAAGCGAAACCGCAGACGCGGTGGACAGGGCTGAGTAAAGCGAAACCGCAGAAAAGGTGGACAGGGCTGAGCAAGGCGAAACCGCAGACGCGGTGGACAGGGCTGAGCAAAGCGAAACCGCAGACGCGGTGGACAGGGCTGAGCAAAGCGAAACCGCATACGCGGTGGACAGGGCTGAGCAAAGCGAAACCGCAGACGCGGTGGACAGGGCTGAGCAAAGCGAAACCGCAGACGCGGTGGACAAGGCTGAGCAAAGCGAAACCGCAGACGCGGTGGACAGGGCTGAGCAAAGCGAAGCCGCAGAAAAGGTGGACAAGGCTGAGCAAAGCGAAACCACAGACGCGGTGGACAGGGCTGAGCAAAGCGAAACCGCAGAAAAGGTGGACAAGGCTGAGCAAAGCGAAACCACAGACGCGGTGGACAGGGCTGAGTAAAGCGAAACTGCAGACGCGGTGGACAAGGCTGAGCAAAGCGAAACCGCAGACGCGGTGGACAAGGCTGAGCAAAGCGAAACCGCAGACGCAGTGGACAGGGTTGAGCAAGCAAGAACCGCCGAAGTGGCAAGCAAGGCAGAGCGGAGGGGACAGGGCTCAGTTCACACGGAACAGACAGGAAGGGAAAGGCAGAACCAGATACCCAGAGGGTACTTGCAGTGAAGTAGCGAGTGGACCACAAACTCTCAAACGGAAGTACAGTGACAACGAGCAGGAGTTCGGTACGAGTTCAGACTCTGCAGAAAAAGGGAAGGTACGGACATAGAGAAAAGCAGGAAACAGGCTAGGAGAGTATTCAGACAAGAACAGACACTGCAGCAAGATACAGGAGCGGGTCTAGGTATGTGGCCCCTAGAAGGCGGAAAGAACAGGCTAGGAGCGTGTTCACACAGGCCTGGAAATACAGCCTCCAGGATAGGCAGAAGGCAACAAGCTAGAAGATAATACAGACAGGACACAGTTCAGACACGGGAACCGATACCGAAGGCAGGAAACATAAACGGGACCTGGCATATCAGTGACCAGAAGCCAACTGACAGAACACAATGCTCAGGCATGGGTTAAATGGAGCAGCTGGTTTAAATACCAGGTGACAGACAGCAATAGGCTGAGGACGCACAAGGGGTGTGCCTGCAGCAGGTACAAAAAGCAGGAAGTGATCGGGCGCCACCCTTAAGCAGCAGAAACAGAAGCAAACAGACAGCATGGAGGGAAGCCAGAGAGACATTCTGGATTGGAGATCAAGTGCGTACTCTTGCACAGTGGGAGATGAACCACTATGCAAGGACGCCGCCAGGTATGTTACAGTACCCCCCCCCTTACGCCCCCTTTTCTTCAAGCCTGCCAGAATCTTCCGCAGGGAATTCGAGGGCCAATCCTTCACTTCAAGGAGATCACTTCCACTGTCCGCAGGAAAAACTGGTCTCATTTGGTTAGCTAGGATGCTACCTCCTATCCAGCCATCCTCAGCAACAGACGAAACGGGTGGAGTACCAGGAACAGCACACAAGGAAGTCTCTCTCCACATATTTTCAGGTGGCACCCCAGAGGGTACAGAAGACAACTGGAAGTCCTCTGCCGGGTTGGAGGGGGGCAGAGACTCGGGGGTAACCTCCGCTTCGGATTACACTTGTTCAGACTCACTGGATGAAGCAGGCGAGGTATCAGGTACCGAGTATAGGAGAGTCTCTGTCCATTCGCTATCAAGTAGCACCCTGAAGGGTTCAGGAGACACCTGGGGGTCCACTGCCGGGTCAGAGGAGTGCAGAGACTCGGGGGTAACCTCTGCTTCAGAAAACACTAGGTCGGACTCACTGGACGAAGCAGGCGAGGAACGGGTGCCGAGCATAGGAAAGTCTCTGTCCATTCACCACCAGGTGGCACCCCAAAGGGTTCTGGAGACAAGTGGAGGTCCTCCGCATGGTCGGAGGGGTGTAGAGACTCTGAGTTAACTAACGCTTTGAGGTACCCATTGTCAGGCTCACAGGACGGAGCGGATGAAGTATCGGGTACCTGGTGTAGGGAAGTCTCTCTCCATTTGTCATCAGGTGGTATCCCGGAGGATTCTAGGTGGGCAGAAGTCTCTTCGGGCAGGAGAACAGGTGCGCTACCCACGCATATTACCTATAGGGGCTGCTCCGGGATACAGGGAAAGGAAGCTTCAGCAGGGATTTCAAGGTTGGGATCAGGAGGTCTTTGGGAGGACAGACCCAGGCATGACGGCTTGCCTCTACGCCTAGCACGCCTGGACTGCCTCTTGAGGTTGGGAGAAGTATTCCGAAGAGCGTAGTCATCCTGTGTGGATTCTGGATGGGCAGTAGTCTCTTCGGGCAGGAGGACTAGTGCGCTACCTACACACTTTACTCATCGGGGCTGCACCGGGATATTGGGAAGTGAAGCTTCCGCAGGAGCCTCCGGGTTAGGATCATCGAAGACCATTAGAAAGGCCACCAGGCAGGCCATTATGTCCAGGACGATAGAATCCTGTGCATCCCATAGGGGGGTGATCCATTTCAAGGCATCACCCGCTAGGTAAGACATCATGAATCCCACCTTAGCCCGATCGGTGGGAAAACAAAGAGGGTAGAATTTGAAGTGTAGCATGCATTGCTCCACAAATGCACGACTCTGTCTTGGATCTCCATAGTACCGTGGCGGATCCGCAGGAACGAGTGCAGAAAGATCCATCTGGATGGGTGCATAATTCGCCTGGAACTCAGCTAAAGAAAAAAAAATATATATATATATAATTTTTTTAATTTATTTTTAATGCACGTATTCGCTGGAAAACGTCTCAGAGAGCGAAGGCCGTGGGACTCAACGGGAACCATGGCCTGAGCATGCTGTAATGCACACGCCCGGACTGACTGGCGTGTGCGTGTTTAGTGGTTCCACTGTGCCATGAACCGGAGAGTGTCTGGATGGGCGTAACTAAGTATCTGCCCGATCCGACCAAGGTCGCACGACGGCATATGACGCCCGTGCACGAGGGAGGAACCGAGCAGAGGGACCAGGGTCTACTCCAGGTCAGACTCCGGACACGGCTGTTGACCCACACCGGGGAATACAGGAACAGGCAGACTAGAGCGCAGGCTGGATAGGGTCCAGTACAGACTGGGAGACAGATTCGGAGCCGCAGATGCGGTAAACAAACAAAGTAAAGCGAAACCGCAGTTGCGGTAGTCAAGGCCGAGCAGAGCAGAACCGCAGACGCAGTAGACAAGGCTGAGCAGAGCAAAAACGTAGACGCGGTAGACAAGGCTGAGCAGAGCGAAAAAGCAGACGCGGTTGACAAAGCTGAGCAAAGCGAAACCGCAGACGCGGTGGACAGGGCTGAGCAACGCGAAACCGCAGACGCGGTGGACAGGGCTGAGCGAAGCGAAACCGCAGACGCAGTGGACAGGGCAGTGCAAAGCGAAACCGCAGACGTGGTGGACAGGGCTGAGCAAAGCGAAACCGCAGACGCGGTGGACAGGGCTGAGCAAAGCGAAACCGCAGACGCGGTGGACAGGGCTGAGCAAAGCAAAACCGCAAACGCGGTGCACAGGGCTGAGCAAAGCGAAACCGCAGACGCGGTGGACAGGGCAGAGCAAAGCGAAACCGCAGACGCGGTTGGCAGGGCTGAGCAAAGCGAAACCACAGACGCGGTGGACAGGGCTGAGCAAAGCGAAACCGCAGACGCGGTGGACAGGGCTGAGCAAAGCGAAACCGCAGACGCGGTGGACAAGGCTGAGCAAAGCGAAACCGCAGACGCGGTGGACAGGTCTGAGCAAAGCGAAACCGCAGACGCGTTGGACAAGGCTGAGCAAAGCGAAACCGCAGACGCGGTGGACAGGGCTGAGTAAAGCGAAACCGCAGACACGGTGGACAGGGCTGAGCAACCAAGAACCTCCGAAGCGGCAAGCAAGGCAGAGCGGAGGGGACAGGGCTCAGTTCACACGGAACAGACAGGAAGGGAAAGGCAGAACCAGATACCCACAGGGTACTTGCAGTGAAGTAGCGAGTGGACTACAAACTCACAAACGGAAGTACAGTGACAACGAGCAGGAGTTAGGTACGAGTTCAGACTCTGCAGAAAAAGGGAAGGTACGGACATAGAGAAAAACAGGAAACAGGCTAGGAGAGTATTCAGACAAGAACAGACACAGCAGCAAGATACAGGAGCGGGTCTAGATATGCGGCCACTAAAAGGCAGAAAGAACAGGCTAGGAGCGTGTTCACACAGGTCTGGAAATACAGCCTCCAGGATAGGCAGAAGACAACAGGCTAGAAGATAATACAGACAGGACACAGTTCAGACACGGGAACTGATACCGAAGGCAGGAATCATAAACGGGACCGGGCATATCAGTGACCAGAAGCCAACTGACAGAACACAATGCTCAGGCATGGGTTAATTGGAGCAGCTGGTTTAAATACCAGGTGACAGACAGCAATAGGCTGAGGACGCACAAGGGGTGTGCCTGCAGCAGGTACAAAAAGCAGGAAGTCATCGGGCGCCGCCCTTAAGCAGCAGAAACAGAAGCAAACAGACAGCATGGAGGGAAGCCAGAGAGACATTCTGGATTGGAGATCAAGTGCGCGCTCTTGCACAGTGGGAGATGAACCACTATGCAAGGACGCCGCCAGGTATGTTACAAAAAGACAATATCAATGCCCCGTGGAAGGAACGTGAAGGTCACAGTAGCAGAACAAGACTATTTTAATGCCCATTGGAAGAGTGGTGGAGGTCGCAGTGGATAAAAAAGACAATATCAAAGACACTTGGAAGAGTGGTGGAGGTCGCAGTGGAAAACAGAGACAATACCAATGCCGCTTGGAAGAGTGGTGGAGGTTACAGTCGAATAAAAAGACAATATCAATGCCTCTTGGAAGAGCTGTGGAGTACAGAGTGGTTTAACCAGACGGTTTATTGCCCCTTGGAAGAGACGTGGAGGTCACAGTAGCTTATCAAGACTGTTTTAATGGTCCTTGGAAGAGTGGTGGAGGTCGCAGTGGATTAAAAAGACAATATCAATGCCCCTTAGAAGAGTGGTGGAGGTTACAGTGGAATAAAGAACAATATCAAAGCCCCTTGCAAGAGCTGTGGAGTTGAGAGTGGTTTAAATTGACGGTTTTAATGCCCCTTGGATGAGACGTGGAGGTCACAGTAGATTAACAAGACTGTTTTAATGCCCCTTGGAAGAGTGGTGGAGGTCGCAGTGGATTAAAAAGACAATATCAATGCCCCTTAGAAGAGAGGTGGAAGTCACCGTGGAATAAAAAGACAATATCAATACCACTTGGAAGAGTGGTGGAGGATACAGTGGAATAAAAAGACAATATCAATGCCCGGTGGAATAGACATGGACTTTACAGAAGCTAAACAAGATGTTTTTAATGCACCTTGGTAGAGTGGTGGAAGTCGTAGTGGAATAAAAAGACAATATCAATGCCACTTGAAAGAGTGCTGTAGGTTACAGTGGAGAAAAAAGACAACATCAATGCCTCTTGCAAGATCTGTGGAGTTCAGAGTGGTTTAAATTGACGGTTTTAATGCACCTTGGAAGAGACGTGGTCACAGTAGCTTAACAATACGTTTTTAATGCCCCTTGGAATAGTGGTGGAGGTCGCAGTGATTTAAAAAGACAATATCAATGCCCAATGGAAGAATGGTTAAGGTCGCAGTGGAATAAAAAGACAAAATCAATGCCCCTTGGAAGAGTGGTGGAGGTTACAGTGGAAAAGAGCGACAATATCAATGCCCCTTGGAAGAGCTGTGGAGTTCAGAGTGGTTTAACCAGACAGTTTTAATGCCCCTTGGAAGAGTGGTGGAGGTCACAGTTAATTAAAAAGACAATATCAAAGACCCTTGGAAGAGTGGTGTAGGTTGCAGTGGAATAAAAAGACAATATCAATGCCCCGTGGAATTGACGTGGATGTCAAAGTAGGTTAACAAGACGGTTTTCATGCCCCTTTGAAGAGTGGTGGAGGTCGCAGTTGATTAAGAAGACAATATAAATGCCCCTTGTAAGAGTCGTGGAAGTCGCAGTGGAAAAAAAGACAATATCAATGCCCCTTGGAAGAGTAGCGGAGGTCGCAGTGGATTAAAAAGACAATATCAATGCTCCGTGGAAGAGACGTGGAGGTCACAGTAGCTTAACAAGATGGTTTTAATGCCCTTTGGAAGAGCGGTGGAGGTTGCAGTGGATTAAAAAGACAATATCAATGCCCTTTGGAAGAGTGGTGGAGGTCGCAGTGGAAAAAAATACAATATCAATGCCCCTTGGTTGAGTGGTGGAGGTTACAGTGGAATTTAAAGACAATATCAATGCCCCGTGGAAGAGATGTGGAGGTCACTGTAGCTTAACAAGACAGTTTTAATGCCCCTTGGAAGAATGGTGGAGATCGCAGTGGAATAAAAAGACAATATCAATTCCCCTTGGAAGAGATGTGGAGGATACAGTGGAATAAAAAGACAATATCAATGCCCGGTGGAATAGACATGGACGTTACAGTAGCTAAACAAGATGTTTTTAATGCACCTTGGTAGAGTGGTGGAAGTCGTAGTGGAATAAAAAGGCAATATCAATGCCACTTGAAAGAGTGCTGTAGGTTACAGTGGAGTAAAAAGACAATATCAATGCCTCTTGCAAGACCTGTGGAGTTCAGAGTGGTTTAAATTGATGGTTTTAATGCACCTTGGAAGAGACGTGGAGGTCACAGTAGCTTAACAATAAGGTTTTAATGCCCCTTGGAAGAGTGGTGTAGGTCGCAGTGGAATAAAAAGACAATATCAATGCCCCGTGGAATTGACGTGGATGTCAAAGTAGGTTAACAAGACGGTTTTCATGCCTCTTTGAAGAGTGGTGGAGGTCGCAGTTGATTAAGAAGACAATATAAATGCCCCTTGTAAGAGTGGTGGTAGTCGCAGTGGAAAAAAAGACAATATCAATGCCCCTTGGAAGAGTAGCGGAGGTCGCAGTGGATTAAAAAGACTATATCAATGCTCCGTGGAAGAGACGTGGAGGTCACAGTAGCTTAACAAGATGGTTTTAATGCTCTTTGGAAGAGTGGTGGAGGTCGCAGTGGATTAAAAAGACAATATCAATGCCCTTTGGAAGAGTGGCAGAGGTCGCAGTAGAATAAAAATACAATATCAATGCCCCTTGGTTGAGTGATGGAGGTTACAGTGGAATTTAAAGACAATATCAATGCCCCGTGGAAGAGATGTGGAGGTCACTGTAGCTTAGCAAGACAGTTTTAATGCCCCTTGGAAGAATGGTGGAGATCGCAGTGGAATAAAAAGACAATATCAATTCCCCTTGGAAGAGATGTGGAGGATACAGTGGAATAAAAAGACAATATTAATGCCCGGTGGAATAGACATGGACGTTACAGTAGCTAAACAAGATGTTTTTAATGCACCTTGGGAGAGTGGTGGAAGTCGTAGTGGAATAAAAAGACAATATCAATGCCACTTGAAAGAGTGCTGTAGGTTACAGTGGAGCAAAAAGACAATATCAATGCCTCTTGCAAGACCTGTGGAGTTCAGCGTGGTTTAAATTGACGGTTGTAATGCACCTTGGAGGAGACATGGAGGTCACAGTAGCTTAACAAATAAGGTTTTAATGCCCCTTGTAAGAGTGGTGTAAGTCGCAGTGGAATAAAAAGACAATATCAATGCCCCGTGGAATTGACGTGGATGTCAAAGTAGGTTAACAAGACGGTTTTCATGCCTCTTTGAAGAGTGGTGGAGGTCGCAGTTGATTAAGAAGACAATATAAATGCCCCTTGTAAGAGTGGTGGTAGTCGCAGTGGAAAAAAAGACAATATCATTGCCCCTTGGAAGAGTAGCGGAGGTCGCAGTGGATTAAAAAGACAATATCAATGCTCCGTGGAAGAGACGTGGAGGTCACAATAGCTTAACAAGATGGTTTTAATGCCCTTTGGAAGAGTGGTGGAGGTCGCAGTGGATTAAAAAGACAATATCAATGTCCTTTGGAAGAGTGGTGGAGGTCGCAGTGGAATAAAAATACAATATCAATGCCCCTTGGTTGAGTGGTGGAGGTTACAGTGGAATTTAAAGACAATATCAATGCCCCGTGGAAGAGATGTGGAGGTCACTGTAGCTTAACAAGACAGTTTTAATGCCCCTTGGAAGAATGGTGGAGATCGCAGTGGATTAAAAAGACAATATCAATTCCCCTTGGAAGAGATGTGGAGGTCGCAGTGGAATAAAAAGACAATATCAATGCCTCATGGAAGAGACTTGGAGGTCACAGTAGCTTAACAAGATGGTTTTAATGCCCCTTGGAAGAGAGGTGGAGGTCGCAGTGGAATAGAAAGACAATATCAATGCCCCTTGGAAGAGTGGTGGAGGTTACAGTGGAATAAAAAGACAATATCAATGATCTTTGGAAGAATGGTGGAGGTCGCAGTGGAATAAAAGGACAATATTAATGCCCCTTGGAAGATTGTTTTAGGTCGCAGTAGAATAAAAAGACAATATCAATGCCCCTTGGAAGTGTGGTGGAGGTTACAGTGGAATAACAAGACAATATCAATGCCCCTTGGAAGAGCTGTGGAGTTCACAGTGGTTTAACCAGAAGGTTTTAATGCACCGTGGAATAGACGTGGAGGTCACAGTAGGTAAACAAGACGGTTTTAATGCTTCTTGGATGAGTGTTGGAGGTTGCAGAGGTTTAAAAAGACAAAATCAATGCCCCTTGGAAGAGTGGTGGAGGTTACAGTGGAATAAAAAGACAATATCAATGCTTCTTGCAAGAGCTGTGGAGTTCAGAGTGGTTTAAATTGATGGTTTTAATGCCCATTGGAAGAGACGTGGAGATCACAGTAGCTTAAGAAGACGGTTTTAATGCCCCTTGGAAGAGTGTTGGAGGTTACAGTCCAATAAAAAGACAATATCAATGTTTCTTGGAATAGCTGTGGAGTTCAGAGTGGTTTAAATTGACGTTTTTAATGCCCTTTGGAAAAGTGGTGGAGGTCGCAGTGGATTAAAAAGACAATATCAATTCCCCTTGGAAGAGTGGGGGAGGTGGCAGTGGAAAAAAAAGACAATATCAATGCCCCTTGGAAGAATGATGGAGGTCGCAGTGGAATAAATAGACAATGTCAATGCCCCTTTGAAGAGTGGTGGAGGTCAGAGTGGAATAAAAAGACAATACCAATGCCCCTTGGAAGAGATGTGGATGTCACAATAGCTTAACAAGACGCTTTTAATGCCCCTTGGAACAGTGGTGGAGGTCGCAGTGGAATAAAAAGACATTATCAATGCCCCTTGGAAGAGTGGTGGAGGTCGCAGTGGAATAAATAGACAATTTCAATGCACAGTGGAAGAGACGTGGAGGTCACCGTAGCTTAACAAGATGGTTTTAATGCCTCTTGGAAGAATGATGGAGGTCGCAGTGGAATAAAAAGACAATGTCAATGCCCCTTTGAAGAGTGGTGGAGGTTAGAGAGGAATAAAAAGACAATACCAATGCCCCTTGGAAGAGCTGTGGAGATCAGAGTGGTTTAACCAGATGGTTTTATTGCCCCTTGGAAGAGACGTGGAGGTCACAGTATATTAACAAGACGGTTTTAATGCCCCTTGGAAAAGTGGTGGAGGTCGCAGTGGATTAAAAAGACAATATCAATGCCACTTGGAAGAGTGGTGAAGGTCCCAGTGGAATAAAAAGACAATATCAATGCCCCTTGGAAGAGTGGTGGAGGATACAGTGGAATAAAAAGACAATATCAATGCTGAGTGAAAGAGACGTGGAGATCACAGTATCTTAACAAGGCTGTTTTAATGCCCCTTGGAAGAGAGGTGGAAGTCGTAGTGGAATAAAAAGACAATATCAATGCCCCTTGAAAGATTGCTGTAGGTTACAGTGGAGTAAAAAGACAATATCAATGCCTCTTGCAAGAGCTGTGGAGTTCAAAGTGGTTTAAATTGACGGTTTTATTGCACCTTGGAAGAGACGTGGAGTTCACTGTAGCTTAACAATACGGTTTTAATGCCCCTTGGAAGAGTGCTGAGGTCGCAGTGGATTAAAAAGACAACATCTATGCCACTTGGAAGAGTGGTGAAGGTCCCAGAGGAATAAAAAGACAATATCAATGCCCCTTGGAAGAGTGGTGGAGGATACAGTGGAATAAAAAGACAATATCTATGCCCCGTGAAAGAGACGTTGAGGTCACAGTAGCTTAACAAGACGGTTTTAATGCCCCTTTGAAGAGAGGTGGAAGTTGCAGTGGAATAAAAAGACAATATCAATGCCCCTTGGAAGTGTGTTGGAAGTTACATTGGAATAAAAAGGCAATATCAATGCCCGTTGCAAGAGCTGTGGAGTTCAGAGGGGTTTAAATTGACGGTTTTAATTCTCCTCGGAAGTGACGTGGAGGTGACTGTAGCTTAACAAGGCGGTTTTCATGCCCCTTGGTAGAGTGGTGTAGGTCGCAGTGGATTGAAAAGACAATATGAATGCCCCTTGGAAGAGTGGTGGAGGTCGCAGTGGAATCAAAAGACAATATCAATGCCCCTTGGAAGAGTGGTGGAGGTTACAGTTGAATAAAAAGACAATATCAAGTCCCCTTGGAAGAGTGATGGAGGTTACAGTGGAATAAAAAGACAATATCAATGCCCCTTGGAACAGTGGTGGAGGTTACAGTTAAATAAAAAGACAATATCAATGCCCCGTGGAAGAGATGTGGATGTCACAATAGCTTAACAAGACGGTTTTAATGCCCCTTGGAACAGTGGTGGAGGTCGCAGTGGAATAAAAAGACATTATCAATGCCCCTTTGAAGAGTGGTGGAGGTCGCAGTGGAATAAAAAGACAATATAAATGCCCCTTGGACGAGTGGTGGAGGTTACAGTGGAATAAATAGACAATTTCAATGCACCGTGGAAGAGACGTGGAGGTCACAGTAGCTTAACAAGATGGTTTTAATGCCTCTTGGAAGACTGGTGGAGGTCGCAGTGGAATAAATAGACAATATCAAAGCCCCTTGGAAGAGTGGTGGAGGTTACAGTGGAATAAAAAGACAATAATAATGCCCCTTGGAAGAGCTGTGGAGTTCAGAGAGGTATAACGAGATGGTTTTAACGCTCCTTGGAAGAGACGTGGAGGTCACAGTAACTTAACAACACGGTTTTAATGCCCCTTGGAAGAGTGGTGGACGTAGCAGTGGAATAAAAAAACAATATCAATGCCCCTTGGAAGATTGGTGGAGGTAACAGTGGAATAAAAAGACAATATCAATGCCCCGTGGAATAGATGTGGAGGTCACTGTAGCTTAACAATATGGTTTTAATGCACCTTAGAAGAGTGGTGGAGGAAGCAGTGGAATAAAAAGACAACGTCAATGCCCTTTGGAAGAGTGGTGGAGGTTAGAGTGGAATAAAAAGACAATACAAATGCCCCTTGGAAGAGCTGTGGAGTTCAGAGTTTTTTAACAAGATGGTTTTAATGCCCCTTGGAAGGGAAGTCGACGTCACAGTAGCATAACAAGACGGTTTTAATGCCCCTTGGAAGAGTGGTGGAGTTCGCAGTGGATTAAAAAGACAATATCAATGTCCCTTGGAAGAGTGGTAGAGGTCGCAGTGGAATAAAAAGACAATACCAATGCCCCGTGGAAGGGACGTGGAGGTCACAGTAGCTTAACAAGACGGTTTTAATCCCCCTTGGAAGAGTGGTGGAGGTTGCAGGGGATTATAAAGACAATAACAATGCCCATTGGAAGAGTGGTGGAGGTCGCAATGGAATAAAAAGACAAAATCAATGCCCCTTGGAAGAGTGGTGGAGGTTACAGTGGAATAAAAAGACAATATCAATGCCCCTTGGAAGAGCTGTGGAGTTCAGAGTGGTTTGACCAGACGGTTTTAATGCCCCTTGGAAGGGACGTCGAGGTCACAGTAGCTTAAAAAGACTGTTTTAATGCCCCTTGGAAGAGTGGTGGAGGTCGCAGTGGATTAAAAAGACAATATCAATGCCCCTTAGAAGAGAGGTGGAAGTCGCAGTGGAATAAAAAGACAATGTCAATGCAACTTGGAAGAGTGGTGGAGGTTACAGTGGAATAAAAATACAATATCAATGCCCTGTGGAATAGACATGGACATGACAGTAGCTTAACAAGATGGCTTTAATGCTCCTTGGAAGAGTGGTGGAGGTGGCAGTGGATTAAAAAGACAATATCAATGCCCATTGGAAGAGTGGTAGAGGTCGCAGTGGAATAAAAAGACAAAATCAATGCCCATTGGAAGAGTGGTGGAGGTTACAGTGGAGTAAAAAGACAATATCAATGCCCAATGGAAGAGTTGTGGAGGTCTCTGTAGCTTAACAAGAAGGTCTTAATGCCCCTTGGTAGAGTGGTGGAGGTCGCAGTGGAATTAATATACAATGTCAATGCCTCTAGGAAGAGTTGTAGAGGTTAGAGTGGAATAAAAAGACAATACCAGTGCAGCTTGGAAGAGCTGTGTAGTACAGAGTGGTTTAAATTGACGGTTTTAATGCCCCTTGGAAGAGACATGGAGGTCACAGTAGATTAAAAAGACAATATCAATGCCACTTGGAAAAGTGGTGGAGGTCGCAGTGGAATAAAAAGGCAATATCAATGCCCCGTGGAAGGGACGTAGAGGTCGCAGTAGCTTCACAAGACGGTTTTAATGCCCCTTGGAAGAGAGGTGGAGGTCACAGTTGATTAAAAAGACAATATCAATGCCCCTTGGAAGAGTGGTGAAGGTCGCAGTGGAATAAAAAGACAATATCAATGCCACTTGGAAGAGTGGTGGATGTTACAGTCGAATGAAAAGACAATATCAATCCCCCTTGGAAGAGATGTGGTGGTCGCAGTGGAATAAAAAGACAATATCAATGCCTTGTGGAAGAGACTTGGAGGTCACAGTAGCTTAACAAGATGGTTTTAATGCCCCTTGGAAGAGAGGTGTACGTCGCAGTGGAATAAAAAGACAATATCAATGCCCCTTGGAAGAGTGGTGGAGGTTACAGTGGAATAAAAAGACAATATCAATGACCCTTGGAAGAGTGGCGGAGATCGTTGTGGATTTAAAAGACAATGTCAATGCCCCTTAGAAGAGTGGTGGAGGTCGCCGTGGAATAAAATGACAATATCAATGCACCTTGGAAGATTGGTGGAGGTTACAGAGGAATAAAAAGACAATATCAATGCCCTTTGGAAGAGTGATGGAGATTACAGTGGAATAAAAAGACAATACCAATGCCCTGTGTAAGAAACTTGGAGGTCACAGTAGGTTAACAAGACGGATTTAATGCCCCTTGGAAGAGTCGTGGACGTCACAGAGGAATAAAAAGACAATATCAATGCCTCCTGGAAGAGACCTGGAGGTCACAGTAGCTTAACAAGATGGTTTTATTGCCCCTTGGATGCGAGGTGGAGGTTGCAGTGGAATAAAAAGACAATATCAATGCCCCTTGGAAGAGTGGTGGAGGTTACAGTGGAATAAAAAGACAATATCAATGACCCTTGGAAGAGTGGTGGAGGTCGCAGTGGAATAAAAAGACAATATCAATGCCCGTTGGAAGAGTGGTGGAGGTTACAGTGGAATAAAAAGACAATATCAATGACCCTTGGAAGAGTGGTGGAGGTCGCAGTGGAATAAAAAGACAATATCAATGCCCCTTGGAAGAGTCTTGGAGGTTACAGTGGAATAAAAAGACAATATCAATGACCCTTGGAAAAGTGGTGGAGGTCGCAGTTGAATAAAAAGACAATATTAATGCCCCTTCGAAGAGTGGTGGAAGTTACAGTGGAATAAAAAGACAATATCAATGACCCTTGGAAGAGTGGTGGAGGTCGCAGTGTAATAAAAAGACAATATTAATGACCCTTGGAAGAGTGGTAGAGGTCGCAGTGGAAAAAAAAGACAATATTAATGCCCCTTGGAAGAGTGGTGGAGGTCGCAGAAAAATAAAAAGACAATATCAATGCCCCTTGGAAGAGTGGTGGAGGTTGCAGTGGAATGAAAAGACAATATCAATGCCTCTTGCAAGAGCTGTGGAGTTCAGAGTGGTTTAAATTGACGGTTTTATTGCCCCTTGGAAGAGACGTGGAGGTCACAGTAGCTTAACAAGACGGTTTTACTGCCCCTTGGAAGAGTGGTGGAGGTTACAGTGGAATAAAAAGACAATATCAATGCCCCTTGGAAGAGCTGTGGAGTTCATACTTGTTTAACCAGTAGGTTTTAAGGCACCGTGGAATAGACGTGGAGGTCACAGTAGCTAAACAAGACAGTTTTAATTCTTCTTGGAAGAGAGATGGAGGTCGCAGTGGATTAAAAAGACAAAATCAATGGCCCTTGGAAGAGTGTTGGAGGTCTCAGTGGAATAAAAAGACAATATCAATGCCTCTTGCAAGAGCTGAGGAGTTCAGAGTTGTTTAAATTGACAGTTTTAATGCCCCTTGGAAGAGTGGTGGAGGTCGCAGTGGATTAAAAAGACATTATCGATGCCCCTTGGAAGATTGGTGGAGGTCGCAGTGGAATAAAAAGAAAATATCAATGCCCCTTAAAAGAGTTGTGGAGGTTACAGTGGAAAAAAAAGACAATATCAATGTTTCTTTGTAGAGGGGTGAAGGTCGCAGTGGAATAAAAAGACAATATCAATGTCCCTTGGAAGAGTGGTGGAGGTCGCAGTGGATTAAAATGACAATATCAATGCCCCTTGGAAGAGTGGTGGAGGTTGCAGTGGAATAAAAAGACAAAATCAATGCCCCGTGGAAGGGACGTGGAGGTCACAGTAGCTTAAAAAGACGGTTTTAATGCCCCTTGGAAGAGTGGTGGAGGTCGCAGTGGAAAAAAAAGACAATATCAATGCCCCTTGGTAGAGTGGTGGAGGTTACAGTTGAATAAGAAGACAATATCAATGCCTCTTGGAAGAGCTGTGGAGTTCAGAGTGGTTTAACCATGCTTTTTTAATGCCCATTGGAAGAGACGTGGAGGTCACAGAAGCTTATCAAGACTGTTTTAAAGGCACTTGGAGCAGTGGAAGTGGTCGCAGTGGATTAAAAAGACAATATCAATTCCCCCTTGGAAGAGTGGTGGATGTTACAGTGGAATAAAAAGACAAAATCAATGCCCCTTGGAAGAGTGGTGGAGGTTACAGTGGAATAAAAAGACAGTATCAATGTCCCTTGGAAGAATGGTGGAGGTTACAGTGGAATGAAAAGACAATATCAATGCCCCTTGGAAGAGTGGTGGAGGTTACAGTGGAATAAAAAGACAATATCAATGACCCTTGGAAGAGTCGTGGAGGTCGCAGTTGAATAAAAAGACAATATTAATGCCCCTTGGAAGAGTGGTGGAAGTTACAGTGGAATAAAAAGACAATATCAATGACCCTTGGAAGAGTGGTGGAGGTCGCAGTGTAATAAAAAGACAATATTAATGCCCCTTGGAAGAGAGGTGGCGGTCGCAGTTGATTAAAAAGACAATATCAATGCCCCTTGGAAGAGTGGTGGAGGTCGCAGTGGAATAAAAAGACAATATCAATGCCGCTTGGAAGAGTGGTGGATGTTACAGTCAAATGAAAAGACAATATCAATGCCTATTGTAAGAGCTGTGGAGTTCAGAGTGTTTAACCAGACTGTTTTAATGCCCCTTGGAAGAGACGAGGAGGTCACAGTAGCTAAACAAGACTGTTTTAATGCCCCTTGGAAGAGTGGTGGAGATCGTTGTGGATTTAAAAGACAATGTCAATGCCCCTTAGAAGAGTGGTGGAGGTCGCCGTGGAATAAAAAGACAATATCAATGCCCTTTGGAAGAGTGTTGGAGGTTGCAGTGGTATAAAAAGACAATATCAATGCCCTGTTTAAGAAACTTGGAGGTCACAGTAGCTTAACAAGACGGTTTTAATGCCCCTTGGAAGAGTCGTGGATGTCGCAGAGGAATAAAAAGACAATATCAAAGCGCTTGGAAGAGTGCAAAAGGTTACAATGGAATAAAAAGACATTGTCAATGCACCTTGGAAGAGCTGTGGAGCTCAGAGCGGTTTAACCAGACGGTTTTAATGCCCCTTGGAAGAGACGTGGAGGTCACAGTAGCATAACAAGACGTTTTAATGCCCATTGGAAGAGTGGTGGAGGTCGCAGTGGATAAAAAAGACAATATCAAATCCCCTTGGAAGAGTGGTGGAGGTAGCAATGGAAAACAGAGACAATATCAATGCCCCTTGGAAGAGTGGTGGAGGTTACAATCGAATAAAAAGACAATATCAATGCCTCTTGGAAGAGCTGTGGAGTACAGAGTGGTTTAACCAGATGGTTTAATGCCCCTTGGAAGAGACGTGGAGGTCACAGTAGCTTATCAAGACTGTTTTAATGCCCCTTGGAAGAGTGGTGGAGGTTGCAGTGGATTAAAAAGACAATATCAATGCCCCTTAGATGAGTGGTAGAGGTCGCAGTGGAATAAAAAGACAATATTAATGCCTCTTGGAAGAGTGGTGGAGGTCGCAGAAAAATAAAAAGACAATATCAATGCCCCTTGGAAGAGTGGTGGAGGTTACAGTGGAATAAAAAGACAATATCAATGCACCTTGGAAGAGCTGTGGAGTTCACACTTGTTTAACCAGTAGGTTTTAAGGCACCGTGGAATAGACGTGGAGGTCACAGTAGCTAAACAAGACAGTTTTAATTCTTCTTGGAAGAGAGATGGAGGTCGCAGTGGATTAAAAAGACAAAATCAAGGGCCCTTGGAAGAGTGTTGGAGGTCTCAGTGGAATAAAAAGACAATATCAATGCCTCTTGCAAGAGCTGTGGATTTCAGAGTTGTTTAAATTGACAGTTTTAATGCCCCTTGGAAGAGACGTGGATGTCACAGTAGCTTAACAAGATGGTTTTAATGCCCCTTGGAAGAGTGGTGGAGGTCGCAGTGGATTAAAAAGACATTATCGATGCCCCTTGGAAGATTGGTGGAGGTCGCAGTGGAATAAAAAGAAAATATCAATGCCCCTTAAAAGAGTTGTGGAGGTTACAGTGGAAAAAAAAGACAATATCAATGTTCCTTTGTAGAGGGGTGAAGGTCGCAGTGGAATAAAAAGACAATATCAATGTCCCTTGGAAGAGTGGTGGAGGTCGCAGTGGATTAAAAAGACAATATCAATGCCCCTTGGAAGAGTGGTGGAGGTCGCAGTGGAATAAAAAGACAAAATCAATGCCCCGTGGAAGGGACGTGGAGGTCACAGCAGCTTAACAAGACGGTTTTAATGCCCCTTGGAAGAGTAGTGGAGGTCGCAGTGGATTAAAAAGACAATATCAATTCCCCTTGGAAGAGTGGTGGAGGTCGCAGTGGAAAAAAAAGACAATATCAATGCCCCTTGGTAGAGTGGTGGAGGTTACAGTTGAATAAGAAGACAATATCAATGCCTCTTGGAAGAGCTGTGGAGTTCAGAGTGGTTTAACCATGCTTTTTTAATGCCCCTTGGAAGAGACGTGGAGGTCACAGAAGCTTATCAAGACTGTTTTAAAGCCACTTGGAGCAGTGGTAGAGGTCGCAGTGGATTAAAAAGACAATATCAATGTCCCTTGGAAGAGAGGTGGATGTTACAGTGGAATAAAAAGACAAAATCAATGCCCCTTGGAAGAGTGGTGGAGGTTACAGTGGAATAAAAAGACAATATCAATGTCCCTTGGAAGAATGGTGGAGGTTACAGTGGAATGAAAAGACAATATCAATGCCCCTTGGAAGAGTGGTGGAGGTTCCAATTAAATAAAAAGACAATATCAATGCCCCTTGGAAGAGACGTAGAGGTCACAGTGGAATAAAAAGACAATATTAATGCCCCTTGGAAGAGTGGTGGAGGTCACAGTAAAATAAAAAGACAATATCAATGAGCCTTGGAAGAGTTGTGGAGGTTAGAGTGGAATAAAAAGACAATATCAATGCCCCTTGCAAGAGCTGTGGAGTTCACAGTGGTTTAACCAGAAAGTTTTAATACACCGTGGAATAGACGTGGAGGTCACAGTAGCTTAACAAGACGGTTTCAATGCTTCTTGAAAGAGTGATGGAGGTCGCAGTTGATCAAAAATACAAAATCAATGCCCCTTGGAAGAGTGGTGGAGGTTACAGTGGAATAAAAATACAATATCAATGCCCCTTGAAAGAGTGGTGGAAGTTAAAGTGAAATAAAAAGACAATATCAATGCCCCTTGGAAGAGCTGTGGAGTACAGAGTGGTTTAACCAAACGGTTTTAGTGCCCCGTGGAAGGGACGTGGAGGTCAAAGTAGCATAACAAGACGGTTTTAATGCCCATTGGAAGAGTGGTGGAGGTCGCAGTGGATAAAAAAAACAATATCAAATCCCATTGGAAGAGTGGTGGAGGTCGCAGTGGAAAACAGAGACAATATCAATGCCCCTTGGAAGAGTGGTGGAGGTTACAGTCGAATAAAAAGACAATATCAATGCCTCTTGGAAGAGCTGTGGAGTACAGAGTGGTTTAACCAGACGGTTTAATGCCCCTTGGAAGAGACGTGGAGGTCACAGTAGCTTATCAAGACATTTTTAATGCCCCTTGGAAGAGTGTTGGAGGTCGCAGTGGAATAAAAAGACAATATCAATGCCCCTTAGAAGAGTGGTGGAGGTCGCAGTGGAATAAAAAGACAATATCAATGCCTCGTGGAAGAGACATGGGGGTCACAGTAGCTTCTCAAGATGGTTTTAATGCCCCTTGGAAGAGAGGTGGAAGTTGCAGTGGAATAAAAAGACAATATCAATGCCCCTTGGAAGAGTGATGGAGGTTACAGTGGAATAAAAAGACAATATCAATGACACTTGGAAGAGTGGTGGAGGTCGCAGTGGATTAAAAAGACAATATCAATGCCCCTTAGATGAGTGGTAGAGGTCGCAGTGGAATAAAAAGACAATATTAATGCCCCTTGGAAGAGTGATGGAGGTTACAGTGGAATAAAAAGACAATATCAATGCCCCTTGGAAGAGTGATGGAGGTTACAGTGGAATAAAAAGACAATATCAATGACACTTGGAAGAGTGGTGGAGGTCGCAGTAAAATAAAAAGACAATATCAATGCCCCTTGGAAGAGTGGTGGAGGTTACAGTGATATAAAAAGACAATATCAATGCCCCTTGGAAGAGCTGTGGAGTTCTCAGTGGTTTAACCAGAAGGTTTTAAGGCACCGTGGAATAGACGTGGAGGTCACAGTAGCTAAATAAGACGGTTTTAATGCTTCTTGGAAGAGTGATGGAGGTCGCAGTGGATTAAAAAGACAAAATCAATGCCCATTGGAAGAGTGGTGGAGGTTACAGTGGAATAAAAAGACAATATCAATGCCTCTTGCAAGAGCTGTGGAGGTCAGAGTGGTTTAAATTGAAGGTTTTAATGCCCCTTGGAAGAGACGTGGAGGTCACAGTAGCTTAACAAGATGGTTTTAATGCCCCTTGGAAGAGTGGTGGAGGTTACAGTCGAATAAAAAGACAATATCAATGCCTCTTGGAAGAGCTGTGGAGTTCAGAGTGGTTTAACCAGACGGTTTTAATGCCCCTTGGAAGAGACGTGGAGGTCACAGTAGCTTATCAAAACTGTTTTAATGCCCCTTGGAAGAGTGGTGGAGGTCGCAGTGGATTAAAAAGACAATATCAATGCCACTTAGAAGAGTGGTGGAGGTCGCAGTGGAATTAAAAGACAATATCAATTCCACTTGGAAGAGATGTGGAGGTCGCAGAGGAATAAAAACACAATATCAATGCCTCGTGGAAGAGACTTGGATGTCACAGTAGCTTATCAAGATGGTTTTAATGCCCCTTGGAAGAGAGGTGGAGGTCGCAGTGGAATAAAAAGACAATTTCAAAGCCCCTTGGAAGAGTGGTGGAGGTTACAGTGGAATAAAAAGACAATATCAATGACCATTGGAAGAGTGGTGGAGGTCGCAGTGGAATAAAAAGACAATATTAATGCCCCTTGGAAGAGTGGTGGAGGTCGCAGTAAAATAAAAAGACAATATCAATGCCCCTTGGAAGAGTGGTGGAGGTTACAGTGGAATAAAAACACAATATCAATGCCCCTTGGAAGAGCTGTGGAGTTCACAGTGGTTTAACCAGAAGGTTTTAAGGCACCGTGGAATAGACGTGGAGGTCACAGTAGCTAAAGAAGACGGTTTTAATTCTTCTTGGAAGAGAGATGGAGGTCACAGTGGATTAAAAAGACAAAATCAATGGCCCTTGGAAGAGTGTTGGAGGTCGCAGTGGAATAAAAAGAAAATATCAATGCCTCTTGCAAGAGCTGTGGAGTTCAGAGTTGTTTAAATTGACGGTTTTAATGCCCCTTGGAAGAGAAGTGGAGGTCACAGTAGCTTAACAAGACGGTTTTAATGCCACTTGGAAGAGTGGTGGAGGTCGCAGTGGATTAAAAAGACATTATCGATGCCCCTTGGAAGATTGGTGGAGGTCGCAGTGGAATAAAAAGAAAATATCAATTCGCATTAAAAGAGTTGTGGAGGTTACAGTGGAAAAAAAAGACAATATCAATGTTCCTTTGCAGAGGGGTGAAAGTCGCAGTGGAATAAAAAAACAATATCAATGTCCCTTGGAAGAGTGGTGGAGGTCGCAGTGGCTTAAAATGACAATATCAAAGCCCCTTGGAAGAGTGGTGGAGGTCGCAGTGGAATAAAAAGACAATATCAATGCCCAGTGGATGGGACGTGGAGGTCACAGTAGCTTAACAAGACAGTTTTAATGCCCCTTGGAAGAGTGGTGGAGGTCGCAGTGGATTAAAAAGACTATCAAATCCCCTTGGAAGAGTGGTGGAGGTCGCAATGGTTTAACCATGCAGTTTTAATGCCCCTTGGAATAGACGTGGAGGTCACAGAAGCTTATCAAGACTGTTTTAAAGCCACTTGGAGGAGATGTAGAGGTCGCTGTGGATTAAAAAGACAATATCAATGCCCTGCCCCTTGGAAGAGTGGTTGAGGTTACAGTGGAATAAAAAGACAACATCTATGCCCCTTGGAAGAGTGGTGGAGGTTACAGTGGAATAAAAAGACAATATCAATGTCCCTTGGAAGAATGGTGGAGGTTACAGTGGAATAAAAAGACAATATCAATGCCCCTTGGAAGAGTGGTGGAGGTTCCAATTAAATAAAAAGACAATATCAATGCCCCTTGGAAGAGACGTGGAGGTCACAGTGGAATAAAAAGACAATATTAATGCCCCTTGGAAGAGTGGTGGAGATCGCAGTAAAATAAAAAGACAATATCAATGCCCCTTGGAAGAGTGGTGGAGGTTACAGTGGAATAAAAAGACAATATCAATGCCCCTTGGAAGAGCTGAGGAGTTCACAGTGGTTTAACCAGAAAGTTTTAATACACCGTGGAATAGACGTGGAGGTCACAGGACCTTAACAAGACGGTTTCAATGCTGCTTGGAAGAGTGATGGAGGTCGCAGTTGATTAAAAAGACAATATCAATGCCCCTTGGAAGAGTGGTGGAGGTTACAGTGGAATAAAAATACAATATCAATGCCCCTTGAAAGAGTGGTGGAAGTTACAGTGAAATAAAAAGACAAGATGTATGCCCCTTGGAAGAGCTGTGGAGTACAGAGTGGTTTAACCAAACGGTTTTAGTGCCCCTTGGAAGAGACTTGGAGGTCACAGTAGCTTAACAAGATGGTTTTAATGACCCTTGGAAGAGTGTTGGATGTCGCAGTGGATAAAAAAGACAATATCAATGAACCTTGGAAGAGTGGTGGAGGTCGCAGTGGAATAAAAACACAATATCAATGCTCCTTGGAAGAGTGGTGGAAGTTACAGTGGAATAAAAAGACAATATCAATGCCTCTTGGAAGAGTGGTGGAGGTTACAGTGGAAAAAAAAGACAATATCAATGCCCCGTGGAAGAGACGTGGACATCACTGTAGCTTAACAAGACGGTTTTAATGCCCCTTGGCAGAGTGGTGGAGTTCGCAGTGGAATAAAAAGACAAAATCAATGCCCTGTGGTTGAGACGTGGAGGTCACAGTAGCTTAACAAGACGGTTTTAATGCCCCTTAGAACAGTGGTGGAGGTTACAGTGGAATAAAAGACATTATCAATGCCCTTTGGAAGAGTGGCGGAGGTCGCAGTGGAATAAAAAAAAATATCAATGCCCCTTGGAAGAGTTGTGGAGGTCACAGTGGAATAACCTCAATGGTACATGCTCTGCATAACTTCTCTGTTTGCTGTGTCGGCTGTAATCTAATGCTCTGCTTTGCTGATTCACCTCACTGGTACATGCGCAGCATAACTTCTCTGTTTGCTGTGTCTGCTGTAATCTAATGCTCTGCTTTGCTGATTAACCTCACTGGTACATGCTCTGCATAACTTCTCTGCTTTATCTGTCCCACTCCAGTCAATACCCACATATGTCTATCCCTTCCCCACTCTAGATCTTATCTGAATTTTAGAGGTGCTAAACTGCAGAGACTAGAGTCCTAGCTCTGTGTTTGATCACCCAGCCATCTCCTGGTGAGAAGACCAGCTGCTAATTTAGCCATATGCAGCTCCCACAATGGCCTTCACCTGATAGTTTAATGTGCCCTATATATTTAGAAGCTCTGTAAGGGGTGCACTTGTGATGGGGTGTGCACGCGTCTTCTTGTGCAAAGTGGCTTCGGAGATAAGTGGCAGTTATTTCAGAGGCAGTTAGTCAGGGCAGGAGTCAGGTAACCAACACTTTGACCATTTACTCTTCTATAACTATGTCTCTATTAGCTCTCACTTTTTCCTCTATAGTCCTCCACTTTCTAGTAACCCCTCAAATCCCTACAACTAGAAAAAAACTCTTCATCTCTCCCTCCATCATCCCCATTCATCTCACCTCCTCCTCCAAATTATTCCTAAACATTCAATCCTTGATCTCCAAACACAGACAGCCACCTCATGCTCTCTCTTGCTCCCACCTGCTAACATTTTCTCTGCTCCTCCTCAATGCTGGAGATATCTCTCCAAATTCTGGTCCTCCTCACCATATCCCCACAGTTACTTCTTCCTCCTATCCATGACCTTCCACAAACTGTCGCAACCCTTCTAACCTCATAACCATCCAACCAATCCCCACTCCCTTAGTCGCTCTAACAGGAGCTCTATGGAACGCTCGCTCTGTCTGCAACAAACTTTCCTTCATCCACGATCTTTACATTACTAACAAACTTTCCTTCCTCGCCATCACTGAAACCTGGCTCACCCCCTCTGACACAGCCTCCCCAGCTGCACTTTCATATGGCGGATTCCACCTTTCCCACACCCCCCGCCCCAACGGCAAACATGGCGGTGGCGTAGGTTTTCTGCTATCAGAACACTGCGCTTTCACCCAAATCCCAATGCCACCCTCCGTTACACTCCCCTCTTTTGAGGTGCACTGTGTGCATATCTATTCCCCCTCCAACCTCCAACTGGCCGTCGTTTACCGACCCCCAGGGCAAGCCACCACCTTCTTAGACCACTTCACCACCTGGCTGCTTCACTTCCTCTCCACTGACATCCCCACTATCATAATGGGTGACTTCAACATCCCCATTAACACTTCCCACTCGTCTGTCTCTAAGTTCCTATCTCTCACTTCCTCCTTCGGACTCACTCAATGGTCTTCCACACCCACCCACAAAGATGGCCACACACTGGACCTCATCTTCACCCGCCTCTGTTCCCTATCTAACCTCTCTAACTCACCTCTCCCTCTCTCTGATCACAGCCTACTTACATTCTCTTCTCTCTCCTCCCCGGGGCAACAATCCCCACTCCACAAACTTGCATACCCTCGCAGAAATCTCAAACACCTTGACTTACACTCACTCTCTGAATCTCTCCTCCCTCTTACAGACATAAATTCCTTACATGATGCCAACGTTGCTGCTGCTTCGTATAACACCACAATAGCTGCAGCTCTAGACTCAATAGCCCCTCTCACACACACCACATCTCGCACATTCAACAGGCAACCCTGGCACACTAAACTTACTAAAGAACTGCGCCGGGCCTCCAGGGTTGCGGAGCGGAGATGGAAAAGGTCTCAATCCATCGAGCACTTCATCGCATTCAAGCAATCCCTCACTAATTTCAAGTCCGCACTCACTACAACAAAACAAACCTACTTCTCATCTCTCATATCTTCCCTATCTCACAACTCTAAACAGCTATTTAACACTTTCAACTCTCTCATTCGTCCCCCAGCACCTCCTCCCTCTTCTCTCATCTCAGCCGACGACTTTGCCTCATTCTTCAAACAGAAGATTGACACCATCAGACAAAACTTTTGCCTAAAGTCCACACAACCCCTCCTGATATCTATTCAACCCTCCTCCTCCGAACCCCACTTCTCCACCATTACAGAAGGTCAAGTCTCCGCTTTACCCTCCAAATCACACCTCACCACCTGCGAACTTGACCCAATCCCATCCCACCTCATCACTAACCTTACCACAGTCTTCATCCCAACCCTAACCCACCTCTTCAATCTGTCACTAACAAGCGGTGTCTGAGCCTCATGTTTCAAACATGCCGCAATCACACCCATCCTCAAAAAGCCCTCCCTTGACCCTTCCTCTCTGACTAGCTACCGCCCTATATCACTCCTCCCCTTTGCCTCAAAACTACTAGAACAACATGTCCACCTTGAACTGTCCTCCCACCTCTCCTCCTGCTCCCTCTTCGACCGCCTGCAATCTGGCTTCCGACCGCATCACTCGACTGAAACTGCCCTGACCAAAGTCACCAACGACCTACTAAATACCAAATCCAAGCGACACTACTCCATCCTCCTCCTTCTGGACCTGTCATCTGCCTTTGACACAGTGGACCATTCCCTCTTACTCCAGATTCTCTCATCTCTTGGCATCACGGACTTGGCTCTATCTTGGATCTCCTCATACTTAACAGACGGGACAATCAGCGTCTCCCACTCATGCACCACCTCCTCATCTCGCCCCCTATCTGTCGGTGTCCCCCAAGGTTCAGTTCTAGGACCTCTGCTCTTCTCCATCTACACCTTTGGCCTGGGACAGCTCATAGAGTCTCACGGTTTTCAGTATCACCTCTATGCTGATGACACACAGATCTACCTCTCTGGACCCGATATTTCCTCCCTACTAACCAAAATCCCACAATGTTTGTCCGCCATGTCATCCTTCTTCTCTGACAGATTTCTAAAACTCAACATGAATAAAATAGAGTTCATCATCTTTCCACCCTCTCATTCACATCCCCCATCTGACCAAGCCATCAAAGTCAATGGCTGTTCACTCTCCCCAGTCCCACAAGCTCGCTGCCTTGTAGCAACCCTGGACTCTGATCTCTCCTTCAAGCCACATATCCAAGCCCTTTCCACTTCCTGCCGACTCCAACTCAAAAACATCTCCCGGATCCGTGCATTCCTCAGCAAAGACTCTGCAAAAACACTAGTGCATGCCCTCATCATATCCCACCTCGACTACTGCAACCTCCTGCTCCGTGGCCTCCCTTACAACACTCTTGCGCCTCTCCAATCTATCCTAAACTCTGCTGCTCGACTAATTCACCTGTCCCCCCGCTATTCCCCGGCCTCTCCTCTCTGTCAATCTCTTCACTGGCTCCCCATTGTCCAGAGAATCCAGTTCAAAACTCTAACCATGGCATACAAAGCTATCCACAACCTGTCTCCCCCATACATCTGTGACCTAGTCTCCCGGTACTTACCTGCACGCAACCTCTGATCCTCACAAGATCTCCTTCTCTACTCCCCTCTTATCTCCTCCTCCCACAATCGTATACAAGATTTCTCCCGTGCATCCCCCCTACTCTGGAACTCTCTACCCCAACACATCAGACTCTCGCCGACCGTGGAAACCTTCAAAAGAAACCTGAAGACCCACCTCTTCCGACAAGCCTACAACCTGCAGTAACCACCGCAGCACGACCAGCTCTAACCTCACCAGTGTATCCTCACCCATTCCTTCTAGAATGTGAGCCCTCGCGAGCAGGGTCCTCGCTCCTCCTGTACCAGTCGCTGACTCGTTTTGTTAAGATTATGTAAATGCTTTTGTTACGTATATCCCTATCACATGTAAAGCTCCATGGAATAAATGGCGCTATAATAATAAATAATAATAATAATAATAAAAAGACAATATCAATTCCGATAGGAAAAGTGGTGGAGGTTACAGTGGAATAAAAAGACAAAATCAATGCCCCTTGGAAGAGTGGTTGAGGTTACAGGGGAATAAAAAGACAATATCAATGCCCCTTTGATGAGCTGTGGAATTCAGAGTGGTTTAACCAGACAGATTTATTGCCCCTTGGAAGAGACGTGGAGGTCATAGTAGCTTAATAAGATGTAAGTAATGCCTCTTGGAAGAGTGGTGGAGGTCGCAGAGGTTTAAAAAGACAATATCACTGCCCCTTAGAAGAGTGGTGGAGGTTACATTGGAATAAAAAGACAATATCAATGACTCGTGGAATAGGCATGGAGGTTACAGCAGCTTAACAAGACAGTTTTAATGCCCCTTGGAAGAGTGGTGGAGGTTAGAGTGGAATAAAAAGACAATACTAATGCCCATTGGAAGAGCTGTGGAGTTCAGAGTGGTTTAACCAGACGGTTTTAATGCCCATTGGAAGTGACGGGGAGGTCACAGTAGCTTAAAAAGACGTTTTTAATGCCCCTTGGAAAAGTGGTGAAGGTTGCAGGGGATTAAAAAGACAATATCAATGCCCCTTGGAAGAGTGGTGGAGGTTCAGTGGAATAAAAAGAAAATATCAATGCCCCTTGGAAGAATGATGGAGTTCGCAGTGGAATAAAAAGACAATGTCAATGCCCCTTGGAAGAGTGGTGGAGGTTAGAGAGGAATAAAAAGACAATACCTATGGCCCTTGGAAGAGCTGTGGAGTTCAGAGTGATTTAACCAGATGTTTTTATTGCCCCTTGGAAAAGTGGTGGAGGTCACAGTGGATTAAAAAGACAAAATCAATGCCTCGTGAAAGACACGTGGAGGTCACAGTAGCTTAACAAGATAGTTTTAATGCACCTTGGAAGAGTGGTGGAGGTCGCAGTGGAATAAAAAGACAATATCAATGCCCCTTGAAAGAGTGGTAGAGGTTACAGTGAAATAAAAAGACAATATCAATGCCTCTTGAAAGAGCTGTGGAGTTCAGAGTGGTTTAACCAGTTGGTTTTAATGCCCCTTGGAAGAGTGGTGGAGGTCGCAGTGCATTAAAAAGACAATATCAATACCCCTTGGAAGAATGGTGCAGGTTACAGTGGAATAAAAAGACAATATGAATGCCCCTTGGAAGAGCTGTGGAGTTCAGAGTGGTTTAACCAGACGGTTTTAATGCCCCTTGGAAGAGATGTGGAGGTCACAGTAGCTTAAGAAGACTGTTTTAATGCCTCTTGAAAGAGTGGTGGAGGTCGCAGTGGATTAAAAAGACAATATCAATGCCCCTTAGAAGAGAGGTGGAAGTCGCAGTGGAATAAAATACAATATCAATAACCCTTGGTAGAGTGGTGGAGGATACAGTGGAATAAAATGACAATATCACTGCCCCGTGGAATAGACATGGACATTGCAGTAGCTAAGCAAGATGTTTTTAATGCACCTTGGGAGAGTGGTGGAAGTCGTAGTGGAATAAAAAGACAATATCAATGCCCCTTGAAAGAGTGCTGTAGGTTACAGTGGAGTAAAAAGACAATATCAATGCCTCTTGCAAGAGCTGTGGAGTTCAGAGTGGATTAAATTGATGGTTTTAATGCACCTTGGAAGAGACGTGGAGGTCACAGTAGCTTCACAATACAGTTTTAATGCCCCTTGGAAGAGTGGTGGAGGTCGCAGTGGATTAAAAAGACAATATCAATGCCACTTGGAAGAGTGGTGAAGTTCCCAGTGGAATAAGAAGACAATATTAATGCCCATTGGAAGAGTGGTGGAGGTTACAGTGGAATAAAAAGACAATATCAAATACCCGTGAAAGAGACGTGGAGGTCACAGTAGCTTAACAAGACGGTTTTAATGCCCCTTGGAAGAGAGGTGGAAGTTGCAGTGGAATAAAAAGACAATATCAATGACCCTTGGAAGAGTGCTGGAGGTTACATTGGAATAAAGAGACAATATCAATGCCCCTTGCAAGAGCTGTGGAGTTCAGAGTGGTTTAAATTGACTGTTTTAATGCCCCTTGGAAGGGACGTGGAGGTGACAGTAGCTTAACAAGACGGTTTTAATGCCCCTTGGAAGAGTGGTGGAGGTCGCAGTGGATTAAAAAGACAATATGAATGCCCCTTGGAAGAGTGGTGGAGGTCGTAGTGGAATAAAAAGACAATATCAATGCCACTTGGAACAGTGGTGGAGGTTACAGTTAAATAAAAAGACAATATCAATGCCCCGTGGAGGAGATGTTGAGGTCACAATAGCTTAACAAGATGGTTTTAATGCCCCTTGGAAGACTGATGGAGGTCGCAGTGGATTAAAAAGACAATAATAATGCCCCTTGGAAGAGCTGTGGAGTTCAGAGTGGTATAACCAAACGGTTGTAGCGCTCCTTGGAAGAGACCTGGAAGTCACAGTAACTTAACAAGACGGTTTTAATGCCACTTGGAAGAGTGGTGGAGGTCGCAGAGGAATAAAAAAACAATTTCAATGCCCCTTGAAAGAGTGGTGGAGGTTACAGTTGAATGAAAAGACAATATCAATGCCCCTTGGAAGAGTGATGGAGGTTACAGTGGAATAAAAAGACAATATCAATGCCACTTGGAACAGTGGTGGAGGTTACAGTTAAATAAAAAGACAATATCAATGCCCAGTGGAAGAGATGTGGAGGTCACTGTAGCTTAGCAATATGGTTTTAATGCCCCTTGGAAGAGTGGTGGAGGTCGCAGTGGAATAAAAAGACAATGTCAATGCCACTTGGAAGAGTGGTGGAGGTTACAGTGGAATAAAAAGACAATATCAATGCCCCGTGGAATAGACATGGACGTGACAGTAGCTTATCAAGACGGTTTTAATGTCATCTTGGAAGAGTGGTGGAGGTTACAGTGGAATAAAAAGACAATATAAATGCCGCTTGGAAGAGTGGTGGAGGTTACAGTGGAATAAAAAGACAATATCAATGCCTCATGGAAGAGTTGTGGAGGTCACTGTAGCTTAACAAGATGGTCTTAATGCCCCTTGAAAGAGTGGTGGAAGTCGCAGTGGAATAAATAGACAATGTCAATGCCCCTGGAAGAGTGGTGGAGGCTAGAGTGGAATAAAAAGACAATACCAGTGCTCCTTGGAAGAGCTTTGGAGTTCAGAGTGGTTTAAATTGACGGTTTTAATGCCCCTTGGAAGAGACGTGGGGGTCACAGTGGATTAAAAAGACAATATCAATGCCCCTTGGAAGAGTGGTGGAGGTCGCAGTGGATTAAAAAGACAATATCAACGCCCATTGGAAGACTGGTTAAGGTCGCAGTGGAATAAAAAGACAAAATCAATGCCCATTGGAAGAGTTTTGGAGGTTACAGTAGAAAAAAAAGACAATATCAATGCCCCTTGGAAGAGCTGTGGAGTTCAGAGTGGTTTAACCGGACGGTTTTAATGCCCCTTGGAAGAGATGTGGAGGTCACAGTAGCTTAATAAGATTGTTTTAATGCCCTTGGAGGAGTGGTAGAGGTCACAGTGGATTAAAAAGACAATATCAATGCCCATTGGAAGAGTGGTGGTGGTTACAGTGGAATAAAAAGACAATATCAATGTCCCTTGGAAGAATGTTGGAGGTTACAGTGGAATAAAAAGACAATATAAATGCCCCTTGGAAGAGTGGTGGAGGTTACTGTGGAGTAAAAAGACAATATCAATGCCCATTGGAAGAGACGTGGAGGACACAGTGGAATTAAAAGACAATATTAATGCCCCTTGGAAGAGTGGTGTAGGTTACTGTGGAGTAAAAAGACAATATCAATGCCTCTTGCAAGAGCTGTGGAGTTTAGATTGGTTTAATTTGACGGTTTTAATGCACCTTGAAAGAGACGTGGAGGTCACAGTAGCTTATCAATACGGTTTTAATGCCCCTTGGAAGAGTGTTGGAGGTCGCAGTGGATAAATAAGACAATATCAATGCCCATTGGAAGAGTTGTTAAGGTCGCAGTGGAATAAAAAGACAAAATCAATGCCCCTTGGAAGAGTGGTAGAGGTTACAGTGAAATAAAAAGACAATATCAATGCCTCTTGAAAGAGCTATGGAGATCAGAGTGGTTTAACCAGATGGTTTTAATGCCCATTGGAAGAGAGGTGGAGGTCGCAGTGGAATAAAAAGACAATATCAATGCCCCTTGGAAAAGTGGTGGAGGATACAGTGGAATAAAAAGACAATATCAATGCCGCTTGGAAGAACTGTGGAGTTCAGATTGGTTTAACCATACGGTTTTAATGCCCCTTGGAAGAGACGTGGAGATCACAGTAGCTTAACAAGACGGTTTTAATGCCACATGGAAGAGTGGTTGAGGTTGCAGTGGATTAAAAAGACAATATCAATGCACGAGGAACAGTGGTGGAGGTCGCAGTGGAATAAAAAGACAATATCAATGCCCCGTGGAAGAGTGGTGGAGGTCGCAGTGGAATAAAAATACAATATCAATGCCCCTTGGTAGAGTGGTGGAGGTTACAGTGGAATTTAAAGACAATATCAATGCCCCGTGGAAGAGCTGTGGAGTTCAGAGTGGATTAACCAAACGGTTTTAATGCCCATTGGAAGTGACGGGGAGGTCACAGTAGCTTAAAAAGACGTTTTTAATCCCCCTTGGAAAAGTGGTGGAGGTCGCAGTGGATTAAAAAGACAATATCAATGCCCCTTGGAAGAGTGGTGGAGGTGGCAGCGGAATAAAAAGACAATATCAATGCCCCTTGGAAGAGTGGTGGAGGTTATAGTTGAATAAAAAGACAATATCAATGCCCCTTGGAAGAGTGAGGGAGGTTACAGTGGAATCAAAAGACAATATCAATGCCCCGTGGAACAGTGGTGGAGGTTACAGTTAAATAAAAATACAATATCAATGCCCCGTGGAAGAGATGTGCAGGTCAAAAGAGCTTAACAAGACGGTTTTAATGCCCCTTGGAAGAGCGGTGGAGGTCGCATTGGATTAAAAAGACAATATCAATGATCCTTGGAAGAGTGGTGGAGGTCGCAGTGGAATAAAAAGACATTATCAATGCCCCTTGAAAGAGTGGTTTAACTAAAAGGTTTTAATGCCACTTGGAAGAGATGTGGAGGACACAATAGCTTAACAAGACTGTTTTAATGCCTCTTGTAAGAGTGGTGGAGGTCGCAGTGGATTAAAAAACTATCAATGCCCCTTATAAGAGAGGTTGATGTCGCAGTGGAATAAAAAGACAATATCAATGCCCCTTGGAAGAGAGGTGGAGGTTACAGTGAAATAAAAAGACAATATCAATGCCCCGTGGAATAGACATGGACGTGACAGTAGCTTAACAAGACGGTTTTAATGCCCCTTGGAAGAGTGGTGGAGGTCGCAGTGGATTAAAAAGACAATATCAATGCGCATTGGAAGAGTTTTTAAGGTCGCAGTGGATTAAAAAGACAAAATCAATGCTCCTTGGAAGAGTTTTGGAGGTTACAGTGGAAAAAAAAGACAATATCAATGCCCCTTGGAAGAGCTGTGGAGTTCAGAGTGGTTTAACCAGACGGTTTTAATGCCCCTTGGAAGAAACATGGACGTCACAGTAGCTTAACAAGACTGTTTTAATGCCCTTGGAAGAGCGGTGGAGGTCGAAGTGGATTAAAAAGACAATATCAATGCCCTTTGGAAGAGAGGTGAAAGTCGCAGTGGAATAAAAAGACAATATCAATGCCCCTTGGAAGAGTGCTGGAGGTTACAGTGGAATAAAAAACAATATCAAAGCCCCTTGCAAGAGCTGTAGAGTTGAGAGTGGTTTAAATTGACGGTTTTAATGCCCCTTGGAAGAGACGTGGAGGTCACAGTAGATTAACAAGACTGTTTTAAAGCCCCTTGGAAGAGTGGTTGAGGTCGCAGTGGATTAAAAAGACAATGTCAATGCTCCTTGAAGGAGTGGTTGAAATCTCAGTGGAATAAAGACAATATCAATGCACCATGGAAGAGTGTTGGAGGTTCCAGTGGAATGAACACACAATAATAATGCCCTGTGGAAGAGACATGGAGGTCGCAGTAGCTTAACAAGACGGTTTTAATGCCCCTTGGAAGAGTGGTGGAGGTTGCAGTGGAATAAAAAGATAATATCAATGCCCCTTGGAAGAGTGGTGGAGGATACAGTGGAATAAAAAGACAATATCAATACTCCTTGGAAGAACTGTGGAGTTCAGATTGGTTTAAACATACGGTTTTAATTCCACTTGGAAGAGAATTGCTTAACAGTTGCTTAACAAGACAGTTTTAATGCCACACGGAAGAGAGTTGGAGGTTGCAGTGGATGAAAAAGACAATATCAATGCACCGAGGAAGAGTGTTGGAAGTCGCTGTGGAATAAAAAGACAATATCAATGACCCGTGGAAGAGTGGTGGATGTCGCAGTGGAATAAAAATACAATATCAATGCCCCTTGGTAGAGTGGTGGAGGTTACAGTGGAATTTAAAGACAATATCAATGCCCCGTGGAAGATATGTGGAGGTCACTGAAGCTTAACAAGACAGTTTTAATGCCCCTTGGAAGAATGCTGGAGGTCACAGTGGAATAAAAAGACAATGTCAATGCCCCTTGGAAGAGTGGCGGAGGTTAGAGTGGAAATAAAGACAATACCAATGCCCCTTGGAAGAGATGTGGCGTTCAGAGTGGTTTAACCAGACGGTATTAATGCCCATTGGAAGTGACGGGGAGGTCACAGTAGCTTCAAAAGACGTTTTTAATGCCCCTTGGAAGAGTGGTGGAGGTCGCAGTGGATTAAAAAGACAATATCAATGCCCCTTGGAAGAGTGGTGGAGGTGGCAGTGGAATAAAAAGATAATATCAATGCCCATTGGAAGAATGATGGAGGTCGCAGTGAAATAAAAATACAATGTCAATGCCCCTTGGAAGAGTGGTGGAGGTTGGAGTGGAATAAAAAGACAATACCAATGGCCCTTGGAAGAGCTGTGGAGTTCAGGATGGTTTAACCAGATGGTTTTATTGCCCCTTGGAAGAGACTTGAAGATCACAGTAGATTAACAAGATGGTTTCAATGCCCCTTGGAAAAGTGGTTGAGGTCACAGTGGATTAAAAAGACAATATCAATGCGCCGTGGAAGACACGTGGAGGTCACAGTAGCTTATCAAGACAGTTTTAATGCCCCTTGGAAGAGGGATGGAAGTTGCAGTATAATAAAAAGACAATATCAATGCCCCTTGGAAGAGTGCTGGAGGTTACATTGGAATAAAAAGACAATATCAATGCCCCTTGCAAGAGCTGTGGAGTTCAGAGTGGTTTAAATTGACGGTTTTAATGCCCCTTGGAAGGGACGTGGAGGTGACAGTAGCTTAACAAGATGGTTTTAATGCCCCTTGGAAGAGTGGTGGAGGTCACAGTGGATTAAAAAGACAATATGAATGCCCCTTGGAAGAGTGGTGGAGGTCGCAGTGGAATAAAAAGACAATATCAATGCCCCTTGGAAGAGTGGTAGATGTTAGAGTTGAATAAAAAGACAATATCAATGCCCCTTGGAAGAGTGATGGAGGTTAGAGTGGAATAAAAAGACAATATCAATGCCCCTTGGAACAGTGGTGGAGGTTACAGTTAAATAAAAAGACAATATCAATGCCCCGTGGAAGCGATGTGCAGGTCAAAATAGCTTAACAAGACGGTTTTAATGCCCCTTTGAAGAGTGGTGGAGGTCGCATTGGATTAAAAAGACAATATCATTGAGCCTTGGAAGAGTGGTGGAGGTCGCAGAGGAATAAAAAGACATTATCAATGCCCCTTGGTAGAGTGGTGCAGGTCGCAGTGGAATAAAAAGACAATATCAATGCCCCTTGGACGAGTGGTGGAGGTTACAGTGGAATAAAAAGACAATTTCAATGCCCCGTGGAAGAGACGTGGTTGTCACAATAGCTTTACAAGACGGTTTTAATGCCTCTTGGAGGACTGGTGGAGGTTACAGTGGAATAAAAAGACAATAATAATGCCCCTTGGAAGAGCTGTGGTGTTCAGAGTCGTATAACCAGATGGTTTTAACGCTCCTTGGAAGAGACGTGGAGGTCACAGTAACTTAACAAGCCGGTTTTAATGCCCCTTGGAAGAGTGGTGAAGGTCGCAGTGGAATAAAAAAACAACATCAATGCCCCTTGGAAGATTGGTGGAGGTTACAGTGGAATAAGAAGACAATATCAATGCCCCGTGGAAGAGATGTAGAGGTCACTGTAGCTTAACAATATGGTTTTAATGCACCTTTGAAGAGTGGTGGAGGTCGCTGTGGAATAAAAAGACATAGTCAATGCCTCTTGGAAGAGTGGTGGAGGTTAGAGTGGAATAAAAAGACAATACAAATGCCCCTTGGAAGAGCTGTGGAGTTCAGAGTGGCTTAACCAGATGTTTTTAATGCCCCTTGGAAGAGAAGTTGACGTCACAGTAGCATAACAAGACAGTTTTAATGCCCCTTGGAAGAGTGGTGGAGTTCGCAGTGGATTAAAAAGACAATATCAATGCCCCTTGGAAGAGTGGTGGAGGTCGCAGTGGAATAAAAAGACACTATCAATGCCCAGTGGAAGGGACGTGGAGGTCACAGTAGCTTAACAAGTCGGTTTTAATGCCCCTTGTAATAGTGGTGGAGGTTGCAGGGGATTAAAAAGACAATAACAATGCCCATTGTAAGAGTGGTGGAGGTCGCAGTGGAATAAATAGACAAAATCAATGCCCCTTGGAAGAGTGGTGGAGGTTACAGTGGAATAAAAAGACAATATCAATGCCCCTTGGAAGAGCTGTGCAGTTCAGAGTGGTTTAACCAGACGATTTTAATGCCCCTTGGAAGATACATGGAGGTCACAGTAGCTTAACAAGACTGTTTTAATGCCCCTTGGAAGAGTGGTGGAGGTTGCAGTGGATTAAAAAGACAATATCAATGCCCCTTAGAAGAGGGGTGGAAGTCGCAGTGGAATATAAACACAATGTAAATGCCACTTGGAAGAGTGGTGGAGGTTACAGTGGAATAAAAAGACGATACCAATGCCCCGTCGAATAGACATGGACGTGACAGTAGCTAAACAAGACGGCTTTAATGCCCCTTGGAAGAGTGGTGGAGGTTGCAGTGGATTAAAAAGACAAAATCAATGACAATTGGAAGAGTGGTAGAGGTCGCAGTGGAATAAAAAGACAAAATCAATGCCCCTTGGATGAGTGGTGGAGGTCACTGTAGCTTAACAAGATGGTCTTAATGCCCCTTGGAAGAGTGGTGGAGGTCGCAGTGGAATAAATAGACAATGTCAATGCCCCTTGGAAGAGTGGTGGAGGTTAGAGTGGAATAAAAAGACAATACCAGTGCTTCTTGGAAGAGCTGTGGAGATCAGAGTGGTTTAAATTGACAGTTTTAATGCCCCTTGGAAGAGACGTGAAGGTCACAGTGGATTAAAAAGACAATATCAATGCCCCATGGAAGAGTGGTGGAGTTCGCAGTGGATTAAAAAGACAATATCAATGCCCCTTGGAAGAGTGGTGGAGGTCGCAGTGGAATAAAAAGACAATATCAATGCCCCGTGGAAGGGACGTGGAGGTCACAGTAGCTTAACAAGACGGTTTTAATGCCCCTTGGAAGAGTGGTGGAGGTTGTAGGCGATTAAAAAGACAATAACAATGCCCATTGGAAGAGTGGTGGAGGTCACAGTGGAATAAAAAGACAAAATCAATGCCCCTTGGAAGAGTGGTGGAGGTTACAGTGGAATAAAAAGACAATATAAATGCCCCTTGGAGGAGCTGTGGAGTTCAGATTGGTTTAAACAGACGGTTTTAATGCTCCTTGGAAGAGACGTGGAGGTCACAGTAGCTTAACAAGACTGTTTTAATGCCCCTTGGAAGAGTGGTGGAGGTCACAGTGGATTAAAAAGACAATATCAATGCCCCTTAGAAGAGAGGTAGAAGTCGCAGTGGAATAAAAAGACAATGTCAATGCCACTTGGAAGAGTGGTGGAGGTTACAGTGGAATAAATAGACAATATCAATGCCCCAAGGAATAGACATTGACGTGACAGTTGCTTAACAAGACGGCTTTAATGCCCCTTGGAAGAGTGGTGGAGGTTGCAGTGGATTAAAAAGACAAAATGAATGCCACTTGGAAGAGTAGTGGAGGTTACAGTGGAACAAAAAGACAATATCAATGCCCCATGGAAGAGTTGTGGAGGTCACTGTAGCTTAACAAGATGGTCTTAATGCCCCTTGGAAGAGTGGTGGAGGTCGCAATGGAATAAATAGACAATGTCAATGCCCCTTGGAAGAGTGGTGGAGGTTAGAGTGGAATAAAAAGACAATACCAGTGCTCCTTGGTAGAGCTGTGGAGTTCAGAGTTGTTTAAATTGACGGTTTTAATGCTCCCTTGGAAGAGACGTTGAGGTCACAGTGGATTAAAAAGACAATATAAAAGCCCCTTGGAAGAGTGGTGGAGGTCGCAGTGGATTAAAAAGACAATATCAATGCCCCTTGGAAGAGTGGTGGAGGTCGCAGTGGAATAAAAAGACAATATCAATGCCCCGTGGAAGAGACATGGAGGTCACAGTAGCTACACAAGACGGTTTTAATGCCCCGTGGAAGAGAGGTGGAGGAAGCAGTTGATTGAAAAGACAATATCAATGCCCCTTGGAAGAGTGGTGGAGGTCGCAGTGGAATAAAAAGACAACATCAATGCTGCTTGGAAGAGTGGTGGATGTTACAGTCGAATAAAAAGACAATATCAATGCCTCTGGTAAGAGCTGTGGAGCTCAGAGTGTTTAACCAGATGGTTTTAATGCCCCTTGGAAGAGATGAGGAGGTCACAGTAGCTTAAGAAAGCTGTTTTAATGCCCCTTGGAAGAGTTTTGGAGATCGTTGTGGATTTAAAAGACAATATTACTGCCCCTTAGAAGAGTGGTGGAGGTCGCAGTGGAATAAAAAGACAATATCAATGCCCCTTGGAAGATTGGTGGAGGTTACAGTGGAATAAAAAAACAATATCAATGCCCCTTGGAAGAGTGGTGGAGGTTACAGAGGAATAAAAAGACAATATCAATGCCCTGTGTAAGAAACTTGGAGGTCACAGTAGCTCAACAAGACGGTTTTAATGCCCCTTGGAAGAGACGTGGAGGTCACAGTAGCTTAGCAAGACATTTTTAATGCCCCTTAGAACAGTGGTGGAGGTCGCAGTGGAATAACCTCACTGGTACATGCTCTGCATAACTTCTCTGCTTGCTGAGTCTGCTGTAATCTAATGCTCTGCTTTGCTGATTCACCTCACTGGTACATGCTCTGCATAACTTCTCTGCTTGCTGTGTCTGCTGTAATCTAATGCTCTGCTTTGCTGATTCACCTCACTGGTAAATGCTCTGCATTACTTCTCTGCTTGCTGCGTCTGCTGTAATATAATGCTCTGCTTTGCTGATTCACCTCACTGGTACATGCTCTGCATAACTTCTCTGCTTTATCTGTCCCACTCCATTCAATACCCACATTATGTCTGTCCCTTCCCCACTATAGAGCTTATCTGATTTTTAGAGGTGCTAATCTGCAGAGACTAGAGTCCTAGCTCTGTGTTTGATCTCCCAGCCATCTCCTGGTGAGACGACCAGCTGCTAATTTAGCCATATGCAGCTCCCACAATGCCTTTCACCTGATAGTTTAATGTGCCCTATATATTTAGAAGCTATGTAAGGGGTGCACTTATGCTGGGGTGTGCACGTGTCTTCTTGTGCAAAGTGGCTTCGGAGACAAGTGGCAGTTATTTCAGAGGCAGTTAGTCAGGGCAGGAGTCAGGTAACCAACACTTTGACCACTTTCTCTCTTTTAACTATGTTTCTGTTAGCAATCACTTTTTGCTCTATAGTCCTCCACTTTCTAGTGACCCCTCAAATCCCTACACCTAGTAAGAAACTCTTCATCTCTCCCTCCATCCTCCCCATTCATCTCACCTCCTCCTCCAAATTATTCCTAAACATTCAATCCTGGATCTCCAAACACAGACAGCCACCTCATGCTCTCTCTTGCTCCCACCTGCTAACACTTTCTCTGCTCCTCCTCACTGCTGGAGATATCTCTCCAAATCCTGGTCCTCCTCGCCATATCCACACAGTTACTTCTTCCTCCTATCCACGACCTTCCACAAACTGTCGCAACCCTTCTAACCTCATACCCATCCAACCAATCCCCACTCCCTTAGTTGCTCTAACAGGAGCTCTATGGAACGCTCGCTCTGTATTGCAACAAACTTTCCTTCATCTTTTCATTATAAACAAACTTTCCTTCCTCGCCATCACTGAAACCTGGCTCACCCCCTCTGACACAGCCTTCCCAGCTGCACTTTCATATGGCGTATTCCACCTTTCCCACACCCCCCGCCCCAACGGCAAACATGGCGGAGGCGTAGGTTTTCTCCTATCAGAACACTGCGCTTTCACCCAAATCCCACTGCCACCCTCCGTTACACTCCCCTCTTTTGAGGTGCACTGTGTGCGCATCTATTCCCCCTCCAACCTCCAACTGGCCGTAGTTTACCGACCCCCAGGGCAAGCCACCACCTTCTTAGACCACTTCACCACCTGCCTGCTTCACTTCCTCTCCACTGACTTCCCCACTATCATAATGGGTGACTTCAACATCCCCATTAACACTTCCCACTCGTCTGTCTCTAAGTTCCAATCTCTCACTTCCTCCTTCGGACTCACTCAATGGTCTTCCACACCCACCCACAAAGATGGCCACACACTGGACCTCATCTTCACCCGCCTCTGTTCCCTATTTAAACTCTCTAACTCACCTCTCTCTCTCTCTGATCACAACCTACTTACATTCTCTTCTCTCTCCTCCCCGGGGGAACAATCCCCACTCCACAAACTTGCATACCCTCGCAGAAATCTCAAACACCTTGACTTACACTCACTCTCTGAATTCCTCCTCCCTCTTACAGACATAAATTCCTTACACGATGCAGACGTTGCTGCTGCTTCATATAACACCACAATAGCTGCAGCTCTTGACTCGATCGCCCGTCTCACACACACCACATCTCGCACATTCAACAGGCAACCCTGGCACACTAAACTTAATAAAGAACTGCGCCGAGCCTCCAGGGTTGCGGAGCGGTCATGGAAAAGGTCTCACTCCATCGAGCACTTCATCGCATTCAAGCAATCCCTCACTAATTTCAAGTCCTCACTCACTACAGCAAAACAAACCTACTTCTCATCTCTCATATCCTCCCTATCTCACAACCCTAAACAGCTATTTAACACTTTCAACTCTCTCCTTCGTCCCCCAGCACCTCCTCCCTCTTCTCACATCTCAGCCGACGACTTTGCCTCATTCTTCAAACAGAAGATTGACACCATCAGACAAAACTTTTGCCTAAAGTCCACACAACCCCTCCTCATATCTATTCAACCCTCCTCCTCCAAACACCCACTTCTCCACCATTACAGAAGGTCAAGTCTCCTCTTTACTCTCCAAATCACACCTCACCAGCTGCGAACTTGAACCAATCCCATCCCACCTCATCACTAACCTTACCACAGTCTTCAACCCAACCCTAACCCACCTCTTCGATCTGGCACTAACAACCGGTGTCTTCCCCTCATGTTTCAAACATGCCGCAATCACACCCATCCTCAAAAAGGCCTCCCTTGACCCTTGCTCTCTGACTAGCTACCGCGCCATATCACTCCTCCCCTTTGCCTCAAAACTACTAGAACAACATGTCCACCTTGAACTGTCCTCCCACCTCTCCTCCTGCTCCCTCTTTGACCGCCTGCAATCTGGTTTCCGACCGCATCACTCGACTGAAACTGCCCTGACCAAAGTCACCAACGACCTACTAAATGCCAAATCCAAGAGACACTACTCCATCCTCCTCCTTCTGGACCTGTCATCTGCCTTTGACACAGTGGACCATTCCCTCTTACTCCAGATTCTCTCATCTCTTGGCATCACGGACTTGGCTCTATCTTGAATCTCCTCATACTTAACAGACAGGACATTCAGCGTCTCCCACTCACGCACCACCTCCTCATCTCGCCCCCTATCTGTCGGTGTCCCTCAAGGTTCAGTTCTAGGACCTCTGCTCTTCTCCATCTACACCTTTGGCCTGGGACAGCTCATAGAGTCTCACGGTTTTCAGCATCTACTCTATGCTGACGACACACAGATCTACCTCTCTGGACCCGATATCTCCTCCCTACTAACCAAAATCCCACAATGTCTGTCCGCCATGTCATCCTTCTTCTCTGACAGATTTCGAAAACTCAACATGGATAAAACAGAGTTCATCATCTTTCCACCCTCTCATTCACATCCCCCATCTGACCTAGCCATCAACGTCAATGGCTGTTCACTCTCCCCAGTCCCACAAGCTCACTGCCTTGGAGTAACCCTGGACTCTGATGACACCTTCAAGCCACATATCCAAGCCCTTTCAACTTCCTTCCTACTTCAACTCAAAAATATCTCCCGGATCCGTGCATTCCTCAGCAAAGACTCTGCAAAAACACTAGTGCATGCCCTCATCGTATCCCGCCTCGACTACTGCAACCTCCTTCTCCGTGGCCTCCCGTACAACACTCTTGCGCCTCTCCAACCTATCCTAAACTCTGCTGCTCGAATAATTCACCTGTCCCCCCGCTATTCCCTGGCCTCTCCTCTCTGTCAATCTCTTCACTGGCTCCCCATTGCCCAGAGAATCCAGTTCAAAACTTTAACCATGGCATACAAAGCCATCCAAAACCTGTCTCCCCCATACATCTGTGACCTAGTCTCCCGGTACTTACCTGCACGCAACCTCAGATCCTCACAAGATCTCCTTCTCTACTCCCCTCTTATCTCCTCCTCCCCCTATCGTATACAAGATTTCTCCTGTGCATCCCCCCTACTCTGGTACTCTCTACCCCAACACATCAGACTCTCGCTGACCGTGGAAACCTTCAAAAGAAACCTGAAGACCCACCTCTTCCGACAAGCCTAAAACCTGCAGTAACCACCGCTGCACGACCAGCTCTACCCTCACCTAATGTATACTCACCCATCCCTTATAGAATGTGAGCCCTCGCGGGCAGGGTCCTCGCTCATCCTGTTCCAGTAGCTGACTCGTTTTGTTAAGATTATGTAAATGCTTTTGTTATGTATATTCCTAACACATGTAAAGCGCCATAGAATAAATGGCGCTATAATAATAATTAATAATAATAATAATAATAAAAAGACAATATCAATTCCCATAGGAAAAGTGGTGGAGGTTACAGTGGAATAAAAAGACAATATCAATGCCCCTTTGATGAGCTGTGGAATTCAGAGTGGTTTAACCAGACGGTTTTAATGCCCCTTGGAAGAATGGTGGAGGTTGCAGTGGAATAAATAGACAATATCAATGCCCCGAGGAAGAGTGGTGTTGGTCGCAGTGGAATAAATAGACAATATCAATGCCCCGTGGAAGAGACGTGGAGGTCACAGTAGCTTAACAAGATGGTTTTAATGCCCTTTGAAAGAGTGGTGGAGGTCGCAGTGGATTAAAAAGACAATATCAATGCCATTTGGAAGAATGGTGGGGGTCGCAGTGGAATAAAAAGGCAATGTCAATACCCCTTGGAAGAGTGGTGGAGGTTAGAGTGGAATAAAAAGACAATACCATTGCCCCTTGGAAGAGCTGTGGTGTTCAGAGTGGTTTAACCAGACAGTTTTAATGCCCATTGGAAGTGACGTGGAGGTCACAGTAGCTTAAAAAGACATTTTTAATGCCCCTTGGAAAAGTGGTGGAGGTCGCAGTGGATTAAAAAGACAATATCAATGCCCCTTGGAAGACTGATGGAGGTCGCAGTGGAATAAAAAGACAATGTCAATGCCCCTTGGAAGAGTGGTGGAGGTTAGAGTGGAATAAAGAGACAATACCAGTGCCCCTTGGAAGAGCTGTGGAGTTCAGTGTGGTTTAACCAGATGGTTTTATTGCCCCTTGGAAGAGACGAGGAGGTCAAAATAGATTAACAAGTTGGTTTTAATGCCCCTTGTAAAAGTGGTGGAGGTCACAGTGGATTAAAAAGTCAATATCAATGCCCCGTGGAAGACACGTGGAGGTCACAGTAGCTTAACAAGACAGTTTTAATGCCCCTTGGAAGAGTGGTGGAGGTCGCAGTGGAATAAAAAGACATTATCAATGCCCATTGAAAGAGTGGTGGAGGTTACAGTGAAATAAAAAGACAATATCAATGCCTCTTGAAAGAGCTATGGAGTATAGAGTGGTTTAACCAGATGGTATTAATGCCCCTTGGAAGAGTGGTGGAGGTCACAGTGCGTTAAAAAGACAATATCAATACCCCTTGGAAGAATGGTGGAGGTTACAGTGGAAAAAAAAGACAATATCAATGCCCCTTGGAAGAGCTGTGGAGTTCAAAGTGGTTTAACCAGACGGTTTTAATGCCCCTTGGAAGAGATGTGGAGGTCACAGTAGATTAACAAGACAGTTTTAATGCCCCTTGGAAGAGTGGTGGAGGTCGCAGTGGAATAAAAAGACATTATCAATGCCCATTGAAAGAGTGGTGGAGGTTACAGTGAAATAAAAAGACAATATCAATGCCTCTTGAAAGAGCTATGGAGTATAGAGTGGTTTAACCAGATGGTTTTAATGCCCCTTGGAAGAGTGGTGGAGGTCACAGTGCGTTAAAAAGACAATATCAATACCCCTTGGAAGAATGGTGGAGGTTACAGTGGAAGAAAAAGACAATATCAATGCCCCTTGGAAGAGCTGTGGAGTTCAGAGTGGTTTAACCAGACGGTTTTAATGCCTCTTGAAAGAGCTATGGAGTATAGAGTGGTTTAACCAGATGGTTTTAATGCCCCTTGGAAAAGTGGTGGAGGTCGCAGTGGATTTAAAAGACAATATCAATGCCACTTGGAAGAGTGGTGAAGGTCCCAGTGGAATAAAAAAACAAAATCAATGCCCCTTGGAAGAGTGGTTGAGGTTACAGTGGAATAAAAAGACAATATCAATGCACCGTGAAAGAGACGTGGAGGTCACAGTAGCTTAACAAGACGGTTTTAATGGCCCTCGGCAGAGAGGTGTAAGTTGCAGTGGAATTAAAAGACAATATGAATGCCCCTTGGAAGAGTGCTAGAGGCTACATTGTAATAAAAAGACAATATTAATGCCCCTTGCAAGAGATGTGGAGTTCAGAGTGGTTTAAATTGACGGTTTTAATGCCCCTTCGAAGGAACGTGGAGGTGACAGTAGCTTAACAAGACGGTTTTAATGCCCCTTGGAAAAGTGGTGGAGGTCGCAGTGGATTAAAATGACAATATGAATGCCCCTTGGAAGAGTGGTGGAGGTCGCAGTGGAATAAAAAGACAATATCAATGCCCCTTTGATGAGCTGTGGAATTCAGAGTGGTTTAACCAGACGGTTTTAATGCCCCTTGGAAGAATGGTGGAGGTTGCAGTGGAATAAATAGACAATATCAATGCCCCGAGGAAGAGTGGTGGAGGTCGCAGTGGAATAAATAGACAATGTCAATGCCCCGTGGAAGCGACGTGGAGGTCACAGTAGCTTAACAAGATGGTTTTAATGCCCTTTGAAAGAGTGGTGGAGGTCGCAGTGGATTAAAAAGACAATATCAATGCCATTTGGAAGAATGGTGGGGGTCGCAGTGGAATAAAAAGGCAATGTCAATACCCCTTGGAAGAGTTGTGGAGGTTAGAGTGGAATAAAAAGACAATACCAATGCCCCTTGGAAGAGCTGTGGTGTTCAGAGTGGTTTAACCAGACAGTTTTAATGCCCATTGGAAGTGACGTGGAGGTCACAGTAGCTTAAAAAGACGTTTTTAATGCCCCTTGGAAAATTGGTGGAGGTCGCAGTGGATTAAAAAGAAAATATCAATGCCCCTTGGAAGAGTTGTGGAGGTGGGAGTGGAATAAAAAGACAATATCAATGCCCCTTGGAAGACTGATGGAGGTCGCAGTGGAATAAAAAGACAATGTCAATGCCCCTTGGAAGAGTGGTGGAGTTTAGAGTGGAATAAGGAGACAATACCAGTGCCCCTTGGAAGAGCTGTGGAGTTCAGTGTGGTTTAACCAGATGGTTTTATTGCCCCTTGGAAGAGACGAGGAGGTCACAATAAATTAACAAGTTGGTTTTAATGCCCCTTGTAAAAGTGGTGGAGGTCACAGTGGATTAAAAAGTCAATATCAATGCCCCGTGGAAGACACGTGGAGGTCACAGTAGCTTAACAAGACAGTTTTAATGCCCCTTGGAAGAGTGGTGGAGGTCGCAGTGGAATAAAAAGACATTATCAATGCCCATTGAAAGAGTGGTGGAGGTTACAGTGAAATAAAAAGACAATATCAATGCCTCTTGAAAGAGCTATGGAGTATAGAGTGGTTTAACCAGATGGTTTTAATGCCTCTTGGAAGAGTGGTGGAGGTCACAGTGCGTTAAAAAGACAATATCAATACCCCTTGGAAGAATGGTGGAGGTTACAGTGGAAGAAAAAGACAATATCAATGCCCCTTGGAAGAGCTGTGGAGTTCAAAGTGGTTTAACCAGACGGTTTTAATGCCCCTTGGAAGAGATGTGGAGGTCACAGTAGATTAACAAGACAGTTTTAATGCCCCTTGGAAGAGTGGTGGAGGTCGCAGTGGAATAAAACGACATTATCAATGCCCATTGAAAGAGTGGTGGAGGTTACAGTGAAATAAAAAGACAATATCAATGCCTCTTGAAAGAGCTATGGAGTATAGAGTGGTTTAACCAGATGGTTTTAATGCCCCTTGGAAGAGTGATGGAGGTCACAGTGCGTTAAAAAGACAATATCAATACCCCTTGGAAGAATGGTGGAGGTTACAGTGGAAGAAAAAGACAATATCAATGCCCCTTGGAAGAGCTGTGGAGTTCAGAGTGGTTTAACCAGACGGTTTTAATGCCTCTTGAAAGAGCTATGGAGTATAGAGTGGTTTAACCAGATGGTTTTAATGCCCCTTGGAAAAGTGGTGGAGGTCGCAGTGGATTTAAAAGACAATATCAATGCCACATGGAAGAGTGGTGAAGGTCCCAGTGGAATAAAAAAACAATATCAATGCCCCTTGGAAGAGTGGTTGAGGTTACAGTGGAATAAAAAGACAATATCAATGCACCGTGAAAGAGACGTGGAGGTCACAGTAGCTTAACAAGACGGTTTTAATGCCCCTCGGAAGAGAGGTGTAAGATGCAGTGGAATTAAAAGACAATATGAATGCCCCTTGGAAGAGTGCTAGAGGTTACATTGGAATAAAAAGACAATATTAATGCCCCTTGCAAGAGATGTGGAGTTCAGAGTGGTTTAAATTGACGGTTTTAATGCCCCTTCGAAGGAACGTGGAGGTGACAGTAGCTTAACAAGAAGGTTTTAATGCCCCTTGGAAAAGTGGTGGAGGTCGCAGTGGATTAAAATGACAATATGAATGCCCCTTGGAAGAGTGGTGGAGGTCGCAGTGGAATAAAAAGACAATATGAATGCCCCTTGGAAGAGTGATGGAGGTAACAGTGGAATAAAAAGACAATATCAATGCCACTTGGAACAGTGGTGGAGGTTACAGTTAAATAAAAAGACAATATCAATGCCCCGTGGAAGAGATGTGGAGGTCACAATAACTTAACAAGACTGTTTTAATGCCCATTGGAAGAGTGGTGGAGGTCGCAGTGGTTTAAAAAGACAATATCAATTAGCCTTGGAAGAGTGTGGGAGGTCGCAGTGGAATAAAAAGACATTGTCACTGCCCCTTGTTAGAGTGGTGGAGGTTACAGTGGAATAAAAAGACAATTTTATTGCCCCGTGGAAGAGACGTGGAGGTCACAGTAGCTTAACAAGGCGGTTTTAATGCCTCTTGGAGGACTGGTGGAGGTCGCAGTGGAATAAAAAGACAATATCAATGCCCCTTGGAAGAGTGGTGGAGGTTACAGTGGAATTAAAAAGACAATAATAATGCCCCTTGGAAGAGCTGTGGAGTTCAGAGTGGAATAAACAGATGGTTTTAACGCTTCTTGGAAGAGACGTGGAGGTCACAGTAACTTAACAAGACGGTTTTAATGCCCCTTGGAAGAGTGTTGGAGGTCGCAGTGGAATAAAGAAACAATATCAATGCCCCTTGGAAGATTGGTGGAGGTTACAGTGGAATAAAAAGACAATATCAATGCCCCGTGGAAGAGATGTGGAGGTCACTGTAGCTTAACAATATGGTTTTAATGCCCAATGGAAGAGTGGTGGAGGTCGCAGTGGAATAAAAAGACAATGTCAATGCCCATTGTAAGAGTGGTGGAGGTTAGAGTCGAATAAAAAGACAATACAAATGCCCTTTGGAAGAACTGTGGAGTTCAGAGTGGTTTAACCAGATGGTTTTAATGCCCCTTGGAAGAGAAGTCGACGTCACAGTAGCATAACAAGACAGTTTTAATGCCCCTTGAAAGAGAGGTGGAGTTCGCAGTGGATTAAAAAGACAATATCAATGACCCTTGGAAGAGTGGTAGAGTTCACAGTGGAATAAAAAGACAATATCAATGCCCCGTGGAAGAAACGTGGAGGTCACAGTAGCTTAACAAGACGGTTTTAATGCCCCTTGGAAGAGTGGTGTAGGTTGCAGGGGATTAAAAATACAATAACAATGCCCATTGGAAGAGTGGTGGAGGTGGCAGTGGAATAAAAAGACAAAATCAATGCCCCTTGGAAGAGTGGTGGAGGTTACAGTGGAATAAAAATACAATATTAATGCCCCTTGGAAGAGCTGTGGAGTTCAGAGTGGTTTAACCAGACGGTTTTATTGCCCCTTGGTAGAGACGTGGAGGTCACAGTAGATTAACAAGACTGTTTTAATGCCCCTTGGAAGAGTGGTGGAGGTAGCAGTGGATTAAAAAGACAATATCAATGCCCCTTAGAAGAGAGGTGGAAGTCGCAGTGGAATAAAAAGACAATGTCAATGCCAATTGGAAGAGTGGTGGAGGTTGCAGTGGAATAAAAACACAATATCAATGCCCCGTGGAATAGACATGGACGTGACAGTAGCTTAACAAGACGGCTTTAATGCTCCTTGGAAGAGTGGTGGAGGTTGCAGTGGATTAAAAAGACAATATCAATGCCCCTTGGAAGAATGGTGGAGGTTACAGTGGAATAAAAAGACAATATTAATGCCCCATGGAAGAGTTGTGGAGGTCACTGTAGCTTACCAAGATCATCTTAATGCCCCTTGGAAGAGTGGTGGAGGTCGCAGTGGAATAAATAGACAATGTCAATGCCCCTTGGAAGAATGGTGGAGGTTAGAGTGGAATAAAAAGACAATACCAGTGCTAATTGGAAGAGCTGTGGAGTTCAGAGTGGTTTAAATTAACAGTCTTAATGCCCGTTGGAAGAGTCGTGGAGGTCACAGTGGATTAAAAAGAAAATATCAATGCCTCTTGGAAGAGTGGTGGAGGTCGCAGTGGATTAAAAATACAATATCAATGCCCTTTGGAATAGTGGTGGAGGTTGCAGTGGAATAAAAAGACAATATCAATGCCCCGTGGAAGGGAAGCGGAGGTCACAGTAGCTTCACAAGACGGTTTTAATGCCCCTTTGAAGAGAGGTGGAGGTCGCAGTTGATTAAAAAGACAATATCAATGCCCCTTGGAAGAGTGGTGGGGGTCGCAGTGGAATAAAAAGACAATATCAATGCCGCTTGGAAGAGTGGTGGATGTTACAGTCGATTAAAAAGACAATATCAATGCCTCTTGTCCGAGCTGTGGAGTTCAGAGTGTTTAACCAGACTGTTTTAATACCCATTGGAAGAGACGAGGAGGTCACAGTAGCTTAACAAGACTGTTTTAATGCTCCTTGAAAGAGTGGTGGAGATCGTTGTGGATTTAAAAGACAATATCAATGCCCCTTAGAAGAGTGGTGGAGGTTACAGCGGAATAAAAAGACAATATCAATGCCCCTAGGAAGAGTGGTGGAGGTTACAGTGGAATAAAAAGACAATATCAATGCCCTGTGTAAGAAACTTGGAGGTCACAGTAGCTTAACAGGACGGTTTTAATGCCCCTTGGAAGAGTCGTGGACGTCGCAGAGGACTAAAAAGACAATATCAATGCTCTTGGAAGAGTGAAGAAGGTTACAATAGAATAAAAAGACATTGTCAATGCCCCTTGGAAAAGTTGTGGAGCTCAGAATCGTATAACCAGACGGTTTTAATGCCCCTTGGAAGAGACTTGGAGGTCACAGTAGCTTAAAAAGACGGTTTTAATGCCCCTTGGAAGAGTGGTGGAGGTCGCAATGGAATAAAAAGACAATATCAATGCCCCGTGGAAGGGATGTGGAGGTCACAGTAGCATAACAAGACAGTTTTAATGCCCATTGAAAGAGTGGTGGAGGTTGCAGTGGATAAAAAAGACAATATCAAAACCACTTGGAAGAGTGGTGGAGGTCGCAGTGGAAAACATAGACAATATCAATGCCCCATGGAAGAGTGGTGGAGGTTACATTAAAAAAAAAAGACAATATCAATGATTCTTGGAAGAGCTGTGGAGTACAGTGTGGTTTAACCAGACGGTTTAATGCCCCTTGGAAGAGACGTGGAGGTCACAGTAGTTTTTCAAGACTGTTTTAATGCCCCATGGAAGAGTGGTGGAGGTCGCAGTGTATTAAAAAGACAATATCAATGCCCCTTGGAAGAATGGTGGAGGTTACAGTGGAATAAAAACACAATATCAATGCCTCTTGAAAGCTATGGAGTTCAGAGTGGTTTAACCAGATGGTTTTAATGCCCCTTGGAAGAGTGGTGGAGGTCGCAGTGCATAAAAAAGACAATACCAATACCCCTTGGAAGAGTGGTAAAGGTCCCAGTGGAATAAAAAGACAATATCAATGCCCCTTGAAAGAGCTGTGGAGTTCAGAGTGGTTTAAATTGACGGTTTTAATGCACCTTGGAAGAGATGTGGAGGTCACAGTAGCTTAACAATATGGTCTTAATGCCCCTTGGAAGAGTGGTGGAGGTCGCAGTGGATTAAAAAGACAATATCAATGCCACTTGGAAGAGTGGTAAAGGTCCCAGTGGAATAAAAAGACAATATCAATGCCCCTTGAAAGAGTGGTGGAGGTTACAGTGGAATAAAAAGACAATATCAATGCCCCGTGAAAGAGACGTGGAGGTCACAGTAGCTTAACAAGACGGTTTAATGCCTCTTGGAAGAGAGGTGGAAGTTGCAGTGGAATAAAAAGACACTATCAATGACCCTTGGAAGAGTGGTGGAGGTCGCCGTGGAATAAAAAGACAATATCAATGCCCCGTGGAAGGGACATGGAGGTCACAGTAGCTTAACAAGACGGTTTTAATGCCGCTTGGAAGAGTGGTGGACGTTGCAGGGGATTAAAAAGACAATAGCAATGCCCATTGGAAGAGTGGTGGAGGTCGCAGTGGAATAAAAAGACAAAATCAATGCCCCTTGGAAGAGTGGTGGAGGTTACAGTGGAATAAAAAGACAATATCAATGCCCCTTGGAAGAGCTGTGGAGTTCAGAGTGGTTTAACCAGACGTTTTTAATGCCCCTTGGAAGAGACCTGTAGGTCACAGTAGCTTAACAAGGCTGTCTTAATGCCCCTTGGAAGAGTGGTGGAGGTCGCAGTGAATTTAAAGGTCCATATCAATGACTCTTAGAAGAGAGGTGGAAGTCACAGGGGAATAAAAAGACAATATCAATACCCCTTGGAAGAGTGGTGGAGGATACAGTGGAATAAAAAGACAATATCAATTCCCCGTGGAATAGACATGGACGTTACAGTAGCTAAACAAGATGTTTTTAATGCACCTTGGGAGAGTGGTGGAACTCGTAGTGGAATAAAAAGAAAATATCAATTCCCCTTGAAAGAGTGCTGTAGGTTACAGTGGAATAAAAAGACAATATCAATGCCTCTTGCAAGAGCTGTGGAGTTCAGAGTGGTTTAAATTGACGGTTTTAATGCACCTTGGAAGAGACGTGGAAGTCACAGTAGCTTAACAATATGGTCTTAATGCCCCTTGGAAGAGTGGTGGAGGTCGCAGTGGATTAAAAAGACAATATCAATGCCACTTGGAAGCGTGGTAAAGGTCCCAGTGGAATAAAAAGACAATATCAATGCCCCTTGAAAGAGTGGTGGAGGTTACAGTGGAATAAAAAGACAATATCAATGCCCCGTGAAAGAGACGTGGAGGTCACAGTAGCTTAACAAGACGGTTTAATGCCCCTTGGAAGAGAGGTGGAAGTTGCAGTGGAATAAAAAGACAATATCAATACCCCTTGGAGGAATGGTGGAGGTTACAGTGGAATAAAAACACAATATCAATGCCTCTTGAAAGCTATGGAGTTCAGAGTGGTTTAACCAGATGGTTTTAATGCCCCTTGGAAGAGTGGTGGAGGTCGCAGTGCATTAAAAAGACAATACCAATACCCCTTGGAAGAGTGGTGGATGTCGCCGTAGAAAAAAAGACAATATCAATGCCCCTAGGAAAAGTGGTGGAGTTCGCAGTGGAATAAAAAGACAATATCAATGCCCCGTAGAAGAGACATGGAGGTCACAGTAGCTTAACAAGACGGTTTTAATGACCTTTAGAAGAGCGGTGGAGGTCGCAGTGAATTAAAAAGACAATATCAATGCCCTTTGGAAGAGTGGTGGAGGTCGCAGTGGAATAAAAATACAATATAAATGCCCCTTGGTAGAGTGGCGGAGGTTACAGTGGAATTTAAAGACAATATCAATGCCCCTTGTGAAGAGATGTGGAGGTCACTGTAGCTTAACAAGACAGTTTTAATGCCCCTTGGAAGAATTGTGGAGGTCGCAGTGGAATAAAAAGACAATGTCAATGCCCCTTGGAAGAGTGGTGGAGGTTAGAGTGGAATAAAAAGACAATACCAATGCCCCTTGGAAGAGCTGTGGAGTTCAGAGTGGTTTAACCAGATGGTTTTATTGCCCCTTGGAAGAGACGTGGATATCACAGTAGATTAACAAGACGGTTTTAATGCCCCTTGGAAAAGTGGTGGAGGTCACAGTGGATTAAAAAGACAATATCAATGTCCCCGTGGAAGACACGTGGAGGTCCCAGTAGCTTAACAAGACAGTTTTAATAACCCTTGGAAGAGTGTTGGTGGTCGCAGTGGAATAAAAAGACAATATCAATGCCCCTTGAAAGAGTGGTGGAGGTTACAGTGAAATAAAAAGAAATATCAATGCCTTTTAAAAGAGCTATGGAGTTCAGGGTTGTTTAACCAGATGGTTTTAATGCCTCTTGGAAGAGTGGTGGAGGTCGCAGTGCATTAAAAAGACAATATCAATACCCCTTGGAAGAATGGTGGGGGTTACAGTGGAATAAAAATACAATATCAATGCCCCTTGGAAGAGTGCTGGAGATTACAGAGGAATAAAAATCAATATCAAAGCCCCTTGCAAGAGCTGCTGAGTTGAGAGTGGTTTAAATTGACGGTTTTAATGCCCCTTGGAAGAGACGTGGAGGTAACAGTAGATTAACAAGACTGTTTTAATGCCCCTTGGAAGAGTGGTGGAGGTCGCAGTGGAATAAAAAAACAATATCAATGCCCCTTGGAAGATTGGTGGAGGTTACAGTGGAATAAAAAGACAATATCATTGCCCCGTGGAAGAGATGTGGAGGTCACTGTAGCTTAACAATATGGTTTTAATACCCCTTGGAAGAGACATGGAGGTCACAGTAGATTAACAAGATGGTTTTAATGCCCCTTGGAAAAGTGATGGAGGTCACAGTGCATTAAAAAGACAATATCAATGCCCCGTGGAAGACACGTGGAGGTCACAGTAGCTTAACAAGACAGTTTTAATGCCTCTTGGAAGAGTGGTGGAGTTCAGAGTGGTTTAACCAGATGGTTTTAATGCCCCTTGGAAGAGAAGACGACGTCACAGTAGCATAACAAGACGGTTTTAATGCCACTTGGAAGAGTGGTGGAGTTCGCAGTGGATTAAAAAGACAATATCAATGACCCTTGGAAGAGTGGTGGAGGTCGCCGTGGAATAAAAAGACAATATCAATGCCCCGTGGAAGGGACGTGGAGGTCACAGTAGCTTAACAAGACGGTTTTAATGCCGCTTGGAAGAGTGTTGGACGTTGCAGGGGATTAAAAAGACAATAGCAATGCCCATTGGAAGAGTGGTGGAGGTCGCAGTGGAATAAAAAGACAAAATCAATGCCCTTGGAAGAGTGGTGTAGGTTACAGTGGAATAAAAAGACAATATCAATGCCCCTTGGTAGAGCTGTGGAGTTCAGAGTGGTTTAACCAGACGTTTTTAATGCCCCTTGGAAGAGACCTGTAGGTCACAGTAGCTTAACAAGGCTGTCTTAATGCCCCTTGGAAGAGTGGTGGAGGTAGCAGTAGATTTAAAGGACAATATCAATGACCCTTAGAAGAGAGGTGGAAGTCACAGGGGAATAAAAAGACAATATCAATACCCCTTGGAAGAGTGGTGGAGGATACAGTGGAATAAAAAGACAATATCAATGCCACGTGGAATAGACATGGACGTTACATTAGCTAAACAAGATGTTTTTAATGCACCTTGGGAGAGTGGTGGAAGTCGTAGTGGAATAAAAAGAAAATATCAATTCCCCTTGAAAGAGTGCTGTAGGTTACAGTGGAATAAAAAGACAATATCAATGCCTCTTGCAAGAGCTGTGGAGTTCAGAGTGGTTTAAATTGACGGTTTTAATGCACCTTGGAAGAGACGTGGAGGTCACAGTAGCTTAACAAGACGGTTTAATGCCCCTTGGAAGAGAGGTGGAAGTTGCAGTGGAATAAAAAGACAATATCAATACCCCTTGGTAGAGTGCTGGAGGTTACATTGGAATAAAAAGACAATATCAATGAACCTTGCAAGTGCTGTGGAGTTCAGAGAGGTTTAAAATGACGGTTTTAATGCCCTGTGGAATTGACGTGGAGGTCAAAGTAGCTTATAAAGATGTTTTTAATGCCCATTGGAAAAGTGGTGGAGGTCGCAGTGGATTAAAAAGACAATATCAATGCCCCTTGGAAGAGTGGTGGAGGTGGCAGTGGAATAAAAAGACAATATCAATGCCCCTTGGAAGAGTGGTGGAGTTTAGAGTGGAATAAAAAGACAATATCAATGCCCTGTGCAAGAGATGTGGATGTCACAGTAGCTTAACAAGACGGTTTTAATGTCCCTTGGAAGAGAGGTGAAAGTCACAGTGGAATAAAAAGACAATATCAATGCCCCTTGTAAGAGTGCTGGAGGTTACAGTGGAATAAAAAACAATATCAAAGCCCCTTCCAAGAGCTTTGGAGTTGAGAGTGGTTTAAATTGACGGTTTTAATGCCCCTTGGAAGACACGTGGAGGTCACAGTAGATTAAAAAATCCGTTTTAATGCCCCTTGGAAGAGTGGTGGAGGTCGAAGTGGATTAAAAAGACGATGTCAATGCCCATTGAAAGAGTGGTGGAGGTTACAGTGAAATAAAAAGACAATATCAATGCCTCTTGAAAGAGCAATGGAGTTCAGAGTGGTTTAACCAGATGGTTTTAATGCCCTTTGGAAGAGTGGTGGAGGTCACAGTGCGTTAAGAAGACAATATCAATACCCCTTGGAAGAATGGTGGAGGTTACAGTGGAATAAAAAGACAATATCAATGCCCCTTGGAAGAGCTGTGGAGTTCAGAGTGGTTTAACCAGACGGTTTTAATGCCCCTTGGAAGAGATGTGGAGGTCACAGTAGCTTAACAAGACTGTTTTAATGCCTCTTGGAAGAGTGGTGGAGGTCGCAGTGGATTTAAAGGACAATATCAATGCCCCTTAGAAGAGAGGTGGAAGTCACAGGGGAATAAAAGGACAATATCAATACCCCTTGGAACAGTGGTGGAGGATACAGTGGAATAAAAAGACAATATCAATGCCCCGTGGAATAGACATGGACGTTACAGTAGCTAAACAAGATGTTTTTAATGCACCTTGGGAGAGTGGTGGAAGTCGTAGTGGAATAAAAAGAAAATATCAATTCCCCTTGAAAGAGTGCTGTAGGTTACAGTGGTATAAAAAGACAATATCAATGCCTCTTGCAAGAGCTGTGGAGTTCAGAGTAGCTCTGTGTTTGATCACCCAGCCATCTCCTGGTGAGACGACCAGCTGCTAATTTAGCCATATGCAGCTCCCACAATGCCCTTCACCTGATAGTTTAATGTGCCCTATGTATTTAGAAGCTCTGTAAGGGGTGCCCTTGTGCTGGGGTGTGCTCGTGTCTTCTTGTGCAAAGTGGCTTCGGAGATAAGTGGCAGTTATTTCAGAGGCAGTTAGTCAGGGCAGGAGTCAGGTAACCAACACTTTGACCACTTACTCTCTTTTAACTATGTTTCTCTTAGCTCTCACTTTTTCCTCTATAGTCCTCCACTTTCTAGTAACCCCTCAAATCCCTACACCTAGTAAGAAACTCTTCATCTCTCCCTCCATCCTCCCCATTCATCTCACCTCCTCCTCCAAATTATTCCTAAACATTCAATCCTGGATCTCCAAACACAGACAGCCACCTCATGCTCTCTCTTGCTTCCACCTGCTAACACTTTCTCTGCTCCTCCTCACTGCTGGAGATATCTCTACAAATCCTGGTCTTCCTCGCCATATCCTAACAGTTACTTCTTCCTCCTATCCACGACCTTCCACAAACTGTTGCAACCCTTCTAACCTCATACCCATCCAAACAATCCCCACTCCCTTAGTTGCTCTAACAGGTGCTCTATGGAATGCTCGCTCTGTCTGCAACAAACTTTCCTTCATCCACGATCTTTTCATTACAAACAAACTTTCCTTCCTCGCCATCACTGAAACCTGGCTCACCCCCTCTGACACAGCCTCCCCAGCTGCACTTTCATATGGCCAATTCCACCTATCCCACACCCCTCGCCCCAACGGCAAACATGGCGGAGGCGTAGGTTTTCTCCTATCAGAACACTACGCTTTCACCCAAGTCCCACTGCCACCCTCCGTTACACTCCCCTCTTTTGAGGTGCACTGTGTGCTCATCTATTCCCCCTCCAACTTCTAACTAGCCATCGTTTACCGACCCCCTGGGCAAGCCACCACCTTCTTAGACCACTTCACTACCTGGCTGCTTCACTTCCTCTCCAATGACATCCCCACTATCATAATGGGTGACTTCAATATCCCCATTAACACTTCCCACTCGTCTGTCTCTAAGTTCCTATCTCTCACTTCCTCCTTCGGACTCACTCAATGGTCTTCCACACCCACCCACAAAGATGGCCACACACTGGACCTCATCTTCACCCGCCTCTGTTCCCTATCTAACCTCTCTAACTCACCTCTCCCTCTCTCTTTTCACAGCCTACTTACATTCTCTTCTCTCTCCTCCCCGGGGCAACAATCCCCACTCCACAAACTTGCATACCCTCGCAGAAATCTCAAACACCTTGACTTACACTCTCTTTCTGAATCCCTCCTCCCTCTTACAGACATAAATTCCTTACACGATGCAGACGTTGCTGCGGCATCATATAACACCACAATAGCTGCAGCTCTAGACTCGATCGCCCCTCTCACACACACCACATCTCGCACATTCAACAGGCAACCCTGGCACACTAAACTTACTAAAGAACTGCGCCGGGTCTCCAGGGTTACGGAGCGAAGATGGAAAAGGTCTCACTCCATCGAGCACTTCATCGCATTCAAGCAATCCCTCACTAATTTCAAGTCCGCACTCACTACAGCAAAACAAACTTACTTCTCATCTCTCATATCCTCCCTATCTCACAACCCTAAACAGCTATTTAACACTTTCAACTCTCTCCTTCGTCCCCCAGCGCCTCCTCCCTCTTCTCTCATCTCAGCTGACGACTTTGCCTCATTCTTCAAACAGAAGATTGACACCATCAGACAAAACTTTTGCCTAAAGTCCACACAACCCCTCCTCATATCTATTCAACCCTCCTCCTCCAAACCCCACTTCTCCACCATTACAGAAGGTCAAGTCTCCTCTTTACTCTCCAAATCACACCTCACCACCTGCGAACTTGACCAAATCCCATCCCACCTCATCACTAACCTTACCACAGTCTTCATCCCAACCCTAACCCACCTCTTCAATCTGTCACTAACAACCGGTGTCTTCCCCTCATGTTTCAAACATGCCGCAATCACACCCATCCTCAAAATGCCCTCCCTTGACCCTTCCTCTCTGACTAGCTACCGCCCCATATCACTCCTCCCCTTTGCCTCAAAACTACTAGAACAACATGTCCACCTTGAACTGTCCTCCCACCTCTCCTCCTGCTTCCTCATTGACCGCCTGCAATCTGGCTTCCGACCGCATCACTTGACTGAAACTGCCCTAACCAAGGTCACCAACGACCTACTAAATGCCAAATCCAAGCGACACTACTCCATCCTCCTCCTTCTGGACCTGTCATCTGCCTTTGACACAGTGGACCATTCCCTCTTACTCCAGATTCTCTCATCTCTTGGCATCACGGACTTGGCTCTATCTTGGATCTCCTCATACTTAACAGATAGGACATTCAGCGTCTCCCACTCACGCACCACCTCCTCATCTCGCCCCCTATCTGTCGGTGTCCCCCAAGGTTCAGTTCTAGGACCTCTGCTCTTCTCCATCTACACCTTTGGCCTGGGACAGCTCATAGAGTCTCACGGTTTTCAGTATCACCTCTATGCTGACGACACACAGATCTACCTCTCTGGACCCGATATCTCCTCCCTACTAACCAAAATCCCACAATGTCTGTCCGCCATGTCATCCTTCTTCTCTGACAGATTTCTAAAACTCAACATGGATAAAACAGAGTTCATCATCTTTCCACCCTCTCATTTGTATCCCCATCTGACCTATCCATCATCGTCAATGGCTGTTCACTCTCCCCAGTCCCACAAGCTCGCTGCCTTGGAGTAACGCTGTCTCTGATCTCTCCTTCAAGCCACATATCCAAGCACTTTCCACTTCCTGCCGACTCCAACTCAAAAACATCTCCCAGATCCGTGCATTCCTCAGCAAAGACTCTGCAAAAACACTAGTGCATGCCCTCATCATATCCCGCCTCGACTACTGCAACCTCCTGCTCCGTGGCCTCCCTTACAACACTCTTGCGCCTCTCCAATCTATCCTAAACTCTGTTGCTCGACTAATTCACCTGTCCCCTCGCTATTCCCCGGCCTCTCCTCTCTGTCAACCTCTTCACTGGCTTCCCATTGCCCAGAGAATCCAGTTCAAAACTCTAACCAAGGCATACAAAGCCATCCACAACCTGTCTCCCCCATACATCTGTGACCTAGTCTCCCGGTACTTACCTGCACGCAACCTCCGATCTTCACAAGATCTCCTTCTCTACTCCCCTCTTATCTCCTCCTCCCAAAATCGTATACAAGATTTCTCCCGTGCATCCCCCCTACTCTGGAACTCTCTACCCCAACGCATCAGACTCTCGCCGACCGTGGAAACCTTCAAAAGAAACCTGAAGACCCACCTCTTCCGACAAGCCTACAACCTGCAGTAACCACCACTGCACGACCAGCTCTACCCTCAACTAATGTATTCTCACCCATCCCTTCTAGGATGTGAGCCCTCGCGGGCAGGGTCCTCGCTCCTCCTGTACCAGTCGCTGACTCATTTTGTTAAGATTATGTAAATGCTTTTGTTATGTATATCCCTATCACATGTAAAGCGCCATGGAATAAATGGCGCTATAATAATAAATAATAATAATAATAATAATAATAATAATAAAAAGACAATATCAATTCCAATAGGAAAAGTGGTGGAGGTTACAGTGGAATAAAAAGACAATATCAATGCCCCTTTGATGAGCTGTGGAATTCATAGTGGTTTAACCAGATGGTTTTAATGCCCCTTGGAGGAGACGTGGAGGTCATACTAGCTTAATAAGATGATTTTAATGCCTCTTGGAAGGGTGGTGGAGGTCGCAGTGGTTTAAAAAGACAATATCACTGCCCCTTAGAAGAGTGGTGGAGGTTACATTGGAATAAAAAGACAATATCAATGCCCAGTGGAATAGACATGGAGGTTACAGCAGCTTAACAAGACAGTTTTAATGCCCCTTGGAAGAGCTGTGGAGTTCAGAGTGGTTTAACCAGAAGCTTTTAATGCCCATTGGAAGTGACGTGGAGGTCACAGTACCTTAAAAAGACTTTTTTAATGCCCCTTGGAAAAGTGGTGGAGGACGCAGTGGATTAAAAAGACAATATCAATTCCCCTTGGAAGAGTGGTGGAGGTGGCAGTGGAATAAAAAGACAATATCAATGCCTTTTGGAAGAATGATGGAGGTTGCAGTGGAATAAAAAGACAATGTCAATGCCCATTGGAAGAGTGGTGAAGGTTAGAGTGGAATAAAAAGACAATACCAATGTCCCTTGGAAGAGCTGTGGAGTTCAGAGTGGTTTAACCAGATGGTTTTATTGCCCCTTGGAAGAGAAGTGGAGGTCACAGTAGATTAACAAGACGGTTTTAATGCCACATGGAAGAGTGGTGGAGGTTGCAGTGGATTAAAAAGACAATATCAATGCCCGAGGAAGAGTGGTGGAGGTTACAGTGGAATAAAAAGACAATATCAATGCCCCGTGGAAGAGATGTGGAGGTCACTGTAGCTTAACAAAATGGTTTTAATGCCCCTTGGAAGAGTGGTGGAGGTCGCAGTGGAATAAAAAGACAATGTCAATGCCCTGTGGAAGGGACGTGGCGGTCACAGTAGCCTAACAAGACAGTTTTAATGCCCCTTGGAAGAGTGGTGGAGGTTGCAGGGGATTAAAAAGACAATAACAGTGCCCATTGGAAGAGTGGTGGAGGTCGCAGTGGCATAAAAAGACAAAATTAATGCCCCTTGGAAGAGTGGTGGAGGTTACAGTGGAATAAAAAGACAATATCAATGCCCCTTGGAAGAGCTGTGGAGTTCAGAGTGGTTTAACCAGACGGTTTTAATGCCCCTTGGAAGAGACGTGGAGGTCACAGTAGCTTAACAAGACTGTTTTAATGCCTCTTGGAAGAGTGGTGTAGGTCGCAATGGATTAAAAAGACAATTTCAATGCCCCTAAGAAGAGAGGTGGAAGTCGAAGTGGAATAAAACGACATTGTCAATGCCACTTGGAAGAGTGGTGGAGGTTACAGTAGAAGAAAAAGTAAACATCAATGCCCCGTGGAATAGACATGTACGTGACAGTAGCTTAACATGATGGCTTTAATGTGCCTAGGATGAGTGGTGGAGGTTGCAATGGATTAAAAAGACAATAAAAATCAATGCCTATTGGAAGAGTGGTAGAGGTCGCATTGGAATATAAAGACAAAATCAATGCCCCCTGGAAGAGTGTTGGAGGTTACAGTGGAATAAAAAGACAATATCAATGCCCCATGGAAGAGTTGTGGAGGTCACTGTAGCTTAACAAGATGGTCTTAATGCCCCTTGGAAGAGTGATGGAGGTCGCAGTGGAATAAATAGACAATGTCAATGCCCCTTGGAAGAGAGGTGGAGGTTAGAGTGGAATAAAAAGACAATACCAGTGCTCCTTGGAAGAGCTGTGGAGTTCAGAGTTTTTTAAATTGACGGTTTGAATGCCCCTTGGAAGAGACGTGGAGTTCACAGTGGATTAAACAGACAATATCAATGCCCCTTTGCAGAGTGGTGGAGGTCGCAGTGGAAAACAGAGACAATATCAATGCCCCTTGGAAGAGTGGTGGAGGTTACAGTCGAATAAAAAGACAATATCAATGCCTCTTGGAAGAGCTGTGGAGTACAGAGTGGTTTAACAAGACGGTTTAATGCCTCTTGGAAGAGACGTGGAGGTCTCAGTAGCTTATCAAGACTGTTTTAATGCCCATTGGAAGAGTGGTGGAGGTCGCAGTGGATTAAAAAGACAATATCAATGCCCCTTGGAAGAGTGGTGGAGGTCACAGTAAAATAACAAGACAATATCAATGCCCCTTGGAAGAGTGGTGGAGGTTAAAGTGGAATAAAAAGACAATATCATTGACCCCTTGGAAGAGCTGTGGAGTTCACAGTGGATTAACCAGAAGAATTTAAGGCCCCGTGGAATAGACGTTGAGGTCACTGTAGCTAAAAAAGACGGTTTTATAGCTTCTTGGAAGAGTGATGGAGGTCGAAGCGGATTAAAAAGACAAAATCAATGCCCCTTGGAAGAGTGGTGGAGGTTACAGTGGAAAAAAAGACAATATCAATGCCTTTTGGAAGAGCTGTGGAGTTCAGAGTGGTTTAACCAGACGGTTTTAATGCCCCTTGAAAGAGTGGTGGAGGTCGCGGTGGATTAAAAAGACAATATCAATGCCCCTTAGAAGAGTGGTGGAGGTCGCAGTGGAATAAAAAGACAATATCAATTCAACTTGGAAAAGATGTGGAGGTCGCAGTGGAATAAAAAGACAATATCAATGCCTCGTGGAAGAACCTTGGAGGTCACAGTAGCTTAACAAGATGGTTTTAATGCCCCTTGGAAGAGAGGTGGAGGTCGCAGTGGAATAAAAAGGCAATATCAATGCCCCTTGGAAGAGTGGTGGAGGTTACAGTGGTGTAAAAAGACAATATCAATGACCCTTGCAAGAGTGATGGAGGTCGCAGTGGAGTAAAAAGACAATATTAATGCCCCTTGGAAGAGTTGTGAAGGTCGCAGTAAAATAAAAAGACAATATCAATGCCCCTTGGAAGAGCTGTGGAGTTCACAGTGGTTTAACAAGAAGGTTTTAAGGTACCGTGGAATAGACGTGGAGGTCACAGTAGCTTAACAAGATGGTTTTAATGCTTCTTGGAAGAGAGATGGAGTTCACAGTGGATTAAAAAGACAAAATCAATGCCCCTTGGAAAAGTGGGGTAGGTTACAGTGGAATAAAAAGACAATATCAATGCCTCTTGCAAGAGCTGTGGAGTACAGATTGGTTTAACCATGCGGTTTTAATGTCCCTTGGAAGAGAAGTGGAGGTCACAGAAGCTTATCAAGACTGTTTTAAAGCCCTTTGGAGGAGTGGTAGAGGACGCAGTGGATTAAAAAGACAATATCAACTCCCCTTGAAAGAGTGGTGGAGGTTACAGTGGAATAATAAGACAATATCAATGCCCCTTGGAAGAGTGGTGGAGGTTACAGTTGAATAAAAAGACAATATCAATGTCCCTTGGAAGAATGGTGGAGGTTACAGTGGAATAAAAAGACAATATCAATGTTCCTTGGAAGAGGGGTGAAGGTCGCAGTGGAATAAAAAGACAATATCAATGTATCTTGGAAGAGTGGTGGAGGTCGCAGTGGATTAAAAAGACAATTTCAATGCCCCTTGGAAGAGTGGTGGAGGTAGCAGTGGATTAAAAAGACTATCAAATCCACTTGGAAGAGTGGTGGAGGTCACAGTGGATAAAAAGGACAATATCAATGCCCCTTGGAAGAGCTGTGGAGTTCAGAGTGATTTAACCAAGCGGTTTTAATGCCCCTTGGAAGAGACATGGAGGTCACAGAAGCTTATCAAGACTGTTTTAAACCCCTTGGAGGAGTGGTAGAGGTCGCAGTGGATTAAAAAAACAATATCAATGCCCCTTGGAAGAGTGGTGGAGGTTATAGTGGAATAACAAGACAATATCAATGCCCCTTAGAAGAGTGGTGGAGGTTACAGTGGAATAAAAAGACAATATCAATGTCCCTTGGAAAAATGGTGGAGCTTAAAGTGGAATAAAAAGACAATATCAATGCCCTGTGTAAGAAACTTGGAGGTCACAGTAGCTTAAGAAGACGGTTTTAATGGCCCTTGGAAGAGTCGTGGACGTCGCAGAGAAATAAAAAGACAATATCAATGCACTTGGAAGAGTGCAGAAGTTTACAATGGAATAAAAAGACATTGTCAATGCCCCTTGGAAGAGCTGTGGAGCTCAGAGAGTTTTAACTAGACGGTTTTAATGTCCCTTGGAGGAGTGGTGGAGGTCACAGTGGAATAAAAATACAATATCAATGCCCCTTGAAAGAGTAATGGAAGTTACAGTGAAATAAAAAGACAATATCATTGCCCCTTGGAAGAGCTGTGGAGTACAGAGTGGTTTAACCAAACGGATTTAGTGCCCCTTGGAAGAGACGTGGAGGTCGCAGTGGAATAAAAGACAATATCAATGAACCTTGGAAGAGTGGTGGAGGTCGCAGTGGAATAAAAAGACAATATCAATGCCCCTTGGAAGAGTGGTGGAGGTTACAGTGGCATAAAAAGACAATATCAATGCCTCTTGGAAGAGTGGTGGAGGTCGCAGTGGAATAAAAAGACAATATCAATGCCCCTTGGAAGAGTGGTGGAGGTTACAGTGGAATAAAAAGACAATATCAATGCCTCTTGGAAGAGTGGTGGAGGTCGCAGTGGAATAAAAAGACAATATGAATGCCCCGTGGAAGAGACATGGACATCACAGTAGCTTAACAAGACGGTTTTAATGCCCCTTGGCAGAGTGGTGGAGGTCGCAGTGGAATAAAAAGACAATAACAATGCCCTGTGGAAGAGACGTGGAGGTCACAGTAGCTTAACAAGACAGTTTTAATGCCCCTTAGGACAGTGGTGGAGGTTACAGTGGAATAAAAGACATTATCAATGCCCTTTGGAAGAGTGGCAGAGGTCTCAGTGGAATAAAAAGACAATATGAATGCCTCTTGGAAGAGTGGTGGAGGTCGCAATGGAATAACCTCACTGGTACATGCTCTGCATAACTTCTCTGCTTGCTGTGTCTGCTGTAATCTAATGCTCTACTTTGTTGATTCACCTCACTGGTACATGCTCTGCATAACTTCTCTGCTTGCTGTGTCTGCTGTAATCTAATGCTCTGCTTTGTTGATTCACCTCACTGGTACATGCTCTGCATAACTTCTCTGCTTGCTGTGTCTGCTGTAATCTAATGCTCTGCTTTGCTGATTCACCTCACTGGTACAAGCTCTGCATAACTTCTCTGCTTTATCTGTCCCAGTCCATTCAATACCCACATATGTCTGTCCCTTCCCCACTATAGATCTTATCTGATTTTTAGAGGTGCTAAACTGCAGAGACTAGAGTCCTAGCTCTGTGTTTGATCACCCAGCCATCTCCTGGTGAGACGACCAGCTGTTAATTTAGCCATATGCAGCTCCCACAATGCCCTTCACCTGATAGTTTAATGTGCCCTATATATTTAGAAGCTCTGTAATGGGTGCCCTTGTGCTGGGGTGTGCTCGTGTCTTCTTGTGCAAAGTGGCTTCGGAGATAAGTGGCAGTTATTTCAGAGGCAGTTAGTCAGGGCAGAAGTCAGGAACCCAACACTTTGACCACTTACTCTCTTTTAACTATGTTTCTCTTAGCTCTCACTTTTTCCTCTATAGTCCTCCACTTTCTAGTAACCCCTCAAATCCCTACACCTAGTAAGAAACTCTTCATCTCTCCCTCCATCCTCCCCATTCATCTCACCTCCTCCTCCAAATTATTCCTAAACATTCAATCCTGGATCTCCAAACACAGACAGCCACTTCATGCTCTCTCTTGCTCCCACCTGCTAACACTTTCTCTGCTCCTCCTCACTGCTGGAGATATCTCTCCAAATCCTGGTCCTCCTCACCATTTCCCCACAGTTACTTCTTCCTCCTATCCACGACCTTCCACAAACTGTCGCAACCCTTCTAACCTCATACCCATCTAACCAATCCCCACTCCCTTAGTTGCTCTAACAGGAGCTCTATGAAACGCTCACTCTGTCTGCAACAAACTTTCCTTCAGCCACGAACTTTTCATTACAAACAAACTTTCCTTCCTCGCCATCACTGAAACCTGGCTCACCCCCTCTGACACAGCCTCCCCAGCTGCACTTTCAAATGGCGGATTCCACCTTTCCCACACGCCCCGCCCCAACGGCAAACATGGCGGAGGCGTAGGTTTTCTCCTATCAGAACACTGCGCTTTCACCCAAATCCCACTGCCACCCTCCGTTACACTCCCCTCTTTTGAGGTGCACTGTGCGCGCATCTATTCCCCCTCCAACCTCCAACTGGCCGTCGTTTACCGACCCCCAGGGCAAGCCACCACCTTCTTAGACCACTTCACCACCTGGCTGCTTCACTTCCTCTCCACTGACATCCCCACTATCATAATGGGTGGCTTCAACATCCCCATTAACACTTCCCACTCATCTGTCTCTAAGTTCCTATCTCTCACTTCCTCCTTCGGACTCACTCAATGGTCTTCCACACCCACCCACAAAGATGGCCACACACTGGACCTCATCTTCACCCGCCTCTGTTCCCTATCTAACCTCTATAACTCACCTCTCCCTCTCTCTGATCACAGCCTACTTACATTCTCTTCTCTCTCCTCCCCGGGGCAACAATCCCCACTCCACAAACTTGCATACCCTCGCAGAAATCTCAAACACCTTGACTTACACTCACTCTCTGAATCCCTCCTCCCTCTTACAGACATAAATTCCTTACACGATGCAGACGTTGCTGCTGCTCCATATAACACCACAATAGCTGCAGCTCTAGACTCGATCGCCCCTCTCACACACACCACATTTCGCACATTCAACAGGCAACCCTGGCACACTAAACTTACTAAAGAATTGCGCCGGGCCTCCAGGGATGCGGAGCGGAGATGGAAAAGGTCTCACTCCATGGAGCACTTCATCGCATTCAAGCAATCCCTCACTAATTTCAAGTCCGCACTCACTACAGCAAAACAAACCTACTTCTCATGTCTCATATCCTCCCTATCTCACAACCCTAAACAGCTATTTAACACTTTCAACTCTCTCCTTCGTCCCCCAGCACCTCCTCCCTCTTCTCTCATCTCAGCCGATGACTTTGCCTCATTCTTCAAACAGAAGATTGACACCATCAGACAAAACTTTTGCCTAAAGTCCACACAACCCCTCCTCATATCTATTCAACCCTCCTCCTCCAAACCCCACTTCTCCACCATTACAGAAGGTCAAGTCTCCTCTTTACTCTCCAAATCACACCTCACCACCTGCGAACTTGACCCAATCCCATCCCACCTCATCACTAACCTTACCACAGTCTTCATCCCAACCCTAACTCACCTCTACAATCTGTCACTAACAACCGGTGTCTTTCCCTCATGTTTCAAACATGCTGCAATCACACCCATCCTCAAAAGCCCTCCCTTGACCCTTACTCTCTGACTAGCTACCGCCCCATATCACTCCTTCCCTTTGCCTCAAAACTACTAGAACAACATGTCCAACTTGAACTGTCCTCCCACCTCTCCTCCTGCTCCCTCTTCGACTGGCTGCAATCTGGCTTCCGACCGCATCACTCGACTGAAACTGCCCTGACCAAAGTCACCAACGACCTACTAAAAGCCAAATCCAAGAGACACTACTCCATCCTCCTCCTTCTGGACCTGTCATCTGCCTTTGACACAGTGGACCATTCCCTCTTACTCCAGATTCTCTCATCTCTTGGCATCACGGACTTGGCTCTATCTTGGATTTCCTCATACTTAACAGACAGGACATTCAGCGTCTCCCACTCACGCACCACCTCCTCATCTCGCCCCCTATCTGTCGGTGTCCTCCAAGGTTCAGTTCTAGGACCTCTGCTCTTCTCCATCTACACCTTTGGCATGGGACAGCTCATAGAGTCTCACAGTTTTCAGTATCACCTCTATGTTGACGACACACAGATCTACCTCTCTGGACCCGATATCTCCTCCCTACTAACCAAAATCCCACAATGTCTGTCCGCCATGACATCCTTCTTCTCTGACAGATTTCTAAAACTCAACATGGATAAAACAGAGTTCATCATCTTTCCACCCTCTCATTCACATCCCCCATCTGACCTAGCCATCAACGTCAATGGCTGTTCACTCTCCCCAGTCCCACAAGCTCGCTGCCTTGGAGTAACCCTGGACTCTGATCTCTCCTTCAAGCCACATATCCAAGCCCTTTCCACTTCCTGCCGACTCCAACTGAAAAACATCTCCCGGATCCGTGCATTCCTCAGCAAAGACTCTGCAAAAACACTAGTGCATGCCCTCATCATATCCCGCCTCGACTACTGCAACCTCCTGCTCCGTGGCCTCACTTACAACACTCTTGTGCCTCTCCAATCTATCCTAAACTCTGCTGCTCGACTAATTCACCTGTCCCCCCGCTATTCCCCGGCCTCTCTTCTCTGTCAGTCTCTTCACTGGCTCCCCATTGCCCAGAGAATCCAGTTTACAAAACTATAACCATGGCATACAAAGCCATCCACAACCTGTCTCCCCCATACATCCGAGACCTAGTCTCCCGGTACTTACCTGCACGCAACCTCCGATCCTCACAAGATCTCATTCTCTACTCCCCCCTTATCTCCTCCTCCCACAATCGTATACAAGATTTCTCCCGTGCATCCCCCTACTCTGGAACTCTCTACCCCAACACATCAGTCTCTCGCCGACCGTGGAAACCTTCAAAAGAAACCTGAAGACCTACCTCTTCCGACAAGTCTACAACCTGCAGTAACCACCGCTGCACGACCAGCTCTACCCTCACCTAATGTGTCCTCACCCATCCCTTCTAGAATGTGAGCCCTCGTGGGCAGGGTCCTCGCTCCTCCTGTACCAGTCGCTGACTCATTTTGTTAAGATTATGTAAATGCTTTTCTTATGTATATCCCTATCACATGTAAAGTGCCATGGAATAAATGGCGCTATAATAATAAATAATAATAATAATAATAATAAAAAGACAATATCAATTCCCATAGGAAAAGTGGTGGAGGTTACAGTGGAATAAAAAGACAATATCAATGCCCCTTGGAAGAGGTGTGGAGTTCAGAATGGTTTAACCAGATGGTTTTATTGACCCATGGAAGAGACGTGGAGGTCACAGTAGATTAACAAGACGGTTTTAATGCCCCTTGGAAAAGTGGTGGAGGTCAGAGTGGATTAAAAAGACAATAACAATGCACCGTAGAGGACAAGTGAAGGTCACAGTAGCTTAGCAAGACAGTTTAAATTCCCCTTGAAAGAGTGGTGGAGGTCGCAGTGGAATAAAAAGACAATATCAATGCCCCTTGAAAGAGTGGTGGAGGTTACAGTGAAATAAAAAGACAATATCAATGCCTCTTGAAAGAGCTATGGAGTTCAGAGTGGTTTAATCAGATGGTTTTAATGCCAATTGGAAGAGTGGTGGACGTCGCAGTGCATTAAAAAGACAATATCAATAACCCTTGGAAGAATGGTGGCGGTTAAAGTGGAATGAAAAGACAATATCAATGCCTCTTGCAACAGCTGTGGAGTTCAGAGTGGTTTAAATTGACGGTTTTAATGCCCCTTGGAAGAGACATGGTGGTCACAGTAGCTTAAAAAGACGGTTTTAATGCCCCTTGGAAGAGTTGTGGGGGTCGCAGTGGATTAAAAAGACATTATCGATGCCCCTTGATAGAGTGGTGGTGGTCGCAGTGGAATAAAAAGAAAATATCATTGCACCTTAGAAGAATGGTGGAGGCTACAGTGGAAAAAAAAGACAATATCAATGTTCTTAGGAAGAAGGGTGAAGGTCGCAGTGGAATAAAAAGACAATATCAATGTCCCTTGGAAGAGTGGTGGAGGTCGCAGTGAATTAAAAAGACAATATCAATGCCCCTTGGAAGAGTGGTGGAGGTCGCAGTTAAATAAAAAGACAATATCAAAGCCTCTTGGAATGGACGTGGAGGTCACAGTAGCTTAAAAAGACTTTTTTTTTGCCCCTTGGTAGAGTGGTGGAGGTCGCAGTGGATTAAAAAGACCATCAAATCCCCTTGGAAGAGAGGTGGAGGTCGCAGTAGAATAAAAAGACAATATCAATGCCCCTTGGATGAGTGGTGGAGTTCAGAGTGGTTTAACCATACTGTTTTAATGACCCTTGGAAGAGACGTGGAGGTCACAGTGTAATAAAAAAACAATATTAATGCCCCTTGGAAGAGTGGTGGAGGTCGCAGTAAAATAAAAAGACAATATCAACGCCCCTTGGAAGAGTGGTGGAGGTTAGAGAGGAATAAAAAGGCAAAATCAATGCCCCTTGGAATAGATGTGGAGGTCACAGTAGCTTAGCAAGACGGTTTCAATGCTTCTTGGAAGAGTGATGGAGGTCGCAGTGGATTAAAAAGACAATATCAATGCCCCTTGGAAGAGTGGTGGAGGTTACAGCGGAATAAAAAGACAATATCAATGACCTGTGTAAGAAACTTGGAGGTCACAGTAGCTTAACAAGTCGGTTTTAATGCCCCTTGGAAGAGTCGTGGACGTTGCAGAGGAATAAAAAGACAATATCAATGCAGATGGAAGATTGCAGAAGGTTACAATGGAATAAAAACACATTGTCAATGCCCCTTGGAAGAGCTGTGGATCTCAGAGCGGTTTAACAAGACTGTTTTAATGCCCCTTGAAAGAGACTTGGAGGTCACAGTAGCTTAACAAGATGGTTTTAATGCCCCTTGGAAGAGTGGTGGAGGTCACAGTGGAATAAAAATACAATATCAATGCCCCTTGAAAGAGTGGTGGAAGTTACAGTGAAATAAAAAGACAATATCAATTCCCCTTGGAAGAGCAGTGGAGTACAGAGTGGTTTAACCAAACGGTTTTAGTGCCCCTTGGAAGAGACTTGGAGGTCACAGTAGCTTGACAAGACGGTTTTAATGCCCCTTTGAAGAGACGTGGAGGTCACAGTGTAATAAAAAAACAATATTAATGCCCCTTGGAAGAGTGGTGGAGGTCGCAGTAAAATAAAAAGACAATATCAACGCCCCTTGGAAGAGTGGTGGAGGTTAGAGTGGAATAAAAAGACAAAATCAATGCCCCTTGGAATAGATGTGAAGGTCACAGTAGCTTAACAAGATGGTTTCAATGCTTCTTGGAAGAGTGATGGAGGTCGCAGTGGATTAAAAAGACAATATCAATGCCCCTTAGAAGAGTGATGGAGGTTACAGTGGAATAAAAAGACAATATCAATGACCTGTGTAAGAAACTTGGAGGTCACAGTAGCTTAACAAGACGGTTTTAATGCCCCTTGGAAGAGTTGTGGACGTTGCAGACGAATAAAAAGACAATATCAATGCACTTGGAAGAGTGCAGAAGATTACAATGGAATAAAAAGACATTGTCAATGCCCCTTGGAAGAGCTGTGGATCTCAGAGCGGTTTAACAAGACTGTTTTAATGCCCCTTGAAAGAGAGTTGGAGGTCACAGTAGCTTAACAAGACGGTTTTAATGCCCCTTGGAAGAGTGGTGGAGGTCACAGTGGAATAAAAATACAATATCAATGCCCCTTGAAAGAGTGGTGGAAGTTACAGTGAAATAAAAAGACAATATCAATGCCCCTTTGAAGAGCTATGGAGTACAGAGTGGTTTAACCAAATGGTTTTAGTGCCTTTTGGAAGAGACGTTGAGGTCACAGTAGCTTAACAAGACGATTTTAATGCCCCTTGGAAGAGTGGTGGAGGTCGCAATGGATTAAAAAGACAATATCAATGAACCTTGGAAGAGTGGTGGAGGTCGCAGTGGAATAAAAAGACAATATCAATGCCCCTTTGAAGAGTGGTGGAGGTTACAGTGGAACAAAAAGACAATAACAATGCCCTGTGGAAGAGACGTGGATGTCACAGTAGCTTAACAAGACGGTTTTAATGCCCCTTGGCAGAGTGGTGGAGGTAGCAGTGGAATAAAAAGACAATAACAATGCCCTGTGGAAGAGACGTGGAGGTCACAGTAGCATAACAAGACGGTTTTAATGCCCCTTGGAAGAGTGGTGGAGGTCGCAGTGGATTAAATAGACATTATCGATGCCCCTTGAAAGAGTGGTGGAGGTCGCAGAGGAATTAAAAGACAATAACAATGCCCTGTGGAAGAGACGTGGAGGTCACAGTAGCTTAAGAAGACGGTTTTAATGCCCCTTAGAACAGTGGTGGAGGATACAGTGGAATAAAAGACAATATCAATGCCCTTTGGAAGAGTGGCGGAGGTCGCAGTGGAATAACCTCACTGGTACATGCTCTGCATAACTTCTCTGCTTGCTGTGTCTGCTGTAATCTAATGCTCTGCTTTGCTGATTCACCTCACTGGTACATGCTCTGCACAACTTCTCTGCTTGCTGTGTCTGCTGTAATCTAATGCTCTGCTTTGCTGATTCACCTCACTGGTACATGCTCTGCATAACTTCTCTGCTTGCTCTGTCTGCTGTAATCTAATGCTCTGCTTTACTGATTCACCTCACTGGTACATGCTCTGCATAACTTCTCTGCTTGCTGTGTCTGCTGTAATCTAATGCTCTGCTTTGCTGATTCACCTCACTGGTACATACTCTGCATAACTTCTCTGTTTTATCTGTCCCACTCCATTCAATACCCACATATGTCTGTCCCTTCCCCACTATAGATCTTATCTGATTTTTAGAGGTGCTAAACTGCAGAGACTAGAGTCCTAGCTCTGTGTTTGATCACCAAGCCATCTCCTTCTGAGAGGACCAGCTGCTAATTTAGCCATATGCAGCTCCCACAATGCCCTTCACCTGATAGTTTAATGTGCCCTATATATTTAGAAGCTCTGTAAGGGGTTCACCTGTGCTGGGGTGTGCACACGTCTTCCTGTGCAAAGTGGCATCGGAGATAAGTGGCAGTTATTTCAAAGGCAGTTAGTCAGGGCAGGAGTCAGGTAACCAACACTTTGACCACTTACTCTCTTTTAACTATGTTTCTGTTAGCTCTCACTTTTTCCTCTATAGTTCTCCACTTTCTAGTAACCCCTCAAATCCCTACACCTAGTAAGAAACTCTTCATCTCTCCCTCCATCCTCCCCATTCATCTCACCTCCTCCTCCAAATTATTCCTAAACATTCAATCCTGGATCTCCAAACACAGACAGCCACCTCATGCTCTCTCTTGCTCCCACCTGCTAACACTTTCTCTGCTCCTCCTCACTGCTGGAGATATCTCTCCAAATCCTGGTCCTCCTCGCCATATCCCCACAGTTTCTTCTTCCTCCTATCCACGACTTTCCACAAACTGTCGCAACCCTTCTAACCTCATACCCATCCAACCAATCCCCACTCCCTTAGTTGCTCTAACAGCAGCTCTATGGAACGCTCGCTCTGTCTGCAACAAACTTTCCTTCATCCATGATCTTTTCATTACAAACAAACTTTCCTTCCTCGCCATCACTGAAACCTGGCTCACCCCCTCTGACACAGCCTCCCCAGCTGCACTTTCATATGGCGGATTCCACCTTTCCCACACACCCCGCTCCAACGGTAAACATGGCGGATGCGTAGGTTTTCTCCTATCAGAACACTGCGCTTTCACCCAAATCCCACTGCCATCCTCCGTTACACTCCCCTCTTTTGAGGTGCACTGTGTGCGCATCTATTCCCCCTCCAACCTCCAACTGGCCGTAGTTTACCGACCCCCAGGGCAAGCCACCACCTTCTTAGACCACTTCACCACCTGGCTGCTTCACTTCCTCTCCACTGACATCCCCACTATCATAATGGGTGACTTCAACATCCCCATTAACACTTCCCACTCGTCTGTCTCTAAGTTCCTATCTCTCACTTCCTCCTTTGGACTCACTCAATGGTCTTCCACACCCACCCACAAAGATGGCCACACACTGGACCTCATCTTCACCCGCCTCTGTTCCCTATCTAACCTCTCTAACTCACCTCTCCCTCTCTCTGATCACAGCCTACTTACATTCTCTTCTCTCTCCTCCCCGGGGCAACAATCCCCACTCCACAAACTTGCATACCCTCGCAGAAATCTCAAACACCTTGACTTACACTCACTCTCTGAATCCCTCCTCCCTCTTACAAACATAAATTCCTTACATGATGCAGACGTTGCTGCTGCTTCATATAACACCACAATAGCTGCAGCTCTAGACTCGATCGCCCCTCTCACACACACCACATCTCGCACATTCAACAGGCAACCCTGGCACACAAAACTTACTAAAGAACTGCGCCGGGCCTACAGGGTTGCGGAGCGGAGATGGAAAAGGTCTCACTCCATCGAGCACTTCATCGCATTCAAGCAATCCCTCACTAATGTCAAGTCCGCACTCACTACAGCAAAACAAACCTACTTCTCATCTCTCATATCCTCCCTATCTCACAACCCTAAACAGCTATTTAACACTTTCAACTCTCTCCTTCATCCCCCAGCACCTCTTATCTCTTCTCTCATCTCAGCCGACGACTTTGCCTCATTCTTCAAACAGAAGATTGACACCATCAGACAAAACTTTTGCCTAAAGTCCACACAACCCCTCCTCATATCTATTCAACCCTCCTCCTCCAAACCCCACTTCTCCACCATTACAGAAGGTCAAGTCTCCTCTTTACTCTCCAAATCACACCTCACCACCTGCGAACTTGACCCAATCCCATCCCACCTCATCACTAACCTTACCACAGTCTTCATCCCAACCCTAACCCACCTCTTCAATCTGTCACTAACAACCGGTGTCTTCCCCTCATGTTTCAAACATGCCGCAATCACACCCATCCTCAAAAGACCTCCCTTGACCCTTCCTCTCTGACTAGCTACCGCCCCATATCACTCCTCCCCTTTGCCTCAGAACTACTAGAACAACACGTCCACCTTGAACTGTCCTCCCACCTATCCTCCTGCTCCCTCTTCGACCGCCTGCAATCTGGCTTCCGACCGCATCACTCGACTGAAACTGCCCTGACCAAAGTCACCAAAGACCTACTAAATGCCAAATCCAAGCGACACTACTCCATCCTCCTCCTTCTGGACCTGTCATCTGCCTTTTACACAGTGGACCATTCCCTCTTACTCCAGATTCTCTCATCTCTTCGCATCACGGACTTGGCTCTATCTTGGATCTCCTCATACTTAACAGACAGGACATTCAGCGTCTCCCACTCACGCACCACCTCCTCATCTCGCCCCCTATCTGTCGGTGTCCCCCAAGGTTCAGTTCTAGGACCTCTGCTCTTCTCCATCTACACCTTTGGCCTGGGACAGCTCATAGAGTCTCACGGTTTTCAGTATCACCTCTATGCTGACGACACACATATCTACCTCTCTGGACCCGATATCTCCTCCCTACTAACCAAAATCCCAAAATATCTGTCTGCCATGTCATCCTTCTTCTCTGACAGATTTCTAAAACTCAACATGGATAAATCAGAGTTCATCATCTTTCCACCCTCTCATCCACATCCCCCATCTGATATAGCCATCAACGTCAATGGCTGTTCACTCTCCCCAGTCCCACAAGCTCGCTACCTTGGAGTAACCCTGGACTCTGATCTCTCCTTCAAGCCACATATCCAAGCCCTTTCCACTTTCTGCCGACTCCAACTCAAAAACATCTCCCGGATCCGTGCATTCCTCAGCAAAGACTCTGCAAAAACACTAGTGCATGCCCTCATCATATCACGTCTCGACTACTGCAACCTCCTGCTCCGTGGCCTCCCTTACAACACTCTTGCGCCTCTCCAATCTATCCTAAACTCTGCTGCTCGACTAATTCACCTGTCCCCCCGCTATTCCCCGGCCCCTCCTCTCTGTCAATCTCTTCACTGGCTCCCCATTGCCCAGAGAATCCAGTTCAAAACTCTAACCATGGCATACAAAGCCATCCACAACCTGTCTTCCCCATACATCTGTGACCTAGTCTCCCGGTACTTACCTGCACGCAACCTCCGATCCTCACAAGATCTCCTTCTCTACTCCCCTCTTATCTCCTCCTCCCACAATCATATACAAGATTTCTCCCGTGCATCCCCCATACTCTGGAACTCTCTACCCCAACACATCAGACTCTCGCCGACCGTGGAAACCTTCAAAAGAAACCTGAAGACCCACCTCTTCCGACAAGCCTACAACCTGCAGTAACCACCGCTGCACGACCCGCTCTACCCTCACCTAATGTATCCTCACCCATCCCTTCTAGAATGTGAGCACTCGCGGGCAGGGTCCTCGCTCCCCCTGTACCAGTCGCTTACTCGTTTTGTTAAGATTATGTAAATGCTTTTGTTATGTATATCCCTATCACATGTAAAGTGCCATGGAATAAATGGAGCTATAATAATAATAAATAATAATAATAATAATAAAAAGACAATATCAATTCCCATAGGAAAAGTGGTGGAGGTTACAGTGGAATAAAAAGACAATACCAATGCCCTTTGGAAGAGCTGTGCAGTTCAGAGTGGTTTAACCAGACAGTTTTAATGCCCATTCGAATTGACGTGGAGGTCACAGTAGCTTAAAAAGACGTTTTTAATGCCCCTTGGAAAAGTGGTGGAGGTCGCAGAGGATTAAAAAGACAGTATCAATGCCCCTTGGAAGAGTGGTGGAGGTTAGAGTAGAATAAAAAGACAATTCCAATGCCCCTTGGAAGAGCTGTGGAGTTCGGAGTGGTTTAACAAGATGGTTTTATTGCCCCTTGGAAGAGACGTGGAGGTCACAGTAGATTAACAAGACGGTTTTAATGCCCCTTGGAATAGTGGTGGAGGTCACAATGGATTAAAAAGACAATATCAATGCCTCGTGGAAGACACGTGGAGGTCACAGTAGCTTAAAAAGACAGCTTTAATGCCCCTTGGAAGAGTGGTGGAGGTCGCAGTGAAATAAAAAGACAATATCAATGCCCCTTGAAAGAGTGGTGTAGGTTACAGTGGAGTAAAAAGACAATATCAATGCCTCTTGCAAGAGCTGTGGAGTTCAGAGTGGTTTAAATTGACGGATTTAATGCACCTTGGAAGAGACGTGGAGGTCACAGTAGCTTAACAATACGGTTTTAATGCCCTTTGAAAGAGTGGTGGAGGTCGCAGTGGATTTAAAAGACAATAGCAATGCCACTTGGAAGAGTGGTGAAGGTCCCAGTGGAATAAAAAGACAATATTAATGCCCCTTGGAAGAGTGGTGGAGGTTACAGTTTAATAAAAAGACAATATCAATGCCCCGTGGAAGGGACTTGGAGGTCACAGTAGCTTAACAAGATGGTTTTAATGCCCCTTGGAAGAGTGGTGGAGGTTGCAGGGGATTAAAAAGACAAAAACAATGCACATTGGAAGAGTGGTGGAGCTCGCAGTGGAATAAAAAGACAATATCAATGCCCCTTGGAAGAGCTGTGGAGTTCAGAGTGGTTTAACCAGACGGTTTTAATGCCCCGTGGAAGAGACGTTGAGGTCACAGTAGCTTAAAAAGACTGTTTTAATGCCCCCTGGAAGAGTGGTGGAGGTCTCAGTGGATTAAAAAGACATTATCGATGCCCATTAGAAGAGAAGTAGAAGTCGCAGTCAAATAAAAAGACAATGTCAGTGCCACTTGGAAAAGTGGTGGAGCTTACAGTGTAAAAAAAAGAAAATATCAATGCCCCGTCGAATAGAAATGGGCGTGACAGTAGCTTAACAAGACGGCTTTATTGCCCCTTGGAAGAGTGGTGGAGGTTGCAGTGGATTAAAAAGACAATATCAATGCCCATTGGAAGAGTGGTAGAGGTCGCAGTGGAAAAAAAGACAAAATCAATGCCCCTTGGAAGAGTGGTGGAGATTACAGTGGAATAAAAAGACAATATCAATGCAACATGGAAGAGTTGTGGAGGTCACTGTAGCTTAAAAAGATGGTCTTAATGCCCCTTGGAAGAGTGGTGGAGGTCGCATTGGAATAAATAGACAATTTCAATGCCCCTTGGAAGAGTGGTGGAGGTTAGAGTGGAATAAAAAGACAATACCAGTGCTCCTTGGAAGAGCTGTGGAGTTCAGAGTTGTTAAAATTGACGGTTTTAATGCCCCTTGGAAGAGACGTGGAGGTCACAGTGGATTAAAAAGACAATATCAATGCCCCTTGGAATAGTGGTAGAGGTCGCAATGGATTAAAAAGACTATGTCAATGCCCATTGGAAGAGTGGTGGAGGTCGCATTGGAATAAAAAGACAATATCAATGCCTCGTGGAAGAAACTTGGAGGTCACAGTTGCTTAGCAAGATGGTTTTAATGCCCCTTGGAGGAGAGGTGGAGGTCGCAGTGGAATAAAAAGACAATATCAATGCACCTTGGAAGAGTGGTGGAGGTTACAGTGTAATAAAAAGACAATATCAATGACACTTGGAAGAGTGATGGAGGTCGCAGTGGAATAAAAATACAATATTAATGCCCCTTGGAAGAGTGGTGGAGGTCGCAGTAAAATAAAAAGACAATATCAATGCCCCTTGGAAGAGTTGTGGAGGTTACAGTGTAATAAAAAGACAGTATCATTGCCCCTTGGAAGAGCTGTGGAGTTCACAGTGGTTTAACCAGAAGGTTTTAAGGCACCGTGGAATAGATGTGGAGGTCACAGTAGCTAAACAAGACGGTTTTAATGCTTCTTGGAAGAGTGATGGAGGATGCAGTGGATTAAAAAGACAAAATCAATGTCCCTTAGAAGAGTGGTGGAGGTTACAGTGGAATAAAATGACAATATCAATGCCTCTTGCAAGAGCTGTGGAGTTCAGAGTGGTTTAAATTGATGGTCTTAATGACCCTTGAAAGAGACGTGGAGGTCACAGTAGCTTAACAAGATGGTTTTAATGCCCCTTGGAAGAGTGGTGGTGGTTACAGTCGAATAAAAAGACAATATCATTGCCTCTTGGAAGAGCTGTGGAGTTCAGAGTGGTTTAACCAGACGGTTTTAATGCCCCTTGGAAGAGACATGGAGGTAACAGTAGCTTATCAAAACTGTTTTAATGCCCCTTGGAAGAGTGGTGGAGGTCGCAGTGGATTAAAAAGACAATATCAATGCCCCTCAGAAGAGTGGTGGAGGTCGCAGTGATAAAATGACAATATGAATTCCACTTGGAAGAGATGTGGAGGTCGCAGTGGAATAAAAAGAAAATATCAATGCCCCTTAGAAGAGTGGTGGAGGTTACAGTGGCAATAAAAGACAACATCAATGTTCCTTGGAAGAGGGGTGAAGGTCGCAGTGGAATAAAAAGACAAAGTCAATGTCCCTTGGAAGAGTGGTGGAGGTCGCAGTGGACTAAAAAGACAATATCAATGCCCCTTGGAAGAGTGGTGGAGATCGCAGTGGAATAAAAAGACAATACTAATGCCCCGTGGAAGGGACGTGGAGGTCACAGTAGCTTAAAAAGACGGTTTTAATGCCCCTTGGAAGAGTGGTGGAGGTCGCAGTGAATTAAAAGGACTATCAAATCCCCTTGGAAGAGGGGTGGAGGTCGCAGTGGATAAAAAAGACAATATCAATGCCCATTGGAAGAGTGGTGAAGGTTACAGTTGAATAAAAAGATAATATAAATGCCTCTTGGAAGAGCTGTGGAGTTCAGAGTGGTTTAACCATGCGGTTTTAATGCCCCTTGGAAGAGACGAGGAGGTCACAGTAGCTTAACAAGACTGTTCTAATGCCCCTTGGAAGAGTGGTGGAGATCGTTGTGGATTTAAAAGAAAATATCAATGCCCCTTGGAAGAGTGGTGGAGGTCGCAGTGGAATAAAAAGACAATATCAATGTCCCGAGGAAGAGTGGTGGAGGTCGCAGTGGAATTAAAAGACAATATCAATGCCCCGTGGAAGAGACATGGAGATCACAGTAGCTTAACAAGATGGTTTTAATGCCATTTGGAAGAGTGGTGGAGGTCACAGTGGATTAAAAAGACAACATCAATGCCCTTTGGAAGAGTGGTGGAGGTCGCAGTGGAATAAAAATACAATATCAATGCCCCTTGGTAGAGTGGTGGAGGTTACAGTGGAATTTAAAGACAATATTAATGCACCGTGGAAGAGATGTGGAGGTCACTGTAGCTTAACAAAACAGTTTTAATGCTCCTTGGTAGAATGGTGGAGGTCGCAGTGGAATAAAAAGACAATGTCAATGCCCCTTGGAAGAGTGGTGGAGGTTAGAGTGGACTAAATAGACAATACCAATGACCCTTGGAAGAGCTGTGGAGTTCAGAGTGGTTTAACCAGATGCTTTTATTGCCCCTTGGACGAGATGTGGAGGTCACAGTAGATAAACAAGACGGTTTTAATGCCCCTTGGAAAAGTGGTGGAGGTCAAAGTGAAATAAAAAGGCAATATCAATGCCTCTTGAAAGAGCTATGGAGTTCAAAGTGGTTTAACCAGATGGTTTTAACGCCCCTTGGAAGAGTGGTGGAGGTCGCAGTGCATTAAAAAGACAATATCAATACCCCTTGGAAGAATGGTGGAGGTTACAGTGGAATAAAAAGACAATATCAATGCCCCTTAGAAGAGCTGTGGAGTTCAGAGTGGTTTAACCAGACTATTTTAATGCCCCTTGGAAAAGATGTGGAGGTCACAATAGCTTAACAAGACTGTTTTAATGCCTCTTGGAAGAGTGGTGGATTAAAAAGACAATATCAATGCCCCTTAGAAGAGAGGTGGAAGTCGCAGTGGAATAAAAAGACAAAATCAATACCCCTTGGAAGAGTGGTGGAGGATACAGTGGAATGAAAAGACAATATCTTTGCCCCGTGGAATAGACATGGGCGTTACAGTAGCTAAACAAGATGTTTTTAATGCAACTTGGGAGAGTGGTGGAAGTCGTAGTGGAATAAAAAGACAATATCAATGCCCCTTGAAAGAGTGCTGAAGGTTATAGCGGAATAAAAAGACAATATCAATAGCTCTTGCAAGAGCAGTGGAGTTCAGAGTGGTTTAAATTGACGGTTTTAAAGCACCTTGGAAGAGACGTGGAGGTCACAGTAGCTTAACAAGATGGGTTTAATGCCCCTTGTGAGAGTGGTGGAGGTCGCAGATGATTAAAAAGACAATATCAATGCCACTTGGAAGAGTGGTGAATGTCCCAGTGGAATAAAAAGACAATATAAATGCCCCTTGGAAGAGTGGTGGAGGTTACAGTGGAATAAAAAGACAATATCAATGCCCCGTGAAAGAGAAATTGAGGTCACAGTAGCTTAACAAGACGGTTTTAATGCCACTTGGAAGAGAGGTGGAAGTTGCATTGGAATAAAAAGACAATATTAATGCCTCCTGGAACAGTGCTGGACGTTAAATTGGAATAAAAAGACAATATCAATGCCCCTTGCAAGAGCTGTGGAGTTCAGAGTGGTTTAAATTGACGGATTTAATGCCCCGTGGAATTGACGTGGAGGTCCCAGTAGCTTAACAACACGGTTTTAATGGCCCTTGGAAGAGTGGTGGAGGTCGCAGTGGATTAAAAAGACAATATCAATGCCCCTTGGAAGAATAATGGAGGTCGCAGTGGAATAAAAAGACAATGTCAATGCCCCTTGGAAGAGTGGTGGAGGTTAGAGTGGAATAAAAAGACAATACCAGTGCTACTTGGAAGAGCTGTGGAGTTCAGAGTGGCTTAAATTGATGGTTTTAATGCCCCTTGGAAGAGACGTGGAGGTCACAGTGGATTAAAAAGATTATATAAATGCCACTTGGAAGAATGATGAAGGTTGCAGTGGAATAAAAAGCCAATGTCAATGCCCCTTGGAAGAGTGGTGGAGGTTAGAGTGGAATAAAAAGACAATACCAGTGCTACTTGGAAGAGCTGTGGAGTTCAGAGTGGCTTAAATTGATGGTTTTAATGCCCCTTGGAAGAGACGTGGAGGTCACAGTGGATTAAAAAGATTATATAAATGCCACTTGGAAGAATGATGAAGGTTGCAGTGGAATAAAAAGCCAATGTCAATGCCCCTTGGAAGAGTGGTGGAGGTTAGAGTGGAATAAAAAGACAATACCAGTGCTCCTTGGAAGAGCTGTGGAGTTCAGAGTGGTTTAAATTGACGGTTTTAATGCCCCTTGGAAGAGACGTGGAGGTCACAGTGGATTAAAAAGACAATATCAATGCCCCTTGGAAGAGTGGTGGAGGTCGCAGTTGATTAAAAAGACAATATCAATGCCCCTTAGAAGAGTGGTGGAGGTCGCAGTGGAATAAAAAGACAATATCAATGCCCCTTGGAAGAGTAGTGGAGGTCGCAGTGGAATAAAAAAACAATATCAATGCCCCTTGGAAGAGTGGTGGAGGTAACAGTGGATTAAAAAGACAATATCAATGCCCCCTGGAAGAGCAGTGGAGTTCAGAGTAGTTAAACCAGACGGTTTTAATGCCCATTGGAAGTGACGTGGAGGTCACAGTAGCTTAACAAGACGGTTTTAATGTCCCTTGGAAGAGAGATGGTAGTTGCAGTGGAATAAAAAGACAATATCAATGCCCCTTGTAAGAGTGCTGGAGGTTACATTGGAATAAAAAGACAATATCAATGCCCCTTGGAAGAGTTGTGGAGTTCAGAGTGGTTTAAATTGATGGATTTAATGCCCCCTGGAAGGGACGTGGAGGTGACAGTAGCTTAACAAGACGGTTTTAATGCCCCTTGGAAGAGTGGTGGAGGTCGCAGTAGATTAAAAAGACAATATGAATGCCCCTTGGAAGAGTGGTGGAGGTCACAGTGGAATAAAAAGACAATATCAATGCCCCTTGGAAGAGCTGTGGAGTTCAGAGTGGTTTAACAAGATGGTTTTATTGCCCCTTGGAAGAGACGTGGAGGTCACAGTAGATTAACAAGACGGTTTTAATGCCCCTTGGAATAGTGGTGGAGGTCACAATGGATTAAAAAGACAATATCAATGCCTCGTGGAAGACACGTGGAGGTCACAGTAGCTTAAAAAGACAGCTTTAATGCCCCTTGGAAGAGTGGTGGAGGTCGCAGTGAAATAAAAAGACAATATCAATGCCCCTTGAAAGAGTGGTGTAGGTTACAGTGGAGTAAAAAGACAATATCAATGCCTCTTGCAAGAGCTGTGGAGTTCAGAGTGGTTTAAATTGACGGATTTAATGCACCTTGGAAGAGACTTGGAGGTCACAGTAGCTTAACAATACGGTTTTAATGCCCTTTGAAAGAGTGGTGGAGGTCGCAGTGGATTTAAAAGACAATAGCAATGCCACTTGGAAGAGTGGTGAAGGTCCCAGTGGAATAAAAAGACAATATTAATGCCCCTTGGAAGAGTGGTGGAGGTTACAGTTTAATAAAAAGACAATATCAATGCCCCGTGGAAGGGACTTGGAGGTCACAGTAGCTTAACAAGATGGTTTTAATGCCCCTTGGAAGAGTGGTGGAGGTTGCAGGGGATTAAAAAGACAAAAACAATGCACATTGGAAGAGTGGTGGAGCTCGCAGTGGAATAAAAAGACAATATCAATGCCCCTTGGAAGAGCTGTGGAGTTCAGAGTGGTTTAACCAGACGGTTTTAATGCCCCGTGGAAGAGACGTTGAGGTCACAGTAGCTTAAAAAGACTGTTTTAATGCCCCCTGGAAGAGTGGTGGAGGTCTCAGTGGATTAAAAAGACATTATCGATGCCCATTAGAAGAGAAGTAGAAGTCGCAGTCAAATAAAAAGACAATGTCAATGCCACTTGGAAAAGTGGTGGAGCTTACAGTGTAAAAAAAAGAAAATATCAATGCCCCGTCGAATAGAAATGGGCGTGACAGTAGCTTAACAAGACGGCTTTATTGCCCCTTGGAAGAGTGGTGGAGGTTGCAGTGGATTAAAAAGACAATATCAATGCCCATTGGAAGAGTGGTAGAGGTCGCAGTGGAAAAAAAGACAAAATCAATGCCCCTTGGAAGAGTGGTGGAGATTACAGTGGAATAAAAAGACAATATCAATGCAACATGGAAGAGTTGTGGAGGTCACTGTAGCTTAAAAAGATGGTCTTAATGCCCCTTGGAAGAGTGGTGGAGGTCGCATTGGAATAAATAGACAATTTCAATGCCCCTTGGAAGAGTGGTGGAGGTTAGAGTGGAATAAAAAGACAATACCAGTGCTCCTTGGAAGAGCTGTGGAGTTCAGAGTTGTTAAAATTGACGGTTTTAATGCCCCTTGGAAGAGACGTGGAGGTCACAGTGGATTAAAAAGACAATATCAATGCCCCTTGGAATAGTGGTAGAGGTCGCAATGGATTAAAAAGACTATGTCAATGCCCATTGGAAGAGTGGTGGAGGTCGCATTGGAATAAAAAGACAATATCAATGCCTCGTGGAAGAAACTTGGAGGTCACAGTTGCTTAGCAAGATGGTTTTAATGCCCCTTGGAGGAGAGGTGGAGGTCGCAGTGGAATAAAAAGACAATATCAATGCACCTTGGAAGAGTGGTGGAGGTTACAGTGTAATAAAAAGACAATATCAATGACACTTGGAAGAGTGATGGAGGTCGCAGTGGAATAAAAATACAATATTAATGCCCCTTGGAAGAGTGGTGGAGGTCGCAGTAAAATAAAAAGACAATATCAATGCCCCTTGGAAGAGTTGTGGAGGTTACAGTGTAATAAAAAGACAGTATCATTGCCCCTTGGAAGAGCTGTGGAGTTCACAGTGGTTTAACCAGAAGGTTTTAAGGCACCGTGGAATAGATGTGGAGGTCACAGTAGCTAAACAAGACGGTTTTAATGCTTCTTGGAAGAGTGATGGAGGATGCAGTGGATTAAAAAGACAAAATCAATGTCCCTTAGAAGAGTGGTGGAGGTTACAGTGGAATAAAATGACAATATCAATGCCTCTTGCAAGAGCTGTGGAGTTCAGAGTGGTTTAAATTGATGGTCTTAATGACCCTTGAAAGAGACGTGGAGGTCACAGTAGCTTAACAAGATGGTTTTAATGACCCTTGGAAGAGTGGTGGTGGTTACAGTCGAATAAAAAGACAATATCATTGCCTCTTGGAAGAGCTGTGGAGTTCAGAGTGGTTTAACCAGACGGTTTTAATGCCCCTTGGAAGAGACATGGAGGTAACAGTAGCTTATCAAAACTGTTTTAATGCCCCTTGGAAGAGTGGTGGAGGTCGCAGTGGATTAAAAAGACAATATCAATGCCCCTCAGAAGAGTGGTGGAGGTCGCAGTGATAAAATGACAATATGAATTCCACTTGGAAGAGATGTGGAGGTCGCAGTGGAATAAAAAGAAAATATCAATGCCCCTTAGAAGAGTGGTGGAGGTTACAGTGGCAATAAAAGACAACATCAATGTTCCTTGGAAGAGGGGTGAAGGTCGCAGTGGAATAAAAAGACAAAGTCAATGTCCCTTGGAAGAGTGGTGGAGGTCGCAGTGGACTAAAAAGACAATATCAATGCCCCTTGGAAGAGTGGTGGAGATCGCAGTGGAATAAAAAGACAATACTAATGCCCCGTGGAAGGGACGTGGAGGTCACAGTAGCTTAAAAAGACGGTTTTAATGCCCCTTGGAAGAGTGGTGGAGGTCGCAGTGAATTAAAAGGACTATCAAATCCCCTTGGAAGAGGGGTGGAGGTCGCAGTGGATAAAAAAGACAATATCAATGCCCATTGGAAGAGTGGTGAAGGTTACAGTTGAATAAAAAGATAATATAAATGCCTCTTGGAAGAGCTGTGGAGTTCAGAGTGGTTTAACCATGCGGTTTTAATGCCCCTTGGAAGAGACGAGGAGGTCACAGTAGCTTAACAAGACTGTTCTAATGCCCCTTGGAAGAGTGGTGGAGATCGTTGTGGATTTAAAAGAAAATATCAATGCCCCTTGGAAGAGTGGTGGAGGTCGCAGTGGAATAAAAAGACAATATCAATGTCCCGAGGAAGAGTGGTGGAGGTCGCAGTGGAATTAAAAGACAATATCAATGCCCCGTGGAAGAGACATGGAGATCACAGTAGCTTAACAAGATGGTTTTAATGCCATTTGGAAGAGTGGTGGAGGTCACAGTGGATTAAAAAGACAACATCAATGCCCTTTGGAAGAGTGGTGGAGGTCGCAGTGGAATAAAAATACAATATCAATGCCCCTTGGTAGAGTGGTGGAGGTTACAGTGGAATTTAAAGACAATATTAATGCACCGTGGAAGAGATGTGGAGGTCACTGTAGCTTAACAAAACAGTTTTAATGCTCCTTGGTAGAATGGTGGAGGTCGCAGTGGAATAAAAAGACAATGTCAATGCCCCTTGGAAGAGTGGTGGAGGTTAGAGTGGACTAAATAGACAATACCAATGACCCTTGGAAGAGCTGTGGAGTTCAGAGTGGTTTAACCAGATGCTTTTATTGCCCCTTGGACGAGATGTGGAGGTCACAGTAGATAAACAAGACGGTTTTAATGCCCCTTGGAAAAGTGGTGGAGGTCAAAGTGAAATAAAAAGGCAATATCAATGCCTCTTGAAAGAGCTATGGAGTTCAAAGTGGTTTAACCAGATTGTTTTAACGCCCCTTGGAAGAGTGGTGGAGGTCGCAGTGCATTAAAAAGACAATATCAATACCCCTTGGAAGAATGGTGGAGGTTACAGTGGAATAAAAAGACAATATCAATGCCCCTTAGAAGAGCTGTGGAGTTCAGAGTGGTTTAACCAGACTATTTTAATGCCCCTTGGAAAAGATGTGGAGGTCACAATAGCTTAACAAGACTGTTTTAATGCCTCTTGGAAGAGTGGTGGATTAAAAAGACAATATCAATGCCCCTTAGAAGAGAGGTGGAAGTCGCAGTGGAATAAAAAGACAAAATCAATACCCCTTGGAAGAGTGGTGGAGGATACAGTGGAATGAAAAGACAATATCTTTGCCCCGTGGAATAGACATGGGCGTTACAGTAGCTAAACAAGATGTTTTTAATGCAACTTGGGAGAGTGGTGGAAGTCGTAGTGGAATAAAAAGACAATATCAATGCCCCTTGAAAGAGTGCTGAAGGTTATAGCGGAATAAAAAGACAATATCAATAGCTCTTGCAAGAGCAGTGGAGTTCAGAGTGGTTTAAATTGACGGTTTTAAAGCACCTTGGAAGAGACGTGGAGGTCACAGTAGCTTAACAAGATGGGTTTAATGCCCCTTGTGAGAGTGGTGGAGGTCGCAGATGATTAAAAAGACAATATCAATGCCACTTGGAAGAGTGGTGAATGTCCCAGTGGAATAAAAAGACAATATAAATGCCCCTTGGAAGAGTGGTGGAGGTTACAGTGGAATAAAAAGACAATATCAATGCCCCGTGAAAGAGAAATTGAGGTCACAGTAGCTTAACAAGACGGTTTTAATGCCACTTGGAAGAGAGGTGGAAGTTGCATTGGAATAAAAAGACAATATTAATGCCTCCTGGAACAGTGCTGGACGTTAAATTGGAATAAAAAGACAATATCAATGCCCCTTGCAAGAGCTGTGGAGTTCAGAGTGGTTTAAATTGACGGATTTAATGCCCCGTGGAATTGACGTGGAGGTCCCAGTAGCTTAACAACACGGTTTTAATGGCCCTTGGAAGAGTGGTGGAGGTCGCAGTGGATTAAAAAGACAATATCAATGCCCCTTGGAAGAATAATGGAGGTCGCAGTGGAATAAAAAGACAATGTCAATGCCCCTTGGAAGAGTGGTGGAGGTTAGAGTGGAATAAAAAGACAATACCAGTGCTACTTGGAAGAGCTGTGGAGTTCAGAGTGGCTTAAATTGATGGTTTTAATGCCCCTTGGAAGAGACGTGGAGGTCACAGTGGATTAAAAAGATTATATAAATGCCACTTGGAAGAATGATGAAGGTTGCAGTGGAATAAAAAGCCAATGTCAATGCCCCTTGGAAGAGTGGTGGAGGTTAGAGTGGAATAAAAAGACAATACCAGTGCTACTTGGAAGAGCTGTGGAGTTCAGAGTGGCTTAAATTGATGGTTTTAATGCCCCTTGGAAGAGACGTGGAGGTCACAGTGGATTAAAAAGATTATATAAATGCCACTTGGAAGAATGATGAAGGTTGCAGTGGAATAAAAAGCCAATGTCAATGCCCCTTGGAAGAGTGGTGGAGGTTAGAGTGGAATAAAAAGACAATACCAGTGCTCCTTGGAAGAGCTGTGGAGTTCAGAGTGGTTTAAATTGACGGTTTTAATGCCCCTTGGAAGAGACGTGGAGGTCACAGTGGATTAAAAAGACAATATCAATGCCCCTTGGAAGAGTGGTGGAGGTCGCAGTTGATTAAAAAGACAATATCAATGCCCCTTAGAAGAGTGGTGGAGGTCGCAGTGGAATAAAAAGACAATATCAATGCCCCTTGGAAGAGTAGTGGAGGTCGCAGTGGAATAAAAAAACAATATCAATGCCCCTTGGAAGAGTGGTGGAGGTAACAGTGGATTAAAAAGACAATATCAATGCCCCCTGGAAGAGCAGTAGAGTTCAGAGTAGTTAAACCAGACGGTTTTAATGCCCATTGGAAGTGACGTGGAGGTCACAGTAGCTTAACAAGACGGTTTTAATGTCCCTTGGAAGAGAGATGGTAGTTGCAGTGGAATAAAAAGACAATATCAATGCCCCTTGTAAGAGTGCTGGAGGTTACATTGGAATAAAAAGACAATATCAATGCCCCTTGGAAGAGTTGTGGAGTTCAGAGTGGTTTAAATTGATGGATTTAATGCCCCCTGGAAGGGACGTGGAGGTGACAGTAGCTTAACAAGACGGTTTTAATGCCCCTTGGAAGAGTGGTGGAGGTCGCAGTAGATTAAAAAGACAATATGAATGCCCCTTGGAAGAGTGGTGGAGGTCACAGTGGAATAAAAAGACAATATCAATGCCCCTTGGAAGAGTGGTGGAGGTTACAGTTGAATAAAAAGATAATATTAATGCATCTTGGAAGAGTGATGGAGGTTACAGTGGAATAAAAAGACAATATCAATGCCCCTTGGAACAGTGGTGGAGGTTACAGTTAAATAAAAAAACAATATCAATGCCCAGTGGAAGAGATGTGGAGGTCACAATAGCTTAACAAGATGGTTTTAATGCCCCTTGGAAGAGTGGTGGAGGTCACAGTGGATTAAAAAGACAATATCAATGGGTCTTGGAAGAGAGGTGGAGATCGCAGTGGAATAAAAAGACATTATCAATGCCCTTGGAAGAGTGATGGAGGTTGCAGTGGAATAAAAAAACAATATCAATGCCCCATGGAAGAGATGTGGAGGTCACAGTAGCTTAAGAAGACGCTTTTAATGCCTCTTGGAGGACTGTTGGAGGTCGCAGTGGAATAAAAAGACAATATCAATGCCCCTTGGAAGAGTGGTGGAGGTTACAGTGGAATAAAAAGACAATAATAATGCCCCTTGGAAGAGTTGTGGAGTTCAGAGTGTTATAACCAGACGGTTTTAACGCTCCTTGGAAGAGACGTGGAGGTCACAGAAACTTAACAAGACGGTTTTAATGCCCGTTGGAAGAGTGGTGGAGGTCGCAGTGGAATAAAAAAACAATATCAATGCCCCTTGGAAGAATGGTGGAGGTTACAGTGGAATAAAAAGACAATATCAATGCCCCATGGAAGAGATGTGGAGGTCACTGTAGCTTAACCATATGGTTTTAATGCCCCTTGGAAGAGTGGTGGAGGTCGCAGTGGAATAAAAAGACAATGTCAATGCCCCTTGGAAGAGTGGTGGAGGTTAGAGTGGAATAAAAAGACAATACAAACGCCCCTTGGAAGAGCTGTGGAGTTAAGAGTGGTTTAACCAGATGGTTTTAATGGCCCTTGGAAGAGAAGTCGACATCACAGTAGCATAACAAGATGGTTTTAAGGCCCCTTGGAAGAGAGGTGGAGTTCACAGTGGATTAAAAAGACAATATCAATGCCCCTTGGAAGGATGGTGGAGGTCGCAGTGGAATAAAAAGACAATATCAATGCCCCGTGGAAGGGACGTGGAGGTCACAGTAGCTTAACAAGATGGTTTTTATGCCCCTTGGAAGAGTGGTGGAGGTTGCAGTGGATTAAAAAGACAATATCAATGCCCCTTGGAAGAGTGGTGGAGGTCGCAATGAAATAAAAAGACAATATCAATGCCCCGTGGAAGGGACCTGGAGGTCACAGTAGCTTAACAAGACAGTTTTAATGCCCCTTGGAAGAGTGGTGGAGGTCGCAGTGGATTAAAAAGACAATATCAATGCCCCTTAGAAGAGAGGTGGAAGTCGCAGTGGAAGAAATAGACAATGTCAATGCCACTTGGAAGAGTGGTGGAGGTTACAGTGGAATAAAAAGACAATATCAATGCCTCGTGGAATAGACATGGACGTGACAGTAGCTTAACAAAACGGCTTTAATGCCCCTTGGAAGAGTGGTGGAGGTTGCAGTGGATTAAAAAGACAATATCAATGCACATTGGAAGGGTGTTAGAGGTCGCAGTGGAATAAAAAAACCAAATCAATGCCCCTTGGAAGAGTGGTGGATGGTAGAGTGAAATAAAAAGACAATATCAATGCCCCATAGAAGAGTTGTGGAGGTTACTGTAGCTTAACAAGATAGTCTTAATGCCCCTTGGAAGATTGGTGTAGGTCGCAGTGGAATAAATAGACAATGTCAATGCCCCTTGGAAGAGTGGTGGAGGTTAGAGTGGAATAAAAAGACAATACCAGTGCTCCTTGAAAGAGCTGTGGAGTTCAGAGTGGTTTAAATTGACGGTTTTAATGCCCCTTGGAAGAGACGTGGAGGTCACAGTGGATTAAAAAGACAATATCAATGCCCCTTGGAAGAGTGGTGGAGGTCGCAGTGGATTAAAAAGACAATATCAATGACCCTTGGTAGAGTGGTGGAGGTCGCAGTGGAATAAAAAGACAATATCAATGCCCCGTGGAAGGGACGTGGATGTCACAGTAGCTTCACAAGACGGTTTTAATGCCCCTTGGAAGAGTGTTGGAGGTCGCAGTTGATTAAAAAGACAATATCAATGCCTCTTGGAAGAGTGGTGGATGTTACAGTCAAAAAAAAGACAATATCAATGCCTCTTGTAAGAGCCATGGAGATCAGAGTGTTTAACCAGACGGTTTTATTGCCCCTTGGAAGAGATGAGGAGGTAGCAGTAGCTTAACAAGACTGTTTTAATGCTCCTTGGAAGAGTGGTGGAGATCATTGTGGATTTAAAAGACAATATCAATGCCCCTTAGAAGAGTGGTGGAGGTCACAGTGAAATAAAAAGACAATATCAATGCCCCTTGGAAGATTGGTGGAGGTTACAGTGGATTAAAAAAACAATATCAATGCCCCTTGGAAGAGTGGTGGAGGTTACAGTGGAATAAAAAGACAATATCAATGCCCTGTGTAAGAAACTTGAAGGTCACAGTAGCTTAACAAGACGGTTTTAATGCCCCTTGGAAGAGTCTCGGACGTCGCAGAGGAAAAAAAGACGATATCAATGCACTTGAAAGAGTGCAGTAAGTTACAATGGAATAAAAAGACATTGTCAATGCCCCTTGGAAGAGCTGTGGAGCTCAGAGCGGTTTAACCAGACGGTTTTAATGCCCCTTGGAAGAGACTTGGAGGTCAAAGTAGCTTAACAAGACGGTTTTAATGTCCCTTGGAAGAGAGGTGGTAGTTGCAGTGGAATAAAAAGACAATATCAATGCCCCTTGTAAGAGTGCTGGAGGTTACATTGGAATAAAAAGACAATATCAATGCCCCTTGCAAGAGTTGTGGAGTTCAGAGTGGTTTAAATTGACGGATTTAATGCCCCCTGGAAGGGACGTGGAGGTGACAGTAGCTTAACAAGACGGTTTTAATGCCCCTTGGAAGAGTGGTGGAGGTCGCAGTGGATTAAAAAGACAATATGAATGCCCCTTGGAAGAGTGGTGGAGGTCGCAGTGGAATAAAAAGACAATATCAATGCCCCTTGGAAGAGTGGTGGAGGTTACAGTTGAATAAAAAGACAATATTAATGCATCTTGGAAGAGTGATGGAGGTTACAGTGGAATAAAAAGACAATATCAATGCCCATTGGAACAGTGGTGGAGGTTACAGTTAAATAAAAAGACAATATCAATGCCCAGTGGAAGAGATGTGGAGGTCACAATAGCTTAACAAGATGGTTTTAATGCCCCTTGGAAGAGTGGTGGAGGTCACAGTGGATAAAAAAGACAATATCAATGGGTCTTGGAAGAGAGGTGGAGGTTGCAGTGGAATAAAAAAACAATATCAATGCCCCGTGGAAGAGATGTGGAGGTCACAGTAGCTTAAGAAGACGCTTTTAATGCCTCTTGGAGGACTGTTGGAGGTCGCAGTGGAATAAAAAGACAATATCAATGCCCCTTGGAAGAGTGGTGGAGGTTACAGTGGAATAAAAAGACAATAATAATGCCCCTTGGAAGAGTTGTGGAGTTCAGACTGTTATAACCAGACGGTTTTAACGCTCCTTGGAAGAGACGTGGAGGTCACAGAAACTTAACAAGACGGTTTTAATGCCCCTTGGAAGAGTGGTGGAGGTCGCAGTGGAATAAAAAAACAATATCAATGCCCCTTGGAAGAATGGTGGAGGTTACAGTGGAATAAAAAGACAATATCAATGCCCCATGGAAGAGATGTGGAGGTCACTGTAGCTTAACCATATGGTTTTAATGCCCCTTGGAAGAGTGGTGGAGGTCGCAGTGGAATAAAAAGACAATGTCAATGCCCCTTGGAAGAGTGGTGGAGGTTAGAGTGGAATAAAAAGACAATACAAAAGCCACTTGGAAGAGCTGTGGAGTTGAGAGTGGTTTAACCAGATGGTTTTAATGGCCCTTGGAAGAGAAGTCGACGTCACAGTAGCATAACAAGACGGTTTTAAGGCCCCTTGGAAGAGTGGTGGAGTTCACAGTGGATTAAAAAGACAATATCAATGCCCCTTGGAAGGATGGTGGAGGTCGCAGTGGAATAAAAAGACAATATCAATGCCCCGTGGAAGGGACGTGGAGGTCACAGTAGCTTAACAAGATGGTTTTTATGCCCCTTGGAAGAGTGGTAGAGGTTGCAGTGGATTAAAAAGACAATATCAATGCCCCTTGGAAGAGTGGTGGAGGTCGCAATGGAATAAAAAGACAATATCAATGCCCCGTGGAAGGGACGTGGAGGTCACAGTAGCTTAACAAGACAGTTTTAATGCCCCTTGGAAGAGTGGTGGAGGTCGCAGTGGATTAAAAAGACAATATCAATGCCCCTTAGAAGAGAGGTGGAAGTCGCAGTGGAATAAATAGACAATGTCAATGCCACTTGGAAGAGTGGTGGAGGTTACAGTGGAATAAAAAGACAATATTAATGCCTCGTGGAATAGACATGGACGTGACAGAAGCTTAACAAGAAGGCTTTAATGCCCCTTGGAAGAGTGGTGGAGGTTGCAGTGGATTAAAAAGACAATATCAATGCACATTGGAAGGGTGTTAGAGGTCGCAGTGGAATAAAAAAACCAAATCAATGCCCCTTGGAAGAGTGGTGGATGGTACAGTGGAGTAAAAAGACAATATCAATGCCCCATAGAAGAGTTGTGGAGGTTACTGTAGCTTAACAAGATGGTCTTAATGCCCCTTGGAAGATTGGTGGAGGTCGCAGTGGAATAAATAGACAATGTCAATGCCCCTTGGAAGAGTGGTGGAGGTTAGAGTGGAATAAAAAGACAATACCAGTGCTCCTTGGAAGAGCTGTGGAGTTCAGAGTGGTTTAAATTGACGGTTTTAATGCCCCTTGGAAGAGACGTGGAGGTCACAGTGGATAAAAAAGACAATATCAATGCCCCTTGGAAGAGTGGTGGAGGTCGCAGTGGATTAAAAAGACAATATCAATGACCCTTGGTAGAGTGGTGGAGGTCGCAGTGGAATAAAAAAAACAATATCAATGCCCCGTGGAAGTGATGTGGATGTCACAGTAGCTTCACAAGACGGTTTTAATGCCCCTTGGAAGAGTGTTGGAGGTCGCAGTTGATTAAAAAGACAATATCAATGCCCCTTGGAAGAGTGGTAGATGTTACAGTAAAAAAAAAGACAATATCAATGCCTCTTGTAAGAGCCGTGGAGAGTGTTTAACCAGACGGTTTTATTGCCCCTTGGAAGAGATGAGGAGGTAGCAGTAGCTTAACAAGACTGTTTTAATGCTCCTTGGAAGAGTGGTGGAGATCATTGTGGATTTAAAAGACAATATCAATGCCCCTTAGAAGAGTGGTGGAGGTCGCAGTGGAATAAAAAGACAATATCAATGCCCCTTGGAAGATTGGTGGAGGTTACAGTGGAATAAAAAGACAATATCAATGCCCCTTGGAAGAGTGGTGGAGGTTACAGTGGAATAAAAAGACAATATCAATGCCCTGTGTAAGAAACTTGAAGGTCACAGTAGCTTAACAAGACGGTTTTAATGCCCCTTGGAAGAGTCTCGGACGTCGCAGAGGAAAAAAAGACGATATCAATGCACTTGGAAGAGTGCAGAAGGTTACAATGGAATAAAAAAACATTGTCAATGCCCCTTGGAAGAGCTGTGGAGCTCAGAGCGGTTTAACCAGACGGTTTTAATGCCCCTTGGAAGTGACTTGGAGGTCAAAGTGGCTTAACAAGACGGTTTTAATGCCCCTTGGAAGAGTGGTGGAGGTCGCAATGGAATAAAAAGACATTATCAATGCCCCGTGGAAGGAACTCTGAGGTCACAGTAGCATAACAAGACTATTTTAATGCCCATTGGAAGAGTGGTGGAGGTCGCAGTGGATTAAAAAGACAATATCAATGCCCCTTAGAAGAGTGGTGGAGGTAACAGTGAATAAAAAACAATATCAAAGCCCCTTGCAAGAGCTGTGAAGCTGAGAGTGGTTTAAATTGACGGTTTTAATGCCCCTCGGATGAGACGTGGAGGTCACAGTAGATTAACAAGACTGTTTTAAGGCCCCTTGGAAGAGTGGTGGAGGTCGCAGTGGCTTAAAAAGACAACATCAATGCCCTTTAAAAGAGAGGTGGAAGTCACCGTGGAAAAAAAAGACAATATCAATACCCCTTGGAAGAGTGGTGGAGGATACAGTGGAATAAAAAGACAATATGAATGCCCGGTGGAATAGACATGGACATTACAGTAGCTAAACAAGACGTTTTTAATGCACCTTGGGAGAGTGGTGGAAGTCGTAGTGGAATAAAAAGACAGTAGCAATGCCCCTTGAAAGAGTACTGTAGGTTACAGTGGAGTAAAAAGACAATATCAATGCTCCGTGGAAGAGACGTGGAGATCACAGTAGCTTAACAAGATGGTTTTAATGCTCTTTGTAAGAGTGGTGGAGGTCGCAGTGGATTAAAAAGACAATATCAATGACCTTTGGAAGAGTGGTGGAGGTCGCAGTGGAATAAAAATACAATATCAATGCCCCTTGGTTGAGTGGTGGAGGTTACAGTGGAATTTAAAGACAATATCAATGCCCCGTGGAAGAGATGTGGAGGTCACTGTAGCGTAACAAGACCGTTTTAATGCCACTTGGAAGAATGGTGGAGATCGCAGTGGAATAAAAAGACAATATCAATAACCCTTGGAAGAGATGTGGAGGTCGCAGTGGAATAAAAAGACAATATCAATGCCTCGTGGAAGAGACATGGATGTCACAGTAGCTTAACAAGATGGTTTTAATGCCCCTTGGAAGAGAGGTGGAGGTCGCAGTGGAATAAAAAGACAATATCAATGCCCCTTGGAAGAGTGGTGGAGGTTACAGTGGAATAAAAAGACAATATCAATGACCCTTCTAAGAGTGGTGGAGGTCGCAGTGGAATAAAAAGTCAATATTAATGCCCCTTGGAAGAGTGATGGAGGGAGCAGTAAAATAAAAAGACAATATCAATGCCCCTTGGAAGAGTGGTGGAGGTTACAGTGGAATAAAAAGACAATATCATTGCCCCTTGGAAGAGCTGTGGAGTTCACAGTGGTTTAACCAGAAGGTTTTAAGGCACCGTGGAATAGACGTGGAGGTCACAGTAGCTAAACAAGACGGTTTTAATGCTTCTTGGAAGAGTGATGGAGGTCGCAGTGGATTAAAAAGACAAAATCAATGCCCCTTGGAAGAGTGGTGGAAGTTACAGTGGAATAAAAAGACAATATCAATGCCTCTTGCAAGAGCTGTGGAGTTCAGAGTGGTTTAAATTGACGGTTTTAATGCCCCTTGGAAGAGACGTGGAGGTCACAGTAGCTTAACAAGACGGTTTTAATGCCCCTTGGAAGAGGGGTGGAGGTTACAGTCGAATAAAAAGACAATATCAATGTTTCTTGGAATAGCTGTGGAGTTCAGAGTGGTTTAACCACACGATTTTAATGCCCCTTGGAAGAGTGGTGGAGGTTGCAGGGGATTAAAAGGACAATATCAATACACCTTAGAAGAGTGGTGGAGGTCGCAGTCGAATAAAAAGACAATATCAATTCCACTTGGAAGAGAAGTGGAAGTCGCAGTGGAATAAAAAGACTATATCAGTGCCTCGTGGAAGAGACTTGGAGGTCACAGTAGCTTAGCAAGACTGTTTTAATGCCTCGTGGAAGAGTGGTGGAGGTCGCAGTGGATTAAAAAGACAATAACAATGCTCCTTAGAAGAGAGGTGGAAGTCGCAGTGAAATGAAAAGACAATATCAATACCCCTTGGAAGAGTGGTGGAGGATACAGTGGAATAAAAAGACATTATCAATGCCCCGTGGAATAGACATGGACCTTACAGTAGCTAAACAAGATGTTTTTAATGCACTTAGGGAGAGTGGTGGAAGTCGTAGTGGAATAAAAAGACAATATCAATGTCCCCTGAAAGAGTGTTGTAGGTTACAGTGGAATAAAAAGACAACATCAATGCCTCTTGCAAGAGCTGTGGAGTCCAGATTGGTTTAAATTGTCGGTTTTAATGCACCTTAGAAGAGCCGTGGAGGTCACAGTAGCTTAACAATACGGTTTTAATGCACCTTGGAAGAGTGGTGTAGGTCGCAGTGGATTAAAAAGACAATATCAATGCCACTTGGAAGAGTGGTGAAGGTCCCAGTGGAATAAAAAGACAATATCAATGCCCCTTGGAAGAGTGGTGGAGGTTACAGTGGAATAAAAAGACCATATCAATGCCCCGTGAAAGAGACGTAGAGGTCACTGTACCTTAACAAGACGGTTTCAATGCCCCTTGGAAGAGAGGTGGAAGTTGCAGTGGAATAAAAAGACAATATCTTTGCCACTTGGAAGAGTGCTGGAGTTTACATTGGAATAAAAAGACAATATAAATGCCCCTTGCAAGAGCTGTGAAGTTCAGACTAGTTTAAATTGACGGTTTTAATGCCCCGTGGAATTGACGTGGAGGTCAAAGTAGCTTAACAACACGGTTTTAATGGCCCTTGGAAGAGTGGTAGAGGTCGCAGTTGATTAAAAAGACAATATAAATGCCCCTTAGAAGAGTGGTGGAGGTTGCAGTGGAATAAAAAGACAATATCAATGCCCCTTGGAAGAGTAGTGGAGGTCACAGTGGAACAAAAAAACAATATCAATGCCCCTTGGAAGAGTGGTGGAGGTAAAAGTGGATTAAAAAGACAATATCAATGCCACTTGGAAGAGCAGTGGAGTTCAGAGTAGTTAAACCAGACGGTTTTAATGCCCATTGGAAGTGACGTGGAGGTCACTGTAGCTTAAAAAGACTTTTTTAATACCCCTTGGAAAAGTGGTGGAGGTCGCAGTGGATTAAAAAGACAATATCAATGCCCCTTGGGAGAGTGGTGGAGGTGGCAGTGGAATAAAAAGACAATATCAATGCCCATTGGAAGAGTGGTGGAGTTTACAGTGGAATAAAAAGACAATATCAATGCCCCGTGAAAGAGACGTGGATGTCACAGTAACTTAACAAGATGGTTTTAATGCCCCTTGGAAGAGAGGTGGAGGTCGCAGTGGAATAAAAAGACAATATCAATGCCCCTTGGGAGAGTGTTGGAGGTTACAGTGGAAAAAAAAGACAATATCAATGACCCTTGGAAGATTGGTGGAGTTCGCAGTGGAATAAAAAGACAATATTAATGCCCCTTGGAAGAGTGGTGGAGGTTACAGTGGAATAAAAAGACAATATTAATTCCCCTTGGAAGAGTGGTGGAGGTCACCGTAAAATAAAAAGACAATATCACTGCCCCTAGGAAGAGCTGTGGAGTTCTCAGTGGTTTAACCAGAAGGTTTTAAGGCACCGTGGAATAGACGTGGAGGTCACAGTAACTAAACAAGATGGTTTTAATGCTTCTTGGAAGAGTGATGGAGCTCGCAGTGGATTAAAAAGACAAAATCAATGCCCCTTGGAAGAGTGGTGGAGGTTACATTGGAATAAAACGACAATATCAATGCCTCTTGCAAGAGCTGTGCAGTTCAGAGTGGTTTAAATTGACGGTTTTAATGCCCCTTGGAAGGGACGTGGAGGTCACAGTAGCATAACAAGACGGTTTTAATGCACCTTGGAAGAGTGGTGGAGGTCGCAGTGGATTAAAAAGACTATCAAATCCCCTTGGAAGAGTGGTGGAGGTCGCAGTGGAAAAAAAGACAATATCAATGCCCCTTGGAAGAGTTGTGGAGGTTACAGTTGAATAAAAAGACAATATCAACCCCTCTTGGAAGAGCTGTGGAGTTCAGAGTGGTTTAACCATGCGATTTTAATGCCGCTTGGAAGAGACGTGGAGGTCACAGAAGCTTATCAAGACTATTTTAAAGCCCATTGGAGGAGTTGTAGAAGTCGCAGTAGATTAAAAAGACAATATCAATGCACATTGGAAGGGTGTTAGAGGTCGCAGTGGAATAAAAAAAACAAATCAATGCCCCTTGGAAGAGTGGTGGATGGTACAGTGGAGTAAAAAGACAATATCAATGCCCCATAGAAGAGTTGTGGAGGTTACTGTAGCTTAACAAGATGGTCTTAATGCCCCTTGGAAGATTGGTGGAGGTCGCAGTGTAATAATTAGACAATGTCAATGCCCCTTGGAAGAGTGGTGGAGGTTAGAGTGGAATAAAAAGACAATACCAGTGCTCCTTGGAAGAGCTGTGGAGTTCAGAGTGGTTTAAATTGACGGTTTTAATGCCCCTTGGAAGAGACGTGGACGTCACAGTGGATTAAAAAGACAATATCAATGCCCCTTGGAAGAGTGGTGGAGGTCGCAGTGGATTAAAAAGACAATATCAATGACCCTTGGTAGAGTGGTGGAGGTCGCAGTGGAATAAAAAAACAATATCAATGCCCCGTGGAAGGGACGTGGATGTCACAGTAGCTTCACAAGACGGTTTTAATGCCCCTTGGAAGAGTGTTGGAGGTCGCAGTTGATTAAAAAGACAATATCAATGCCCCTTGGAAGAGTGGTGGATGTTACAGTCAAAAAAAAGACAATATCAATGCCTCTTGTAAGAGCCGTGGAGATCAGAGTGTTTAACCAGACGGTTTTATTGCCCCTTGGAAGAGATGAGGAGGTAGCAGTAGCTTAACAAGACTGTTTTAATGCTCCTTGGAAGAGTGGTGGAGATCATTGTGGATTTAAAAGACAATATCAATGCCCCTTAGAAGAGTGGTGGAGGTCGCAGTGGAATAAAAAGACAATATCAATGCCCCTTGGAAGATTGGTGGAGGTTACAGTGGAATAAAAAGACAATATCAATGCCCCTTGGAAGAGTGGTGGAGGTTACAGTGGAATAAAAAGACAATATCAATGCCCTGTGTAAGAAACTTGAAGGTCACAGTAGCTTAACAAGACGGTTTTAATGCCCCTTGGAAGAGTCTCGGACGTCGCAGAGGAAAAAAAGACGATATCAATGCACTTGGAAGAGTGCAGAAGGTTACAATGGAATAAAAAGACATTGTCAATGCCCCTTGGAAGAGCTGTGGAGCTCAGAGCGGTTTAACCAGACGGTTTTAATGCCCCTTGGAAGAGACTTGGAGGTCAAAGTGGCTTAACAAGACGGTTTTAATGCCCCTTGGAAGAGTGGTGGAGGTCGCAATGGAATAAAAAGACATTATCAATGCCCCGTGGAAGGAACGTTGAGGTCACAGTAGCATAACAAGACTATTTTAATGCCCATTGGAAGAGTGGTGGAGGTCGCAGTGGATTAAAAAGACAATATCAATGCCCCTTAGAAGAGTGGTGGAGGTTACAGTGAATAAAAAACAATATCAAAGCCCCTTGCAAGAGCTGTGAAGCTGAGAGTGGTTTAAATTGACGGTTTTAATGCCCCTCAGATGAGACGTGGAGGTCACAGTAGATTAACAAGACTCATTTAAGGCCCCTTGGAAGAGTGGTGGAGGTCGCAGTGGCTTAAAAAGACAACATCAATGCCCTTTAAAAGAGAGGTGGAAGTCACCGTGAAAAAAAAAGACAATATCAATACCCCTTGGAAGAGTGGTGGAGGATACAGTGGAATAAATATGAATGCCCGGTGGAATAGACATGGACGTTACAGTAGCTAAACAAGACGTTTTTAATGCACCTTGGGAGAGTGGTGGAAGTCGTAGTGGAATAAAAAGACAGTAGCAATGCCCCTTGAAAGAGTACTGTAGGTTACAGTGGAGTAAAAAGACAATATCAATGCTCCGTGGAAGAGACGTGGAGGTCACAGTAGCTTAACAAGATGGTTTTAATGCTCTTTGTAAGAGTGGTGGAGGTCGCAGTGGATTAAAAAGACAATATCAATGACCTTTGGAAGAGTGGTGGAGGTCGCAGTGGAATAAAAATACAATATCAATGCCCCTTGGTTGAGTGGTGGAGGTTACAGTGGAATTTAAAGACAATATCAATGCCCCGTGGAAGAGATGTGGAGGTCACTGTAGCTTAGCCAGACCGTTTTAATGCCCCTTGGAAGAATGGTGGAGATCGCAGTGGAATAAAAAGACAATATCAATTCCCCTTGGAAGAGATGTGGAGGTCGCAGTGGAATAAAAAGACAATATCAATGCCTCGTAGAAGAGACATGGAGGTCACAGTAGCTTAACAAGATGGTTTTAATGCCCCTTGGAAGAGAGGTGGAGGTCGCAGTTCAATAAAAAGACAATATCAATGCCCCTTGGAAGAGTGGTGGAGGTTACAGTGGAATAAAAAGACAATATCAATGACCCTTCTAAGAGTGGTGGAGGTCGCAGTGGAATAAAAAGTCAATATTAATGCCCCTTGGAAGAGTGGTGGAGGTAGCAGTAAAATAAAAAGACAATATCAATGCCCCTTGGAAGAGTGGTGGAGGTTACAGTGGAATAAAAAGACAATATCAATGCCCCTTGGAAGAGCTGTGGAGTTCACAGTGGTTTAACCAGAAGGTTTTAAGGCACCGTGGAATAGACGTGGAGGTCACAGTAGCTAAACAAGACGGTTTTAATGCTTCTTGGAAGAGTGATAGAGGTCGCAGTGGATTAAAAAGACAAAATCAATGCTCCTTGGAAGAGTGGTGGAAGTTACAGTGGAATAAAAAGACAATATCAATGCCTCTTGCAAGAGCTGTGGAGTTCAGAGTGGTTTAAATTGACGGTTTTAATGCCCCTTGGAAGAGACGTGGAGGTCACAGTAGCTTAACAAGACGGTTTTAATGCCCCTTGGAAGAGTGGTGGAGGATACAGTCGAATAAAAAGACAATATCAATGTTTCTTGGAATAGCTGTGGAGTTCAGAGTTGTTTAACCACACGGTTTTAATGCCCCTTGGAAGAGTGGTGGAGTTTGCAGGGGATTAAAAAGACAATATCAATACACCTTAGAAGAGTGGTGGAGGTCGCAGTCGAATAAAAAGACAATATCAATTCCACTTGGAAGAGAAGTGGAAGTCGCAGTGGAATAAAAAGACAATATCAGTGCCTCGTGGAAGAGACTTGGAGGTCACAGTAGCTTAGCAAGACTGTTTTAATGCCTCGTGGAAAAGTGGTGAAGGTCGCAGTGGATTAAAAAGACAATATCAATGCCCCTTAGAAGAGAGGTGGAAGTCGCAGTGAAATAAAAAGACAATATCAATACCCCTTGGAAGAGTGGTGGAGGATACAGTGGAATAAAAAGACAATATCAACCCCTCTTGGAAGAGCTGTGGAGTTCAGTGTGGTTTAACCATGCGATTTTAATGCCGCTTGGAAGAGACGTGGAGGTCACAGAAGCTTATCAAGACTATTTTAAAGCCCATTGGAGGAGTTGTAGAAGTCGCAGTGGATTAAAAAGACAATATCAATGCCCCTTGGAAGAGTTGTGGAGGTTACAGTGGAATAAAAAGACAATATCAATGTCCCTTGCAAGAGCTGTGAAGTTCAGACTGGTTTAAATTGACGGTTTTAATGCCCCGTGGAATTGACGTGGAGGTCAAAGTAGCTTAACAACACGGTTTTAATGGCCCTTGGAAGAGTGGTAAAGGTCGCAGTTGATTAAAAAGACAATATTAACGCCACTTAGAAGAGTGATGGAGGTTGCAGTGGAATAAAAAGACAATATCAATGCCCCTTGGAAGAGTAGTGGAGGTCACAGTGGAACAAAAAAAAATATCAATGCCCCTTGGAAGAGTGGTGGAGGTAACAGTGGATTAAAAAGACAATATCAATGCCACTTGGAAGAGCATTGGAGTTCAGAGCAGTTAAACCAGATGGTTTTAATGCCCATTGGAAGTGACGTGGAGGTCACAGTAGCTTAAAAAGACGTTTTTAATACCCCTTGGAAAAGTGGTGGAGGTCGCAGTGGATTAAAAAGACAATATCAATGCCCCTTGGAAGAGTGGTGGAGGTGGCAGTGGAACAAAAAGACAATATCAATGCCCATTGGAAGAGTGGTGGAGTTTACAGTGGAATAAAAAGACAATATCAATGAACCGTGAAAGAGACGTGGATGTCACAGTAACTTAACAAGATGGTTTTAATGCCCCTTGGACGAGAAATGGAGGTCGCAGTGGAATAAAAAGACAATATCAATGCCCCTTGGGAGTGTGTTGGAGGTTACAGTGGAAAAAAAAGACAATATCAATGACCCTTGGAAGAGTGGTGGAGTTCGCAGTGGAATAAAAAGACAATATTAATGCCCCTTGGAAGAGTGGTGGAGGTTACAGTGGAATAAAAAGACAATATTAATTCCCCTTGGAAGAGTGGTGGAGGTCACAGTAAAATAAAAAGACAATAGCACTGCCCCTAGGAAGAGCTGTGGAGTTCACAGTGGTTTAACCAGAAGGTTTTAAGGCACCGTGGAATAGACGTGGAGGTCACAGTAACTAACAAGATGGTTTTAATGCTTCTTGGAAGAGTGATGGAGCTCGCAGTGGATTAAAAAGACAAAATCAATGCCTCTTGGAAGAGTGGTGGAGGTTACAGTGGAATAAAACGACAATATCAATGCCTCTTGCAGGAGCTGTGCAGTTCAGAGTGGTTTAAATTGACGGTTTTAATGCCCCTTGGAAGGGACGTGGAGGTCACAGTAGCATAACAAGACGGTTTTAATGCACCTTGGAAGAGTGGTGGAGGTCGCAGTGGATTAAAAAGACTATCAAATCCCCTTGGAAGAGTGGTGGAGGTCGCAGTGGATTAAAAAGACAATATCAATGCACCTTGGAAGAGTGGTGGAGGTCGCAGTGGAATAAAAAGACAATATCAATGCCCCGTGGAAGGGACGTGGAGGTCACAGTAGCTTAACAAGATGGTTTTAATGCCCCTTGGAAGAGTGGTGGAGGTCGCAGTGGAATAACCTCACTGGTACATGCTCTGCATAACTACTCTGCTTTCTGAGTCTGCTGTAATCTAATGCTCTGCTTTGCTGATTCACCTCACTGGTACATGCTCTGCATAACTTCTGTGCTTGCTGTGTCTGCTGTAATCTAATGCTCTGCTTTGCTGATTCACCTCACTGGTACATGCTCTGCATAACTTCTCTGCTTTATCTGTCCCACTCCATTCAATACCCACATATGTCTGTCCCATCCCCACTATAGATCTTTTCTGATTTTTATAGGTGCTAAACTGCAGAGACTAGAGTCCTAGCTCTGTGTTTGATCACCCAGCCATCTCCTAGTGAGACGACCCGCTGCTAATATAGCCATATGCATCTCCCACAATGCCCTTCGCCAGATAGTTTAATGTGCCCTATATATTTAGAAGCTCTGTAAGGTGTGCACGCGTCTTCTTGTGCAAAGTGGCTTCGGAGATAAGTGGCAGTTATTTCAGAGGCAGTTAGTCAGGACAGGAGTCAGGTAACCAACACTTTGATGACTTACTCTCTTTTAACTATATTTCTGTTAGCTCTCACTTTTTCCTCTATAGTCCTCCACTTTCTAGTAACCCCTCAAATCCCAACACCTAGTAAGAAACTCTTCATCTCACCTCCTCCTCCAAATTATTCCTAAACATTCAATCCTGGATCTCCAAACACAGACAGCCACCTCATGCTCTCTCTTGCTCCCACCTGCTAGCACTTTCTCTGCTCCTCCTCACTGCTGGAGATATCTCTCCAAATCCTGGTCCTCCTCGCCATATCCCCACAGTTACTTCTTCCTCCTATCCACGACCTTCCACAAACTGTCGCAACCCTTCTAACCTCATACCTATCCAACCAATCCCCACTCCCTTAGTTGCTCTAACAGGAGCTCTATGGAACGCTCGCTCTGTCTGCAACAAACTTTCCTTCATCCACGATCTTTTCATTACAAACGAACTTTCCTTCCTCGCCATCACTGAAACCTGGCTCACCCCCTCTGACACAGCCTCCCCAGCTGCACTTTCATATGGCGGATTCCACCTTTCCCACACCCTCCGCTCCAACGGCAAACATGGCGGAGGCGTAGGTTTTCTCCTATCAGAACACTGCGCTTTCACCCAAATCCCACTGCCACCCTCCGTTACACTCCCCTCTTTTGAGGTGCACTGTGTGCGCATCTATTCCCCCTCCAACCTCCAACTGGCCGTCGTTTACCGACCCCCAGGGCAAGCCACCACCTTCTTAGACCACTTCACCACCTGGCTGCTTCACTTCCTCTCCACTGACATCCCCACTATCATAATGGGTGACTTCAACATCCCCATTAACACTTCCCACTTGTTTGTCTCTAAGTTCCTATCTCTCACTTCCTCCTTCGGACTCACTCAATGGTCTTCCACACCCACCCACAAAGATGGCCACACACTGGACCTCATCTTCACCCGCCTCTGTTCCCTATCTAACCTCTCTAACTCACCTCTCCCTCTCTCTGATCACAGCCTACTTACATTCTCTTCTCTCTCCTCCCCGGGGAAAGAATCCCCACTCCACAAACTTGCAAACCATCGCAGAAATCTCAAACACCTTGACTTACACTCACTCTCTGAATCCCTCCTCCCTCTTACAGACATAAATTCCTTACACGATGCAGACGTTGCTGCTGCTTAATATAACACCACAATAGTTGCAGCTCTAGACTCGATCGCCCCTCTCACACACACCACATCTCGCACATTCAACAGGCAACCCTGGCACACTAAACTTACTAACGAACTGCGCCGGGCCTCCAGGGTTGCGCAGCGGAGATGGAAAAGGTCTCACTCCATCGAGCACTTCATCGCATTCAAGCAATCCCTCACTAATTTCAAGTCCGCACTCACTACAGCAAAACAAACCTACTTCTCATCTCTCATATCCTCCCTATCTCACAACCCTAAACAGCTATTTAACACTTTCAACTCTCTCCTTCGTCCCCCAGCACCTCCTCCCTCTTCTCTCATCTCAGCCGACGACTTTGCCTCATTCTTCAAACAGAAGATTGACACCATTAGACAAAACTTTTGCCTAAAGTCCACTCAACCCCTCCTCATATCTATTCAACCCTCCTCCTCCAAACCCCACTTCTCCACCTTTACAAAAGGTCAAGTCTCCTCTTTACTCTCCAAATCACACCTCACCACCTGCGAACTTGACCCAATCCCATCCCACCTCATCACTAACCTTACCACAGTCTTCATCCCAACCCTAACCCACCTCTTCAATCTGTCACTAACAACCGGTGTCTTCCCCTCATGTTTCAAACATGCCGCAATCGCACCTATCCTCAAAAAGCCCTCCCTTGACCCTTCCCCTCTGACTAGCTACCGCCCCATATCACTCCTCAACTTTGTCTCAAAACTACTAGAACAACATGTCCACCTTGAACTGTCCTCCCACCTCTCCTCCTGCTCCCTCTTCGACCGCCTGCAATCTGGCTTCCGACCGCATCACTCGACTGAAACTGCCCTGACCAAAGTTACCAACGACCTACTAAATGCCAAATCCAAGCGACACTACTCCATCCTCCTCCTTCTGGACCTGTCATCTCCCTTTGACACAGTGGACCATTCCCTCTTACTCCAGATTCTCTCATCTCTTGGCATCACGGACTTGGCTCTATCTTGGATTTCCTCATACTTAACAGACAGGACATTCAGCGTCTCCCACTCACGCACCAGCTCCTCATCTCGCCCCCTATCTGTCGGTGTCCCCCAAGGTTCAGTTCTAGGACCTCTGCTCTTCTCCATCTACACCTTTGGCCTGGGACAGTTCATACAGTCTCACGGTTTTCAGTGTCACCTCTATGCTGACGACACACAGATCTACCTCTCTGGACCCGATATCTCCTCCCTATTAACCAAAATCCCACAATGTCTGTCCGCCATGTCATCCTTCTTCTCTGACAGATTTCTAAAACTCAACATGGATAAAACAGAGTTCATCATCTTTCCACCCTCTCATTCACATCCCCCATCTGACCTAGCCATCAACGTCAATGGCTGTTCACTCTCCCCAGTCCCACAAGCTCGCTGCCTTGGAGTAACCCTGGACTCTGATCTCTCCTTCAAGCCACATATTCAAGCCCTTTCCACTTCCTTCCGACTCAAAATCAAAAACATCTCCCGGATCCGTGCATTCCTCAGCAAAGACTCTACAAAAACACTAGTGCATGTCCTTATCATATCCCGCCTCGATTACTGCAACCTCCTGCTCCGTGGCCTCCCTTACAACACTCTTGCGCCTCTTTAATCTATCCTAAACTCTGCTGCTCGACTAATACACCTGTCCCCCGCTATTCCCCGGCCTTTCCTCTCTGTCAATCTCTTCACTGGCTCCCCATTGCCCAGAGAATCCAGTTCAAAACTCTAATCATGGCATACAAAGCAATCAACAACCTGTCTCCCCCATACATCTGTGACCTAGTCTCCCGGTACTTACCTGCACGCAACCTCCGATCCTCACAAGATCTCCTTCTCTACTCCCCTCTTATCTCCTCCTCCCACAATCGTATACAAGATTTCTCCCGTGCATCCCCCCTACTCTGGAACTCTCTACCCCAACACATCAGACTCTCGCTGACCGTGGAAACCTTCAAAAGAAACCTGAAGACTCACCTCTTCCGACAAGTCTACAACCTGCAGTAAACACCGCTGCACGGCCAGCTCTACCCTCACCTAATGTATCCTCACCCATCTCTTCTAGAATGTGAGCCCTCGCGGGCAGGGTCCTCGATCCTCCTGTAACAGTCGCTGACTCGTTTTGTTAAGATTATGTAAATGATTTTGTTATGTATATCCCTATCACATGTAAAGTGCCATGGAATAAATGGCGCTATAATAAATAATAATAATAATAATAATAAAAAGACAATATCAATTCCCATAGGAAATGTGGTGGAGGTTACAGTGGAATAAAAAGACAATATCAATGCCCCTTTGATTAGCTGTTGTGTACATAGTGGTTTAACCAGACGTTTTAATGCCCCTTGGAAGAGACGTGGAGGTCACAGTAGCTTATCAAGACTGTTTTAATGCCCCGTGGAAGAGTGGTGGAGGTTGCAGTGGAATAAAAAGACAATATCAATGCCCCGTGGAAGAGAAATGGAGGTCACAGTAGCTTAACAAGATGTTTTTAATGCCCTTTGGAAGAGTGGTGGAGGTTGCAGTGGATTAAAAAGACAATATCAATGCCCTTTGGAAGAGTGGTGGAGGTCGCAGTGGAATAAAAATACAATATCAATGCCCCTTGGTAGAGTGGTGGAGGTTACAGTGGAATTTAAAGACATTATCAATGCCCCGTGAAAGAGATGTGGAGGTCACTGTAGCTTAACAAGACAGTTTTAATGCCCCTTGGAAGAATGGTGGAGGTCGCAGTGGAATAAAAAGACAATATCAATGCCCCTTGGAAGAGTGCTAGATGTTACAGTGGAATAAAAAACAATATCAAAGCCCCTTGCAAGAGCTGTGGAGTTGAGAGTGGTTTAAATTGACGGTTTTAATGCCCCTTGGAAGAGACGTGGAGGTCACAGTAGATTAACAAGACTGTTTTAATGCCCCTTGGAAGAGTGGTGGAGGTCGAAGTGGATTAAAAAGACAATGTCAATGCTCTTTGAAGGAGTGGTTGAAGTCTCAGTGGAATAAAAAGACAATATCAATGCCCATTGGAAGTGTGTTGGAGGTTCCAGTGGAATAAAAGGACAATATCAATGCCCTGTGGAAGAGACATGGAGGTAACAGTAGCTTAACAAGATGGTTTGAATGCCCCTTGGAAGAGTGGTGGAGGTCGCAGTGGAATAAAAAGACAATATCAATGCCCCTTGGAAAAGTGGTGGAGGATACAGTGGAATAAAAAGACAATATCAATGCCCCTTGGAAGATCAGTGGAGATCAGACTGGTTTAACCATACGGTTTTAATGCCCCTTGGAAGAGACGTGGAGGTCACAGTAGCTTAACAAGACTGTTTTAATGCCACATGTAAGAGTGGTGGAGGTTGCAGTGGAATAAAAAGACAATATCAATGCCCCATGGAAGAGACGTGGAGGTCACAGTAGCTTAACAAGATGGTTTTAATGCCCTTTGGAAGAGTGGTGGAGGTCGCAGTGGATTAAAAAGACAATATCAATGCCCTTTGGAAGAGTGGTGGAGGTCGCAGTGGAATAAAAATACAATATAAATGCCCCTTGATAGAGTGGTGGAGGTTACAGTGGAATTTAAAGACAATATCAATTCCCCGTGAAAAAGATGTGGAGGTCACTGTAGCTTAACAAGACAGTTTTAATGCCCCTTGGAAGAATGGTGGAGGTCGCAGTGGAATAAAAAGACAATGTCAATGCCCCTTGGAAGAGCTGTGGAGTTCAGAGTGGTTTCACCAGACGGTTTTAATGCCCATTGGAAGTGACGTGGAGGTCACAGTAGCTTAAAAAGACGTTTTTAATGCTCCTTGGAAAAGTGGTGGAGGTCGCAGTGGATTAAAAAGACAATATCAATGCCCCTCGGAAGAGTGGTGGATGTGGCAGTGGAATAAAAAGACAATATCAATGCCCCTTGGAAGAATGATGGAGGTCGCATTGGAATAAAAAGACAATGTCAATACCCCTTGGAAGAGTGGTGGAGGTTAGAGTGGAATAAAAAGACAATACCAATGCTCCTTGGAAGAGCTGTGGAGTTCATAGTAGTTTAACCAGATGGATTTATTGCCCCTTGGAAGAGATGTGGAGGTCACAGTAGACAAACAAGGCAGTTTTAATGCCCCTTGGAAAAGTGGTGGAGGTCACAGTGGATTAAAAAGACATTATCAATGCCCCTTGGAAGACACGTGGAGGTCACAGTAGCTTAACAAGACAGTTTTAATGCCCCTTGGAAGAGTGGTGGAGGTTACTGTGAAATAAAAAGACAATATCAATGACTCTTGAAAGAGCTATGGTGTTCAGAGTGGTTTAACCAGATGGTTTTAATGCCCCTTGGAAGAGTGGTGGAGGTCGCCGTGCATTAAAAAGACAAAATCAATACCCCTTGGAAGAATGGTGGAGGTTGCAGTGGAATATAAAGACTATATCAATGCCCTTTTGAAGAGCTGTGGAGTTCAGAGTGTTTTAAACAGACGGTTTTAATACCCCTTGGAAGAGATGTGGAGGTCACAGTAGCTTAACAAGTCTGTTTTAATGCCTCTTGGAAAAGTGGTGGATGTCGCAGTGGATTAAAAAGACAATATCAATGCCCCTTAGAAGAGAGGTGGAAGTCGCAGTGGAACAAAAAGACAATATCAATACTCCTTGGAAGAGTAATGGAGGATACAGTGGAATAAAAAGACAATATCAATGCCCCTTGGAAGAGTGCTGGAGGTTACATTGGAATAAAAAGACAATATCAATGCCCATTGCAAGAGCTGTGGAGTTCAAAGAGGTTTAAATTGACGGTTTTAATGCCCCGTGGAATTGACGTGGAGGTCAAAGTAGCTTAACAACACGGTTTTAATGGCACTTGGAAGAGTGGTGGAGGTCGCAGTTGATTAAAAAGACAATATCAATGCCCCTTGGAAGAGTAGTGGAGGTCGCAGTGGAATAAAAAAACAATATCAATGCCCCTTGGAAGAGTGGTGGAGGTAACAGTGGATTAAAAAGACAATATCAATGCCCCTTGGAAGAGCAGTGGAGTTCAGAGTAGTTAAACCAGACGGTTTTAATGCCTATTGGAAGTGACGTGGAGGTCACAGTAGCTTAAAAATACGTTTTTAATGCCCCTTGGAAAAGTGGTGGAGGTGGAAGTGGAACAAAAAGACAATATCAAAGCCCCTTGGAAGCGTGGTGGAGTTTACAGTGGAATAAAAAGAAAATATCAATGCCCCGTGAAAGAGTCGTGGATGTCACAATGGCTTAACAAGACGGTTTTAATGTTCCTTGGAAGAGAGGTGAAAGTCGCAGTGAAATAAAAAGACAATATCAATGCCCCTTGGAAGAGTGCTGGAGGTTACCGTGAAATAAAAAACAATATCAAAGCCCCTTGCAAGAGCTGTGGAGCTGAGAGTGGTTTAAATTGATGGTTATAATGCCCCTTGGAAGAGATGTGGAGGTCACAGTAGATTAACAAGACTATTTTAATGCCCCTTGGAAGAGTGGTGGAGGTCGAAGTGGATTAAAAAGACAATGTCAATGCTCCTTGAAGGAGTGGTTGAAGTGTCAGTGGAATAAAAAAGGCAATATCAATGCACCTTGGAAGAGTGTTGGAGGTTCCAGTGGAATAAAAAGACAATATCAATGCCCAATGGAAGAGAAATGGAGGTCACAGTAGCTTATCAAGACGGTTTAAATGCCCCTTGGAAGAATGGTGGAGGTCGCAGTGGAATAAAAAGACAATATCAATGCCCCTTGGAAGAGCGGTGGAGGATACAGTGGAATAAAAAGACAATATTAATGGCCCTTGGAAGAGTGCTGGAGGTCACAGTAGCTTAGCAAGACAGTTTTAATGCCACATGGAAGAGTGGTGGAGGTTGCAGTGGATTAAAAAGACAATATCAATGCCCCGAGGAAGAGTGGTGGATGTTGCAGTGGAATATAACGACAATATCAATGCCTCGTGGAAGAAAAGTGGAGGTCACAGAAGCTTATCAAGATGGTTTTATTGCTCTTTGGAAGAGTGGTGGAGGTCGCAGTGGAATAAAAATACAATATCAATGCCCCTTGTTAGAGTGGTGGAGGTTACAGTGGAATTTAAAGACAATATCAATGCCCCGTGGAAGAGATGTGGAGGTCACTGTAGCTTAACAAGACAGTTTTAATGCCCCTTGGAAGAATGGTGGAGGTTGCAGTGTAATAAAAACACAGTGTCAATGCCCCTTGGAAGAGTGGTGGAGGTTAGAGTGGATTAAAAAGACAATATCAATGCCCCTTGGAAGAGTGGTGGAGGTGGCAGTGTAATAAAAAGACAAAATCAATGCCCCTTGGAAGAATGATGGAGGATGCAGTGGAATAAAAAGACAATGTCAATGCCCCTTTGAAGAGTGGTGGAGGTTAGAGTGGAATAAAAAGACAACACCAATGCCCCTTGGAAGAGCTGTGGAGTTCAGAGTGGTTTAACCAGATGGTTTTATTGCCCCTTGGAAGAGACGTGGAGGTCACAGTATATTAACGAGACGGTTTTAATGCCCCTTGGAAAAGTGGTAGAGGTCGCAGTGGATTAAAAATACAATATCAATGCCCCTTAGAAGAGAGGTGGAGGATACAGTGGAATAAAAAGACAATATTAATGCCCCGTGAAAGAGACGTGGAGGTCACAGTAGCTTAACAATGACGGTTTTAATGCCCCTTGGAAGAGAGGTGGAAGTCGTAGTGGAATAAAAATACAATATCAATGCCCCTTGAAAGAGTGCTGTAGGTTATAGTGGAGTAAAAAGACAATATCAATGCGTCTTGCAAGAGCTGTGGAGTTCAGAGTGGTTTAAATTGACGGTTTTAATGTACCTTGGAAGAGATGTGGAGGTCACAGTAGCTTAACAATACGGTTTTAATGCCCCTTGGAAGAGAGGTGGAGGTCGCAGTGGATTAAAAAGACAATATCAATGCCACTTGGAAGAGTGGTGAAGGTCCCAGTGGAATAAAAAGACAGTATCAATGCCCCTTGGAAGAGTGGTGAACGATACAGTGGAATAAAAAGACAATATCATTGCCCCTTGGAAGAGTGATGGAGGTTACAGTGGAATAAAAAGACAATATCAATGCCCCTTTGAACAGTCGTGGAGGTTACAGTTAAATAAAAAGACAATATCAATGCCCCGTGGAAGAGATGTGGAAGTCCCAATAGCTTAACAAGATGGTTTTAATGCCCCTTGGAACAGTGGTGGTGGTCGCAGTGGATTAAAAAGACAATATCAATGTGCCTTGGAAGAGTGGTGGAGGTCGCAGTGGAATAAAAAGACATTATCAATGCAACTTGGAACAGTGGTGGAGGTTACAGTTAAATAAAAAGACAATAATAATGCCCCTTGGAAGAGCTGTGGAGTTCAGAGGGGTATAACGAGATGGTTTTAACGCTCCTTGGAAGAGACGTGGAGGTCACAGTAACTTAACAGCACGGTTTTAATGCCCCTTGGAAGAGTGGTGGACGTTGCAGTGGAATAAAAAAGCAATATCAATGCCCCTTGGAAGATTGGTGGAGGTTACAGTGGAATAAAAAGACAATATCAATGCCCCGTGGAAGATATGAGGAGGTCACTGTAGCTTTACAATATGGTTTTAATGCCCCTTGGATGAGTGGTGGAGGTCGCAGTGGAATAAAAAGACAATGTCAATGCCCCTTGGAAGAGTGGTGGAGGTTAGGGTGGAATAAAAAGACAATACAAATGCCCATTGGAAGAGCTGTGGAGTTCAGAGTGGTTTAACAAGATGGTTTTAATGCCCCTTGGAAGAGAAGTCGGCGTCACAGTAGCATAACAAGACGGTTTTAATGCCCCTTGGAAGAGTGGTGGAGTTCGCAGTGGATTAAAAAGACAATAACAATGCCCATTGGAAGAGTGGTGGAGGTCTCAGTGGAATAAAAAGACAAAATCAATGCCCCTTGGAATAGTGGTGGAGGTTACAATGGAATAAAAAGACAATTTCAATGCCCCTTCGAAGAGCTGTGGAGTTCACAGTGGTTTAACCAGACGGTTTTATTGCCCATTGGAAGAGACGTGGAGGTCACAGTAGCTTAACAAGACTGTTTTAATGCCCCTTGGAAGAGTGGTGGAGGTCGCAGTGGATTAAAAAGACAATATCAATGCCCCTTAGAAGAGAGGTGGAAGTCGCAGTGGAAAAAAAAGACAATGTCAATGCCACTTGGAAGAGTGGTGGAGGTTACAGTGGAATAAAAAGACAATATCAATGCCCTGTGTAAGAAACTTGAAGGTCACAGTAGCTTAACAAGACGGTTTTAATGCCCCTTGGAAGAGAGGTGGAGGTTGCAGAGGATTGAAAAGACAATATCAATGACCATTGGAAGAGTTGTAGAGGTCGCAGTGGAATAAAAAGACAAAATCAATGCCCCTTGGAAGAGTGGTGGAGGTTACAGTGGAGTAAAAAGACAATATCAATGGCCCATGGAAGAGTTGTGGAGGTCTCTGTAGCTTATCAAAAAGGTCTTAATGCCCCTTGGAAGAGTGGTGGAGGTCGCAGTGGAATAAATAGACAATGTCAATGCCTCTTGGAATAGTGGTAGAGGTTAGAGTGGAATAAAAAGACAATACCAGTGCTCCTTGGAAGAGCTGTGTAGTTCAGAGTGGTTTAAATTGACGGTTTTAATGCCCCTTGGAAGAGACGTGGAGGTCACAGTGGATGAAAAAGACAATATCAATGCCCCTTGGAAGAGTTGTGGAGGTCGCAGTGGAATAAAAAGACAATATCAATGCCCTTTGGAAGAATGATGGAGGATGCAGTGGAATAAAAGGACAATGTCAATGCCCCTTTGAAGAGTGGTGGAGGTTAGAGTGGAATAAAAAGACAACACCAATGCCCCTTGGAAGAGCTGTGGAGTTCAGAGTGGTTTAACCAGATGGTTTTATTGCCCCTTGGAAGAGACGTGGAGGTCACAGTATATTAACGAGACGGTTTTAATGCCCCTTGGAAAAGTGGTGGAGGTCGCAGTGGATTAAAAAGACAATATCAATACCACTTGGTAGAGTGGTGAAGGTCTCAGTGGAATAAAAATACAATATCAATGCCCCTTGAAAGAGTGCTGTAGGTTATAGTGGAGTAAAAAGACAATATCAATGCGTCTTGCAAGAGCTGTGGAGTTCAGAGTGGTTTAAATTGACGGTTTTAATGTACCTTGGAAGAGATGTGGAGGTCACAGTAGCTTAACAATACGGTTTTAATGCCCCTTGGAAGAGAGGTGGAGGTCGCAGTGGATTAAAAAGACAATATCAATGCCACTTGGAAGAGTGGTGAAGGTCCCAGTGGAATAAAAAGACAATATCAATGCCCCTTGGAAGAGTGGTGGACGATACAGTGGAATAAAAAGACAATATCAATGCCCCGTGAAAGAGACTTGGAGGTCACAGTAGCTTAACAAGACGGTTTTAATTCCCCTTGGAAGAGTGCTGGAAGTTACATTGGAAAAAAATGACAATATGAATGCCCATTACAAGAGCTGTGGAGTTCAGAGTGGTCTAAATTGACGATTTTAATGCTACTTGGAAGGGACGTGGAGGTGACAGTAGCTTAACAAGATGGTTTTAATGCCCCTTGGAAGAGTGGTGGAGGTTACAGTGGAATAAAAAGACAATATCAATGCCCAGTGGAATAGACATGGACTTGACAGTAGCTTAACAAGACGGCTTTAATGCCCCTTGGAAGAGTGGTGGAGGTTGCAGTGGATTAAAAAGACAATATCAATGCCCATTGGAAGAGTGGTAGAGGTCGCAGTGGAATAAAAAGACAAAATCAATGCCCCTTGGAAGAGTGGTGGAGGTTACAGTGGAGTAAAAAGACAATATCAATGGCCCATGGAAGAGTTGTGGAGGTCTCTGTAGCTTATCAAGAAGGTCTTAATGCCCCTTGGAAGAGTGGTGGAGGTCGCAGTGGAATTAATAGACAATGTCAATGCCTCTTGGAATAGTGGTAGAGGTTAGAGTGGAATAAAAAGACAATACCAGTGCTCCTTGGAAGAGCTGTGTAGTTCAGAGTGGTTTAAATTGACGGTTTTAATGCCCATTGGAAGAGACGTGGAGGTCACAGTGGATTAAAAAGACAATATCAATGCCCCTTGGAAGAGTGGTGGAGGTCGCAGTGGATTAAAAATACAATATCAATGCCACTTGGAAGAGTGGTGGAGGTCGCAGTGGAATAAAAAGACAATATCAATGCCCCGTGGAAGGAACGTGGAGGTCACAGTAGCTTCACAAGACGGTTTTAATGCTCCTTGGAAGAGAGGTGGAGGTCGCAGTTGATTAAAAAGACAATATCAATGCCCCTTGGAAGAGTGGTGGAGGTCGCAGTGGAATAAAAAGACAATATCAATGCCCCATGGAAGAGTTGTGGAGGTCTCTGTAGCTTAACAAGAAGGTCTTAATGCCCCTTGGAAGAGTGGTGGAGGTCGCAGTGGAATTAATAGACAATGTCAATGCCTCTTGGAATAGTGGTAGAGGTTAAAGTGGAATACAAGACAATACCAGTGCTCCTTGGAAGAGCTGTGTAGTTCAGAGTGGTTTAAATTGACGGTTTTAATGCCCCTTGGAAGAGACGTGGAGGTCACAGTGGATTAAAAAGACAATATCAATGGCCCTTGGAAGAGTGGTGGAGGTCGCAGTGGATTAAAAATACAATATCAATGCCACTTGGAAGAGTGGTGGAGGTGGCAGTGGAATAAAAAGACAATATCAATGCCCCTTGGAAGAGTGGTGGAGTTTACAGTGGAATAAAAAGACAATATTAATGCCCAGTGAAAGAGACGTGGAGGTCACAGTAGCTTAACAAGACGTTTTTAATGTCCCTTGGAACAGAGGTGAAAGTAGCAGTGGAATAAAAAGACAATATCAATGCCCCTTGGAAGAGTGCTGGAGGTTACAGTGGAAAAAAAAACAATGTCAAAGCCCCTTGCAAGAGCTGTGGAGTTGAGAGTGGTTTAAATTGACGGTTGTAATGCCCCTTGGAAGAGACGTGGAGGTCACAGTAGATTAACAAGACTGTTTTAATGCCCATTGGAAGAGTGGTGGAGGTTGAAGTGGATTAAAAAGACAATGTCAATGCTCCTTGAGGGAGTGGTTGAAGTCTTAGTGGAATAAAAAGACAATATCAATGCCCCTTGGAAGAGTATTGGAGGTTCCAGTGGAATAAAAAGACAATATCAATGCCCTGTGGAAGAGACATGGAGGTCACAGTAGCTTAACAAGATGGTTTTAATGCCCCTTGGAAGAGTGGTGGAGGTCGCAGTGGAATAAAAAGACAATATCAATGCCCCTTGGAAGATTGGTGGAGGTTACAGTGGAATAAAAAGACAATATCAATGCCCTTGGAAGAGTGGTGGAGGTTACAGTGGAATAAAAAGACAATATCAATGCCCTGTGTAAGAAACTTGGAGGTCACAGTAGCTTAACAAGACGGTTTTAATTCCCCTTGGAAGAGTCGTGGACGTCGCAGAGGAATAAAAAGACAATATCAATGCACTTGGAAGAGTGCAGAAGGTTACAATGGAATAAAAAGACATTGTCAATGCCCCTTGGAAGAGACGTGGAGGTCACAGTGGATTAAAAAGTCAATATCAATGCCCCTTGGAAGAGTGGTGGAGGTCGCAGTGGATTAAAAATACAATATCAATGCCCCTTGGAAGAGTGGTGGAGGTCGCAGTGGAATAAAAAGACAATATCAATGCCCCGTGGAAGGGACGTGGAGGTCACAGTAGCTTCACAAGACGGTTTTAATGCCCCTTGGAAGAGAGGTGGAGGTCGCAGTTGATTAAAAAGACAATATCAGTGCCCCTTGGAAGAGTGGTGGAGGTCGCAGTGGAATAAAAAGACAATATCAATGCCGCTTGGAAGAGTGGTGGATGTTACAGTCGAAATAAAAGACAATATCAATGCCTCCTGTAAGAGCTGTGGAGTTCAGAGTGTTTAACCAGAAGGTTTTAATGCCCCTTGGAACAGACGAGGAGGTCACAGTAGCTTAACAAGACGTTTTTAATGTCCCTTGGAACAGAGGTGAAAGTAGCAGTGGAATAAAAAGACAATATCAATGCCCCTTGGAAGAGTGCTGGAGGTTACAGTGGATTAACAAGACTGTTTTAATGCCCATTGGAAGAGTGGTGTAGGTCAAAGTGGATTGAAAAGACAATGTCAATGCTCCTTGAAGGAGTGGTGGAAGTCTCAGTGGAATAAAAAGACAATATCAATGCCCCTTGGAAGAGTATTGGAGGTTCCAGTGGAATAAAAAGACAATATCAATGCCCTGTGGAAGAGACATGGAGGTCACAGTAGCTTAACAAGACGGTTTTAATGCCCCTTGGAAGAGTGGTGGAGGTCGCAGTGGAATAAAAAGACAATATCAATGCCCCTTGGAAGATTGGTGGAGGTTACAGTGGAATAAGAAGACAAAATCAATGCACCTTGGAAGAGTGGTGGAGGTTACAGTGGAATAAAAAGACAATATCAATGCCCAGTGTAAGAAACTTGGATGTCACAGTAGCTTAACAAGACGGTTTTAAAGCCCCTTGGAAGAGTCGTGGACGTCGCAGAGGAATAAAAAGACAATATCAATGCACTTGGAAGAGTGCAGAAGGTTACAATGGAATAAAAAGACATTGTCAATGCCCCTTGGAAGAGCTGTGGAGCTCAGAGCGGTTTAACCAGACGGTTTTAATGCCCCTTGGAAGAGTGGTGGAGGTCGCAATGGAATAAAAAGACAATATCAATGCCCCTTGGAAGAGTAGTGGAGGTCGCAATGGAATAAAAAAACAACATCAATGCCCTTTGGAAGAGTGGTGGAGGTAATAGTGGACTAAAAAGACAATATCAATGCCAATTGGAAGAGCAGTGGAGTTTAGAGTAGTTAAACCAGACGGTTTTAATGCCCATTGGAAGTGACTTGGAGGTCACAGTAGCTTAAAAAGACGTTTTTAATGCCCCTTGGAAAAGTGGTGGAGGTCGCAGTGGATTAAATAGACAATATCAATACACCTTAGAAGAGTGGTGGAGGTGGCAGTGGAATAAAAAGACAATATCAATGCCCCTTGGAAGAGTGGTGGAGTTTACAGTGGAATAAAAAGACAATATTAATGCCCCGTGAAAGAGACGTGGATGTCACAGTAGCTTAACAAGACGGTTTTAATGTCCCTTGGAAGAGACATGGAGGTCACAGTAGATTAACAAGACTGTTTTAATGCTCATTGGAAGAGTGGTGGAGGTCGAAGTGGATTAAAAAGACAATGTCAATGCTTCTTGAAGGAGTGGTTGAAGTCTCAGTGGAATAAAAAGACAATATCAATGCCCCTTGGAAGAGACATGGAGGTCACAGTAGCTTAACAAGACGGTTTTAATGCCCCTTGGAAGAGTGGTGGAGGTTAGAGTGGAATAAAAAAACAATACCAATGCCCATTGGAAGAGCTGTGGTGTTCAGAGTGGTTTAACCAGATGGTTTTATTGTCCCTTGGAAGAGACGTGGAGGTCACAGTAGATTAACAAGACGGTTTTAATGCCCCTTGGAAAAGTGGTGAAGGTCACAGTGGATTAAAAAGACAATATCAGTGCCCCGTGGAAGACACGTGGAGGTCACAGTAGGTTAACAAGACAGTTTTAGAGCCCCCTGGAAGAGTGGTGGAGGTCACAGTGGATTATAAAGACAATATCAATGCCCCTTGAAAGAGTGGTGGAGGTTACAGTGAAATAAAAATACAATATCAATGCCTCTTGAAAGAGCTATGGAGTTCAGAGTGGTTTAACCAAATGGTTTTAATGCCCCTTGGAAGAGTGGTGGAGGTTGCAGTGCATTAAAAAGACAATATCAATATCCCTTGGAAGAATGGTGGAGGTTACAGTGGAATAAAAAGACAATATCAATGCCCCTTGGAAGAGCTGTGGAGTTCAGAGTGGTTTAACCAGACGGTTTTAATGCACCTTGGAAGAGATGTGGAGGTCACAGTAGCTTAACAAGACTGTTTTAATGCATCTTGGAAGAGTGGTGGAGGTCGCAGTGGAATAAAAAGACAATATCAATGCCCCTTGAAAGAGTGGTGGAGGATACAGTGGAATAAAAAGACAATATCAATGCCCCTTGGAAGATCTGTGGAGTTCAGATAGGATTAACCCTACGGTTTTAATGCCTCTTGGAAGAGAAATGGAGGTCACAGTAGCTTAACAAGACGGTTTTAATGCCACATGGAAGAGTTGTGGAGGCTGCAGTGGAATAAAAAGACAATGTCAATGCCCCGTGGAAGAGACGTGGTGGTCACTGTAGCTTAACAAGATGGGTTTAATGCCCTTTGGAAGAGTGGTGGAAGTCGCACTGGATTAAAAAGACAATATCAATGCCCTTTGGAAGAGTGGTGGAGGTCGCAGTGGAATAAAAACACAAAATCAATGCCCCTTGGTAGAGTGGTGGAGGTTACATTGGAATTTAAAGACAATATCAATGCCCCGTGGAAGAGATGTGGAGGTCACTGTAGCTTAACAAGACAGTTTTAATGTCCCTTGGAAGAATGGTGGAGGTCGCAGTGGAATAAAAAGACCATGACAATGCCCCTTGGAAGAGTGGTGGAGGTTAGAGGGTAATAAAAAGTCAATACCAATGCCCCATGGAAGAGCTATGGAGTTCAGAGTGGTTTAACCAGACAGTTTTAATGCCCAATGGAAGTGACGTGGACGTCACAGTAGCTTAAAAAGACGTTTTTAATGCCCCTTGGAAAACTGGTGAAGGTCGCAGTGGATTAAAAAGACAATATCAATGCCCCTTGGAAGAGTGGTGGAGGTGGCAGTAGAATAAAAAGACAATATCAATATCCCTTGGAAGAATGATGGAGGTCGCAGTGGAATAAAAAGACAATGTCAATGCCCCTTGGAAGAGTGGTGGAGGTTAGAGTGGAATAAAAAAACAATACCAATGCCCATTGGAAGAGCTGTGGTGTTCAGAGTGGTTTAACCTGATGGTTTTATTGTCCCTTGGAAGAGACGTGGAAGTCACAGTAGATTAACAAGACGGTTTTAATGCCCCTTGGAAAAGTGGTGAAGGTCACAGTGGATTAAAAAGACAATATCAATGCCCCGTGGAAGACACGTGGAGGTCACAGTAGGTTAACAAGACAGTTTTAAAGCCCCCTGGAAGAGTGGTGGAGGTCGCAGTGGATTATAAAGACAATATCAATGCCCCTTGAAAGAGTGGTGGAGGTTACAGTGAAATAAAAAGACAATATCAATTTTTCTTGAAAGAGCTATGGAGTTCAGAGTGGTTTAACCAAATGGTTTTAATACCCCTTGGAAGAGTGGTGGAGGTCGCAGTGCATTAAAAAGACAATATCAATACCCCTTGGAAGAATGGTGGAGGTTACAGTGGAATAAAAAGACAATATCACTGCCCCTTGGAAGAGCTGTGGAGTTCAGAGTGGTTTAACCAGACGGTTTTAATGCCCCTTGGAAGAGATGTGGAGGTCACAGTAGCTTAACAAGACTGTTTTAATGCATCTTGGAAGAGTGGTGGAGGACGCAGTGGATTAAAAAGACAATATCAATGCCCGATAGAAGAGAGGTGGAAGTCGCAGTGGAATAAAAAGACAATATCAATTCCCCTTGGAAGAGTGGTTGAGGATGCAGTGGAATCAAAAGACAATATCAATGCCTCTTGCAAGAGTGGAATAAAAAGAAAATACCAATGCCCCTTGGACGAGCTGTGGAGTTCACAGTGGTTTAACCAGACAGTTTTAATGCCCATTGGAAGTGACGTGGAGGTGACAGTCGCTTAAAAAGACTTTTTTAATGCCCCTTGGAAAAGTGGTGGAGGTCGCAGTGGATTAAAAAGACTATATCAGTGCCCCTTGGAATATTGGTGGAGGTTGCACTGGAATAAAAAGACAATGTCAATGCCCCTTGGAAGAGTGGTGGAGGTTAGAGTGGAATAAAAAGACAATACCAATGCCCTTGGAAGAGATATGGAGATCACAGTAGCTTAACAAGACTGTTTTAATGACTCTTGGAAGAGTGGTGGAGGTCGCAGTGGATTAAAAAGACAATATCAATGCCCCTTAGAAGAGAGGTGGAAGTCGCAGTGGAATAAAAAGACAATATCAATGCCCCGTGGAATAGACATAGACTTTACAGTAGCTAAACAAGATGTTTTTAATGCACCTTGGGAGAGTGGTGGAAGTCGTAGTGGAATAAAAAGACAATATCAATGCCCCTTGGAAGAGTGCTGGAGGTTACATTGGAATAAAAAGACAATATCAATGCCCCTTGCAAGAGCTGTGGAGTTCAGAGAGGTTTAAATTGACGCTTTGAATGCCCCGTGGAATTGACGTGGAGGTCAAAGTAGCTTAACAACACGGTTTTAATGGCACTTGGAAGAGTGGTGGAGGTCGCAGTTGATTAAAAAGACAATATCAATGCCACTTGGAAGAGTAGTGGAGGTCACAGTGGAATAAAAGAACAATATCAATGCCCCTTGGAAGAGTGGTGGAGGTAACAGTGGATTAAAAAGACGATATCAATGCCCCTTGGAAGAGCAGTGGAGTTCAGAGTAGTTAAACCAGATGGTTTTAATGCCCATTGGAAGTGACGTGGAGGTCACAGTAGCTTAAAAAAAAGTTTTTAATGCCCCTTGGAAAAGTGGTGGAGGTGGAAGTGGAATAAAAAGACAATATCAATGCCCCTTGGAAGAGTGCTGGAGGTTACCGTGGAATAAAAAGACAAAATCAATGCCCCGTGGAAGAGATGAGGAGGTCACTGTAGCTTAACAATACGGTTTTAATGCCCCTTGGAAGAGAGGTGGAGGTCGCAGTGCATTAAAAAGACAATATCAATGCCACTTGGAAGAGTGGTGAAGGTCCCAGTGGAATAAAAAGACAATATCAATGCCCCTTGGAAGAGTGGTGGACGATACAGTGGAATAAAAAGACAATATCAATGCCCCGTGAAAGAGACTTGGAGGTCACAGTAGCTTAACAAGACGGTTTTAAAGCCCCTTGGAAGAGAGGTGGATGTTGCAGTGGAATAAAAAGACAATATCAATGCCCCTTGGAAGAGTGCTGGAGGTTACATTGGAAAAAAATGACAATATTAATGCCCATTACAAGAGCTGTGGAGTTCAGAGTGGTTTAAATTGACGATTTTAATGCTCCTTGGAAGGGACGTGGAGGTGACAGTAGCTTAACAAGATGGTTTTAATGCCCCTTGGAAGAGTGGTGGAGGTCGCAGTGGATTAAAAACACAATATGAATGCCCCTTGGAAGAGTGGTGGAGGTCGCAGTGGAATAAAAAGACAATATCAATGCCCCTTGGAAGAGTGGTGGAGGTTACAGTTGAATAAAAAGACAATATCAATGCCCCTTGGAAGAGTGATGGAGGTTACAGTGGAATAAAAAGACAATATCAATGCCCCTTGGAACAGTGGTGGAGGTTACAGTTAAATAAAAAGACAATATCAATGCCCCGTGGAAGAGATGTGGAAGTCACAATAGCTTAACAAGATGGTTTTAATGCCCATTGGAACAGTGGTGGAGGTCGCAGTGGATTAAAAAGACAATATCAATGTGCCTTGGAAGAGTGGTGGAGGTCGCAGTGGAATAAAAAGACATTATCAATGCCACTTGGAACAGTGGTGGAGGTTACAGTTAAATAAAAAGACAATAATAATGCCCCTTGGAAGAGCTGTGGAGTTCAGAGGGGTATAACGAGATGGTTTAACGCTACTTGGAAGAGACGTGGAGGTCACAGTAAATTAACAGCACAGTTTTAATGCCCCTTGGAAGAGTGGTGGACGTTGCAGTGGAATAAAAAAACAATATCAATGCCCCTTGGAAGATTGGTGGAGGTTGCAGTGGAATAAAAAGACAAAATCAATGCCCCGTGGAAGAGATGAGGAGGTCACTGTAGCTTAACAATATAGTTTTAATGCCCCTTGGATGAGTGGTGGAGGTCGCAGTGGAATAAAAAGACAATGTCAATGCCCCTTGGAAGAGTGGTGGAGGTTAGGGTGGAATAAAAAGACAATACAAATGCCCATTGGAAGAGCTGTGGAGTTCAGAGTGGTTTAACAAGATGGTTTTAATGCCCCTTGGAAGAGAAGTCGGCGTCACAGTAGCATAACAAGACGGTTTTAATGCCCCTTGGAAGAGTGGTGGAGTTCGCAGTGGATTAAAAAGACAATAACAATGCCCATTGGAAGAGTGGTGGAGGTCGCAGTGGAATAAAAAGACAAAATCAATGCCCCTTAGAATAGTGGTGGAGGTTACAGTGGATTAAAAAGACAATTTCAATGACCATTCGAAGAGCTGTGGAGTTCACAGTGGTTTAACCAGATGATTTTATTGCCCATTGGAAGAGAAGTGGAGGTCACAGTAGCTTAACAAGACTGTTTTAATGCCCCTTGGAAGAGTGGTGGAGGTCGCAGTGGATTAAAAAGACAATATCAATGCCCCTTAGAAGAGAGGTGGAAGTCGCAGTGGAAAAAAAAGACAATGTCAATGCCACTTGGAAGACTGGTGGAGGTAACAGTGGAATAAAAAGACAATATCCATGCCCAGTGGAATAGACATGGACTTGACAGTAGCTTAACAAGACGGCTTTAATGCCCCTTGGAAGAGTGGTGGAGGTTGCAGTGGATTGAAAAGACAATATCAATGCCCATTGGAAGAGTGGTAGAGGTCGCAGTGGAATAAAAAGACAAAATCAATGCCCCTTGGAAGAGTAGTGGAGGTCGCAGTGGAATAAAAGAACAATATCAATGCCCCTTGGAAGAGTGGTGGAGGTAACAGTGGATTAAAAAGACAATATCAATGCCCCTTGGAAGAGCAGTGGAGTTCAGAGTAGTTAAACCAGACGGTTTTAATGCCCATTGGAAGTGACGTGGAGGTTACAGTAGCTTAAAAAAAAGTTTTTAATGCCCCTTGGAAAAGTGGTGGAGGTGGAAGTGGAACAAAAAGACAATATCAAAGCCCCTTGGAAGCGTGGTGGAGTTTACAGTGGAATAAAAAGACAATATGAATGCCCCGTGAAAGAGTCGTGGATGTCACAGTGGCTTAACAAGACGGTTTTAATGTCCCTTGGAAGAGAGGTGAAAGTCGCAGTGAAATAAAAAGACAATATCAATGCCCCTTGGAAGAGTGCTGGAGGTTACCGTGGAATAAAAAACAATATCAAAGCACCATGCAAGAGCTGTGGAGCTGAGAGTGGTTTAAATTGATGGTTATAATGCCCCTTGGAAGAGATGTGGAGGTCACAGTAGATTAACAAGACTATTTTAATGCCCCTTGGAAGAGTGGTGGAGGTCGAAGTGGATTAAAAAGACAATGCCAATGCTCCTTGAAGGAGTGGTTGAAGTCTCAGTGGAATAAAAACGCAATATCAATGCACCTTGGAAGAGTGTTGGAGGTTCCAGTGGAATAAAAAGACAATATCAATGCCCTATGGAAGAGACATGGAGGTCACAGTAGCTTAACAAGACGGTTTAAATGCCCCTTGGAAGAGTGGTGGAGGTCGCAGTGGAATAAAAATACAATATCAATGCCCCTTGGAAGAGCGGTGGAGGATACAGTGGAATAAAAAGACAATATCAATGCCCCTTGGAAGAGTGCTGGAGGTCACAGTAGCTTAACAAGACAGTTTTAATGCCACATGGAAGAGTGGTGGAGGTTGCAGTGGATTAAAAAGACAATATCAATGCCCCGAGGAATAGTTGTGGATGTTGCAGTGGAATAAAAAGACAATATCAATGCCTCGTGGTAGAAACGTGGAGGTCACAGAAGCTTATCAAGATGGTTTTATTGCTCTTTGGAAGAGTGGTGGAGGTCACAGTGGATTCAAAAGACAATATCAATGCCCTTTTGAAGAGTGGTGGAGGTCGCAGTGGAATAAAAATACAATATCAATGCCCCTTGTTAGAGTGGTGGAGGTTACAGTGGAATTTAAAGACAATATCAATGACCCCTTGGAAGAGATGTGGAGGTCACTGTAGCTTAACAAGACAGTTTTAAGGCCCCTTGGAAGAATGGTGGAGGTTGCAGTGTAATAAAAACACAGTGTCAATGCCCCTTGGAAGAGTGGTGGAGGTTAGAGTGGATTAAAAAGACAATATCAATGCCCCTTGGAAGAGTGGTGGAGGTGGCAGTGTAATAAAAAGACAATATCAATGCCCCTTGGAAGAATGATGGAGGTTGCAGTGGAATAAAAAGACAATGTCAATGCCCCTTTGAAGAGTGGTGGAGGTTAGAGTGGAATAAAAAGACAACACCAATGCCCCTTGGAAGAGCTGTGGAGTTCAGAGTGGTTTAACCAGATGGTTTTATTGCCGCTTGGAAGAGACGTGGAGGTCACAGTATATTAACAAGACGGTTTTAATTCCCCTTGGAAAAGTGGTGGAGGTCGCAGTGGATTAAAAAGACAATATCAATGCCCCTTGGAAGAGAGGTGGAGGATACAGTGGAATAAAAAGACAATATTATTGCCCCGTGAAAGAGACGTGGAGATCACAGTAGCTTAACAAGACGGTTTTAATGCCCCTTGGAAGAGAGGTGGAAGTCGTAGTGGAATAAAAATACAATATCAATGCCCCTTGAAAGAGTGCTGTAGGTTATAGTGGACTAAAAAGACAATATCAATGGCCCATGGAAGAGTTGTGGAGGTCTCTGTAGCTTAACAAGAAGGTCTTAATGCCCCTAGGAAGAGTGGTGGAGGTCGCAGTGGAATTAATAGACAATGTCAATGCCTCTTGGAATAGGGGTAGAGGTTAGAGTGGAATAAAAAGACAATACCAGTGCTCCTTGGAAGAGCTGTGTAGTTCAGAGTGGTTTAAATTGATGGTTTTAATGCCCCTTGGAAGAGACATGTAGGTCACAGTGGATTAAAAAGACAATACCAATGCCCCTTGGAAGAGTGGTGGAGGTCGCAGTGGATTAAAAATACAATATCAATGCCACTTGGAAGAGTGGTGGAGGTTGCAGTGGAATAAAAAGACAATATCAATGCCCCGTGGAAGGGACGTGGAGGTCACAGTAGCTTCACAAGACGGTTTTAATGCCCCTTGGAAGAGAGGTGGAGGTCGCAGTTGATTAAAAAGACAATATCAATGCCCCTTGGAAGAGTGGTGGAGGTCGCAGTGGAATAAAAAGACAATATCAATGCCCCATGGAAGAAGTGTGGAGGTCTCTGTAGCTTAACAAGAAGGTCTTAATGCCCCTTGGAAGAGTGGTGGAGGTCGCAGTGGAATTAATAGACCATGTCAATGCCTCTTGGAATAGTGGTAGAGGTTAAAGTGGAATAAAAGACATTACCAGTGCTCCTTGGAAGAGCTGTGTAGTTCAGAGTGGTTTAAATTGACGGTTTTAATGCCCCTTGGAAGAGACGTGGAGGTCACAGTGGATTAAAAAGACAATACCAATGCCCCTTGGAAGAGTGGTGGAGGTCGCAGTGGATTAAAAATACAATATCAATGCCACTTGGAAGAGTGGTGGAGGTCGCAGTGGAATAAAAAGACAATATCAATGCCCCGTGGAAGGGACGTGGAGGTCACAGTAGCTTCACAAGACGGTTTTAATGCCCCTTGGAAGAGAGGTGGAGGTCGCAGTGGAATAAAAAGACAATATCAATACCGCTTGGAAGAGTGGTGGATGTTACAGTCGAAATAAAAGACAATATCAATGCCTCCTGTAAGAGCTGTGGAGTTCAGAGTGTTTAACCAGAAGGTTTTAATGCCCCTTGGAACAGATGAGGAGGTCACAGTAGCTTAACAAGACTGTTTTAATGCCCCTTGGAAGAGTGGTGGAGATCGTTGTGGATTTAAAAGACAATATCAATGCCCCTTAGAAGAGTGGTGGAGGTCGCAGTGGAATAAAAAGGCAATATCAATGCCCCTTGGAAGATTGGTGGAGTTTACAGTGGAATAAAAAGACAATATCAATGCACCTTGGAAGAGTGGTGGAGGTTACAGTGGAATAAAAAGACAATATCAATGCCCTGTGTAAGAAACTTGGAGGTCACAGTAGCTTAACAAGACGGTTTTAATGCCCCTTGGAAGAGTCGTGGACGTCGCAGAGGAATAAAAAGACAATATCAATGCACTTGGAAGAGTGCATAAGGTTACAATGGAATAAAAAGACATTGTCAATGCCCCTTGGAAGAGCTGTGGAGCTCAGAGCGGTTTAACCAGACGGTTTTAATGCCCCTTGGAAGAGTGGTGGAGGTCGCAATGGAATAAAAAGACAATATCTATGCTCCTTGGAAGAGTAGTGGAGGTCGCAATGGAATAAAAAAACAACATCAATGCCCCTTGGAAGAGTGGTGGAGGTAATAGTGGATTAAAAAGACAATATCAATGCCACTTGGAAGAGCAGTGGAGTTTAGAGAAGATAAAAAAGACGGTTTTAATGCCCATTGGAAGTGACGCGGAGGGCACAGTAGCTTAAAAAGATGTTTTTAATGCCCCTTGGAAAAGTGGTGGAGGTCGCAGTGGATTAAAAAGACAATGTCAATACCCCTTGGAAGAGTGGTGGAGGTGGCAGTGGAATAAAAAGACAATATCAATGCCCCTTGGAAGAGTGGTGGAGTTTACAGTGGAATAAAAAGACAATATTAATGTCCCGTGAAAGAGACGTGGAGGTCACAGTAGCTTAACAAGACGTTTTTAATGTCCCTTGGAACAGAGGTGAAAGTAGCAGTGGAATAAAAAGACAATATCAATGCCCCTTGGAAGAGTGCTGGAGGTTACAGTGGAAAAAAAAACAATGTCAAAGCCCCTTGCAAGAGCTGTGGAGTTGAGAATGGTTTAAATTGACGGTTGTAATGCCCCTTGGAAGAGACGTGGAGGTCACAGTAGATTAACAAGACTGTTTTAATGCCCATTGGAAGAGTGGTGGAGGTCGAAGTGGATTAAAAAGACAATGTCAATGCTCCTTGAAGGAGTGGTTGAAGTCTCAGTGGAATAAAAAGACAATATCAATGCCCCTTGGAGGAGTGTTGGAGGTTCCAGTGGAATAAAAAGACAATATCAATGCCCTGTGGAAGAGACATGGAGGTCTCAGTAGCTTAACAAGATGTTTTAATGCCCCTTGGAAGAGTGGTGGAGGTCGCAGTGGAATAAAAAGACAATATCAATGCCCCTTGGAAGATTGGTGGAGGTTACAGTGGAATAAAAAGACAATATCAATGCCCCTTGGAAGAGTGGTGGAGGTTACAGTGGAATAAAAAGACAATATCAATGCCCTGTGTAAGAAACTTGGAGGTTACAGTAGCTTAACAAGACGGTTTTAATGCCCTTTGGAAGAGTCGTGGACGTTGCAGAGGAATAAAAAGACAATATCAATGCACTTCGAAGAGTGCAGAAGGTTACAATGGAATAAAAAGACATTGTCAATGCCCCTTGGAAGAGACGTGGAAGTCACAGTGGATTAAAAATACAATATCAATGCCCCTTGGAAGAGTGGTGGAGGTCGCAGTGGAATAAAAAGAAAATATCAATGCCCCGTGGAAGGGACGTGGAGGTCACAGTAGCTTCACAAGACGGTTTTAATGCCCCTTGGAAGAGAGGTGGAGGTCGCAGTTGATTAAAAAGACAATATCAATGCCCCTTGGAAGAGTGGTGGAGGTCGCAGTGGAATAATAAGACAATATCAATGCTGCTTGGAAGAGTGGTGGATGTTACAGTCGAAATAAAAGACAATATCAATGCCTCCTGTAAGAGCTGTGGAGTTCAGAGCGTTTAACCAGAAGTTTTTAATGCCCCTTGGAACAGACGAGGAGGTTACAGTAGCTTAACAAGACATTTTAATTTCCCTTGGAACAGAGGTGAAAGTAGCAGTGGAATAAAAAGACAATATCAATGCCCCTTGGAAGAGTGCAGGAGGTTACAGTGGAAAAAAAAAACAATGTCAAAGCCCCTTGCAAGAGCTGTGGAGTTGAGAGTGGTTTAAATTGACGGTTGTAATGCCCCTTGGAAGAGACGTGGAGGTCACAGTAGATTAACAAGACTGTTTTAATGCCCATTTAAAGAGTGGTGGAGGTCGAAGTGGATTAAAAAGACAATGTCAATGCTCCTTGAAGGAGTGGTTGAAGTCTCAGTGGAATAAAAAGACAATATCAATGCCCCTTGGAAGAGTGTTGGAGGTTCCAGTGGAATAAAAAGACAATATCAATGCCCTGTGGAAGAGACATGGAGGTCACAGTAGCTTAACAAGACGGTTTTAATGCCCCTTGGAAGAGTGGTGGAGGTCGCAGTGGAATAAAAAGACAATATCAATGCCCCTTGGAAGATTGGTGGAGGTTATAGTGGAATAAAAAGACAATATCAATGCCCTGTGTAAGAAACTTGGAGGTCACAGTAGCTTAACAAGACGGTTTTAATGCACCTTGGAAGAGTCGTGGACGTCGCAGAGGAATAAAAAGACAATATCAATGCACTTGGAAGAGTGCAGAAGGTTACAATGGAATAAAAGACATAGTCAATGCCCCTTGGAAGAGCTGTGGAGCTCAGAGCGGTTTAACCAGACGGTTTTAATGCCCCTTGGAAGAGTGGTGGAGGTCGCAATGGAATAAAAAGACAATATCAATGCCCCTTGGAAGAGGAGTGGAGGTCGCCATGGAATAAATAAACAACATCAATGCCCTTTGGAAGAGTGGTGGAGGTAATAGTGGACTAAAAAGACAATATCAATGCCACTTGGAAGAGCAGTGGAGTTAGAGTAGTTAAACCAGACGGTTTTAATGCCCATTGGAAGTGACTTGGAGGTCACAGTAGCTTAAAAAGACGTTTTTAATGCCCCTTGGAAAAGTGGTGGAGGTCGCAGTGGATTAAAAAGACAATATCAATACACCTTAGAAAAGTGGTGGAGGAGGCAGTGGAATAAAAAGACAATATCAATGCCCCTTGGAAGAGTGGTGGAGTTTACAGTGGAATAAAAAGACAATATTAATGCCCCGTGAAAGAGACGTGGATGTCACAGTAGCTTAACAAGACGGTTTTAATGTCCCTTGGAAGACAGGTGAAAGTAGCAGTGGAATAAAAAGACAATATCAATGCCCCTTGGAAGAGTGTTGGAGGTTACAGTGGAAAAAAAAACAATGTCAAAGCCCCTTGCAAGAGCTGTGGAGTTGAGAGTGGTTTAAATTGACGGTTGTAATGCCCCTTGGAAGAAACATGGAGGTCACAGAAGATTAACAAGACTGTTTTAATGCCCATTGGAAGAGTGGTGGAGGTCGAAGTGGATTAAAAAGACAATGTCAATGCTTCTTGAAGGAGTGGTTGAAGTCTCAGTGGAATAAAAAGACAATATCAATGCCCCTTGGAAGAGTGTTGGAGGTTCCAGTGGAATAAAAAGACAATATCAATGCCCTGTGGAAGAGACATGGAGGTCACAGTAGCTTAACAAGACGGTTTTAATGCCCCTTGGAAGAGTGGCGGAGGTCGCAGTGGAATAAAAAGACAATATCAATGCCCCTTGGAAGAGTGGTGGAGGATACAGTGGAATAAAAAGACAATATCAATGCCACTTGGAAGATCTGTGGAGTTCAGATTGGTTTAACCCTACAGTTTTAATGCCTCTTGGAAGAGAAGTGGAGGTTACAGTAGCTTAACAAGACGATTTTAATGCCACATGTAAGAGTTGTGGAGGTTGCAGTGGAATAAAAAGACAATGTCAATGACCCGTGGAAGAGACGTGGTGGTCACTGTAGCTTAACAAGATGGGTTTAATGCCCTTTGGAAGAGTGGTGGAGGTCGCAGTGGATTAAAAAGACAATATCAATGCCCTTTGGAAGAGTGGTGGAGGTCGCAGTGGAATAAAAATACAAAATCAATGCCCCTTGGTAGAGTGGTGGAGGTTACAGTGGAATTTAAAGACAATATCAATGCCCCGTGGAAGAGATGTGGAGGTCACTGTAGCTTAACAAGACAGTTTTAATTTCCCTTGGTAGAATGGTGGAGGTCGCAGTGGAATAAAAAGACCATGTCAATGCCCCTTGGAAGAGTGGTGGAGGTTAGAGGGTAATAAAAAGTCAATACCAATGCCCCATGGAAGAGCTGTGGAGTTCAGAGTGGTTTAACCAGACAGTTTTAATGCCCATTGGAAGTGACTTGGACGTCACAGTAGCTTAAAAAGACGTTTTTAATGCCCCTTGGAAAAGTGGTGAAGGTCGCAGTGGATTCAAAAGACAATATCAATGCCCCTTGGAAGAGTGGTGGAGGTGGCAGTGGAATAAAAAGACAATATCAATAACCCTTGGAAGAATGATGGAGGTCGCAGTGGAATAAAAAGACAATGTCAATGCCCCTTGGAAGAGTGGTGGAGGTTAGAGTGGAATAAAAAAACAATACCAATGCCCCTTGGAAGAGCTGTGGTGTACAGAGTGGTTTAACCAGATGGTTTTATTGTCCCTTGGAAGAGACGTGGAGGTCACAGTAGATTAACAAGACAGTTTTAATGCCCCTTGGAAAAGTGGTGAAGATCACAGTGGATTAAAAAGACAATATCAATGCCCCGTGGAAGACACGTGGAGGTCACAGTAGGTTAACAAGACAGTTTTCAAGCCCCCTGGAAGAGTGTTGGAGGTCGCAGTGGATTATAAAGACAATATCAATGCCCCTTGAAAGAGTGGTGGAGGTTACAGTGAAATAAAAAGACAATATCAATGCCTCTTGAAAGAGCTATGGAGTTCAGAGTGGTTTAACCAAATGGTTTTAATGCCCCTGGGAAGAGTGGTGGAGGTCGCAGTGCATTAAAAAGACAACATCAATACCCCTTGGAAGAATGGTGGAGGTTACAGTGGAATAAAAAGACAATATCAATGCCCCTTGGAAGAGCTGTGGAGTTCAGAGTGGTTTAACCAGACGGTTTTAATGCCCCTTGGAAGAGATGTGGAGGTCACAGTAGCTTAACAAGACTGTTTTAATGCATCTTGGAAGAGTGGTGGAGGACGCAGTGGATTAAAAAGACAATATCAATGCCCGATAGAAAAGAGGTGGAAGTCGCAGTGGAATAAAAAGACAATATCAATTCCCCTTGGAAGAGTGGTTGAGGATACAGTGGAATCAAAAGACAATATCAATGCCTCTTGCAAGAGTGGAATAAAAAGAAAATACCAATGCCCCTTGGAAGAGCTGTGGAGTTCACAGTGGATTAACCAGACAGTTTTAATGCCCATTGGAAGTGACGTGGAGGTGACAGTCGCTTAAAAAGACTTTTTTAATGCCCCTTGGAAAAGTGGTGGAGGTCGCAGTGGATTAAAAAGACTATATCAATGCCCATTGGAATATTGGTGGAGGTCGCACTGGAATAAAAAGACAATGTCAATGCCTCTTGGAAGAGTGGTGGAGGTTAGAGTGGAATAAAAAGACAATACCAATGACCTTGGAAGAGATATGGAGATCACAGTAGCTTAACAAGACTGTTTTAATGCCTCTTGGAAGAGTGGTGGAGGTCGCAGGGGATTAAAAAGACAATATCAATGCCCCTTAGAATAGAGGTGAAAGTCGCAGTGGAATAAAAAGACAATATCAATGCCCCGTGGAATAGACATAGACGTTACAGTAGCTAAACAAGATATTTTTAATGCACCTTGGGAGAGTTGTGGAAGTCGTAGTGGAATAAAAAGACAATATCAATGCCCCTTGAAAGAGTGCTGTAGGTTACAAAGGAATAAAAAAACAATATCAATGCCTCTTGCAAGAGCTGTGGAGTTCAGAGTGGTTTAAATTGACGGTTTTAATGCACCTTGGAAGAGACGTGGAGGTCACAGTAGCTTAACAATACGGTTTTAATGCCTCTTGGAAGAGTGGTGGAGGTCGCAGTGGATTAAAAAGACAATATCAATGCCACTTGGAAGAATGGTGAAGGTCCCAGTGGAATAAAAAGACAATATCAATGCCCCTTGGAAGAGTGGTGGAGGTTACGGTGGAATAAAAAGACAATATCATTGCCCAGTGAAAAAGACGTGGAGGTCACAGTAGCTTAACAAGAGGGTTTTAATGCCCCTTGGAAGAGAGTTGGAAGTTGCAGTGGAATAAAAAGACAATATCAATGCCCCTTGGAAGATTGCTGGAGGTTACATTGGAATAAAAAGACAATATCAATGCCCCTTGCAAGAGCTGTGAAGTTCAGCGTGGTTTAAATTGACGGTTTTAATGCGCAATGGAATTGATGTGGAGGTCAAAGCAGCTTAACAACACGGTTTTAATGGCCCTTGGAAGAGTGCTGGAGGTCGCAGTTGATTGAAAAGACAATATAAATGCCCCTTAGAAGAGTGGTGGAGGTCGCAGTGGAATAAAAAGACAATATCAATGCCCCTTGGAAGAGAAGTTTAGGTCGCAGTGGAATAAATAAACAATATCAATGCCCGTTTTAAGAGTGGTGGAGGTAACAGTGGATTAAAAAGACAATATCAATGCCACTTGGAAGAGCAGTGGAGTTCAGAGTAGTTAAAGCAGACGGTTTTAATGCCCATTGGAAGTGACGTGGAGGTCACAGTAGCTTACAAAGACGTTTTTAATGCCCCTTGGAAAAGTGGTGGAGGTCGCAGTTGAATAAAAAGACAAGATCAATGCCCCTTGGAAGAGTGGTGGAGGATACAGTGGAATAAAAAGACAATATCAATGCCCCTTGGAAGATCTGTGGAGTTCAGATTGGTTTAACCATACGATTTTAATGCACCTTGGAAGAGACGTGGAGGTCACAGTAGCTTAACAAGATGGTTTTAAAGCCACATGGAAGAGTGTTGGAGGTTCCAGTGGAATAAAAAGACAATATCAATGCCCTGTGGAAGAGACATGGAGGTCACAGTAGCTTAACAAGATGGTTTTAATGCCACATGGAAGAGTGTTGGAGGTTGCAGCGGATTAAAAAGACAATATCAATGCCCCAAGGAAGAGTGGTGGAGGTCGCAGTGGAATAAAAAGACAATATCAATGCCCCGTGGAAGAGACGTGGAGGTCACAGTAGCTAAACAAGATGGTTTTAATGCCCTTTGGAAGAATGGTGGAGGTCGCATGGATTAAAAAGACAATATCAATGCCCTTTGGAAGAGTGGTGGAGGTTACAGTGGAATTTAAATACAATATCAATGCCCCTTGGAAGAGATGTGGAGGTCACTGTAGCTTAACAAGACAGTTTTAATACCCCTTGGAAGAATTGTGGAGGTCGCAGTGGAATAAAAAAACAATGTCAATGCCCCTTGGAAGAGTGGTGGAGGTTAGAGTGGAATAAAAAGACAATACCAATGCCCTTTGGAAGAGCTGCGGAGTTCAGAGTGGTTTAACCAGATGGTTTTAATGCACATTGGAAGTGACGTGGAGGTCACAGTTGCTTAAAAAGACGTTTTTAATGCCCCCTGGAAAAGTGTTGGAGGTCGCAGTGGATTAAAAAGACAATATCAATGCCCCTTGGAAGAGTGGTGGAGGTGGCAGTTGAATAAAAAGACAATATCAATGCCCCTTGGAAGAATGATGGAGGTCGCAGTGGAATAAAATGACAATATCAATGCCCCTTGGTAGAGTGGTGGAGATTACAGTAGAATTGAAATGCAATATCAAGGCCCAGTGGAAGAGATGTAGAGGTCACTGTAGCTTAACAAGACAGTTTTAATGCCCCTTGGAAGAATGGTGGAGGTCGCAGTGCATTAAAAAGACAATATCAATACCCCTTGGAAGAATGGTGGAGGTTACAGTGGAATAAAAAGACAATATCAATGCCCCTTGGAAGAGCTGTGGAGTTCAGAGTGGTTTAACCAGACGGTTTTAATGCCCCTTTGAAGAGATGTGGAGGTCACAGTAGCTTAACAAGACTGTTTTAATGCATCTTGGAAGAGTGGTGGAGGACGCAGTGGATTAAAAAGACAATATCAATGCCCGATAGAAAAGAGGTGGAAGTCGCAGTGGAATAAAAAGACAATATCAATTCCCCTTGGAAGAGTGGTTGAGGATACAGTGGAATCAAAAGACAATATCAATGCCTCTTGCAAGAGTGGAATAAAAAGAAAATACCAATGCCCCTTGGAAGAGCTGTGGAGTTCACAGTGGATTAACCAGACAGTTTTAATGCCCATTGGAAGTGACGTGGAGGTGACAGTCGCTTAAAAAGACTTTTTTAATGCCCCTTGGAAAAGTGGTGGAGGTCGCAGTGGATTAAAAAGACTATATCAATGCCCATTGGAATATTGGTGGAGGTCGCACTGGAATAAAAAGACAATGTCAATGCCCCTTGGAAGAGTGGTGGAGGTTAGAGTGGAATAAAAAGACAATACCAATGACCTTGGAAGAGATATGGAGATCATAGTAGCTTAACAAGACTGTTTTAATGCCTCTTGGAAGAGTGGTGGAGGTCGCAGTGGATTAAAAAGACAATATCAATGCCCCTTAGAATAGAGGTGAAAGTCGCAGTGGAATAAAAAGACAATATCAATGCCCCGTGGAATAGACATAGACGTTACAGTAGCTAAACAAGATATTTTTAATGCACCTTGGGAGAGTTGTGGAAGTCGTAGTGGAATAAAAAGACAATATCAATGCCCCTTGAAAGAGTGCTGTAGGTTACAAAGGAATAAAGAAACAATATCAATGCCTCTTGCAAGAGCTGTGGAGTTCAGAGTGGTTTAAATTGACGGTTTTAATGCACCTTGGAAGAGACGTGGAGGTCACAGTAGCTTAACAATACGGTTTTAATGCCTCTTGGAAGAGTGGTGGAGGTCGCAGTGAATTAAAAAGACAATATCAATGCCACTTGGAAGAATGGTGAAGGTCCCAGTGGAATAAAAAGACAATATCAATGCCCCTTGGAAGAGTGGTGGAGGTTACAGTGGAATAAAAAGACAATATCATTGCCCAGTGAAAAAGACGTGGAGGTCACAGTAGCTTAACAAGACGGTTTTAATGCCCCTTGGAAGAGAGTTGGAAGTTGCAGTGGAATAAAAAGACAATATCAATGCCCCTTGGAAGATTGCTGGAGGTTACATTGGAATAAAAAGACAATATCATTGCCCCTTGCAAGAGCTGTGGAGTTGAGAGTGGTTTAAATTGACGGTTTTAATGCGCCGTGGAATTGATGTGGAGGTCAAAGCAGCTTAACCACACGGTTTTAATGGCCCTTGGAAGAGTGCTGGAGGTCGCAGTTGATTGAAAAGACAATATAAATGCCCCTTAGAAGAATGGTGGAGGTCGCAGTGGAATAAAAAGACAATATCAATGCCCCTTGGAAGAGAAGTTTAGGTCGCAGTGGAATAAAAAAACAATATCAATGCCCGTTTTAAGAGTGGTGGAGGTAACAGTGGATTAAAAAGACAATATCAATGCCACTTGGAAGAGCAGTGGAGTTCAGAGTAGTCAAAGCAGACGGTTTTAATGCCCATTGGAAGTGACGTGGAGGTCACAGTAGCATAAAAAGACGTTTTTAATGCCCCTTGGAAAAGTGGTGGAGGTCGCAGAGGAATAAAAAGACAAGATCAATGCTCCTTGGAAGAGTGGTGGAGGATACAGTGGAATAAAAAGACAATATCAATGCCCCTTGGAAGATCTGTGGAGTTCAGATTGGTTTAACCATACGGTTTTAATGCACCTTGGAAGAGACGTGGAGGTCACAGTAGCTTAACAAGATGGTTTTAAAGCCACATGGAAGAGTGTTGGAGGTTCCAGTGGAATAAAAAGACAATATCAATGCCCTGTGGAAGAGACATGGAGGTCACAGTAGCTTAACAAGATGGTTTTAATGCCACATGGAAGAGTGTTGGAGGTTGCAGCGGATTAAAAAGACAATATCAATGCCCCAAGGAAGAGTGGTGGAGGTCGCAGTGGAATAAAAAGACAATATCAATGCCCCGTGGTAGAGACGTGGAGGTCACAGTAGCTTAACAAGATGGTTTTAATGCCCTTTGGAAGAATGGTGGAGGTCGCATGGATTAAAAAGACAATATCAATGCCCTTTGGAAGAGTGGTGGAGGTTACAGTGGAATTTAAATACAATATCAATGCCCCTTGGAAGAGATGTGGAGGTCACTGTAGCTTAACAAGACAGTTTTAATGCCCCTTGGAAGAATTGTGGAGGTCGCAGTTGAGTAAAAAGACAATGTCAATGCCCCTTGGAAGAGTGGTGGAGGTTAGAGTGGAATAAAAAGACAATACCAATGCCCTTTGGAAGAGTTGCGGAGTTCAGAGTGGTTTAACCAGATGGTTTTAATGCACATTGGAAGTGACGTGGAGGTCACAGTTGCTTAAAAAGACGTTATTAATGCCCCCTGGAAAAGTGTTGGAGGTCGCAGTGGATTAAAAAGACAATATCAATGCCCCTTGGAAGAGTGGTGGAGGTGGCAGTTGAATAAAAAGACAATATCAATGCCCCTTGGAAGAATGATGGAGGTCGCAGTGGAATAAAATGACAATATCAATGCCCCTTGGTAGAGTGGTGGAGATTACAGTAGAATTGAAATGCAATATCAAGGCCCAGTGGAAGAGATGTAGAGGTCACTGTAGCTTAACAAGACAGTTTTAATGCCCCTTGGAAGAATGGTGGAGGTCGCAGTGGAATAAAAAGACAATGTCAATGCCCCTTGGAAGAGTGGTGGAGGTTAGAGTGGAATAAAAAGACAAAACCAATGCCCCTGGGAAGAGCTGTGGAGTTCAGAGTGGTTTAACCAGATGTTTTTAATGCCCATTGGAAGTGATGTGGAGGTCACAGTAGCTTAAAAAGACGTTTTTCATGCCCCTTGGAAAAGTGGTGGAGGTCGCAGTGGATTAAAAAGACAATATCAATGTCCCTTGGAAGAGTGGTGGAGGTGGCAGTGGAATAAAAAGACAATATCAATGCTCCTTGGTAGAATGATGGAGGTCGCAGTGGAATAAAAAGATAATACCAATGCCCCTTGGAAGAGCTGTGGAGTTCAGAGTGGTTTAACCAGATGGTTTTATTGCCCCTTGGAAGAGACGTGGCGGTCACAGTAGATTAACAAGACGGTTTTAATGCCCCTTGGAAAAGTGGTGGAGGTCACAGAGGATTAAAAAGATAATATCAATGCCCCGTGGAAGACAAGTGGAGGTCACAGTAGCTTAACAAGACAGTTTTAATGCCCCTTGGAAGAATGGTGGAGGTCGCAGTGGAATAAAAAGACAATATCAATGCACCTTGGAAGAGTGTTGGAGGTTCCAGTGGAATAAAAAGACAATATCAATGCCCTGTGGAAGAGACATAGAGGTCACAGTAGCTTAACAAGACGGTTTTTATGCACCTTTGAAGAGTGGTGGAGGTCGCAGTGGAATAAAAAGACAATATCAATGCCCCTTGGAAGAGTGGTGGAGGATACAGTGGAATAAAAAGACAATATCAATGCCCCTTGGAAGATCTGTGGAGTTCAGATTGGTTTAACCATACGGTTTTAATGCACCTTGGAAGAGACGTGGAGGTCACAGTAGCTTAACAAGATGGTTTTAAAGCCACATGGAAGAGTGTTGGAGGTTCCAGTGGAATAAAAAGACAATATCAATGCCCTGTGGAAGAGATATGGAGGTCACAGTAGCTTAACAATATGGTTTTAATGCCACATGGAAGAGTGTTGGAGGTTGCAGTGGATTAAAAAGACAATATCAATGCCCCAAGGAAGAGTGGTGGAGGTCGCAGTGGAATAAAAAGACAATATCAATGCCCCGTGGAAGAGACGTGGAGGTCACAGTAGCTTAACAAGATGGTTTTAATGCCCTTTGGAAGAATGGTGGAGGTCGCAGTGGATTAAAAAGACAATATCAATGCCCCTTGGAAGAGTGGTGGAGGTTAGAGTGGAATAAAAAGACAAAACCAATGCCCCTTGGAAGAGCTGTGGAGTTCAGAGTGGTTTAACCAAACGTTTTTAATGCCCATTGGAAGTGACGTGGAGGTCACAGTAGCTTAAAAAGACGTTTTTCATGCCCCTTGGAAAAGTGGTGGAGGTCGCAGTGGATTAAAAAGACATTATTAATGCCCCTTGGAAGAGGGGTGTAGGTGGCAGTGGAATAAAAAGACAATATCAATGCCCCTTGGAAGAATGATCGAGGTCGCAGTGGAATAAAAAGACAATATCAATGCCCCTTGGAAGAGTGGTGGAGGATACAGTGGAATTTAAATACAATGTCAATGCCCCTTGGAAGAGTGGTGGAGGTTAGAGTGGAATAAAAAGATTATACCAATGACCTTGAAAGATCTGTGGAGTTCAGAGTGGTTTAACCAGATGGTTTTATTGCCCCTTGGAAGAGACGTGGCGGTCACAGTAGATTAACAAGACGGTTTTAATGCCCCTTGGAAAAGTGGTGGAGGTCACAGAGGATTAAAAAGATAATATCAATGCCCCTTGAAAGAGTGGTGGAGGTTACAGTGAAATAAAAAGACAATATCAATGCCTCATGAAAGAGCTATGGAGTTCAGAGTGGTTTAACCAGATGGTTTTAATGCCCCTTGGAAGAGACGTGGAGGTCACAGTAGCTTAACAAGACTGTTTTATTGCCTCTTGGAAGAGTGGTGGAGGTCGCAGTGGATTAAAAAGACAATATCTATGCCCCTTAGAAGAGAGGTGGAAGTCGCAGGGGAATAAAAAGACAATATCAATACCCCTTGGAAGAGTGGTGGAGGATACAGTGGAATAAAAAGACAATATCAATGCCCCGTTGAATAGACATGGACGTTACAGTAGCTAAACAAGATGTTTTAATGCACCTTGGGAGAGTGGTGGAAGTCGTAGTGGAATAAAAAAACAATATTAATGCCCCTTGAAAGAGTGCTGTAGGTTACAGTGGAGTAAAAAGACAATATCAATTCCTCTTGCAAGAGCTGTGGAGTTCAGAGTGGTTTAAATTGACGGTTTAAATGCACCTTGTAAGAGATGTGGAGGTCACAGTAGTTTAACAATACGGTTTTAATGCCCCTTGGAAGAGTGGTGGAGGTCGCAGTGGATTAAAAAGACAATAACAATGCCACTTGGAAGAGTGGTGAAGGTCCCAGTGGAATAAAAAGACAATATCAATGCCCCTTGGAAGAGTGGTGGAGGTTACAGTGGAATAAAAAGACAATATTAATGTCTCGTGGAAGAGACTTGGAGGTCACAGTAGCTTAACAAGATGGTTTTAATGCCCCTTGGAAGAGAGGTGGAGGTCGCAGTGGAATAAAAAGACAATATCAATGCCCCATGGAAGAGTGGTGGAGGTTATAGTGGAGAAAAAAGACAATATCAATGACCCTTGGAAGAGTGGTGAAGGTCGCAGTGGAATAAAAAGACAATATTAATGCCCCTTGGAAGAGTGGAGGAGGTAGCAGTAAAATAAAAAGACAATATCAATGCCCCCTGGAAGAGTGGTGGAGGTTACAGTGGAATAAAATGACAATATCAGTGCCCCTTGGAAGAGCTGTGGAGTTCACAGTGGTTTAACCAAAAGGTTTTAAGGCACCGTGGAATAGACGTGGAGGTCACTGTAGTTAAACAAGACGGTTTTAATGCTTCTTTGAAGTGTGAAGGAGGTCGCAGTGGATTAAAAAGACAAAATCAATGCCCCCTGGAAGAGTGGTGGAGGTTACAGTGGAATAAATGGACCATATCAATGCCTCTTGCAAGACCTGTGGAGTTCAGAGTGATTTAAATTGCCGGTTTTAATGCACCTTGGAAGAGAAGTGGAGGTCACAGTAGCTTAACAAGACAGTTTTAATGCCCCTTGGAAAAGTGGTGGAGGTTACAGTCAAATAAAAAGACAATATCAATGCCTCTTGGAAGAGCTGTGGAGTTCAGAGTGGTTTAACCAGATGGTATTAATGCCCCTTGGAAGAGACATGGAGGTCACAGTAGCTTATCAAAACTGTTTTAATGCCCCTTGGAAGAGTGGTGGAGGTCGCAGTGGAATAAAAGAACAATATCAATTCCACTTGGAAGAGATGTGGAGGTGGCAGTGGAATAAAAAGACAATATCAATGCCTCGTGGAAGAGACTTGGAGGTCACAGTAGCTTAACAAGATGGTTTTAATGACCCTTTGAAGAGAGGTGGAGGTCGCAGTGGAATAAAAAGACAATATCAATGACCCTTGGAAGAGTGGTGGAGGTCGCAGTGGATTAAAAAGACAATATTAATGCCCCTTGGAAGAGTGGTGGAGGTCGCAGTAAAATAAAAAGACAATATCAATGCCCCTTTGAAGAGTGGTAGAGGTTACAGTGGAATAAAAAGACAATATCAATGCCTCTTGCAAGAGCTGTGGAGTTCAGAGTGGTTTAAATTAATGGTTTTAATGCCCCTTGGAAGAGACGTTGAGGTGATAGTAGCTTAACAAGACGGTTTTAATGCCCACAATGGAATAAAAAGACAATATCAATGCCCCTTGGAAGAGTAGTGGAGGTCGCAGTGGAATAAAAAGATAATATCAATTTCCCTTGGAAGAGTGGTGGAGGTTACAGTGGAATAAAAAGACAATATCAATGCCCCTTAGAAGAGCTGTGCAGTTCAGAGAAGTTAAACCAAACAGTTTTAATGACCCTTGGAAGTGACGTCGAGGTCACAGTAGCTTAACAAAATGATTTTAATGCCCCTTGGAAAAGTGGTGGAGGTACCAGTGGATTAAAAAGACAATATCAATGCCTCTTGGAAGAGTGGTGGAGGTTGCAGTGGAATGAAAAGACAATATCAATGCCCCTTGGAAGAATGGAGGAGGTCGCAGTGGTATAAAAAGACAATATCAATGCCCCTTCTAATAGTGGTGAAGGTTACAATGGAATAAAAAGACAATATCAATGCCCCGAGAAAGAGACGTGGATGTCACAGTAGCTTAAGAAAACGGTTTTAATGCCCCTTGTAAGAGAGGTGGAAGTCGCAGTGTAATAAAAAGACAATATCAATGCCCCTTGGAAGAGTGCTGGAGGTTACAGTGGAATAAAAAGATAATATCAATGCCCTTTGCAAGATCTGCGGAGTTGAGAGTGATTTAAATTGACGGTTTTAATGCCCATTGGAAGAGACGTGGAGTTCACAGTATATTAACAAGACTGTTTTAATGCCCCTTGGAAGAGTGGTGGAGGTCGAAGTGGATTAAAAAGACAATGTTAATGCTCCTTGAAGGAGTGTTGGAAGTCTCAGTTGAATAAAAAGATAATATCAATGCCCCTTGGAAGAGTGTTGGAGGTCACAGTGGAATAAAAAGACAATACCAATACCCTGTGGAAGAGACATGGAGGTCACAGTAGCTAAACAAGATGGTTTTAATGTCCCATGGAAGAGTGGTGGAGGTCGCAGTGGAATAAAAAGACAATATCAATGCCCCTTGGAAGAGTGGTCGAGGTCGCAGTGGAATAAAAAGACAATATCAATGCCCCGTGGAAGAGAGTGGAGGTCACAGTAGCTGAACAAGACTGTTTTAATGCCCCTTGGAAGAGACGTGGAGGTCACAGTAGCTTAACAAGACGGTTTTAATGCTCCTTGGAAAAGTGGTGGAGGTCGAAGTGGATTAAAAAGACAATATAAATGCCCCTTGGAAGAGTGGTGGAGGTCCCAGTGGAATAAAAAGACAATATCAATGCCCCTTGGAAGAGAAGCGGAGGTAGCAGTGGAATAAAAAGATAATATCAATTTCCCTTGGAAGAGTGGTGGAGGTTACAGTGGAATACAAAGACAATATCAATGCCCCTTGGAAGAGCTGTGGAGTTAAGAGAAGTTAAACCAGACGGTTTTAATGCCCCTTGGAAGTGACGTGGATATCACAGTAGCTTAACAAAACGATTTTAATGCCCCTTGGAAAAGTGGTGGAGGTCGCAGTGGATTAAAAAGACAATATCAATGCCTCTTGGAAGAGTGGTGGAAGTTGTAGTGGAATAAAAAGACAATATCAATGCCCCTTGGAAGAGTGGTGGAGAACGCAGTGGAATAAAAAGACAATATCAATGCCCCGTGAAAGAGACGTGGTTGTCACAGTAGCTTAACAAAACGATTTTAATGCCCCTTGGAAAAGTGGTGGAGGTCGCAGTGGATTAAAAAGACAATATCAATGCCTCTTGGAAGAGTGGTGGAAGTTGTAGTGGAATAAAAAGACAATTTTAATGCCCCTTGGAAGAGTGGTGGAGGTTACAGTGGAATAAAAAGATAATATCAATGCCCTTTGCAAGAGCTGTGGAGTTGAGAGTGGTTTAAATTGACGGTTTTAATGCCCCTTGGAAGAGACGTGGAGTTCACAGTAGATTAACAAGACTGTTTTAATGCACCTTAGAAGAGTGTTGGAGGTCGAAGTGGATTAAAAAGACAATGTCAATACTCCTTGAAAGAGTGGTGGAAGTCTCAGTTGAATAAAAAGACAATATCTATGTCCTTTGGAAAAGTGTTGGAGGTTACAGTGGAATAAAAAGACAATATCAATGCCCTATGGAAGAGAAATGGAGGTCACAGTAGCATAACAAGATGGTTTTAATGTCCCATGGAACAGTGGTGGAGGTCGCAGTGGAATAAAAAGACAATATCAATGCGCCTTGGAACAGTGGTGGAGGTTACAGTGGATTAAAAGACAATATCAATGCCCCGTGAAAGAGACGTGGAATTCACAGTAGCTTAAAAAGATGGCTTTAATGTCCCTTGGAAGAGAGGTGAAAGTCACAGTGGAATAAAAAGACAATATCAATGCCCCTTGGAAGAGTGCTGGAGTTTACAGTGGAATAAAACACAATATCATAGCCCCTTGCAAGAGCTGTGGAGCTGAGAGTGGTTTAAATTGACGGTTTTAATGCCCCTTGGAAGAGACGTGGAGGTTACAGTAGATTAACAAGACTTTTTTAATGCACCTTGGAAAAGTGGTGGAGGTCGAAGTGGATTAAAAAGACTACATCAATGCCCCTTGGAAGAGTGGTGGAGGTCGCAGTGGAATAAAAAGACAATATTAATGCCCCTTGTAAGAATGGTGGAGGTTACAGTTGAATAAAAGACAATATCAATGCCCCTTGCAAGAGCTGCGGAGTTGAGAGTGGTTTAATTTGATGGTTTAAATGCTACTTTGAAGAGACGTGGAGTTCACAGTAGATTAACAAGACTGTTTTAATGCCCCTTGGAAAAGTGGTGGAGGTCGAAGTGTATTAAAAAGACAATGTCAATGCTCCTTGAAGGAGTGGTGGAAGTCTCAGTTGAATAAAAAGACAATATCAATGCCCCTTGGAAGATCTTTGGAGTTCAGAGTGGTTTAACCATACGGTTTTAATGCCCCTTGGAAGAGACGTGGAGGTCACAGTAGCTTAAAAAGACTGTTTTAATGCCACAAGGAAGAGTAGTGGCGGTCACAGTGGATTAAAAAGACAATATCAATGCCCTTTGGAACAGTGGTGGAGGTCGCAGTAAAATAAAAAGACCATATTAATGCCCCCTGGAAGAGTGGTGGAGGTTACAGTGGAATAAAATGACAATATCAATGCCCCTTGGAAGAGCTGTGGAGTTCACAGTGGTTTAGCAAGAAGGTTTTAAGGCACCGTGGAATAGACGTGGAGGTCACAGTAGCTAAACAAGACGGTTTTAATGCTTCTTGGAAGAGTGATAGAGGTCGAAGTGGATTAAAAAGACATAATCAATGCCCCTTGGAATAATGGTGGAGGTTACAGTGGAATAAAAAGACCATATCAATGCCTCTTGCAAGACCTGTGGAGTTCACAGTGGTTTAAATTGACGGTTTTAATGCACCTTGGAAGAGAAGTGGAGGTCACAGTAGCTTGACAAGACAGTTTTAATGCCCCTTGGAAGAGGGGTGGAGGTTACAGTCAAATAAAAAGACAATATCAGTGCCTCTTGGAAGAGCTGTGGAGTTCAGAGTATTTTAACCAGACGGTTTTAATGCCCCTTGGAAGAGACGTGGAGGTCACAGTAGCTTATCAAAACTGTTTTAATGCCCCTTGGAAGAGTGGTGGAGGTCGCAGGGGATCAAAAAGACAATATCAATGCCCCTTAGAAGAGTGGTGGAGGTCGCAGTGGAATAAAAGGACAATATCAATTCCACTTGGAAGAGATGTGGAGGTGGCAGTGGAATAAAAAGACAATATAAATGCCTCGTGGAAGAGACTTGGAGGTCACAGTAGCTTAACAATATGGTTTCAATGCCCCTTGGAAGAGAGGTGGAGGTCGCAGTGGAATATAAAGACAATATCAATGACCCTTGGAAGAGTGGTGGAGGTCGCAGTGGAATAAAAAGACAATATTAATGCCCCTTGGAAGAGTGGTGGAGGTCGCAGTAAAATAAAAAGACAATATCAATGCCCCTTTGAAGAGTGGTGGAGGTTACAGTGGAATAAAAAGACAATATCCATGCCCCTTGGAAAAGCTGTGGAGTTGACAGTGGTTTTACCAGAAGGTTTTAAGGCACCGTGGAATAGACGTGGAGGTCACAGAAGCTAAAAAGACGGTTTTAATGCTTCTTGGAAGAGAGATGGAGGCAGCAGTGGATTAAAAAGACAAAATCAATGCCCCTTGGAAGAGTGGTGGAGGTTACAGTGGAATAAAAAGACAATATCAATACCTCTTGCAAGAGCTGTGAAGTTCAGAGTGGTTTAAATTGATGGTTTTAATGCCCCTTGGAAGAGACGTGGAGGTCATAGTAGCTTAACAAGACGGTTTTAATGCCCCTTGGAAAAGTGGTGGAGGTCAAAGTGGATTAAAAAGACAATATAAATGCCCCTCCGAAGAGTGGTGGAGGTCACAGTGGAATAAAAAGACAATATCAATGCCCCTTGGAAGAGTAGTGGAGGCCGCAGTTGAATAAAAAGATAATATCAATTTCCCTTGGAAGACTGGTGGAGGTTACAGTGGAATAAAAAGACAATATCAATGCCCCTTAGAAGAGCTGTGCAGTTCAGAGAAGTTAAACCAGACTGTTTTAATGCCCCTTGGAAGTGACGTGGAGGTCACAGTAGCTTAACAAAATGATTTTAATGCCCCTTGGAAAAGTGGTGGAGGTCGCAGTGGATTAAAAAGACGATAATAATGCCTCTTGGAAGAGTGGTGGAGATCGCAGTGGAATAAAAAGACAATATCAATGCCCCTTGGAAGAGTGGTGGAGGTCACAGTGGAATAAAAAGACAATGTCAATGCCCCTTCTAATAGTGGTGAAGGTTACAATGGAATAAAAAGACAATATCAATGCCCCGAGAAAGAGACGTGGATGTCACAGTAGCTTAAGAAAACGGTTTTAATGCCCCTTGTAAGAGAGGTGGAAGTCGCAGTGTAATAAAAAGACAATATCAATGCCCCTTGGAAGAGTGCTGGAGGTTACAGTGGAATAAAAAGACAATATCAATACCCCGTGGAAGAGAGTGGAGGTCACAGTAGCTAAACAAGATGGTTTTAATGTCCCATGGAAGAGTGGTGGAGGTCGCAGTGGAATAAAAAGATAATATCAATGTCCTTTCAAGAGCTGCAGAGTTGAGAGTGATTTAAATTGACGGTTTTAATGCCCATTGGAAGAGACGTGGAGTTCACAGTAGATTAACAAGACTGTTTTAATGCCCCTTGGAAGAGTGGTGGAGGTCGAAGTGGATTAAAAAGACCATGTTAATGCTCCTTGAAGGAGTGGTGGAAATCTCAGTTGAATAAAAAGACAATATCAATGCCCCTTGGAAGAGTGGTGGAGGTCGCAGTGGAATAAAAAGACTATATCAATGCCCCGTGGAAGAGAGTGGAGGTCACAGTAGCTAAACAAGATGGTTTTAATGTCCCATGGAAGAGTGGTGGAGGTCGCAGTGGAATAAAAAGACAATATCAATGCCCCTTGGAAGAGTGGTGGAGGTCGCAGTGGAATAAAAAGACAATATCAATGCCCCGTGGAAGAGAGTGGAGGTCACAGTAGCTTAACAAGACTGTTTTAATGCCCCTTGGAAGAGTGGTGGAGGTCACAGTGGATTAAAAAGAGAATATCAATGCCCATTGGAAGAGTGTTGGAGGTCGCAGTGGAATAAAAAGACAATATCAGTGCCCCTTGGAAGAGTGGTGAAGGTTATAGTGGTATAAAAAGACAATATCAATGACCCTTGGAAGAGTGGTGGAGGTCGCAGTGGAATAAAAAGACAATATTAATGACCCTTGGAAGAGTGGTGGAGGTCGCAGTAAAATAAAAAGACAATATCAATGCTCCTTGGAAGAGTGGTGGAGGTTGCAGTGGAATAAAAAGACAATATCAATGCCTCTTGCAAGAGCTGTGGAGTTCAGAGTGGTTTAAATTGATGGTTTTAATGCCCCTTGGAAGAGATGTGGAGGTCACAGTAGCTTAACAAGACGGTTTTAATGCCCCTTGGAAAAGTGGTGGAGGTAGAAGTGGATTAAAAAGACAATATAAATGCCCCTTGGAAGAGTGGTGGAGGTCCCAGTGGAATAAAAAGACAATATCAATGCCCCTTGGAAGAGTAGTGGAGGTAGCAGTGGAATAAAAAGATAATATCAATTTCACTTGGAAGAGTGGTGGAGGTTACAGTGGAATAAAAAGACAATATCAATGCCCCTTGGAAGAGCTGTGGAGTTCAGAGAAGTTAAACCAGACGGTTTTAATGCCCCTTGGAAGTGATGTGGAGATCACAGTAGCTTAACAAAACGATTTTAATGCCCCTTGGAAAAGTGGTGGAGGTCGCAGTGGATTAAAAAGACAATATCAATGCCTCTTGGAAGAGTGGTGGAGGTCGCAGTGGAATAAAAAGACAATATCAATGCCCCTTGGAAGAGTGGTGGAGGTCGCAGTGGAATAAAAAGACAATATCAATGCCCCTTCTAACAGTGGTGAAGGTTACAGTGGAATAAAAAGACAATATCAATGCCCTGTGAAAGAGATGTGGATGTCACAGTAGCTTAAGAAGACAGTTTTAATGCCCTATGGAAGAGAGGTGGAAGTCGCAGTGGATTAAAAAGACAATATCAATGCCCCTTGGAAGAGTGCTGGAGGTTACTGTGGAATAAAAAGATAATATCAATGCCCTTTGCAAGAGCTGTGGAGTTGAGAGAAGTTAAACCAGACGGTTTTAATGCCCCTTGGAAGTGATGTGGAGATCACAGTAGCTTAACAAAACGATTTTAATGCCCCTTGGAAAAGTGGTGGAGGTCGCAGTGGATTAAAAAGACAATATCAATGCCTCTTGGAAGAGTGGTGGAGGTCGCAGTGGATAAAAAAGACAATATCAATGCCCCTTGGAACAGTGGTGGAGGTTACAGTGGATTAAATGACAATATCAATGCCCCGTGAAAGAGACGTGGATGTCACAGTAGCTTAACAAGATGGTTTTAAAGTCCCTTGGAAGAGAGGTGAAAGTCACAGTGGAATAAAAAGACAATATCAATGCCCCTTGGAAGAGTGCTGGAGGTTACAGTGGAATAAAAAACAGTATCAAAGCCCCTTGCAAGAGCTGTGGAGCTGAGAGTGGTTTAAATTGACGGTTTTAATGCCCCTTGGAAGAGACATGGAGGTTACAGTAGATTGACAAGACTTTTTTAATGCCCCTTGGAAAAGTGGTGGAGGTCGAAGTGGATTAAAAAGACAATATCCATGCCCCTTGGAAGAGTGGTGGAGGTCGCAGTGGAATAAAAAGACAATATCAATGCCCCTTGTAAGAGTGGTGGAGGTTACAGTGGAATAAAAACACAATATCAATGCCCCTTGCAAGAGCTGCGGAGTTGAGAGTGGTTTAAATTGACGGTTTTAATGCCCCTTTGAAGAGACGTGGAGTTCACAGTAGATTAACAAGACTGTTTTAATGCCCCTTGGAAGAGTGGTGGAGGTCGAAGTGGATTAAAAAGACAATGTCAATGCTCCTTTAAGGAGTGGTGGAAGTCTCAGTTGAATAAAAATACAATATCAATTCCCCATGGAAGAGTGTTGGAGGTTACAGTGGAATAAAAAGACAATATTAATGCCCCTTGGAAGATCTTTGGAGTTCAGAGTGGTTTAACGATACGGTGTTAGTGCCCGTTGAAACAGACGTGGAGGTCACAGTAGCTTAGAAAGACAGTTTTAATGCCACAAGGAAGAGTGGTGGCGGTCGCAGTGGATTAAAAAGACAATATCAATGCCCCTTGGAAGAGTGGAGGATGTAACAGTGGAATAAAAAGACAATATCAATTCCCCTTGGAAGAGTGGTGGAGGTTACAGTGGAATAAAAAGACAATATCAATGCCGCATGGAAGAGACGTCGAGGTCACAATAGCTTAACAAGATGGTTTTAATGCCCCTTGGAAAAGTGGTGGAGGTCGCAGTGGATTAAAAAGACAATATCAATGCCCCTTGGAAGAGTGGTGGAGGTCGCAGTGGAAAAAAAATACAATGTCAATGCCCCTTGGTAGAGTGATGGAGGTTACACTGGAATAAAAAGACAATATCAATGCCCAGTGGAAGAGATGTGGAGGTCACTGTAGCTTAACAAGACAGTTTTAATGCCACTTGTAAGAATGGTGGAGGTCGCAGTGGAATAAAAGAACAATGTCAATGCCCCTTGGAAGAGTGGTGAGGGTTAGAGTGGAATAAAAAGACAATACCAATGCCCCTTGGAAGAGCTGTGGAGTTCAGAGTGGTTTAACCAGACGGTTTTATTGTCCCTTGGAAGAGACGTGGAGGTCACAGTAGCTTAACAAGATGGTTTTAATACCCCTTGGAAAAGTGGTGGAGGTCGCAGTGGATTAAAAAGACGATATCAATGCCCCTTGGAAGAGTTGTGGAGGTCGCAGTGGAATTAAAATACAATATCAATGCCCCGTGGAAGGGACGTGAAGGTCACAGTAGCTAACAAGACGGTTTTAATGCCACTTGGAAGTGTGGTGGAGGTCGCAGTGGATTAAGAAGACAATATCAATGCCCCTTGGAAGAGTGGTAGAGGTCACAGTAGCTAACAAGACGGTTTTAATGCCACTTGGAAGAGTGGTATGGGTCGCAGTGGAATAAAAAGTCAATATCAATGCCCCTTGAAAGAGTGGTGGAGGTTACAGTCGAATAAAAAGACAATATCAATGCTCCTTGGAAGAACTGTGGAGTACAGAATGGTTTAACCAGATGGTTTTATTGCCCCTTGGAAGAGACGTAGAGGTCAGAGTAGCTTATCAAGACTGTTTTAATGCCCCTTAGAAGAGTGGTGGAGGTCGCAGTGTTTTAAAAAGACAATATCACTGCCCCTTAGTAGAGTGGTGGAGGTTACAATGGAATAAAAAGACAATATCTATGCCCTGTGGAATAGACATGGAGGTTACAGCAGCTTAACAAGACAGTTTTAATGCCCCTTGGGAGAGTGGTGGATGAAGCAGTGGAATAAAAAGACAACATCAATGCCCCTTGGAAGAGTGGTGGAGTTCGCAGTGGAATAATAAGACAATATCAATGCCCCGTGGAAGAGAGTGGAGGTCACAGTAGCTTAACAAGACTGTTTTTAATGCCCCTTGGAAGAGTGGTGGAGGTCGCAGTGGAATAAAAAAACAATATCAATGCCCATTGGAAGAGTGTTGGAGGTCGCAGTGGAATAAAAAGACAATATCAGTGACCCTTGGAAGTGGGGTGGACATTACAGTGGAATAAAAAGACAATATCAATGCCCCTTGGAAGAGTGGTGGAGGTTACATTGGAATAAAAAGACAATATCAATTACCCTTGGATGAGAGGTGGAGGTTTCAGTGGAATAAAAAGACAATATCAATGGCCCGTGGTAGAGACGTTGAGGTCACAGTAGTTTAGCAAGACGGATTTAATGCACCTTGGAAGAGTGGTGGAGGTCACAGTGGATTAAAAAGACAATATCAATGCCCCTTGGAAGAGTGGTGGAGGTCGCAGTGGAGTAAAAAAACAATATAAATGCCCCTTGGAAGATTGGTGGAGGTTACAGTTGAATAAAAAGACAATATCAATGCCCCTTCGAAGACACGTGGAGGTCACAGTAGATTAACAAGACGGTTTTAATGCCCCTTGGAGAGGGGTGGAGTACGCAGTGGACTAAAAAACGATATCAATGCCCCTTGGAAGAGTGGTAGAGGTCGCAGTAGAATAAAAAGACAATGTGAATGCCCCTTGAAAGAGTGGTGGAGATTAGAGTGGAATAAAAAGACAATACAAATGCCCCTTGGAAGAGCTGTGGAGTTGAGAGTGGTTTAACCAGATGGTTTTAATGCCCCTTGGAAGAGACTTCGACGTCACTGTAGCTTAACAAGACCATTTTAATGCCCCTTGGAAGAGTGGTGGAGGTCGAAGTGGATTAAAGAGACAATATCAATGCCCCTTGAAAGAGTGGTGGAGGTCACAGTGGAATAAAAAGACAAAATCAATGCCCCTTGGAAGAGTGGTGGAGGTTACAGTGGAATAAGAAGACAATAACAATGCCCCTCGTAAGAGATGTGGAGTTCAGATTGGTTTAACCAGATGGTTTTAATGCCCCTTGGAAGAGACCTGGAAGTCACAGTAGCTTAACAAGACAGTTTTAATGCCCCCTGGAAGAGTAGTGGAGGTCGCAGTGGATTTAAAAAACAAAATCAATGCCCCTTGGAAGAGTGGTGGAGGTTAGAGTGGAATAAAAAGACAATACCAATGCCCCTTAGAAGAGCTGTGGAGTTCAGAGTGGTTTAACCAGACGCTTTTAATGCCCATTGGAAGTGACGTGGAGGTCACAGTAGCTTAAAAAGACGTTTTTAATGCCCCTTGGAAAAGTGGTGAAGGTCGCAGTGGATTAAAAAGACAATATCAATGCCCCTTGGAAGAGTGGTGGAGGTGGCAGTGGAATAAAAAGACAATATCAATGCCCCTTGGTAGAGTGGTGGAGGTCGCAGTGGAATAAAAAGACAATATCAATGCCCCTTGAAAGAGTGGTGGAGGTTACAGTGAAATAAAAAGACAATATCAATGCCTCTTGAAAGAGCTATGGAGTTCAGAGTGGTTTAACCAGATGGTTTTAATGCCCCTTGAAAGAGTGGTGGAGGTCGCAGTGCATTAAAAAGACAATATCAATGCCCCTTGCAAGAATGGTGGAGGTTACAGTGGAATAAAAAGACAATATCAATGCCCCTTGGAAGAGCTGTGGAGTTAAGAGTGGTTTAACCAGACGGTTTTAATGCCCCTTGGAAGAGATGTGGAGGTCACAGTAGCTTAACAAGACTGTTTTAATGCCTCTTGGAAGAGTGGTGGAGGTCGCAGTGGATTAAAAAGACAATATCAATGCCCCTTAGAAGAGAGGTGGAACTCGCAGTGGAATAAAAAGACAATATCAATACCCCTTGGAAGAGTGGTGGAGGATACAGTGGAATAAAAAGACAATATCAATGCCCCGTGGAATAGACATGGACGTTACAGTAGCTAAACAAGATGTTTTTATTGCACCTTGGGAGAGTGGTGGAAGTCGTAGTGGAATAAAAAGGCGATATCAATGCCTCTTGCAAGAGCTGTGAAGTTCAGAGTGGTTTAAATTGACGGTTTTAATGCACCTTGGAAGAGACGTGGAGGTCACAGTAGCTTAACAATACGGTTTTAATGCCCCTTGGAAGAGTGGTGGAGGTCGCAGTGGATTAAAAAGACAATATCAATGCCACTTGGAAGAGTGGTGAAGGTCCCAGTGGAATAAAAAGACAATATCAATGCCCCTTGGAAGAGAGGTGGAGGTTACAGTGGAATAAAAAGACAATATCAATGCCCCTTGAAAGAAACGTGGACGTCACAGTAGCTTAACAAGACGGTTTTAATGCCCCTTGGAAAAGAGGTGGAAGTTGCAGTGGAATAAAAAGTCAATATCAAGCTGTGGAGTTCAGAGGGGTTTAAATTGTCGGTTTTAATGCCCCGTGGAATTGACGTGGAGGACACAGTAGCTTAACAAGACAGTTTTAATGCCCCTTGGAAGAGTGGTGGATGTCGCAGAGGAATAAAAAGACAATATCATTGCCCCTTGAAAGAGTGGTGGAGGTGACAGTGAAATAAAAAGACAATATCAATGCCACTTGGAAGAGTGGTGAAGGTCCCAGTGGAATAAAAAGACAATATCAATGCCCCTTGGAAGAGAGGTGGATGTTACAGTGGAATAAAAAGACAATTTCAATGCACCTTGAAAGAGAAGTGGACGTCACAGTAGCTTAACAAGACGGTTTTAATGCCCCTTGGAAGAGAGGTGGAAGTTGCAGTGGAATAAAAAGTCAATATCAATGCCCCTTGGAAGAGTGCTGGAGGTTACATTGGAATAAAAAGACAATATCAATACCCCTTGCAAGAGCTGTGGAGTTCAGAGTGGTTTAAATTGACGGTTTTAATGCCCCGTGGAATTCACGTGGAGGTCAAAGTAGCTTAACAACACGGTTTTAATGGCCCTTGGAAGAGTGGTGGAGGTCGCAGTTGATTAAAAAGACAATATAAATGCCCCTTAGAAGAGTGGTAGAGGTCGCAGTGGAATAAAAAGATATTATCAATGACCCTTGGAAGAGTAGTGGAGGTCGCAGTGGAAGAAAAAAACAATATCAATGCTCCTTGGAAGAGTGGTGGAGATATCAGTGGATTAAAAAGACAATATCAATGCCCCTTGGAAGAGCAGTGGAGTTCAGAGTAGTTAAACCAGACTGTTTTAATGCCCTTTGGAAGTGACGTGGAGGTCACAGTAGCTTAGAAAGACATTTTTAATGCCTTTTGGAAAAGTGGTGGAGGTCGCAGTGGAATAAAAAGACAATATCAATGCCCCTTGGAAGAGTGGTGGAGGTGGCAGTGGAATAAAAAGACAATATCAATGACCCTTGGAAGAGTGGTGGAGATTACAGTGGAATAAAAAGACAATATCAATGCCCCGTGAAAGAGAAGTGGATGTCACAGAAGCTTAACAAGACGGTTTTAATGTCCCTTTGAAGAGAGGTGAAAGTCGCAGTGGAATAAAAAGACAATATCAATGCCCCTTGGAAAAGTGCTGGAGGGTACAGTGGAATAAAAAACAATGTCAAAACCCTTGCTAGAGCTGTGGAGCTGAGAGTGGTTTAAATTGATGGTTATAATGCCCCTTGGAAGAGTGATGGAGGTCACAGTGGATTAAAAAGACAAAATCAATGCCCCTTGGAAGAATGGTGGAGGTTACAGTGGAATATAAAGACAATATCAATGCCTCTTACAAGAGCTGTGGAGTTCAGAGTGATTTCAATTGACGGTTTTAATGCCCCTTGGAAGAGACGTGGAGGTCACAGTAGATTAACAAGAATTTTTTAATGCCCCTTGGAAGAGTGGTGGAGGTCGAAGTGGATTAAAAAGACAATGTCAATACTCCTTGAAGGAGTGGTTGAAGTCTCAGTGGAATAAAAAGAGATTATCAATGCACCTTGGAAGAGTGTTGGAGGTTCCAGTGGAATAAAAAGACAATATCAATGCCCCTTGGAAGAGACGTGGAGGTCGCAGTAGCTTAACAAGACGGTTTTAATGCCACATGGAAGAGTGGTGGAGCTTGCAGTGGATTAAAAAGACAATATCAATGCCCCGAGGAAGAGTGGTGGAGGTCGCAGTAGCTTAACAAGACTGTTTTAATGCCTCTTGGATGACTGGTGGAGGTCGCAGTGGAATAAAAAGACAATGTCAATGCCCCTTGGAAGAGTGGTGGAGGTTACAGTGGAATAAAAAGACAATAATAATGCCCCTTGGAAGAGCTGTTGGGTTCAGAGTGGTATAACCAGACAGTTTTAACTCTCCTTGGAAGAGACGTGGAGGTCACAGTAACTTAACAAGACGGTTTTAATGCCTCTTGGAAGAGTGGTGGAGGTCGCAGTGGAATACAAAAACAATATCAATTCCCCTTGGGAGATTGGTGGAGGTTACAGTGGAATAAAAAGACAATGTCAATGCCCCTTGGAAGAGTGGTGGAGGTTAGAGTGGAATAAAAAGACAATATAAATGCCCCTTGGAAGAGCTGTGGAGTTCAGAGTGGTTTAACCAGATGGTTTTAAAGCCCCTTGGAAGAGAAGTCGACATCACAGTAGCATAACAAGACGTTTTTAATGCCCCTTGGAAGAGTGGTGGAGTTCACAGTGGATTAAAAAGACAATATCACTGCCCCTTGGAAGAGTGGTGGAGGTCCAGTGGAATAAAAATACACTATCAATGCCCCGTGGAAGGGACGTGGAGGTCACAGAGGCTTAACAACACGGTTTTAATGCCCCTTGGAAGAGTGGTGGAGGTTGCAGTGGATTAAAAAGACAAAATCAATGCCCATTGGAAGAGAGGTGGAGGTCGAAGTGGAATAAAAAGACAAAATCAATGCCCCTTTGAAGAGTGGTGGAGGTTACAGTGGAATAAAAAGACAATATCAATGCCCCTTGAAAGAGCTGTGGAGGTAAGAGTGGTTTAACCAGACGGCTTTAATGCCCCTTGGAAGAGACGTGGAGGTCACAGTAGCTTAACAAGACTGTTTTAATGCCCCTTGGAAGAGTGGTGGAGGTCGCAGTGGATTAAAAAGACACTATCAATGCCCCTTAGAAGAGAGGTGAAAGTCGCAGTGGAATAAAAAGACAATGTCAATGCCACTTGGATGAGTGGTGGAGGTTACAGTGGAATAAAAAGACAATATCAATGCCCCGTGGTATAGACATAGACGTGACAGTAGCTTAACAAGACGGCTTTAATGCCACTTGGAAGAGTTTTAGAGGTCGCAGTGGATTAAAAAGACAATATCAATGCCCATTGGAAGAGTGGTAGAGGTCTCAGTGGAATAAAAAGACAAAATCAATGCCCCTTGGAAGAGTGGAGCAGGTTACAGTGGAATAAAAAGACAATATCAATGCCCTATGGAAGAGTTGTGGAGGTCACTGTAGCTTAACAACATGATCTTCATGCCCCTTGGAAAAGTGGTGGAGGTCGCAGTGGAATAATAAGACAAAATCAATGCCCCTTGGAAGAGATGTGGACATCACAGTAGCTTAACAAGACGGTTTTAATGCCCCTTGGCAGAGTGGTGGAGGTCGCAGTGGAATAAAAAGACAATAACAATGCCCTGTGGAAGAGACGTGGAGGTTACAGTAGCTTAACAAGATGGTTTAAATGCCCCTTAGAACAGTGGTGGAGGTTACAGTGGAATAAAAGACAATATCAATGCCATTTGGAAGAGTGGCGGAGGTCACAGTGGAATAAAAAGACAATATCAATGCCTCTTGGAAGAGTGGTGGAGGTCGCAGTGGAATAAACTCACTGGTACATGCTCTGCATAACTTCTCTGCTTGCTGTGTCTGCTGTAATCTAATGCTCTGCTTTGCAGATTCACCTCACTGGTACATGCTCTGCATAACTTCTCTGCTTGCTGTGTCTGCTGTAATCGAATGCTCTGCTTTGCTGATTCACCTCACTGGTACATGCTCTGCATAACTTCTCTGCTTGCTGTGTCTGCTGTAATATAATGCTCTGCTTTGCTGATTCACCTCACTGGTACATGCTCTTCATAACTTCTCTGCTTTATCTGTCCCACTCCATTCAATACCCACATATGTCTGTCCCTTCCCCACTATAGATCTTATCTGATTTTTAGAGGTGCTAAACTGCAGAGACTAGAGTCCTAGCTCTGTGTTTGATCACCCAGCCATCTCCTGGTGAGACGACCAGCTGCTAATTTAGCCATATACAGCTCCCACAATGCCCTTCACCTTAATGTGCCCTATATATTTAGAAGCTCTGTAAGGGGTGCACTTGTGCTTGGGTGTGCACGCGTCTTCTTGTGCAAAGTGGCTTCGGAAATAAGTGGCAGTTATTTCAGAGGTAGTTAGTCAGGGCAGGAGTCAGGTAACCAACACTTTGACCACTTACTCTCTTTTAACTATGTTTCTGTTAGCTCTCACTTTTTTCTCTATAGTCCTCCACTTTCTAGTAACCCCTTAAATCCCTACAACTAGTAAGAAACTCTTCATCTCTCACTCCATCCTCCCCATTCATCTCACCTCCTCCTCCAAATTATTCCTAAACATTCAATCCTGGATCTCCGAACACAGACAGCCACCTCATGCTCTCTCTTGCTCCCACCTGCTAACACTTTCTCTGCTCCTCCTCACTGCTGGAGATATCTCTCCAAATCCTGGTCCTCCTCGCCATATCCCCACAGCTACTTCTTCCTCCTATCCACGACCTTCCACAAACTGTCGCAACCCTTCTAACCTCATACCCATCCAACCAATCCCCACTCCCTTAGTTGCTCTAACAGGAGCTCTATGGAATGTTCGCTCTGTCTGCAACAAACTTTCCTTCATCCATGATCTTTTCATTACAAACAAACATTCCTTACTCGCCATCACTGAAACCTGGCTCACCCACTCTGACACAGCCTCCCCAGCTGCACTTTCATATGGCAGATTCCACCTTTCCCACACCCCCCGCCCCAACGGCAAACATGGCGGAGGCGTAGGTTTTCTCCTATCAGAACACAGCGCTTTCACTCAAATCCCACTGCCACCCTCCGTTACACTCCCCTCTTTGGAGGTGCACTGTGTGTGCATCTATTCCCCCTCCAGCCTCCAATTGGCCGTCGTTTACCGACCCCCAGGGCAAGCCACCACCTTTTTAAACCACTTCACCACCTGGCTGCTTCACTTCCTCGCCACTGACATCCCCACTATCATAATGGGTGACTTCAACATCCCCATTAACACTTCCCACTAGTCTGTCTCTATGTTCCTATCTCTCACTTCCTCCTTCGGACTCACTCGATGGTCTTCCACACCCAACCACAAATATGGCCCCACACCGGACCTCATCTTCACCCGCCTCTGTTCTCTATCTAACCTCTCTAACTCACCTCTCCCTCTCTCTGATCACAGCCTACTTACATTCTCTTCTCTCTCCTCCCCGGGGCAACAATCCCCACTCCGCAAACTTGCATACACTTGCAGAAATCTCAAACACCTTGACTTACACTCACTCTCTGAATCCCTCCTCCCTCTTACAGACATAAATTCCTTACACGATGCAGACGTTGCTGCTGCTTCATATAACACCACAATTGCTGCAGCTCTAGACTCGATCTCCCCTCTCACACACACCACATCTCGCACATTCAACAGGCAACCCTGGCACACTAAACTTACTAAAGAACTGCGCCGGGCCTCCAGGGTTGCGGAGCGGAGATGGAAAAGGTCTCACTCCATCGACCACTTCATCGCATTCAAGCAATCCCTCACTAATTTAAAGTCCGCACTCACTACAGCAAAGCAAACCTACTTCTCATCTCTCATATCCTCCCTATCTCACAACCCTAAACAGCTATTTAACACTTTCAACTCTCTCCTTCATCCCCCAGCACCTCCTCCCTCTTCTCTCATCTCAGCCGATGACTTTGCCTCATTCTTCAAACAGAAGATTGACACCATCAGACAAAACTTTTGCCTAAAGTCCACACAACCCCTCCTCATATCTATTCAACCCTCCTCCTCCAAACCCCACTTCTCCACCATTACAGAAGGTCAAGTCTCCTCTTTACTCTCCAAATCACACCTCACCACCTGCGATCTTGACCCAATCCCATCACACCTCATCACTAACCTTACCACAGTCTTCATCCCAACCCTAACCCACCTCTTCAATCTGTCACTAACAACCGGTGTCTTCCACTCATGTTTCAAACATGCCGCAATCACACCCATCCTCAAAAAGCCCTCCCTTGACCCTTCCTCTCTGACTAGTTACCACCCCATATCACTCCTCCCTTTTGCCTCAAAACTTCTAGAACAACATGTCCACATTGAACTGTCCTCCCACCTCTCCTCCTGCTCCCTCTTCGAACGCCTGCAATCTGGCTTCCGACCGCATCACTCGACTGAAACTGCCCTGACCAAAGTCACCAACGACCTACTAAATGCCAAATCCAAGCGACACTACTCCATCCTCCTCCTTCTGGACCTGTCATCTGCCTTTGACACAGTGGACCATTCCCTCTTACTCCAGATTCTCTCATCTCTTGGCATCACGAACTTTGCTCTATCTTGGATCTCCTCAAACTTAACCGAGAGGACATTCAGCGTCTCCCACTCACGCACCAACTCCTCATCTCGCCCCCTATCTGTCGGTGTCCCCCAAGGTTCAGTTCTAGGACCTCTGCTCTTCTCCATCTACACCTTTGGCCTGGGACAGCTCATAGAGTCTCACGGTTTTCAGTATCACCTCTATGCTGACGACACACAGATCTACCTCTCTGGACCCGATATCTCCTCCCTATTAACCAAAATCCCACAATGTCTGTCCGTCATGTCATCCTTCTTCTCTGACAGATTTCTAAAACTCAACATGGATAAAACAGAGTTCATCATCTTTCCACCCTCTCATTCACATCCCCCATCTGACCTAGCCATCAGCGTCAATAGCTGTTCACTCTCCCCAGTCCCACAAGCTCGCTGCCTTGGAGTAACCCTGGACTCTGATCTCTCCTTCAAGCCACATATCCAAGCCCTTTCTACTTCCTGCCGACTCCAACTCAAAAACAACTCCCGGATCCGTGCATTCCTCAGCAAAGACTCTGCAAAAACACTAGTGCATGCCCTCATCATATCCCGCCTCGACTACTGCAACCTCCTGCTCCGTGGCCTCCCTTACAACACTCTTGCGCCTCTCCAATCTATCCTAAACTCTGCTGCTTGACTAATTCACCTGTCCCCCCGCTATTCCCCGGCCACTCCTCTCTGTCAATCTCTTCACTGGCTCCCCATTGCCCAGAGAATCCAGTTCAAAACTCTAACCATGGCATACGAAGCCATCCACAACCTGTCTCCCCCATACATCTGTGACCTAGTCTCCCGGTACTTACCTGCACGCAACCTCCAATACTCTCAAGATCTCCTTCCCTACTCCCCTCTTATCTCCTCCTCCCACAATCGTATACAAGATTTTTCCCATGCATGCCCCCTACTCTGGAACTCTCTACCCCAACACATCAGACTCTCGCCGACCGTGGAAACCTTCAAAAGAAACCTGAAGACCCACCTCTTCCGACAAGCCTACAACCTGCAGTAACCACCGCTGCACGACCAGCTCTATTCTCACTCAATGTATCCTCACCCATTCCTTCTAGAATGTGAGCCCTCGCGGGCAGGGTCCTCGCTCCTCCTGTACCAGTCGCTAACTCGTTTTGTTAAGATTATGTAAATGCTTTTCTTATGTATATCCCTATCACGTGTAAAGCGCCATGGAAAAAATGGCGCTATAATAATAAATAATAATAATAATAAAAAGACAATATCAATTCCCATAGGAAAAGTGGTGGAGGTTACAGTGGAATAAAAAGACAATATCAATGCCCCTTTGATGAGCTGTGGAATTCAGAGTGGTTTAGCCAGACCGTTTTAATGCCCCTTGGAAGAGACGTGGAGGTCATAGTAGCTTAATAAGATGTTTTTAATGCCTCTTGGAAGAGTGGTGGAGGTCGCAGTGATTTAAAAAGACAATATCACTGCCCCTTAGAAGAGTGGTGGAGGTTACATTGAAATAAAAAGACAATGTCTGTGACCCTTGGAAGAGTGGTGGAGGTTAGAGTGGAATAAAAAGGCAATACCAATGCCTGTTGGAAGAGCTGTGGTGTTCAGAGTGGTATAACCAGATGGTTTTATTGCCCCTTGGAAGAGACGTGGAGGTCACAGTAGATTAACAAGACGGTTTTAATGACCCTTGGAAAAGTGGTGGAGGTCACAGTGGATTAAAAAATAATATCAATGCCCCGTTGAAGACAGGTGGAGGTCACAGTAGCTTCACAAGACAGTTTTAATGCCCCTTGGAAGAGTAGTGGAGGTCGCAGAGGAATAAAAAGACAATATCAATGCCCCTTGAAAGAGTGGTGGAGGTTACAGTGAAATAAAAAGACAATATTAATGCCTTTTGAAAGAGCTATGGAGTTCAGAGTGGTTTAACCAGATGGTTTTAATGCCACTTGGAAGAGTGGTGGAGGTAGCAGTGCATTAAAAAGACAATATCAACACCCCTTGGAAGAATGGTGGAGGTTACAGTGGAATAAAAAGACAATATCAATGCCCCTTGGATGAGCTGTGGAGTTCAGAGTTGTTTAACCAGACAGTTTTAATGCCCCTTGGAAGAGATTTGGAGGTCACAGTAGCTTAAAAAGACTGTTTTAATGCCTCTTGGAAGAGTGGTGGAGGTTGCAGTGGATTAAAAAGACAATATCAATGCCCCTTAGAAGAGAAGTGGAAGTCGCAGTGGAATAAAAAGACAATATCAATACCCCTTGGAAGAGTGGTGGAGGATAGAGTGGAATAAAAAGACAATATCAATGCCCCGAGGAAGAGTGGTGGAGGTTACAGTGGAATAAAAAGACAATATCAATGCCCTGTGTAAGAAACTTGGAGGTCACAGTAGCTTAACAAGACGGTTTTAATGCCCCTTGGAAGAGTCGTGGACATCGCAGAGGAATAAAAAGACAATATCAATGCACTTGGAAGAGTGCAGAAGGTTACAATGGAATAAAAAGACATTGTCAATGGCCCTTGGAAGAGCTGTGGAGCTCAGAGCGGTTTAACCAGACGGTTTTAATGCCCCTTGGAAGAGACTTGGAGGTCACAGTAGCTAAACAAGACGGTTTTAATGCCCCTTGGAAGAGTGGTGAAGGTCGCAATGGAATTAAAAGACAATATCAATGCCCCGTGAAAGGGACGTGGAGGTCATAGTGGAATAAAAAGACATTATCAATGCACTGTGTAAGAAACTTGGAGGTCACAGTAGCTTAACAAGACGGTTTTAATGCCCATTGGAAGAGTGGTAGAGGTCGCAGTGGAATAAAAAGACAATATAAATGCCCCTTGGAAGACTGGTGGAGGTCGCAGTGGAATAAAAAGACAATATCAATGCCCGTTGGAAGAGTGGTGGAGGTAACAGTGGATTAAAAAGACAATATCAATGCCACTTGGAAGAGCAGTGTAGTTCAGAGAAGTTAAACCACTCGGTTTTAATGCCCATTGGAAGTAAAGTGGAGATCACAATAGCTTAAAAAGACGTTTTTAATGCCCTTTGGAAAAGTGGTGGAGGTCCCAGTGGATTAAAAAGACAGTATCAATGCCCGTTGAAAGAATGATGAAGGTCGCAGTGGAATAAAAAGACAATGTCAATGCCCCTTGAAAGAGTGGTGGAGGTTAGAGTGGAATAAAAAGACAATTCCAGTGCTCCTTGGAAGAGCTGTGGAGTTCAGAGTGGTTTAAATTTATGGTTTTAATGCCCCTTGGAAGAGACGTGGAGGTCACAGTGGATTAAAAAGACAATATCAATGCCTCTTGGAAGAGTGGTGGAGGTCGCAGTTGATTAAAAAGACAATATTAATGCCCCTTAGAAGAGTGGTGGAGGTCGCAGTGGAATAAAAAGACAATATCAATGCCCCTTGGAAGAGTAGTGGAGGTCACAGTGTAATAAAAAACAATATCAATGCCCCTTGGAAGAGTGGTGGAGGTAACAGTGGTTTAAAAAGACAATATCAATGCCCCTTGGAAGAGCAGTGGAGTTCAGAGTAGTTAAACCAGATGGTTTTCATGCCCATTGGAAGTGACGTGGAGGTCACAGTAGCTTAACAAGACGGTTTTAATGTCCCTTGGAAGAGAGGTGGAAGTTGCAGTGGAATAAAAAGACAATATCAATGCCCCTTGCAAGAGCTGTGGAGTTCAGAGTGGTTTAAATTGACGGATTTAATGCCCCTTGGAAGGGACGTGGAGGTGACAGTAGCTTAACAAGACGGTTTTAATGCCCCTTGAAAGAGTGGTGGAGGTCGCAGTGGATTAAAAAGACAAAATGAATGCCCCTTGGAAGAGTGGTGGAGGTCGCAGTGGAATAAAAAGACAATATCAATGCCCCTGGGAAGAGTGGTGGAGGTTACAGTTGAATGAAAAGACAATATCAATGCCCCTTGGAAGAGTGATGGAGGTTACAGTGGAATAAAAAGACAATATCAATGCCCCTTGGAACAGTGGTGGAGGTTACAGTTAAATAAAAAGACAAAATCAATACCCAGTGGAAGAGATGTGGAGGTCACAATAGCTTAACAAGATGGTTTTAATGCCCCTTGGAAGAGTGGTGGAGGACTCAGTGGATTAAAAAGACAATATCAATGGGCCTTGGAAGAGTTGTGGAGATCGCAGTAGAATAAAAAGACATTATCAATGCCAATTGGAAGAGTGATGGAGGTCGCAGTGGAATAAAAAGACAATATCAATGCCCCTTGGAAGAGTTGTGGAGGTTACAGTGGAATAAAAAGACAATAATAATGCCCCTTGGAAGAGCTGTGGAGTTCAGAGTGTTATAACCAGACGGTTTAAACTCTCCTTGGAAGAGACGTGGAGGTCACAGTAACTTAACAAGATGGTTTTAATGCCCCTTGGAAGAGTGGTGGAGTTCAAAGTGGATTAAAAAGACAATATCAATGCCCCTTCGAAGAATATGGAGGTCGTAGTGGAATGAAAAGACAATATCAATGCCCCGTGGAAGGGACGTAGAGTTCACAGTAGCTTAACAAGACGGTTTTAATGCCCCTTGGAAGAGGGGTGGAGGTTGCAGTGGATTTAAAAGACGATATCAATGCCCCTTGGAAGAGTGGTGGAGGTCGCAGTGGAATAAAAAGACAATATCAATGCCCTGCGGAAGGGACGTGGAGGTCACAGTAGCTTAACAAGGCGGTTTTAAGGCCCCTTAGAAGAGTGGTGGAGGTTGCAAGGGATTAAAATGTCAATAACAATGCCCATTGGAAGAGTGGTGGAGGTCACAGTGGAATAAAAAGACAAAATCAATGCCCCTTGGAAGAGTGGTGGATGTTACAGTGGAATAAAAAGACAATATCAATGCCCCTTGGAAGAGCTGTGGAGTTCAGAGTGGTTTAACCAGACGCTTTTAATCCCCGTTGGAAGAGACGTGGAGGTCACAGTAGCTTAACAGACAGTTTTAATGCCCCTTGGAAGAGTGGTGGAGGTCACAGTGGATTAAAAAGACAATATCAATGCCCCTTAGAACAGAGGTGGAAGTCGCAGTGGAATAAAAAGACAATGTCAATGCCACTTGGAAGAGTGGTGGAGATTACAGTGGAATAAAAAGACAATATCAATGCCGGTGGAATAGACATGGACGTGACAGTAGCTTAACAAGATGGCTTTAATGCCCCTTGGAAGAGTGGAGGAGGTTGCAGTGGATTAAACAGACAATATCAATGCACATTGGAAGAGTGGTAGAGGTCGCAGTGGAATGAAAAAACAAAATCAATGCCCCTTGGAAGAGTGGTGGAGGGTACAGAGGAATAAAAAGACAATAACAATGCCCCATAGAAGAGTTGTGGAGGTCACTGTAGCTTAATAAGATGGTCTTAATAACCCTTGAAAGAGTGGTGGAGGTCGCAGTGGAATAAATAGACAATGTCAATGCCCCTTGGAAGAGTGGTGGAGGTTAGAGTGGAATAAAAAGACAATACCAGTGCTTCTTGGAAGAGCTGTGGAGTTCAGAGTGGTTTAAATTGACGGTTTTAATGCCCCTTGGAAGAGACGTGGAGGTCACAGTGGATTAAAAAGACAATATCAATGCCCCTTGGAAAAGTGGTGGAGGTCGCAGTGGATTAAAAAGACAATATCAATGACCCTTGGAAGAGTGGTGGAGGTCGCAGTGGAATAAAAAGACAATATCAATGCTCCGTGGAAGGGACGTGGATGTCACAGTAGCTTCACAAGACGGTTTTAATGCCCCTTGGAAGAGTGTTGGAGATCGCAGTTGATTAAAAAGACAATATCAATGCCCCTTGGAAGAGTGGTGGATGATACAGTCGAAAAAAAAGACAATATCAGTGCCTCTTGTAAGAGCCGTGGAGTTCAGAGTGTTTAACCAGACGGTTTTAATGCCCCTTGGAAGAGAAGAGGAGGTAGCAGTAGCTTAACAAGACTGTTTTAATGCTCCTTGGAAGAGTGGTGGAGATCATTGTGGATTTAAAAGACAATATCAATGCCCCTTAGAAGAGTGGTGGAGGTCGCAGTGGAATAAATAGACAATATCAATGCCCCTTGGAAGATTGGTGGAGGTTACAGTGGAATAAAAAGACAATATCAATGCCCCTTGGAAGAGTGGTGGAGGTTACAGTGGAATAAAAAGACAATATCAATGCCCTGTGTAAGAAACTTGAAGGTCACAGTAGCTTAATAAGACGGTTTTAATGCCCCTTGGAAGAGGTGTGGACGTCGCAGAGGAATAAAAAGACAATATCAATGCCCTTGGAAAAGTGCAGAAGGTTACAATGCAGTAAAAAGACATTGTCAATGCCCCTTGGAAGAGCTGTGGAGCTCAGAGCGGTTTAACCAGACGGTTTTAATGCCCCTTGGAAGAGTGGTGGAGGTCGCAATGGAATAAAAAGACAATATCAATGCCGCGTGGAAGGATCGTGGAGGTCACAGTAGTATAACAAAACAATTTTAATGCCCATTGGAAGAGTGGTGGAGGTCGCAGTGGATAAAAAAGACAATATCAAAGACCCTTGGAAGAGTGGTGGAAGTCGCAGTGGAAAACAGAGACAATATCAGTGCCCCTTGGAAGAGTGGTGGAGGTTACAGTCGAATAAAAAGACAATATCAATTCCTCTTGGAAGAGCTGTGGAGTACAGAGTGGTTTAACCAGACGGTTTAATGCACCTTGGAAGAGACGTGGAGGTCACAGTAGCTTATCAAGACCTTTTTAATGGTCCTTGGAAGAGTGGTGGAGGTCGCAGTGGATTAAAAAGACAATATCAATGCCCCTTAGAAGAGTGGTGGAGGTTACAGTGCAATAAAAAACAATATCAAAGCCCCTTGCAAGAGCTGTGGAGTTGAGAGTGGCTTAAATTGACGGTTTTAATGCCCCTTGGATGAGACGTGGAGGTCACATTAGATTAACAAGACTGTTTTAATGCCCCTTGGAAGAGTGGTGGAGGTCGCAGTGGATTAAAAACACAATATCAATACCCCTTAGAAGAGAGGTGGAAGTCGCAGTGGAATAAAAAGACAATATCAATATCCCTCGGAAGAGTGGTGGAGGATACAGTGGAATAAAAAGACAATATCAATGCCCCGTGGAATAGACATGGACGTTACAGTAGCTAAACAAGATGTTTTTCATGCACCTTGGGAGAGTGGTGGAAGTCGTAGTGGAATAAAAAGACAATATCAATGCCCCTTGAAAGAGTGCTGTAGGTTACAGTTGAGTAAGAAGACAATATCAATGCCTCTTGCAAGAGCTGTGGAGTTCAGCGTGGTTATATTGACGGTTTTAATGCACCTTGGAAGGGACGTGGAGGTCACAATAGCTTAACAAGACGGTTTTAATGCCCCTTGGAAGAGAGGTGGAAGTTGCAGTGGAGTCAAAAGACAATATCAATGCCCCTTGGAAGAGTACTTGAGGCTACATTGGAATAAAAAGACAATATCAATGCCCTTTGCAAGAGCTGTGGAGTTCAGAGTGGTTTACATTGACGGATTTAATGCCCCTTGGAAGGGACGTGGAGGTGACAGTAGCTTAACAAGACGCTTTTAATGCCCCTTTGAAGAGTGGTGTAGGTCGCAGTGGATTAAAAAGACAATATGAATGCCCCTTGGAAGAGTGGTGGAGGTCGCAGTGGAATAAAAAGACAATATCAATGCCCCTTGGAAGAGTGGTAGAGGTTACAGTTGAATAAAAAGACAATATCAATGACCCTTGGAAGAGTGATGGAGGTTACAGTGGAATAAAAAGACAATATCAATGCCCCTTCGAACAGTGGTGGAGGTTACAGTTAAATAAAAAGACAATATCAATGCCCCGTGGAAGAGATGTGGAGGTCACAATAGCTTAACAAGACGGTTTTAATGCCAAATGGAAGAGTGGTGGAGGTCGGAGTGGAATAAAAAGACATTATCAAAGCCCCTTGGAAGAGTGGTGGAGATCGCAGTGGAATAAAAAGACAATATCAATGCCCCTTGAACGAGTGGTGGAGGTTACAGAGGAATAAAAAGACAACTTCAATGCCCTGTGGAAGAGACGTGGAGGTCACAGTAGCTTAACAAGACGGTTTTAATGCCTCTTGGAGGACTGGTGGAGGTTACAGTGGAATAAAAAGACAATATCAATGCCCCCTGGAAGAGTGGTGGAGGTTACAGAGGAATAAAAATACAATAATAATGCCCCTTGGAAGAGCTGTGGAGTTCAGAGTGGTATAACCAGACGATTTTAACGCTCCTTGGAAGAGACATGGAGGTAACAGTAACTTAACAAGACGGTTTTAATGCCCCTTGGAAGAGTGGTGAAGGTCGCAGTGGAATGAAAAAACAACATCAATGCCCCTTGGAAGATTGGTGGAGGTTACAATGAAATAAAAAGACAATATCAATGCCTCGTGGAAGAGATGTGGAGGTCACTGTACCTTAACAATATGGTTTTAATGCCCCTTGGAAGAGTGGTGGAGGTCGCAGTGGAATAAAAAGACAATGTCAATGCCCCTTGGAAGAGTGGTGGAGGTTTGAGTGGAATAAAAAGACAATACAAATGCCCCTTGGAAGAGCTGTGGAGTTCAGAGTGGTTTAACCAGATGGTTTTAATGCCCCTTGGAAGAGAAGTCGAAGTCACAGTAGCATAACAAGACGGTTTAAATGCCCCTTGGAAGAGTGGTGGAGTTCGTAGTGGAATAATAAGACAATATCAATGCCCCTTGGAAGAGTGGTGGAGGTCGCAGTGGAATAAAAAGACAATATCAATGCCCCGTGGAAGGGACGTGGAGGTCACAGTAGCTTAACAAGACGGTTTAAATGCACCTCGGAAGAGTGGCGGAGGTTGCAGGGGATTAAACAGACAATAACAATGCCCATTGGAAGAGTGGTGGAGGTCGCAGTGGATTAAAAAGATAAAATCAATGCCCCTTGGAAGAGTGGTGGAGGTTACAGTGGAATAAAAAGACAATATCAATGCCCCTTGGAATAGCTGTGGAGTTCAGAGTGGTTTAACCAGATGATTTTAATGCCCCTTGGAAGAGAAGTGGAGGTCACAGTAGCATAACAAGACTGTTTTAATGCCCATTGGAAGAGTGGTGGAGGTCACAGTGGATTAAAAAGACAATATCAATGCCCCTTAGAAGAGAGATGGAAGTCGCAGTGGAATAAAAAGAAAATGTCAATGCCACTTGGAAGAGTGGTGGAGTTTACAGTGGAATAAAAAGACAATATCAATGACCAGTGGAATAGACATGGACTTGACAGTAGCTTAACAAGACGGCTTTAATGCCCCTTGGAAGAGTGGTGGGGGTTGCAGTGGATTAAAAAGACAATATCAATGCCTCTTGGAAGAGTGGTAGAGGTCGCAGTGGAATAAAAAGACAAAATCAATGCCCCCTGGAAGAGTGGTGGAGGTTACAGTGGAATAAAAAGACAATATCAATGCCCCATGGAAGAGTTGTGCAGGTACCTGTAGCTTAACAAGATGGTCTTAATGCCCTTTGGAAGAGTGGTGGAGGTCGCAGTGGAATAAATAGACAATGTCAATGCCCCTTGGAAGAGTGGTGGATGTTACAGTGGAATAAAAAGACATTACCAGTGCTCCTTGGAAGAGCTGTGGAGTTCAGAGTGGTTTAAATTGACGGTTTTAATGCCCCTTTGAAGAGACGTGGGGGTCACAGAGGATTAAAAAGACAATATCTATGCCCCTTGGAAGACTGGTGGAGGTCGAAGTGGAATAAAAAGACAATATCAATGCCCACTGGAAGGGACGTGGAGGTCACAGTAGCTTCACAAGACGGTTTTAATGACCCCTTGGAAGAGAGGTGGAGGTCGCAGTTGATTAAAAAGACAATATCAATGCCCCTTGCAAGAGTGGTGGAGGTCGCAGTGGAATAAACAGACAATATCAATGTCGCTTGGAAGAATGGTGGATGTTACAGTCGAATAAAAAGACAATATCAATGCCTCTTGTAAGAGCTGTGGAGTTCAGAGTGTTTAACCAGACGGTTTTAATGCCCCTTGGAAGAGACGAGGAGGTCACAGTAGCTTAACAAGACTGTTTTAATGCCCCTTGCAAGAGTGGTGGAGATCGTTGTGGATTTAAAAGACAATATCAATGCCCCTTAGAAAAGTGGTGGAGGTCGCAGTGGAATAAAAAGACAATATCAATGCCCCTTGGAAGATTGGTGGAGGTTACAGTGTAATAAAAAGACAATATCAATGCCCCTTGGAAGAGTGGTGGAGGTTACAGTGGAATAAAAAGACAATATCAATGACCTGTGTAAGAAACTTGGAGGTCACAGTAGCTTAACAAGACGGTTTTAATGCCCCTTGGAAGAGTGGTGGACGTCACAGAGGAATAAAAAGACAATATCAATGCACTTGGAAGAGTGCAGAAGGATAAAAAGGAATAAAAGGACATTGTAAATGCCCCTTGGAAGAGCTGTGGAGCTCAGAGCGGTTTAACCAGACGTTTTTTTTGCCCCTTGGAAGAGGCTTGGAGGTCACAGTAGCTTAACAAGACGGTTTTAATGCCCCTTGGAAGAGTGATGGAGGTCGCAATGGAATAAAAAGACAAAAACAATGCCCCGTGGAAGGGACGTGGAGGTCACAGTAGCATAACAAGACGGTTTTAATGCCCCTTGGAAGATTGGTGTAGGTCGCAGTGGATAAAAAAGACAATATTAAAGCCCCTTGGAAGAGTGGTGGAGGTCGCAGTGGAAAACACAGACAATATCAATGCCCCTTGGAAGAGTTGTGGAGGTTACAGTCGAATAAAAAGACAATATCAATGCCTCTTGGAAGAGCTGTGGAGTACAGAGTGGCTGAACCAGACGGTTTAATGCCCCTTGGAAGAGACGTGGAGGTCACAGTAGCTTATCAAGACTGTTTTAATGCCCCTTGGAAGAGTGGTGGAGGTCGCAGTGGAATAAAAAGACAATGTCAATGCCCCTTGGAAGAGTGGTGGAGGTTAGAGTGGAATAAAAAGACAATACAAATGCCCCTTGGAAGAGCTGTGGAGTTCAGAGTGGTTTAACCAGATGGTTTTAATGCCCCTTGGAAGAGAAGTCGACGTCACAGTAGCATAACAAGACGGTTTAAATGCCCCTTGGAAGAGTGGTGGAGTTCGTAGTGGAATAATAAGACAATATCAATGCCCCTTGGAAGAGTGGTGGAGGTCGCAGTGGAATAAAAAGACAATATCAATGCCCCGTGGAAGGGACGTGGAGGTCACAGTAGCTTAACAAGACGGTTTAAATGCACCTCGGAAGAGTGGCGGAGGTTGCAGGGGATTAAACAGACAATAACAATGCCCATTGGAAGAGTGGTGGAGGTCGCAGTGGATTAAAAAGATAAAATCAATGCCCCTTGGAAGAGTGGTGGAGGTTACAGTGGAATAAAAAGACAATATCAATGCCCCTTGGAATAGCTGTGGAGTTCAGAGTGGTTTAACCAGATGATTTTAATGCCCCTTGGAAGAGAAGTGGAGGTCACAGTAGCATAACAAGACTGTTTTAATGCCCATTGGAAGAGTGGTGGAGGTCACAGTGGATTAAAAAGACAATATCAATGCCCCTTAGAAGAGAGATGGAAGTCGCAGTGGAATAAAAAGAAAATGTCAATGCCACTTGGAAGAGTGGTGGAGTTTACAGTGGAATAAAAAGACAATATCAATGACCAGTGGAATAGACATGGACTTGACAGTAGCTTAACAAGACGGCTTTAATGCCCCTTGGAAGAGTGGTGGGGGTTGCAGTGGATTAAAAAGACAATATCAATGCCTCTTGGAAGAGTGGTAGAGGTCGCAGTGGAATAAAAAGACAAAATCAATGCCACCTGGAAGAGTGGTGGAGGTTACAGTGGAATAAAAAGACAATATCAATGCCCCATGGAAGAGTTGTGCAGGTACCTGTAGCTTAACAAGATGGTCTTAATGCCCTTTGGAAGAGTGGTGGAGGTCGCAGTGGAATAAATAGACAATGTCAATGCCCCTTGGAAGAGTGGTGGATGTTACAGTGGAATAAAAAGACATTACCAGTGCTCCTTGGAAGAGCTGTGGAGTTCAGAGTGGTTTAAATTGACGGTTTTAATGCCCCTTTGAAGAGACGTGGGGGTCACAGAGGATTAAAAAGACAATATCTATGCCCCTTGGAAGACTGGTGGAGGTCGAAGTGGAATAAAAAGACAATATCAATGCCCACTGGAAGGGACGTGGAGGTCACAGTAGCTTCACAAGACGGTTTTAATGACCCCTTGGAAGAGAGGTGGAGGTCGCAGTTGATTAAAAAGACAATATCAATGCCCCTTGCAAGAGTGGTGGAGGTCGCAGTGGAATAAACAGACAATATCAATGTCGCTTGGAAGAATGGTGGATGTTACAGTCGAATAAAAAGACAATATCAATGCCTCTTGTAAGAGCTGTGGAGTTCAGAGTGTTTAACCAGACGGTTTTAATGCCCCTTGGAAGAGACGAGGAGGTCACAGTAGCTTAACAAGACTGTTTTAATGCCCCTTACAAGAGTGGTGGAGATCGTTGTGGATTTAAAAGACAATATCAATGCCCCTTAGAAAAGTGGTGGAGGTCGCAGTGGAATAAAAAGACAATATCAATGCCCCTTGGAAGATTGGTGGAGGTTACAGTGTAATAAAAAGACAATATCAATGCCCCTTGGAAGAGTGGTGGAGGTTACAGTGGAATAAAAAGACAATATCAATGACCTGTGTAAGAAACTTGGAGGTCACAGTAGCTTAACAAGACGGTTTTAATGCCCCTTGGAAGAGTGGTGGACGTCACAGAGGAATAAAAAGACAATATCAATGCACTTGGAAGAGTGCAGAAGGATAAAAAGGAATAAAAAGACATTGTAAATGCCCCTTGGAAGAGCTGTGGAGCTCAGAGCGGTTTAACCAGACGTTTTTTTTGCCCCTTGGAAGAGGCTTGGAGGTCACAGTAGCTTAACAAGACGGTTTTAATGCCCCTTGGAAGAGTGATGGAGGTCGCAATGGAATAAAAAGACAAAAACAATGCCCCGTGGAAGGGACGTGGAGGTCACAGTAGCATAACAAGACGGTTTTAATGCCCCTTGGAAGATTGGTGTAGGTCGCAGTGGATAAAAAAGACAATATTAAAGCCCCTTGGAAGAGTGGTGGAGGTCGCAGTGGAAAACACAGACAATATCAATGCCCCTTGGAAGAGTTGTGGAGGTTACAGTCGAATAAAAAGACAATATCAATGCCTCTTGGAAGAGCTGTGGAGTACAGAGTGGCTGAACCAGACGGTTTAATGCCCCTTGGAAGAGACGTGGAGGTCACAGTAGCTTATCAAGACTGTTTTAATGCCCCTTGGAAGAGTGGTGGAGGTCGCAGTGGATTAAAAAGACAATATCAATGCCCCTTAGAAGAGTGGTCGAGGTCGCAGTGGAATAAAAAGACAATATCAATTCCCCTTGGAAAAGATGTGGAGGTCGCAGTGGAATAAAAAGACAATATCAATGCCTCGTGGAAGAGACTTGGAGGTCACAGTAGCTTAACAAGATGGTTTTAATGCCCCTTGGAAGAGAGGTGGAGGTCGCAGTGGAATAAAAAGACAATATCAATTCCCCTTGGAAGAGTGGTGGAGGTTACAGTGGAATAAAAAGACAATATCAATGACCCTTGGAAGAGTGGTGGAGGTCACAGTGGAATAAAAAGACAATATTAATGCCCCTTGGAAGAGTGTTGGAGGTCGCAGAAAAATAAAAAGACAATATCAATGCCCCTTGGAAGAGTGGTGGAGGTTACAGTGGCATAAAAAGACTATATCAGTGCCCCTTGGAAGAGCTGTGGAGTTCACAGTGGTTTAACGAGAAGGTTTTAAGGCACCGTGGAATAGACGTGGAGGTCACAGTAGCTAAACAAGACGGTTTTAATGCTTCTTGGAAGACTGATGGAGGTCGCAGTGGATTAAAAAGACAAAATCAATGTCCCTTGAAAGAGTAGTGGAGGTTACAGTGGAATAAAAAGACAATGTCAATGCCTCTTGCAAGAGCTGTGGAGTTCAGAGTGGTTTAAATTGACGATTTTAACGCCACTTGGAAAAGACGTGGAGGTCACAGTAGCTTAACAAGACGGTTTTAATGCCCCTTGGAAAAGTGGTGGAGGTTACAGTCGAATAAAAATACAATATCAATGCCTCTTGGAAGAGCTGTGGAGTTCAGAGTGGTTTAACGAGACGGTTTTAATGCCCCTTGGAAGAGACGTGGAGGTCACAGTAGCTTAGCAAAACTGTTTTAATGCCCCTTGGCAGAGTGGTGGAGGTCGCAGTGGATTAAAAAGACAATATCAATGCCCCTTAGAAGAGTGGTGGAGGTCGCAGTGGAATAAAAAGACAATATCAATTCCAGTTGGAAGAGATGTGGAGGTCACAGTGGAATAAAAAGACAATATCAGTGCCCCGTGGAAGAGACTTGGAGGTCACAGTAGCTTAACAAGATTGTTTTAATGCCCCTTGGAAGAAAGGTGGAGGTCGCAGTGGAATAAAAAGACAATATCAATGCCCCTTGGAAGAGTGGTGGAGGTTACAGTGGAATAAAAAGACAATATCAATGACCCTTGGAAGAGTGGTGGAGGTCGCAGTGGAATAGAAAGACAATATTAATGCTCCTTGGAAGAGTGGTGGAGGTCGCAGTAAAATAAAAAGACAATATCAATACCCCTTGGAAGAGTGGTGGAGGTTACAGTGGAATAAAAAGACAATGTCATTGCCCCTTGGAAGAGCTTTGGAGTTTACAGTGGTTTAACCAGAAGGTTTTAAGGCACCGTGGAATAGACGTGGAGGTCACAGTAGCTAAACAACACGGTTTTAATGCTTCTTGGAAGAGAGATGGAGGTCGCAGTGGATTAAAAAGACAAAATCATTGCCCCTTGGAAGAGTGGTGGAGGATACAGTGGAATAAAAAGACAATATCAATGCCTCTTGCAAGAGCTGTGGAGTTCAGAGTGGTTTAAATTGACGGTTTTAATGCCCCTTGGAAGAGACATGGAGGTCAAAGTAGCTTAACAAGATGGTTTTAATGCCCCTTGGAAGAGACGTGGAGGTCGCAGTGGATTAAAAAGACATTATCGATGCCCCTTGGAAGAGTGGTGGAGGTCGCAGTGAAATAAAAAGAAAATATCAATGTCCCTTAAAAGAGTGGTGGAGGTTAGAGTGGAATAAAAAGACAATACCAATGCCCCTTGGAAGGGCTGTGGAGTTCAGAGTGGTTTAAGGAGATGGTTTTATTGCCCCTTGGAAGAGACGTGGAGGTCATAGTAGATTAACAAGACGGTTTTAATGCCCCTTGGAAAAGTGGTGGAGGTCACAGTGGATTAAAACGACAATATCAATGCCCCGTGGAAGACACGTGGAGGTCTCAGTAGCTTAAAAGGACAGTTTTAATGTCCCGTGGAAGAGTGGTAGAGGTCACAGTGGAATAAAAAGACAATATCAATGCCCCTTGAAAGAGTGATGGAGGTTACTGTGAAATAAAAAGACAATATCAATGCCTCTTGAAAGAGCTATGGAGTTCAGAGTGGTTTAACCAGATGGTTTTAATGCCCCTTGAAAGAGTGGTGGATGTCGCAGTGCATTAAAAAGACAATATCAATACCCCTTGGAACAATGGTGGAGGTCGCAGTGGTTTAAAAAGACAATATCAATGCCCCTTAGTAGAGAGGTGGAAGTCGCAGTGGAATAAAAAGACAATATCAATACCCCTTGGAAGAGTGGTGGAGGATACAGTGGAATAAAAAGACAATATCAATGCCCCGTGGAATAGACATGGACGTTACAGTAGCTAAACAAGATGTTTTTAATGCACCTTGGCAGAGTGGTGGAAGTCGTAGTGGAATAAAAAGACAATATCAATGCCTCTTGCAAGAGCTCTGGAGTTCAGAGTGGTTTAAATTGACGGTTTTAATGCACCTTGGAAGAACCGTGGAGGACACAGTAGCTTAGCAATACGGTTTTAATGTCCCTTGGAAGTGTGGTGGAGGTCGCAGTGGATTAAAAAGACAATATCAATGCCACTTGGAAGAGTGGTGAAGGTCCCAGGTGAATAAAAAGACAATATCAATGCCACGTGAAAGAGTGCTGGAGGTTACATTGGAATAAAAAGACAATATCCATGCCCCTTGCAAGATCTGTGGAGTTCAGAGTGGTTTACATTGACTATTTTAATGCCCCATGGAATTGACGTGGAGGTCAAACTAGCTTAACAACACGGTTTTAATGGCCCTTGGAAGAGTGGTAGAGGTCGCAGTTAATTAAAAAGACAATATAAATGCCCCTTAGAAGAGTGGTGGAGGTCGCAGTGGAATAAAAAGACAATATCAATGCCCCTTGGAAGAGTAGTGGAGGTCGTAGTGGAATAAAAAAACAATATCAATGCCCCTTGGAAGAGTAGTGGAGATCGCAGTGGAATAAAAAAACAATATCAATGCCCGTTGGAAAAGTGGTGGAAGTAACAGTGGATTTAAAAGACAATATCAATGCCCCTTGGAAGAGCAGTGAAGTTCAGAGTAGTTAAACCAGAAGGTTTTAATGCCCATTGGAAGTGAGGTGGAGGTCACAGAAGCTTAAAAAGACGGTTTTATTGTCCCTTGGAAAAGTGGTGGAGGTCGCAGTGGATTAAAATGACAATATCAATGCTCCTTGGAAGGGTGCTGGAGGTGGCAGTGGAATAAAAAGACAATATCAATGCCCCTTGGAAGAGTGTTGGAGTTTACAGTAGAATAAAAAGACAATATCAATGCCCCGTGAAAGAGACGTGGATGTCACAGTAGCTTAAAAAGATGATTTTAATGTCCCTTGGTAGAGAGGTGAAAGTCGCAGTGGAATAAAAAGACAATATCAATGCCCCTTGGAGGAGTGGTGGAGGATACAGTGGAATAAAAAGACAATATCAATGCCCCGTGGAATAGACATGGACGTTACAGTAGCTAAACAAGATGTTTTTAATGCACCTTGGCAGAGTGGTGGAAGTCGTAGTGGAATAAAAAGACAATATCAATGCCTCTTGCAAGAGCTCTGGAGTTCAGAGAGGTTTAAATTGACGGTTTTAATGCACCTTGGAAGAACCGTGGAGGACACAGTAGCTTAGCAATACGGTTTTAATGTCCCTTGGAAGTGTGGTGGAGGTCGCAGTGTATTAAAAAGACAATATCAATGCCACTTGGAAGAGTGGTGAAGGTCCCAGTGGAATAAAAAGACAATATCAATGCCGCGTGAAAGAGTGCTGGAGGTTACATTGGACTAAAAAGACAATATCCATGACACTTGCAAGATCTGTGGAGTTCAGAGTGGTTTAAATTGACTATTTTAATGCCCCATGGAATTGACGTGGAGGTCAAACTAGCTTAACAACACGGTTTTAATGGCCCTTGGAAGAGTGGTGGAGGTCGCAGTTAATTAAAAAGACAATGTAAATGCCCCTTAGAAGAGTGGTGGAGGTCGCAGTGGAATAAAAAGACAATATCAATGCCCCTTGGAAGAGTAGTGGAGGTCGCAGTGGAATAAAAAAACAATATCAATGCCCCTTGGAAGAGTAGTGGAGGTCGCAGTGGAATAAAAAAACAATATCAATGCCCGTTGGAAAAGTGGTGGAAGTAACAGTGGATTTAAAAGACAATATCAATGCCCCTTGGAAGAGCAGTGGAGTTCAGAATAGTTAAACCAGAAGGTTTTAATGCCCATTGGAAGTGAGGTGGAGGTCACAGAAGCTTAAAAAGACGGTTTTATTGTCCCTTGGAAAAGTGGTGGAGGTCGCAGTGGATTAAAAAGACAATATCAATGCTCCTTGGAAGAGTGCTGGAGGTGGCAGTGGAATAAAAAGACAATATCAATGCCCCTTGGAAGAGTGGTGGAGTTTACAGTAGAATAAAAAGACAATATCAATGCCCCGTGAAAGAGACGTGGATGTCACAGTAGCTTAAAAAGATGATTTTAATGTCCCTTGGAAGAGAGGTGAAAGTCGCAGTGGAAAAAAAAGACAATATCAATGCCCCTTGGAAGAGTGCTGGAGGTTTCAGTGGAATAAAAAAAAATATCAAAGCCCCTTGCAAGAACTGTGGAGTTGAGAGTGGTTTAATTTGAAGGTTTTAATGCCCCTTGGAAGAGACGTGGAGGTCACAGCAGATTAACAAGACTGTTTTAATGCCCCTTGGAAGAGTGGTTGAGGTCAAAGTTGAATAAAAAGACAATGTCAATGCTCCTTTAAGGAGTGGTTGAAGTCTCAGTGGAATAAAAAGACAATTTCAATGCACCTTGGAAGAGTGTTGGAGGTTCCAGTGGAATAAAAAGACAATATCAATGCCCTGTGGAAGAGACATGGAGGTGACAGTAGCTTAACAAGACAGTTTTAATGCCCCTTGTAAGAGTGGTGGAGGTCGCAGTGGAATAAAAAGACAATATCAATGCCCCTTGGAAGAGTGGTGGAGGATACAGTGGAATAAAAAGACAATATCAATGCCCCTTGGAAGATCTGTGGAGTTCAGATTGGTTTAACCATACGGTTTTAATGCCCCTTGGAAGAGACGTGGAGGTCACAGTAGCTTAACAAGACGGTTTTAATGCCACATGGAAGAGTGTTGGAGGTTGCAGTGGATTAAAAAGACAATATCAATGCCCCGAGGAAGAGTGGTCGAGGTCGCAGTGGAATAAAAAGACAAAATCAATGGCCCATGGAAAAGATGTGGAGGTCACAGTAGCTTAACAAGATAGTTTTAATGCCCTTTATAAGAGTGGTGGAGGTCGGAGTGGATTAAAAAGACAATATCAATGCCCTTTGGAAGAGTGGTGGAGGTCACAGTGGAATAAAAATACAATATCAATGCCCCTTGGTAGAGTGGTGGAGGTTACAGTGGAATTTAAAGGCAATATCAATGCCCCATGGAAGAGATGTGGAGATCACTGTAGCTTAACAAGACAGTTTAAATGCCCCTTGGAAGAATGGTGGAGGTCGCAGTGGAATAAAAAGACAAAGTCAATGCCCCTTGGAAGAGTGGTGGAGGTTAGAGTGGAATAAAAAGACAATACCAATGCCCCTTGAAAGAGCTGTGGAGTTCAGAGTGGTTTAACCAGATGGTTTTAATGCCCATTGGAAGTGACGTGGATGTCGCAGTAGCTTAAAAAGACGTTTTTAATGTCCCTTGGAAAAGTGGTGGAGGTCGCAGTGGATTAATAAAACAATATCAATGCACCTTGGAAGAGTGGTGGAGGTGGCAGTGGAATAAAAAGACAATATCAATGCCCCTTGGAAGAATGATGGAGGTCGCAGTGGAATAAAAAGACAATGTCAATGCCCCTTGGAAGAGTGCTGGAGATTAGATTGGAATAAAAAGACAATACCAATGCCCCTAGGAAGAGCTGTGGAGTTCAGAGAGGTTTAACCAGATAGTTGTATTGCCCCTTGTAAGAGACGTGGAGGTCACAGTAGAATAAGAAGACGGTTTTAATGCCCCTTGGAAAAGTGGTGGAGGTCACAGTGGATTAAAAAGACAATATCAATGCCCCATGGAAGACATTTGGAGGTCACAGTAGCTTAACAAGACAGTTTTAATGCCCCTTGGAAGAGTGGTGGAGGTCGCAGTGGAATAAAAAGACAATATCAATGCCCCTTGAAAGAGTAGTTGAGGTTACAGTGAAATAAAAAGACAATATCAATGCCTCTTGAAAGAGCTATGGAGTTCAGAGTGGTTTAACCAGATGGTTTTAATGCCCCTATAAAGAGTGGTGGAGGTAGCAGTGCATTAAAAAGACAATATCAATACCCCTTGGAAGAATGGTGGAGGTTACAGTGGAATAAAAAGGCAATATCAATGACCCTTGGAAGAGCTGTGGAGTTCAGAGTCGTTTAACCAGACGGTTTTAATGCCCCTTGGAAGAGATGTGGAGGTCACAGTAGCTTAACAAGACTGTTTTAATGCCTATTGGAAGAGTGGTGGAGGTTGCAGTGGATTAAAAAGACAATATCAATGCCCCATAGAAGTGAGGTGGAAGTCGCAGTGGATTAAAAAGACAATATAAATACCCCTTGGAAGAGTGGTGGAGGATACAGTGGAATAAAAAGACAATATCAATGTCCCGTGGAATAGACATGGACGTTACAGTAGCTAAACAAGATGTTTTTAATGCACCTTGGGAGAGTGGTGGAAGTCGTAGTGGAATAAAAAGACAATATCAATGCCCCTTGAAAGAGTGCTGTAGGTTACAGTGGAGTAAAAAGACAATATCAATGCCTCTTGCAAGAGCTGTGGAGTTCAGAGTTGTTTAAATTGACGGTTTTAATGCACCTTGGAAGAGACGTGGAGGTCACAGTAGCTAACAATACGGTTTTAATGCCCCATGGTAGAGTGGTGGAGGTCGCAGTGGATTAAAAAGACAATATCAATGCCACTTGGAAGAGTGGTGAAGGTCCAAGTGGAATAAAAAGACAATATAAATACCCCTTGGAAGAGTGGTGGAGCTAAAAGTGGAATAAAAAGACAATATCAATGCCCCGTGAAAGAGACGTGTAGGTCACAGTAGCTTAACAAGACGGTTTTAATGCCCCTTGGAAGAGAGGTGGAATTTGCAGTGGAATAAAAAGACAATATCAATGCCCCTTGGAAGAGTGCTGGAGGTTACATTGGAATAAAAAGACAATATCAATGCCCCTTGCAAGAGCTGTGGAGTTCAGAGTGTTTTAAATTGACGGTTTTAATGCCCCTTGGAAGGGACGTGGAGGTGACAGAAGCTTAACAAGACGGTTTTAATGCCCCTTGGAAGAGTGGTGGAGGTCGCAGTGGATTAAAAAGACAATATGAATGAACCTTGGAAGATTGGTGGAGGTCGCAGTGGAATAAAAAGACAATATCAATGCCCCTTGGAAGAGTTGTGGAGGTTACAGTGGAATAAAAAGACAATATCAATGCACCTTGGAAGAGTGATGGAGGTTACAGTGGAATAAAAAGACAATATCAATGCCCCTTGGAACAGTGGTGGAGGTTACAGTTAAATAAAAAGACAATATCAATACCCCGTGGAAGAGATGCGGAGGTCACAATAGCTTAACCAGACGGTTTTAAGGCCCCTTGGAAGAGTGGTGGAGGTCGCAGTGGATTAAAATGACAATATCAATGAGCCTTGGAGAGTGGTGGAGATCGTAGTGAAATAAAAAGACATTATCAATGCCTCTTGGCGGACTGGTGGAGGTCACAGTGGAATAAAAAGACAATATCAATGCCCCTTGGAAGAGTGGTGGAGGTTACAGTAGAATAAAAAGACAATATCAATGCCCCTTGGAACAGTGGTGGAGTTTACAGTTAAATAAAAAGGCAATATCAATGCCCCGTGGAAGAGATGTGGAGGTCACAATAGCTTAACAAGACGGTTTTAATGACCCTTGGTAGAGTGGTGGAGGTCGCAGTGGATTAAAAAGACAATATCAATGAGCCTTGAAAGAATGGTGGAGGTCGCAGTGGAATAAAAATACATTATCAATGCCTCTTGGAAGAGTGGTGGAGGTCGCATTGGAATAAAAAGACAATATCAATGCCCCTTGGACGAGTGGTGGAGGTTACAGTGGAATAAAAAGACAATTTTAATGCCCCGAGGAAGAGACGTGGAGGTCACAGTAGCTTAACAAGATGGTTTTAATGCCTCTTGGAGGACTGGTGGAGGTCGCAGTGGAATAAAAAGACAATATCAATGCCCCTTGGAAGAGTGGTGGAGGTTACAGTGGAATAAAAAGACAATAATAATGCCCCTTGGAAGAGCTGTGGATTTCACAGTGGTATAACCAGACAGTTTTAACGGTCCTTGGAAGAGACGTGGCGGTCACAGTAACTTAACAAGACGGTTTTAATGCCCCTTGGAAGAGTGGTGGGGGTCACAGTGGAATAAAAAAACAGTATCAATGCCCTTTGGAAGATTGGTGGAGGTTACAGTGGAATAAAAAGACAATATCAATGCCCCGTGGAAGAGATGTGGAGGTCACTGTATCTTAATAATATGGTTTTAATGCCCCTTGGAAGAGTGGTGGAGGTCGCAGTGGAATAAAAAGACAATGTCAATGCCCCTTGGAAGAGTGGTGGAGTTAGAGTGGAATAAACTGACAATACAAATGCCCCTTGGAAGAGCTGTGGAGTTCAGCGTGGTTTAACCAGATGGTTTTAATGCCCCTTGGAAGAGAAGTCGAAGTCACAGTAGCAAAACAAGACGGTTTTAATGCCCCTTGGAAGAGTGGTGGAGTTCGCAGAGGATTAAAACGACAATATCAATGCCCCTTGGAAGAGTGGTGGAGGTCGCAGTGGAATAAAAAGACAATATCAATGCCTCGTGGAAGGGACGTGGAGGTCACAGTAGCTTAACAAGATGGTTTTAATGCCCATTGGAAGAGTGGTGGAGGTCGCAGTGGAATAAAAAGACAAAATCAATGCCCCTTGGAAGAGTGGTGGAGGTCGCAATGGAATAAAAAGACAACATCAATGCCCCTTGGAAGAGCTGTGGAGTTCAGAGTGCTTTAGCCAGACGATTTTAATGCCCTTTGGAAGAGATGTGTAGGTCACAGTAGCTTAACAAGTCTGTTTTAATGCCCCTTGGAAGAGTGGTGGAGGTCGCAGTGGATTAAAAAGACAATATCAATGCCCCTTAGTAGAGAGGTGGAAGTCACAGTGGAATAAAAACACAATGTCAATTCCACTTGGAAGAGTGGTGGAGGTTACAGTGGAATAAAAACACAATATCAATGCCCCGTGGAATATACATGGACGTGACAGTAGCTTAACAAGACGGCTTTAATGCCCCTTGGAAGAGTGGTGGAGGTTGCAGTGGATTAAAAAGACAATATCAATGCCCATTGGAAGAGTGGTAGAGGTCTCAGTGGAATAAAAAGACAAGATCAATGCCCCTTGGAAGAGTGGTGGAGGTTACAGTGGAATAAAAAGACAATATCAATGCCCCATTGAAGAGTTGTGGAGGTCACTGTAGCTTAACAAGATGTTCTTAATGCCCCTTGGAAGAGTGGTAGAGGTCGCAGTGGAATAAATAGACAATGTCAATGCCCCTTGGAAGAGTGGTGGAGGTTAGAGTGGAATAAAAAGACAATACCAGTGCTCCTTGAAAGAGCTGTGGAGTTCAGAGTGGTTTAAATTTACGGTTTTAATGCCCATTGAAAGAGACGTGGAGGTCACAGTGGATTAAAAAGACAATATCAATGCCCCGTGGAAGAGTGGTGGATGTCGCAGTGGATTAAAAAGACAATATCAATGCCCCTTGGAAGAGTGGTGGAGGTCGCAGTGGAATAAAAAGGAAGTATCAATGCCCCGTGGAAGGGACATGGAGGTCACAGTAGCTTCACAAGACGGTTTTAATGCCCCTTGGAAGAGAGGTGGAGGTCTCAGTTGATTAAAAAGACAATATCAATGCCCCTTGGAAGAGTGGTGGAGGTCGCAGTGGAATAAAAATACAATATCAATGCCGATTGGAAGAGTGGTGGATGTTACTGTCGAATAAAAAGACAATATCAATGCCTCTTCTATGAGCTGTGGAGTTCAGAGTGTTTAACCAGACGGTTTTAATGCCCCTTGGAAGAGACGAGGAGGTCACAGTAGCTTAACAAGACTGTTTTAATGCCCCTTGGAAGAGTGGTGGAGGTCGCAGTGGAATAAAAAGACAATATCAATGCCCCTTGGAAGATTGGTGGAGGTTACAGTGGAATAAAGAGACAATATAAATGCCCCTTGGAAGAGTGGTGGAGGTTGCAGTGGAATAAAAAGACAATATCAATGCCCTGTGTAAGAAATTTGGAGGTCACAGTAGCTTAACAAGACGGTTTTAATGCCCCTTGCAAGAGTCGTGGACGTCGCAGAAGAATAAAAAGACAATATCAATGCACTTGGAAGAGTGCAAAAGGTTACAATGGAAAAAAAGACATCGTCAATGCCCCTTGGAAGAGCTGTGGAGCTCAGAGCTGTTTAACCAGACGGTTTTAATGACCCTTGGAAGAGACTTGGAGGTCACAGTAGCTTAACAAGACGGTTTTAATGCCCCTTGGAAGAGTGGTGGAGGTGGCAATGGAATAAAAAGACAATATCAATGCCCCGAGGAAGGGACGTGGAGGTCACAGTAGCATAACACGACGGTTTTAATGCCCATTGGAAGAGTGTTGGAGGTCGCAGTGGAATAAAAAGACATTATCAATGCCTCTTGGAAGAGTGGTGGAGGTCGCATTGGAATAAAAAGACAATATCAATGCCCCTTGGACGAGTGGTGGAGGTTACAGTGGAATAAAAAGACAATTTCAATGCCCCGAGGAAGAGACGTGGAGGTCACAGTAGCTTAACAAGATGGTTTTAATGCCTCTTGGAGGACTGGTGGAGGTCGCAGTGGAATAAAAAGACAATATCAATGCCCCTTGGAAGAGTGGTGGAGGTTACAGTGGAATAAAAAGACAATAATAATGCCCCTTGGAAGAGCTGTGGAGTTCAGAGTGGTATAACCAGACAGTTTTAACGGTCCTTGGAAGAGACGTGGAGGTCACAGTAACTTAACAAGACGGTTTTAATGCCCCTTGGAAGAGTGGTGGGGGTCACAGTGGAATAAAAAAACAGTATCAATGCCCTTTGGAAGATTGGTGGAGGTTACAGTGGAATAAAAAGACAATATCAATGCCCCGTGGAAGAGATGTGGAGGTCACTGTATCTTAATAATATGGTTTTAATGCCCCTTGGAAGAGTGGTGGAGGTCGCAGTGGAATAAAAAGACAATGTCAATGCCCCTTGGAAGAGTGGTGGAGTTAGAGTGGAATAAACTGACAATACAAATGCCCCTTGGAAGAGCTGTGGAGTTCAGCGTGGTTTAACCAGATGGTTTTAATGCCCCTTGGAAGAGAAGTCGACGTCACAGTAGCATAACAAGACGGTTTTAATGCCCCTTGGAAGAGTGGTGGAGTTCGCAGACGATTAAAAGGACAATATCAATGCCCCTTGGAAGAGTGGTGGAGGTCGCAGTGGAATAAAAAGACAATATCTATGCCTCGTGGAAGGGACGTGGAGGTCACAGTAGCTTAACAAGACGGTTTTAATGCCCATTGGAAGAGTGGTGGAGGTCGCAGTGGAATAAAAAGACAAAATCAATGCCCCTTGGAAGAGTGGTGGAGGTCGCAATGGAATAAAAAGACAACATCAATGCCCCTTGGAAGAGCTGTGGAGTTCAGAGTGCTTTAGCCAGACGATTTTAATGCCCCTTGGAAGAGACGTGGAGGTCACAGTAGCTTAACAAGTCTGTTTTAATGCCCCTTGGAAGAGTGGTGGAGGTCGCAGTGGATTAAAAAGACAATATCAATGCCCCTTAGTAGAGAGGTGGAAGTCACAGTGGAATAAAAAGACAATGTCAATTCCACTTGGAAGAGTGGTGGAGGTTACAGTGGAATAAAAACACAATATCAATGCCCCGTGGAATATACATGGACGTGACAGTAGCTTAACAAGACGGCTTTAATGCCCCTTGGAAGAGTGGTGGAGGTTGCAGTGGATTAAAAAGACAATATCAATGCCCATTGGAAGAGTGGTAGAGGTCTCAGTGGAATAAAAAGTCAAGATCAATGCCCCTTGGAAGAGTGGTGGAGGTGGCAATGGAATAAAAAGACAATATCAATGCCCCGAGGAAGGGACGTGGAGGTCACAGTAGCATAACACGACGGTTTTAATGCCCATTGGAAGAGTGTTGGAGGTCGCAGTGGAATAAAAAGACATTATCAATGCCTCTTGGAAGAGTGGTGGAGGTCGCATTGGAATAAAAAGACAATATCAATGCCCCTTGGACGAGTGGTGGAGGTTACAGTGGAATAAAAAGACAATTTCAATGCCCCGAGGAAGAGACGTGGAGGTCACAGTAGCTTAACAAGATGGTTTTAATGCCTCTTGGAGGACTGGTGGAGGTCGCAGTGGAATAAAAAGACAATATCAATGCCCCTTGGAAGAGTGGTGGAGGTTACAGTGGAATAAAAAGACAATAATAATGCCCCTTGGAAGAGCTGTGGAGTTCAGAGTGGTATAACCAGACAGTTTTAACGGTCCTTGGAAGAGACGTGGAGGTCACAGTAACTTAACAAGACGGTTTTAATGCCCCTTGGAAGAGTGGTGGGGGTCACAGTGGAATAAAAAAACAGTATCAATGCCCTTTGGAAGATTGGTGGAGGTTACAGTGGAATAAAAAGACAATATCAATGCCCCGTGGAAAAGTGGTGGAGGTCGCAGTGGAAAGCAGAGACAATGTGAATGCCCCTTGGAAGACTGGTGGAGGTTACAGTCGAATAAAAAGACAATATCATTGCCTCTTGGATGAGCTGTGGAGTACAGAGTGGTTTAACCAGACGGTTTAATGTCTCTTGGAAGAGACGTGGAGGTCAGTAGCTTATCAAACCTGTTTTATTGCCCCTTGGAAAAGTGGTGGAGGTCGCAGTGGATTAAAAACACAATATCAATGCCCCTTAGAAGAGTGGTGGAGGTCGCAGTGGAATAAAAAGACGATATCAATTCTCCTTGGAAGAGTGGTGGAGGTCGCAGTGGAATAAAAAGACAATATCAATGCCCCGTGGAAGGGACGTGGAGGTCACAGTAGCTTCACAAGATGGTTTTAATGCCCCTTGGAAGAGAGGTGGAGGTCGCAGTTGATTAAAAAGACAATATCAATGCCCCGTGGAAGAGTGGTGTAGGTCGCAGTGGAATAAAAAGACAATATCAATGCCGCTTGGAAGAGTGGTGGATGTTACAGTCGAATAAAAAGACAATATCAATGCCTCTTGTATGAGCTGTGGAGTTCAGAGTGTTTAACCAGACGGTTTTAATGCCCCTTGGAAGAAACGAGGAGGACACAGTAGCTTAACAAGACTGTTTTAATGCCCCTTGGAAGACTGGTGGAGGTCGCAGTGGAATAAAAAGACAATATCAATGCCCCTTGGAAGATTGGTGGATGTGACAGTGGAATAAAAAGACAATATCAATGAGCCTTGGTAGAGTGGTGGAGGTTACAGTGGAATAAAAAGACAATATCAATGCCCTGTGTAAGAAACTTGGAGGTCACAGTAGCTTAACAAGACGGTTTTAATGCCCCTTGGAAGAGTGGTGGAGGTTGCAGTGGATTAAAAAGACATTATCGATGCCCCTTGGAATATTGGTGGAGGTCGCAGTGGAATAAATTGAAAATATCAATGCCCCTTAGAAGAGTGGTGGAGGATACAGTGGAAAAAAAGACAATATCAATGTTCCTTGGCAGAGGGGTGAAGATCGCAGTGGAATAAAAAGACAATATCAATATCTCTTGGAAGAGTGGTGGAGGTCGCAGTGGAATAAAATGACAATTTCAATGCCCTTTGGAAGAGTGGTGGAGGTTACAGTTGAATAAAAAGACAATATCAATGCCTCTTGGAAGAGCTGTGGAGTTCAGAGTTGTTTAACCATGCAGTTTTAATGCCCCTTGGAAGAGACGTGGAGGTCACAGAAGCTTATCAAGACTGTTTTAAAGCCCCTTGGAGGAGAGGTAGAGATCTCTGTGGATTAAAAAGACAATATTAATGCCCATTGGAAGAGTGGTGGAGGTTACAGTTGAATAAAAAGACCATATCAATGCCCCTTGGAAGAGTGGTGGAGGTAAAAGTGGAATAAAAAGACAATATCAATGTCCCTTGGAAGAATGGTGGAGGTTACAGTGGAATAAAAAAGACAATATCAATGCCCCTTGGAAGAGTGGTGGAGGTTCCAAATAAATAAAAAGACAACATCAATGCCCCTTGGAAGAGACGTGGAGGTCCCAGTGGAATAAAAAGACAATATTAATGACCCTTGGAAGAGTGGTGGAGGTCGCAGTAAAATAAAAAGAATATATCAATGCCCCTTGGATGAGTGGTGGAGGTTAAAGTGGAATAAAAAGACAATATCAATGCCTCTTGGAAGAGTGGTGGAGGTTACAGTGGAATAAAAAGACAATATCAATGCCCCATGGAAGAGACGTGGACATCACAGTAGCTTAACTAGATGATTTTAATGCCCCTTGGCAGAGTGGTGGAGGTCGCAGTGGAATAAAAAGACAATAGCAATGCCCTGTGGAAGAGACGTGGATGTCACACTAGCTTAACAAGACGGTTTTAATGCCCCTTAGAACAGTGGTGGAGGTTACAGTGGAATAAAAGACAATATCAATGCCTTTTGGAAGAGTGGCGGAGGTCGCAGTGGAATAAAAAGACAATATCAATGCCCCTTGGAAGAGTGGTGGAGGTTCCAAATAAATAAAAAGACAACATCAATGCCCCTTGGAAGAGACGTGGAGGTCCCAGTGGAATAAAAAGACAATATTAATGACCCTTGGAAGAGTGGTGGAGGTCGCAGTAAAATAAAAAGAATATATCAATGCCCCTTGGATGAGTGGTGGAGGTTAAAGTGGAATAAAAAGACAATATCAATGCCTCTTGGAAGAGTGGTGGAGGTTACAGTGGAATAAAAAGACAATATCAATGCCCCATGGAAGAGACGTGGACATCACAGTAGCTTAACTAGATGATTTTAATGCCCCTTGGCAGAGTGGTGGAGGTCGCAGTGGAATAAAAAGACAATAGCAATGCCCTGTGGAAGAGACGTGGATGTCACACTAGCTTAACAAGACGGTTTTAATGCCCCTTAGAACAGTGGTGGAGGTTACAGTGGAATAAAAGACAATATCAATGCCTTTTGGAAGAGTGGCGGAGGTCGCAGTGGAATAAAAAGACAATATCAATGCCCCTTGGAAGATTGGTGGAGGTCGCAGTGGAATAACCTCACTGGTACATGCTCTGAATAACTTCTCTGCTTGCTGTGTCTGCTGTAATCTAATGCTGTGCTTTGCTGATTCACCTCTCTGTTACATGCTCTGCATAACTTCTCTGCTTGCTGAGTCTGCTGTAATTTAATGCTCTGCTTTGCTGATTCACCTCACTGGTACATGCTCTGCATAACTTCTCTGCTTTATCTGTCCCACTCCATTCAATACCCACATATCTCTGTCCCTTCCCCACTATAGATCTTATCTGATTTTTAGAGGTGCTAAACTGCAGAGACTAGAGTCCTAGCTCTGTGTTTGATCACCCAGCCATCTCCTGGTGAGACGACCAGCTGCTAATTTAGCCATATGCAGCTCCCACAATGCCCTTCACCTGATAGTTTAATGTGCCCTATATATTTAGAAGCTCTGTAAGGGGTGCACGCGTCTTCTTGTGCAAAGTGGCTTCGGAGATAAGTGGCAGTTATTTCAGAGGCAGTTAGTCAGGGCAGGAGTCAGGTACCCAACACTTTGACCACTTACTCTCTTTTAACTATGTTTCTGTTAGCTCTCACTTTTTCCTCTATAGTCCTCCACTTTGTAGTAACCCCTTAAATCCCTACACCTAGTAAGAAACTCTTCATCTCTCCCTCCATCCTTCCCATTCATCTCACCTCCTCCTCCAAATTATTCCTAAACATTCAATCCTGGATCTCCAAACACAGACAGCCACCTCATGCTCTCTCTTGCTCCCACCTGCTAACACTTTCTCTGCTCCTCCTCACTGCTGGAGATATCTCTCCAAATCCTGGTCCTCCTCGCCATATCCCCACAGTTACTTCTTCCTCCTATCCACGACCTTCTACAAACTGTCGCAACCCTACTAAACTCATACCCAACATCTGTCACAAAATGAATATAGTCACTCCAAACAATTTATATAATAACACACATAATCCCTTAAGGCCAAAAACAGGGATTAACTGGAGACACGACACAATTGAAAAGTAAAAAAGCATATTTTATTATTAAATTCATTAAAATTATTTTTATACTTACACACATATATATTAAAAATTAAGCAGGAAAATATTATTATCAGCAAAGCAGGGACAAATATGTGGGTCTCAAACCAAAGGCTAACTATATAAGCTAGGCAGACTAGAGACATATATTCAAAGATATTGTAAGATATTATTCTACAGCCCAAATGATGGACCAGTATGCATAAAGTGCTAGTACTCAGTATATATGTGGGTCTCAAGTCAAAGGCTAACTATATAAGCCAGACAGACTAAAGACATATATTCAGAAATATTGTAAGATATTATTCTACAGCCCAAAATAATGGACTAGTATACATAAAGTGCTAGTGCTCAGTATATATTCATCAAAACTTGCAGTATTGCACATAAAGTTACCACATATGCCTGCTGACCAGTCAATATGAATAAAATTACCTATTGGTATAGTCCACCCTCTTTGTAAATATACTGCCAACGTTAAGGTCCTAATTAATAGAAAGCCCACAATCATGTGGATTCAAAACGGCAAAACACCGGGACCACAATAAGGCATAGAAAGCAAGGGGACATTACCTATCGCCAAGTGGAGAGAGAACATATAGCCCACAGTTCCTGCTGCTGCACCCCGACGACGCCGTTTCGCCACACTTCTTCCAGGGGGCGTTCACTACTCAGGTAAAGCTACTCCTTTAAATAGTGCCTGTAGCCAATGGAATCCCCGTCCGCCCATGTCAAAGGGTGATGCGGGCGCATGAGCGCCGTTCAGCTCTACGTAATTGAAAAAGTGACTTCCGGTTCCGGCGCTTGGAACGCAAGCGTGGAACGCATCACCTTCCACCATGCGCCGATCCGGAAGTCAACGAGCGCTGACAGCTGCGCATGCGCACCCACCCCGCAGGGCTACATGGGGACAGACCAATACATACGGCACACGCTGACACGGTATTGATAGAGCAGGGGAATACCAAGGATGTCCCAAATCCCATTCACCATCCAAAATGGAAAAAAATAGAAAAAAATTACATATATATACATATATACATACACATATATGTATATATATACATATATATACAAGCATAGAGGACCGCCCTTATATCCATAGGACCCATGCAAAGAAGGGGAAGATTGCCATTCTAGGGAAAAAGGGAAGGGGTACATCTATTTTTTATACAATAATAGGAATACAATCCAGCATGTATAGATATCCATGCACACCAAAACATATATAGATGTACTTCATCCATTCTGTGGCACACTGGTCTCAGCCAAAGTTGCCGTCCTTTTTAATTCAGCCTTTGTCTGGTCCCAATGGAAATAGGAATCCCCTTCTGTACTGTAGCATCACAACCTCAGAACCCGTCCATGGATCGTCTATAGATCATCCAACGACATCAGGCCACATCAGTTTACTAAGGAGCAATAAAAACACTATCAATATACTAAATATACACATTAAGACCCGGAGTTAAAAACATATACAGCTATCCAAGAGGTAACCTACAGAAAAGCGGCAAAACCCAAATTTTCATTTAAACCCTGTGGGGAGATTGTACCCAATCTATAGATCCATTTGCTCTCAGTTTGAGCTAAAATCCTCCCCAAGTCCCCTCCCCTAGGTCCCAATGTAACCTGATCGATAGCCTTAATGACTAAACCCTCCGTTCTACAATTATGAAATTCTTTGAAGTGTCTAGGTATAGTTTTTAACATTTTAACATCATTCACAGTTGCCGCTTTTTCAATATCCCTGACATGTTCACGGACACGCACCTTTAATTCTCTTGTCGTTAGACCAATATAGATATTTCCACATGGACACTCTGCATGATAGACCACACCCTTTGAGGTACAGGTAAGATGCTTCCTTATTTGATAGATTCTGGATGAGTCATAATTTGAAAAAGTCTTACTTTTCTTCAAGTTTTTGCAAGCCTTGCAAAAACTACAGGGAAAGAAGCCCATCATAGTATTGGCCAGTGTATTCCTCAAGGTACTAACTGGCTCATAATGACTGTGAACTAAGGCATCTTTAAGATTCTTGGATCTTTTAGCCACTAGGGAGGGTTTTTGCGGGAGGATCTGTTTCAATATTGGATCCATCATCAGTATTTTCCAATGTTTGTATACAATATTGGAAACTTCTTTCCACTGTTTGTTATAGGTAGTGATAAGTCTAATTTGATTATTAGATGTCTGTTTTTCTTTCTTATTCTTCCCAAACAGTAAATCTTGTCTTGGCGTATGATATGCCTTTCTAAATCCCCTCCGTATACAACGTCTGCTGTATCCTCTTTCCTCAAATCTACCAGCTAAATCTTCAGCTTGCATCATAAAGGTATCATCGCCTGAGCAGATCTTCCTTGTTCTCAGGAACTGACCAATAGGTATTCTCCTAATTGTAGAAGGAATATGTGACGATGAGGCATGTAGCAGAGTGTTGGTGGAGGTGACTTTACGAAAAACATCGGTGATGATGCGTCCATCCGGGAGGGTCCCAATGCAGACATCCAAGAAGTCCAGCTGTCTACCATATTTATATGTCAGCTTAATGTTCAAAGAATTATCATTAAGATTAGTCATAAAATCTCCAAGTTCGGCTATGGGGCCCTCCCAGATGAACCAAACATCATCGATGTAACGCATCCAACCATGTACATTCTCTATGCCCAAAGTTGGTTCAACTTGAAAAATTTGACGTTCCCAAGCTCCTAGAAACAAATTTGCATACGAGGGGGCACATGCTGCCCCCATAGCTGTGCCCTGTATCTGCAAATACACCCTGTCGTTAAACATGAACGCATTATGTTCCAAGATGAATTCCAAGAGAATAATCAGGAGTTCAATCAAGGGAAGTTCCAATCCACTCGATCCCAGAAACCATCTGACCGCCCGAATGCCATCTGTGTGTTTTATAGACGAGTAAAGGGCTTCCACGTCAGCAGTTACCATTATCATGTTGTCCTCTAATTGAAGATCACTTAGTCGCTGCAAAGCCGACGTTGTGTCTTGAATAAAAGAAGGCAGATTGCGAACTAAGGGTTTAAGATAGTGATCGATAACACAACACACAATTTCGCAGAGACCTCCGTTACTGGATACAATAGGCCTTCCGGGAGGGTCAAGATGGTTTTTGTGTAGCTTAGGTAATAGGTAGAACGTAGGTAATTTAGGATGTAGATTTACTATAGTGTCTAGGAATCTCTTAGGGATAATGTCCTGTTCATATGCTTTCGTCAGGATATCTACCAGTTGGTCATGGAATTCCTTTATAGGGTTCCGAGGGAGTTTCCTATAACAAGTAGTTATATCCAGAATCTTATAGGCTTGTTTTTCATACAAATAATTTGGCCATAATACCAAGTTCCCCCCCTTGTCTGCTGGTTTTATAGTAATGCCCTTTAACGATTGTAGTTCCTGAAGAGCTATCCTTTCCTCATGGGATATGTTGGATATCCATTTTGGACTCGAAGGGAGTTGTTCAATCTCTGCGACTACCATTCTTGTGAAGATATCCACAGAGGCACATGATCCTAGCGGGGGAAAAGTTTTAGAGACTTTAGTCAAGTTTAAAGGAAACTTACCAATATTGGGGGATTGTTGCTCCTCAGACAGTTCTTCCAGAATCTGTAGTGCTTCCTGCTCCTGAGTGGTAGGGGATATTTGATTATTGCCTGTTCGGTGGTGGAGCTTTTTTAAAAGAATTTTCCTAGCAAATAGATGTACATCTTTCACCACCTTGAACTTATCTAAAGGACAGGAGGGGGAAAATGTTAACCCTCTCTCTAGTACTCGGCGCTGGGGTTCGGTAATCACATGATCAGATAAATTTATTACCTTCATTTGATCATTCTTTTTCTTATTTCCTTTGCGGGAAAAAATATCCGGATACCTCCTAGTTCCATTAAGGCCAGCTCTGGTTCTTGGATATATGGCCCCTGTACTCTCAGACTCACTACAAGATGTACTTCCTTCCGAACCGGGAGTTTGATTTTCCACCGATTGATTGGTTGAATTAGTATACGTGGATTTTCTAGGGTTTTGCCATTTAAAAATGTTATCGTTTTCATAATCTCTCACATCTCTTTGGTATTTCTTGGATTTTATTGCACTTATATCATTTTCCCATTTATCCATTTCCTTTTCAATATTTTTCACCCGTCCGCCCGCATCACCCTTTGACATGGGCGGACGGGGATTCCATTGGCTACAGGCACTATTTAAAGGAGTAGCTTTACCTGAGTAGTGAACGCCCCCTGGAAGAAGCGTGGCGAAACGGCGTCGTCGGGGTGCAGCAGCAGGAACTGTGGGCTATATGTTCTCTCTCCACTTGGCGATAGGTAATGTCCCCTTGCTTTCTATGCCTTATTGTGGTCCCGGTGTTTTGCCGTTTTGAATCCACATGATTGTGGGCTTTCTATTAATTAGGACCTTAACGTTGGCAGTATATTTACAAAGAGGGTGGACTATACCAATAGGTAATTTTATTCATATTGACTGGTCAGCAGGCATATGTGGTAACTTTATGTGCAATACTGCAAGTTTTGATGAATATATACTGAGCACTAGCACTTTATGTATACTGGTCCATTATTTTGGGCTGTAGAATAATATCTTACAATATTTCTGAATATATGTCTTTAGTCTGTCTGGCTTATATAGTTAGCCTTTGACTTGAGACCCACATATATACTGAGTACTAGCACTTTATGCATACTGGTCCATCATTTGGGCTGTAGAATAATATCTTACAATATCTTTGAATATATGTCTCTAGTCTGCCTAGCTTATATAGTTAGCCTTTGGTTTGAGACCCACATATTTGTCCCTGCTTTGCTGATAATAATATTTTCCTGCTTAATTTTTAATATATATGTGTGTAAGTATAAAAATAATTTTAATGAATTTAATAATAAAATATGCTTTTTTACTTTTCAATTGTGTCGTGTCTCCAGTTAATCCCTGTTTTTGGCCTTAAGGGATTATGTGTGTTATTAAACTCATACCCATCCAACCAATACCCACTCTCTAAGCTGCTCTAACAGGAGCTCTATGGAACGCTCTCTCTGTCTGCAACAACTTTCCTTCGATCCTACGATCTTTTCATTACAAACAAACTTTCGTTCCTTGCCATCACTGAAACCTGGCTCACCCCCTCTGACACAGCCTCCCCAGCTGCACTTTCATATGGCGGATTCCACCTTTCCCACACACCCCGCCCCAATGGCAAACATGGCAGAGGCGTAGGTTTTCTCCTATCAGAACACAGCACTTTCATCCAAATCCCACTGCCACCCTCCGTTACACTCCCCTCTTTTGAGGTGCACTGTGTGCGCATCTATTCACTCTCCAACCTCCAACTGGCCGTCGTTTACCGACCCCCAGGGCAAGCCACCACCTTCTTAGACCACTTCACCACCTGGCTGCTTCACTTCCTCTCCACTGACATCCCCACTATCATAATGGGTGACTTCAACATCCCCATTAACACTTCCCACTCGTCTGTCTCTAAGTTCCTATCTCTCACTTCCTCCTTCGGACTCGCTCAATGGTCTTCCACACCCACCCACAAAGATGGCCACACACTGGACCTCATCTTCACCCGCCTCTGTTCCCTATATAACCTCTCTAACTCACCTCTCCCTCTCTCTGATCACAGCCTACTTACATTCTCTTCTCTCTCCTCCCCGGGCAGCAATCCCCACTCCACAAACTTGCATACCCTCGCAGAAATCTCAAACACCTTGACTTACACTCACTCTCTGAATCCCTCCTCCCTCTTACAGACATAAATTCCTTACACGATGCAGATGTTGCTGCTGCTTCATATAACACCACAATAGCTGCAGCTCTAGACTCGATCGCCGCTCTCACACACACCACATCTCGCACATTCAACAGGCAACTCTGGCACACTAAGCTTACTAAAGAACTGCGCCGGGCCTGCAGGGTTGCGGAGCGGAGATGGAAAAGGTCTCACTCCAACGAGCACTTCATCGCATTCAAGCAATCCCTCACTAATTTCAAGTCCGCACTCACTACAGCAAAACAAACCTACTTCTGATCTCTCATATCCTCCCTATCTCACAACCCTAAACAGCTATTTAACACTTTCAACTCTCTCCTTTGTCCCCCAGCACCTCCTCCCTCTTCTCTCATCTCAGCCGACGACTTTGCCTCATTCTTCAAACAGAAGATTGACACCATCAGACAAAACTTTTGCCTAAAGTCCACACAACCCCTCCTCATATCTATTCAACCCTCCTCCTCCAAACCCCACTTCTCCACCATTACAGAAGGTCAAGTCTCCTCTTTCCTCTCCAAATCACACCTCACCACCGGCGAACTTGACCCAATCCCATCCCACCTCATCACTAACCTTACCACAGTCTTCATCCCAACCCTAACCCACCTCTTCAATCTGTCACTAACAAATGGTGTCGTCCCCTCATGTTTCAAACATGCAGCAATCACACCCATCCTCAAAAAGCCCTCCCTTGACCCTTCCTCTCTGACTAGCTACCGCCCCATATCACTCCTCTCCTTTGCCTCAAAACTACTAGAACAACATGTCCACCTTGAACTGTCCTCCCACCTCTCCTCCTGCTCCCTCTTCGACCGCCTGCAATCTGGCTTCCGACCGAATCACTCGACTGAAACTGCCCTGACCAAAGTCACCAACGACCTACTAAATGCCAAATCCAAGCGACCCTACTCCATCCTCCTCAATCTGGACCTGTCATCTGCCTTTGACACAGTGGACCATTCCCTCTTACTCCAGATTCTCTCATCTCTTGGCATCACGGACTTGGCTCTATCTTGGATCTCATCATACTTAACAGACAGGACATTCAGCGTCTCCCACTCACGCACCACCTCCTCATCTCGCCCCCTATCTGTCGGTGTCCCCCAAGGTTCAGTTCTAGGACCTCTGCTCTTCTCCATCTACAACTTTGGCCTGGGACTGCTCATAGAGTCTCACGGTTTTCAGTATCACCTCTATGCTGACGACACACAGATCTACCTCTCTGGACCCGATATCTCCTCCCTACTAACCAAAATCCCACAATGTCTGTCGGCCATGTCATCTTTCTTCTCTGACAGATTTCTAAAACTCAACATGGATAAAACAGAGTTCATCATCTTTCCACCCTCTCATTCACATCCCCATCTGACCTAGCCATCAACGTCAATGGCTGTTCACTCTCCCCAGTCCCAAAAGATCGCTGCCTTGGAGTAACCCTGGACTCTGATCTCTCCTTCAAGCCACATATCCAAACCTTTTCCACTTCCTGCCGACTCCAACTCCAAAACATCTCCCGGATCCGTGCATTCCTCAGCAAAGACTTTGCAAAAACACTAGTGCATGCCCTCATCATATCCCGCCTCGACTACTGCAGCCTCTTGCTCCGTGGCCTCCCTTACAACACTCTTGCGCCTCTCCAATCTATCCTAAACTCTGCTGCTCGACTAATTCACCTGTCCCCCCGCTATTCCCCGGCCTCTCCTCTCTGTCAATCTCTTCACTGGATCCCCATTGCCCAGAGAATTCAGTTCAAAACTCTAACCATGGCATACAAAGCCATCCACCAACTGTCTCCCCAATACATCTGTGACCTAGTCTTCTGGTACTTACCTGCACGCAACCTCCGATCCTCACAAGATCTCCTTCTCTACTCCCCTCTTATCTCCTCCTCCCACAATCGTATACAAGATTTCTCCCGTGCATCCCCCCTACTCTGGAACTCTCTAACCCAACACATCAGACTCTCGCCGACCGTGGAAACCTTCAAAAGAAACCTGAAGACCCACCTCTTCCGACAAGTCTACAACCTGCAGTAACCACCGCTGCACGACCAGCTCTACCCTCACCTAATGTATCATCACCCATCCCTTCTAGAATGTGAGCCCTCGCGGGCAGGGTCCTCGCTCCTCCTGTACCAGTCGCTGACTCATTTTCTTAAGATTATGTAAATGCTTTTGTTATGTATATCCCTATCACATGTAAAGCGCCATGGAATAAATGGCGCTATAATAATAAATAATTATAATAATAATAATAAAAAGACAATATCAATTCCCCTAAGAAAAGTGGTGGAGGTTACAGGGAATAAAAAGACAATATCAATGCCCCTTTGATGAGCTGTGGAATTCAGAGTGATTTAACCAGACGGTTTTAATGCCCCTTGGAAGAGACGTGGAGGTCATAGTAGCCTAATAAGATGTTTTTAATGCCTCTTGGAAGAGTGGTGGAGGTCGCAGCGGAATAAAAAGACAATATCAATGCCCCTTGAAAGAGTGGTGGAGGTTACAGCGAAATAAAAAGACAATATCAATGCCTCTTTAAAGAGCTATGGAGTTCAGAGTGGTTTAACAAGATGGTTTTAATACCCCTTGGAAGAGTGGTCGAGGTCGCAGTGCATTAAAAGACAATATCAATAACCCTTGGAAGAATGGTGGAGGTTACAGTGGAATAAAAAGACAATATCAACGCCCAGTGGAATTGACGTGGATGTCAAAGTAGGTTAACAAGACGGTTTTAATGCCCCTTTGAAGAGTTGTGGAGGTCGCAGTTGAATAAGAAGACAATATAAATGCCCCTTGGAAGAGTGGTGGAGGTCGTAGTGGAAAAAAAGACAATATCAATGCCCCTTGGAAGAGTAGTGGAGGTCGCAGTGGAATAAAAAGACAATATCAATTCCCCGTAGAAGAGACGTGGAGGTCATAGTAGCTTAATAAGATGTTTGTAATGCTTCTTGGAAGAGTGGTGAAGGTCGCAGTGGTTTAAAAAGACAATATCACTGCCCCTTAGAAGAGTGGTGGAGGTAACATTGGAATAAAAAGACAATACCAATGCCCCGTGGAATAGTCATGGAGGTTACAGCAGCTGAACAAGACAGTTTTAATGCCCCTTGGCAGAGTGGTGGAGGTTAGACAGGAATAAAAAGACAATACCAATGCCCTTTGGAAGAGCTGTGGAGTTCAGAGTGGTTTAACCAGACGGTTTTAATGCCCATTGGAAGTGAAGTGGAGGTCACAGTAGCTTAAAAATATGTTTTTAATGACCCTTGGAAAAGTGGCGGAGGTCGCAGTGGATTAAAAAGACAATATCAATGCCCCTTGGAAGAGTGGTGGAGGTGGCAGTGGAATAAAAAGACAATATCAATGACCCTTGGAAGAATGATGGAGGTTGGAGTGAAATAAAAAGACAATTTCAATGCCCCTTGGAAGAGTGGTGGAGGTTAGAGTGGAATAAAAAGACAATGCCAATGCCCCTTGGACGAGCTGTGGAGTTCAGAGTAGTTTAACCAGATGGTTTTATTGTCCCTTGGAAGAGACGTGAAGGTCACTGTAGATTAGCAAGACGATTTTAATGCCCCTTGGAAAAGTGGTGGAGGTCAGAGTGGATTAAAAAGACAATATCAATGCCCCGTGGAAGACACGTGAGGTCACAGTAGCTTAACAAGACAGTTTTAATGCCCCTTGGAAGAGTGGTGGAGTTCGCAATGGAATGAAAAGACAATATCAATGCCCCTTTAAAGAGTGGTGGAGGTTACAGTGAAATAAAAAGACAATATCAATGCCTCTTGAAAGAGCTATGGAGTTCAGAGTGGTTTAACCAGATGGTTTTAATGCCCCTTGGCAGAGTGGCGGAGGTCGCAGTGCATTAAAAAGACAATATCAATACCCCTTGGAAGAATGGTGGAGGTTACAGTGGAATACAAAGACAATATCAATGCCCCTTGGAAGAGCTGTGGAGTTCAGACTGGTTGAACCAGACGGTTTTAATGCCCCTTGGAAGAGATGTGGAGGTCACAGTAGCTTAACAAGACTGTTTTAATGCCTCTTGGAAGAGTGGTGGAGGTCGCAGTGGATTAAAAAGACAATATCAATGCCCCTTAGAAGAGGGGTGGAAGTCCCAGTGTAATAAAAAGACAATATCAATACCCCTTGGAAGAGTGGTGGAGGATACAGTGGAATAAAAAGACAATATCAATGCCCCGTGGAATAGACATGGATGTTACAGTAGTTAAACAAGATGTTTTTAATGCACCTTGGGAGAGTGGTGGAAGTCGTAGTGGAATAAAAAGACAATATCAATGCCTCTTGAAAGAGTGCTGTAGGTTACAGTGGAGTAAAAAGACAATATCAATGACGCTTGCAAGAGCTGTGGAGTTCAGAGTGGTTTAAATTGACAGTTTTAATGCACCTTGGAAGAGACGTGGAGGTCACAGTAGCTTAACAATACAGTTTTAATGCCCCTTGGAAGAGTGGTGGAGGTCACAGTGGATTAAAAAAACAATATCAATGCCACTTGGAAGCGTGGTGAAGGTCCCAATGGAATAAAAATACAATATCAATGCCCCTTGGAAGAGTGGTGGAGGTTACAGTTGAATAAAAAGACAATATCAATGCCCCGTGAAAAAGACGTGGAGGTCACAGTAGCTTAACAAGACGGTTTTAATGCCCCTTGGAAGAGAGGTGGAAGTTGCAGTGGAATAAAAAGACAATATCAATGCCCCTTGGAAGAGTGCTGGAGGTTACAGTGGAATAAAAAGGCAATATCAGTACCCCTTGCAAGAGCTGTGGAGTTCAGAGTGTTTTAAATTGACGAATTTAATGCCCATTGGAAGGGACGTGGAGGTGACAGTAGCTTAACAAGATGGTTTTAATGCCCCTTGGAAGAGTGATGGAGGTCGCCTTGGATTAAAAAGACAATACGAATGCCCCTTGGAAGAGTGGTGGAGGTCGCAGTGGAATAAAAAGACAATATGAATGCCCCTTAGAAGAGTGGTGGAGGTCGCAGTGGAATAAAAATACAATATCAATGCCCCTTGGAAGAGTCGTGGAGGTTACAGTTGAATAAAAAGACAATATCAATGCCTCTTGGAAGAGTGATGGAGGTTACAGTGGAATAAAAAGACAATATCAATGCTCCTTGCAATAGCTGTGGAGTTCAGAGTGGTTTAAATTGACGGTTTTAATGCCCCTGGGAATGGATGTGGAGATGACAGTAGCTTAACAAGATGGTTTTAATGTCCCTTGGAAAAGTGGTGGAGGTCGCATTGGATTAAAAAGACAATATGAATGCCCCATGGAAGAGTGGTGGAGGTCGCAGTGGAATAAAAAGACAATATCAATGCCCCTTGGAAGAGTGGTGGAGGTTACAGTTGAATAAAAAGACAATGTCAATGCCCCTTGGAAGGGTGATGGAGGTTACAGTGGAATAAAAAGACAATATCAATGCCCCTTGGAACAGTGGTGAAGGTTACAGTTAAATAAAAAGAAAATACCAATGCACCGTGGAAGAGATGTGGATGTCACAATAGCTTAACAAGACTGTTTTAATGCCCCTTGGAAGAGTGGTGGAGGTCGCAGTTGATTAAAAAAACAATATCAATGAGCCTTGGAAGAGTGGTGGAGGTTGCAGTGGAATAAAAAGACATTATAAATGCCCATTGGAAGAGTGGTCGAGGTCGCAGTGGAATAAAAAGACAATATCAATGCCCCTTGGACAAGTGGTGGAGGTTACAGTGGAATAAAAAGACAATTTCAATGCCCCGTGGAGGAGACGTGGAGGTCACATTAGCTTAACAAGACGGTTTTAATGCCTCTTGGAGGACTGGTGGTGGTTGCAGAGGAATAAAAATCAATACCAATGCCCCTTGGAAGAGTGGTGGAGGTTACTGTGGAATAAAAAGACAATAATAATGCCCCTTGGAAGAGCTGTGGAGTTCAGAGTGGTATAACCAGAAGGTTTTATTGCTCCTTGGAAGAGACTTGGAGGTCACAGTAACTTAACAAGACTGTTTTAATGCCCCTTTAAAAGACAATATCAATGCCCCTTAGAAGAGTGGTGGAGGTCGCAGTGGAATAAAAAGACAATATCAATGCCCCTTGGAAGAGTGGTGGAGGTCGCAGTGGAATAAAAAAACAATATCAATGACCCTTGGAAGAGTGGTGGAGTTCGCAGTGGAATAAAAAGACAATATCAATGACCCTTGGAAGAGTGGTGGAGGTCGTAGTGGAATAAAAAGACAATATCAATGCCCCGTGGAAGGGACGTGGAGGTCACAGTAGCTTAACAAGATGGTTTTACTGCCCCTTGGAAGAGAGATGAAGGTCGCAGTTGATTAAAAAGACAATATCAATGCCCCTTGGAAGAGTGGTGGAGGTCGCAGTGGAATAAAAAGACAATATCAATGCCGCTTGGAAGAGTGGTGGATGTTAAAGTCTAATAAAAAGACAATATCAATGCCTCTTGTAAGAGCTGTGGAGTTCAGAGTGTTTAACCAGACGGTTTTAATGCCCCTTGATAGAGACGAGGAGGTCACAGTAGCTTAACAAGACTGTTTTAATGCCCCTTGGAAGAGTGGTGAAGATCGTTGGAGATTTAAAACACAATATCAATGCCCCTTAGAAGAGTGGTGGAGGTCGCAGTGGAATAAAAAGACAATATCAATGCCCCTTGGAAGTTTGGTGGAGGTAACAGTGGAATAAAAAGACAATATCAATGCCCCTTGGAGAAGTGGTCGAGTTTACATTGGAATAAAAAGACAATATCAATGCCCTGTGTAAGAAACTTGGAGGTCACAGTAGCTTAAAATGGCGGTTTTAATGCCCCTTGGAAGAGTCGTGGACGTCGCAGAGGAATAAAAAGACAATATCAATGCACTTGGAAGAGTGCAGAAGGTTACAATGGAATAAAAAGACATTGTCAATGCCCTTCGAAGAGCTGTGGAGCTCAGAGCGGTTTAACCAGACGGTTTTAATGCCACTTGGAAGAGACTTGGAGGTCACAGTGGCTTACCAAGACGGTTTTAATGCCCTTTGAACGAGTGGTGGAGGACGCACTGGAATAAAAAGACAATATCAATGCCCCGTGGAAGCGACGTAGAGGTCACAGTAGCATAACAAGACGGTTTTAATGCCCATTGGAAGAGTTATGGAGGTCGCAGTGGATAAAAAAGGCAATATCAAAGCCCCTTGGAAGAGTGGTGGAGGTCGCAGTGAAAAACAGAGACAATATCAATGCCTCTTGGAAGAGCTGTGGAGTACAGAGTGGTTAAACCAGACAGATTAATGCCCTGTGGAAGAGACGTGGAGGTCACAGTAGCTTATCCGACTGTTTTAATGCCCCTTGGAACAGTGCTGGAGGTCGCAGTGGATTAAAAAGACAATATCAAAGCCCCTTAGAAGAGTGGTGGAGGTTGCACTGGAATAAAAAGACAATACCAATTCCACTTGGAAGAGATGTGGAGGTCGCAGTGGAATAAAAAGACAATATCATTGCCTCGTGGAAGAGACTTGGAGGTCACAGTAGCTTAACAAGATGGTTTTAATGCCCCTTGGAAGAGAGGTGGAGGTCGCAGTGGAATAAAAAGACAATATCAATGCCCCTTGGAAGAGTGGTGGAGGTTACAGTGGAATAAAAAGACAATATCAATGACCCTTTGAAGAGTGGTGGAGGTAGCAGTGGAATAAAAAGACAATATTAATGCCCCTTGGAAGAGTGGTGGAGGTCGCAGTAAAATAAAAAGACAATATCAATGCCCCTTGGAAGAGTGGTGGATGTTACAGTGAAATAAAAAGACAATATCAATGCCCCTTGGAAGAGCTGTGGAGTTCACAGTGGTTTAACCAGAAGATTTTAAGGCCCCGTGGAATAAACGTGGAGGTCACAGTAGCTAAACAAGATGGTTTTAATGCTTCTTGGAAGAGTGCTGGAGGTCGCAGTGGATTAAAAAGACAATATCAATGCCCCTTGGAAGAGTGGTGGAGGTCGCAGTAAAATAAAAAGACAATATCAATGCCCCTTGGAAGAGTGGTGGATGTTACAGTGAAATAAAAAGACAATATCAATGCCCCTTGGAAGAGCTGTGGAGTTCACAGTGGTTTAACCAGAAGATTTTAAGGCCCCATGGAATAAACGTGGAGGTCACAGTAGCTAAACAAGATGGTTTTAATGCTTCTTGGAAGAGTGCTGGAGGTCGCAGTGGATTAAAAAGACAAAATCAATGCCCCTTGGAAGAGTGGTGGAGGTTGCACTGGAATAAAAAGACAATACCAATTCCCCTTGGAAGAGATGTGGAGGTCGCAGTGGAATAAAAAGACAATATCAATGCCTCTTGCAAGAGCTGTGGAGTTCAGAGTGGTTTAAATTGACGGTTTTAATGCCCCTTGGAAGAGATGTGGAGGTCACAGTAGCTTAACAAGACGGTTTTAATGCCCCTTGGAAGAGTGGTGGAGGTTGCAGTCGAATGAAAAGACAATGTCAATGCCTCTTGGAAGAGCTGTGGAGTTAAGAGTTGTTTAACCAGACGGTTTTAATACCCCTTGGAAGAGATGGGGAGGTCACAGTAGCTTATCAAAACTGTTTTAATGACCCTTGGAAGAGTGGTGGAGGACGCAGTGGATTAAAAAGACAATATCAATGCCCCTTAGAAGAGTGGTGGAGGTCGAAGTGGAATAAAAAGACAATATCAATACCATTTGGAAGAGACGTGGAGGTCGCAGTGGAATAAAAAGACAATATCAATGCCTAGTGGAAGAGAGTTGGAGGTCACAGTAGCTTAACAAGATGGTTTTAATGCCCCTTGGAAGAGAGGTGGAGATCGCAGTGGAATAAAAAGACAATATCAATGCCCCTTGGAAGAGTGTTGGAGGTTTCAAGGGAATAAAAAGACAATATCAATGCCCCTTGGAAGAGTTGTGGAGTTCACAGTGGTTTAACCAGAAGGTTTTAAGGCACCGTGGAATAGACGTGGAGGTCACAGTAGCTAAACAAGACGGTTTTAATGCTTCTTGGAAGAGTGGTGGAGGTCGCAATGGATTAAAAATACATTATCAATGCCCCTTGGAAGAGTGGTGAATGTCGCAGTGGAATAAAAAGAAAATATCAATGCCCCTTAGAAGAGGGGTGGAGGTTACAGTGGAAAAAAAAGACAATATCAATTTTCCTTGGAAGAGGGGTGAAGGTCGCAGTGGAATCAAAAGACAATATCAATGCCCTTTGAAAGAGTGGTGGAGGTCGCAGTGGAATAAAAAGACAATATCAATGCCCCGTGGAAGGACGTGGAGGTCACAGTAGCTTAACAAGACAGTTTTAATGCCCCTTGGAAGAGTGGTGGAGGTCGCAGTGGATTAAAAAGACTATCAAATCCCCTTGGAAGAGTGGTGGCGGTCGAAGAGGAATAAAAAGACAATATCAATGCCCCTTGGAAGAGTGGTGGAGGTTACAGTTGAATAAAAAGACAATATCAATGCCTCTTGGAAGAGCTGTGGAGTTCAGAGTGCTTTAACCATGCTGTTTTAATGCCCCTTGGAATAGACGTGGAGGTCACAGAAGCTTATCAAGACTGTTTTAAAGCCCCTTGGAGGAGTGGTAGAGGTTGCAGTGGATTAAAAAGACAATTTCAATGCCCCTTGGAAGAGTGGTGGAGGTTACAGTGGAATAAAAAGACAATATCAATGTCCTTTGGAAGAATGGTGGAGGTTACAGTGGAATAAATAGACAATATCAATGCCCCTTGGAAGAGCGGTGGAGGTTCCAATTAAATAAAAAGACAATATCAATGTCCATTGGAAGAGACGTGGAGGTCACATTGGAATAAAAAGACAATATTAATGCCCCTTGGAAGAGTGGTGGAGGTTACAGTGGAATAGAAAGACAATATCAATGCCCTGTGTAAGAAACTTGGAGGTCACAGTAGCTTAACAAGACGGTTTTAATGCCCCTTGGAATCGTGGTGGACGTCGCAGATGAATAAAAAGACAATATCAATGCACTTGGAAGACTGCAGAAGTTTACTATGGAATAAAAAGACATTGTCAATGCCCTTTGGAAGAGCTGTGGAGCTCAGAGCGGTTTAACCAGACGGTCTTAATGCGCCTTGGAAGAGACTTGGAGGTCACAGTAGCTTAACAAGATGGTTCTAATGCCCCTAGTAAGAGAGGTGGAGGTCACAGTGGAATAAAAATACATTATAAATGCCCCTTGGAAGAGTGGTCGAGGTCGCAGTGGAATAAAAAGACAATATCAATGCCCCTTGGGTAAGTGGTGGAGGTTACAGTGGAATAAAAAGACAATTTCAATGCCCCGTGGAAGAGACGTGGAGGTCACATTAGCTTAACAAGACGGTTTTAATGCCTCTTGGAGGACTGGTGGTGGTTGCAGTGGAATAAAAAGACAATATCAATGCCCCTTGGAAGAGTGGTGGAGGTTACAGTGGAATAAAAAGACAATATCAATGACCCTTGGAAGAGTGGTGGAGGTAGCAGTGGAATAAAAAGACAATATTAATGCCCCTTGGAAGAGTGGTGGAGGTCGCAGTAAAATAAAAAGACAATATCAATGCCCCTTGGAAGAGTGGTGGAGGTTACAGTGAAATAAAAAGACAATATCAATGCCCCTTGGAAGAGCTGTGGAGTTCACAGTGGTTTAACCAGAAGATTTTAAGGCACCGTGGAATAGACGTGGAGGTCACAGTAGCTAAACAAGATGAAATTAATGCTTCTTGGAAGAGTGCTGGAGGTCGCAGTGGATTAAAAAGACAAAATCAATGCCCCTTGGAAGAGTGGTGGAGGTTACAGTGGAATAAAAAGACAATATCAGTGCCTCTTGCACGAGCTGTGGAGTTCAGAGTGGTTTAAATTGACGGTTTAAATGACCCTTGGAAGAGATGTGGAGGTCACAGTATCTTAACAAGACGGTTTTAATGCCCCTTGGAAGAGTGGTGGAGGTTACAGTCGAATGAAAAGATAATGTCAATGCCTCTTGGAAGAGCTGTGGAGTTCAGAGTTGTTTAACCAGTCGGTTTTAATACCCCTTGGAAGAGACGTGGAGGTCACAGTAGCTTATCAAAACTGTTTTAATGACCCTTGGAAGAGTGGTGGAGGTCGCAGTGGATTAAAAAGACAATATCAATGCCCCTTAGAAGAGTGGTGGAGGTCGCAGTGGAATAAAAAGACAATATCAATACCACTTGGAAGAGACGTGGAGGTCGCAGTGGAATAAAAAGACAATATCAATACCTCGTGGAAGAGAGTTGGAGGTCACAGTAGCTTAACAAGATGGTTTTAATGCCCCTTGGAAGAGAGGTGGAGGTCGCAGTGGAATAAAAAAACAATATCAATGCCCCTTGGAAGAGTGGTGGAGGTTACAGTGGAATAAAAAGACAATATTAATGCCCCTTGGAAGAGTGGTGAGGTCGCAGTAAAATAAAAAGACAATATCAATGCCCCTTGGAAGAGTGGTGGAGGTTGCAAGGGAATAAAAAGACAATATCAATGCCCCTTGGAAGAGTTGTGGAGTTCACAGTGGTTTAACTAGAAGGTTTTAAGGCACCGTGGAATAGACATGGAGGTCACAGTAGCTAAACAAAACGGTTTTAATGCTTCTTGAAAGAGAGATGGAGGTCGCAGTGGATTAAAAAGACCAAATCTATGCCCCTTGGAGGAGTGGTGGAGGTTACAGTGGAATAAAAAGACAATATCAATGCCTCTTGCAAGAGCTGTGGAGTTCAGAGTGGTTGAAATTGACGGTTTTAATGCCCCTTGAAAGAGATGTGGAGGTCACAGTAGCTTAACAAAATGGCTTTAATGCCACTTGGAAGAGTGGTGGAGGTCGCAGTGGATTAAAAATACATTATAAATGCCCCTTGGAAGAGTGGTGGATGTCGCAGTGGAATAAAAAGAAAATATCAATGCCCCTTAGAAGAGAGGTGGAGGTTACAGTGGAAAAAAAAGACAATATCAATGTTCCTTGGAAGAGGAGTGAAGGTCGCAGTGGAATCAAAAGACAATATCAATGCCCTTTGGAAGAGTGGTGGAGGCCGCAGTGGAATAAAAAGACAATATCAATGCCCCTTGGAAGAGTGGTGGAGGTTACAGTTGAATAAAAAGACAATATCAATGCCTCTTGGAAGAGCTGTGGAGTTCAGAGTGGTTTAACCATGCTGTTTTAATGCCCATTGGAATAGACGTGGAGGTCACAGAAGCTTATCAAGACTGTTTTAAAGCCTCTTGGAGTAGTGGTAGAGGTTGCATTGGATTAAAAAGACAATTTCAATGCTCCTTGGAAGAGTGGAGGAGGTTACAGTGGAATAAAAAGACAACATCAATGCCGCTTGGAAGAGTGGTGGAGGTTACAGTGGAATAAAAAGACAATATCAATGCCCCTTGGAAGAGCGGTGGAGGTTCCAATTAAATAAAAAGACAATATCAATGCCCCTTGGAAGAGTGTTGGGGGTTAGAGTGGAACAAAAAGACAATATCAATGCCCATTGGAAGAGCTGTGGAGTTCACAGTGATTTAACCAGAAAGTTTTAATGCACCTTGCAATAGATGTGGAGGTCACAGTAGCTTAACAAGATGGTTTCAATGCTTCTTGGAAGAGTGATGGAGGTCGCAGTGGATTAAAAAGACAATATCAATGCCCCTTGGAAGAGTGGTGGAGGTTACAGTGGAATAAAAAGACAATATCAATGCCCTGTGTAAGAAACTTGGAGGTCACAGTAGCTTAACAAGACGGTTTTAATGCCCCTTGGAAGAGTGGTGGACGTGGCAGTTGAATAAAAAGACAATATCAATGCACTTGGAAGAGTGCAGAAGTTTACTATGGAATAAAAAGACATTGTCAATGCCCTTTGGAAGAGCTGTGGAGCTCAGAGCGGTTTAACCAGACGGTCTTAATGCCCCTTGGAAGAGACTTGGAGGTCACAGTAGCTTAACAAGATGGTTCTATTGCCCCTAGGAAGAGAGGTGGAAGTCACAGTGGATTAAAAATACAATATCAATGCCCCATGAAAGAGTGGTGGAAGTTACAGTGAAATAAAAAGACAATATCAATGACCATTGGAAGAGCTGTGGAGTACAGAGTGGTTTAACCAAACGGTTTTAGTGCCCCTTGGAAGAGACATGGAGGTCACAGTAGCTTAACAAGATGGTTTTAATGCCCCTTGGAAGAGTGGTGGAGGTCGCAGTGGATTAAAAAGACAATATCAATGAACCTTGGAAAAGTGGTGGAGGTCGCAGTGGAATAAAAAGACAATATCAATGCCCCTTGGAAGAGTGGTGGAGGTTACAGTGGAATAAAAAGACAATATCAATGCCTCTTGGAAGAGTGGTGGAGGTTACAGTGGAATAAAAATACAATATCAATGCCCCGTGGAAGAGACGTGGAGGTCACAGTAGCTTAACAAGACGGTTTTAATTCCTCTTGGAGGACTGGTGGAGGTCGCAGTGGAATAAAAAGACAATATCAATGCCCCTTGGAAGAGTGGTGGAGGTAAAAGTGGAATAAAAAGACAATAATAATGCCCCTTGGAAGAGCTGTGGAGTTCAGAGTGGTATAACCAGACGGTTTTAACGCTCCTTGGAAGAGACGTGGAGGTCACAGTAACTTAACAAGACGGTTTTAATGCCCCTTGGAAGAGTGGTGGAGGTTGCAGTGGAATAAAAAAACAATATCAATGCCCCTTGGAAGATTGGTGGAGGTTACAGTGGAATAAAAAGACAAAATCAATGCCCCGTGGAAGAGATGTGGAGGTCACTGTAGCTTAACAATATGGTTTTAATGCCCATTGGAAGAGTGGTGGAGATCGCAGTGGATTAAAAATACAATATCAATGCCCCTTAGAAGAGTGGTGGAGGTTACAGAGGAATAAAAAGACAATATCAATTCCACTTGGAAGAGATATGGAGGTCGCAGTGGAATAAAAAGACAATATCAATGTCTCGTGGAAGAGACTTGGAGGTCACAGTAGCTTAACAAGATGGTTTTAATGCCACTTGGAAGAGAGGTGGAGGTCACAGTGGAATAAAAAGACAATATCAATGCCCCTTTGGAAGAGTGGTGGAGGTTACAGTGGAATAAAAAGACAATATCAATGACTCTTGGAAGAGTTGTGGAGGTCGCAGTGGAATAAAAAGACAATATTAATGCCCCTTGGAAAAATGGTGGAGGTCGCAGTAAAATAAAAAGACAATATCAATGCCCCTTGGAAGACTGGTGGAGGTTACAGTGGAATAAAAAGACAATATCAATGCCCCTTGGAAGAGCTGTGGAGTTCACAGTGGTTTAACCAGAAGGTTTTAAGGCACAGTGGAATAGACGTGGAGGTCACAGTAGCTAAACAAGACGGTTTTAATGCTTCTTCGAAGAGAGATGGAGGTCGCAGTGGATTAAAAAGACAAAATCAATGCCCCTTAGAAGAGTGGTGGAGGTTACAGTGGAATAAAAAGACAATCTCAATGCCTCTTGCAAAAGCTGTGGATATCAGAGTGGTTTAAATTGACGGTTTTAATGCCCCTTGGAAGAGACGTGGAGGTCACAGTAGGTTAACAAGACGGTTATAATGCCCCTTGGAAGAGTGGTGGAGGTCGCAGTGGATTAAAAAGATATTATCGATGCCCCTTGGAAGAGTGGTGGAGGTCGCAGTGGTTTAAAAAAAACATTATCGATGCCCCTTGGAAGAGTGGTGGAGGTCGCAGTGGAATAAAAAGACAATATCAATGTCCCTTGGAAGAGTGGTGGAGGTCGCAGTGGATTAAAAAGACAATACCAATGCCCCTTGGAAGAGTGGTGGAGGTCGCAGTGGAATAAAAAGACAATATCAATGCCCCGTGGAAGGGGCGTGGAGGTCAAAGTAGCTTCACAAGACGGTTTTAATGCCCCTTGGAAGAGAGGAGGAGGTCGCAGTTGATTAAAAAGACAATATCAATGCCCCTTGGAAGAGTGGTGGAGGTCGCAGTGGAATAAAAAGACAGTATCAATGCCGCTTGGAAGAGTGGTGGATGTTACAGTCGAATAAAAAGACAATATCAATGCCTCTTGTTTGAGCTTTGGAGTTCAGGGTGTTTAAACAGACGGTTTTAATGCCCTTTGGAAGAAACGAGGAGGTCACAATAGCTTAACAAGACTGTTTTAATGGCCCTTGGAAGAGTGGTGGAGATCGTTGTGGATTTAAAAGACAATATCAATGCCCTTTAGAAGAGTGGTGGAGGTCGCAGTGGAATAAAAAGACAATATCAATGCCCCTTGGAAGATTGGTGGAGGTAACAGTGGAATAAAAAGACAATATCAATGCCCCTTGGAAGAGTGGTGGAGGTTACAGTGGAATAAAAAGACAATATCAACGCCCTGTGTAAGAAACTTAGAGGGCACAGTAGATTAACAAGACGGTTTTAATGCCCCTTGGAGGAGTCGTGGACATCGCAGAAGAATAAAAAGACAATATCAATGCACTTGGAAGAGTGGTGGAGGATACAATCGAATAAAAAGACAATATCAATGCCTCTTGGAAGAGCTGTGGAGTACAGAGTGGTTTAACAAGACGGTTTAATGCACCTTGGAAGAGACGTGGTGGTCACAGTAGCTTATCAATACTGTTTTAATGCCCCTTTGAAGAGTGGTGGAGGTCGCAGTGGATTAAAAAGACAATATGCATGCCCCTTGGAAGAATAGTGGAGGTCGCAGTGGAATAAAAAGACAATATCAATGCCCCTTGGAAGAATGGTGGAGGTTACAGTTGAATAAAAAGACAATATCAATGCCCCTTGGAAGAGTGATGGAGGTTACAGTGAAATAAAAAGACAATATCAAAGCCCCTTGGAACAGTGGTGGAGGTTACAGTTAAATAGAAAGACAATATCAATGCCCCGTGGAAGAGATGTGGAGGTCACAATAGCTTAACAAGACGGTTTTAATGCCCCTTGGAAGAGTGGTGGAGGTCGCAGAGGATTAAAAAGACAAAATCAATGCCCCTTGGAAGAGTGGTGGAGGTTACAGTGGAATAAAAAGACAATATCAATGCCTCTGGCAAGAGCTGTGGAGTTCAGAGTGGTTTAAATTGACGGTTTTAATGCCCCTTGGAAGAGACGTGGAAGACACAGTAGCTTAACAAGACGGTTTTAATGCCCCTTGGAAGAGGGGTGGAGGTTACAGTCGAATAAAAAGACAATATCAATGCCTCTTGGAAGAGCTGTGGAGTTCAGAGTGGTTTAACCAGACAGTTTGAATGCCCCTTGGAAGAGAAGTGGAGGTCACAGTAGCTTATCAAAACTGTTTTATTGCCCCTTGGAAGAGTGGTGGAGGTCACAGTGGATTAAAAAGACAATATCAATGCCCCTTAGAAGAGTGGTGGAGGTCGCAGTGAAATAAAAAGACAATATCAATTCCACTTGGAAGAGATATGGAGGTCGCAGTGGAATAAAAAGACAATATCAATGCCTCGTGGAAGAGACTTGGAGGTCACAGTAGCTTAACAAGATGGTTTTAATGCCACTTGGAAGAGAGGTGGAGGTCACAGTGGAATAAAAAGACAATATCAATGTCCCTTGGAAGAGTGGTGGAGGTTACAGTGGAATAAAAAGACAATATCAATGACTCTTGGAAGAGTTGTGGAGGTCGCAGTGGAATAAAAAGACAATATTAATGCCACTTGGAAAAATGGTGGAGGTCGCAGTAAAATAAAAAGACAATATCAATGCCCCTTGGAAGACTGGTGGAGGTTACAGTGGAATAAAAAGACAATATCAATGCCCCTTGGAAGAGCTGTGGAGTTCACAGTGGATTAACCAGAAGGTTTTAAGGCACAGTGGAATAGACGTGGAGGTCACAGTAGCTAAACAAGACGGTTTTAATGCTTCTTCGAAGAGAGATGGGGGTCGCAGTGGATTAAAAAGACAAAATCAATGTCCCTTAGAAGAGTGGTGGAGGTTACAGTGGAATAAAATTACAATCTCAATGCCTCTTGCAAGAGCTGTGGATATCAGAGTGGTTTAAATTGACGGTTTTAATGCCCCTTGGAAGAGACGTGGAGGTCACAGTAGGTTAACAAGACGGTTATAATGCCCCTTGGAAGAGTGGTGGAGGTCGCAGTGGATTAAAAAGACATTATCGATGCCCCTTGGAGGAGTGGTGGAGGTCGCAGTGGATTGAAAAAAACATTATCGATGCCCCTTGGAAGAGTGGTGGAGGTCGCAGTGGAATAAAAAGAAAATATCAATGTTCCTTGGAAGAAGAGTGAAGGTCGCAGTGGAATAAAAAGACAATATCAATGTCCCTTGGAAGAGTGGTGGAGGTCGCAGTGGATTAAAAAGACAATACCAATGCCCCTTGGAAGAGTGGTGGAGGTCGCAGTGGAATAAAAAGACAATATCAATGCCCCGTGGAAGGGACGTGGAGGTCAAAGTAGCTTCACAAGACGGTTTTAATGCCCCTTGTAAGAGAGGAGGAGGTCGCAGTTGATTAAAAAGACAATATCAATGCCCCTTGGAAGAGTGGTGGAGGTCGCAGTGGAATAAAAAGACAGTATCAATGCCGCTTGGAAGAGTGGTGGATGTTACAGTCGAATAAAAAGACAATATCAATGCCTCTTGTAAGAGCTGTGGAGTTCAGGGTGTTTAAACAGACGGTTTTAATGCCCTTTGGAAGAAACGAGGAGGTCACAATAGCTTAACAAGACTGTTTTAATGGCCCTTAGAAGAGTGGTGGAGATCGTTGTGGATTTAAAAGACAATATCAATGCCCTTTAGAAGAGTGGTGGAGGTCGCAGTGGAATAAAAAGACAATATCAATGCCCCTTGGAAGATTGGTGGAGGTAACAGTGGAATAAAAAGACAATATCAATGCCCCTTGGAAGAGTGGTGGAGGTTACAGTGGAATAAAAAGACAATATCAACGCCCTGTGTAAGAAACTTAGAGGGCACAGTAGATTAACAAGACGGTTTTAATGCCCCTTGGAAGAGTCGTGAACATCGCAGAAGAATAAAAAGACAATATCAATGCACTTGGAAGAGTGGTGGAGGATACAATCGAATAAAAAGACAATATCAATGCTTCTTGGAAGACCTGTGGAGTACAGAGTGGTTTAACAAGACGGTTTAATGCCCCTTGGAAGAGACGTGGTGGTCACAGTAGCTTATCAATACTGTTTTAATGCCCCTTTGAAGAGTGGTGGAGGTCGCAGTGGAGTAAAAAGACAATATGCATGCCCCTTGGAAGAATAGTGGAGGACGCAGTGGAATAAAAAGACAATATCAATGCCCCTTGGAAGAATGGTGGAGGTTACAGTTGAATAAAAAGACAATATCAATGCCCCTTGGAAGAGTGATGGAGGTTACAGTGAAATAAAAAGACAATATCAAAGCCCCTTGGAAGAGTGGTGGAGGTCGCAGAGGATTAAAAAGACAAAATCAATGCCCCTTGGAAGAGTGGTGGAGGTTACAGTGGAATAAAAAGACAATATCAATGCCTCTGGCAAGAGCTGTGGAGTTCAGAGTGGTTTAAATTGACGGTTTTAATGCCCCTTGGAAGAGACGTGGAGGACACAGTAGCTTAACAAGACGGTTTTAATGCCCCTTGTAAGAGGGGTGGAGGTTACAGTCGAATAAAAAGACAATATCAATGCCTCTTGGAAGAGCTGTGGAGTTCAGAGTGGTTTAACCAGACGGTTTGAATGCCCCTTGGAAGAGAAGTGGAGGTCACAGTAGCTTATCAAAACTGTTTTATTGCCCCTTGGAAGAGTGGTGGAGGTGACAGTGGATTAAAAAGACAATATCAATGCCCCTTAGAAGAGTGGTGGAGGTCGCAGTGGAATAAAAAGACAATATCAATTCCACTTGGAAGAGATATGGAGGTCGCACTGGAATAAAAAGACAATATCAATGCCTCGTGGAAGAGACTTGGAGGTCACAGTAGCTTAACAATATGGTTTTAATGCCACTTGGAAGAGAGGTGGAGGTCACAGTGGAATGAAAAGACAATATCAATGCCCCTTGGAAGAGTGGTGGAGGTTACAGTGGAATAAAAAGACAATATCAATGACTCTTGGAAGAGTTGTGGAGGTCGCAGTGGAATAAAAAGACAATATTAATGCCCCTTGGAAAAATGGTGGAGGTCGCAGTAAAATAAAAAGACAATATCAATGCCCCTTGGAAGACTGGTGGAAGTTACAGTGGAATAAAAAGACAATATCAATTCCCCTTGGAAGAGCTGTGGAGTTCACAGTGGTTTAACCAGAAGGTTTTAAGGCACAGTGGAATAGACGTGGAGGTCACAGTAGCTAAACAAGACGGTTTTAATGCTTCTTCGAAGAGAGATGGAGGTCGCAGTGGATTAAAAAGACAAAATCAATGCCCCTTAGAAGAGTGGTGGAGGTTACAGTGGAATAAAAAGACAATCTCAATACCTCTTGCAAGAGCTGTGGATATCAGAGTGGTTTAAATTGACGGTTTTAATGCCCCTTGGAAGAGACGTGGAGGTCACAGTAGGTTAACAAGGCGGTTATAATGCCCCTTGGAAGAGTGGTGGAGGTCGCAGTGGATTAAAAAGACATTATCGATGCCCCTTGGAAGAGTGGTGGAGGTCGCAGTGGATTAAAAAAAACATTATCGATGCCCGTTGGAAGAGTGGTGGAGGTCGCAGTGGAATAAAAAGAAAATATCAATGTTCCTTGGAAGAAGAGTGAAGGTCGCAGTGGAATAAAAAGACAATATCAATGTCCCTTGGAAGAGTGGTGGAGGTCGCAGTGGATTTAAAATAAAAGACAATACCAATGCCCCTTGGAAGAGTGGTGGAGGTCGCAGTGGAATAAAAAGACAATATCAATGCCCCGTGGAAGGGACGTGGAGGTCAAAGTAGCTTCACAAGACGGTTTTAATGCCCCTTGGAAGAGAGGAGGAGGTCGCAGTTGATTAAAAAGACAACATCAATTCCCCTTGGAAGAGATGTGAAGGTCGCAGTGGAATAAAAAGACAATATCACTGACCCTTGGAAGAGTGGTGGAGATCGCAGTGGAATAAAAAGACAATATTAATGCCCCTTGGAAGAGTGGTGGAGGTCGCAGTGCATTAAAAAGACAATAACAATACCCCTCGGAAGAATGGTGGAGGTCGCAGTGGATTAAAAAGACATTATCGATGCCCCTTGGAAGAGTGGTGGAGGTCGCAGTGGATTAAAAAAAACATTATCGATGCCCCTTGGAAGAATGGTGGAGGTCGCAGTGGAATAAAAAGAAAATATCAATGCCCCTTAAAAGAGTGGTGGAGGTTACAGTGGAAAAAAAAGACAATATCAATGTTCCTTGGAAGAAGAGTGAAGGTCGCAGTGGAATAAAAAGACAATATCAATGTCCCTTGGAAGAGTGGTGGAGGTCGCAGTGGATTAAAAAGACAATACCAATGTCCCTTGGAAGAGTGGTGGAGGTCGCAGTGGAATAAAAAGACAATATCAATGCCCCGTGGAAGGGACGTGGAGGTCAAAGTAGCTTCACAAGACGGTTTTAATGCCCCTTGGAAGAGAGGAGGAGGTCGCAGTTGATTAAAAAGACAATATCAATGCCCCTTGGAAGAGTGGTGGAGGTCGCAGTGGAATAAAATGACAATATCAATGCCGCTTGGAAGAGTGGTAGATGTTACAGTCGAATAAAAAGACAATATCAATGCCTCTTGTAAGAGCTGTGAAGTTCAGGGTGTTTAAACAGACGGTTTTAATGCCCTTTGGAAGAAACGAGGAGGTCACAGTAGCTTAACAAGTCTGTTTTAATGGCCCTTGGAAGAGTGGTGGAGATCGTTGTGGATTTAAAAGACAATATCAATGCCCTTTAGAAGAGTGGTGGAGGTTGCAGTGGAATAAAAAGACAATATCAATGCCCCTTGGAAGATTGGTGGAGGTAACAGTGGAAAAAAGAAAGACAATATCAATGCCCCTTGGAAGAGTGGTGGAGGTTACAGTGGAATAAAAAGACAATATCAACGCCCTGTGTAAGAAACTTGGAGGTCACAGTAGATTAACAAGACGGTTTTAATGCCCCTTGGAAGAGTCGTGGACATCGCAGAAGAATAAAAAGACAATATCAATGCACTTGGAAGAGTGGTGGAGGATACAATCGAATAAAAAGACAATATCAATGCCTCTTGGAAGAGCTGTGGAGTACAGAGTGGTTTAACCAGATGGTTTAATGCCCCTTGGAAGAGACGTGGTGGTCACAGTAGCTTATCAATACTGTTTTAATGCCCCTTGGAAGAGTGGTGGAGGTCGCAGTGGTTTAAAAAGACAATATCAATGCAACTTAGAAGAGTGGTGGAGGTCACAGTGGAATAAAAAGACAATATCAATTCCCTTGTAAGAGATGTGAAGGTCGCAGTGGAATAAAAAGACAATATCAATGCCCCTTGGAAGAGTGGTGGAGGTTACAGTGGAATAAAAAGACAATATCACTGACCCTTGGAAGAGTGGTGGAGATCGCAGTGGAATAAAAAGACAATATTAATGCCCCTTGGAAGAGTGGTGGAGGTCGCAGTGCATTAAAAAGACAATAACAATACCCCTTGGAAGAATGGTGGAGGTTACAGTGGAATAAAAAGACAATATCAATGCCCCTTGGAAGAGCTGTGGAGTTCAGAGTGGCTTAACCAGACGGTTTTAATGCCCCTTGGAAGAGATGTGGAGGTCACTTTAGCTTAACAAGACAGTTTTAATGCCTCTTGGAAGAGTGGTGGAGGTCGCAGTGGATTAAAAAGACAATATCAATGCCCCTTAGAAGAGAGGTGGTAATCGCAGTGGAATAAAAAGACAATATCAATACCCCTTGGAAGAGTGGTGGAGGATACAGTGGAATAAAAAGACAATATCAATGCCCCGTGGAATAGACATGGACGTTACAGTAGCTAAACAAGGTGTTTTTAATGCACCTTGGTAGAGTGGTGGAAGTCGTAGTGGAATGAAAAGACAATATCAATGCCCCTTGAAAGAGTGCTGTAGGTTACAGTGGAGTAAAAAGACAATATCAATGCCTCTTGCAAGAGCTGTGGAGTTCAGAGTGGTTTAAATTGACGGTTTTAATGCATGTTGGAAGAGATGTGGAGGTCACAGTAGCTTAACAATACGGTTTTTATGCCCCTTGGAAGAGTGGTGGAGGTCGCAGTGGATTAAAAAGACAATATCAATGCCACTTGGAAGAGTGGTGAAGGTCCAAGTGGAATAAAAAGACAATATCAATGCCCCTTGGAAGAGTGGTGGAGGTTACAGTGGAATAAAAAGACAATATCAATGCCCCGTGAAAGAGACGTGGATGTCACAGTAGCTTAACAAGACGGTTTTAATGCCCCTTGGAAGAGAGGTGGAAGTTGCAGTGGAATAAAAAGACAATATCAATGCCACTTGGAAGAGTGCTGGAGGTTATATTGGAATAAAAAGACCATATCAATGCCCCTTGCAAGAGCGTTGAAGTTCAGAGTGGTTTATATTGACGGTTTTAATGCCCCTTGGAAGGGACGTGGAGGTGACAGTAGCTTAACAAGACGGTTTTAATGCCCCATTGAAGAGTGGTGGAGGTCGCAGTGGTTTAAAAAGATAATATGAATGCCCCTTGGAAGAGTGGTGGAGGTTGCAGTGGAATAAAAAGACAATATCAATGCACCTTGGAAGAGTGGTGGAGGTTACAGTTAAATAAAAAGACAATATCAATGCCCTGTGGAAGAGATGTGGAGGTCACAATAGTTTAACAAGACGGTTTTAATGCCTCTTGGAAGAGTGGTAGAGGTCACAGTGGATTAAAAAGACAAAATCAATGCCCCTTGGAAGAGTGGTGGAGGTTACAGTGGAATAAAAAGACAATATCAATGCCTCTTGCAAGAGCTGTGGAGTTCAGAGTGCTTTAATTTGACGGTTTTAATGCCCCTTGGAAGAGAAGTGGAGGACACAGTAGCTTAACAAGACGGTTTTAATGCCCCTTGGAAGAGGGGTGGAGGTTACAGTCGAATAAAAAGAAAATATCAATGCCTCTTGGAAGAGCTGTGGAGTTCAGAGTGGTTTAACAAGACGGTTATAATGCCCCTTGGAAGAGACGTGGAGGTCAAAGTAGCTTATCAAAACAGTTTTAATGCCCCATGGAAGAGTGGTGGAGGTCACAGTGGATTAAAAAGACAATATCAATGCCCCTTAGAAGAGTGGTGGAAGTTACAGTGGAAAAAAAAGACAATATCAATGTTCCTTGGAAGAAGAGTGAAGGTCGCAGTGGAATAAAAAGACAATATCAATGTCCCTTGAAAGAGTGGTGGAGGTCGCAGTGGATTAAAAAGACAATAGCAATGCCCCTTGGAAGAGTGGTGGAGGTCGCAGTGGAATAAAAAGACAATATCAATGCCCCGTGGAAGGGACGTGGAGGTCAAAGTAGCTTCACAAGACGGTTTTAATGCCCCTTGAAAGAGAGGTGGAGGTCGCAGTTGATTAAAAAGACAATATCAATGCCCCTTGGAAGAGTGGTGGAGTTCGCAGTGGAATAAAAAGACAGTATCAATGCCGCTTGAAAGAGTGGTGGATGTTACAGTCGAATAAAAAGACAATATCAATGCCTCTTGTAAGAGCTGTGGAGTTCAGGGTGTTTAAACAGACGGTTTTAATGCCCTTTGGAAAAAAAGAGGAGGTCACAGTAGCTTAACAAGACTGTTTAAATGGCCCTTGGAAGAGTGGTGGAGATCGTTGTGGATTTAAAAGACAATATCAATGCCCTTTAGAAGAGTGGTGGAGGTCGCAGTGGAATAAAAAGACAATATCAATGCCCCTTGGAAGATTGGTGGAGGTAACAGTGGAATAAAAAGACAATATCAATGCCCCTTGGAAGAGTGGTGGAGGTTACAGTGGAATAAAAAGACAATATCAACGCCCTGTGTAAGAAACTTGGAGGTCACAGTAGCTTAACAAGACGGTTTTAATGCCCCTTGGAAGAGTCGTGGACATCGCAGAGGAATAAAAAGACAATATCAATGCACTTGGAAGAGTGGTGGAGGATACAATCGAATAAAAAGACAATATCAATGCCTCTTGGAAGAGCTGTGGAGTACAGAGTGGTTTAACCAGACGGTTTAATGCCCCTTGGAAGAGACGTGGTGGTCAGAGTAGCTTATCAATACTGTTTTAATGCCCCTTGGAAGAGTGGTGGAGGTCGCAGTGGATTAAAAAGACAATATCAATGCCCCTTAGAAGAGTGGTGGAGGTCACAGTGGAATAAAAAGACAATATCAATTCCCCTTGGAAAAGATGTGAAGGTCGCAGTGGAATAAAAAGACAATATCATTGCCCCTTGGAAGAGTGGTGGAGGTTACAGTGGAATAAAAAGACAATATCACTGACCCTTGGAAGAGTGGTGGAGGTCGCAGTGGAATAAAAAGACAATATTAGTGCCTCTTGGAAGATTGGTGGAGGTCGCAGTGCATTAAAAAGACAATAACAATACCCCTTGGAAGAATGGTGGAGGTTACAGTGGAATAAAAAGACAATATCAATGCCCCTTGGAAGAGCTGTGGAGTTCAGAGTGGTTTAACCAGACGGTTTTAATGCCCCTTGGAAGAGATGTGGAGGTCACATTAGCTTAACAAGACTGTTTTAATGCCTCTTGGAAGAGTGGTGGAGGTCGCAGTGGATTAAAGAGACAATATCAATGCCCCTTAGAAGAGAGGTGGTAATCGCAGTGGAATAAAAAGACAATATCAATACCCCTTGGAAGAGTGGTGGAGGATACAGTGTAATAAAAAGACAATATCAATGTCCCGTGGAATAGACATGGACTTTACAGTAGCTAAACAAGGTGTTTTTAATGCACCTTGGTAGAGTGGTGGAAGTCGCAGTGGAATGAAAAGACAATATCAATGCCCCTTGAAAGAGTGCTGTAGGTTACAGTGGAGTAAAAAGACAATATCAATGCCTCTTGCAAGAGCTGTGGAGTTCAGAGTGGTTTAAATTGACGGTTTTAATGCACCTTGGAAGAGATGTGGAGGTCACAGTAGCTTAACAATACGGTTTTAATGCCCCTTGGAAGAGTGGTGGAGGTCGCAGTGGATTAAAAAGACAATATCAATGCCACTTGGAAGAGTGGTGAAGGTCCCAGTGGAATAAAAAGACAATATCAATGCCCCTTGTAAGAGTTGTGGAGGTTACAGTGGAATAAAAAGACAATATCAATGCCCCGTGAAAGAAACGTGGATGTCACAGTAGATTAACAAGACGGTTTTAATGCCTCTTGGAAGAGAGGTGGAAGTTGCAGTGGAATAAAAAGACAATATCAATGCCACTTGGAAGAGTGCTGGAGGTTATATGGGAATAAAAAGACCATATCAATGCCCCTTGCAAGAGCGTTGAAGTTCAGAGTGGTTTATATTGACGGTTTTAATGCCCCTTGGAAGGGACGTGGAGGTGACAGTAGCTTAACAAGATGGTTTTAATGCCCCATTGAAGAGTGGTTGAGGTCGCAGTGGTTTAAAAAGATAATATGAATGCCCCTTGGAAGAGTGGTGGAGGTCGCAGTGGAATAAAAAGACAATATCAATGCACCTTGGAAGAGTGGTGGAGGTTACAGTTGAATAAAAAGACAATATAAATACCCCTTGGAAGAGTGATGGAGGTTACAGTGGAATAAAAAGACAATATCAATGCCCCTTGGAACAGTGGTGGAGGTTACAGTTAAATAAAAGACAATATCAATGCCCCGTGGAAGAGATGTGGAGGTCACAATAGCTTAACAAGACAGTTTTAATGCCCCTTGGAAGAGTGGTGGAGGTCACAGTGGATTAAAAAGACAAAATCCATGCCCCTTGGAAGAGCTGTGGAGGTTACAGTGGAATAAAAAGACAATATCAATGCCTCTTGCAAGAGCTGTGGAGTTCAGAGTGCTTTAATTTGACGGTTTTAATGCCCCTTGGAAGAGAAGTGGAGGACACAGTAGCTTAACAAGACGGTTTTAATGCCCCTTGGAAGAGGGGTGGAGGTTACAGTCGAATAAAAAGAAAATATCAATGCCTCTTGGAAGAGCTGTGGAGTTCAGAGTGGTTTAACCAGACGGTTATATTGCCCCTTGAAAGAGACGTGGAGGTCAAAGTAGCTTATCAAAACAGTTTTAATGCCATTGGAAGAGTGGTGGAGGTCACAGTTGATTAAAAAGACAATATCAATGCCCCTTAGAAGAGTGGTGGAGGTCGCAGTGGAATAAAAAGACAATATCAATTCCACTTGGAAGAGATATGGAGGTTGCAGTGGAATAAAAAGACAATATCAATGCCTCGTGGAAGAGATGTGGAGGTCACATTAGCTTAACAAGACTGTTTTAATGTCTCTTGGAAGAGTGGTGGAGGTCGCAGTGGATTAAAAAGACAATATCAATGCCCCTTAGAAGAGAGGTGGTAATCGCAGTGGATTAAAATGACAATATCAATACCCCGTGGAATAGACATGGACGTTACAGTAGCTAAACAAGGTGTTTTTAATGCACCTTGGGAGAGTGGTGAAAGTCGTAGTGGAATGAAAAGACAATATCAATGCTCCTTGATAGAGTGCTGTAGGCTACAGTGGAGTAAAAAGACAATATCAAAGCCTCTTGCAAGAGCTGTGGAGTTCAGAGTGCTTTAAATTGACGGTTTTAATGCACCTTGGAAGAGACGTGGAGGTCACAGTAGCTTAACAATACGGTTTTAATGCCCCTTGGAAGAGTGGTGGAGGTCGCAGTGGAATAAAAAGACAATATCAATGCCAATTGGAAGAGTGGTGAAGGTCCCAGTGGAATAAAAAGACAATATCAATGCCCCGTGAAAGAGACGTGGATGTCACAGTAGCTTAACAAGACGGTTTTAATGCCCCTTGGAAGAGAGGTGGAAGTTGCAGTGGAATAAAAAGACAATATCAATGCCACTTGGAAGAGTGCTGGAGGTTATATTGGAATAAAAAGACCATATCAATGCCCCTTGCAAGAGCTGTGAAGTTCAGAGTGGTTTATATTGACGGTTTTAATGCCCCTTGGAAAGGACGTGGAGGTGACAGTAGCTTAACAAGACGGTTTTAATGCCCCATTGAAGAGTGGTGGAGGTCGCAGTGGATTAAAAAGATAATATTAATGCCCCTTGTAAGAGTGGTGGAGGTTGCAGTGGAATAAAAAGACAATATCAATGCCCCTTGGAAGAGTGGTGGAAGTTACAGTTAAATAAAAAGACAATATCAATGCCCCTTGGAGAAGTGATGGAGGTTACAGTGGAATAAAAAGACAATATCAATGCCCCTTGGAACAGTGGTGGAGGTTACAGTTATATAAAAAGACAATATCAATTTCCCATGGAAGAGATGTGGAGGTCACAATAGCTTAACAAGATGGTTTTAATGCCCCTTGGAAGAGTGGTGGAGGTCGCAGTGGAATAAAAAGACAATATCAATGCCTCTTGCAAGAGCTGTGGATTTCAGAGTGCTTTAATTTGACGGTTTTAATGACCCTTGGAAGAGACGTGGAGGACACAGTAGCTTAACAAGACGGTTTTAATGCCCCTTGGAAGAGGGGTGGAGGTTACAGTCGAATAAAAAGACAATATCAATACCTCTTGGAAGAGCTGTGGAGTTCAGATTTTTTTAATAAGACGGTTTTAATGCCGCTTGGAAGAGACGTGGAGGTCACAGTAGCTTATCAAAACTGTTTTAATGCCCCTTGGAAGAGTGGTGGAGGTCACAGTGGATTAAAAAGACAATATCAATGCCCCTTAGAAGAGTCGTGGAGGTCGCAGTGGAATAAAAAGACAATATCAATTCCACTTGGAAGAGATATGGAGGTCGCAGGGGAATAAAAAGACAATATCAATGCCTCGTGGAAGAGACTTGGAGGTCACAGTTGCTTAACAAGATGGTTTTAATGCCCCTTGGAAGAGAGGTGGAGGTCACAGTGGAATAAAAAGACAATATCAATGCCCCTTGGAAGAGTGGTGGAGGTTACAGTGGAATAAAAAGACAATATCAATGACCCTTGGAAGAGTGGTGGAGGTCGCAGTGGAATAAAAATACAATATTAATGCCCCTTGGAAAAGTGGTGGAGGTCGCAGTAAAATAAAAAGACAATATCAATGCCCCTTGTATGAGTGGTGGAGGTTACAGTGGAATAAAAAGACAATATCAATGCCCCTTGGAAGAGCTGTGGAGTTCACAGTAGTTTAACGAGAAGGTTTTAAGGCACCGTGGAATAGATGTGGAGGTCACAGTAGCTAAAAAAGATGTTTTTAATGCTTTTTCAAAGAGAGATGGAGGTCGCAGCGGATTAAAAAGACAAAATCAATGCCCCTTGGAAGAGTGATGGAGGTTACAGTGGAATAAAAAGACAATATCAATGCCTCTTGCAAGAGCTGTGGAGTTCAGAGTGCTTTAATTTGACGGTTTTAATGCCCCTTGGAAGAGAAGTGGAGGACACAGTAGCTTAACACTACGGTTTTAATGCCCCTTGGAAGAGGGGTGGAGGTTACAGTCGAATAAAAAGAAAATATCAATGCCTCTTGGAAGAGCTGTGGAGTTCAGAGTGGTTTAACCAGACGGTTATATTGCCCCTTGGAAGAGACGTGGAGGTCAAAGTAGCTTATCAAAACAGTTTTAATGCCCCTTGGAAGAGTGGTGGAGGTCACAGTGGATTAAAAAGACAATATCAATGCCCCTTAGAAGAGTGGTGGAGGTCGCAGTGGAATAAAAAGACAATATCAATTCCACTTGGAAGAGATATGGAGGTTGCAGTGGAATAAAAAGACAATATCAATGCCTCGTGGAAGAGATGTGGAGGTCACATTAGCTTAACAAGACTGTTTTAATGTCTCTTGGAAGAGTGGTGGAGGTCGCAGTGGATTAAAAAGACAATATCATTGCCCCTTAGAAGAGAGGTGGTAATCGCAGTGGAATAAAATGACAATATCAATACCCCGTGGAATAGACATGTACGTTACAGTAGCTAAACAAGGTGTTTTTAATGCACCTTGGGAGAGTGGTGGAAGTCGTAGTGGAATGAAAAGACAATATCAATGCTCCTTGATAGAGTGCTGTAGGTTACAGTGGAGTAAAAAGACAATATCAAAGCCTCTTGCAAGAGCTGTGGAGTTCAGAGTGGTTTAAATTGACGGTTTTAATGCACCTTGGAAGAGACGTGGAGGTCACAGTAGCTTAACAATACGGTTTTAATGCCCCTTGGAAGAGTGGTGGAGGTCGCAGTGGAATAAAAAGACAATATCAATGCCAATTTGAAGAGTGGTGAAGGTCCCAGTGGAATAAAAAGACAATATCAATGCCCTGTGTAAGAAACTTGGAGGTCACAGTAGCTTAACAAGATGGTTTTAATGCCCCTTGGAAGAGTCATGGACGTCGCAGAGGAATAAAAAGACAATATCAATGCACTTGGAAGAGTGCAGAAGGTTACAATGGAATAAAAAGACATTGTTAATGCCCCTTGGAAGAGCTGTGGAGCTCAGAGCGGTTTAACCAGATGGTTTTAATGCCCCTTGGAAGAGACGTGGAGGTCACAGTAGCTTAACAAGACGGTTTTAATGCCCCCTGGAAGAGTGGTGGAGGTCACAGTGGAATAAAAATACAATATCAATGCCCCTTGAAAGAGTGGTGGAAGTTGCAGTGAAATAAAAAGACAATATCAATGCCCTTTGGAAGAGCTGTGGAGTACAGAGTGGTTTATCCAAACGGTTTTAGTGCCCATTGGAAGAGACATGGAGGTCACAGTAGCTTAACAAGACGGTTTTAATGCCCCATGGAAGAGTGGTGGAGGTCGCAGTGCATTAAAAAGACAATATCAATGAACCTTGGAAGAGTGGTGGAGGTCGCAGTCGAATAAAAGGACAATATCAATGCCCCTTGGAAGAGTGGTGGAGGTAACAGTGGACATCACAGTAGCTTAACAAGACGCTTTTAATGCCCCTTGGCAGAGTGGTGGAGGTCGCAGTGGAATAAAAAGACAATAACAATGCCCTGTGGAAGAGAAGTGGAGGTCACAGTAGCTTAACAAGACGCTTTTAATGCCCCTTGGCAGAGTGGCGGAGGTCGCAGTGGAATAAAAAGACAATATCAATGCCAATTTGAAGAGTGGTGAAGGTCCCAGTGGAATAAAAAGACAATATCAATGCCCTGTGTAAGAAACTTGGAGGTCACAGTAGCTTAACAAGATGGTTTTAATGCCCCTTGGAAGAGTCATGGACGTCGCAGAGGAATAAAAAGACAATATCAATGCACTTGGAAGAGTGCAGAAGGTTACAATGGTATAAAAAGACATTGTTAATGCCCCTTGGAAGAGCTGTGGAGCTCAGAGCGGTTTAACCAGATGGTTTTAATGCCCCTTGGAAGAGACGTGGAGGTCACAGTAGCTTAACAAGACGGTTTTAATGCCCCCTGGAAGAGTGGTGGAGGTCACAGTGGAATAAAAATACAATATCAATGCCCCTTGAAAGAGTGGTGGAAGTTGCAGTGAAATAAAAAGACAATATCAATGCCCTTTGGAAGAGCTGTGGAGTACAGAGTGGTTTAACCAAACGGTTTTAGTGCCCCTTGGAAGAGACGTGGAGGTCACAGTAGCTTAACAAGACGGTTTTAATGCCCCATGGAAGAGTGGTGGAGGTCGCAGTGGATTAAAAAGACAATATCAATGAACCTTGGAAGAGTGGTGGAGGTCGCAGTGGAATAAAAGGACAATATCAATGCCCCTTGGAAGAGTGGTGGAGGTAACAGTGGACATCACAGTAGCTTAACAAGACGCTTTTAATGCCCCTTGGCAGAGTGGTGGAGGTCGCAGTGGAATAAAAAGACAATAACAATGCCCTGTGGAAGAGAAGTGGAGGTCACAGTAGCTTAACAAGACGCTTTTAATGCCCCTTGGCAGAGTGGTGGAGGTCGCAGTGGAAAAAAAAGACAATAACAATGCCCTGTGGAAGAGAAGTGGAGGTCACAGTGGAATAAAAAGACAATATCAATGCCCCTCGGAAGAGTGGTGGAGGTCTCAGTGGAATAACCTCACTGGTACATGCTCTGCATAACTTCTCTGCTTGCTGTGTCTGCTGTAATCTAATGCTCTGCTTTGCTGATTCACCTCACTGGTACATGCTCTGCATAACTTCTCTGCTTGCTGGGTCTGCTGTAATCTAATGCTCTGCTTTGCTGATTCACCTCACTGGTACATGCTCTGCATAACTTCTCTGCTTTATCTGTCCCACTCCATTCAATACCCACATATGTCTGTCCCTTCCCCACTATAGATCATATCTGATATTTAGAGGTGCTAAACTGCAGGGACTAGAGTCCTAGCTCTGTGTTTGATCACCCAGCCATCTCCTGGTGAGACGACCAGCTGCTAATTTAGCCATATGTAGCTCCCACAATGCCCTTCACCTGATAGTTTAATGTGCCCTATATATTTAGAAGCTCTGTAAGGGGTGCACGCGTCTTCGTGTGCAAAGTGGCTTCGGAGATAAGTGGCAGTTATTTCAAAGGCAGTTAGTCAGGGCAGGAGTTAGGTAACCAACACTTTGACCACTTACTCTCTTTTAACTATGTTTCTGTTAGCTCTCACTTTTTCCTCTATAGTCCTCCACTTTCTAGTAACCCCTCAAATCCCTACACCTAGTAAGAAACTCTTCACCTCTCCCTCCATCCTCCCCATTCATCTCACCTCCTCCTCCAAATTATTCCTAAACATTCAATCCTGGATCTCCAAACACAGACAGCCACCTCATGCTCTCTCTTGCTCCTACCTGCTAACACTTTCTCTGCTCCTCACTGCTGGAGATATCTCTCCAAATCCTGGTCCTCCTCACCATATCCCCACAGTTACTTCTTACTCCTATCCACGACCTTCCACAAACTGTCGCAACCCTTCTAAGCTCATACCCATCCAACCAATCCCCACTCCCTTAGTTGCTCTAACAGGAGCTCTATGGAACGCTCGCTCTGTCTGCAACAAACTTTCCTTCATCCACGATCTTTTCATTACAAACAAATTTTCCTTCCTCGCCATCACTGAAACCTGGCTCACCCCCTCTGACAACATCCCCATTAACACTTCCCACTCGTCTGTCTCTAAGTTCCTATCTCTCACTTCCTCCTTCGGACTCACTCAATGGTCTTCGACACCCACCCACAAAGATGGCCACATACTGGACCTCATCTTCACCCGCCTCTGTTCCCTATCTAACCTCTCTAACTCACCTCTCCCTCTCTCTGATCACAGCCTACTTACATTCTCTTCTCTCTCCTCCCCGGGGCAACAATCCCCACTCCACATACTTGCATACCCTCGCAGAAATCTCAAACACCTTGACTTACACTCAAGGTCAAGTCTCCTCTTTCCTCTCCAAATCACACCTCACCACCTGCAAACTTGACCCAATCCCATCCCACCTCATCACTAACCTTACCACAGTCTTCATCCCAACCCTAACCCACCTCTTCAATCTGTCACTAACAACCGGTGTCTTCCCCTCATGTTTCAAACATGCCGCAATCACACCCATCCTCAAAAAGCCCTCCCTTGAACCTTCCTCTCTGACTAGCTACCGCCCCATATCACTCCTCCCCTTTGTCCCAAAACTACTAGAACAACATGCCCACCTTGAACTGACCAAAGTCACCAACGACCTACTACATGCCAAATCCAAGCGACATTACTCCATCCTCCTCCTTCTGGACCTGTCATCTGCCTTTGACACAGTGGACCATTCCCTCTTACTCCAGATTCTCTCATCTCTTGGCATCACGGACTTGGCTCTATCTTGGATCTCCTCATACTTAACAGACAGGACATTCAGCGTCTCCCACTTACGCACCACCTCCTCATCTCGCCCCCTATCTGTCGGTGTCCCCCAAGGTTCAGTTCTAGGACCTCTGCTCTTCTCCATCTACACCTTTGGCCTGGGACAGCTCATAGAGTCTCACGGTTTTCTGTATCACCCCTATGCTGATGACACACAGATCTACCTCTCTGGACCCAATATCTCCTCCCTACTTACCAAAATCCCACAATGTCTGTCCGCCATGTCATCCTTCTTCTCTGACAGATTTCTAAAACTCAACATGGATAAAACAGAGTTCATCATCTTTCCACCCTCTCATTAACATCCCCAATCTGACCTAGCCATCAACGTCAATGGCTGTTCACTCTCCCCAGTCCCACAAGCTCGCTGCCTTGGAGTAACCCTGGACTCTGATCTCTCCTTCAAGCCACAAATCCAAGCCCTTTCCACTTCCTGCCGACTCCAACTCTAAAACATCTCCCGGATCTGTGCATTCCTCAGCAAAGACTCTGCAAAAACACTAGTGCTTGCCCTCATCATATCCCGCCTCGACTACTGCAACCTCCTGATCCGTGGCCTCCTTTACAACAATAATGTGCCTCTCCAATCTATCCTAAACTCTGCTGCTCGACTAATTCACCTGTCCCCCCGCTATTCCCCGGCCTCTCCTCTCTGTCAATCTCTTCACTGGCTCCCCATTGCCCAGAGAATCCAGTTCAAAACTCTAACCATGGCATACAAAGCCATCCACAACCTGTCTCCCCAATACATCTGTGACCAAGTCTCCCGATACTTACCTGCACGCAACCTCCGATCCTCACAAGATCTCCTTCTCTACTCCCCTCTTATCTCCTCCTCCCACAATCGTATAAAAGATTTCTCCCATGCATCCCCCCTACTCTGGCACTCTCTACCCCAACACATCAGACTCTCGCCGACCATGGAAACCTTCAAAAGAAACCTGAAGACCCACCTCTTCTGAAAAGCCAACAACCTGCAGTAACCACCACTGCACGACCAGCTGTACCCTCACCTAATGTATCCTCACCCATCCCTTCTAGAATGTGAGCCCTCACGGGCAGGGTTCTCGCTCCTCCTGTACCAGTCGCTGACTCGTTTTGTTAAGATTATGTAAATGCTTTTGTTATGTATATCCCTATCACATGTAAAGCGCCATGGAATAAATGGCGCTATAATAATAAATAATAATAATAATAATAATAATAGCGGAATAAAAAGACAATATCAATGCCCCTTTGATGAGCTGTGGAATTTAGAGTGGTTTAACCAGACGGTTTTAATGCCCCTTGGAAGAGACGTGGAGGTCATAGTAGCTTAATAAGATGTTTTTAATGCCTCTTGGAAGAGTGGTGGAGGTAGCAGTGGAATAAAAAGACAATATCAATGCCCCTTGAAAGAGTGGTGGAGGTTACAGTGAAATAAAAAGACAATATCAATGCCTCTTGAAAGAGCTATGGAGTTCAGAGTGTTTTAACCAGATGGTTTTAATGCCCCTTGGAAGAGTGGTGGAGGTCGCAGTGCATTAAAAAGACATTATCAATACCCCTTGGAAGAATGGTGGAGGTTACAATGGAATAAAATGACAATATCAATGCCCCGTGGAATTGACGTGGATGTCAAAGTAGTTTAATAAGACGGTTTTAATGCCCCTTTGAAGAGTTGTGGAGGTCGCAGTTGATTAAGAAGACAATATAAATGCCCCTTGGAAGAGTGGTGGAGGTCGCAGTGGAATAAAAATACAATATCAATTCCCCGTGAAAGAGACTTGGAGGTCACAGTATCTTAACAAGATGGTTTTAATGCCCATTGGAAGAGTGGTGGAGGTCGCAGTAGATTAAAAATACAATATCAATGCCCATTGGTAGAGTGGTGGAGGTTAAAGTGGAATTTAAAGACAATATCAATGCCCCGTGGAAGAGATGTGGAGGTCACTGTAGCTTAACTAGACAGTTTTAATGCCCCTTGGAAGAATGGTGGAGGTCGCAGTGGAATAAAAAGGAAATGTCAACGCCCCTTGGAAGAGCCGTGGAGGTTAGAGTGGAATAAAAAGACAATACCAATGCCCCTTGGAAGAGCTGTGGAGTTCAAAGTGGTTTAACCAGACGGTTTAATGCCCATTGGAAGTGACGTGGAGGTCACAGTAGCTTAAAAAGACGTTTTTAATGCCCCTTGGAAAAGTGGTGGGGGTCGCAGTGGATTAAGAAGACAATATCAATGCCCCTTGGAAGAGTGGTGGAGGTGGCAGTGGAATAAAAAGACAATATCAATGCCCCTTGGAGGAATGATGGAGGTCGCAGTGGAATAAAAAGACAATGTCAATGCCCCTTGAAAGAGTGGTGGAGGTTAGAGTGGAATAAAAAGACAATACCAATGCCCCTTCGAAAAGCTGTGGAGTTCACAGTGGTTTAACCAGACGGTTTTAATGCCCCTTAGAAAAGTGGTGGAGGTCACAGTGGATTAAAAAGATAATATCAATGCCCGTGGAAGACACGTGGAGGTCACAGTAGCTTAACAAGACAGTTTTATTGCCCCTTGGAAGAGTGGTGGAGGTCGCAGTGGAATAAAAAGACAATATCAATGCCCCTTGAAAGATTGGTGGAGGTTACAATGAAATAAAAAGACAATATCAATGCCTCTTGAAAGAGCTATGGAGTTCAGAGTGGTTTAACCAGATGGTTTAAATGCCCCTTGGAAGAGTGGTGGAGGTCGCAGTGCATTAAAAAGACAATATCAATACCCCTTGGAAGAATGGTGGAGGTTACAGTTGAATAAAAAGACAATATCAATGCCCCTTGGAAGAGCTGTGGAGTTCAGAGTAGTTTAACCAGACGGTTTTAATGCCCCTTGGAAGAGATGTGGAGGTCACAGTAGCTTAACAAGACTGTTTTAATGCCTCTTGGAAGAGTGGTGGAGGTCGCAGTGGATTAAAAGGACAATATCAATGCCCTTTAGAAGAGAGGTGGAAGTCGCAGTGGAATAAAAAGACAATATCAAAACCCCTTGGAAGAGTGGTGGAGGATACAGTGGAATAAAAAGAAAATATCAATGCCCCGTGGAATAGACATGGACGTTACAGTAGTTAAACAAGATGTTTTTAATGCACCTTGGGAGAGTGTTGGAAGTCGTAGTGGAATAAAAAGAATATACAATGCCCCTTGAAAGAGTGCTGTAGGTTACAGTGGAGTAAAAAGGCAATATCAGTGCCTCTTGCAAGAGCTGTGGAGTTCAGAGTGGTGTAAATTGAGGGTATTAATGCACCTTGGAAGAGACGTGGAGGTCACAGTAGCTTAACAATACGGTTTTAATGCCCCTTGAAAGAGAGGTGGAAGTTGCAGTGGAATAAAAAGACAATACCAATGCCCCTTGGAAGAGTGCTGGAGGTTACATTTGAAAAAAAGACAATATCAATGCCGCTTGCAAGAGCTGTGGAGTATAGAGTGGTTTAAATTGACCGTTTTTATGCCCCTTGGAAGGGACGTGGAGGTGACAGTAGCTTAACAAGACGGTTTTAATGCCCCTTGGAAGAGTGGTGGAGGTCGCAGTGGATTAAAAAGACAATATGAATGCCCCTTGGAAGAGTGGTGGAGGTCGCAGTGGAATAAAAATACAATATCAATGCCCCTTGTAAGAGTGATGGAGGTTACAGTGGAATAAAAAGACAATATCAATGCCCCGTGGAAGAGATGTTGAGGTCACAATAGCTTAACAAGACGGTTTTAATGCCCCTTGGAAGAGTGGTGGAGGTCGCAGTGGAATAAAAAGACAATATCAATGCCCCTTGAAAGAGTGGTGGAGGTTACAGTGAAATAAAAAGACAATATCGATGTCTCTTGAAAGAGCTATGGAATTCAAAGTGGTTTAACTCAATGACGGTTTTAATGTCCCTTGGCAGAGTGGTGGAGGTCGCAGTGGAATAAAAAGACAATAACAATGCCCTGTGGAAAAGACGTGGACGTCACACTAGCTTAACAAGACGGTTTTAATGGCCCTTAGAACAGTGGTGGAGGTTACAGTGGAATAAAAGACAATATCAATGCCCTTTGGAAGAGTGGCGGAGGTCGCAGTGGAATAAAAAGACAATATCAATGCCCCTTGGAAGAGTGGTGGAGGTCGCAGTGGAATAACCTCACTGGTACATGCTCTGCATAACTTCTCTGCTTGCTGTGTCTGCTGTAATCTAATGCTCTGCTTTGCTGATTCACCTCACTGGTACATGCTCTGCATACCTTCTCTGCTTTATCTGTCCCACTCCATTCAATACCCACATATGTCTGTCCCTTCCCCACTATAGATCTTATCTGATTTTTAGAGGTGCTAAACTGCAGAGACTAGAGTCCTAGCTCTGTGTTTGATCACCCAGCCATCTCCTGGTGAGACGACCAGCTGCTAATTTAGCCATATGCAGCTCCCACAATGCCCTTCACCTCATAGTTTAATGTGTCCTATATATTTAGAAGCTCTGTAAGGGTTGCACGCGTCTTCTTGTGCAAAGTGGCTTCGGAGATAAGTGTCAGTTATTTCAGAGGCAGTTAGTCAGGGCAGGAGTCAGGTAACCAACACTTTGACCACTTACTCTCTTTTAACTATGTTTCTGTTAGCTCTCACTTTTTCCTCTATAGTCCTCCACTTTCTAGTAACCCCTCAAATCCCTACACCTAGTAAGAAACTCTTCATCTCTCCCTCCAACCTCCCCATTCATCTCACCTCCTCCTCCAAATTATTCCTAAACATTCAATCCTGGATCTATAAACACAGAAAGCCACCTCATGCTCTCTCTTGCTCCCACATGCTAACACTTTCTCTGCTCCTCATCACTGCTGGAGATATCTCTCCAAATCCTGGTCCTCCTCGCCATATCCCCACAGTTACTTTTTCTTCCTATCCACGACCTTCCACAAACTGTCGCAACCCTTCTAAGCTCATACCCATCCAACCAATCCCCACTCCCTAAGTTGCTCTAACAGGAGCTCTATGGAACACTCGCTCTGTCTGCAACAAACTTTCCTTCATCCACGATCTTTTCATTACAAACAAACTTTCCTTCCTCGCCATCACTGAAACCTGGCTCGCCCCCTCTGACACAGCCTCCCCAGCTGCACTTTCATATGGCGGATTTCACCTTTCCCACACCCCCCGCCCCAACGGCAAACATGGCGGAGGCGTAGGTTTTCTCCTATCAGAACACTGCGCTTTCACACAAATCCCACTGCCACCCTCCATTACACTCCCCTCTTTTGAGGTGCACTGTGTGTGCATCTATTCCCCCTCCAACCTCCAACTGGCCGTCGTTTACCGACCCCCAGGGCAAGCCACCACCTTCTTAGACCACTTCACCACCTGGCTGCTTCACTTTCTCTCCACTGACATCCCCACTATCATAATGGGTGACTTCAACATCCCCATTAACACTTCCCATTCGTCTGTCTCTAAGTTCCTATCTCTCACTTTCTCCTTCGGACTCACTCAATGGTCTTCGACACCCACCCACAAAGATGGCCACACACTGGACCTCATCTTCACCCGCCTCTGTTCCCTATCTAACCTCTCTAACTCACCTCTCCCTCTCTCTGATCACAGCCTACTTACATTCTCTTCTCTCTCCTCCCCGGGGAAACAATCCCCACTCCACAAACTTGCATACCCTCGCAGAAATCTCAAACACCTTGACTTACACTCACTCTCTGAATCCCTCCTCCCTCTTACAGACATAAATTTCTTACATGACGCAGACGTTGCTGCCTCTTCATATAACACCACAACAGCTGCAGCTCTTGACTCGATCGCCCCTCTCACACACACCACATCTCGCACATTCAACAGGCAACCCTGGCACACTAAACTTACTTTAGAACTGCGCTGGGCCTCCATGGTTGCTTAGCGGAGATGGAAAATGTCTCATTCCATCGAGCACTTCATCGCATTCAAGCAATCCCTCACTAATTTCAAGTCCGCACTCACTACTGCAAAACAAACCTACTTCTCATCTCTCATATCCTCCCTATCTCACAACCCTAAACAGCTATTTAACACTTTTAACTCTCTCCTTCGTCCCCCAGCACCTCCTTCCTCTTCTCTCATCTCGACTTTGCCTCATTCTTCTAACAGAAGATTGACACCATCAGACAAAACTTTTGCCTAAAGTCCACACAGCCCCTCCTCATATCTATTCAACCCTCCTCCTCCAAACCCCACTTCTCCACCATTACAGAAGGTCAAGTCTCCTCTTTACTCTCCAAATCACACCTCACCACCTGCGAACTTGACCCAATCCCATCCCACCTCATCACTAACCTTACTACAGTCTTCATCCCAACCCTAACCCACCTCTTCAATCTGTCACTAACAACCGGTGTCTTCCCCTCATGTTTCAAACATGCCGCAATCACATCCATCCTCAAAAAGCCCTCCCTTGACCCTTCCTCTCTGACTCGCTACCGCACCATATCACTCCTCCCCTTTGCCTCAAAACTACTAGAACAACATGTCCACCTTGAACTGTCCTCCCACCTCTCCTCCTGCACCCTCTTCGACCGCCTGCAATCTGGCTTCCGACCATCATGACTCGACTGAAACTTCCCTGACCAAAGTCACCAACGACCTACTAAATGCCAAATCCAAGCGACACTACTCCATCCTCCTCCTTCTGGACCTGTCATCTGCCTTTGACACAGTGGACCATTCCCTCTTACTCCAGATTCTCTCATCTCTTGGCATCACGGACTTGGCTCTATCTTGGATCTCCTCATACCTAACAGACAGGACATTCAGAGTCTCCCACTCACGCACCACCTCCTCATCTCGCCCCCTATCTGTCGGTGTCCCCCAAGGTTCAGTTCTAGGACCTCTGCTCTTCTCCATCTACACCTTTGGCCTGGGACAGCTCATAGAGTCTCACGGTTTTCAGTATCACCTCTATGCTGACGACACACAGATCTACCTCTCTGGATCCGATATCTCCTCCCTACTAACCAAAATCCCACAATGTCTGTCCGCCATGTCATCCTTCTTCTCTGACAGATTTCTAAAACTCAACATGGATAAAACAGGGTTCATCATCTTTCCACCCTCTCATTCACATTCCCCATCTGACCTAGCAATCAATGTCAATGGCTGTTCACTCTCCCCAGTCCCACAAGCTCGCTGCCTTGGAGTAACCCTGGACTCTGATCTCTCCTTCAAGCCACATATCCAAGCCCTTTCCACTTCCTGCCGACTCCAACTCAAAAACATCTCCCGGATCCATGCATTCCTCAGCAAAGACTCTGCAAAAACACTAGTGCATGCCCTCATCATATCCCGCCTCGACTACTGAAACCTCCTGCTCCGTGGCCTCCCTTACAACACTCTTGCGCCTCTCCAATCTATCCTAAACTCTGCTGCTCGACTAATTCACCTGTCCCCCCGCTATTCCCCGGCCTCTCCTCTCTGTCAATCTCTTCACTGGCTCCCCAATGCCCAGAGAATCCAGTTTAAAACTCTAACCATGGCATACAAAGCCATCCACAACTTGTCTCCCCCAGACATCTGTGACCTAGTCTCCCGGTACTTACCTGCACGCAACCTCCGATCCTCACAAGATCTCCTTCTCTACTCCCCTCTTATCTCCTCCTCCCACAATCGTATACAAGATTTCTCCTGTGCATCGCCCCTACTCTGGAACTCTCTACCCCAACACATCAGACTCTCGCCGACCGTGGAAGCCTTCGAAAGAAACCTGAAGACCCACCTCTTCCGACAAGCCTACAACCTGCAGTAACCACCGCTGCATGACCAGCTCTACACTCACCTAATGTATCCTCACCCATCCCTTCTAGAATGTGAGCCCTCGCGTGCAGGGTCCTTGCTCCTCCTGTACCAGTCGCTGACTCGTTTTGTTAAAATTATGTAAATGCTTTTGTTATGTATATCCCTATCACATGTAAAGCGCCATGGAATAAATGGCGCTATAATAATAAATAATAGTAATAATAATAAAAAGACAATATCAATGCCCCTTGGGACAGTGGGTGAGGTTACAGTTAAATAAAAAGACAATATCAATGCCCCGTGGAAGAGATGTGGAGGTCCCAAAAGCTTAATAAGACGGTTTTAATGCCCCTTGGAAGAGTTGTGGAGGTCGCAGTGGATTAAAAAGACAATATCAATGAGTCTTGGAAGAGTGGTGGAGGTCGCAGTGGAATAAAAAGACAATATCAATGCCCCCTGGACGAGTGGTGGAGGTTACAGTGGAATAAAAAGACAATTTCAATGCCCCGTGGAAGAGAAGTGGAGGTCACAGTATCTTAACAAGACATTTTTAATGCCTCTTGGAGGACTGGTGGAGGTCGCAGTGGAATAAAAAGACAATATCAATGCCCCTTGGAAGGGGTGGTGGATGTTACAGTGGAATAAAAAGACAATAATAATGCCCCTTGGAAAAGCTGTGGAGTTCAGAGTGGTATAACCAGACAGTTTTAACGCTCCTTTGAAGAGACGTGGAGGTCACAGTAACTTAACAAGACGGTTTTAATGCCCCTTGGAAGAGTGGTGGAGGTCGCAGTGGAATAAAAAGACAATATCAATGCCCCTTGGAAGATTGGTGGAGGTTACAGTGGAATAACAAGACAATATTAATGCCCCTTGGAAGAGTGGTGGAGGTTGCAGTGGGTTAAAAAGACAATATCAATGAGCCTTGGAAGAGTGGTGGAGGTCGCAGTGGAATAAAAAGGCAATATCAATGCCCCTTGGAAGAGTGGTGGAGATTACAGTGGAATAAAAAGACAATATCAATGCCCCGTGGAAGAGATGTGGAGGTCACTGTAGCTTAACAATATGGTTTTAATGCCCCTTGGAAAAGTGGTGGAGGTCACAGTGGAATAAAAAGACAATGTCAATGCCCCTTGGAACAGTGGTGGAGGTCACAGTGGAATAAAAAGACAATATTAATGCCCCTTGGAAGAGTGGTGGAGGTCAAAGTAAAATAAAAAGACAATATCAATGCCCCTTGGAACAGTGGTGAAGGTTAGATTGGAATAAAAAGACAATATCAATGCTCCTCGGAAGATCTGTGGAGTTCACAGTGGTTTAACCAGAAAGTTTTAATGCACCGTGGAATAGACTTGGAGGTCACAGTAGCTTAACAAGACGGTTTCAATGCTTCTTGGAAGAGTGATGGAGGTTGCAGTGGATTAAAAAGACAATATCAATGCCCCTTGGAAGAGTGGTGGAGGTTACAGTAGAATAAAATGACAATATCAATGCCCTGTGTAAGAAACTTGGAGGTCACAGTAGCTTAACAAGACGGTTTTAATGCCCCTTGGAAGAGTCTTGGACGTCGCAGAGGAATAAAAAGACAATATCAATGCACTTGGAAGAGTGCAGAAGGTTACAAAGGAATAAAAAGACATTGTCAATGCCCCTTGGAAGAGCTGTGGAGCTCAGAGCAGTTTAACCAGACGGTTTAAATGCCCCTTGGAAGAGACTTGGAGGTCACAGTAGCTTAACAAGATAGTTTAAATGCCCCTTGGAAGAGTGGTGGAGGTTGCAGTGGATTAAAAAGACAATATCAATGCCACTTGGAAGCGTGGTGGAGGTTACAGTGGAATAAAAAGACAATATCAATGCCCCTTGCAAGAGCTGTGGAGTTCAGAGTGGTTTAAATAGATGGTTTTAATGCCCCGTGGAATTGACGTGGAGGTCAAAGTAGCTTAACAACACTGTTTTAATGGCCCTTGGAAGAGTGGTGAAGGTCACAGTTGACTAAAAAGACAATATAAATGCCCCTTAGAAGAGTGGTGGAGGTTGCAGTGGATTAAAAAGACAATATCAATGCCCCTTGGTAGAGTAGTGGAGGTCGCAGTGGAATAAAAAAACAATATCAATGCCCCTTGGAAGAGTGGTGGAGGTAACAGTGGATTAAAAAGTCAATATCAATGCCCCTTGGAAGAGCAGTGGAGTTCAGAGAAGTTAAACCAGATGGTTTTAATGCCCATTGGAAGTGACGTGGAGGTCACAGTAGCTTAAAAATACGTTTTTAATGCCCCTTGGAAGAGTGGTGGAGGTTCCAGTGGAATAAAAAGACAATATCAATGCCCTCTGGAAGAGACATGGATGTCACAGTAGCTTAACAAGACGGTTTTAATGCCCCTTGGAAGAGTGGTTGAGGTCGCAGTGGAATAAAAAGACAATATCAATGCCCCTTGGAAGAGTGGTGGAGGATACAGTGGAATAAAAAGACAATATCAATGCCCCTTGGAAGATCTGTGGAGTTCAGATTGATTTAACCATATGGTTTTAATGCCCCTTGGAAGAGACGTGAAGGTCACAGTAGCTTATCAAGACGGTTTTAATGCCAAATGGAAGAGTTGTGGAGGTTGCAGTGGATTAAAAAGGCAATATCAATGCCCCGAGGAAGAGTTTTGGAGGTCGCAGTGGAATAAAAAGACAATATCCATGCCCTTTGGAAGAGTGGTGGAGGTCGCAGTGGAATAAAAATACAATATCAATGCCCCTTGGTAGAGTGGTGGAGGTTACAGTGGATTTTAACCACTTCGAGCCAGAGCCTGTTTTTGCCTTCGTGACCGGGCCAATTTTTTCAATTCTGACCACTGTCACTTTATGAAGTAATTACTCTGGAACGCTTTAACGGATTCCCATGATTCTGAGATTGTTTTTTCGTGACATATTGTACTTCATGATAGTGGTAAAATTTCTTTGATATCACTTGCGTTTATTTGTGAAAAAATCGGAAATTTGGCAAAAATTTTGAAAATTTTGCAATTTTCAAACTTTAAATTTTCATGCCCTTAAATCAGAGAGATATGTCACACAATATAGTTAATAAATAACATTTCCCACATGTATACTTTACATCAGCACAATTTTGGAACCAAATTTTTTTTTTGTTAGGGAGCTATAAGTGTTAAAAATTTGACCAGCGATTTCTCATTTTTCCAACAAAATTTACAAAAACATTTTTTTTAGGGACCACATCATATTTGAAGTCACTTTGAGGGGTCTTTATGACAGAAAATACCCAATAGTGACACCATTCTAAAAACTGCACCGCTCAAGGTGCTCAAAACCACATTCAAGAACTTTATTAACCCTTCAGGTACTTCACAGGAATTTTTGGAAAGTGGAAGAAAAAAATTAACATTTAACTTTTTTCACAAAAATGTTACTTTAGACCCAATTTTTTTTATTTTCACAGGTGTAACAGGAAAAATTGGACCCCAAAATTTTTTGTGCAATTTCTCTTGAGCGGGCTGACCTCTCCCTCTCTCTGATCACAGCCTACTTACAAAACCATCCACAACCTGTCTCCCCCATACATCTGTGTCCTAGTCTCCCGATACTTACCTGCACGCAATCTCCGATCCTCACAAGATCTCCTTCTCTACTCTCCTCTTATCTCCTCCTCCCACAATTGTATACAAGATTTCTCCCGTGCATCCGTCCTACTCTGGATCTCTCTACCCCAACACATCAGACTCTGGCCGACCGTGGAAACCTTCAAAAGAAACCTGAAGACCCACATCTTCCGACAAGCCTACAACCTGCAGTAACCACCGCTGCAAGACCAGCTCTACCCTCACGTAATGTATCCTCACCCATCCCTTCTAGAATGTGAGCCCTCGCGGGCAGGGTCCTCGCTCCTCCTTTACCAGTCGCTGACTCGTTTTGTTAAGATTATGTAAATGCTTTTGTTATGTAGATCCCTATCAGAAGTAACGCGCCATGGAATAAATGGCGCTAAAATAATAAATAATAATAATATTAAAAAGAAAATATCAATTCCCATAGGAAAAGTGGTGGAGGTTACAGTGGAATAAAAAGACAATATCAATGCCCCTTTGATGAGCTGTGGAATTCAGAGCGGTTTAACCAGATGGTTTTAATGCCCCTTGGAAGAGACGTGGAGGTCATAGTAGCTTAATAAGACGTTTTTAATGCCTCTTGGAAGAGTGGTGGAGGTCGCAGTGGAATAAAAAGACAATATCAATGCCTCTTGAAAGAGTGGTGGAGGTTACAGTGAAATAAAAAGATAATATCAATGCCAGTTGGAAGAGTGGTGGAGGTCGCAGTGGATTAAAAAGACAATATGAATGCCCCTTGGAAGAGTGGTGTAGGTCGCAGTGGAATAAAAAGACAATATCAATGCCTCTTGAAAAAGCTATGGAGTTCAGAATGGTTTAACCAGACGGATTTAATGCCCCTTGGAAGAGATGTGGAGGTCACAGTAGCTTAACAAGACTGTTTTAATGCCTCTTGGAAGAGTGGTGGAGGTCACAGTGGATTAAAAAGACAATATCAATGCCCCTTAGAAGAGAGGTGGAAGTCGCAGTGGAATAAAAAGACAATATTAATACCCCTTGGAAGAGTGGTGGAGGATACTGTGGAATAAAAAGACAATATCAATGCCCCGTGGAATAGACATGAACGTTACAGTAGCTAAACAAGATGTTTTTAATGCACCTTGGGAGAGTGGTGGAAGTCATAGTGGAATAAAAAGACAATATCAATGCCCCTTGAAAGAGTGCTGCAGGTTACAGTGGAATAAAAAGACAATATCAATGCCTCTTGCATGAGCTGTGGAGTTCAGAGTGGTTTAAATTGACGGTTTTAATGCACCTTGGAAGAGACGCGGAGGTCACAGTAGCTTAACAACACAGTTTTAATGCCCCTTGGACGAGTGGTGGAGGTCGCAGTGGATTAAAAAGACAATATCAATGCCACTTGGAAGAGTGGTGAAGGTTCCCGTGGAATAAAAAGACAATATCAATACCCCTTGGAAGAGTGGTGGAGGTTACAGTGGAATAAAAGACAATATCAATGCCCCGAGAAAGAGACGTGGAGGTCACAGTAGCTTAACAAGACGGTTTTAATGCCCCATGGAAGAGAGGTGGAAGTTGCAGTGGAATAAAAAGACAATATCAATGCCCATTGGAAGAGTGTTGGAGGTTACATTGGAATAAAAAGACAAATTCAATGCCCCTTGCAAGAGCTGTGGAGTTCAGAGTGGTTTAAATTGACAGTTTTAATGCCCCGTGGAATTGACGTGGAGGTCAAAGTAGCTTTACAATACAGTTTTAATGCCCCTTGGATGAGTGTTGGATGTTACAGTGGAATTAAAGGACAATCCCAATGCCCCGTGTAAGAGACGTGGAGGTCACAGTAGCTTAACAAGATGGTTTTAATGCCCCTTGGAAGACTGGTGAAGGTTGAAGTGGAATAAAAAGACAATATCAATGCCCCTTGGAAGAGTGGTGGAGGTTACAGTGGAATAAAAAGACAATCCCAATGCCCCGTGGAAGAGACGTGGAGTTCAGAGTGGAATAACCAGATGGTTTTAACGCCCCTTGGAAGAGACGTGGTGGTCACAGTAACTTATCAAGACGGTTTAATTGCCCCCTGGTAGAGTGGTGGAGGTCGCAGTGGATTAAAAAGACAATATTAATGCCCCTTGGAAGAGTGGTGGAGGTCGCAGTGGAGTAAAAAAACAATATCAATGCCCCTTGGAAGATGGGTGGAGGTTACAGATGAATAAAAAGACAATATCAATGCCCTTCGAAGGCACGTGGAGGTCACAGTAGCTTAACAAGATGGTTTTTATGCCCCTTGGAGAGGGGTGGAGTTCGCAGTGGACTAAAAATACAATATCAATGCCCCTTGGAAGAGTGGTGGAGGTCGCAGTGGAATAAAAAGACAATGTCAATGCCCCTTGGAAGAGTGGTGGAGGTTAGAGTGGAATAAAAAGACAATACAAATGCCCCTTGGAAGAGCTGTGGAGTTCAGAGTGGTTTAACCAGATGGTTTTTATGCCCCTTGGAAGAGACTTCGACTTCACAGTAGCTTAACAAGACGGTTTAAATCGCCCTTGGAAGAGTCGTGGAGGTCGCAGTGGATTAAAATGACAATATCAATGCCCCTTGGAAGAGTGGTGGAGATCGCAGTGGAATAAAAAGACAAAATCAATGCCCCTTGGAAGAGTGGTGGATGTTACAGTGGAATAAAAAGACAATATCAATGCCCCTCGGAAGAGCTGTGGAGTTCAGAGTGGTTTAACCAGATGGTTTTCATGCCCCTTGGAGGAGACATGGAGGTCACAGTAGCTTAACTAGACTGTTTTAATGCCCCTTGGAAGAGTGGTGGAGGTCGCAGTGGATTAAAAAGACAATATCAATGTCCCTTAGAAGAGAGGTTGAAGTTGCAGTGGAATAAAAAGACAATATCAATGCCCCTTGGAAGAGTGGTGGAGATCGCAGTGGAATAAAAAGACAAAATCAATGCCCCTTGGAAGAGTGGTGGATGTTACAGTGGAATAAAAAGACAATATCAATGTCCCTCGGAAGAGCTGTGGAGTTCAGGGTGGTTTAACCAGACGGTTTTCATGCCCCTTGGAGGAGACATGGACGTGACATTAGCTTAACAATACGGTTTTAATGCCCCTTGGAAGAGTGGTGGAGGTCGCAGTGGATTAAAAAGACAATATTAATGCCCACTGGAAGAGTGGTTAAGGTCGCAGTGGAAAAAAACACAATATCAATGCCCCTTGGAAGAGCTGAGGAGTTCAGAGTGGTTTAACCAGGCAGTTTTAATGCCCCTTGGAAGAGACGTGGAGGTCACAGTAGCTTAACAAGACTGTTTTAATGCCCTTGGAAGAGTGGAGGAGGTCGCAGTGGATTAAAAAGACAATATCAATGCCCTTTGTAAGAGTCGTGGAGGTCGCAGTGGAATTTAAAGGCAATAGCAATGCCCCTTGGAAGAGTGGTGGAGGTTTCAGTGGAATAAAAGACAATATCAATGCCCCGTGCAAGAGTTGTGGAGGTCACTGTAGCTTAACAAGATGGTCTTAATGCCGTTTGGAAGAGTGGTGGAGGTCGCAGTGGAATATAAAGACAATGTCAATGCCCCTTGGAAGAGTGGTGGAGGTTAGAGTGGAATAAAAAGACAATATCAATGTCCCTCGGAAGAGCTGTGGAGTTCAGAGTGGTTTAACCAGACGGTTTTAATGCCGCTTGGAAGAGACGTGGAGGTCACAGTAGCTTAACAAGACTGTTTTAATGCCCCTTGGAAGAGTGGTGGAGGTCGCAGTGGATTAAAAAAACAATATCAATGCCCCTTAGAAGAGAGGTTGAAGTCGCAGTGGAATAAAAAGACAATATCAATGCCCCTTGGAAGAGTGGTGGAGGTTACATTGGAATAAAAAGACAATTTCAATTCCCCGTGGAATAGACATGGACGTGACAGTAGCTTAAGAAGACGGCTTTAATGCCCCTTGGAAGAGGGGTGGAGGTCGCAGTGGATTAAAAAGACAATATCAATGCACATTGGAAGCGTGATTAAGGTCACAGTGAAATAAAAAGACAAAATCAATGCCCCTTGGAAGAGTTTTGGAGGTTACAGTGGAAAAAAAAGACAATATCAATGCCCCTTGGAAGAGCTGTGGAGTTCAGAGTGGTTTAACCAGATGGTTTTAATGCCGCTTGGAAGAGACTTCGATGTCACAGTAGCTTAACAAGACGGTTTTAATGCCCCTTGGAAGAGTGGTGGAGGTCGCAGTGGATTAAAATGACAATATCAATGCCCCTTGGAAGAGTGGTGGAGATCGCAGTGGAATAAAAAGACAAAATCAATGCCCCTTGGAAGAGTGGTGGATGCTACAGTGGAATAAAAAGACAATATCAATGCCCCTCGGAAGAGCTGTGGAGTTCAGAGTGGTTTAACCAGACGGTTTTCATGCCCCTTGGAGGAGACATGGAGGTCACAGTAGCTTAACTAGACTGTTTTAATGCCCCTTGGAAGAGTGGTGGAGGTCGCAGTGGATTAAAAAGACAATATCAATGTCCCTTAGAAGAGAGGTTGAAGTTGCAGTGGAATAAAAAGACAATATCAATGCCCCTTGGAAGAGTGGTGGAGGTCGCAGTGGATTAAAAAGACAATATCAATGCCCCTTGGAAGAGTGGTGGAGGTCGCAGTGGAATAAAAAGACAAAATCAATGCCCTTTGGAAGAGTGGTGGATGTTACAGTGGAATAAAAAGACAATATCAATGCCCCTCGGAAGAGCTGTGGAGTTCAGAGTGGTTTAACCAGACGGTTTTCATGCCCCTTGGCGGAGACATGGAGGTCACAGTAGCTTAACTAGACTGTTTTAATGCCCCTTGGAAGAGTGGTGGAGGTCGCAGTGGATTAAAAAGACAATATCAATGTCCCTTAGAAGAGAGGTTGAAGTTGCAGTGGAATAAAAAGACAATATCAATGCCCCTTGGAAGAGTGGTGGAGGTCGCAGTGGATTAAAAAGACAATATCAATGCCCCTTGGAAGAGTGGTGGAGGTCGCAGTGGAATAAAAAGACAATATCAATGCCCCTCGGAAGAGCTGTGGAGTTCAGAGTGGTTTAACCGGATTGTTTTAATGCCCTTTGGAAGAGACCTGGAGGTCACAGTAGCTTAAGAAGACTGTTTTAATGCCCTTGGAATAGTGGAGGAGGTCGCAGTGGATTAAAAAGACAATATCAATGCCCTTTGGAAGAGTGGTGGAGGTCGCAGTGGAATAAAAAGACAATATCAATGCCCCTTGGAAGAAGGGTAGAGGTTACAGTGGTATAAAGGACAATATCAATGCCCCGTGGAAGAGTTGTGGAGGTCACTGTAGCTTAACAAGATGGTCTTAATGCTGCTTGGAAGAGTGGTGGAGGTCGCAGTGGAATAAAAAGACAATATCAATGCTGAATGGAAGGGACGTGGTCGTCACAGTAGCTTAACAAGATGGTTTTAATGCCACTTGGAAGAGAGGTGGAGGTCGCAGTTGATTAAAAAGACAATATCAATGCCACTTGGAAGAGTGGTGTAGGTCGCAGTGGCATAAAAAGTCAATATCAATGCCCCTTGGAAGAGTGGTGGAGGTTAGAGTCGAATAAAAAGACAATATCAATGCTCCTTGGAAGAACTGTGGAGAACAGAATGGTTTAAGCAGACGGTTTTATTGCCCCTTGTAAGAGAGGTAGAGGTCACATTAGCTAATGAAGACTGATTTAATGCCCCTTGGAAGAGTGGTGAAGGTCGCAGTGGTTTAAAAAGACAATATCACTGCCCCTTAGAAGAGTGGTGACGGTCACATTGGAATAAAAAGACAATATCAATGCCCCGTGGAATAGACATGGAGGTTACAGCAGCTTAACAAGACAGTTTTAATGTCCCTTGGGAGAGAGGTGGAAGTCGCAGTGTATTAAAAAGACAATATCAATGCCCCTTGGAAGAGTGGTGGAGTTTACAGTGGAATAAAAAGACAATATCAATGCCCCGTGAAAGAGACGTGGATGTCACAGTAGCTTAACAAGACGGTTTTTATGTCCCTTGGAAGAGAGGTGAAAGTCGCAGTGGAATAAAAAGACAATATCAATGCCCCTTGGAAGAGTGCTGGAGGTTACAGTGGAATAAAAAACAATATCAAAGCCCCTTGCAAGAGCTGTGGAGTTGAGAGTGGTTTAAATTGATGGTTTTAATGCCCCTTGGAAGAGACGTGGAGGTCACAGTAGATTAACAAGACTGTTTTAATGCCCCTTGGAAGAGTGGTGGAGGTCGAAGTGGATTAAAAAGACAATGTCAATACTCCTTGAAGGAGTGGTTGATGTCTCAGTGGAATAAAAAAACAATATCAATGCCCCTTGGAAGAGTGTTGGAGGTTCCAGTGGAATAAAACGGCAATATCAATGCCCTGTGGAAGAGACATGGAGGTCACAGTAGCTTAACAAGACGCTTTTAATGCCCCATGGAAGAGTGGTGGAGGTCGCAGTGGAATAAAAAGACAAAATCAATGCCACTTGCAAACGTGGTGGAGGATACAGTGGAATAAAAAGACAATATTAATGCCCCTTGGAAGATCTGTGGAGTTCAAATTGGTTTAACCATACGGTTGTAATGCCCTTTGGAAGAGTGATGGAGGTCGCAGTGGATTAAAATACAATATCAATGCCCTTTGGAAGAGTGGTCGAGGTCGCAGTGGAATAAAAATACAATATCAATGCCCCTTGGTAGAGTGGTGGAGGTTACAGTGGAATTTAAAGATAATATCAATGCCCCGTGGAAGAAATGTGGAGGTCACTGTAGCTTAAAAAGACAATTTTAATGCCCCTTGGAAGAATGGTGGAGGTCGCAGTGGAATAAAAAGACAATGTCAATGCCCCTTGGAAGAGTGGTGGAGGTCAGAGTGGAATAAAAAGACAATACCAATGCCCCTTGGAAGAGCTGTGGGGTTCAGAGTGGTTTAACCAGACTGTTTTAATGCCCATTGGAAGTGACGTGGAGGTCAAAGTAGTTAAAAAAAACGTTTTTAATGCCCCTTGGAAAAGTGGTGGAGGTCGCAGTGGATTAAAAAGATAATATCAATGCCCCTTAGAAGAGAGGTGGAAGTCGCAGTGGAATAAAAAGACAATATCATTACTCCTTGGAAGAGTGGTGGGGGATACAGTGGAATAAAAAGACAATATCAATGCCCCGTGGAATATACATGGATGTTACAGTAGCTAAACAAGATGCTTTAATGCACCTTGGGAGAGTGGTGGAAGTCGTAGTGGAATAAAAATACTATATCAATGCCCCTTGAAAGAGTGCTGTAGGTTACACTGGAATAAAAAGACAATATCAATGCCTCTTGCAAGATCTGTGGAGTTCAGAGTGGTTTAAATTGACGGTTTTAATGCACCTTGGAGGAGACGTGGAGGTCACAGTAGCTTAACAATACGGTTTTAATGCCCCTTGGAAGAGTGGTGGAGGTCACAGTGGATTAAAAAGACAATATCAATAACACCTGGAAGAGTGGTGAAGGTCCCAGTGGAATAAAAAGACAATATCAATGCCCCTTGGAAGAGTGTTGGAGGTTACAGTGGAATAAAAAGACAATATCAATGCCTCGTGAAAGAGACGTGGAGGTCACAGTAGCTTAACAAGACGGTTTTAATGCACCTTGGAAGAGAGGTAAAAGTTGCAGTGGAATAAAAAGACAATATCAATGACCCTTGGAAGAGTGCTGGAGGTTACATTGGAATAAAAAGACAATATCAATGCGCCTTCCAAGAGCTATGGAGTTCAGAGAGGATTAAATTGACGGTTTTAATGCCCCGAGGAATTGACGTGGAGGTCAAAGTAGCTTAACAACACGGTTTTAATGGCCCTTGGAAGAGTGGTGGAGGTCGCAGTTGATTAAAAAGACAATATGAATGCCCCTTAGAAGAGTGGTGGAGGTAGCAGTGGAATAAAAAGACCATATCAATGCCCCTTGGAAGAGTAGTGGAGGTAGCAGTGGAATAAAAAAACGATATCAATGCCCCTTGGAAGAGTGGTGGAGGTAACAGTGGATTAAAAAGACAATATCAATGCCCCTTGGAAGAGCAGTGGAGTTCAGAGTAGTTAAACCAGACGGTTTTAATGCCCATTGGAAGTGACGTGGAGGTCACAGTAGCTTAAAAATACGTTTTTAATGCCCCTTGGAAAAGTGGTGGAGGTCACAGTGGATTAAAAAGACAATATCAATGCCCCTTGGAAGAGTGGTGGAGGTGGCAGTGGAATAAAAAGACAATATCAATGCCCCTTGGAAGAGTGGTGGAGTTTACAGTGGAATAAAAAGACAATATCAATGCCCCGTGAAAGAGACGTGGATGTCACAGTAGCTTAACAAGGCGGTTTTAATGTCCCTTGGAAGAGAGGTGAAAGTCGCAGTGGAATAAAAATACAATATCAATGCCCCTTGGCAGAGTGCTGGAGGTTTCAGTGGAATAAAAACCAATATCAAAGCCCCTTGCAAGAGCTGTGGAGTTGAGAGTGGCTTAAATTGACGGTTTTAATGCCATTGGAAGAGTGGTGGAGGTCGCAGTGGATTAAAAAGACAATATCAATGCCCTTTGTAAGAGTGGTGGAGGTCGCAGTGGAATTTAAAAACAATATCAATGCCCCTTGGAAGAGTGGTGGAGGTTACAGTGGAATAAAAGACAATATCAATGCCCCGTGGAAGAGTTGTCTAGGTCACTGCAGCTTATCAAGATGGTCTTAATGCTGCTTGGAAGAGTGGTGGAGGTCGCAGTGGAATAAAAATTCAACACCAATGCTCCTTGGAAGAGCTGTAGAGTTCAGAGTGGATTAAATTGACGGTTTTAATGCACCTTGGAAGAGACGTGGAGGTCACAGTGGATTAAAAAGACAATATCAATGCCCCTTGGAAGAGTGGTCGTGGTCGCAGTGGATTAAAAGGACTATATCAATGCCCCTTGGAAGAGTGGTGGAGGTCGCAGTGGAATAAAAAGACAATATCAATGCCGAATGGAAGGGACGTGGAGGTCACAGTAGCTTAACAAGACGGTTTTAATGCCCCTTGGAAGAGAGGTGGAGGTCGCAGTTGATTAAAAAGACAATATCAATGCCACTTGGAAGAGTGGTGTAGGTCGCAGTGGAATAAAAAGTCAATATCAATGCCCCTTGGAAGAGTGGTGGAGGTTACAGTCGAATAAAAAGATAATATCAATGCTCCTTGGAAGAACTGTGGAGAACAGAATGGTTTAACCAGACGGTTTTATTGCCCCTTGTAAGAGATGTAGAGCTCACATTAGCTAATCAAGACTGATTTAATGCCCCTTGGAAGAGTGGTGAAGGTCGCAGTGGTTTAAAAAGACAATATCACTGCCCCTTAGAAGAGTGTTGACGGTCACATTGGAATAAAAAGACAATATCAATGCCCCGTGGAATAGACATGGAGGTTACAGCAGCTTAACAAGACGGTTTTAATGTCCCTTGGGAGAGAGGTGGAAGTCGCAGTGGAATTAAAAGACAATATCAATGCCCGTTGGAAGAGTGCTGGAGATTACAATGGAATAAAAAAACAATATCAATGCCTCTTGCAAGAGCCGTGGAGTTCAGAGTGGTTTAAATTGATTGCTTTAATGCCCCTTGGAAGAGAAGTCGAGGTCACAGTAGCTTAATAAGATGGTTTTAATGCCACATGGAAAAGTGGTGGAGGTCGCAGTGGATTAAAAAGACAATATCAATGCCCCGAGGAAGAATGGTGGAGGTCGCAGTGGAATAAAAAGACAATATCAATGCCCCTTAGAAGAGTGGTGGAGGTTACAGTGGAAAAAAAAGACAATATCAATGCCCCGTGGTAGAGACATGGAGGTCACAGTAGCTTAACAAGACGGTTTTAATGCCCCTTGGAAGAGAGGTGGACGCTTCAGTTGATTAAAAAGACAATATCAATGCCATTTGGAAGAGTGATGTAGGTCGCAGTGGAATAAAAAGTCAATATCAATGCCACTTGGAAGAGTGGTGGAGATTACAGTCGAAAAAAAGACAATATCAATGCTACTTGGAAGAACTGTGGAGTACAGAATGGTTTAACCAGATGGTTTTATTGTCCCTTGTAAGAGACGTAGAGATCACAGTAGCTTATCAATACTGATTTAATGCACCTTGGAAGAGTGGTGAAGTTCGTAGTGGTTTAAAAAGACAATATCACTGCCCCTTAGAAGAGTGGTGACGGTCACATTGGAATAAAAAGACAATATCAATGCCCGGTGGAATAGACATGGAGGTTACAGCAGCTTAACAAGACGGTTTTAATGTCCCTTGGGAGAGAGGTGGAAGTCGCAGTGGAATGAAAAGACAATATCAATGCCCCTTGGAAGAGTGCTGGAGATTACAATGGAATAAAATAACAATATCAATGCCTGTTGCAAGAGCTGTGGAGTTCAGAGTGGTTTAAATTGACGGCTTTAATGCCCCTTGGAAGAGAAGAGGAGGTCACAGTAGCTTAATAATATGGTTTTAATGCCACCTGGAAAAGTGGTGGAAGTGGCAGTGGAATAAAAAGACAATATCAATGCCCCTTGGAAGAGTGGTGGAGTTTACAGTGGAATAAAAAGACAATATCAATGCCCCGTGAAAGAGACGTGGATGTCACAGTAGCTTAACAAGATGGTTTTTAGGTCCCTTGCAAGAGAGGTGAAAGTCACAGTGGAATAAAAAGACAATATCAATGCCCCTGGGAAGAGTGCTGGAGATTACAGTGGAATAAAAAACAATATCAAAGCCCCTTGCAAGAGCTGTAGAGTTGAGAGTGGTTTAAATTGATGGTTTTAATGCCCCTTGGAAGAGACGTGGAGGTCACAGTAGATTAACAAGACTGTTTTTATGCCCCTTGGAAGAGTGGTGGAGGTCGAAGTGGATTAAAAAGACAATGTCAATGCTCCTTGAAGGAGTGGTTGAAGTCTCAGTGGAATAAAAAGACAATATCAATGCCCCTTGGAAGAGTGTTGGAGGTTCCAGTGGAATAAAAAGACAATATCAATGCCCTGTGGAAGAGACATGGAGGTCACAGTAGCTTAACAAGATGGTTTTAATGCCCCATGGAAGAGTGGTGGAGGTCGCAGTGGAATAAAAAGACAATATCAATGACCCCTTGCAAACGTGGTGGAGGATACAGTGGAATAAAAAGACAATATTAATGCCCCTTGAAAGAGCTGTGCAGTTCAGAGTGGTTTAACCAGACAGTTTTAATGCCCAATGGAAGTGACGTGGAGGTCAAAGTAGTTAAAAAAGACGTTTTTAATGCCCCTTGGAAAAGTGGTGGAGGTCGCAGTGGATTACAAAGATAATATCAATGCCCTTTAGAAGAGAGGTGGAAGTCGCAGTGGAATAAAAAGACAATATCAATACCCCTTGGAAGAGTGGTGGAGGATACAGTGTAATAAAAAGACAATATCAATGCCCCGTGGAATAGACATGGAAGTTACAGTAGCTAAACAAGATGCTTTAATGCACCTTGGGAGAGTGGTGGAAGTTGTCGTGGAATAAAAATACTATATCAATGCCCCTTGAAAGAGTGCTGTAGGTTACAGTGGAAAAAAAAGACAATATCAATGCCTCTTGCAAGATCTGTGGAGTTCAGAGAGGTTTAAATTGACGGTTTTAATGCACCTTGGAAGAGACGTGGAGGTCACAGTAGCTTAACAATACGGTTTTAATGCCCCTTGGAAGATTGGTGGAGGTCACAGTGGATTAAAAAGACAATATCAATGCCACCTGGAAGAGTGATGAAGGTCCCAGTGGAATAAAAAGACAATATCAATGCCCCTTGGAAGAGTGGTGGAGGTTACAGTGGAATAAAAAGACAATATCAATGCCTCGTGAAAGAGACGTGGAGGTCACAGTAGCTTAACAAGACGGTTTTAATGCACCTTGGAAGAGAGGTGGAAGTTGCAGTGGAATAAAAAGACAATATCAATGCCCCTTGGAAGATTGCTGGAGGTTACATTGGAATAAAAAGTCAATATCAATGCGCCTTGCAAGAGCTATGGAGTTCAGAGAGGATTAAATTGACAGATTTAATGCCCCGAGGAATTGACGTGGAGGTCAAAGTAGCTTAACAACACGGTTTTATTGGCCCTTGGAAGAGTGGTGGAGGTCGCAGTTGATTAAAAAGTCAATATAAATGCCCCTTAGAAGAGTGGTGGAGGTCGCATTGGAATAAAAAGACCATATCAATGCCCCATTGGAAGAGTAGTGGAGGTCGCAGTGGAATAAAATAACAATATCAATGCCCCTTGGAAGAGTGGTGGAGGAAACAGTGGAATAAAAAGAAAAATCAATGCCCCTTGGAAGAGCAGTGCAGTTCAGAGTAGTTAAACCAGATGGTTTTAATGGCCATTGGAAGTGACGTGGAGGTCACCGTAGCTTAAAAATACGTTTTTAATGTCCCTTGGAAAAGTGTTGGAGGTCGCAGTGGATTAAAAAGACAATATCAATGCCCCTTGGAAGAGTGGTGGAGGTGGCAGTGGAATAAAAAGACAATATCAATGCCCCTTGGAAGAGTGGTGGAGTTTACAGTGGAATAAAAAGACAATATCAATGCCCCGTGAAAGAGACGTGGATGTCACAGTAGCTTAACAAGGCGGTTTTAATGTCCCTTGGAAGAGAGGTGAAAGTCGCAGTGGAATAAAAAACAATATCAAAGCCCCTTGCAAGAGCTGTGGAGTTGAGAGTGGCTTAAATTGACGGTTTTAATGCCCCTTGGTAGAGACGTGGAGGTCACAGTAGATTAACAAGACTGTTTTAATGCCCCTTGGAAGAGTGGTGGAGGTCGAAGTGGATTAAAAAGACAATGTCAATGCTCCTTGAAGGAGTGGTTGAAGTCTCAGTGGAATTAAAAGACAATATCAATGCACCTTGGAAGAGTGTTGGAGGTTCCAATGGAATAAAAAGACAATATCAATGCCCTGTGGAAGAGACATGGAGGTCAGAGTAGCTTCTCAAGAAGGTTTTAATGCCCCTTGGAAGAGTGTTGGAGGTGGCAGTGGAATAAAAAGACAATATCAATGCCCCTTGGAAGAGTGGTGGAGGATACAGTGGAATAAAAAGACAATATCAATGCCCCTTGTAAGATCTGTGGAGTACAGATTGGTTTAACCATATGGTTTTAATGCCCCTTGGAAGAGATTTGGAGGTCACAGTAGCTTAACAAGACGGTTTTCATGCCACATGGAAGAGTGGTGGAGATTGCAGTGGAATAAAAAGACAATATCAATGCCCCGTGGAAGAGACGTGGAGATCACAGTAGCTTAGCAAAATTCGTTGTAATGCCCTTTGGAAGAGTGGTGGAGGTCGCAGTGGATTAAAAAGACAATAACAATGCCCTTTGGAAGAGTTGTGGAGGTCGCAGTGGAATAAAAATACAATATCAATGCCCCTTGGTAGAGTGGTGGAGGTTACAGTGGAATTTAAAGACAATATCAATGCCCCGTGGAAGAAATGTGGAGGTCACTGTAGCTTAACAAGACAGCTTTAATGCCCCTTGGAAGAGTGGTGGAGGTTACAGAAATAAAAAGACTATACCAATGCCCCTTGGAAAAGCTGTGGTGTTCAGAGTGCTTTAACCAGACGATTTTAATGCCCATTGGAAGTGACGTGGAGGTCAAAGTAGCTTAAAAAGACGTTTTTAATGCCCCTTGGAAAAGTGGTGGAGGTCGCAGTGGATTAAAAAGACAATATCAGTGCCACTTGGAAAAGTGGTGGAGGTGGCAGTGGAATAAAGAGACAATATCAATGCCCCTTGGAAGAATAATGGAGTTCACAGTGGAATAAAAAGACAATGTCAATGCCCCTTGGAAGAGTGATGGAGGTTAGAGTGGAATAAAAAGACTATTCCAATGCCCCTTGGAAGAGCTGTGGAGTTCAGAGTGGTTTAACCAGATGGTTTTATTGCCACTTGAAGGGGCCGTGGAGGTCACAGTAGATTAACAAGACGGTTTTAATGCCCCTTGGAAAAGTGGTGGAGGTTGCAGTGGATTAAAAAGACAATATCAATGCCACTTGGAAGAGTGGTGGAGGTGGCAGTGGAATAAAAAGACAATATCAATGCCCCTTGGAGGAATGATGGAGGTCACATTGAAATAAAAAGACAATGTCAATGCCCCTTGGAAGAGTGGTGGAGGTTAGAGTGGTATAAAAAGACAATACCAATGCACCTTGGAAGAGCTGTGGAGTTCAGAGTGGTTTAACCAGATGGTTTTGTTGCCCATTGGAAGAGACATGGAGGTCGCAGTAGATTAACAAGATGGTTTTATTGCCCCTTGGAAAAGTGGTGGAGGTCACAGTGGATTAAAAAGACAATATCAATGCAGCGTGGAAGACACATGGAGGTCTCAGTAGCTTAACAAGACAGTTTTAATGCCCCTTTGAAGAGTGGTGGAGGTCGCAGTGGAATAAAAAGACAATATCAATGCCCCTTGAAAGAGTGGTGGAGGTTACAGTGAAATAAAAATACAATATCAATGCCTCTTGAAAGAGCTATGGAGTTCAGAGTGGTTTAACCAGATGGTTTTAATGCCCCTTGGAAGAGTGGTGGAGGTCGCAGTGCATTAAAAAGACAATATCAATACCCCTTGGAAGAGTGGTGGAGGTTAGAGTGGAATAAAAAGACAAGACCTATGCCCCTTGGAAGAGCTGTGGAGTTCAGAGTGGTTTAACCAGACGGTTTTAATGCCCATTGGAAGTGACGTGGAGGTCAAAATAGCTTAAAAAGACTTTTTAATACCCCTTGGAAAAGTGGTGGAGGTCGCAGTGGATTAAAAAGACAATATCAATGCCACTTGGAAGAGTGGTGGAGGTGGCAGTGGAAAAAAAAGACAATATCAATGCCCCTTGGAAGAATGATGGAGGTCACAGTGGAATAAAAAGACAATGTCAATGCCCCTTTGAAGAGTGGTGGAGGTTAGAGTGGAATAAAAAGACAATACCAATGCCCCTTGGCAGAGCTGTGGAGTTCAGAGTGGTTTAACCACATGGTTTTATTGCCCCTTGGAAGAGACGTGGAGCTCACAGTAGATAAACAAGACGGTTTTAATGCCTCTTGGAAAAGTGGTGGAGGTCACAGATGATTAAAAAGACAATATCAATGCCCCGTGGAAGAGACGTGGAGGTCACAGTAGCTTAACAAAGCAGTTTTAATGCCCCTTGGAAGAGTGGTGGAGGTCGCAGTGGAATAAAAAGACAATATCAATGCCCCTTGAAAGAGTGGTGGTGGTTACAGTGAAATAAAAATACAATATCATTGCCTCTTGAAAGAGCTATGGAGTTCATAGTGGTTTAACCATTTGGTTTTAATGCCCTTGGAAGAGTGGTGGAGGTCGCAGTGCATTAAAAAGACAATATCAATACCCCTTGGAAGATTGGTGGAGGTTACAGTGGAATAAAAAGACAATATCAATGACCCTTGGAAGAGCTGTGGAGTTCAGAGTGGTTTAACCAGACGGTTTCAATGCCCCTTGGAAGAGATGTGGAGGTCAAAGTAGCTTAACAAGACTGTTTTAATGCCTCTTGGAAGAGTGGTGGAGGTCGCAGTGGATTAAAAAGACAATATCAATGCCCCTTAGAAGAGAGGTGGAAGTCGCAGTGGAAGTAAAAGACAATATCAATACCCCTTGGAAGAGTGGTAGAGGATACAGTGGAATAAAAAGACAATATCAATGCCCCGTGGAATAGCCATGGACGTTACAGTAGCTAAACAAGATGCTTTCAATGCACCTTGGGAGAGTGGTGGAAGTCGTAGTGGAATAAAAATACTATATCAATGCCCCTTGAAAGAGTGAGGTAGGTTACAGTGGAATAAAAAGACAATATCAATGCCTCTTGCAAGAGCTGTGGAGTTCAGAGTGGTTTAAATTGACGGTTTTAATGCACCTTGGAAGAGACGTGGAGTTCACAGTAGCTTAACAATACGGTTTTAATGCCCCTTGGAAGACTGGTGGAGGTCGCAGTGGATTAAAAAGACAATATCAATGCCACCTGGAAGAGTGGTGAACGTCCCAGTGGAATAAAAAGACAATATCAATGCCCCTTGGAAGAGTGGTGGAGGTTACAGTGGAATAAAAAGACAATATCAATGCCTCGTGAAAGAGACGTGGAGGTCACAGTAGCTTAACAAGACGGTTTTAATGCCCTTTGGAAAAGAGGTGGAAGTTGCAGTGGAATAAAAAGACAATATCAATGCCCCTTGTAAGAGTGCTGGAGGTTACATTGGAATAAAAAGACAATATCAATGCCCCTTGCAAGAGCTATGGAGTTCAGAGTGGATTAAATTGAAGGTTTTAATGCCACAAGGAATTGAGATGGAGGTCAAAGTAGCTTATCAACACGGTTTTAATGGCCCTTGGAAGAGTGTTGGAGGACGCAGTTGATTAAAAAGACAATATAAATGCCCCTTAGAAGAGTGCTGGAGGTCGCAGTGGAATAAAAAGACCATATCAATGCCCCTTGGAAGAGTAGTGGAGGTAAGAGTGGATTAAAAAGACAATATCAATGCCCCTTGGAAGAGTGGTGGAGGTGGCAGTGGAATAAAAAGACAATATCAATGCCCCTTGAAAGAGTGCTGGAGTTTACAGTGGAATAAAAAGACAATATCAATGCCCCCTGAAAGAGACGTGGATGTCACAGTAGCTTAACAAGTGGGTTTTAATGTACCTTGGAAGAGAGGTGAAAGTCGCAGTGGAATAAAAAGACAATATCAATGCCCCTTGGAAGAGTGCTGGAAGTTACAGTGGAATAAACAACAATATCAAAGCCCCTTCCAAGAGCTGTGGAGTTGAGAGTGGTTTAAATTGACGGTTTTAATACCCCTTGGTAGAGACGTGGAGGTCACAGTAGATTAACAAGACTGTTTTAATGTCCCTTGGAAGAGTGGTGGAGGTCGAAGTGGATTAAAAAGACAATGTTAATGCTCCTTGAAGGAGTGGTTGAAGTCTCAGTGAAATAAAAAGACAATATCAAAGCCCCTTGGAAGAGTGGTGGAGGTTACAGTGGAATAAAAAGACAATATCAATGCCCTGTGTAAGAAACTTGGAGGTCACAGTAGCTTAACAAGACGGTTTTAATGCCCCTTGGAAGAGTGGTGGAGGTCGCAATGGAATAAAAAGGCAATATCAATGCCCCGTGGAAGGGACGTGGAGGTCAAAGTAGCATAACAAGAGGGTTTTAATGCCCATTGGAAGAGTGGTGGAGGTAGTAATGGATTAAAAAGACAATATCAATGAACCTTGGAAGAGTGGTGGAGGTCGCAGTGGAATAAAAAGACAATATCAATGCCTCTTGGAAGAGTGATGGAGGTTACAGTGGAATAAAAAGACAATATCAATGCCTCTTGGACGAGTGGTGGAGGTTACAGAGGAATAAAAAGACAATATCAATGCCCCGTGGAAGAGAGGTGGACATCACAGTAGCTTAACAAGACGGTTTTAATGCCCCTTAGAACAGTGGTGGAGGTCACAGTGGAATAAAAAGACAATATTAATGCCCCTTGGAAGAGTGGTTGAGGTCGCAGTAAAATAAAAAGACAATATCAATGCCCCTTGGAAGAGTGGTGGAGGTCGCAGTGGAATAACCTCACTTTTACATGCTCTGCATAACTTCTCTGCTTGCTGTGTCTGCTGTAATCTAATGCTCTGCTTTGCTTATTCACCTTACTGGTACATGCTATGCATAACTTCTCTGCTTGCTGTGTTAGCTGTAATCTAATGCTCTGCTTTGCTGATTCACCTCAGTGGTACATGCTCTGCATAACTTCTCTGCTTTATCTGTCCCACTCCATTCAATACCCACATATGTCTGTCCCTTCCCCACTATAGATCTTATCTGATTTTTAGAAGTGCTAAACTGCAGAGACTAGAGTCCTAGCTCTGTGTTTGATCACCCAGCCATCTCCTGGTGAGACGACCAGCTGCTAATTTAGCCATATGCAGCTCCCACAATGCCCTTCACCTGATAGTTTAATGTGCCCTATATATTTAGAAGCTCTGTAAGGGGTGCACTTGTGCTGGGGTGTGCACGAGTCTTCTTGTGCAAAGTTGCTTCGGAGATAAGTGGCAGTTATTTCAGAGGCAGTTAGTCAGGGCAGGAGTCAGGTAACCAACACTTTGACCACTTACACTCTTTTAACTATGTTTCCGTTAGCTCTCCCTTTTTCCTCTATAGTCCTCCACTTTCTATTAACCCCTCAATTCCCTACAACTAGTAAGAAACTCTTCATCTCTCCCTCCATCCTCCCCTTTCTTCTCACCTCCTCCTCCAAATTATTCCTAAACATTCAGTCCTGGATCTCCAAACACAGACAGCCACCTCATGCTCTCTCTTGCTCCCACCTGCTAACACTTTCTCTGCTCCCCCTCACTGCTGGAGATATCTCTCCAAATCCTGGTCCTCCTCGCCATATCCCCACAGTTACTTCTTCCTCCTATCCACGACCTTCCACAAACTCTCGCAACCCTTCTAAGCTCATACCCATCGAACCAATCCCCACTCCCTTAGTTGCTCTAACAGGAGCTCTATGGAACGCTCGCTCTGTCTACAACAAACTTTCCTTTATCCACGATCTTTTCATTACAAACAAACTTTCCTTCCTCGACATCACTGAAACCTGGCTCACCCCCTCTGACACAGCCTCCCCAGCTGCACTTTCATATGTCGGATTCCACCTATCCCACACCCCTCGCCCCAATGGCAAACATGGCGGAGGCGTAGGTTTTCTCCTATCAGAACACTGCGCTTTCACCCAAGTCCCACTGCCACCCTCCGTTACACTCCCCTTTTTTGAGGTGCACTGTGTGCGCATCTATTCCCCTTCCAACCTCCAACTGGCCGTCGTTTACCGACCCCCAGGGATAGCCACCACCTTCTTAGACCACTTCACCACCTGGCTGCTTCACTTCCTCTCCACTGACATCCCCACTATCATAATGGGTGACTTCAACATCCCCATTAACACTTCCCACTCGTCTGTCTCTAAGTTCCTATCTCTCACTTCCTCCTTCGGACTCACTCAATGGTCTTCCACACCCACCCACAAAGATGACCACACACTGGACCTCATCTTCAACCGCCTCTGTTCCCTATCTAACCTCTCCAACTCACCTCTCCCTCTCTCTGATCACAGCCTACGTATATTCTCGTCTCTCTCCTCCCCGGGAAAACAATCCCCACTCCACAAACTTGCATACCCTCGCAGAAATCTCAAACACCTTGACTTACACTCACTCTCTGAATCCCTCCTCCCTCTTACAGACATAAATTCCTTACACGATGCAGACGTTGCTGCTGCTTCATATAACACCACAATAGCTGCAGCTCTAGACTCGATCGCCCCTCTCACACACACCACATCTCGCACATCCAACATGCAACCCTGGCACACTAAACTTACTAAAGAACTGCGCCGGGCCTCCAGGGTTGCGGAGCGGAGATGGAAAAGGTCTCACTCCATCGAGCACTTCATCACATTCAAGCAATCCCTCACTAATTTCAAGTCCGCACTCACTACAGCAAAACAAACCTACTTCTCATCTCTCATATCCTCCCTATCTCACATCCCTAAACAGCTATTTAACACTTTCAACTCTCTCCTTCATCCCCCAGCACCTCCTCCCTCTTCTCTCATCTCAGCCGACGACTTTGCCTCATTCTTCAAACAGAAGATTGACACCATCAGACAAAACTTTTGCTTAAAGTACACACAACCCCTCTTCATATCTATTCAACCCTCCTCCTCCAAACCCCACTTCTCCACCATTACAGAAGGTCAAGTCTTCTCTTTACTCTCCAAATCACACCTCACCACCTGCGAACTTGACCCAATCCCATCCCACCTCATCACTAACCTTACCACAGCCTTCATCCCAACCCTAACCCACCTCTTCAATCTGTCACTAACAACCGGTGTCTTCCCCTCATGTTTCAAACATGCCGCAATGACACCCATCCTCAAAAAGCTCTCCTTTGACCCTTCCTCTCTGACTAGCTACCGCCCCATATCACTCCTCCACTTTGCCTCAAAACTACTAGAACAACATGTCCACCTTGAATTGTCCTCCCACCTCTCCTCCTGCTCCCTCTTCGACCGCCTGCAATCTGGCTTCCGACCGCATCACTCGACTGAAACTGCCCTGACCAAAGTCACCAACGACCTACTAAATGCCAAATCCAAGCGACACTACTCCATCCTTCTCCTTCTGGACCTGTCATCTGCCTTTGACACAGTGGACCATTCCCTCTGACTCCAGATTCTCTCATCTCTTGGCATCACGGACTTGGCTCTATCTTGGATCTTCTCATACTTAACAGACAGGACATTCAGTGTCTCCCACTTACGCACCACCTCCTCATCTCGCCCCCTATCTGTCGGTGTCCCCCAAGGTTCAGTTCTAGGACCTCTGCTCTTCTCCATCTATACCTTTGGCCTGGGAGGGCTCATAGAGTCTCACGGTTTTCAGTATCACCTCTATGCTGATGACACAAAGAGCTACCTCTCTGGACCCGATATCTCCTCCCTACTAACCAAAATCCCACAATGTCTGGTTGCCATGTCATCCTTCTTCTCTGACAGATTTCTAAAACTCAACATGGATAAAACAGAGTTCATCATCTTTCCACCCTCTCATTCACCTCCCCCATCTGACCTAGCCATCAACGTCAATGGCTGTTCACTCTCCCCAGTCCCACAAGCTCACAGCCTTGAAGTAACCCTGAACTCTGATCTCTCCTTCAAGCCACATATCCAAGCCATTTCCACTTCCTGCCGACACCAGCTCAAAAACATCTCCCGGATCTGTGCATTCCTCAGCAAAGACTCTGCAAAAACACTAGTGCATGCCCTCATCATATCCCGCCTCGACTACTGCAACCTCCTGCTCCGTGGCCTCCCTTACAACACTCTTGCGCCTCTCCAATCAATCCTAAACTCTGCTGCTCGACTAATTCATCTGTCCCCCGGCTATTCCCCGGCCTCTCCTCTCTGTCAATCTCTTCACTGGCTCCCCGTTGCCCAGAGAATCCAGTTCAAAACTCTAACCATGGCATACAAAGCCATCCACAACCAGTCTCCAACATACATCTGTGACCTAGTCTCCCGGTACTTACCTGCACGCAACCTCCGATCCTCACAAGATCTCCTTCTCTACTCCCCTCTTATCTCCTCCTCCCACAATCGTATACAATATTTCTCCCGTGCATCCCCCCTACTCTGGAACTCTCTATCCCAACAAATCAGACTCTCGCCGACCGTGGAAACCTTCAAAAGAAACCTGAAAATCTACCTCTTCCGACAAGCCTACAACCTGCTGTAACCACCGCTGCACGACCAGCTCTACCCTCACCTAATGTATCCTCACCCATCCCTTCTAGAATGTGAGCCCTCGCGGGCAGGGTCCTTGCTCCTCCTGTACCAGTCACTGACTCGTTTTGTTAAGATTATGTAAATGCTTTTGTTATGTATATCCCTATCACATGTAAAGCGCCATGGAATAAATGGCGCTATAATAATAAATAAAAATAATAATAATAATAATAATAAAAAGACAATATCAATTCCCATAGGAAAAGTGGTGGAGGTTACAGTGGAATAAAAAGACAATATCAATGCCCCTTTGATGAGCTGTGGAATTCAGAGTGGTTTAACTAGACGGTTTTAATGCCCCTTGGAAGAGACGTGGAGGTCATAGTAGCTTAATAAGATGTTTTTTGCCTCTTGGAAGAGTGGTGGAGGTCGCAGTGGTTTAAAAAGACAATATCACTGCCCCTTAGAAGAGTGGTGGAGGTTACATTGGAATAAAAAGACAATATCAATGCCCCGTGGAATAGACATGGAGGTTACAGCAGCTTAACAAGACAGTTTTAATGCCCCTTGGAAGAGTGGTGGAGGTCGCAGTGGAATAAAAAACAATATCAATGCCCCTTGGAAGAGTGGTGGAGGTAACAGTGGATTAAAAAGACAATATCAATGCCCCTTGGAAGAGTGGTGGAGGTTACAGTGAAATAAAAAGACAATATCAATGCCTTTTGAAAGAGTTATGGAGTTCAGAGTGGTTTAACCAGATGGTTTTAATTCCCCTTGGAAGAGTGGTGGAGGTCGCAGTAGCTTAACAAGACTGTTTTAATGCCTCTTGGAAGAATGGTGGAGGTCGCAGTGCATTAAAAAGACAATATCAATACCCCTTGGAAGAATGTTGGAGGTTACAGTGGAATAAAAAGACAATATCAATGCCCCTTGGATGAGCTGAGGAGTTCAGAGTGGATTAACCAGACAGTTTTAATGCCGCTTGGAAGAGATGTGGAGGTCACAGTAGCTTAACAAGACTGTTTTAATGCCTCTTGGAAGAATGGTGGAGGTCGCAGTGGATTAAAAAGACAATATCAATGCACCTTAGAAGAGAGGTTGAAGTCGCAGTGGAATAAAAAGACAATATCAATGCCCGTGGAATAGACATGGACGTGACTGTAGCTTAACAAGACGGTTTTAATGACTCTTGGAAGAGTGGTGGAGGTCGCAGTGGATTAAAAAGACAATATCAATGCCCCTTGGCAGAGTATTGGAGGTAACAGTGGAAAAAAAGACAATATCATTGCCCCTTGGAAGAGCTGTGGAGTTCAGAGTGGTTTAACCAGACGGTTTTAATGCCCCTTGGAAGAGACGTGGTGGTCACAGTAGCTTAACAAGACTGTTTTAATGCCCTTGGAAGAGTGGTGGAGGTTACCGTGGAATAAAAGACAATATCAATGCCCCGTGGAAGAGTTGTGGAGGTCACTGTAGCTTAACAAGATGGTCTTAATGCCGCTTGGAAGAGGGGTGGAGGTCGCAGTGGAATAAAAAGACAAGGTCAATGCCCCTTGGAAGAGTGGTGGAGGTTAGAGTGGAATAAATAGACAATACCAATGCTCCTTGGAAGAGCTGTAGATTTCAGAGTGGTTTAAATTGACGGTTTTAATGCCCCTTGGAAGAGACGTGGAGGTCACAGTGGATTAAAAAGACAATATCAATGCCCCTTGGAAGAGTGGTCGTGGTCGCAGTCGATTAAAAAGACTATCAATGCCCCTTGAAAGAGTGGTGGAGGTCGCAGTGGAATAAAAAGACAATATCAATGCCCCGTGGAAGGGACGAGGAGGTCACAGTAGCTTAACAAGACGGTTTTAATGCACCTTGGAAGAGAGGTGGAGGTCGCAGTTGATTAAAAAGACAATATCAATGCCACTTGAAAGAGTCGTGGAGATCGCAGTGGATTAAAAAGTCAATATCAATGCCCCTTGGAAGAGTGGTGGAGGATACAGTTGAATAAAAAGAATATATCAATGCTCCTTGGAAGAACTGTGGAGTACAGATTGGTTTAACCAGACGGTTTTATTGACCCTTGTAAGAGATGTAGAGGTCACAGTAGCTTATCAAGGCTGTTTTAATGCCCCTTGGAAGAGTGGTGAAGGTCGCAGTGGTTTAAAATGACAATATCACTGCCCCTTAGAAGAGTGGTGACGGTTACATTGGAATAAAAAGACAATATTAATGTCCCGTGGAATAGTCATGGAGGTTACAGCAGCTTAACAAGACGGTTTTAATGCCCCTTGGGAGAGTGGTGGAAGTCGAAGTGGAATGAAAAGGCAATATCAATGCCCCTTGGAAGAGTGCTGGAGATTACAATGGAATAAAAAGACAATATCAATGCCTCTTGCAAGAGCTGTGGAGTTCAGAGTGGTTTTGTTATGATCTGCTACAGGGACTAAGGAAAGACAGGAGAACTGTCCCTACAATAGAACTAAACTAGATCCCTACGATGTAACGGGGAACCTGATCCTGCGATCAGACCCGCTAAAGTCCTCGGCTAGTCTGAACGAAGACCTATAGATGTGAGGGAGGGATCCCTACAAGAACTAGGGACTGGGATAAGTTGGACACCTCCTAGCAGAAATAGTAGCAGTCAAAGACAAACACACAACAAAAAGCATAGAGGTCAGAAGACCTAGCAAAACTAACAGAGAACGGCAACAGAGCACCAAGCTAGCTCAAGAGTAGTAAATACAATGAAGTCCAGCAAGACCAGGAGGGCGAAGCCGGATTAAATAGGCAAAAATGGTCATGTGACCAGCAAACTTAAAAGAAACTAACAGGAGAGTTCTAACAGTACCCCCTCTTCTAAGAGGATCCTCCGGATCCCCTAGGCCCAGGCTTACCAGGAAACCTCCTGTGAAACGCTCTGACAAGTCTGGAAGCAGAAACATCATCCGCCCTCACCTATGAGTTATCCTCAGGTCCGAAACCCTTCCAAGCGACGAGATACTGCAAACTCCCTCTATACCGTCTAGAATTTAGGATGCGGGAAATTTCATATTCCCTGTCCTCCACCACCGGAGGAACAGTGGCAGAGGCGTCACTATCAGACACATCAGCTTTTTTCAACAGAAAAACATGAAACACCGGGTTAATCTTCCAGGACGTAGGAACCTCCAACCTAACAGCAGATTGGTTAACTATCTGAAGCACCTTAAAGGGCCCTACGGACTTGGGACCCAATTTTTTAGAAGGAATCCTCAGTCGCAGATTCTTAGAGGACAACCAAACCATGTCACCAACAGCAAACAAAACCTCTTGCCGTTTCCTATCAAAGTACCTCTTAGATTTTTTGTTAGCCTCCTGAAGATTACCACGCACAGCCGTCCAAACTCTCTCCAAATCACCGGAAAAACTCTCCTCCTCAGGCACAGCCGAAACCAATTTGGAGAATGACCCAAAAGACGGATGTCTCCCAGAACAACAAAAAAAAGGCGAACACCCAGCAGAAGAGGATGTATGGTTGTTAAGAGCAAATTCAGCAAGTGGCAGAAACTCAGACCACCCCTCTTGATTGTCTGCCACAAAACAACGCAAGAACTGCTCAACATCCTGGTTCTTCCTTTCTGTCTGGCCATTAGACTCAGGATGATATCCAGATGAAAAAGACAAATGAACTCCCAACCTGTCACAAAAGGCACGCCAAAAACGAGCCACGAACTGAGGTCCCCTATCAGAAACAATGTCAGTAGGAACACCATGTAGTCTGACAATTTCCTTGACAAAGGCCTTAGCGAGTGTCTTAGCGCAAGGCAGTTTGATGAAGGGAACCAAGTGACACATCTTGCTAAAACGGTCCACGACCACCCAGATGACCGTGAAACCTTCAGAGGGGGGAAGGTCAGTAATAAAGTCCATAGCCAGATGTGTCCAAGGTGCACTAGGAACCTCCAGAGGGCAAAGCAACCCCGCAGCAGGAGCATGCGAAGACTTGGATCTAGCACACACAGTACATTGGCGCACCCACTTAATGACTTCCTTCTGCCATCCAGGCCACCAAAAACTGCGACCCACAAGTCTCTTGGTCTCAGAAATTCCTGGATGACCTGCCAACCGAGACTCATGACACTCAACAAACAAATCTCTCCTAAAGGTCCTAGGCACAAACAACCTCCCATGGGGAGTGTTAGATGGGGCATTCTCCTGAGCTTTAAGAATCTCATCCTCCAAAACGGAGTCCAAAGCAGCAATCACAACACCTTCTTGTAAAATGCTCTCCTCTTCCTCCTCAACACCGACCATGGGAGAAAAGCTGCGAGACAAAGCATCCGCTTTAACATTCTTGGTACCCGGGATGTAAGTAACGGAAAAATTAAACCGTGAGAAAAAAAGTGCCCACCTAGCCTGACGGGCATTCAAGCGCTTGGCAGCATCAAGATAGATCAGATTTTTATGATCAGTGAAAACCTGAATGGGAAATTCAGCACCTTCCAAGAGGTGACGCCAGTGTTCAAATGCGAGTTTAATCGCCAGCAATTCCCGATTACCAATATCGTAATTAAGTTCAGTCTCAGAAAAATTTTTTGAAAAAAAGGCACAGGGATGTACTCCATCCTTGTTTTCCTGAGACAACACCGCACCGACCCCCCACCGAAGAAGCATCAACCTCAACCAAAAACGGCTTAGTCACATCAGGCTGCATAAGGATGGGAGCAGAGGTGAACCTCTCCTTTAGAAACACAAAAGCTTCAATGGCCTCAGAAGTACACTGAACCGCATTAGCACCTTTCCTGGTGAGATCGGTCAGCGGTTTGACAATAATAGAAAATTTTTTTATGAATTTTCTGTAAAAAATGGCGAAACCCAAAAACCACTGTATCGATTTCAAACCAATAGGCCTAGGCCATTCCTGCACAGCTTGAACTTTAACCGGGTCCATCTCAAAACCTTCACTGGAGATAATGTAGCCCAAAAAACTAATTCTCTGTACAGCGAACTCACATTTCTCCAGCTTAGCAAAAAGCGAATTGTCCATTAATAACTGTAATACCTCACATACGCTCCGCCAATGAGACTCCAGATCAGGCGAATAAATCAGAATGTCATCCAAATACACAACCACATTTTTGCCGATTAAAGGTCTAAGGATGTCATTAATAAGATTCTGAAAAAATGCTGGAGCATTGGTAAGACCAAAAGGCATCACCAGATTCTCAAAATGACTCACAGGAGTGTTAAAAGCAGTCTTCCATTCATCACCCTCCTTCATGCGCAACAAATTGTATGCCCCCCGGAGATCAATTTTAGAGAACCACTTGGCTCCCACTAACTGGTTAAATAAATCAGGAATCAATGGCAGTGGGTAAGGATTGCGTACAGTAATTTTATTAATCTCACGAAAGTCCAGACAAGGACGTAAACCGCCATCTTTTTTTTTTTTACAAAAAAAAATCCAACAGCCACAGGAGACTTGGAAGGCCTAATGTGACCGGCGGCCAAGCTTGTCTGTATGTATTCCTCCAAAGCCTTTCTCTCAGGAATAGTAAGATTAAATAAACGACTTTTAGGAAGAGTCGCTCCAGGGACAAATTCAATGGTACAATCATAGTCTCTATGGGGAGGCAAAATTTGTGACTCCTCCTCAGAAAAAACTCTCCAAAAATCCTGAATAGGTACAGGCAATTCCCCTTTATCCACAGCAGCAATACGTCCGTTACAACACTTGTCATAACACTTAGGGCTCCAGGACTTAATTTCATTGGTAGACCAATCCAGTACAGGATTGTGCAATTTTAACCAGGGTAACCCCAATATTACTGGAGAAGGCAAATTATCCAATACCACCAAATCCAAATGTTCTTGGTGAATACCATTAATAGTGAGGGGAAATTCACAGACCTTATGAGTAACACTCTTCAAGGGAGAGCCATCAACAGAAACCACAGCAATAGGGGATGACAAAGTTTTAGGTTCTAATCTAAGTTTTTCCAAGAATCCCCCATCAATCACATTCAGAGTAGAACCACAATCCACAAATACCCGAAATTCAATTAATTCATCCTGAGCAGCAGTAGTGGCAGATAGGAATACTCCCTTAGAATTTAAACAGGCAATACGGGCATAACTGACCATTTTTTTTTCTTTCTTCAAACGAAGCACACAGTTCTTAATAAAATGACCAGAATTTCCGCAATAGAAGCACAAGCCTTCAGAAAGCCTGCGATCTTTTTCCTGAGAGCGGGGTGGCATCGCCCCAATCTCCACCGGCTCTCCATTGTCAGCACAGACCCTCTCAAGACTCGGAGCTGACATAGCAGAGGATTTGCTCTCATTAACCCTTGCACGCAGTCTCCTGTCCACCCATATAGCTAATTGCATAGCCTCCTGCAAGTTTCCAGGTGTGGGATAAGCAATCAGTAAATCCTTAACCCTTTCACCTAGCCCTGCAAGAAACAAGCTTTTCAAAGCTGAATCGTTCCACCCCACCTGGGCAGACCACCGACGGAAGTGAGAACAATATTTTTCCACATTACCTGATCCCTGCCTCAAACGTCTCAATTCAGACTCAGCAGATGAGACACGATCAGGATCATCATACAACAAACCCAAAGCAGAAAAAAAACTATCCACTGATCTAAAGCACGGATCACTAGGTTGGAGAGAGAAGGCCCATCCCTGAGGATCTTTGCGCAAAAGTGACATTATGAACCCTATGCGCTGGATTCATCACCAGAGGATCCGGGTCTCAAACGAAAATACAATAAACAAGCATTTTTAAAAGAAAAAAAATCTTGTTGTTCGCCAAAAAATAAATCAGGCAGACGTACCTTTGGTTCCACAAAATGTGCTCCAGAACAGCTACTCACGTGTTGTTGGAGCTTGGCCACCTCCAGAGAGAGTCCCTGCAAGCGTTGAGCCAAATCTTGAACCGAGACCATGATGGAAAACTGGAGGTCTTTCCTTAGAGAAAATTTTTTTTTTTTTCTTTTAGGGCTGGACTTACTGTTATGATCTGCTACAGGGACTAAGGAAAGACAGGAGAACTGTCCCTACAATAGAACTAAACTAGATCCCTACGATGTAACGGGGAACCTGATCCTGCGATCAGACCCGCTAAAGTCCTCGGCTAGTCTGAACGAAGACCTATAGATGTGAGGGAGGGATCCCTACAAGAACTAGGGATTGGGATAAGTTGGACACATCCTAGCAGAAATAGTAGCAGTCAAAGACAAACACACAACAAAAAGCATAGAGGTCAGAAGACCTAGCAAAACTAACAGAGAACGGCAACAGAGCACCAAGCTAGCTCAAGAGTAGAAAATACAATGAAGTCCAGCAAGACCAGGAGGGCGGAGGCGGATTAAATAGGCAAAAATGGTCATGTGACCAGCAAATTTAAAAAAACCTAACAGGAGAGTTCTAACAGGTTTAAATTGACGGCTTTAATGCCCCTTGGAAGAGAAGTGGAGGTCACAGTAGCTTAATAAGACGGTTTTAATGCCACATGGTAAAGTGGTGGAGGTCGCAGTGGATGAAAAAGACACTATCAATGCCCCGAAGAAGAGTGGTGGATGTCGCAGTGGAATAAGAAGACAATATCAATGCCTCTTGGAAGAGTGGTGGAGGTTACAGTGGAAAAAAAAGACAATATCAATGCCCCGTGGAAGAGACGTGGAGGTCACAGTAGCTTAATAAGACGGTTTTAATGCCCCTTGGAAGAGTGGTGAAGGTCACAGTTGATTAAAAAAGACAATATCAATGCCCCTTGGAAGAGAGGTGGAGGTTGCAGTGGAATAAAACGGCAATATCAATGCCCCGGGGAAGAGACGTGGAGGTCACAGTAGCTTAACAACACGGTTTTAATGGCCCTTGGAAGAGTGGTGGAGGTCGCAGTGGAATAAAAAGACAATATCATTGCCCCTTGGAAGAGTAGTGGAGGTCGCAGTGGAATAAAAAGACAATATCAATGCACCTTGGAAGAGTGGTGGAGGTAACAGTGGATTAAAAAGACAATATCAATGCCCTTTGGAAGAGCAGTGGAGTTTAGAGTAGTTAAACCAGACGGTTTTAATACCCATTGGAAGTGACATGGAGGTCACAGTAGCTTAAAAAGATGTTTTTAATGCCCCTTGGAAAAATGGTGGAGGTCGAACTGGATTAAAAAGACAATATAAATGCCCCTTGCAAGAGTTGTGGAGTTCAGAGTGGTTTAAATTGACGGCTTTAATTCCCTTTGGAAGATAAGTGGAGGTCACAGTAGCTTAATAAGACGGTTTTAATGGCACATGGAAAAGTGGTGGAGGTCGCAGTGGATTAAAAAGACAATATCAATGCCCCGAGGAAGAGTGGTGAAGGTTACAGTGGAAAAAAAAGACAATATCAATGCCCCGTGGAATTGACGTGGAGGTCAAAGTAGCTTAACAGCACGGTTTTAATGGCCCTTGGAAGAGTGGTGGAGGTCGCAGTTGATTAAAAAGACAATATAAATGCCCCTTAGAAGAGTGGTGGAGGTCGCAGAGGAATAAAAAGACAATATAAATGCCCCTTGAAAGAGTGCTGGAGGTCACAGTGGAATAAAAAACAATATCAAAGCCCCTTGCAAGACCTGTGGAGTTGAGAGTGGTTTAAATTGACGGTTTTAATGCCCCTTGGAAGAGACGTGGAGGTCACAGTAGATTAACAAGATTGTTTTAATGCCCCTTGGAAGAGTGGTGGAGGTCGAAGTGGATTAAAAAGACAATGTCAATGCTCCTTGATGTAGTGGTTGAAGTCTCAGTGGAATAAAAAGACAATATTAATGCCCCTTGGAAGAGTGTTGGAGGTTCCAGTGGAATAAAAAGGCAATATCAATGCCCTGTGGAAGAGACATGGAGGTCTCAGTAGCTTAACAAGACGGTTTTACTGCCCCTTGGAAGAGTGGTTGAGGTCGCAGTGGAATAAAAAGACAATATCAATGCCCCTTGGAAGAGTAGTGGAGGTAACAGTGGATTAAAAAGACAATATCAATGTCCCTTGGAAGAGCAGTGGAGTTTATAGTAGTTAAACCAGATGGTTTTAATGCCCATTGGCAGTGACGTGGAGGTCACAGTAGCTTAAAAAGACATTTTTAATGCCCCTTGGAAAAATGGTGGAGGTCGCAGTGGATTAAAAAGACAATATCAATGCCCCTTGGAAGAGTGGTGGAGGTGGCAGTGGAATAAAAAGACAATATCAATGCCCCTTGGAAGAGTGGTGGAGTTTACAGTGGAATAAAAATACAATATCAATGCCCCCTGAAAGAGACGTGGATGTCACAGTAGCTTAACAAGACGTTTTTAATGTCCGTTGGAAGAGAGGTGAAAGTCGCATTGGAATAAAAAGACAATATCAATGCCCCTGGGAAGAGTGCTGGAGGTTACAGTGGAATAAAAAACAATATCAAAGCCCCTTGCAAGAGCTGTGGAGTTGAGAGTGGTTAAAATTGACGGTTTTAATGCCCCTTGGAAGAGACGTGGAGGTCACAGTAGATTAACAAGACTGTTTTAATGCCCCTTGGAAGAGTGGTGGAGGTCAAAGTGGATTAAAAAGACAATGTCAATGACCTTGAAGGAGTGGTTGAAGTCTAAGTGGAATAAAAAGACAATATCAGTGCCCCTTGGAAGAGTGTTTGAGGTTCCAGTGGAATAAAAAGACAATATCAATGCACGGTGGAAGAGACATGGAGGTAACAGTAGCTTAACATGCCGGTTTAAATGTCCCTTGGAAGAGTGGTGGAGGTCGCAGTGGAATAAAAAGACAATATCAATTCCCCTTGGAAGAGTGGTGGAGGATACAGTGGAATAAAAAGACAATATCAATGCCCCTTGGAAGATCTGTGGAGTTCAGAGTGGTTTAACCATACGGTTTTAATGCCCCTTGGAAGAGACGTGGAGGTCACAGTAGTTTAACAAGACGGTTTTATTGCCACATGGAAGAGTGGTGGAGGTTAGAGTGGAATAAAATGACAAAATATCAATGCCCTGTGGAAGAGACGTGGATGTCACAGTAGCTTAACAAGATGGTTTTAATGCCCTTTGGAAGAGTGGTGGAGGTCGCAGAGGATTAAAAAGACAATATCAATGCCCTTTGGAATAGTGGTGGAGGTCTCAGTGGAATAAAAATACAATATCAATGCCCCTTGGTAGAGTGATGGAGGTTACAGTGGAATTTAAAGACAACATCAATGCCCCGTGGAAGAGAAGTGGAGGTCACTGTAGCTTAACAAGACAGTTTTAATGCCCCTTGGAAGAATGGTGGAAGTCACAGTGGATTAAAAAGACAATATTAATGCCCCGTGGAAGACAAGTGGAAGTCACAATAGCATAACAAGACAGTTTTCATGCCCCTTGGAAGAGTGGTGGAGGTCGCAGTGGAATAAAATGACAATATCAATGCAGCTTGAAAGAGTGGTGGAGGTTACAGTGAGATAAAAAGACAATATCAATGCCTCTTGAAAGAGCTATGGAGTTCAGAGTAGTTTAACCAGATGGTTTTAATGCCCCTTGGAAGAGTGGTGGAGGTCGCAGTGCATTAAAAAGACAATATTAATACCCCTTGGAAGAATGGTGGAGGTCACAGTGGAATAAAAAGACAATATCAATGCCCCTTGGAAGAGCTGTGGAGTTCAGAGTGGTTTAACCAGATGGTTTTAATGCCCCTTGGAAGAAATGTAGAGGTCACAGTAGCTTAACAAGACTGTTTTAATGCCTCTTGGAAGAGTGGTGGAGGTCGCAGTGGATTATAAAGACAATATCAATGCCCCTTAGAAGAGAGGTGGAAGTCGCAGTAGAATAAAAAGACAATATCAATACCCCTTGGAAAAGTGGAATAAAAAGACAATATCAGTGCCCCGTGGAATAGACATGGACGTTACAGTAGCTAAACAAGATGTTTTTAATGCACCTTGGGAGAGAGGTGGAAGTCGTACTGGAATAAAAAGACAATATCAATGCCCCTTGAAAGAGTGCTGTAGGTTTCAGTGGAGTAAAAAGACAATATCAATGTCTTTTGCAAGAGCTGTGGAGTTCAGAGTGGTTTAAATTGACTATTTTACTACAAATTGGAGGAGACGTGGAGGTCACAGTAGCTTAACAATGCGGTTTTAATGCCCCTTGGAAGAGTGGTGGAGGTCGCAGTGGATTAAAAAGATAATATCAATGCCACTTGGAAGAGTGGTGAAGGTCCCAGTGGAATAAAAAGACAATATCAATGCCCCTTGGAAGTGTGGTGGAGGTTACAGTGGAATAAAAAGACAATATCAATGCCCCGTGAAAGAGACGTGGAAGTCACAGTAGCTTAACAAGACGGTTTTAATGCCCTTTGGAAGAGAGGTGGAAGTTGCAGTGGAATAAAAAGACAATATCAATGCCCCTTGAAAGAGTGCTGGAGGTTACATTGGAATAAAAAGACAATAGCAATGCCCCTTGCAAGAGCTGTGGAGTTCAGAGTGTTTTAAATTGACGGTTTTAATGCCCCTTGGAAGGGACGTGGAGGTGACAGTAGCTTAACAAGACTGTTTTAATGCCCCTTGGAACAGTGGTGGAGGTCACAGTGGATTAAAAAGACAATATGAATGCCCCTTGGAAGAGTGGTGGAGGGCGCAGTGGAATAAAAAGACAATATCAATGCCCCTTGAAAGAGTGGTGGAGGTTACAGTTGAATAAAAAGACAATATCAATGCCCCTTGCAAGAGTGATGGAGGTTACAGTGGAATAAAAAGACAATATCAATGCCCCTTGGAACAGTGGTGGAGGTTACAGTTAAATAAAAAGACAATATCAATGCCCCGTGGAAGAGATGTGGAGGTCACAATAGCTTAACAAGACGGTTTTAATGCTCCTTGGAAGAGTGGTGGAGGTCGCAGTGGATTAAAAAGACAATATCAATAAGGCTTGGAAGAGTGGTGGAGGTCGCAGTGGAATAAAAAGACATAATCAATGCACCTTGGAAGAGTGGTGGAGTTCGCAGTGGAATAAAAAGACAATATCATTGCCCCTTGGACGAGTGGTGGAGGTTACAGTGGAATAAAAAAAAAATTTCGATGCCCCGTGGAAGAGACGAGGAGGTCACAGTAGCTTAACAAGACGGTTTTAATGCCTCTTGGAGGACGGTGAATGTCGCAGTGGAATAAAAATACAATATCAATGCCCCTTGGAAGAGTGATGGAGTTTTCAGTGGAAAAAAAAGACAATAATAATGCCCCTTGGAAGAGATGTGGAGTTCAAAGTGGTATAACCAGACGGTTTTAACGCTCCTTGGTAGAGACGTGGAGGTCACCGTAACATAACAAGACGGTTTTAATGCCCCTTGGAAGAGTGGTGGAGGTCGCAGTGGAATAAAAAAACAATATCAATGCCCCTTGAAAGATTGGTGGAGGTTACAGTGGAATAAAAAGACAATATCAATGACCCGTGGAAGAGATGTGGAGGTCACTGTAGCTTAAAAATATGGTTTTAATGCCCCTTGGAAGAGTGGTGGAAGTCGCAGTGGAATTAAAAAACAATGTCAATGCCCCTTGGTAGAGTGGTGGAGGTTAGAGTGGAATAAAAAGACAATACAAATGCCCCTTGGAAGAGCTGTGGAGTTCAGAGTGGCTTAACCAGATGATTTTAATGCCCATTGGAAGAGAAGTCAACGTCACAGTAGCATAACAAGACGGTTTTAATGCCCCTTGGAAGAGTGGTGGAATTCGCAGTGGATTAAAAAGACAATATCAATGCCCCTTGGAAGAGTGGTGGAGGTCGCAGTCGAATAAATAGACAATATCAATGCCCCGTGGAAGGGACGTGGAGGTCACAGAAGCTTAACAAGACTGTTTTAATGCCCCTTGGAAGAGTGGTGGTGGTTGCAGGGGATTAAAAAGACAATAACAATGCCCATTGGCAGAGTGGTGGAGGTCGCAGTGCATTAAAAAGACAATATCAATACCCATTGGAAGAATGGTGGAGGTTACAGTGGAATAAAAAGACAATATCAATGCCCCTTGGAAGAGCTGTGGAGTTCAGAGTGGTTTAACCAGACGGTTTTAATGCTCCTTGGAAGAGATGTGAAGGTCACAGTAGCTTAACAAGACTGTTTTAATGTCTCTTGGAAGAATGGTGGACGTCGCAGTGGATTAAAAAGACAATATCAATGCACCTTAGAAGAGAGGTTGAAGTCGCAGTGGAATAAAAAGACAATATCAATGCCCCGTGGAATAGACATGGACGTGACAGTAGCTTAACAAGATGGTTTTAATGCCCCTTGGAAGAGTGGTGGAGGTCGCAGTGGATTAAAAAGACAATATCAATGCCCATTGGAAGAGTGGTTAAGGTCGCTGTGGAATAAAAAGACAAAATCAATGCCCCTTGGCAGAGTCTTGGAGGTAACAGTGGATAAAAAAGACAATATCATTGCTCCTTGGAAGAGCTGTGGAGTTCAGAGTGGTTTAACCAGACGGTTTTAATGCCCCTTGGAAGAGACGTGGTGTTCACAGTAGCTTAACAAGACTGTTTTAAGGCCCTTGGAAGAGTGGTGGAGGTCGCAGTGGATTAAAAAGACAATATCAATGCCCTTTGGAAGAGTGATGGAGGTTACAGTGGAATAAAAGACAATATCAATGCCCCGTGGAAGAGTTGTGGAGGTCACTGTAGCTTAACAAGATGGTCTTAATGCCGCTTGGAAGAGGGGTTGAGGTCGCAATGGAATATAAAGACAATGTCAATGCCCCTTGGAAGAGTGGTGGAGGTTAGAGTGGAATAAATAGACAATACCAATGCTCCTTGGAAGAGCTGTAGAGTTCAGAGTGGTTTAAATTGACGGTTTTAATGCCCCTTGGAAGAGACGTGGAGGTCACAGAGGATTAAAAAGACAATATCAATGCCCCTTGGAAGAGTGGTCGTGGTCGCAGTGGATTAAAAAGACAATATCAATGCCCCTTGAAAGAGTGGTGGAGTTCGCAGTGGAATAAAAAGACAATATCAATGCACCGTGGAAGGGACGAGGAGGTCACAGTAGCTTAACAAGACGGTTTTAATGCACCTTGGAAGAGAGGTGGAGGTCGCAGTTGATTAAAAAGAGAATATCAAGGCCACTTGGAAGAGTTGTGGAGATCGCAGTGGATTAAAAAGTCAATATCAATGCCCCTTGGAAGAGTGGGGGAGGATACAGTCGAATAAAAAGACAATATCAATGCTCCTTGGAAGAACTGTGGAGTACAGAGTGGTTTATCCAGACGGTTTTATTGCCCCTTTTAAGAGACGTAGAGGTCACAGTAGCTTATCAAGACTGTTTTAATGCCCCTTGGAAGAGTGGTGAAGGTCGCAGTGGTTTAAAAAGACAATATCACTGCCCCTTAGAAGATTGGTGACGGTTGCATTGGAATAAAAAGACAATATCAATGCCCCGTGGAAGAGTCATGGAGGTTACAGCAGCTTAACAAGACGGTTTTAATGCCCCTTGAGAGAGTGGTGGAAGTCGAAATGGAATGAAAAGACAATATCAATGCCCCTTGAAAGACTGCTGGAGATTACAATGGAATGAAAAGACAATATCAATGCCTCTTGCAAGAGCTGTGGAGTTCAGAGTGGTTTAAATTGACGGCTTTAATGCCCCTTGGAAGAGAAGTGGAGGTCACAGTAGCTTAATAAAACGGTTTTAATGCCACATGGAAAAGTGGTGGAGGTCGCAGTTGAATAAAAAGACAATATCAATGCCTCTTGGAAGAGTGGTGGAGGTTACAGTGGAAAAAAAAGACAATAATAATGCCCCGTGGAAGAGACGTGGAGGTCACAGTAGCTTAACAAGACGGTTTTAATGCCCCTTGGAAGAGTGGTGAAGGTCACAGTTGATTAAAAAGACAATATCAATGCCCCTTGGAAGAGAGGTGGAGGTTGCAGTGGAATAAAAAGGCAATATCAATGCCCCGGGGAAGAGACGTGGAGGTCACAGTAGCTTAACAACACGGTTTTAATGGCCCTTGGAAGAGTGGTGGAGGTCGCAGTGGTATAAAAATACAATATCATTGCCCCTTGGAAGAGTAGTGGAGGTCGAAGTGGAATAAAAAAACAATATCAATGCCCCTTGGAAGAGTGGTGGAGGTAACAGTGGATTAAAAAGACAATATCAATGCTCATTGGAAGAGCAGTGGAGTTTAGAGTAGTTAAACCAGACGGTTTTAATGCCCACTGGAAGTGACGTGGAGGTCACAGTAGCTTAAAAAGATGTTTTTAATGCCCCTTGGAAAAGTGATGGAGGTCGAAATGGATTAAAAAGACAATATCAATGCCCCTTGGAAGAGTGGTGGAGTTGGCAGTGGAATAAAAAGACAATATCAATGCCCCTTGGAAGAGTGGTGGAGTTCAGAGTGGTTTAACCAGACGGTTTTAATGCCCCTTGGAAGAGACGTGGAGGTCACAGTAGCTTAAAAAGACTGTTTTAATGCCCCTTGGAAGAGTGGTTGAGGTCGCAGTGGATTAAAAAGACAATATAAATGCCCCTTAGAAGAGAGGTGGAAGTCGCAGTGGAATAAAAAGACAATGTCAATGCCACTTGGAAGAGTGGTGGAGGATATAGTGGAATAAAAAGACAATATCAATGACCCGTGGAATAGACATGGACGTGACAGTAGTTTAACAAGATGGCTTTAATCCACCTTGGAAGAGTGGTGGAGGTTGTAGTGGATTAAACAGACAATATCACTGCCCATTGGAAGAGTGGTAGAGGTCGCAGAGGAATAAAAAGACGAAATCAAAGCCCCATGGAAGAGTTGTGGAGGTCACTGTAGCTTAACAAGATGTTCTTAATGCCCCTTGGAAGAGTGGTGGAGGTCGCAGTGGAATAAATAGACAATGTCAATGCCCCTTGGAAGAGTGGTGGAGGTTAGAGTGGAATAAAAAGACAATACCAGTGCTCCTTGGAAGAGCTGTGGAGTTCAGAGTGGTTTAAATTTACGGTTTTAATGCCCCTTGGAAGAAACGTGGAGGTCACAGTGGATTAAAAAGACAATATCAATGACCCTTGGAAGAGTGGTGGAGGTCGCAGTGGATTAAAAAGACAATATCAATGCCCCTTGGAAGAGTGGTGGAGGTGGCAGTGGAATAAAAAGTCAATATCAATGCCCAGTGAAAGGGACGTGGAGGTCACAGTAGCTTCACAAGACGGTTTTAATGCCCCTTGGAAGAGAGGTGGAGGTCGTAGTAGATTTAAAAGACAATATCAATGCCCCTTGGAAGAGTGGTGGAGGTCGCAGTGGAATAAAAAGACAATATAAATGCCCCGTGAAAGGGATGTGGAGGTCACAGTAGCTTCACAAGACGGTTTTAATGCCCCTTGGAAGAGAGGTGGAGGTTGCAGTTGATTAAAAAGACAATATCAATGCACATGGAAGAGTGCTGTAGGTTACAGTGGAGTAAAAATACAATATCAATGCCTCTTGCAAGAGCTGTGAAGTTCAGAGTGGTTTAAATTGACTGTTTTAATGCACCTTGAAAGAGACGTGGAGTTCACAGTAGCTTAACAAAACTTTTAAGCTTTCTTGGAAGAGTGGTGGAGGTCGCAGTGGATTAAAAAGGCAATATCAATGCCACTTGGAAGAGTGGTGAAGGTCCTAGTGGAATAAAATTACTATATCAATGCCCCTTGGAAGAGTGGTGGAGGTTACAGTAGAATAAAAAGACAATATCAATGCCCCGTGAAAGGAAAGTGGAGGTCACAGTAGCTTCACAAGACGGTTTTAATGCCCCTTGGAAGAGAGGTGGAGGTTGCAGTTGATTAAAAAGACAATATCAATAAACTTGGAAGAGTGCTGTAGGTTACAGTGGAGTAAAAATACAATATCAATGCCTCTTGCAAGAGCTGTGAAGTTCAGAGTGGTTTAAATTGACTGTTTTAATGCCCCTTGGAAGAGTGGTGGAGGTTACAGTAGAATAAAAAGACAATATCAATGCCCCTTGGAAGAGTGGTGGAGGTTACAGTGGAATAAAAAGACAATATCAATGCCCCCTGGAAGAGTGGTGGAGGTTACAGTGGAATAAAAAGACAATATCAATGCCTCTGGGAAGAGCTGTGGAGGTCAGAGTGTTTTAACCAGACAGTTTTAATGCCCCTTGGAAGAGACGTGGAGGTCACAGTAGCTTAACAAGACGGTTTTAATGCCCCTTGGAAGAGTGGTGGAGTTTACAGTCGAATAAAAAGACAATATCAATGCCTCTTGTAAGAGCTGTGGAGTTCAGAGTGGTTTAACCAGACAGTTTTAATGCCCCTTGGAAGAGACGTGGAGGTCACAGTAGCTTATCAAAACTGTTTTAATGCCCCTTGAAGATTGGTGGAGGGCGCAGTGGATTAAAAAGACAATATCAATGCCCCTTAAAAGAGTGGTGGAGGTCGCAGTGGAATAAAAAGACAATATCAATGCCCCTTGGAAGAGTGGTGGAGGTAACAGTGGAATAAAAAGACAATATCAATGACCCTTGGAAGATTGGTGGAGGTCGCAGTGGAATAAAAAGACAACATTAATGCCCCTTGGTAGAGTGGTGGAGGTCGCAGTAAAATAAAAAAACAATATCAATGCCCCTTGGAAGAGTGGTGGAGGTTACAGTGGAATAAAAAGACAATATCAATGCCCCTTGGAAGAGCTGTGGAGTTCACAGTGGTTTAACCAGAAGGTTTTAAGGCACCGTGGAATAGATGTGGAGGTCACAGTGGCTAAACAAGACGGTTTTAATGGTTCTTGGAAGAGAGATGGAGGTCGCAGTGGATTAAAAAGACAAAATCAGTGCCCCTTGGAAGAGTGGTGGAGGTTACAGTGGAATAAAAATACAATATCAATGCCTCTTGCAAGATCTGTGGAGTCCAGAGTGGTTTAAATTTACAATTTTAATGCCCCTTGGAAGAGAAGTGGAGGTCACAGTAGCTTAACAAGACGGTTTTAATGCCCCTTGGAAGAGTGGTGGAGGTCGCAGTGGATTAAAAAGACATTATCGATGCCCCTTGGAAGAGTGGTGGAGGTCACAGTGGAATAAAAAGAATATATCAATGCACCTTAGAAGAGTGGTGGAGGTTACAGTGGAAAAAAAGACAATATCAATGTTCCTTGTAAGAAGGGTGAAGGTTGCAGTGGAATAAAAAGACAATATCAATGGCCCTTGGAAGAGTGGTGGAGGTCGCAGTGGATAAAAAAGACAATATCAATGACCCTTGGAAGAGTGGTGGATAACGCATTGGAATAAAAAGACAATATCAATGCCCCATGGAAGGGACGTCGAGGTCACAGTAGCTTAACAAGACAGTTTTAATGCCCCTTGGAAGAATGGTGGAGGTCGCAGTGGAAAAAAAAGACAATATCAATGCCACTTGGAAGAGTGGTGGAGGTTACAGTTGAACAAAAAGACAATATCAATGCTTCTTGGAAGAGCTGTGGAGTTCAGAGTGGTTTAACCATGCGGATTTAATGCCCCTTGGAACAGAAGTGGAGGTCACAGAAGCTTATCAAGACTGTTTTAAAGCCCCTTGGAGGAGTGGTAGAGGTCGCAGTGGATTAAAAAGGCAATATCAATGCCCCTTGGAAGAGTGGTGGAGGTTACAGTGGATTAAAAAGACAATATCAATGTTCCTTGGAAGAATGGTAGAGATAACATTGGATTAAAAAGACAATATCAATGCCCCTTGGAAGAGTGGTGGAGGTTCCAATTAAATAAAAAGACAATATCAATGCCCCTTGGAAGAGACGTGGAGGTCACAGTGGAATAAAAAGACAATATTAATGCCCCTTGGAAGAGTGGTGGAGGTCGCAGTGGAATAAAAAGACAATATCAATGCCCCGTGAAAGGAACGTGGAGGTCACAGTAGCTTCACAAGATGGTTTTAATGCCCCTTGGAAGAGAGGTGTAGGTCGCAGTTGATTAAAAAGACAATATCAATGCCCCTTGGAAGAGTGGTGGAGGTCGCAGTGGAATAAAAAGACAATATCAATGCCCCGTGAAAGGGACGTGGAGGTCACAGTAGCTTCACAAGACGGTTTTAATGCCCCTTGGAAGAGAGGTGGAGGTTGCAGTTGATTAAAAAGACAATATCAATACACTTGGAAGAGTGCAGAAGGTTACAATGGAATAAAAAGACATTGTCAATGCCACTCGGAAGAGCTGTGGAGCTCAGAGCGGTTTAATCAGATGGTTTTAATGCCCCTTGGAAGAGACTTGGAGGTCACAGTAGCTTAAGAAGATAGTTTTAATGCCCCTTGGAAGAGTGGTGGAGGTCGCAGTGGATTAAAAGTCAATATCATTGAACCTGGGAAGAGTGGTGGAGGTCGCACTGGAATAAAAAGACAATATCAATGCCCCTTGTAAGAGTGGTGGAGGTTACAGTGGAATAAAAAGGCAATGTCAATGCCTCTTGGAAGAGTGGTGGAGGTTACAGTGGAATAAAAAGACAATATCAATGCCCCGAGGAAGAGACGTGAACATCACAGTAGCTTAACAAGAAGGTTTTAATGCTTCTTGGCAGAGTGGTGGAGGTCGCAGTGGAATAAAAAGACAATAACAATGCCCCGTAGAAGAGTGGTGGAGGTGGCAGTGGAATAAAAAGACAATATCAATTCCCCTTGGAAGAGATGTTGTGGTCGCAGTGGAATAAAAAGACAATATCAATGCCTCGTGGAAGAGACTTGGAGGTCACAGTAGCTTAACAAGATGGTTTTAATGCCCCTTGGAAGAGAAGTGGAGGTCGCAGTGGAATAAAAAGACAATATTAATGCCCCTTGGCAGAGTGGTTGAGGTCGCAGTAAAATAAAAAGACAATATCAATGCCCCTTGGAAGAGCTGTGGAGTTTACAGTGGTTTAACCAGAAGGTTTTAAGGCACCGTGGAATAGACGTGGAGGTCACAGTAGCTAAACAAGATGGTTTTAATGCTTCTTGGCAGAGTGATGGAGGTCGCAGTGGATTAAAAAGACAAAATCAATGCCCCTTGGAAGAGACGTGGAGGTCACAGTAGATTAACAAGATTGTTTTAATGCCCCTTGGAAGAGTGCTGGAGGTCGAAGTGGATTAAAAAGACATTGTCAATGCTCCTTGATGTAGTCGTTGAAGTCTCAGTGGAATAAAAAGACAATATTAATACCTCTTGGAAGAGTGTTGGAGGTTCCAGTGGAATAAAAAGGCAATATCAATGCTCTGTGGAAGAGTGGTGGAGGTTACAGTGGAATAAAAAGACAATATCAATGTCCCTTGGAAGAATGGTGGAGATTACATTGGATTAAAAAGACAATATCAATGCACCTTGGAAGAGTGGTGGAGGTTCCAATTAAATAAAAAGACAATATCAATGCCCCTTGGAAGAGACGTGGAGGTCACAGTGGAATAAAAAGACAATATTAATGCCCCTTGGAAGAGTGGTGGAGGTCGCAGTGGAATAAAAAGACAATATCAATGCCCCGTGAAAGGAACGTGGAGGTCACAGTAGCTTCACAAGATGGTTTTAATGCCCCTTGGAAGAGAGGTGGAGGTCGCAGTTGATTAAAAAGACAATATCAATGCCCCTTGGAAGAGTGCTGGAGGTCGCAGTGGAATAAAAAGAAAATATCAATGCCCCGTGAAAGGGACGTGGAGGTCACAGTAGCTTCACAAGACGGTTTTAATGCCCCTTGGAAGAGAGGTGGAGGTTGCAGTTGATTAAAAAGACAATATCAATACACTTGGAAGAGTGCAGAAGGTTACAATGGAATAAAAAGACATTGTCAATGCCCCTCGGAAGAGCTGTGGAGATCAGAGCGGTTTAATCAGACGGTTTTAATGCCCCTTGGAAGAGACTTGGAGGTCACAGTTGCTTAAGAAGACGGTTTTAATGCCCCTTGGAAGAGTGGTGGAGGTCACAGTGGAATAAAAATACAATATCAATGCCCCTTGAAAGAGTGGTGGAAGTTACAGTGAAATAAAAAGACAATATAAATGCCCCTTGGAAGAGCTGTGGAGTACAGAGTGGTTTAACCAAAAGGTTTTAGTGCCCCTTGGAAGAGACATGGAGGTCACAGTAGCTTAACAAGACAGTTTTAATGTCCCTTGGAAGAGTGGTGGAGGTCGCAGTGGATTAAAAGACAATATCATTGAACTTGGGAAGAGTGGTGGAGGTCGCACTGGAATAAAAAGACAATATCAATGCCCCTTGTAAGAGTGGTGGAGGTTACAGTGGAATAAAAAGGCAATGTCAATGCCTCTTGGAAGAGTGGTGGAGGTTACAGTGGAATAAAAAGACAATATCAATGCCCCGAGGAAGAGACGTGAACATCACAGTAGCTTAACAAGACGGTTTTAATGCTCCTTGGCAGAGTGGTGGAGGTCGCAGTGGAATAAAAAGACAATAACAATGCCCCTTAGAAGAGTGGTGGAGGTCGCAGTGGAATAAAAAGACAATATCAATTCCCCTTGGAAGAGATGTTGTGGTCGCAGTGGAATAAAAAGACAATATCAATGCCTCGTGGAAGAGACTTGGAGGTCACAGTAGCTTAACAAGATGGTTTTAATGCCCCTTGGAAGAGAGGTGGAGGTCGCAGTGGAATAAAAAGACAATATCAATGCCCCTTGGAAGAGTGGTGGAGGTTACATTGGAATAAAAAGACAATATCAATGACCCTTGGAAGAGTGGTGGAGGTCGCAGTGGAATAAAAAGACAATATTAATGCCCCTTGGCAGAGTGGTTGAGGTCGCAGTAAAATAAAAAGACAATATCAATGCCCCTTGGAAGAGCTGTGGAGTTTATAGTGGTTTAACCAGAAGGTTTTAAGGCACCGTGGAATAGACGTGGAGGTCGCAGTAGCTAAACAAGATGGTTTTAATGCTTCTTGGCAGAGTGATGGAGGTCGCAGTGGATTAAAAAGACAAAATCAATGCCCCTTGGAAGAGTGGTGGAGGTGACAGTGGAATAAAAAGACAATATCAATGCCTCTTGCAAGAGCTGTGGAGTTCAGAGTGGTTTAAATTGACGTTTTTAATGCCCATTGGTAGAGACGTGGAGGTCACAGGAGCTTAACAAGACGGTTTTAATGCCCCTTGGAAGAGTGGTGGAAGTCGCAGTGGAATGAAAAGACAATATCAATGCCCCTTGGAAGAGTGCTGGAGATTACAGTGGAATTAAAAGACAATATCAATGCCTCTTGCAAGAGCTGTGGAGTTCAGAGTGGTTTAAATTGACAGATTTAATGCCCCTTGGAAGATAAGTGGAGGTCAGAGTAGCTTAACAAGACGGTTTTAATGCCACATGGAAAAGTGGTGGTGGTCGCAGTAGATTAAAAAGACAATATCAATGCCCCGAGGAAGAGTGGTGAAGGTTACAGTGGAAAAAAAAGACAATATCAATGCCCCGTGGAAGAGACTTGGAGGTCAAAGTAGCTTAACAAGATGGTTTTAATGCCCCTTGGAAGAGTGGTGAAGGTCACAGTTGATTAAAAAGACAATATCAATGCCCCCTGGAAGAGTGGTGGAGGATAGAGTGGAATAAAAAGGCAATATCAATGCCCCGTAGAATTGACGTGGAGGTCAAAGTAGCGTAACAGCACGGTTTTAATGGCCCTTGGAAGAGTGGTGGAGGTCGCAGTTGATTAAAAAGACAATATAAATGCCCCTTAGAAGAGTGGTGGAGGTCTCAGAGGAATAAAAAGACAATATCAATGCCCCTTGGAAGAGTAGTGGAGGTTGCAGTGGAATAAAAAAACAATATCAATGCCCCTTGGAAGAGTGGTGGAGGTAAAAGTGGATTAAAAAGACAATATCAATGCCCCTTGGAAGAGCAGTGGAGTTTATAGTAGTTAAACCAGACGGTTTTAATGCCCATTGGGAATGAAGTGGAGGTCACAGTAGCTTAAAAAGACGTTTTTAATGCCCCTTGGAAAAATGGTGGAGGTCGCAGTTGACTAAAAATACAATATCAATGCCCCTTGGAAGTTTGGTGGAGGTGGCAGTGGAATAAAAAGACAATATCAATGCCCCTTGGAAGAGTGGTGGAGTTTACAGTGGAATAGAAAGACAATATCAATGCCGCGTGAAAGAGACGTGGATGTCACAGTAGCTTAACAAGTCGGTTTTAATGTCCCTTGGAAGAGAGGTGAAAGTCGCAGTGGAATAAAAAGACAATATCAATGCCCCTTGGAAGAGTGCTGGAGGTCACAGTGGAATAAAAAACAATATCAAAGCCCCTTGCAAGAGCTGTGGAGTTGAGAGTGGTTTAAATTGACGTTGTTAATGCCCCTTGGAAGAGACGTGGAGGTCACAGTAGATTAACAAGATTGTTTTAATGCCCCTTGGAAGAGTGGTGGAGGTCGAAGTGGATTAAAAAGACAATGTCAATGCTCCTTGATGTAGTCGTTGAAGTCTCAGTGGAATAAAAAGACAATATTAATGCCCCTTGGAAGAGTGTTGGAGGTTCCAGTGGAATAAAAAGGCAATATCAATGCCCTGTGGAAGAGAAATGGAGGTCTCAGTAGCTTAACAAGATAGTTTTAATGCCCCTTGGAAGAGACGTGGAGGTCACAGCAGATTAACAAGACTGTTTTAATGCCCCTTGGAAGAGTGGTGGAGGTCGAAGTGGATTAAAAAGACAATGTCAATGACCTTGAAGGAGTGGTTGAAGTCTCAGTGGAATAAAAAGACAATATCAATGCCCCTTGGAAGAGTGTTTGAGGTTCCAGTGGAATAAAAAGACAATATCAATGCCCTGTGAAAGAGATATGGAGGTAACAGTAGCTTAACAAGACGGTTTTAATGTCCCTTGGAAGAGTGGTGGAGGTCGCAGTGGAATAAAAAGACAATATCAATGCCCCTTGGAAGAGTGGTGGAGGATACAGTGGAATAAAAAGACAATATCAATGCCACTTGGAAGATCTGTGGAGTTCAGATTGGTTTAACCATACGGTTTTAATGCCCGTTGGAAGAGACGTGGAGGTCACAGTAGCTTAACAAGACGGTTTTATTGCCACATGGAAGAGTGGTGGAGGTCGAAGTGGATTAAAAAGACAATGTCAATGCTCCTTGATGTAGTCGTTGATGTCTCAGTGGAATAAAAAGACAATATTCATGCCCCTTGGAAGAGTGTTGGAGGTTCCAGGGGAATAAAAAGGCAATATCAATGCCCCTTGGAAGAGTGCTGGAGGTCGCAGTGGAATAAAAAGAAAATATCCATGCCCCGTGAAAGGGACGTGGAGGTCACAGTAGCTTCACAAGACGGTTTTAATGCCCCTTGGAAGAGAGGTGGAGGTTGCAGTTGATTAAAAAGACAATATCAATACACTTGGAAGAGTGCAGAAGGTTACAATGGAATAAAAAGACATTGTCAATGCCCCTCGGAAGAGCTGTGGAGATCAGAGCGGTTTAATCAGACGGTTTTAATGCCCCTTGGAAGAGACTTGGAGGTCACAGTAGCTTAAGAAGACGGTTTTAATGCCCCTTGGAAGAGTGGTGGAGGTCACAGTGGAATAAAAATACAATATCAATGCCCCTTGAAAGAGTGGTGGAAGTTACAGTTAAATAAAAAGACAATATAAATGCCCCTTGGAAGAGCTGTGGAGTACAGAGTGGTTTAACCAAAAGGTTTTAGTGCCCCTTGGAAGAGACATGGAGGTCACAGTAGCTTAACAAGACAGTTTTAATGTCCCTTGGAAGAGTGGTGGAGGTCGCAGTGGATTAAAAGACAATATCATTGAACTTGGGAAGAGTGGTGGAGGTCGCACTGGAATAAAAAGACAATATCAATGCCCCTTGTAAGAGTGGTGGAGGTTACAGTGGAATAAAAAGGCAATGTCAATGCCTCTTGGAAGAGTGGTGGAGGTTACAGTGGAATAAAAAGACAATATCAATGCCCCGAGGAAGAGACGTGAACATCACAATAGCTTAACAAGACGGTTTTAATGCTCCTTGGCAGAGTGGTGGAGGTCGCAGTGGAATAAAAAGACAATAATAATGCCCCTTAGAAGAGTGGTGGAGGTCGCAGTGGAATAAAAAGACAATATCAATTCCCCTTGGAAGAGATGTTGTGGTCGCAGTGGAATAAAAAGACAATATCAATGCCTCGTGGAAGAGACTTGGAGGTCACAGTAGCTTAACAAGATGGTTTTAATGCCCCTTGGAAGAGAGGTGGAGGTCGCAGTGGAATAAAAAGACAATATCAATGCCCCTTGGAAGAGTGGTGGAGGTTACATTGGAATAAAAAGACAATATCAATGACCCTTGGAAGAGTGGTGGAGGTCGCAGTGGAATAAAAAGACAATATTAATGCCCCTTGGCAGAGTGGTTGAGGTCGCAGTAAAATAAAAAGACAATATCAATGCCCCTTGGAAGAGCTGTGGAGTTTACAGTGGTTTAACCAGAAGGTTTTAAGGCACCGTGGAATAGACGTGGAGGTCACAGTAGCTAAACAAGATGGTTTTAATGCTTCTTGGCAGAGTGATGGAGGTCACAGTGGATTAAAAAGACAAAATCAATGCCCCTTGGAAGAGTGGTGGAGGTGACAGTGGAATAAAAAGACAATATCAATGCCTCTTGCAAGAGCTGTGGAGTTCAGAGTGGTTTAAATTGACGTTTTTAATGCCCATTGGTAGAGACGTAGAGGTCACAGGAGCTTAACAAGACGGTTTTAATGCCCCTTGGAAGAGTGGTGGAAGTCGCAGTGGAATGAAAAGACAATATCAATGCCCCTTGGAAGAGTGCTGGAGATTACAGTGGAATTAAAAGACAATATCAATGCCTCTTGCAAGAGCTGTGGAGTTCAGAGTGGTATAAATTGACAGATTTAATGCCCCTTGGAAGATAAGTGGAGGTCAGAGTAGCTTAACAAGACGGTTTTAATGCCACATGGAAAAGTGGTGGTGGTCGCAGTAGATTAAAAAGACAATATCAATGCCCCGAGGAAGAGTGGTGAAGGTTACAGTGGAAAAAAAAGACAATATCAATGCCCCGTGGAAGAGACTTGGAGGTCAAAGTAGCTTAACAAGATGGTTTTAATGCCCCTTGGAAGAGTGGTGAAGGTCACAGTTGATTAAAAAGACAATATCAATGCCCCCTGGAAGAGTGGTGGAGGATACAGTGGAATAAAAAGGCAATATCAATGCCCCGTGGAATTGACGTGGAGGTCAAAGTAGCGTAACAGCACGGTTTTAATGGCCCTTGGAAGAGTGGTGGAGGTCACAGTTGATTAAAAAGACAATATAAATGCCCCTTAGAAGAGTGGTGGAGGTCTCAGACGAATAAAAAGACAATATCAATGCCCCTTGGAAGAGTAGTGGAGGTTGCAGTGGAATAAAAAAACAATATCAATGCCCCTTGGAAGAGTGGTGGAGGTAAAAGTGGATTAAAAAGACAATATCAATGCCCCTTGGAAGAGCAGTGGAGTTTATAGTAGTTAAACCAGACGGTTTTAATGCCCATTGGAAATGACGTGGAGGTCACAGTAGCTTAAAAAGACGTTTTTAATGCCCCTTGGAAAAATGGTGGAGGTCGCAGTTGACTAAAAATACAATATCAATGCCCCTTGGAAGTGTGGTGGAGGTGGCAGTGGAATAAAAAGACAATATCAATGCCCCTTGGAAGAGTGGTGGAGTTTACAGTGGAATAGAAAGACAATATCAATGCTGCGTGAAAGAGACGTGGATGTCACAGTAGCTTAACAAGTCGGTTTTAATGTCCCTTGGAAGAGAGGTGAAAGTCGCAGTGGAATAAAAAGACAATATCAATGCCCCTTGGAAGAGTGCTGGAGGTCACAGTGGAATAAAAAACAATATCAAAGCCCCTTGCAAGAGCTGTGGAGTTGAGAGTGGTTTAAATTGACGTTTTTAATGCCCCTTGGAAGAGACGTGGAGGTCACAGTAGATTAACAAGATTGTTTTAATGCCCCTTGGAAGAGTGGTGGAGGTCGAAGTGGATTAAAAAGACAATGTCAATGCTCCTTGATGTAGTCGTTGAAGTCTCAGTGGAATAAAAAGACAATATTAATGCCCCTTGGAAGAGTGTTGGAGGTTCCAGTGGAATAAAAAGGCAATATCAATGCCCTGTGGAAGAGAAATGGATGTCTCAGTAGCTTAACAAGATGGTTTTAATGCCCCTTGGAAGAGACGTGGAGGTCACAGCAGATTAACAAGACTGTTTTAATGCCCCTTGGAAGAGTGGTGGAGGTCGAAGTGGATTAAAAAGACAATGTCAATGACCTTGAAGGAGTGGTTGAAGTCTCAGTGGAATAAAAAGACAATATCAGTGCCCCTTGGAAGAGTGTTTGAGGTTCCAGTGGAATAAAAAGACAATATCAATGCCCTGTGGAAGAGACATGGAGGTAACAGTAGCTTAACAAGACGGTTTTAATGTCCCTTGGAAGAGTGGTGGAGGTCGCAGTGGAATAAAAAGACAATATCAATGCCCCTTGGAAGAGTGGTGGAGGATACAGTGGAATAAAAAGACAATATCAATGCCACTTGGAAGATCTGTGGAGTTCAGCTTGGTTTAACCATACGGTTTTAATGCCCCTTGGAAGAGACGTGGAGGTCACAGTAGCTTAACAAGACGGTTTTATTGCCACATGGAAGAGTGGTGGAGGTCGAAGAGGATTAAAAAGACAATGTCAATGCTCCTTGATGTAGTCGTTGATGTCTCAGTGGAATAAAAAGACAATATTAATGCCCCTTGGAAGAGTGTTGGAGGTTCCAGTGGAATAAAAAGGCAATATCAATGCCCTGTGGAAGAGACATGGAGGTCTCAGTAGCTTAACAAGATGGTTTTAATGCCGCTTGGAAGAGACGTGGAGGTCACAGCAGATTAACAAGACTGTTTTAATGCCCCTTGGAAGAGTGGTGGAGGTCGAAGTGGATTAAAAAGACAATGTCAATGACCTTGAAGGAGTGGTTGAAGTCTCAGTGGAATAAAAAGACAATATCAGTGCCCCTTGGAAGAGTGTTTGAGGTTCCAGTGGAATAAAAAGACAATATCAATGCCCTGTGGAAGAGACATGGAGGTAACAGTAGCTTAACAAGACGGTTTTAATGTCCCTTGGAAGAGTGGTGGAGGTCGCAGTGGAATAAAAAGACAATATCAATGCCCCTTGGAAGAGTGGTGGAGGATACAGTGGAATAAAAAGACAATATCAATGCCACTTGGAAGATCTGTGGAGTTCAGATTGGTTTAACCATACGGTTTTAATGCCCCTTGGAAGAGACGTGGAGGTCACAGTAGCTTAACAAGACGGTTTTATTGCCACATGGAAGAGTGGTGGAGGTCGAAGAGGATTAAAAAGACAATGTCAATGCTCCTTGATGTAGTCGTTGATGTCTCAGTGGAATAAAAAGACAATATTAATGCCCCTTGGAAGAGTGTTGGAGGTTCCAGTGGAATAAAAAGGCAATATCAATGCCCTGTGGAAGAGACATGGAGGTCTCAGTAGCTTAACAAGATGGTTTTAATGCCGCTTGGAAGAGACGTGGAGGTCACAGCAGATTAACAAGACTGTTTTAATGCCCCTTGGAAGAGTGGTGGAGGTCGAAGTGGATTAAAAAGACAATGTCAATGACCTTGAAGGAGTGGTTGAAGTCTCAGTGGAATAAAAAGACAATATCAGTGCCCCTTGGAAGAGTATTTGAGGTTCCAGTGGAATAAAAAGACAATATCAATGCCCTGTGGAAGAGACATGGAGGTAACAGTAGCTTAACAAGACGGTTTTAATGTCCCTTGGAAGAGTGGTGGAGGTCGCAGTGGAATAAAAAGACAATATCAATGCCCCTTGGAAGAGTGGTGGAGGATACAGTGGAATAAAAAGACAATATCAATGCCCCTTGGAAGATCTGTGGAGTTCAGATTGGTTTAACCATACGGTTTTAATGCCCCTTGGAAGAGACGTGGAGGTCACAGTAGCTTAACAAGACGGTTTTATTGCCACATGGAAGAGTGATGGAGGTTAGAGTGGAATAAAAAGACAATATCAATGCCCTGTAGAAGAGATGTGGCGGTCACAGTAGCTTAACAAGATGGTTTTAATGCCCTTTGGAAGAGTGGTGGAGGTCGCAGTGGATTAAAAAGACAATATCAATGCCCTTTGGAAGAGTGGTGGAGGTCGCAGTGGAATAAAAATACAATATCAATGCCCCTTGGTAGAGTGATGGAGGTTACAGTGGTATTTAAAGACAACATCAATGCCCAGTGGAAGAGATGTGGAGGTCACTTTACCTTAACAAGACAGTTTTAATGCCCTTGGAAGAATGGTGGAAGTCACAGTCGTTTAAAAAGACAATATCAATGCCCCGTGGAAGACACGTGGAGGTCACAGTAGCTTAACAAGACAGTTTTAATGCTCCTTGGAATAGTGGTGGAGGTCGCAGTGGAATAAAATGACAATATCAATGTCCCTTGAAAGAGTGGTAGAGGTTACAGTGAAATAAAAAGACAATATCAATTCCTCTTGAAAGAGCTATGGAGTTCAGAGTAGTTTAACAAGATGGTTTTAATGCCCCTTGGAAGAGTGGTGGAGGTCGCAGTGCATTAAAAAGACAATATCAATACCCCTTGGAAGAATGGTGGAGGTTACAGCGGAATAAAAAGACAATATCAATGCCCCTTGGAAGAGCTGTGAAGTTCAAAGTGGTTTAACCAGACGGTTTTAATGCCCCTTGGAAGAGATGTGGAGGTCACAGTAGCTTAACAAGACTGTTTTAATGTCTCTTGGAAGAGTGGTGGAGGTCGCAGTGGATTAAAAAGACAATATCAATGCCCCTTAGAAGAGAGGTGGAAGTCGCAGTAGAATAAAAAGACAATATCAATACCCCTTGGAAGAGTGGTGGAGGATACAGTGGAATAAAAAGACAATATCAGTGCCCCGTGGAATAGACATGGACGTTACAGTAGCTAAACAAGATGTTTTTAATGCACCTTGGGAGAGACGTGGAAGTCGTAGTGGAATAAAAAGACAATATCAATGCCCCTTGAAAGAGTGCTGTAGGTTTCAGTGGAGTAAAAAGACAATATCAATGTCTCTTGCAAGAGCTGTGGAGTTCAGAGTGGTTTAAATTGACTATTTTACTACACCTTGGAAGAGACGTGGAGGTCACAGTAGCTTAACAATGCGGTTTTAATGCCCCTTGGAAGAGTAGTGGAGGTCACAGTGGATTAAAAAGACAATATCAATGCCACTTGGAAGAGTGGTGAAGGTCCCAGTGGAATAAAAAGACAATATCAATGCCCCTTGGAAGAGTGGTGGAGGTTACAGTGGAATAAAAAGACAATATCAATGCCCCGTGAAAGAGACGTGGAGGTCACAGTAGCTTAAAAAGACGGTTTTAATTCCCTTTGGAAGAGAGGTGGAAATTGCAGTGGAATAAAAAGACAATATCAATGCCCCTTGGAAGAGTGCTGGAGGTTACATTGGAATAAAAAGACAATAGCAATGCCCCTTGCAAGAGCTGTGGAGTTCAGAGTGGTTTAAATTGACGGTTTTAATGCCCCTTGGAAGGGATGTGGAGGTGACAGTAGCTTAAAAAGAGCGTTTAAATGCCCCTTGGAAGAGTGGTGGAGGTCGCAGTGGATTAAAAAGACAATATGAATGCCCCTTGGAAGAGTGTTGGAGGTCGCAGTGGAATAAAAAGACAATATCATTGCCCCTTGAAAGAGTGGTGGAGGTTACAGATGAATAAAAAGACAACATCAATGCCCCTTGCAAGAGTGATGGAGGTTACAGTGGAATAAAAAGACAATATCAATGCCCCATGGAACAGTTGTGGAGGTTACAGTTAAATAAAAAGACAATATCAATGCCCCGTGGAAGAGATGTGGAGGTCACAATAGCTTAACAAGACGGTTTTAATGCTCCTTGGAAGAGTGTTGGAGGTCGCAGTGGATTAAAAAGACAATATCAATGAGCCTTGGAATAGTGTTGGAGGTCGCAGTGGAATAAAAAGTCAATATGAATGCACCTTGGAAGAATGATGGAGCTTACAGTGGAATAAAAAGACAATAATAATGCCCCTTGGAAGAGATATGGAGTTCAAAGTGGTATAACCAGACGGTTTTAATGCTCCTTGGTAGAGACGTGGAGGTCATCGTAACATAACAAGAAGGTTTTAATGCCCCTTGGAAGAGTGGTGGAGGTCGCAGTGGAATAAAAAAACAATATCAATACCCCTTGGAAGATTGGTGGAGGTTACAGTGGAATAAAAAGACAATATCAATGACCCGTGGAAGAGATGTTGAGATCACTGTAGCTTAAAAATATGGTTTTAGTGCCCCTTGGAAGAGTGGTGGAGGTCGCAGTGGAATAAAAACCAAAGTCAATGCCCCTTGGAAGAGGGGTGGAGGATACAGTGGAATAAAAAGACCATACAAATGCCCCTTGGAAAAGCTGTGTAGTTCAGAGTGGTTTAACCAGATGGTTTTAATGCCCCTTTGAAGAGAAGTCGACGTCACAGTAGCATAACAAGACGGTTTTAATGCCCCTTGGAAGAGTGGTGGAATTCGCAGTGGATTAAAAACACAATATCAATGCCCCTTGGAAGAGTGGTGGAGGTCGCAGTCGAATAAATAGACAATATCAATGCCCCGTGGAAGGGACGTGGAGGTCACAGAAGCTTAACAAGACGGTTTTAATGCCCCTTGGAAGAGTGGTGGAGGTTGCAGGGGATTAAAAAGACAATAACAATGCCCATTGGCAGAGTGGTGGAGGTCGCAGTGGAATAAAAAGACAATATCAATGCCCCTTGGAAGAGTGGTGGAGGTTACAGTGGAATAAAAAGACAATATCAATGACCGTTGGAACAGTGGTGGAGGTCGCAGGGGAATAAAAAGACAATATTAATGCCCCTTGGAAAAGTGGTGGAGGTCGCAGTAAAATAAAAAGACAATATCAATGCCCCTTGGAAGAGTGGTGCAGGTTAGAGTGGAATAAAAAGACAATATCAATGCCCCTTGGAAGAGCTGTGGAGTTCACAGTGGTTTAACCAGAAAGTTTTAATGCACCGTGGAATATACGTGGAGGTCACAGTAGCTTAACAAGACGGTTTCAATGCTTCTTGGAAGAGTAATGGAGGTCGCAGTGGATTAAAAAGACAATATCAATGCCCCTTGGAAGTGTGGTGGAGGTTACAGTGGAATAAAAAGACAATATAAATGCTATGTGTAAGAAACTTAGAGGTCACAGTAGCTTAACAAGACGGTTTTAATGCCCATTGGAAGAGTCGTGGACGTCGCAGACGAATAAAAAGACAATATCAATGCACTTGGAAGAGTGCAGAAGGTTACAATGGAATAAAAAGACATTGTCAATGCCCCTTGGAAGAGATGTGGAGTACAGAGTGGTTTAACCAAACGGTTTTAGTGCCCCTTGGAAGAGACGTGGAGGTCACAGTAGCTTAACAAGAAGGTTTTAATGCCCCTTGGAAGAGTGGAGGAGGTCGCAGTGGATTAAAAAGACAATATCAATGAACCTTGGAAGAGTGGTGGAGGTCGCAGTGGAATAAAAAGACATTATCAATGCCCCTTGAAAGAGTGGTGGAGGTTACAGTGGAATAAAAAGACAATATCAATGCCTCTTGGAAGAGTGGTGGAGGTTACAGTGGAATAAAAAGACAATATCAATGCCCCGTCGAAGAGACGTGGACATCACAGTAGCTTAACAAGACGGTTTTAATGCCCCTTAGCAGAGTGGTGGAGGTCGCAGTGGAATAAAAAGACAATAACAATGCCCTGTGGAAGAGACGTGGAGGTTACAGTAGCTTAACAAGACGGTATTAATGCCCCTTAGAACAGTGGTGGAAGTTACAGTGGAATTAAAGACAATATCAATGCCCTTTGGAATAGTGGCGGAGGTCGCAGTGGAATAAAAATACAATATCAATGCCCCTTGGAAGAGTGGTGGAGGTCGCAGTGGAATTACCTCACTGGTACATGCTCTGCATATCTTCTCTGCTTGCTGTGTCTGCTGTAATCTAATGCTCTGCTTTGCTGATTCACCTCACTGGTACATGCCCTGCATAAGTTCTCTGCTTGCTGTGTCTGCTGTAATCTAATGCTCTGCTTTGCTGATTCACCTCACTGGTACATGCTCTGCATAACTTCTCTGCTTTATCTGTCCCACTCCATTCAATACCCACATATGTCTGTCCCTTCCCCACTATAGATCTTATCTGATTTTTAGAGGTGCTAAACTGCAGAGACTGCTAGAGTCCTAGCTCTGTGTTTGATCACCCAGCCATCTCCTGGTGAGACGACACGCTGCTAATTTAGCCATATGCAGCTCCCACAATGCCCTTCACCTGATAGTTTAATGTGCCCTATATATTTAGAAGCTCTGTAAGGGGTGCACGCGTCTTCATGTGCAAAGTGGCTTCGGAGATAAGTGGCAGTTATTTTAGAGGCAGTTAGTCAGGGCAGGAGTCAGGTAACCAACACTTTGACCACTTACTCTCTTTTAACTATGTTTCTGTTAGCTCTCACTTTTTCCTCTATAGTCCTCCACTTTCTAGTAACCCCTCATATCCCTACACCTAGTAAGAAACTCTTCATCTCTCCCTCCATCCTCCCCATTCGTCTCACCTCCTCCTCCAAATTATTCCTAAACATTCAATCCTGGATCTCCAAACACAGACAGCCACCTCATGCTCTCTCTTGCTCCCACCTGCTAACACTTACTCTGCTCCTCCTCACTGCTGGAGATATCTCTCCAAATCCTGGTCCTCCTCGCCATATCCCCACAGTTACTTCTTCCTCCTCTCCACGACCTTCTACAAACTGTCGCAACCCTTCTAAACTCATACCCATCCAACCAATCCCCACTCCCTTAGTTGCTCTTACAGGAGCTCTGTGAAACGCTCGCTCTGCTGCAACAAACTTTCCTTCATACACGATCTTTTCATTACAAACAAACTTTCCTTCCTCGCCATCACTGAAACCTGCCTCACCCCCTCTGACACTGCCTCCCCAGCTGCACTTTCATATGGCGGATTCCACCTTTCCCACACCCCCCGCCCCAACGGCAAACAATCCCACTGCCACCCTCCATTACACTCCCCTCTTTTGAGGTGCACTGTGTGCGCATCTATTCCCCCTCCAACCTCCAACTGGCCATCGTTTACCGACCCCCAGAGCAAGCCACCACCTTCTTAGACCACTATACCAACTGGCTGCTTCACTTCCTCTCCACTGACATCCCCACTATTATAATGGGTGACTTCAACATCCCCATTAACACTTCCCACTCGTCTGTCTCTAAGTTCCTATCTCTCACTTCCTCCTTCGGACTCACTCAATGGTCTTCCACACCCACCCACAAAGATGGCCACACACTGGACCTCATCTTCACCCGCCTCTGTTCCCTGTCTAACCTCTCTAACTCACCTCTCCCTCTCTCTGATCACAGCCTACTTAGATTCTCTTCTCTCTTCTCCCTGAGGCAACCATCCCCACTCCACAAACTTGCATACCCTCGCAGAAATCTCAAACACCTTGACTTACACTCACTCTCTGAATCCCTCCTCCCTCTTACAGACATAAATTCCTTACACGATGCAGACATTGCTGCTGCTTCATATAACACCACAATAGCTGCAGCTCTAGACTCGATCGCCCCTCTCACACACACCACATCTCGCACATTCAACAGGCAACCCTGGCACACTAAACTTACTAAAGAACTGCGCCGGGTCTCCAGGGTTGCGGAGCGGAGATGGAAAAGGTCTCACTCCATCGAGCACTTCATCGCATTCAAGCAATCCCTCACTAATTTCAAGTCCGCAATCACTACAGCAAAACAAACCTACTTCTCATCTCTCATATCTCACAACCCTAAACAGCTATTTAACACTTTCAACTCTCTCCTTCGTCCCCCAGCTCCTCCTCCCTCTTCTCTCATCTCAGCCGACAACTTTGCCTCATTCTTCAAACAGAAGATTGACACCATCAGACAAAACTTTTGCCTAAAGTCCACACAACCCCTCCTCATATCTATTCATCCCTCTTCCTCCAAACCCCACTTCTCCACCATTACAGAAGGTCAAGTCTCCTCTTTACTCTCCAAATCACACCTCACCACCTGCGAACTTGACCCAATCCCATCCCACCTTATCACTAACCTTACCACAGTCTTCATCCCAGCACTAACCCACCTCTTCAATCTGTCACTAACAACCGGTGTCTTCCCCTCATGTTTCAAACATGCCGCAATCACACCCATCCTCAAAAAGCCCTCCCTTGACCCTTCCTCTCTGACTTGCAACCGCCCCATATCACTCCTCCCCTTTGCCTCAAAACTACTAGAACGACATGTCCACCTTGAACTGTCCTCCCACCTCTCCTTCTGTTCCCTCTTCGACCACCTGCAATCTGGCTTCCGACCGCATCACTCGACTGAAACTGCCCTGACCAAAGTCACCAACGACCTACTAAATGCCAAATCCAAGCGACACTACTCCATCCTCCTCCTTCTGGACCTGTGATCTGCCTTTGACACAGTGGACCATTCCCTCTTACTCCAGATTCTCTCATCTCTTGGCATCACGGACTTGGCTCTATCTTGGATCTCCTCATACTTAGCAGACAGGATATTCAGTGTCTCCCACTCACGCACCACCTCCTCAACTCGCCCCCTATCTGTCGTTGTCCCCCAAGGTTCAGTTCTAGGACCTCTGCTCTTTTCCATCTACACCTTTGGCCTGGGACAGCTCATAGAGTCTCACGGTTTTCAGTATCACCTCTATGCTGACGACACACAGATCTACCTCTCTGGACCCGATATCTCCTCCCTACTAACCAAAATCCCACAATGTCTGTCCGCCATGTCATCCTTCTTCTTTGACAGATTTCTAAAACTCAACATGGATAAAATAGAGTTCATCATCTTTCCACGCTCTCATTCACATCCCCCATCTGACCTAGCCATCAATGTCAATGGCTGTTCACTCTCCCCAGTCCCACAAGCTTGCTGCCTTGGAGTAACCCTGGACTCTGATCTCTCCTTCAAGCCACATATCCAAGCCCTTTCCACTTCCTGCCGACTCCAGCTCAAAAACATCTCCCGGATCTGTGCATTCCTCAGCAAAGACTCTGCAAAAACACTAGTGCATGCCCTCATCATATCCCGCCTCGACTACTGCAACCTCCTGCTCCGTGGCCTCCCTTACAACACTCTTGCGCCTCTCCAATCTATCCTAAACTCTGCTGCTCGACTAATTCACCTGTCCCCCCGCTATTCCCCGGCCTCTCCTCTCTGTCAATCTCTTCACTGGCTCCCCATTGCCCAGAGAATCCAGTTCAAAACTCTAACCATGGCATACAAAGCCATCCACAACCTGTCTCCCCCATACATCTGTGACCTAGTCTCCCGGTATTTACCTGCATGCAAACTCCGATCCTGACAAGATCTCCTTCTCTACTCCCCTCTTATCTCCTCCTCCCACAATCGTATACAAGATTTCTCCCGTGCATCCCCCCTACTCTGGAACTCTCTACCCCAACACATCAGACTCTCGCCGACCGTGGAAACCTTCAAAAGAAACCTGAAGACCCACCTCTTCCGACAAGCCTACAACCTGCAGTAACCACCGCTGCACGACCAGCTCTACCCTCACCTAATGTATCCTCACCCATCCCTTCTAGAATGTGAGCCCTCGCGGGCAGGGTCCTCGCTCCTCCTGTACCAGTCGCTGACTCGTTTTGTTAAGATTATGTAAATGCTTTTGTTATGTATATCCCTATCACATGTAAAGCGCCATGGAATAAATGGCGCTATAATAATAAATAATAATAATAATATAAAGACAATATCCATGCCCCTTGAAAGAGTGCTGGTGGTTACAATGGAATAAAAAGACAATATCAATACCTCTTGCAAGAGCTGTGGAGTTCAGAGTGGATTAAATTGACGGCTTTAATGTCCCTTGGAAGGAAAGTGGAGGTCACAGTAGCTTAATAAGACGGTTTTAATGCCACATGGAAAAGTGGTGGAGGTCGCAGTGGATTAAAAAGACAATATCAATGCCCCGAGGAAGAGTGGTGGAGGTCAAAGTGGAATAAAAAGACAATATCAATGTCCCTTGCAAGAGTGGTGGACGTAACAGTGGATTAAAAAGACAATATCAATGCCCATTGGAAGAGCAGTGGAAATAAGAGTAGTTAAACCAGACGGTTTTAATGCCCATTGGAAGTGACGTGGAGGTCACAGTATCTTAAAAAGACGTTTTTAATGCCCCTTGGAAAAGTGGTGGAGGTCGCAGTGGATTAAAAAGACAATATCAATGCCCCTTGGTAGAGTGGTGGAGGTCGCAGTGGATTAAAAAGACAATATCAATGCCCCTTGGAAGAGTGGTGGAGTTCAGAGTGGGTTAACCAGACGGTTTTAATGCCCCTTGGAAGAGACGTGGAGGTCACAGTAGCTTAACAAGATTGTTTTAATGCCCCTTGGTAGAGTGGTGGAGGTCGCAGTGGATTAAACAGACAATATCAATGCCCCTTAGAAGAGAGGTAGAAGTCGCAGTGGAATAAAAATAGAATTTCAATGCCACTTGAAAGAGTGGTGGAAGTTAAAGTGGAATAAAAACAAAATATCAATGCCCCGTGGAATAGACATGGACGTGACAGCAGCTTAACAAGACGGCTTTAGTGCCCCTTGGAAAAGTGGTGGAGGTTGCAGTGGATTAAAAAGACAATATCAATGCCCATTGGAAGAGTGGTAGAGGTCGCAGTAGAATAAAAAGACAAAATCAATGCCCCTTGGAAGAGTGGTGGAGGTTACAGTGGAATAAAAAGACAATATCAATGCCCCATGGAAAAGTTGTGGAGGTCACAGTAGCTTAACAAGATGGTCTTAATGCCCCTTGGAAGAGTGGTGGAGGTCGCAGTGGAATAAATAGACAATGTCAATGCCCCTTGGAAGAGTGGTGGATGTTAGAGTGGAATAAAAAGACAATACCAGTGCTACTTGGAAGAGCTGTGCAGTTCAGAGTGGTTTAAATTGACGGTTTTAATGCCCCTTGGAAGAGACGTGGAGGTCACAGTGGATTAAAAAGACAATATCAATGCCACTTGGAAGAGTGGTGGAGGTCGCAGTGGAATAAAAAGACAATATCAATGCCCCGTGGAAGGGACGTGGAGGTCACAGTAGCTTCACAAGACGGTTTTAATGCCCCTTGGAAGAGAGGTGGATGTCGCAGTTGATTAAAAAGACAATATCCATGCCCCTTGGAAGAGTGGTGGATGTTACAGTCGAATAAAAAGACAATATCAATGCCTCTTGTAAGAGCTGTGGAGTTCAGAGTGTTTCACCAGACGGTTTTAATGCCCCTTGGAAAAGACGAGGAGGTCACAGTAGCTTAACAAGACTGTTTTAATGCCCCTTGGAAGAGTGTTGGAGATCATTGTGGATTTAAAAGACAAAATATCAATGCCCCTTAGAAGAGTGGTGGAGGTCACAGTGGAATAAAAAGACAATATCAATGCTCCTTGGAAGATTGGTGGAGGTTACAGTGGAATAAAAAGACAATATCAATGCCCCTTGGAAGAGTGGTGGAGGTTACATTGGAATAAAAAGACAATATCAATGCCCTGTGTAAGAAACTTGGAGGTCACAGTAGCTTAACAAGATGGTTTTAATGACCCATGGAAGAGTCGTGGATGTCGCAGAGGAATAAAAAGACAATATCAATGCACTTGGAAGAGTGCAGAGGGTTACAATGGAATAAAAAGACATTGTCAATGCCCATTGGAAGAGCTGTGGAGCTCAGAGCGGTTTAACCAGACGGTTTTAATGCCCCTTGGAAGAGACTTAGAGGTCACAGTAGCTTAACAAGACGGTTTTAATGCCCCTTGGAAGAGTGATGGAGTTCGCAATGGAATAAAATGACAATATCAATGCCCCGTGGAAGGGACGTGGAGGTCACAGTAGCATAACAATACGGTTTTAATGCCCATTGGAAAAGTGGTGGAGGTCGCAGTGGATAAAAAAGACAATATCAAAGCCCCTTGGAAGAGTGGTGGAGGTCGCAGTGGAAAACAGAGACAATATCAATGCCCCTTTTAAGAGTGGTGGAGGTTACAGTCGAATAAAAAGACAATATCAGTGCCTCTTGGAAGAGCTGTGGAGTACAAAGTGGTTTAACCAGACGGTTTAATGCCCCTTGGAAGAGACGTGTGTAACATACCTGGCGGTGTCCTTGCATAGTGGTCCATCTCCCACTGTGCAAGAGCGCGCACTTGATCTCCAGTCCAGTCTGCTAGCCTGGCTTCCCTCCATGCTGTCTGCTTGCCTCTGTTTCTGCTGCTTAAGGGTGGCGCCCGATCACTTCCTGCTTCCTGTAGCTGCTGCAGGCACACCCCTTGTGCGTCCTCAGCCTATTGCTCTCTGTCACCTGGTATTTAAGCCAGCTCCTCCCTGGAATCCATGCCTGAGCACTGTGTTCTGTCAGTTGGCTTCCAGTCACTGATGTGCCAGGTCTTGTCTATGCTTCCTGCCTTGCAGTATCAGTTCCCGTGTCTGAACTGTGTCCTGTCTGAACTATCTTCTAGCCTGTTGTCTTCTGCCTATCCTGGAGGCTGTATTTCCAGGCCAGTGTGAACACGCTCCTAGCCTGTTCTTTCCGCCTTCTAGGGGCCGCATACCTAGACCCATTCCTGCATCTTGCCTGTTCCTGTCTGAACACGCTCCTAGCCTTTTCGTTCCGCCTTCTAGGGGCCGCATACCTAGACCCGCTCCTGTATCTTGCTGCTGTGTCTGTTCTTGCCTAAATACTTTCCTAGCCTGTTACCTGTTTTTCTCTATGTCCGTACCTTCCCTTTTCCTGCAGAATCTGATCCCGTACCTAACTCCTACTCGTTGTCCCTGTACTCTCGTTTGTGAGTTTAGAGTCCACTTGCTACTTCATTGCAAGTATCTTGTGTGTACCTGGTTCTGCCTTTCCCTTCCAGTCTGTTCCATGTGAACAAAGCCCTGTCCCCTCTGCTCTGTCTTGCTCACCGCTACGGCTGTTCTTGCCTGCTCTGCCTTGCTCGCTGCTCCGGCAGTCTCGCTTTGCTCTGACCCTTTGATCGCTGCTCCGGCAGTCTCGCTCTGCTCTGACCCTTTGCTCGCTGCTCCGGCAGTCTCGCTCTGCTCTGACCCTTTGCTCGCTGCTCCGGCAGTCTCGCTCTGCTCTGACCCTTTGCTCGCTGTTCTGGCAGTCTCGCTCTGCTCTGACCCATTGCTCGCTGCTCCAGCAGTCTCGCTCTGCTCTGACCCTTTGCTCGCTGCTCCGGCAGTCTCGCTCTGCTCTGACCCTTTGCTCGCTGCTTTGGCAGTCTCGTCCTGCTCCTCTCTCGCTGCTTCGGCAGTCTCGTCCTGCTCCTCTCTCGCTCACCGCTCCAGGCGGCCTTGTCCTGCTCTTCTCTCGCTCACCGCTCCAGGCGGTCTCGTCTTGTTCTGCTCTTGCTCGCCGCTCTGGGCGGCCTCACTCTGCTGTTTGTCCACCGCATCTGTGGTTCTGCTCCTGAGTCCCAGTCTGTACTGGGTCCTATCCACTCGGTCCTCCAACCTGTCGTACCTGCCAGTACCTCCCTGCCTGCATACCAGTCGTGCTTACCAGCATCCGCCAGTCTGCATACCAGCCGTGTCCGCCTATACCCAGCAGTCTATGTGCCAGCCTAACCTGCCTGTTCCTGTATTCCCCTGTGTGGGTCAACAGCCGTGTCTGGGGTCTGTCCTGGAGTAGCACCTGGTGCCTCTGCTCGGTTCCTGCTTGGTGCACTGGCGTCGTATGCCGTCGTGCGACCCTGGTCGGATCGGGTGGATACTTAGTTACGCCCCTCCAGGCATTCACTCTCCGGCACGGTCCAATGGAATCACAACATATACACGCACACGCCACTCAGCCCGGGCGTGTGCATTACAGCATGCTCAGGCCATGGTTCCCGTTGAGCCCCACGGCCTTCGCTCTCTGAGACGTTTTCCAGCGAATACGTGCATTAAAAATAAATAAAAAATAAATAAAAAAAATTTCTTTAGCTGAGTTCCAGGCGAATTATGCACCCGTCCAGATGGAACTTTCTGCACTCGTTCCTGCGGATCCGCCACGGTACTATGGGGATCCAAGACAGAGTCGTGCATTTGTGGAGCAATGCTTGCTACACTTCAAGTTCTACCCTCTTTGTTTTCCCACCGATCGGGTTAAGGTGGGATTCATGATGTCTTACCTAGCGGGTGATGCCTTGAAATGGATCACCCCCCTATGGGACGCACAGGATTCTATCGTCCTGGACTTGCAGGCCTTCCTGGTGGCCTTTCTAATGGTCTTCGATGACACTTACCCGGAGGCTCCTGCTGAAGCTTCACTTCCCAATATCCCGGAGCAGCCCCGATGGGTAATGTGTGTTGGTAGCGCACTAGTCCTCCTGCCCGAAGAGACTTCTGCCCATCCAGAATCCACACAGGATGACTACGCTCTCCAGAATACTTCTCCCAACCTCAAGAGGCAGTCCAGAAATGCTAGGCATAGAGGCAAGCCATCACGCCAGGGTCTGTCCTCCCAAAGACCTCCTGATCCCAACCTTGAAGTCCCTGCTGAAGCTTCATTTCCCTGTATCCCGGAGCAGCCCCGACGGGTAATGTGCGTGGGTAGCGTACCAGTTCTCCTGCCCGAAGAGACTTCTGCCCACCTAGAATCCACACAGGAGGACTTCCTGCACCCGGTATCTGATGCTTCACCCACTTTAACCGGTGAGTCTGTCCAAGGGTACTCCGAAACAGTGATTACCTCCGAGTCTGTGCATCTCTACTACCTGGCGGAGGACCCCCTGTTGCCTCCTGAATCCTCCGGGATACCACCTGATGACAAATGGAGAGAGACTTCCCTACACCCGTTACCCGATACTTCATCCGCTCCGTCCTGTGAGCCTGACAATGGGTACCTCAAAGCGGTAGTTAACCCTGAGTCTCTACACCCCTCCGACCAGGCGGAGGACCTCCAGTTGTCTCCAGAACCCTTCGGGGTGCTACCTGGTAGCGAATGGACAGAGTCTTCCCTATACTCTGTACCTGATACCTCGTCCGCTTCGTCCTGTGAGTCCGACTTAGTGTACTCCGAAGCAGAGGTTATCCCCGAGTCTCTACACCCCTCCGACCAGGCGGAGAACCTCCAGTTGTCTCCTTCACCCTTCGGGGTGCTACCTGACAGCGAATGGACAGAGACTCTCCAATACTTGGTACCTGATACCTCGCCCGCTTCTTCCAGTGAATCCAAACTAGTGTACTCCGAAGCAGAGGTTATCCTCGAGTCTCTACACCCCTCCGACCAGGCAGAGGACCTCCAGTTGCCTCCTGAACCCTTCGGGGTACAACCTGATAGCGAATGGACAGAGACTCTCCTATACTCGGTAGCTGATATCTCGCCCGCCTCTTCCAGTGAGTCCGACCAAGTGTACTCCGAAGCAGAGGTTACCCCGAGTCTCGGCACCCCTCCAACCCAGCAGAGGACCCCCAGTTGTTTCCTGAATCCTACGGGGTACCACCAGATAACAAAGAGACAGTGACTTTTCTACACTCGGTACCTGATACCTCGCCTGCTTCTTCCAGCGAGTCTGACCTAGTGTACTCCGAAGCAGAGGTTACCCCCGAGTCTCTGCACCCCTCCAACCCGGCGGAGGACTTCCAGTTGTCTCCTGAACCCTCTGGGGTGCTACCTGATAATAAGTGGAGAGAGACTTCCTTGTGTGCTGTTCCTGGCACTCCACCCATTTCGTCTGTTGCTGAGGATGGCTGGATAGGAGGTAGCATCCTAGCTACTCAGATGAGACCAGTTTTTCCTGTGGACAGTGGAAGTGATCTCCTTGAAGTGAAGGATTGGCCCTCGAATTCCCTGTGGAACATTCTGGCAGGCCTGAAGAAGAGGGGGCGTAAGGGGGGGGGGTACTGTAACATAACTGGCGGCGTCCTTGCATAGTGGTCCATCTCCCACTGTGCAAGAGCGCGCACTTGATCTCCAGTCCAGTCTGCTAGCCTGCTTCCCTCCATGCTGTCTGCTTACCTCTGTTTCTGCTGCTAAAGGGCGGCGCCCGATCACTTCCTGCTTCTTGTAGCTGCTGCAGGCATACCCCTTGTGCGTCCTCAGCCTATTGCTGTCTGTCACCTGTTATTTAACCCAGCGCCTCCATGGAATCCATGCCTGAGCATTGTGTTCTGTCAGTTGGCTTCCAGTCACTGATGTGCCAGGTCTTGTCTATGCTTCCTGCCTTGCAGTATCAGTTCCCGTGTCTGAACTGTGTCCTTTCTGAACTATCTTCTAGCCTGTTGTCTTCTGCCTATACTGGAGGCTGTATTTCCAGGCCAGTGTCAACACGCTCCTAGCCTGTTCTTTCCGCCTTCTAGGGGCCGCATACCTAGACCCATTCCTGCATCTAGCCTGTTCCTGTCTGAACACGCTCCTAGCCTTTTCGTTCTGCCTTCTAGGGGCCGCATACCTAGACCCGCTCCTGCATCTTGCTGCTGTGTCTGTTCTTGTCTGAATACTCTCCTAGCCTGTTACCTGTTTTTCTCTATGTCCGTACCTTCCCTTTTCCTGCAGAATCTGATCCCGTACCTAACTCCTACTCGTTGTCCCTGTATTCTCGTTTGTGAGTTTAGAGTCCACTTGCTACTTCACCCCAGAGTACTGAAGGAGATCGTAGAAGAAATTTTAGAACCACTCTCCATAATCTTTGAAAATTCTTGGAGAACAGGAGAAGTCCCAGAAGACTGGAGAAGAGCAAATGTTGTTCCTATCTTCAAAAAGGGGAAGAAGGTGGACCCAGGGAACTATAGGCCAGTGAGTCTGACTTCTATACCAGGAAAGATCTTTGAACAAATTATTAAACAACATGTATGTAAGTACATGGATAAGAATGAAGTGATTAAACAGAGTCAGCATGGGTTTGTAACTAACAAGTCATGTCAGACTAACTTAATTTCCTTCTATGACAGAATCACTGACTGGGTGGATCAGGGAAATGCTGTAGATATAGTATATCTTGACTTCAGCAAAGCATTTGACAAAGTATCTCACACCATCCTTATTGAAAAAATGACCAAGTATGCAATGGACCAGGCAACTGTTAGGTGGATTCATAACTGGCTTAGTGATCGGACTCAAAGGGTGGTTGTAAATGGCTTCACATCCAGCTGGATGAATGTCTCAAGTGGGGTACCACAGGGCTCCGTCCTGGGACCTGTATTGTTCAACATCTTTATCAATGATTTAGATGAAGGAATTGAGGGTAAACTGATTAAATTTGCTGATGACACAAAGCTAGGAGGGATAGCTAATACTAGAGAAGAGAGAGAGAGGCTTCAAAAAGACCTAAATAAACTGGAGCAGTGGGCAGTAACTAACAAAATGGTTTTTAACAAGGAAAAATGCAAAGTTCTACATCTGGGCAATAAAAATGAAAAAAGCATATACAGAATGGGAGGAATAGAGCTAAGCAACAGTACATGTGAAAAAGACTTAGGTATACTAATAGATCATAGACTGAACATGAGTCAACAGTGTGATGCAGCAGCAAAAAAGGCAAATACAATTCTGGGATGTATTAACAGAAGCATACAGTCTAGATCACGTGAAGTCATTATCGGTCTTTACTCCTCTTTGGTCAGACCTCATCTGGAATACTGTGTACAGTTTTGGGCACCACATTTTAAAAAAGACATAGACAAACTGGAGCAAGTTCAGAGAAGAGCGACCAGAATGGTGACTGGTCTGCAAACCATGTCCTATGAGGAACGGTTGCAGGATTTGGGAATGTTTAGCTTGCAAAAAAGAAGACTGAGAGGAGACTTAATAGCTGTCTACAAATATGTCAAGGGCTGTCACATTGTAGAAGGATCATCTTTATTCTCATTTGCACAAGGAAAGACTAGAAGCAATAGGATGAAACTAAATGGGAGGAGACACAGATTAGATATTAGAAAAAACATTTTGACAGTTAGGGTGATTAATGAGTGGAACAGGCTGCCACGAGAGGTGGTGAATTCCCCTTCAATGGACGTCTTCAAACAGAGGCTGGACAGACATCTGTCTGAGATGATTTAGTGAATCCTGCTTTGAGCAGGGGGTTGGACCAGATGACCCAGGAGGTCCCCTCCAACTCTACCATTCTATGATTCTATGATTCTATGATTCATTGCAAGTATCTTGTGTGTACCTGGTTCTGCCTTTCCCTTCCAGTCTGTTCCGTGTGAACAGAGCCCTGTCCCCTCTTCTCTGCCTTGCTCACCGCTCCGGCGGTTCTTGTCTGCTCTGCCTTGCTCGCTGCTCCGGCAGTCTCGCTCTGCTCTGACCCTTTGCTCGCTGCTCCGGCAGTCTTGCTCTGCTCTGACCCTTTGCTCGCTGATCCGGCAGTCTCGCTCTGCTCTGACCCTTTGCTTGCTGCTCCTGCTGTCTCGCTCTGCTCTGACCCTTTGCTCGCTGCTCCGGCAGTCTCGCCCTGCTCTGACCCTTTGCTCGCTGCTCCGGCAGTCTCGCTCTGCTCTGATCCTTTGCTCGCTGCTCCGGCAGGCTCGCTCTGCTCTGACCCTTTGCTCGCTGCTCTGGCAGTCTCGCTCTGCTCTGACCCTTTGCTTGCTGCTCCGGCAGTCTCGCTCTGCTCTGACCCTTTGCTCGATGCTCCAGCAGTCTCGCTCTGCTCTGACCCTTTGCTCGCTGCTTCGGCAGTCTCGTCCTGCTCCTCTCTCGCTGCTTCGGCAGTCTCATCCTGCTCCTCTATCGCTCACCACTCCAGGCGGCCTTGTCCTGCTCTTCTCTCGCTCACCGCTCCAGGCGGTCTGGTCTTGTTCAGCTCTTGCTCGCCGCTCTGGGGGGCCTCCCTCTGCTGTTTGTCCACCGCATCTGCGGTTCTTTTCCTGAGTCCCAGTCTGTACTGGGTCCAATCCTCTCGGTGCTCCAACCTGTCGTACCTGCCAGTACCTCCCTGCCTGCATACCAGTCGTGCTTACCAGCATCCGCCAGTCTGCATACCAGCCGTGTCTGCCTATACCCAGCAGTCTATGTGCCAGCCTAACCTGCCTGCTCCTGTATTCCCCTGTGTGGGTCAACAGCCGTGTCCGGGGTCTGTCCTGGAGTAGCACGTGGTGCCTCTGCTCGGTTCCTGCTTGGTGCACTGGCGTCGTATGCCGTCGTGCGACCCTGGTCGGATCGGGTGGATACTTAGTTACGCCCCTCCAGGCATTCACTCTCCGGCACGGTCCATTGGAATCACTACATATACACGTACACGCCACTCAGCCCGGCCGTGTGCATTACAACGTGGAGGTCACAGTAGCTTATCAAGACTGTTTTAATGCCCCTTGGAAGAGTGGTGGAGGTCGCAGTGGATTAAAAAGACAATATCAATGCCCCTTAGAAGAGTGATGGAGGTCGCAGTGGAATAAAAAGACAATATCAATTCCCCTTGGAAGAGATGTGGAGGTCGCAGTGGAATAAAAAGACAATATCAATGCCTACTGGAAGAGACATGGAGTTCACAGTAGCTTAACAAGATGGTTTTAATGCCCCTTGGAAGAGAGGTGGAGGTCGCAGAGGAATAAAAAGACAATATCAATGCCCCTTGGAAGAGTGGTGGAGGTTACAGTGGAATAAAAAGACAATATCAATAACCCTTGGAAGAGTGGTGGAGGTCGTAGTGGAATAAAAATACAATATTAATGCCCCATGGAAGAATGGTGGAGGTCGCAGTAAAATAAAAAGACAATATCAATGCCCCTTGGAAGAGTGGTGGAGGTTACAGTGGAATAAAAAGACAATATCAATGCACCTTGGAAGAGCTGTGGAGTTCACAGTGGTTTAACCAGAAGGTTTTAAGGAACCGTGGAATAGACGTGGAGGTCACAATAGCTAAACAAGACAGTTTTAATGGTTCTTGGAAGAGAGTTGGAGGTCGCAGTGGATTAAAAAGACAAAATCAATGCCCCTTGGAAGAGTGGTGGAGGTTACAGTGGAATAAAAAGACAATATCAATGCCTTTTGCAAGAGCTGTGGAGTTCAGAGTGGTTTAAATTGACGGTTTTAATGCCCCTTGAAAGAGACGTGGAGGTCACAGTAGCTTAACAAGACGGTTTTAATGCCCCTTGGAAGAGTGGTGTAGGTTACATTCGAATAAAAAGACAATATCAATACCCCTTGGAAGAGTGGTGGAGTTCAGAGTGGTTTAACCAGATGGTTTTAATGCCCCTTGGAAGAGTGATGGAGGTCGCAGTGGATTAAAAAGACAATATCAATGCCACTTAGAAGAGAGGTGGAAGACGCAGTGGAATAAAAAGACAATGTCAATGCCACTTGGAAGAGTGGTGTAGGTTACAGTGGAATAAAAAGACAATATCAATTCCCCTTGGAAGAGTGGTGGAGGTTGCACGGGAATAACAAGACAATATCAATGCCCCTTGGAAGAGTGGTAAAGGTTAGAGTAGAATAAAAAGACAATACCAGTGCACCTTGGAAGAGTTGTGGAGTTCAGAGTTGTTTAAATTGACGGTTTTCATGCCCCTTGGAAGAGATGTGGAGGTCACAGTGGATTAAAAAGACAATATCAATGCCCCTTGGAAGAGTGGTGGAGGACGCAGTGGAATAAAAAGACAATATCAAAGCCCTTTGGAAGAGTGGCGGAGGTCGCAGTGGAATAAAAAGACAATATCAATGCCCCTTGGAAAGTGGTGGAGGTCGCAGTGGAATAACCTCACTGGTACATGCTCTGCATAACTTCTCTGCTTGCTGTGTCTGCTGTAATCTAATGCTCTGCTTTGCTGATTCACCTCACTGGTGCATGCTCTGCATAACTTCTCTGCTTGCTGTGTCTGCTGTAATCTAATGCTCTGCTTTGCTGATTCACCTCACTGGTACATGCTCTGCATAACTTCTCTGCTTGCTGTGTCTGCTGTAATCTAATGCTCTGCTTTGCTGATTCACCTCACTGGTACATGCTCTGCATAACTTCTCTGCTTGCTGTGTCTGCTGTAATCTAATGCTCTGCTTTGCTGATTCACCTCACTGGTACATGCTCTGCATAACTTCTCTGCTTGCTGTTTCTGTTGTAATCTAATGCTCTGCTTTGCTGATTCATCTCACTGGTACATGCTCTGCATAACTTCTCTGCTTTATCTGTCCCACTCCATTCAATACCCACATATGTCTGTCCCTTCCCCACTATAGATCTTATCTGATTTTTAGAGGTGCTAAACTGCAGAGACTAGAGTCCTAGCTCTGTGTTTGATCACCCAGCCATCTCCTGGTGAGACGACCAGCTGCTAATTTAGCCATATGCAGCTCCCTCAATGCCGTTCACCTGATAGTTTAATGTGCCCTATATATTTAGAAGCTCTGTAAGGGGTGCACTTGTGCTGGGGTGTGCACGTGTCTTCGTGTGCAAAGTGGCTTCGAAGATAAGTGGCAGTTATTTCAGAGGCAGTTAGTCAGGGCAGGAGTCAGTTAACCAACACTTTTAAAACTTACTCTCTTTTAACTATGTTTCTGTTAGCTCTCACTTTTTCCTCTATAGTCCTCCACTTTCTAGTAACCACTCAAATCCGTACACCTAATAAGAAACTCTTCATCTCTCCCTCCATCCTCCCCATTCATCTCACCTCCTCCTCCAAATTATTCCTAAACATTCAATCCTGGATCTCCAAACACAGACAGCCACCTCATGCTCTCTCTTGCTCCCACCTGCTAACACTTTCTCTGCTCCTCCTCACTGCTGGAGATATCTCTCCAAATCCTGGTCCTCCTTGCCATATCCTAACAGTTACTTCTTCCTCCTATCCACGACCTTCCACAAACTGTCGCAACCCTTCTAACCTCATACCCATCCAACCAATCCCCACTCCCTTAGTTGCTCTAACAGGAGCTCTATGGAATGCTCGCTCTGTCTGCAACAAACTTTCCTTCATCCACGATCTTTTCATTACAAACAAACTTTCCTTCCTCGCCATCACTGAAACCTGGCTCTCCCCTCTGACACAGCCTCCCCAGCTGCACTTTCATATGGCAGATTCCACCTTTCCCACACCCCCCGCCCCAACGGCAAACATGGCGGAGGCGTAGGTTTTCTCCTATCAGAACACTGTGCTTTCACCCAAATCCCACTGCCACCCTCCGTTACACTCCCCTCTTTTGAGGTGCACTGTGTGTGCATCTATTCCGCCTCCAACCTCCAACTGGCCATCGTTTACCGATCCCCAGGGCAAGCCTCCACCTTCTTAGACAACTTGACTATCTGGCTGCTTCACTTCCTCTCCACTGACATCCGCACTATCATAATGGGTGACTTCAACATCCCCATTAACACTTCCCACTCGCCTGTCTCTAAGTTCCTATCTCTCACTTCCTCCTTCGGACTCACTCAATGGTCATCCACACCCACCCACAAAGATAGCCACACAATGGACCTCATCTTCACCCATCTCTGTTCCCTATCTAACCTCTCTAACTCACCTCTCCCTCTCTCTTTTCACAGCCTACTTGCATTCTCTTCTCTCTCCTCCCCGGGGCAACAATCCCCACTCCACAAACTTGCATACTCTCGCAGAAATCTGAAACACCTTGACTTACACTCACTCTCTGAATCCCTCCTCCCTCTTACAGACATAAATTCCTTACACGATGCAGACATTGCTGCTGCTTCATATAACACCACAATAGCTGCAGCTCTAGACTCAATCGCCCCTCTCACACACACCACATCTCGCACATTCAACAGGCAACCCTGGCACACTAAACTTACTAAAGAACTGCGCCGGGCCTCCAGGGTTGCGGAGCGGAGATGGAAAAGGTCTCACTCCATCGACCACTTCATCGCATTCAAGCAATCCCTCACTAATTTCAAGTCCGCACTCACTACAGCAAAACAAACCTACTTCTCATCTCTCATATCTCACAACCCTAAACAGCTATTTAACACTTTCAACTCTCTCCTTTGTCCCCCAGCACCTCCTCCCTCTTCTCTCATCTCAGCCAACGACTTTGCCTCATTCTTCAAACAGAAGATTGACACCATCAGACAAAACTTTTGCCTAAAGTCCAAACAACCTCTCCTCATATCTATTCAACCCTCCTCCTCCAAACCCCACTTCTCCACCATTACAGGAGGTCAAGTCTCCTCTTTACTCTCCAAATCACACATCACCACCTGCGAACTTGACCCAGTCCCATCCCACCTCATCACTAACCTTACCACAGTCTTCATCCCAACCCTAACCCACCTCTTCAATCTGTCACTAACAACCGGTGTCTTCCCCTCATGTTTCAAACATGCCGCAATCACGCCCATCCTCAAAATGCCCTCCCTTGACCCTTCCTCTCTGACTAGCTACAGCCCCATATCACTCCTCCCCTTTGCCTCAAAACTACTAGAACAACATGTCCACCTTGAACTGTCCTCCCACCTCTCCTCCTGCTCCCTCTTCGACCGCCTGCAATCTGGCTTCCGACCGCATCACTCGACTGAAACTGCCCTGACCAACGTCACCAACGACCTACTAAATGCCAAATCCAAGCGACACTACTCCATCCTCCTCCTTCTGGACCTGTCATCTGCCTTTGACACAATGGACCATTCCCTCTTACTCCAGATTCTTTCATCTCTTGGCATCATGGACTTGGCTCTATCTTGGATCTCCTCATACTTAACAGACAGGACATTCAGCGTCTCCCACTCACGCACCACCTCCTCATCTCACCCCTTATCTGTCGGTGTCCCCCAAGGTTCAGTTCTAGGACCTCTGCTCTTCTCCATCTACACCTTTGGCCTGGGACAGCTCATAGAGTCTCACGGTTTTCAGTATCACCTCTATGCTGACGACACACAGATCTACCTCTCTGGACCCGATATCTCCTCCCTACTAACCAAAATCCCACAATGTCTGTCCGCCATGTCATCCTTCTTCTCTGACAGATTTCTAAAACTCAACATGGATAAAACAGAGTTCATCATCTTTCCACCCTCTCATTCATATCCCCCATCTGACCTATCCATCAACGTCAATGGTTGTTCACTCTCCCCAGTCCCACAAGCTCGCTGCCTTAGAGTAACCCTGGACTCTGATCTCTCCTTCAAGCCACATATCCAAGCGCTTTCCACTTCCTGCCGACTCCAGCTCAAAAACATCTCCCGGATCCGTGCATTCCTCAGCAAAGACTCTGCAAAAACACTAGTGCATGCCCTCATCATATCCCGCCTCGACTACTGCAACCTCCTGCTCCGTGGCCTCCCTTACAACACTCTTGGGCCTATCCAATCTATCCTAAACTCTGCTGCTCGACTAATTAACCTGTCCCCCCGCTATTCCCCGGCCTCTCCTCTCTGTCAATCTCTTCACTGGCTCCCCATTGCCCAGAGAATCCAGTTCAAAACTCTAACCATGGCATACAAAGCCATCCACAACCTGTCTCCCCCATACATCTGTGACCTAGTCTCCAGGTACTTATCTGCATGCAACCTCCGATCCTCACAAGATCTCCTTCTCTACTCCCCTCTTATCTCCTCCTCCCACAATCGTATACAAGATTTCTCCCGTGCATCCCCCCTACTCTGGAACTCTCTACCCCAACACATCAGACTCTCGCCGACCGTGGAAACCTTCAAAAGAAACCTGAAGACCCACCTCTTCCGACAAGCCTACAACCTGCAGTAACCACCGCTGCACGACCAGCTCTACTCTCACCTAATGTATCCTCACCCATCCCTTCTAGAATGTGAGCCCTCGCGGGCAGGGTCCTCGCTCCGCCTGTACCAGTCGCTGACTCATTTTGTTAAGATTATGTAAATGCTTTTGTTATGTATATCCCTATCACATGTAAAGCGCCATGGAATAAATGGCGCTATAATAATTAATAATAATAATAAAAAGACAATATCAATTCCCATAGGAAAAGTGGTGGAGGTTACAGTGGAATAAAAAGACAATATCATTGCCTCTTTGATGAGCTGTGGAATTCAGAGTGGTTTAACCAGACGGTTTTAATGCCCCTTGGAAGAGACGTGGAGGTCATAGTAGCTTAATAAGATGATTTTAATGCCTCTTGGAGGAGTGGTGGAGGTCGCAGTGGTTTAAAAAGACAATATCACTGCCCCTTAGAAGAGTGGTGGAGGTTACATTGGAATAAAAAGACAATATCAGTGCCCTGTGGAATAGACATGGAGGTTACAGCAGCTTAACAAGACAGTTTTAATGCCCCTTGGAAGAGCTGTGGAGTTCAGAGTGGTTTAACTAGACGGTTTTAATGCCCATTGGAAGTGACGTGGAGGTCACAGTAGCTTAAAAATACGTTTTTAATGCCCCTTGGAAAAGTGGTGGAGGACGCAGTGGATTAAAAGGACAATATCAATGCCCCTTGGAAGAGTGGTGGAGGTGGCAGTGGAATAAAAAGACAATATCAATGCCCCTTGGAAGAATGATGGAGGTCGCAGTGGATTAAAAAGACAATGTCAATGCTCATTGGAAGAGTTGTGGAGGTTAGAGTGGAATAAAAAGACAATACTAATGCCCCTTGGAAGAGCTGTGGAGTTCAGAGTGGTTTATCCAGATGGTTTTATTGCCCCTTGGAAGAGAAGTGGAGGTCACAGTAGATTAACAAGACGGTTTTAATGCGACATGGAAGAGTGGTGGAGGTTGCAGTGGATTAACAATAGAGATGAGCGTTGTTCTACTCGAACTGTTCGCCAATCTCAAATTCGAGCTGTTTTGGGCGGTGTTCGAGCCGTTCGGCGAACACGAACAATTTGAGAAAAATTCGGCTGTTCGAGGTTATGTTCGATAACTGTTCGTGCACCAAAATCATAACTGGATTTTTTCTCAGTAATGATGAAAATTAATGTTAATACGCAGTTTGAGTGTACAGCGGGGTGGGGGGAGGGGCAGGGGATGGATCTCTGCAGGAACAATGAAGATCTCCATTTTTTTTTCTCTTTCCCGCATTTACAGTGGGGAGGTGCAATCTGTCAGCCTATCAGCAGCGCACACACGGAGCGAAGTGCTTTTTTTCACACAAGCAAGGGCATGTGTCATTGGCAGTGTATGTCACATGTCCTTGCCCTATAAGACCAAGCCATTTTCCCCGTCGCCACCATTTTCTCACTGCTGCAGCTGCATGTTAGACGGCACCGCTGTTGCTGTGTGCGCTATACCTTGTTAATTTCAAGCCAATTTTCGCACAAATATACAGATAGCTTGGGAGTAGGGAATAGTTGTGATTGCAGTCCTTTTAAGGACTAGGTTACAGCATTTCCTACGACTTTTATCAGGAAGGTCTGTGCTCTTAAATAGATAGGTTGTGGGAGTAAAGACTAATTGTAATTGGAGTCCTTTTCAGGACTAGGTTACATCAGTTCCTATCAGTTTTTGCCAGGCAGGTCTGTGCCAGTGCTGTGCAAGTTTTTTTCACAGCATTTGGCTGAATCTAGCAAAGCTAATCCTTTTTGGCCTATTGCAGAGTGTGTTAGTCAGTGGAGTAGCCTATCTGTGTTGCAAGATATACCACCTGTGTATAGAATACCAATTTTTTTACTGCACCTAGTAAAGTAAAATCTTTTGGGCATAGCATCATTCTATTAGTCCATCTATACTGACCTCCATCAGGTTGCAAATTAAAACTAATTTTTATCTGCATCTACAGTACCTCTGAAAAAATATTTGGGCTTCTAGCTGTGTGTGGGACTTGTTGTATTAGTCCATCTATACTGACCTCCATCAGGTTGCAAACTGAATATATTTTTTTCTGCATCTACCTCTGAAAAAATATTGGGCTTCTAGCTGTGTGTGGGTCTTGTTCTATTAATCCATCTATACTGACCTCCATAAGGTTGCAAACTGAATATAATTTTTTTCTGCATCTAGCTCTGAAAAAATATTGGGCTTCTAGCTGTGTGTGGGTCTTGTTCTATTAATCCATCTATACTGACCTCCATCAGGTTGCAAACTGAATATAATTTTTTTCTGCATCTAGCTCTGAAAAAATATTTGGCCTTCTAGTAGTGTGTCGGACTTTCTCTATTAGTCCATCTATACTGACCTCCATCAGGTTGCAAATTAAAACTAATTTTTATCTGCATCTACAGTACCTCTGAAAAAATATTTGGGCTTCTAGCTGTGTGTGGGTCTTGTTCTATTAATCCATCTATACTGACCTCCATCAGGTTGCAAACTGAATATAATTTTTTTCTGCATCTATCTCTGAAAAAATATTTGGCCTTCTAGTAGTGTGTCGGACTTTCTCTATTAGTCCATCTATACTGACCTCCATCAGGTTGCAAACTGAATATATTTTTTTCTGCATCTACCTCTGAAAAAATATTTGGCCTTCTAGTAGTGTGTCGGACTTTCTCTATTAGTCCATCTATACTGACCTCCATCAGGTTGCAAATTAAAACAAATTTTTATCTGCATCTACAGTACCTCTGAAAAAATATTTGGGCTTCTAGCTGTGTGTGGGACTTGTTGTATTAGTCCATCTATACTGACCTCCATCAGGTTGCAAACTGAATATATTTTTTTCTGCATCTACCTCTGAAAAAATATTTGGCCTTCTAGTAGTGTGTCGGACTTTCTCTATTAGTCCATCTATACTGACCTCCATCAGGTTGCAAATTAAAACTAATTTTTATCTGCATCTACAGTACCTCTGAAAAAATATTTGGGCTTCTAGCTGTGTGTGGGACTTGTTGTATTAGTCCATCTATACTGACCTCCATCAGGTTGCAAACTGAATATATTTTTTTCTGCATCTACCTCTGAAAAAATATTTGGCCTTCTAGTAGTGTGTCGGACTTTCTCTATTAGTCCATCTATACTGACCTCCATCAGGTTGCAAATTAAAACTAATTTTTATCTGCATCTACAGTACCTCTGAAAAAATATTTGGGCTTCTAGCTGTGTGTGGGACTTGTTGTATTAGTCCATCTATACTGACCTCCATCAGGTTGCAAACTGAATATATTTTTTTCTGCATCTACCTCTGAAAAAATATTGGGCTTCTAGCTGTGTGTGGGTCTTGTTCTATTAATCCATCTATACTGACCTCCATCAGGTTGCAAACTGAATATAATTTTTTTCTGCATCTAGCTCTGAAAAAATATTTGGCCTTCTAGTAGTGTGTCGGACTTTCTCTATTAGTCCATCTATACTGACCTCCATCAGTTTGCAAATTAAAAATAATTTTTATCTGCATCGACAGTACCTCTGAAAAATTATTTGGGCTTCTAGCTGTGTGTGGGACTTGTTGTATTAGTCCATCTATACTGACCTCCATCAGGTTGCAAATTCAAAATAATTTTTTTCTGCATCTAACCCAGCCAATAGTTTTGGCCTAATACCACAGTTTGGCCACTCAGCTCTGCTCGGTTACCATCCATTGTTTTTTTGTGCAAACAACTCCAGAGTTGTGAATTAGTTAACCACCAAAATGAGTGGAAAAAGGCCTGCTGCTGGTGGAAAGGGGAATAGGCGTGTTGGGAAGGGGAAAAAAGGTTGTGTCCGTGGGGTAGGTGTTAAAGCAACAGTAACATCTGCAGAAGAAAGACCATCTTCCAGCCAAACTAAAATGTCTACTTCTTTTAGCGGACAATGTGATAAGATCCCTTTCTTACGGCCACGCCAATCGCTACAAATTCCAGATGAGGCACAAAAACAGCAGGTGCTTCAACGGATATCAAGTGCTCCTTTAAGTGGGCTCTCCTCCACATCAACTTCAACATCACAAATACTCCAGTCCTCAAAGGTGTCACCCAAATCGCACTTGCTTCCTCACAGCTCCCAAATCTCCAGCTGCCCGTCTGAGTATGAGGTAGAACAGATGGTTGAGTCTGCAGAGCTGTTTACTCATACTATAGCCTGGGAATCAGAGGTCGACTCCAGCGCTTCTGTGAATCCAGACGAGGAAATGATCTGCACTGATGCCCAGAATCTTTATGAGTCGGATCCAGGACCAGACGCAGAAGGTTCTGACCATAATGTAGACCCTCATTCCCAAACTGTAACTCCTGTTGGTGGAGACAATGAGGAAGACGATGATAAGACTCAAATACCTGATTGGAGCGACAACTTTAGTTTTTTGTCAGGGCAGGAACAGGTTGGCTCTGAGGACGACGGGTGTGATAACGCACAGGGTGATGATGATGAGGTCGGAGATCCCACTTACTGTCAACCCACAGTCAGCCAAGAGATGAGGTCAGCAGAGGAGGTGGAGGAAGATGCTAGTGACGACGAGGTCAGGTTGCGCCTTCCTGGACAGAGACGTAGTACTGGAAGCACGTCAACAACTGCATCCTCAAACACAACTCTGCCTCTCACCACAAGTCGTGGTGGCTCTTCAGGTCGCATGGGTGCTAAGCCTTGCATAGCTTGGGCATTTTTTCAGATCGATAAAGATGACCCAACTCGTGTTATCTGTAACATTTGTCAGCAAAAGCTAAGTAGAGGCCAAAAAATACATAGTTTGAGTACTTCATGCATGAACCGGCACATGGACATGAAGCATAAGTTGCAGTGGGAAGCTCAGTGTGCTACAATGCGGCCTAGCCGGCCGGGCCAACCACCGTCTCCCATATCTTGTGCATCCGCGGCCTCTTCATCCTCTGTGACTGGGGGGACAGCAGTCACACCTGTTTTGGGGCGCAGACCTGCCACCTCTTTACCCGCAACAGCCAGCGTGATTGGCAGGTCATCATTTTCTTTGGAGGTGGTAACACCAGCTGGTGTTGAGCGCTGTCCGACATCGATAGCACCACCTTTGGATCAAGGCAACCTAACATGTCCACCTGCATCTTCCTCACAGACCGGCAGTTTGCCGGGGACACCCTTATCAACCCCGTCTAAGCACAATAGCCAGCCCTCGGTCCCTCAGATGTGGACAAGTAAAAGACCATTTCCTCCTAGCCATGAGAAAGCTAAGAGGTTGAATTTCACCATCTGCAAGCTCTTGGCTACAGAAATGCTGCCTTTCCGCCTGGTGGACACAGAGGATTTTCGAGACCTTATGTCCGTCGCAGTGCCCCAGTACCAGATGCCCAGTCGTCACTACTTCTCAAAGAAAGGTGTGCCTGCGCTCCACCAGCATGTCGCACACAACATCACCACTTCTTTGAGAAACTCTGTGTGTGACAGGGTGCATTTCACCACAGACACTTGGACGAGTAGGCATGGACAGGGGCGTTACATGTCGCTGACTGGGCACTGGGTAACTATGGTGACAGCAGGACAAGGGGCTGCTGTCCAAGTCTTGCCGTCCCCACGAGTTGTGCGTCAATCCTCTTTATGTCAAAGTTCCTCCACTGCTTCTGCCTCCTCAACCTCCTCTCGGTCTTCCACCTGCACCCAAAGCCTGTCTGGTCATGCCACAAGCTTTCTAACTGCACAGAAGGGATCCTGCACACCTCCTTACTATGCTGGCAGTAGGGCTCAACGTCATCAGGCGGTTTTTACATTGAAATGTCTGGGAAATGTGAGTCACACAGCTGAGGAGTTGTGGTCAGCTCTGGAGAACCAATTTCATGAATGGTTGTCTCCACTGGACCTGAAACCAGGGAAGGCCGTGTGCGACAATGCTGCAAACCTGGGTGCGGCCCTTCGCTGGGGCAATGTCACACACGTGCCTTGTATGGCTCACGTGTTGAACCTGGTTGTCCAGCAATTTTTAGCCCACTATCCCAGACTAGATGGCCTTCTGCAGAGGGCACGGTCGCTGTGTGCTCACTTCCGCCGTTCGCATCCCGCAGCTCAGCGACTTACATCTCTACAGAAGTCGTTGGGCCTGCCACTTCACCGGCTAAAATGCGATGTGCCTACCCGGTGGAATTCAACTCTGCACATGTTGCAGCGACTGTGGCAGCACCGACAAGCCCTGGTGCAATACGTTCTGACGTATAGCCTGGGCCAACGAGATTCAGAGGTGGGGCAAATCACGCTGGAGGAGTGGTCCCAGATCAGGGACCTATGCACCCTTCTGCACAGTTTTGAAATGGCGACGAAGATGTTTAGTGCTGACGATGCCATTATCAGCATGACTATTCCGGTGATTTACATGCTGGAGCACATGTTAAACAGAATTCGGAGTCAGGTGGTGGCACAAGAGGAGGTGGAGGAAGTAGAGGAGGAGGAGTTGTATGCGGAAGGGCTAACATCTGCAAGGTCCAGAAGGTCGGCAGCACCAAGGCGGCAGGCATGTGAGGGTGGGGGAGATGGTTTTACCAGGGCGCATGGTAGCAGCCAAACTAGTGAGGAAGGTGCAGGAGCACAGGAAGAAGTGGAGGATGAACTGATGGAAGACTCATCAGATGAGGGAGACCTTGATCACATTTCTGTTGTGCGAGGTTGGGGGGAGAGGACAGAGGAAGGAAGCATGATTGTTACCTCGCCACCAACACAACAGGGACTTGGTGCTCCTGGATGCGCAACACACATGAGTGCCTTCTTGCTGCACTACCTGCAACATGACCCTCGAATTGGGAGAATTAGAAATAATCCTGACTACTGGGTTGCCACACTGTTAGATCCCCGGTACAAAAGTAAATTTGCAGAAATTATTCCTGCCATAGAAAGGGATGCACGCATGCAGGAGTATCAGCAGAGACTGTTGCAGAATCTTACATGTGCTTTTCCACAAAACACCTGTGGTGCACGTAGTGAATCTCACAGTTCCAACTTGCCAACCGTGGGACCGTCAAGTGTTCAGCACTCAAACCGTAACAGAACCACAGTATCTGGTGGTAACATCAATTTTGCGGAATCATTTCACCACTTTTTTAGCCCATCCTTTGCAAGGCCACAGGAGACAAGAAGTCTGACACATAGTCAACGCCTAGAGACGAAGGTACAGGAGTATCTCCAAGTAAACATTGAAGCCACGACTGTGTCACTGGACCCTTGCTCTTTTTGGGCTTCCAATCTGGATAAATGGCCGGAGCTAGCCACTTACGCCTTGGAGATCTTGTCATGCCCCGCAGCCAGCGTTCTGTCTGAACGTGTGTTCAGCGCTGCTGGTGGTGTGCTGACAGATAAGCGCACGCGGCTCTCCACTGATAATGTAGACAGACTCACGTTCATAAAGATGAACAAATCATGGATCCGAAACGACTTTTCTACCCCTGTGTCATCCTGGGGAGAGTAAAAGCTTGATGATTGGTTAAAATCACCCTACCAAACGTTTTAAGCTTTCAAATTACTAATCATGTTTATCTGTATCTTGACTGGAAAATAATTTGGGCTTTGTAGCAGTGTGCAGCACTGATCCTATTAGGCCATCTATAATAAGCTCCACCAGATTTAAAATTAATAATAATTTTTAGCTGCATCTAGCCCGGAAAATAATTTTGGGGCTCCGAGATGCGCAAGACACATAAGTGCCTTCTTGCTGCACTACCTGCAGCATGACCCTCATATTGTCAGAATTCGAAGTAATCATGACTACTGGGTTGCCACACTCTTAGATCCCCCAAACTTTTCGATCAACCTTTTCATTTTAATAAAGACCAAAAAAATGGTCATTTTTGAAATTATAAGCATTAGCAGGTTGTTAGAAACTGAAATCAAACAGTTTTCAACTCAAAACTTTATTCTAGGTGATGTTACATTTTCACATAGGACCCCTTGTTCGAAAGGAGCTTCTGAACTCTCTCGTCCATTGAATTTGTCAGGTTTTGGATGGTTTCTGCTTCAATTGTTTTGCATGAGGACAGAATACCCTCCCAGAGCTGTTGCTTAGATGTGAACGGCCTCCCGCCATCATAGACACTCCTTTTAATGATGCTCCAAAGGTTCTGAATGGGGTAGAGGTCAGGGGAGCATGGGGGTCACACCATAAGTTTGTCCCCTTTTATGCCCATATCAGCCAGAGATGCAGATGTTTTATGTGCAGCATGAGATGGTGCATTATCATGCAGAAAAATGATCTTGCTGTGAAATACACGGTTCTTCTTCTTGAACCATGGCAGGAAGTGCTGTTTGAGAAAATCCACATACATTATGGAGTTCATCTTTAGCGCCTTCAGGGATCCTAAAGGGGCCGACAATCTCTCTCCCCATGATTCCAGCCCAAAACATTACTCCACCTCCTCCTTGTTGGCGCTGTAGCCTTGTTTGCGTGGGGTGTCCATCAACCAGCCATCCTCCACTCCATCCATCTGGACCATCGAGCGCTGCACGGCACTCATCCGTGAACAAAACAGTTTTGAAATCAGTCTTCATGTAATGTTTGGCCCACTGGAGCCGTTTCTGCTTGTGTGAAGTGGATAGAGGAGGTCGACAAGATGGCGTATGCACAGCTGCAAACCTCTGAAGGACCCTGCATCTTGTTGTTCGGGGGACGTTGGAGGCACAAGCAGCTTCAAAAACTTGTCTGCTGCTATGACAAGGCTTTTTTGCCGCTGCTCTTTCAACCTGACGTAATTGCCTGTAGGAAAGAGTCCTCAATTTGCCCTTATCAGCACGCACACGTGTGTACTGTGAATCAGCTACATACTTCTTGATTGCCAAGACACTTCATCCTGATCATCGCACAATGTTGATTGTAGTCATGCCTTGACCTAAACACTCCACAATTTGTTGCTTCTCAGCAGCCTACACATCCTTTTTCTTTCCCATTTTGGCAGAAAATGTAGGCTGCTTAATAATGTGAGAGAGCCTTCTTAAGTAGTCTTGCCTTTCATTGGACACACCTGCCAAACTAATTAGCACAGGTGTCTGCAATTGCTTACAGTGATATAAAGAGCCCTGACACACATCACCATCAATGAGTTTAACTGACAAACAAACAAATTCTTCCCTTATCACTCCTAAACACTTTTTGCATAATAATTTGGAACGCGGTGTACATGTGCTTTTCCACAAAACACCAGCGGTTCACGTAGTGAATCTTACAGTTCTAACTTGCCAACCGTGGTCTGTATGGAATTGTTCAATAAAGGGCCCAAAATTAAGATAACATAGATGGGAGAGGTCTCTATGAACAGGAATTCCTAAGTATTTGATACCCTGTGAGGGCCAGGCAAAGGGAAAGTTGGACTGGATGGAATCCTATATGGATTTGGGGAGGGAGACATCGAGGGCCTCAGACTTCGCTGCATTGATTTTAAAATTTGACCATGTAACAAAGTGATCTATTTCAGCCATAACAGCAGGGATGGATATATGTGATTGAGTGATATATACTAGGACATCATCAGCAAATAGAGAGCACTTGTACTCGGTGCCTCCCACCTCAATCCACCTAATATTGGGGTTATGGCGAATTGATGAGAGCAGGTGCTCCGTCACTAGGATGTATAAGAGAGGGGACAGAGGACATCCCTGCCTTGTCCCATTGGTGATTGTGAAAGGTGATGAAAATGTTCTGACGCACCCCCTGGGCCTTGGGACACCCGGAGCCGGACCCTTTTTGGTGGATGCTGGTGGTTGTAGTCTTCGTGGCGGCGACCCGGTTCCGTGGCTCAGGGCGGTCAAACCAGTGGCGGAACTATTTATGTGGTTTTGATGTTTAAATGTCCGACTACGCCACCCGTGGATTGCGGTCAGAGTGAACCGCCGCTACAGGGCAGACCGCTGAGGCTGGTGTTGTGGGTGCAGCAGAGCGTAGCATAACTCCCCACGGGAGGAGTATAGCCTCAGGGCAGTGTATGCGGAGGATGGGGGTGATGGTGCAGGGCAGCAGCAGTAACGACACGGAGTCAGTGATGCATTCCAGGGCCTTTACTCACAGTTCTTATTATCCAGACCACGTCTGCAGGTAACGGCTGCCCACGTCGTACTGTGCTCACCAGGTGAGGGGCTCAGACAACTCCCAGATAACTTTGGAGCACTTCACAGGACCCCCTTTGTGTGTCCTTTGTCTGGCCTTTCTTACCAACACTTCTGTCCGGCTGCCTCGGGCCTCCTCTTGGTAAACTTGGCGCCAGTTTCCCTGACCCTATGTGGTGCCTTCCTAGCGGGTGTAGCGAGGGGCTGCGCCACATAAAATGTCAGAGCCTCCGGTTTCTAGCTGAGGGTCGTTTCCTGCCTCCACTAGTTCGGGGACCGGTCTCCCCCTGTGGCCTGACCCCTCCACGCAGGTGGATTCGGGCGTGCGGTGGCGACTCGCCCGTCCGCACCCCTGGGATCCCTTCATTCCTCGTTCCTGGAGCCTTCTCCGCTCCTCTTCCTTCCTTCTCCCTCTTCCAGGCCTGGGCCTCTGTTACTAGGCCCGCCTCCGGAGCAGAGCTCATGCAGAGCCCCTGCTCCCTGCCACTTCTGCTCAGACTTCTCTGCACTGAACTAAGATGGTGCCCACCTTTTATACTCCCTTCTCAATGCACCCAGGAACTGCTTCCTCCCTGCTCCTGCACTACAGGGTTCCCCTTCCTCAGTGTTACCTCCCCCCACTCCAGCCAGGGACAGGGACTGTCGTGCCCATCTCAGGGGCATATTGGTCGCCCTGCCCCACGGCAATGTGGTGTAATGCATGCAGGTGTCGGGTCCTGATCCACACTCCATCCTTACCTGAGAGTGAGATATCACACCTCTGGGTGAGGTGCAATACGTCTGTAGCAACCGAGCCCTCAGGGTGCTACAGTTCCATTTATCTTCAGCCTAGGTGACGTATTGCGATACAGGGCCGTGATTTTGGCTATAAAAGGGTCCCCTAGACCCCTACCCCAAGCTTTTTAAGAGAATCATATATGGCGTGCCAGGAGACTCTATGGAATGCTTTCTCAGCATCCAACGAGAGTATCTAATTACAAATTTTTAACTGCATCTAGCCCAGGAAATACTTTGTGCCTAGTAGCAGTGTCTGCTAGTCAGCGGATTATCCCGGCTGTTAAGCAAGCTACACCACTTGTAGTTTAGACACTTAATTTTTTCAAAGGAAATGCTTCAGGACCATGGGATACTCAGTGAAGAGCATCAGGAGGCACCCCAAGGCATAGGGGCTGGGACTGACAGTAGGATGCCTTGCGGTGGACAGCCGAGCTCGATCCTTATAAAAGCTTTTTAACTGCAGCAGCTTTAGTGGACGCTACTGGAGCTGGAATTACGCGGCTGCTGGCATGAGACTTGCCCTCCAATAGATCCTTGTAAATGGATTTAAAGTGTATTCATTCAAATTAGAGAGACAATTTAAATTAAAAAGCTTAGAGCTGCCTCCACCACAGGGGGGCTCGCTCGACCCACCAGCGGACAGGCACCAGTATTGGGAGAGGGGGGCTGGCCATCAGGGTTCACCGCGACTCTGGCACAAACCCGGCGACACGGAGGTGGCACGGGCAGGAGCGGACTGGCCGTGTCGGCTTCTCACTTTTTGGATTTTAGAAGGGCATGACATGCCTATATCTGTGTCTCCCCCTCCTTTTACTCCTCCACCTCTTTTATTTTCGCATGACTATATGTACTTGTCACTTTTCCATGTGTTAGTTGTGTCTTCTGAGCAGTTTGTCAGCTTTTGGACACCTTTGAAGGTGTTTTCTATGTGTTTCTATGTGTTTTTGTTTGCCTACCATTGGTTTTAACGGTGTTCGAAGGTGTTCGACGAACAGTTCGACGAACAGTTCGGCGAACACACGGGTGTTCGACGAACCGAACCGAACTCGAACACTACGGGGGTGGCACAACACTAATTAACAAGACAATATCAATGCCCCGAGGAAGAGTGGTGGAGGTTACAGTGGAATAAAAAGACAATATCAATGCCCCGTGGAAGAGATGTGGAGGTAACTTTAGCTTAACAATATGGTTTAAATGCCCCTTGGAAGAGAGGTGGAGGTCGCAGTGGAATAAAAAGACAATATCAATGCCCCGTGGAAGGGAAGTGGAGGTGACAGTAGCTTAACAAGACAGTATTAATGCCCCTTGGAAGAGAGGTGGAGGTTGCAGGGGTTTTAAAAGACAATAACAATTCCCATTGGAAGAGTGGTGGAGGTCTCAGTGCAATAAAAAGACAAAATCAATGCCCCTTGGAAGAGTGGTGGAGGTTACAGTGGAATAAAAAGACAATATCAATGCCCCTTGGTAGAGCTGTGGAGTTCAGAGTGGTTTAACCAGATGTATTTAATGCCCCTTAGAAGAGACGTGGAGGTCACAGTAGCTTAACAAGACTGTTTTAATGCCCCATGGAAGAGTGTTGGAGGTCGCAGTTGATTAAAAAGACAATTTCAATGCCCCTTAGAAGAGAGGTGGAAGTCGCAGTGGAATAAAAAGACAATATCAATGCCACTTGGAAGAGTGGTGGAGGTTACAGTGGAAGAAAAAGACAATATCAATGCCCCGTGGAATAGACATGTACGTAACAGTAGCTTAACATGATGGCTTTAATGCCCCTAGGAAGAGTGGTAGAGGTTGCAGTGAATAAAAAAGACAATAAAAATCAATGCACATTGGAGGAGAGGTAGAGGTCGCAGTGGAATAAAAAGACAAAATCAATGCCCCTTGGAAGAGTGGTGGAGGTTACTGTGGAATAAAAAGAAAATATCAATGCCCCATGGAAGAGTTGTGGAGGTCACTGTAGCTTAACAAGATAGTCTTAATGCCCCTTGAAAGAGTGGTGGAGGTCGCAGTGGAATAAATAGACAATGTCAATGCCCCTTGGAAGAGTGGTGGAGGTTAGAGTGGAATAAAAAGACAATACCAGTGCTCCTTGGAAGAGCTGTGGAGTTCAGAGTGGTTTAAATTGACAGTTTTAATGCCCCTTGGACGAGACGTGTAGGTCACAGTGGATTAAAAAGACAATATCAATGCCCCTTGAGAGAGTGGTGGAGGTCGCAGTGGAAAACAGAGACAGTACCAATGCCCCTTGGAAGAGTGGTGGAGGTTACAGTCGAATAAAAAGACAATATCAATGCCTCTTGGAAGAGCTGTGGAGTACAGAGTGGTTTAACCAGAAGGTTTAATGCCCCTTGGAAGAGTCATGGAGGTCACAGTAGCTTATCAAGACTGTTTTAATGCCCCATGAAAGAGTGGTGGAGGTCGCAGTGGATTAAAAAGACAATATCAATGCCCCTTAGAAGAGTGGTGGAGGTTGCAGTGGAATAAAAAGACAATATCAATTCCACTTGGAAGAGATGTGGAGGTCGCAGTGGAATAAAAAGACAATATCAATGTCTCGTGGAAGAGACTTGGAGGTCACAGTTGCTTAACAAGATGGTTTTAATGCCCCTTGGAAGAGTGATGGAGGTCGCAGTGGATTAAAAAGACAAAATCAATGCCCCTTGGAAGAGTGGTGGAGGTTACAGTGGTATAAAAAGACAACATCAATGCCTCTTGCAAGAGCTGTGGAGTTCAGCGTGGTTTAAATTGACGGTTTTAATGCCCCTTGGAAGAGACGTGGAGGTCACAGTAGCTTAACAAGATGGTGTTAATGCCCCTTGGAAGAGTGGTGGAGGTTGCAGTCGAATAAAAAGACAATATCAATGCCTCTTGGAAGAGCTGTGGAGATCTGAGTGGTTTAACCAGACGGTTTTATTGCCCCATGGAAGAGACGTGGAGATCACAGTAGCTTATCAAAACTGTTTTAATGCTCCATGGAAGAGTGGTGGAGGTCGCAGTGGTTTAAAAAGACAATATCAATGCCCCTTAGAAGAGTGGTGGAGGTCGCAGTAGAATAAAAAGACAATATTAATTCCACTTGGAAGAAATGTGGAGGTCGCAGTGGAATAAAAAGACAATATCAATGCCTCGTGGGAAGAGACTTGGAGGTCACAGTAGCTTAACAAGATGGTTTTAATGCCCTTTGGAAGAGTGGTGGAGGTCGCAGTGGAGTAAAAAGACAATATTAATGCCCCTTGGAAGAGTTGTGGAGGTCGTAGTAAAATTAAAAGACAATATCAATGCCCCTTGGAAGAGCTGTGGAGTTCACAGTGGTTTAACCAGAAGGTTTTAAGGCACCGTGGAATAGACGTTTGAGGTCACAGTAGCTAAACAAGATGGTTTTAATGCTTCTTGGAAGAGAGATGGAGGTCGCAGTGGATTAAAAAGACTAAATCAATGCCCCTTGGAAGAGTGGTGGAGGTTACAGTGGAATAAAAAGACAATATCAATGCCTCTTGCAAGAGCTGTGGAGTACAGATTGGTTTAACCATGCGGTTTTAATGCCCCTTGGAAGAGACGTGGAGGTCACAGAAGCTTATCAAGACTGTTTTAAAGCCCCTTGGAGGAGAGGTAGAGGACGCAGTGGATTAAAAAGACAATATCAATTCCCCTTGGAAGAGTGGTGGAGGTTGCAGTGGAATAACAAGACAATATCAATGCCCCTTGGAAGAGTGGTGGAGGTTACAGTGGAATAAAAAGACAATATCAATGTCCCTTGGAAGAATGGTGGAGGTTACAGTGGAATAAAAAGACAATATCAATGACCCTTGGAAGAGTGGTGGAGGTTCCAATTAAATAAAAATAAAATATCAATGCCCCTTGGAAGAGACGTGGAGGTCACAGTGGAATAAAAAGACAATATTAATGCCCCTTGGAAGAGTGGTGGAGGTCGCAGTAAAATAAAAAGACAATATCAATGCCCGTTGGAAGAGTGGTGGAGGTTAGTGTGGAATAAAAAGACAATATCAATGCCCTTTGGAAGAGCTGTGGAGTTCACACTGGTTTAACCAGAAAGTTTTAATGCACCGTGGAATAGACGTGGAGGTCACAGTAGCTTAACAAGACGGTTTCAATGCTTCTTGGAAGAGTGATGGAGGTCGCAGTGGATTAAAAAGACAATATCAATGCACCTTGGAAGAGTGGTGGAGGTTACAGTGGAATAAAAAGACAATATCAATGACCTGTGTAAGAAACTTGGAGGTCACAGTACCTTAACAAGACGGTTTTAATGGCCCTTGGAAGAGTCGTGGACGTCGCAGAGGAATAAAAAGACAATATCAATGCACTTGGAAGAGTGCAGAAGGTTACAATGGAATAAAAAGACATTATCAATGCCCCTTGGAAGAGCTGTGGAGCTCAGAGCGGTTTAACCAGACGGTTGTAATGCCCCTTGGAAGAGACTAGGAGGTCACAGTAGCTTAAGAAGACGGTTTTAATGCCCCTTGGAAGAGTGATGGAGGTCACAGTGGAATAAAAATACAATATCAGTGCCCCTTGAAAGAGTGGTGGAAGTTACAGTGAAATAAAAAGACAATATCAATGCCCCTTGGAAGAGCTGTGGAGTACAGAGTGGTTTAACCAAACGGTTTTAGTGCCCCTTGGAAGATACTTGGAGGTCACAGTAGCTTAACAAGACGGTTTTAATGCCCCTTGGAAGAGTGGAGTAGGTCGCAGTGGATCAAAAGGCAATATCAATGAACCTTCGAAGAGTGATGGAGGTCGCAGTGGATTAAAAAGTCAACATCAATGCCGCTGGGAAGAGACTTGGAGGTCACAGTAGCTTAACAAGATGGTTTTAATGCCCCTTGGTAGAGAGGTGAAGGTCGTAGTGGAATAAAAAGACAATATCAATGCCCCTTGTAAGAGTGGTGGAGGTTACAGTGGAGTAAAAAGACAATATCAATGACCCTTGGAAGAGTGGTGGAGGTCGCAGTGGAATAAAAAGACAATATTAATGCCCCTTGGAAGAGTGGTGGAGGTCGCATTAAAATAAAAAGACAATATCAATGCCCCTTGGAAGAGTGGTGGAGGTTACAGTGGAATAAAAAGACAATATCAATGCCCCTTGGAAGAGTGGTGGAGGTTACAGTGGAATAAAAATACAATATCAATGCCCCTTGGAAGAGTTGTGGAGTTCACAGTGGTTTAACCAGAAGGTTTTAATTCACCGTGGAATAGACGTGGAGGTCACAGTAGCTAAACAAGACAGTTTTAATGCTTCTTGGAAGAGAGATGGAGGTCGCAGTGGTTTAAAAAGACAAAATCAATGCCCCTTGGAAGAGTGGTGGAGGTTACAGTGGAATAAAAAGACAATATCAATGCCTCTTGCAAGAGCTGTGGAGTTCAGAGTGGTTTAAATTGACGTTTTAATGCCCCTTGGAAGAGACGTGGAGGTCACAGTAGCTTAACAAGACGGTTTTAATGCCCCTTGGAAGAGTGGTGGAGGTCACAGTGGATTAAAAAGACATTATCGATGACCCTTGAAAGAATAGTGGAGGTCGCAGTCGAATAAAAAGAAAATATCAATGCCCCTTAGAAGATTGGTGGAGGTTACAGTGGAAAAAAAAGGCAATATTAATGTTCCTTGGAAGAGGGGTGAAGGTCGCAGTGGAATAAAAAGACAATATCAATGTCCCTTGGAAGAGTGGTGGAGGTTGCAGTGGATTAAAAAGACAATTTCAATGCTCCTTGGAAGAGTGGTGGAGGTCGCAGTGGAATAAAAAGACAATATCAATGCCCCGTGGAAGGGACCTAGAGGTCACAGTAGCTTAACAAGATGGTTTTACTGCCCCTTGGAAGAGTTATGGAGGTCGCAGTGGATTAAAAAGACAATCAAATCCACTTGGAAGAGTGGTGGAGGTCGCAGTGGAAAAAAAAGACAATATCAATGCCCCTTGGAAGAGTGGTGGAGGTTACAGTTGAATAAAAAGACAATATCAATGCCTCTTGGAAGAGCTGTGGAGTTCAGAGTGGTTTAACCATGCGGTTTTAATGCCCCTTGGAAGAGACGTGGAGGTCACAGAAGCTTATCAGGACTGTTTTTAAGCCCCTTGGAGGAGTGGTAGAGATCGCAGTGGATTAAAAATACAATATCAATGCCCCTTGGAAGAGTGGTGGAGGTTCTGTCACGGTCTCCACACTTTCCTTGTCTGCTAGGTTACTATTGTGTGGAGGCTGTCAGTCTGTTTTGGGTTTGCTGGGTTGTTTCTGCAATCATCTGTGTTCACTTCCCTTGATTAGTCTTCTACTTAAGCATGCTAACTCCTTCACCCAGTGTCAATTGTACACTTGGTATTACCTGTGTAGGACTGATCTCTCTGTGCTCTGTGCCTGACCCAGCCTGACTATTTTCCCTTACCTGGATTTTGACCATTTGCTTGTTATCTGACTACTCTTTTGTCTGCTCCCTTTGTACTGCGCCATCTTCCTGGACTTGACTTTGGATTGTTTGACCTCCCTATTTTTATCTAGTAAGTAGCTCTAATATTATATTTCTTTCAGTAATATTAGTCTTTTCTCTCCTCTTCTGAGACTGTTATTTCTGCAGTGACTCGCGTCACATTACAATTGATCGTTCACTTTTTTTTTTCCTTTTTCCCACCTATGGATCCGTTACGTACTTTGTGTGATCAGGTGGCGAATCTGACTCAGTTAGTTCAGGATCTGGCCTTGGAACAACACAAACTGGCGTCCTCACAGGCTCAGTTACAAGACCAGATTTCTGGTACGTTTACAGTCCCTCAGAATCTTTCCTCTCCGACCACTGTCATGACTTCTGAACCATCTGACGTATCTTTGAGCCCCCCTGAACCGGCTATAGCACTCCCTGACAAATTTTCGGGGGAGAAAGATCAGTTCAGAACTTTCAAAGAAAGTTGTAAATTATTGTTTACCTTTCGTCCTCGGTCATCAGGGAATGAGTCACAGCGGGTGGGAATTATAATGTCACTTCTGCGCGGGGGTCCCCAGACTTGGGCATTTTCTCTACCCCCTTTTTCTCCTGAACGTCTTTCTGTGGATGCTTTCTTTGACGCTTTAGGACAGATCTATGATGAACCTGACAGGATCAAGGTGGCAGAGACAAGAATCATGAACCTGACACAGGGTAATCACACAGCAGAAGACTACTGTTCTGAATTTCGTCAGTGGTCTACTGAGGTTCTCTGGAATGACGCGGCTCTCAGGTGCCAATTCTTCAGTGGTCTTTCAGAGCCTCTAAAGGACGCTCTGGCTCTGCATGCTCCACCTGGTTGTTTGGGGGAGGCCATGACTCAGGCTATCCGCATGGATCGGAGGATGCGGGAGAGACGCAAGGTTCAACACGAGGTTCTATTTTGTCCACCGGGCCCGGGTCGTTTACCAGAGGTAGAACCTATGGAGGTTGGAGCTGCCAGCTCAAGGGTTAAGGAGAGGAGACGCCGCCTGGAATTTGGACTTTATCTGTATTGTGGCCTATCTGGACATCTCTTAAAGGATTGCCCAGCATGACCTGCAATGAATAAGCCGTCGGGAAACGCCTAGGTCTGGGTGATTGTCGAGGAGGTCACCCAGACTTATAGGTACCCTTTTACTCCTCTGATAAAGTGTTGTTGAATGCTGAACTTCTGTTTCAAAAACAGTGTCTATCATCATTTGCCTTTATTGACTGTGGAGCCGCGGCTAATTTCATTGATTCGGGACTTGTTCAGAATTTAGGATTAGGGACAGTTAAGTTAGAACACCCTATTCAAATTGTGGCTATTGATAGAACACCGTTGCTAAAAAATCTGGTTCAGTTAGTTACGGTGGAGTTCACACTCAAGGTGGGGTCACTGCATACAGAATTAATCTCCTGTTATGTCCTGGACAATTTACCTGCTGGGATTGTGTTGGGTCTTCCTTGGCTGCGCATACATAATCCTATCATTGACTGGTATCAGAAAGATATTGTCAAATGGGACCCTCATTGTATTAAAAAATGTCTTAAATCTGTGCATGCTTGCTCCGCTAGTCTGGAGGGTCTTCCGGAATACCTGAAGGACTTCGGAGATGTTTTTTCGGAAGTAGAGTCTGAGATCTTACCTCCTCACCGTCCCTATGACTGTGCTATTAATCTCATTCCTAATGCGAAATTACCCAAAGCTCGCTTGTATAACTTGTCTGGCCCTGAGCGGGCATCCATGAAAGCTTATATTAATGAAAGTTTACGGAAAGGTCATATTCGTCCCTCCTCATCGCCGGTTGCAGCCGGATTCTTTTTTGTTAAAAAAAAAAGATGGAGGTCTCCGTTAGAGATGAGCGTTGTTCTACTCGAACTGTTCGCCAATCTCAAATTCGAGCTGTTTTGGGCGGTGTTCGAGCCGTTCGGCGAACACGAACAATTTGAGAAAAATTCGGCTGTTCGATGTTATGTTCGATAACTGTTCGTGCACCAAAATCATAACTGGATTTTTTCTCAGTAATGATGAAAATTAATGTTAATACGCAGTTTGAGTGTACAGTGGGGTGGGGGGAGGGGCAGGGGATGGATCTCTGCAGGAATAATGAAGATCTCCATTTTTTTCTCTTTCCCTCATTTACAGTGGGGAGGTGCAATCTGTCAGCCTATCAGCAGCGCACACACGGAGCGAAGTGCTTTTTTTCACACAAGCACGGGCATGTGTCATTGGCAGTGTATGTCACATGTCCTTGCCCTATAAGACCAAGCCATTTTCCCCGTCGCCACCATTTTCTCACTGCTGCAGCTGCGTGTTAGACGGCACCGCTGTTGCTGTGTGCGCTATACCTTGTTCATTTCAAGCCAATTTTCGCACAAATCTACAGATAGCTTGGGAGTAGGGAATAGTTGTGATTGCAGTCCTTTTAAGGACTAGGTTACAGCATTTCCTACGACTTTTATCAGGCAGGTCTGTGCTCTTAAATAAATAGGTTGTGGGAGTAAAGACTAATTGTAATTGGAGTCCTTTTCAGGACTAGGTTACATCAGTTCCTATCAGTTTTTGCCAGGCAGGTCTGTGCCAGTGCTGTGCAAGTTTTTTTCACAGCATTTGGCTGAATCTAGCAAAGCTAATCCTTTTTGGCCTATTGCAGAGTGTGTTAGTCAGTGGAGTAGCCTATCTGTGTTGCAAGATAAACCACCTGTGTATAGAATACCAATTTTTTTACTGCACCTAGTGAAGTAAAATCTTTTGGGCATAGCATCATTCTATTAGTCCATCTATACTGACCTCCATCAGGTTGCAAATTGAATAAAAAAAATTTCTGCATCTAGCTCTGAAAAAATATTTGGCCTTCTAGCAGTGTGTGGGACTTTCTCTATTAGTCCATCTATACTGACCTCCATCAGGTTGCAAACTGAATATATTTTTTTCTGCATCTACCTCTGAAAAAATATTGGGCTTGTAGCTGTGTGTGGGACTTGTTCTATTAATCCATCTATACTGACCTCCATCAGGTTGCAAACTGAATAGAATTTTTTTCTGCATCTACCTCTGAAAAAATATTTGGGCTTCTAGCTGTGTGTGGGACTTGTTCTATTACTCCATCTATACTGACCTCCATCAGGTTGCAAATTGAATATAATTTTTTTCTGCATCTAGCTCTGAAAAAATATTGGGCTTCTAGCTGTGTGTGGAACTTGTTGTATAAGTCCATCTATACTGACCTCCATCAGGTTGCAAACTGAATATATTTTTTTCTGCATCTACCTCTGAAAAAATATTTGGCTTCTAGCTGTGTGTGGGACTTGTTCTATTAATCCATCTATACAGACCTCCATCAGATTGAAAACTGAATATAATTTTTTTCTGCATCTACCTCTGAAAAAATATTTGGGCTTCTAGCTGTGTGTGGGACTTGTTCTATTACTCCATCTATACTGACCTCCATCAGGTTGCAAATTGAATATAATTTTTTTCTGCATCTAGCTCTGAAAAAATATTGGGCTTCTAGCTGTGTGTGGGACTTGTTGTATTAGTCCATCTATACTGACCTCCATCAGGTTGCAAACTGAATAGATTTTTTTCTGCATCTACCTCTGAAAAAATATTGGGCTTCTAGCTGTGTGTGGGACTTGTTCTATTAATCCATCTATACAGACCTCCATCAGGTTGCAAACTAAATATAATTTTTTTCTGCATCTAGCTCTGAAAAAATATTTGGCCTTCTAGCAGTGTGTGGGACTTTCTCTATTAGTCCATCTATACTGACCTCCATCAGGTTGCAAACTGAATATATTTTTTTCTGCATCTACCTCTGAAAAAATATTGGGCTTCTAGCTGTGTGTGGGACTTGTTCTATTAATCCATCTATACAGACCTCCATCAGGTTGCAAACTAAATATAATTTTTTTCTGCATCTAGCTCTGAAAAAATATTTGGCCTTCTAGCAGTGTGTGGGACTTTCTCTATTAGTCCATCTATACTGACCTCCATCAGGTTGCAAACTGAATATAATTTTTTTCTGCATCTAGCTCTGAAAAAATATTTGGCCTTCTAGCAGTGTGTGGGACTTTCTCTATTAGTCCATCTATACTGACCTCCATCAGGTTGCAAACTGAATATAATTTTTTTCTGCATCTAGCTCTGAAAAAATATTTGACCTTCTAGCAGTGTGTGGGACTTGTTCTATTAGTCCACCTATACTGACCTCCGTCAGGTTGCAAATTCAAAATAATTTTTTGTCTGCATCTAGCTCTGAAAAAATATTTGGCCTTCTAGCAGTGTGTGGGACTTTCTCTATTAGTCCATCTATACTGACCTCCATCAGGTTGCAAACTGAATATTTTTTTTTCTGCATCTACCTCTGAAAAAATATTTGGGCTTCTAGCTGTGTGTGGGACTTGTTCTATTAGTCCATCTATACTGACCTCCATCAGGTTGCAAATTGAATATAATTTTTTTCTGCATCTAACCCAGCCAATATTTTTGGCCTAATACCACAGTTTGGCCACTCAGCTCTGCTCGGTTCCCATCCATTGTTTTTTTGTGCAAACAACTCCAGAGTCGTGAATTAGTTAACCACCAAAATGAGTGGAAAAAGGCCTGCTGCTGGTGGAAAGGGGAATAGGCGTGTTGGGAAGGGGAAAAAAGGTTGTGTCCGTGGGGTAGGTGTTAAAGCAACAGTAACATCTGCAGAAGAAAGACCATCTTCCAGCCAAACTAAAATGTCTACTTCTTTTAGCGGACAATGTGATAAGATCCCTTTCTTACGGCCACGCCAATCGCTACAAATTCCAGATGAGGCACAAAAACAGCAGGTGCTTCAACGGATATCAAGTGCTCCTTTAAGTGGGCTCTCCTCCACATCAACTTCAACATCACAAATACTCCAGTCCTCAAAGGTGTCACCCCAATCGCACTTGCTTCCTCACAGCTCCAAAATCTCCAGCTGCCCATCTGAGTATGAGGTAGAACAGATGGCTGAGTCTGCAGAGCTGTTTACTCATACTATAGCCTGGGAATCAGAGGTCGACTCCAGCGCTTCTGTGAATCCAGATGAGGAAATGATCTGCACTGATGCCCAGAATCTTTATGAGTCGGATCCAGGACCAGACGCAGAAGGTTCTGACCATAATGTAGACCCTCATTCCCAAACTGTAACTCCTGTTGGTGGAGACAATGAGGAAGACGATGATAAGACTCAAATACCTGATTGGAGCGACAACTTTAGTTTTTTGTCAGGGCAGGAACAGGTTGGCTCTGAGGACGACGGGTGTGATAACGCACAGGGTGATGATGATGAGGTTGGAGATCCCACTTACTGTCAACCCACAGTCAGCCAAGAGATGAGGTCAGCAGAGGAGGTGGAGGAAGATGCTAGTGACGACGAGGTCAGGTTGCGCCTTCCTGGACAGAGACGTAGTACTGGAAGCACGTCAACAACTGCATCCTCAAACACAACTCTGCCTCTCACCACAAGTCGTGGTGGCTCTTCAGGTCGCATGGTTGCTAAGCCTTGCATAGCCTGGGCATTTTTTCAGATCGATAAAGATGACCCAACTCGTGTTATCTGTAACATTTGTCAGCAAAAGCTAAGTAGAGGCCAAAAAATACATAGTTTGAGTACTTCATGCATGAACCGGCACATGGACATGAAGCATAAGTTGCAGTGGGAAGCTCAGTGTGCTACAATGCGGCCTAGCCGGCCGGGCCAACCACCGTCTCCCATATCTTGTGCATCCGCGGCCTCTTCATCCTCTGTGACTGGGGGGACAGCAGTCACACCTGTTTTGGGGCACAGACCTGCCACCTCTTTACCCGCAACAGCCAGCGTGATTGGCAGGTCATCATTTTCTTTGGAGGTGGTAACACCAGCTGGTGTTGAGCGCTGTCCGACATCGATAGCACCACCTTTGGATCAAGGCAACCTAACATGTCCACCTGCATCTTCCTCACAGACCGGCAGTTTGCCGGGGACACCCTTATCAACCCCGTCTAAGCACAATAGCCAGCCCTCGGTCCCTCAGATGTGGACAAGTAAAAGACCATTTCCTCCTAGCCATGAGAAAGCTAAGAGGTTGAATTTCACCATCTGCAAGCTCTTGGCTACAGAAATGCTGCCTTTCCGCCTGGTGGACACAGAGGATTTTCGAGACCTTATGTCCGTCGCAGTGCCCCAGTACCAGATGCCCAGTCGTCACTACTTCTCAAAGAAAGGTGTGCCTGCGCTCCACCAGCATGTCGCACACAACATCACCGCTTCTTTGAGAAACTCTGTGTGTGACAGGGTGCATTTCACCACAGACAGTTGGACGAGTAGGCATGGACAGGGGCGTTACATGTCGCTGACTGGGCACTGGGTAACTATGGTGACAGCAGGACAAGGGGCTGCTGTCCAAGTGTTGCCGTCCCCACGAGTTGTGCGTCAATCCTCTTTATGTCAAAGTTCCTCCACTGCTTCTGCCTCCTCAACCTCCTCTCGGTCTTCCACCTGCACCCAAAGCCTGTCTGGTCATGCCACAAGCTTTCTAACTGCGCAGAAGGGATCCTGCACACCTCCTTACTATGCTGGCAGTAGGGCTCAACGTCATCAGGCGGTTTTTACTTTGAAATGTCTGGGAAATGTGAGTCACACAGCTGAGGAGTTGTGGTCAGCTCTGGAGAACCAATTTCATGAATGGTTGTCTCCACTGGACCTGAAACCAGGGAAGGCCGTGTGCGACAATGCTGCAAACCTGGGTGCGGCCCTTCGCCGGGCAATGTCACACACGTGCCTTGTATGGCTCACGTGTTGAACCTGGTTGTCCAGCAATTTTTAGCCCACTATCCCAGACTAGATGGCCTTCTGCAGAGGGCACGGTCGCTGTGTGCTCACTTCCGCCATTCGCATCCCGCAGCTCAGCGACTTACATCTCTACAGAAGTCGTTGGGCCTGCCACTTCACCGGCTAAAATGCGATGTGCCTACCCGGTGGAATTCAACTCTGCACATGTTGCAGCGACTGTGGCAGCACCGACAAGCCCTGGTGCAATTCGTTCGGACGTATAGCCTGGGCCAACGAGATCCAGACGTGGGGCAAATCACGCTGGAGGAGTGGTCTCAGATCAGGGACCTATGCACCCTTCTGCACAGTTTTGAAATGGCGACGAAGATGTTTAGTGCTGACGATGCCATTATCAGCATGACTATTCCGGTGATTTACATGCTGGAGCACATGTTAAACAGAATTCGGAGTCAGGTGGTGGCACAAGAGGAGGTGGAGGAAGTAGAGGAGGAGGAGTTGTATGCGGAAGGGCTAACATCTGCAAGGTCCACACGGTCGGCAGCACCAAGGCGGCAGGCATGTGAGGGTGGGGGAGATGGTTTTAACAGGGCGCATGGTAGCAGCCAAACTAGTGAGGAAGGTGCAGGAGCCCAGGAAGAAGTGGAGGACGAACTGATGGAAGACTCATCAGATGAGGGAGACCTTGATCACATTTCTGTTGTGCGAGGTTGGGGGGAGAGGACAGAGGAAGGAAGCATGATTGTTACCTCGCCACCAACACAACAGGGACTTGGTGCTCCTGGATGCGCAACACACATGAGTGCCTTCTTGCTGCACTACCTGCAACATGACCCTCGAATTGGGAGAATTAGAAATAATCCTGACTACTGGGTTGCCACACTGTTAGATCCCCGGTACAAAAGTAAATTTGCAGAAATTATTCCTGCCATAGAAAGGGATGCACGCATGCAGGAGTATCAGCAGAGACTGTTGCAGAATCTTACATGTGCTTTTCCACAAAACACCAGTGGTGCACGTAGTGAATCTCGCAGTTCCAACCTGCCAACCGTGGGACCGTCAAGTGTTCAGCACTCAAACCATAACAGAACCACAGTATCTGCTGGTACCATCAATTTTGCGCAATCATTTCACCACTTTTTTAGCCCATCCTTTGCAAGGCCACAGTAGACAAGAAGTCTGACACATAGTCAACGCCTAGAGACGATGGTACAGGAGTATCTCCAAGTAAACATTGAAGCCATGACTGTGTCACTGGACCCTTGCTCTTTTTGGGCTTCCAATCTGGATAAATGGCCGGAGCTAGCCACTTACGCCTTGGAGATCTTGTCATGCCCCGCAGCCAGCGTTCTGTCTGAACGTGTGTTCAGCGCTGCTGGTGGTGTGCTGACAGATAAGCGCACGCGGCTCTCCACTGATAATGTAGACAGACTCACGTTCATAAAGATGAACAAATCATGGATCCGAAACGACTTTTCTACCCCTGTGTCATCCTGGGGAGAGTAAAAGATGGATGATTGGTTAAAATCACCCTACCAACCGTTTTAAGCTTTCAAATTACTAATCATGTTTATCTGTATCTTGGCTGGAAAATAATTTGGGCTTTGTAGCAGTGTGCAGAACTGATTCTATTAGGCCATCTATAATAAGCTCCACCAGATTTAAAATTACTAATCATGTTTATCTGTATCTTGGCTGGAAAATAATTTGGGCTTTGTAGCAGTGTGCAGCACTTATCCTATTAGGCCATCTATACTAAGCTCCACCAGATTTAAAATTAATAATAATTTTTAGCTGCATCTAGCCCGGAAAATAATTTTGGGGCTCCGAGATGCGCAAGACACATAAGTGCCTTCTTGCTGCACTACCTGCAACATGACCCTCATATTGTCAGAATTCGAAGTAATCATGACTACTGGGTTGCCACACTCTTAGATCCGCCAAACTTTTCGATCAACCTTTTCATTTTAATAAAGACCAAAAAAATGGTCATTTTTGAAATTATAAGCATTAGCAGGTTATTAGAAACTGAAATCAAACAGTTTTCAACTCAAAACTTTATTCTAGGTGATGTTACATTTTCACAGAGGACCCCTTGTTCGAAAGGAGCTTCTGAACTCTCTCGTCCATTGAATTTGGCAGGTTTTGGATGGTTTCTGCTTCAATTGTTTTGCATGAGGACAGAATACCCTCCCAGAGCTGTTGCTTAGATGTGAACTGCCTCCCGCCATCATAGACACTCCTTTTGATGATGCTCCAAAGGTTCTGAATGGGGTAGAGGTCAGGGGAGCATGGGGGTCACACCATAAGTTTGTCCCCTTTTATGCCCATATCAGCCAGAGATGCAGATGTTTTATGTGCAGCATGAGATGGTGCATTATCATGCAAAAAAATGATCTTGCTGTGAAATACACGGTTCTTCTTCTTGAACCATGGCAGGAAGTGCTGTTTGAGAAAATCCACATACATTATGGAGTTCATCTTTAGCGCCTTCAGGGATCCTAAAGGGGCCGACAATCTCTCTCCCCATGATTCCAGCCCAAAACATTACTCCACCTCCTCCTTGTTGGCGCTGTAGCCGTGTTTGCGTGGGGTGTCCATCAACCAGCCATCCTCCACTCCATCCATCTGGACCATCGAGCGCTGCACGGCACTCATCCGTGAACAAAACAGTTTTGAAATCAGTCTTCATGTAATGTTTGGCCCACTGGAGCCGTTTCTGCTTGTGTGAAGTGGATAGAGGAGGTCGACAGGATGGCGTATGCACAGCTGCAAACCTCTGAAGGACCCTGCATCTTGTTGTTCGGGGGACGTTGGAGGCACCAGCAGCTTCAAAAACTTGTCTGCTGCTATGACAAGGCTTTTTTGCCGCTGCTCTTTTAACCTGACGTAATTGCTTGTAGGAAAGAGTCCTCAATTTGCCCTTATCAGCACGCACACATGTGTACTGTGAATCAGCTACATACTTCTTGATTGCCAAGACACTTCATCCTGATCATCGCACAATGTTGATTGTAGTCATGCCTTGACCTAAACACTCCACAATTTGTTGCTTCTCATCAGCCGACACATCCTTTTTCTTTCCCATTTTGGCAGAAAATGTAGGCTGCTTAATAATGTGAGACAGCCTTCTTAAGTAGTCTTGCCTTTCATTGGACACACCTGCCAAACTAATTAGCACAGTTGTCTGCAATTGCTTACAGTGATATAAAGAGCCCTGACACACATCACCATCAATGAGTTTAACTGACAAACAAACAAATTCTTCCCTTATCACTCCTAAACACTTTTTGCATAATAATTTGGAACACAGTGTACATGTGCTTTTCCACAAAACACCAGCGGTTCACGTAGTGAATCTTACAGTTCTAACTTGCCAACCGTGGTCTGTATGGAGTTGTTCAATAAAGGGCCCAAAATTAAGATAACATAGATGGGAGAGGTCTCTATGAATAGGAATTCCTAAGTATTTGATACCCTGTGAGGGCCAGGCAAAGGGAAAGTTGGACTGGATGGAATCCTATATGGATTTGGGGAGGGAGACATCGAGGGCCTCAGACTTCGCTGCATTGAGTTTAAAATTTGACCATGTAACAAAGTGATCTATTTCAGCCATAACAGCATGGATGGATATATGTGATTGAGTGATATATACTAGGACATCATCAGCAAATAGAGAGCACTTGTACTCGGTGCCTCCCACCTCAATCCACCTAATATTGGGGTTATGGCGAATTGATGAGAGCAGGTGCTCCGTCACTAGGATGTATAAGAGAGGGGACAGAGAACATCCCTGCCTTGTCCCATTGGTGATTGTGAAAGGTGATGAAAATGTTCTGACGCGCCCTCTGGGCCTTGGGACACCCGGAGCCGGACCCTTTTTGGTGGATGCTGGTGGTTGTAGTCTCCGTGGCGGCGACCCGGTTCCGTGGCTCAGGGCGGTCAAACCAGTGGCGGAACTATTTATGTGGTTTTGATGTTTAAATGTCCGACTACGCCACCCGTGGATTGCGGTCAGAGTGAACCGCCGCTCCAGGGCAGACCGCTGAGGCTGGTGTTGTGGGTGCAGCAGAGCGTAGCATAACTCCCCACGGGAGGAGTATAGCCTCAGGGCAGTGTATGCGGAGGATGGGGGTGATGGTGCTGGGGAACAGCAGCAGTAACGACACGGAGTCAGTGATGCAGTCCAGGGCCTTTACTCACAGTTCTTATTATCCAGACCACGTCTGCAGGTAACGGCTGCCCACGTCGTACTGTGCTCACCAGGTGAGGGGCTCAGACAACTCCCAGATAACTTTGGAGCACTTCACAGGACCCCCTTTGTGTGTCCTTTGTCTGGCCTTTCTTACCAACCCTTCTGTCCGGCTGCCTCGGGCCTCCTCTTGGTAAACTTGGCGCCAGTTTCCCTGACCCTATGTGGTGCCTTCCTAGCGGGTGTAGCGAGGGGCTGCGCCACATAAAATGTCACAGCCTCCGGTTTCTAGCTGCCTCCACTAGTTTCGGGGACCGGTCTCCCCCTTTGGCCTGACCCCTCCACGCAGGTGGATTCGGGCGTGCGGTGGCGACTCGCCCGTCCGCACCCCTGGGATCCCTTCATTCCTCGTTCCTGGAGCCTTCTCCGCTCCTCTTCCTTCCTTCTCCCTCTTCCAGGCCTGGGCCTCTGTTACTAGGCCCGCCTCCGGAGCAGAGCTCATGCAGAGCCCCTGCTCCCTGCCACTTCTGCTCAGACTTCTCTGCACTGAACTAAGATGCTGCCCACCTTTTATACTCCCTTCTCAGTGCACCCAGGAACTGCTTCCTCCCTGCTCCTGCACTACAGGGTTCCCCTTCCTCAGTGTTCCCTCCCCCCACTCCAGCCAGGGACAGGGACTGTCGTGCCCATCTCAGGGGCATATTGGTCGCCCTGCCTCACGGCAATGTGGTGTAATGCATGCAGGTGTCGGGTCCTGATCCACACTACATCCTTACCTGAGAGTGAGATATCACACCTCTGGGTGAGGTGCAATACCTCTGTAGCAACCGAGCCCTCAGGGTGCTACAGTTCCATTTATCTTCAGCCTAGGTGACGTATTGCGATACAGGGCCGTGATTTTGGCTATAAAAGGGTCCCCTAGACCCCTACCCCAAGCTTTTTAAGAGAATCATATATGGCGTGCCAGGAGACTCTATGGAATGCTTTCTCAGCATCCAACGAGAGTATCTAATTACAAATTTTTAACTGCATCTAGCCCAGGAAATACTTTGTGCCTAGTAGCAGTGTCTGCTAGTCAGCGGATTATCCCGGCTGTTAAGCAAGCTACACCACCTGTAGTTTGGACACTTAATTTTTTCAAAGGAAACCACGGGATACTCAGTGAAGAGCATCAGGAGGCACCCCAAGGCATAGGGGCTGGGACTGGCAGTAGGATGCCTTGCGGTGGACAGCCGAGCTCGATCCTTATAAAAGCTTTTTAACTGCAGCAGCTTTAGTGGACGCTACTGGAGCTGGAATTACGCGGCTGCTGGCATGAGACTTGCCCTCCAATAGATCCTTGTAAATGGATTTAAAGTGTATTCATTCAAATTAGAGAGACAATTTAAATTAAAAAGCTTAGAGCTGCCTCCACCACAGGGGGGCTCGCTCGACCCACCAGCGGACAGGCACCAGTATTGGGAGAGGGGGGCTGGCCGTCAGGGTTCACCGCGGCTCTGGCACAAACCCAGCGACGTGGAGGTGGCACTGGCAGGAGTGGACTGAACGTGTCGGCTTCTCACTTTTTGGATTTTAGAAGGGCATGACATGCCTATATCTGTGTCTCCCCCTCCTTTTACTCCTCCACCTCTTTTCTTTTCGCATGACTATATGTACTTGTCACTTTTCCATGTGTTAGTTGTGTCTTCTGAGCAGTTTGTCAGCTTTTGGACACCTTTGAAGGTGTTTTCTATGTGTTTCTATGTGTTTTTGTTTGCCTGCCATTGGTTTTAACGGTGTTCGAAGGTGTTCGACGAACAGTTCGACGAACAGTTCGGCGAACACACGGGTGTTCGACGAACCGAACCGAACTCGAACACTACGGGGGTGGCTCAACACTAGTCTCCGTCCCTGCCTCGATTTCCGAGAATTAAACAAGATAACTGTTAAAAATACTTATCCGCTTCCACTTATCCCCGATCTATATAATCAACTTTCGGGGGCCAAATGGTTTTCCAAACTGGATCTTAGAGGGGCATATAACCTGATACGAATTCGAGAGGGTGATGAGTTGAAGACAGCGTTTTTAACTTCTGAAGGTTTTTTTGAAAATCTCGTCATGCCTTTTGGGCTAACAAATGCACCCGCGGTCTTTCAGAATTTTATGAATGATATTCTCTCTGATTATATTGGGAGATTCATTGTGGTTTATTTAGATGATATTCTCATTTTTTCACCTGATCTGGATATTCATTATAAACATTATAAACATGTCCGTTTGGTTCTGCAAAGGTTAAGAGATAATTGTTTGTTTGCCAAGATTGAAAAATGTACCTTTTCTGTTCAAGAAATATCATTCTTGGGCTTCATTGTGTCAGCCTCCGGGTTTAAGATGGATCCTGGGAAGGTTCAGGCCATCATTGATTGGGTTCAACCCAGCGACCTTAAGGCTCTGCAGCACTTTTTAGGGTTCGCAAATTATTACAGAAAATTTATTAAAGGTTTTTCTCAGATCGTCAAGCCTCTTACGGACCTCACTCGCAAAGGGGCGGAGCTAAAGGTTTGGTCGTCAGAAGCAGTCAGGGCTTTTGAAAACTTGAAGAAATGTTTTATGTCTGCTCCTGTACTTGTTCAACCAGATCTCCAGAGGCCGTTCATTGTGGAGGTGGATGCTTCCGAGGTTGGGGTGGGGGCTGTATTGTCTCAAGGTCCTAAAACTTTAACTAATCTGCGACCATGAGCCTTTTTCTCTAAGAAATTTTCTCCTGCTGAAAGAAACTATGATGTTTGTAATCGAGAGTTACTTGCTGTCAAATTGGCCTTTGAAGAATGGAGGCATTTTTTGGAGGGAGCCATTCATCTGGTCACCGTGGTGACAGATCACAAGAATCTAGCGTATATCGAATCTGCTAAGCGGTTGACACCTAGACAGGCCAGATAGTCTTTATTTTTTTCAAGATTTAATTTTTCTATTACGTTCAGGCCTGGGTCTAAGAACGTGAGGGCGGATGCCCTGTCTCGTAGCCTTGATTCTGTGTCCTCTCCGGAGCCTCCTTCCTCCATTCTTCCTCAGGGTATAGCTGTGGCCATGGTTTCCTCTGAGCTGGAAGCAGAAATTCGTACTGCTCAGTCCTTGGCTCCATCCAATATTCCTGAATGCAAGTTGTTTGTCCCTGTGTATCTCAGATTACGCCTTTTGCAAGAATTCCATGATTCTGTCTTGAGTGGTCATCCTGGAGTTACTGCCACCCAGAAGGCAGTTGCTAGACTCTTTTGGTGGTCTGCTATGCGTAGGGACATTAAAAATTTTGTGTCTGCTTGTGAAACTTGTGCACGCGCTAAAGTGCAACATTGCCGGCCCGCTGGGGAATTGGCTCCTTTGCCCATTCCAGAAAGACCATGGACTCATTTGTCCATGGATTTCATTTCCGATTTACCTCTGTCTGGTGGGATGACGGCTATTTGGGTGGTAGTCGATCGGTTCAGCAAACAGGCTCACTTCGTTCCATTATCCGGGTTACCCAACTCAGAGACGCTCTCCAAACTGTTTATTACTCATGTGGTACGATTGCATGGGATTCCTCTTAATATTGTATCTGATAGGGGAGTACAATTCGTCTCTAGATTTTGGAGGGCTTTCTGCAGAAGGTTGGGGATTGATTTGTCCTTTTCTTCTGCTTATCATCCTGAAACTAACGGTCAGACCGAAAGGGCAAATCAGTCTTTGGAACAAATTTTAAGATGTTTTGTCACTGATCAGCAGGAGAATTGGTCATCCTTTCTTCCTCTGGCTGAGTTTGCCTTTAACAGTCGGGTTAATCAGTCCACAGGAACCTCTCCGTTTTTCTGTAATTATGGGTTTCATCCTCATTTTGGTGAGTTCTCCAGGATAAGCTCTGGGTGTCCTGGGGTAGATGTAACCATTCAAGAGTTGGGGGATGTCTGGAGGGAGGTTAAAAAGAATATTGGGGTGGCTCAGCATCGGCAGAAACAAAAGGCCGATTGGAAACGCTCGTCAGGTGCCGCCTTCAAGGTGGGGGATAAGGTATGGCTATCCTCTAAGAGTATTAGATTGAAGATACCCTCGCTGAAGTTGGGTCCTAGATTCATTGGTCCATATGAGATTCTGGAGGTGGTCAATCCGGTTTCCTTCCGATTACGACTCCCTCAGTCTTTCCGTATTCCTAATATGTTCCACAAGTCTTTGTTGAAGGAATTTATTCCCCCTGTTCTGTCTTCCTCGCCCCCGCCTCCTCCGGTGTCTATTGAGGGAAGCTTAGAATATGAGGTACAAAAGATCATTGATTCCCGTATGGTCCGTAATTCCCTTCAATATCTTGTACATTGGAAGGGGTATGGACCCGAGGAACGGTCCTGGGTTCCGGCTCATTCTGTGAGGGCTGATCGGTTGGTCCGGGCCTTTCATCGGCGGTTTCCTGGGAGACCTGGGGGTCCGGTGGTCCCCCCTTAAAGAGGGGGTACTGTCACGGTCTCCACACTTTCCTTGTCTGCTAGGTTACTATTGTGTGCAGGCTGTCAGTCTGTTTTAGGTTTGCTGGGTTGTTTCTGCAATCATCTGTGTTCACTTCCCTTGATTAGTCTTCTACTTAAGCATGCTAGCTCCTTCACCCAGTGTCAATTGTACACTTGGTATTACCTGTGTAGGACTGATCTCTCTGTGCTCTGTGCCTGACCCAGCCTGACTATTTTCCCTTACCTGGATTTTGACCATTTGCTTGTTATCTGACTACTCTCTTGTCTGCTCCCTTTGTACTGTGCCATCTTCCTGGACTTGACTTTGGATTGTTTGACCTCCCTATTTTTATCTAGTAAGTAGCTCTAATGTTATATTTCTTTCAGTAATATTAGTCTTTTCTCTCCTCTTCTGAGACTGTTATTTCTGTAGTGACTCGCGTCACAGGTTCCAATGAAATAAAAAGACAATATCAATGCCCCTTGGAAGAGACGTGGAGGTCACAGTGGAATAAAAAGACAATATTAATGCCTCTTGGAAGAGTGGTGGAGGTCGCAGTAAAGTAAAAAGACAATATCAATGCCCATTGGAAGAGTGGTGGAGGTTAGAGTGGAATAAAAAGACAATATCAATGCCCATTGGAAGAGCTGTGGAGTTCACAGTGGTTTAACCAGAAAGTTTTAATGCACCGTGGAATAGACGTGGAGGTCACAGTAGCTTAACAAGACGGTTTCAATGCTTCTTGGAAGTGTGATGTAGGTCGCAGAGGATTAAAAAGATAATATCAATGCCCCTTGGAAGAGTGGTGGAGGTTACAGTGGAATAAAAAGACAATATCAAAGCCCTGTGTAAGAAACTTGGAGGTCGCAGTAGCTTAAGAAGACGGTTTTAATGGCCCTTGGAAGAGTCGTGGACGCCGCAGATGAATAAAAAGACAATATCAATGCATTTGGAAGAGTGCAGAAGGTTACAATGGAATAAAAAGACATTGTCAATGCCCCTTGGAAGAGCTGTGGAGCTCAGAGCGGTTTAACTAGACGGTTTTAATGCCCCTTGGAAGAGACTTGGAGGTCACAGTCGCTTAACAAGACGGTTTTAATGTCCCTTGGAAGAGTGGTGCAGGTCACAGTGGAATAAAAATACAATATCAATGCCCATTGAAAGAGTGGTGGAAGTTACAGTGAAATAAAAAGACAATATCAATGCCCCTTGGAAGAGCTGTGGAGTACAGAGGGGTTTAACCAAACGGTTTTAGTGCGCCTTGGAAGAGACGGGGAGGTCACAGTAGCTTAACAAGATGGTTTTAATGCCCCTTAGAAGAGTGGTGGAGGTCGCAGTGGAATAAAAAGACAATATCAACGCCCCTTGGAAGAGTGGTGGAGGTTACAGTGGAATAAAAAGACAATATCAATGCCTCTTGGAAGAGTGGTGGAGGTTACAGTGGAATAAAAAAACAGAATCAATGCCCCGTGGAACAGACGTGGACATCACAGTAGCTTAACAAGACGGTTTTCATGCCCCTTGACAGAGTGGTGGAGGTTACAGTGGAATAAAAGACAATATCAATGACCTTTGGAAGAGTGGCGGAGGTCAGAGTGGAATAAAAAGACAATATCAATGCCCCTTGGAATAGTGGTGGAGGTCGCAACAGAATAACCTCACTGGTACATGCTCTGCATAACTTCTCTGCTTGCTGTGTCTGCTGTAATCTAATGCTCTGCTTTGCTGATTCACCTCACTGGTACATGCTCTGCATAACTTCTCTGCTTGCTGTGTCTGCTGTAATCTAATGCTCTGCTTTGCTGATTCACCTCACTGGTACATGCTCTGCATAACTTCTCTGCTTTATCTGTCCCACTCCATTCAATACCCACATATGTCTGTCCCTTCCCCACTATAGATCTTATCTGATTTTTTGAGGTGCTAAACTGCAGAGACTAGAGTCCTAGCTCTGTGTTTGATCACCCAGCCATCTCCTGGTGAGACGACCAGCTGCTAATTTAGCCATATGCAGCTCCCACAATGCCCTTCACCTGATAGTTTAATGTGCCCTATATATTTAGAAGCTCTGTAAGGGGTGCACTTGTGCTGGGGTGTGCACGCGTCTTCCTGTGCAAAGTGGCTTCGGAGATAAGTGGCAGTTATTTCAGAGGCAGTTAGTCAAGGCAGGAGTCAGGTAACCAACACTTTGACCACTTACTCTCTTTTAACTATGTTTCTGTTAGCTCTCACTTTTTCCTCTATAGTCCTCCACTTTCTAGTAACCCCTCAAATCCCAACACCTAGTAAGAAACTCTTCATCTCTCCCTCCATCCTCCCCATTCATCTCACCTCCTCCTCCAAATTATTCCTAAACATTCAATCCTGGATCTCCAAACACAGACAGCTACCTCATGCTCTCTCTTGCTCCCACCTGCTAACACTTTCTCTGCTCCTCCTCACTGCTGGAGATATCTCTCCAAATCCTGGTCCTCCTCACCATATCCCCACAGTTACTTCTTCCTCTCATTGACGACCTTCCACAAACTGTCGCAACCCTTCTAACCTCATACCCATCCAACCAATCTCCACTCCCTTAGTTGCTCTAACAGGAGCTCTATGGAACGCTCGCTCTCTATGCAACAAACTTTCCTTCATCCACGATCTTTACATTACAAACAAACTTTCCTTCCTCGCCATCACTGAAACCTGGCTCACCCCCTCTGACACAGCCTCCCCAGCTGCACTTTCATATGGCGGATTCCACCTTTCCCACACACCCCGCTCTAACGGCAAACATGGCGGAGGCGTAGGTTTTCTCCTATCAGAACACTGCGCTTTCACCCAAATCCCACTGCCACCCTCCGTTACACTCCCCTCTTTTGAGGTGCACTGTGCGCGCATCTATTCCCCCTCCAACCTCCAACTGGCCGTCGTTTACCGACCCCCAGGGCAAGCCACCACCTTCTTAGACCACTTCACCACCTGGCTGCTTCACTTCCTCTCCACTGACATCCCCACTATCATAATGGGTGACTTCAACATCCCCATTAACACTTCCCACTCGTCTGTCTCTAAGTTCCTATCTCTCACTTCCTCCTTCGGACTCACTCAATGGTCTTCCACACCCACCCACAAAGATGGCCACACACTGGACCTCATCTTCACTCGCCTCTGTTCCCTATCTATCCTCTCTAACTCACCTCTCCCTCTCTCTGATGACAGCCTACTTGCATTCTCTTCTCTCTCCTCCCCGGGGCAACAATCCCCACTACACAAACTTGCATACCCTCGCAGAAATCTCAAACACCTTGACTTACACTCACTCTCTGAATCCCTCCTCCCTCTTACAGACATAAATTCCTTACACGATGCAGACGTTGCTGCTGCTTCATATAACACCACAATAGCTGCAGCTCTAGACTCGATCGCCCCTCTCACACACACCACATCTCGCACATTCAACAGGCAACCCTGGCACACTAAACTTACTAAAGAACTGCGCCGGGCCTCCAGGGTTGTGGAGCGGAGATGGAAAAGGTCTCACTCCATCGAGCACTTCATCGCATTCAAGCAATCCCTCACTAATTTCAAGTCCGCACTCACTACAGCAAAACAAACCTACTTCTCATATCTCACATCATCCCTATCTCACAATCCTAAACAGCTATTTAACACTTTCAACTCTCTCCTTCATCCCCCAGCACCTCCTCCTTCTTCTCTCATCTCAGCCGACGACTTTGCCTCATTCTTCAAACAGAAGATTGACACCATCAGACAATACTTTTGCCTAAAGTCCACACAACCCCTCCTCATATCTATTCAACCCTCCTCCTCCAAACCCCACTTCTCCACTATTACAGAAGGTCAAGTCTCCTCTTTACTCTCCAAATCACACCTCACCACCTGCGAACTTGACCCAATCCCATCCCACCTCATCACTAACCTTACCACAGTCTTCATCCCAACCCTAACTCACCTCTTCAATCTGTCACTAACAACCTGGGTCTTCCCCTCATGTTTCAAACATGCTGCAATCACACCCATCCTCAAAAGCCCTCCCTTGACCCTTCCTCTCTGACTAGCTACCACCCCATTTCACTCCTCCCCTTTGCCTCAAAACTACTAGATCAACATGTCCACCTTGAACTGTGCTCCCACCTCTCCTCCTGCTCCCTGTTCGACCGCCTGCAATCAGGCTTCCGACCGCATCACTCGACTGAAACTGCCCTGACCAAAGTCACCAACGACCTACTAAATGCCAAATCCAAGCGACACTACTCCATCCTCCTCCTTCTGGACCTGTCATCTGCCTTTGACACAGTGGACCATTCCCTCTTACTCCAGATTCTCTCATCTCTTGGAATCACGGACTTGGCTCTATCTTGGATCTCCTCATACTTAACAGACAGGACATTCAGCATCTCCCACTCACGCACCACCTCCTCATCTCGCCCCCTATCTGTCGGTGTCCCCCAAGGTTCAGTTCTAGGACCTCTGCTCTTTTCCATCCACACCTTTGGCCTGGGACAGCTCATAGAGTCTCACAGTTTTCAGTATCACCTCTATGCTGACGACACACAGATCTACCTCTCTGGACCCGATATCTCCTCCCTACTAACCAAAATGCCACAATGTCTGTCCGCCATGTCATCCTTCTTCTCTCACAGATTTCGAAAACTCAACATGGATAAAACAGGGTTCATCATCTTTCCACCCTCTCATTCTCATCTCCCATCTGACCTAGCCATCAACGTCAATGGCTGTTCACTCTCCCCAGTCCCACAAACTCGCTGCCTTGACGTAACCCTGGACTCTGATCTCTCCTTCAAGCCACATATCCAAGCCCTTTCCACTTCCTGCCGACTCCAACTCAAAAACATCTCCCGGATCCGTGCATTCCTCAGCAAAGACTCTGCAAAAACACTAGTGCATGCCCTCATCATATCCCGCCTCGACTACTGCAACCTCCTGCTCCGTGGCCTCCCTTACAACACTCTTGCGCCTCTCCAATCTATCCTAAACTCTGCTGCTCGAATAATTAACCTGTCCACCCGCTATTCCCCGGCCTCTCTTCTCTGTCAATCTCTTCACTGGCTCCCCATTGCCCAGAGAATCCAGTTCAAAACTCTAACCATGGCATACAAAGCCATCCACAACCTGTCTCCCCCATACATCTGTGACCTAGTCTTCCGGGACTTACCTGCACGCAACCTCCGATCCTCACAAGATATCCTTCTCTACTCCCCTCTTATCTCCTCCTCCCACAATCGTATACAAGATTTCTCCCGTGCATCCCCCCTACTCTGGAACTCTCTACCCCAACACATCAGACTCTCGCTGACCGTGGAAACCTTCAAAAGAAACCTGAAGACCCACCTCTTTCGACAAGCCTACAACCTGCAGTAACCACCACTGCACAACCAGCTCTACCCTCACCTAATATATCCTCACCCATCCCTTCTAGAAAGTGAGCCCTCGCGAGCAGGGTCCTCACTCCTCCTGTACCTGTCGCTGACTCGTTTTGTTAAGATTATGTAAATGCTTTTGTTATGTATATCCCTATCACATGTAAAGCGCCATGGAATAAATGGAGCTATAATAATAAATAATAATAATAATAATAATAAAAAGACAATATCAATTCCCATAGGAAAAGTGGTGGAGGTTACAGTGGAATAAAAAGACAATATCAATGCCCCTTGGAAGAGGTGTGGAGTTCAGAATGGTTTAACGAGATGGTTTTATTGCCCCATGGAAGAAACGTGGAAGTCACAGTAGATTAAGAAGACGGTTTTAATGCCCCTTGGAAAAGTGGTGGAGGTCAGAGTGGATAAAAAAGACAATATCAATGCCCCGTGGAAGACACGTGGAGGTCACAGTAGCTTAGCAAGACAGTTTTAATGCCTCTTGGAAAAGTGGTGGAGGTCACAGTGGAATAAAAAGACAATATCAATGCCCCTTGAAAGAGTCGTGGAGGTTACAGTGAAATAAAAAGACAATATCAATGCCTCTTGAAAGAGCTATGGAGTTCAGAGTGGTTTAACCAGATGGTTTTAATGCCCCTTGGAAGAGTGGTGGAGGTCGCAGTGCATTAAAAAGACAATATCAATACCCCTTGGAAGAATGGTGGAGGTTACAGTGGAATGAAAAGACAATATGAATGCCCCTTGGAAGATCTGTGGAGTTCAGATTGGTTTAACCATACGGTTTTAATGCCCCTTGGAAGAGACGTGGAGGTCACAGTAGCTTAACAAGACAGTTTTAATGCCACATGGAAGAGTGCTGGAGGTTGCAGTGGAATAAAAAGACAATATCAATGCCACGTGGATGAGACGTGGAGGTCAAAGTAGCTTAACAAGATGGTTTTAATTCCCTTTGGAAGATAGGTGGCGGTCGCAGTGGATTAAAAAGACAATGCCAATGCCCTTTGGTAGAGTGGTGGAGGTTACAGTGGAGTTTAAAGAAAACATCAATGCCACGTGGAAGAGATGTGGACGTCACTGTAGCTTAACAACACAGTTTTAATGCCCCTTGGAAAAAGGGTGGAGGTCCCAGTGGAATAAAAAGACAATGTCAATGCCCATTGGAAGAGTGGTGGAGGTTAGAGAGGAATAAAAAGACAATACCAATGCCCCTTGGAAGAGCTGTGGAGTGCAGAGTGGATTAACCATATGGTTTTAATGCCCATTGGAAGTGACGTGGAGGTCACAGTAGCTTAAAAAGATGTTTTTAATGCCCCTTGGAAAAGTGGTGGAGGTCGCAGTGGATTAAAAAGACAATATCAATGCCCCTTGGAAGGGTGGTGGAGGTTAGAGTAGAATAAAAAGACAATACCAATGCCCCTTGGAAGAGCTGTTGAGTTCAGAGTGGTTTAACCACATGGTTTTATTGCCCCTTGGAAGAGACGTTGAGGTCACAGTAGATTAACAAGAAGGTTTTAATGCCCATTGGAAAAGTGGTGGAAGTCACAGTGGATTAAAAAGAGAATATCAATGCCCCGTGGAAGACATGTGGAGGTCACAGTAGCTTAACAAAACAGTTTTAATGCCCCTTGGAAGTGTGGTGGAGGTCGCAGTGGAATAAAAAACAATATCAATGCCCCTTGAAAGAGTGGTGGAGGTTACAGTGAAATAAAAAGACAATATCAATGCCTCTTGAAAGAGCCATGGAGTTCAGAGTGGTTTAACCAGATGGTTTTAATGCCCCTTGGAAGAGTGGTGGAGGTCACAGTGCATTAAAAAGACAATATCAATACCCCTTGGAAGAATTATGGAGGTTACAGTGGAATAAAAAGACAATATCCATGCCCCTTGGAAGAGCTGTGAGTTCAGAGTGGTTTAACCAGAAGGTTTTAATGCCCCTTGGAAGAGATGTGGAGGTCACAGTAGCTAAACAAGACTGTTTTAATGCCTCTTGGAAGAGTGGTGGAGGTTGCAGTGGATTAGAAAGACAATATCAATGCCCCTTAGAAGAGAGGTGGAAGTCACAGTGGAACAAAAAGACAATATCAATGTCCCTTGAAAAAGTGCCGTAGGTTATAGTGGAGTAAAAAGACAATATCAATGCCTCTTGCAAGAGCTGTGGAGTTCAGAGTGGTTTAAATTGACTGTTTTAATGCACCTTGGAAGAGACGTGGAGGTCACAGTAGATTAACAATTTGGTTTTAATGCCCCTTGGAAGAGTGGTGGAGGTTGCAGTGGATTATAAAGACAATAGCAATGCCACTTGGAAGAGTGGTGAAGGTACCAGTGGAATAAAAAGACAATATCAATACCCCTTGGAAGAGTGGTGGGGGTTAAAGTGGAATAAAAAAATAATATCAATGCCCCGTGAAAGAGACGTGGAGGTCACAGTAGCATAAAAAGATGGTTTCATTGCCCCTTGGAGGAGAGGTGGAGGTTGCAGTGGAATAAAAAGACAATGTCAATGCCCCTTGGAAGAGTGCTGGAGGTTACATTGGAATAAAAAGACAATATCAATGCCCCTTGCAAGAGCTGTGGAGTTCAGAGTGGTTTAAATTGACGGTTTTAATTCCCCTTGGAAGGGACGTGGAGGTGACAGTAGCTTAACAAGACGGTTTTAATGCCCCTTGGAAGAGTGGTGGAGGTCGCAGTGGATTAAAAAGACAATATGAATGCCACTTGGAAGAGTGGTGGAGGTCGCAGTGGAATAAAAAGACAACATCAATGCCCCTTGGAAGAGTGGTGGAGGTTACAGTTGAATAAAAAGACAATATCAATGCTCCTTGGAAGAGTGATAAAGATAACAGTGGAATAAAAAGACAATATCAATGCCCCTTGGAACAGTGGTGGAGGTTACAGCTAAATAAAAAGACAATATCAATGCCTCGTGGTAGAGATGTGGAGGTCACAATAGCTTAACAAGACGGTTTTAATGCCCCTTGGAAAAGTGGTGGAGGTGGCAGTGGATAAAAAAGACAATATCAATGAGCCTTGATAGAGTGGTGGAGGTCGCAGTGGAATAAAAATACAATATCAATGCCCCTTGGAAGAGTGGTGGAGGTCGCAGTGTAATAAAAAGACAATATCAATGCCCCTTGGACGAGTGGTGGAGGTTACAGTGGAATAAAAAGACAATTTCAATGCCCCGTGAAAGAGACGTGGAGGTCACAGTAGCTTAACAAGACGGTTTTAATGCCTATTGGAGGACTGGTGGATGTCTCAGTGGAATAAAAAGTCAATATCAATGCCCCTTGGAAGAGTTTTGGAGGTCGCAGTGGAATAAAATGACAATGTCAATGCCCCTTGGAAGAGTGGTGGAGGTTAGAGTGGAATAAAAAGACAATACAAATGCACCTTGGAAGAAATGTGGAGTTCAGAGTGGTTTAACCAGATGGTTTTAATGCCCCTTGGAAGTGAAGTCTACGTCACAGTAGCATAACAAGACAGTTTTAATGCCCCTTGGAAGAGTGGTGGACTTCGCAGTGGATTAAAAAGACAATATCAATGCCCCTTGGAAGAGTGGTGGAGGTCGCAGTGGAATAAAAAGACAAAATCAATGCCCCGTGGAAGGGACATGGAGGTCACAGTAGCTTAACAAGACGGTTTTAATGCCCCTTGGAAGAGTGGTGGAGGTTGCAGGGGATTAAAAAGACAATAACAATGCCCATTGGAAGAGTGGTGAAGGTCGCAGTGGAATAAAAAGCCAAAATCAATGCCCCTTGGAAGAGTGGTGGAGGTCACAGTGTAATAAAAAGACAATATCAGTGCCTCTTGCAAGAGCTGTGGAGTTCAGAGTGGTTTAAATTGACGGTTATAATGCCCCTTGGAAGAGTGGTGGAGGTCGCAGTGGATTAAAAAGTCATTATCGATGCCCCTTGGAAGAGTGGTTGAGGTGGCAGTGGAATAAAAAGAAAATATCATTGCCCCTTAGAAGAGTGGTGGAGGTTACAGTGGAAAAAAAAGACAATATCAATGTTCCTTGGAAGAAGGGTGAAGGTCACAGTGGAATAAAAAGACAATATCAATGTCCCTTGGAAGAGTGGTGGAGGTCGCAGTGGAATAAAAAGACAATATCAATGCCCCTTGGAAGGGACGTGGAGGTCACAGTAGCTTAACAATATGGTTTTGATGCCCCTTGGAAGAGTGGTGGAGGTCGCAGTGGATTAAAAAGACTATCAAATCCCCTTGGAAGAGTGGTGGAGCTCGCAGTGGAAAAAAAAACAATATCAATGCCCCTTGGAAGAGTGGTGGAGGTTACAGTTGAATAAAAAGACAATATCATTGCCTCTTGGAAGAGCTGTGGAGTTCACAGTGTAATAAAAAAACATTATTAATGCCCCTTGGAAGAGTGGTGGAGGTCGCAGTAAAATAAAAAGACAATATCAATGCCCCTTGGAAGAGCGGTGGAGGTTAGAGTGGAATTAAAAGACAATATCAATGCCCCTTGGAAGAGCTGTGGAGTTCACAGTGGTTTAACCAGAAAGTTTTAATGCACCGTCGAATAGACTTGGAGGTCACAGTAGCTTAACAAGACGGTTTCAATGCTTCTTGGAAGAGTGATGGAGGTCGCAGTGGATTAAGAAGACAATATCCATGCCCCTTGGAAGAGCGGTGGAGATTACAGTGGAATAAAAAGACAATATCAATGACCTGTGTAAGAAACTTGGAGGTCACAGTAGCTTAACAAGACAGTTTTAATGCCCCTTGGAAGAGTCGTGGACGTTGCAGAGGAATAAAAAGACAATATCAATGCACTTGGAAGAGTGCAGAATGTTACAATGGAATAAAAAGACATTGTCAATGTCCCTTAGAAGAGCTGTGGATCTCAGAGCGGCTTAACAAGACTTTTTTAATGCCCCTTGGAAGAGACTTGGAGGTCACAGTAGCTTAAAAAGACGGTTTTAATGCCCCTTGGAAGAGTGGTGGAGGTCACAGTGGAATAAAAATACAATATCAATTCCCATAGGAAAAGTGGTGGAGGCTACAGTGGAATAAAAAGACAATATCAATGCCCCTTTTATGAGCTGTGGAATTCAGAGTGGTTTAATCAGACGGTTTTAATGCCCCTTGGAAGAGACGTGGAGGTCATAGCAGCTTAATAAGATGTTTTTAATGCCTCTTGGAAGAGTGGTGGAGGTCGCAGTGGTTTAAAAAGACAATATCACTGCCCCTTAGAAGAGTGGTGGAGGTTACATGGGAATAAAAAGACAATATCAATGCCCTGTGGAAAAGACATGGAGGTTTCAGCAGCTTAACAAGACAGTTTTAATGCCCCTTGGAAGAGTGGTGGAGGTTAGAGTGGAATAAAAAGACAATACCAATGCCCCTTGGAAGAGCTGTGGAGTTCAGAGTGGTTTAACCGGACAGTTTTAATGCCCATTCGAAGTGACGTGGAGGTCACAGTAGCTTAAAAAGACGTTTTTAATGCCCCTTGGAAAAGTGGTGGAGGTCGCAGAGGATTAAAAAGACAATATCGATGCCCCTTGGAAGAGTGGTGGAGGTGGCAGTGGAATAAAAAGACAATATCAATGACCCTTGAAATAATGATGAAGGTCCCATTGGAATAAAAAGACAATGTCAATGCCCTTTGGAATAGTGGTAGAGGTTAGAGTGGAATAAAAAGACAATACCAATGCCCCTTGGAAGAGCTGTGGAGTTCAGAGTGGTTTAACCAGATGGTTTTATTGCCCCTTGGAAGAGACGTGGAGGTCACAGTAGATTAACAAGACGGTTTTAATGCCCCTTGGAATAGTGGTGGAGGTCACAATGGATTAAAAAGACAATATCAATGCCCCGTGGAAGACACGTGGAGGTCACAGTAGCTTAACAAGACAGTTTTAATGCCCCTTGGAAGTGTGGTGGAGGTCGCAGTGGAATAAAAAGACAATATCAATGCCACTTGAGAGAGTGGTGGAGGTTACAGTGAAATAAAAAGACAATATCAATGCCTCATGAAAGAGCTATGGAGTTCAGAGTGGTTTAACCAGATGGTTTTAATGCCCCTTGGAAGAGTGGGGGAGGTCACATTGCATTAAAAATACAATATCAATACCCCTTGGAAGAATTGTGGTGGTTACAGTGGAATAAAAAGACAATATCAATGCCCCTTGGAAGAGCTGTGGAGTTCAGAGTGGTTTAACCAGACGGTTTTAATGCCCCTTGAAAGAGATATGGAGGTTACAGTAGCTTAACAAGACTGTTTTAATGCCTCTTGGAAGAGTGGTGGAGGTCGCAGTGGAATAAAAAGACAATATCAATACCCCGTGGAAGAGTGGTGGAGGAAACAGTGGAATATAAAGACAAAAGCAATGCCCCGTTGAATAGACATGGACGTTACAGTAGCTAAACAAGATGTTTTTAATGCACCTTGGGAGAGTGGTGGAAATCATAATGGAATAAAAATACAATATCAATGTCACTTGAAAGAGTGCTGTAGGTTACAGTGGCGTAAAAAGACAATATCAATGCCTCTTGCCAGAGCTGTGGAATTCAGAGTGGTTTAAATTGACGGTTTTAATGCACCTTGGAAGAGACGTGGAGGTCACAGTGGAATAAAAAGACAATATCAATGCCCCTTGGAAGAGTGGTGGAGGTTACAGTGGAATAAAAAGACAATATCAATGCCCCGTGAAAGAGACGTGGAGGTCACAGTAGCTTAACAAGATGGTTTTAATTCCCTTGGAAGAGAGGTGGAAGTTGCAGTGGAATAAAAAGACAATATCAATGCCCCTTGGAAGAGTGCTGGAGGTTACATTGGAATAAAAAGACAATATCAATGCCCCTTGCAAGAGCTGTGGAGTTCAGAATGGTTTAAATTGATGGTTTTAATGCCCCTTGGAAGGGACGTGGAGGTGACAGTAGCTTAACAAGACGGTTTTAATGCCCCTTGAAAGAGTGTTGGAGGTCGCAGTGGATTAAAATGACTATATGAATGCCCCTTGGAAGAGTGGTGGAGGTAGCAGTGCAACAAAAAGACAATATCAATTCCCCTTGGAAGAGTGGTGGAGGTTACAGCTGAATAAAAAGACAATATCAATGCACCTTGGAAGAGTGATGGAGGTTACAGTGGAATAAAAAGACAATATCAATGCCCCTTGGAACAGTGGTGGAGGATACAGTTAAACAAAAAGACAATATCAATGCCCCGTGGTAGAGATGTGTAGGTCACAATAGCTTAACAAGACGGTTTTAATGTCCCTTGGAAGAGTGGTGGAGGTCGCAGTGGATTAAAAAGACAATATCAATGAGCCTTGGAAGAGTGGTGTAGGTCGCAGTTGAATAAAAAGACATTATCAATGCCCCTTGGAAGAGTGGTGGAGGTCGCAGTGGAATAAAAAGACAATATCAATGCCCCTTGGATGAGTGGTGGAGGTTACAGTGGAATAAAAAGACAATTTAAATGCCCCGTGAAAGAGACGTGGAGGTCACAGTAGCTTAACAAGACGGTTTTAATGACTCTTGGAGGACTGGTGGAGGTCGCAGCGGAATAAAAAGACAATGTCAATGCCCCTTGGAATAGTGGTGGAGGTTACAGTGCAATAAAAAGACAATAATAATGCCCCTTGGAAGAGCTGTGGAGTTCAGAGTGGTTTAACCAGATGGTTTTAATGCCCCTTGGAAGAGAAGTCGACGTGACAGTAGCATAACAAGACAGTTTTAATGCCCCTTGGAAGAGTGGTGGAGTTCGCTGTGGATTAAAAAGACAATATCAATGTCCCTTGGAAGAGTGGTGGATTTCGCAGTGGAATAAAAAGACAATATCAATGCCCCGTGGAAGGGACGTGGAGGTCAAAGTAGCTTAACAAGACGGTTTTAATGCCCCTTGGAAGAGTGGTGGAGGTTGCAGGGGATTAAAAAGACATAAACAATGCCCATTGGAAGAGTGGTGGAGCTCGCAGTGGAATAAAAAGACAAAATCAATGCCCCTTGGAAGAGTGGTGGAGGTTACAGTGGAATAAAAAGACAATATCAATGCCCCTTGGAAGAGCTGTGGATTACAGAGTGGTTTAACCAGACGGTTTCAATGCCCCTTGGAAGAGTGGTGGAGGTCACAGTAGCTTAACAAGACTGTTTTAATGCCCCCTAGAAGAGAGGTGGAAGTCGCAGTGGAATAAAAAGACAATGTCAATGCCACTTGGAAAAGTGGTGGAGGTTACAGTTTAAAAAAAAGACAATATTCATGCCCCGTCGAATAGACATGGACGTGAAAGTAGCTTAACAAGACGGCTTTATTGCCCCTTGGAAGAGTGGTGGAGGTTGCAGTGGATTAAAAAGACAATATCAATGTCCATTGGAAGAGTGGTAGAGGTCGCAGTGGAATAAAAAGACAAAATCAATGCCCCTTGGAAGAGTGGTGGAGGTTACAGTGGAATAAAAAGACTATATCAATGCCCCATGGAAGAGTTGTATAGGTCACTGTAGCTTAAAAAGATGGTCTTAATGCCCCTTGGAAGAGTGGTGGAGGTCGCAGTAGAATAAATAGACAATGTCAATGCCCCTTGGAAGAGTGGTGGAGGTTAGAGTGGAATAAAAAGACAATACCAGTGCTCCTTGAAAGAGCTGTGGAGTTCAGAGTTGATTAAATTGACGGTTTTAATGCCCCTGGGAAGACACGTGGAGGTCACAGTGGATTAAAAAGACAATATCAATGCCCCTTGGAATAGTGGTGGAGGTCGCATTGGATTAAAAAGACTATATCAATGCCCCTTGGAAGAGTTGTGGAGGTCACATTGGAATAAAAAGACAATATCAATGCCACGTGGAAGGGACGTGGAGGTCACAGTAGCTTCACAAGACTGTTTTAATGCCCCTTGGAAGAGAGGTGGAGGTCGCAGTTGATTAAAAAGACAATATCAATGCCCCTTGGAAGAGTGGTGGAGGTCGCAGTGGAATAAAAAGACAATATCAGTGCCGCTTGGAAGAGTGGTGGATGTTACAGTCGAATAAAAAGACAATATCAATGCCTCTTGTAAGAGCTGAGGAGTTCAGAGTGTTTAACCAGCCGGTTTTATTGCCCCTTGAATGTGACGAGGAGGTCACAGTAGCTTAACAAGACTGTTTTAATGCCCCTTGGAAGAGTGGTGGAGATCATTGTGGATTTAAAAGACAATATCAATGCCCCTTAGAAGAGTGGTGGAGGTCGCATTGGAATAAAAAGACATTGTCAATGCCCCTTGGAAAAGCTGTGGAGCTCAGAGCGTTTTAACCAGACGGTTTTAATGCCCCTTGGAAGAGACTTGGAGGTCACAGTAGCTTAACAAGACAGTCTTAATGCCCCTTGGAAGTGTGGTGAAGGTCGCAATGGAATAAAAAGACAATATCAATGCCCCGTGGGAGGGACGTGGAGGTCACAATAGCATAACAAGACGGTTTTAATGCCCATTGGAAGAGTGGTGGAGGTCGCAGTGGATAAAAAAGACAATATCAAAGCCCCTTGTAAGAGTGGTCGAGGTCGCAGTGGAAAACAGAGACAATATCAATGCCCCTTGGAAGAGTGGTGGAGGTTACAGTCGAATAAAAAGACAATATCAATGCCTGTTGGAAGAGCTGTGGAGTGCAGAGTGGTTTTACCAGACGGTTTAATGCCCCTTGGAAGAGACGTGGAGGTCACAGTAGCTTATCAAGACTGTTTTAATGCCCCTTGGAAGAGTGGTGGAGGTCGCAGTGGATTAAAAAGACAATATCAATGCCCCTTAGAAGAGTGGTGGAGGTCGCAGTGGAATAAAAAGACAATATCAATTCCCCTTGGAATAGATGTGGAGGTCGCAGTGGAATAAAAAGACAATATCAATGCCTCGTGGAAGAATCCTGGAGGTCACAGTAGCTTAACAAGATGGTTTTAATGCCCCGTGGAGGAGAGGTGGAGGTCGCAGTGCAATAAAAAGACAATATCAATGCCCCTTGGAAGAGTGGTGGAGGTTACAGTGGAATAAATTGACAATATCAATGACCCTTGGAAGAGTGGTAGAGGTCGCAGTGGAATAAAAAGACAATATTAATGCCCCTTGGCAGAGTGGAGGAGGTCGCAGTAAAATAAAAAGACAATATCAATGCCCCTTGGAAGAGTGGTGGAGGTTACAGTGGAATAAAAAGACAATATCACTGCCCCTTGGAAGAGCTGTGGAGTTCACAGTGGTTTAACCAGAAGGTTTTAAGGCAACGTGGAATAGACGTGGAGGTCACAGTAGCTAAACAAGACGGTTTTAATGCTTCTTGGAAGAGTGATGGGGGTCGCAGTGGATTAAAAAGACAAAATCAATGCCCCTTGGAAAAGTGGTGGAGGTTACAGTGGAATAAAAAGACAATATCATTGCCCCTTGGAAGAGCTGTGGAGTTCACAGTGGTTTAACCAGAAGGTTTTAAGGCAACGTGGAATAGACGTGGAGGTCACAGTAGCTAAACAAGACGGTTTTAATGCTTCTTGGAAGAGTGATGGGGGTCGCAGTGGATTAAAAAGACAAAATCAATGCCCCTTGGAAAAGTGGTGGAGGTTACAGTGGAATAAAAAGACAATATCAATGCCTCTTGCAAGAGCTGTGGAGTTCAGAGTCGTTTAAATTGACGGTTTTAATGCCCCTTGGAAGAGACGTGGAGGTCACAGTAGCTTAACAAGACGGTTTTAATGCCCCTTGGAAGAGTAGTGGAGGTTACAGTTGAATAAAAAGACAATATCAATGCTTCTTGGAAGAACTGTGGAGTACAGAGTGGTTTAACCAGATGGTTTTAATGCCCCTTGGAAGAGACGAGGAGGTCACAGTATCTTATAAAAACTGTTTTAATGCCCCTTGGAAGAGTGGTGGAGGTCGCAGTGGATTAAAAAGACAATATCAATGCCCCTAAGAAGAGTGGTGGAGGTTGCAGTGGAATAAAATGACAATATCAATTCCACTTGGAAGAGATGTGGAGGTCGCAGTGGAATAAAAAGAAAATATCAATGCCCCTTAGAAGAGTCGTGGAGTTTACAGTGGCAAAAAAAGGCAACATCAATGTTCCTTGGAAGAGGGATGAAGGTCGCAATGGAATAAAAAGACAATATCAATGTCCCTTGGAAGAGTGGTGGAGGTCGCAGTGGACTAAAAACACAATATCAATGCCCCTTGGAAGAGTGGTGGAGGTTACAGTGGAATAAAAAGACAATATCAATGCCCCGTGGAAGGGACATGGACGTGACAGTAGCTTAACAAGACGGATTTAATGCCCCTTGGAAAAGTGGTGGAGGTCGCAGTGGATTAAAAAGACTATCAAATCCCCTTGAAAGAGAAGTGGAGGTCGCAGTGGAAAAAAAAGACAATATCAATGCCCATTGGAAGAGTGGTGGAGGTTACAGTTGAATAAAAAGACAATACCAATGCCTCTTGGAAGAGCTGTGGAGTTCAGAGTAGTTTCACCAGATGGTTTTAATGCCCCTTGGAAGAGACGAGGAGGTCACAGTAGCTTAACAAGACTGTTCTAATGCCCCTTGGAAGAGTGGTGGAGATCGTTGTGGATTTAAAAGACAATATCAATGCCCCTTAGAAGAGTGGTGGTGGTCGCAGTGGAATAAAAAGACAATATCAATGCCCCGAGGAAGAGTGGTGCAGGTCGCAGTGGAATAAAAAGACAAGATCAATGCCCCGTGGAAGAAACGTGGAGGTCACAGTAGCTTAACAAGATGATTTTAATGCGCTTTGGAAGAGTGGTGGAGGTCACAGTGGATTAAAAATACAATATCAATGCCCTTTGGAAGAGTGGTGGAGGTCACAGTGGAATAAAAATACAATATCAATGCCCCTTGGTAGAGTGGTGGAGGTTACAGTGGAATTTAAAGACAATATTAATGCCCCGGGCAAGAGATGTGGAGGTCACTGTAGCTTAACTAAACAGTTTTAATGCACCTTGGAAGAATGGTGGAGGTCGCAGTGGAATAAAAAGACAATGTCAATGCCCCTTGGAAGAGTGGTGGAGGTTTGAGTGGAATAAAACGACAATACCAATGCCCCTTGGAAGAGCTGTGGAGTTCAGAGTGGTTTAACCAGACGGTTTTAATGCCCATTGGAAGTGATGTGGAGGTCACAGTAGCTTAAAAAGACGTTTTTAATACCCCTTGGAAAAGTGGTGGAGGTCGCAGTGGATTTAAAAGACAATATCAATGCCCCTTGGAAGAGTGGTGGAGGTGGCAGTGGAATAAAAAGACAATATCAATGCCCCTTGGAAGAATGATGGAGGTCGCAGTGGAATAATAAGACAATGTCAATGCCCCTTCGAAGAGTGGTGGAGGATAGAGTGGAATAAATAGACATTACAAATGCCCCTTGGAAGAGCTATGGACTTTAGAGAGGTTTAACCAGATGGTTTTATTGCCCCTTGGACGAGACGTGGAGGTCACAGTAGATAAACAAGACGGTTTTAATGCCCCTTGGAAAAGTGGTGGAGGTCACAGTGGATTAAAAAGACAATATCAATGCCCGGTGGTAGACACGTGGAGGGCACAGTAGCTTAACAAGACAGTTTTGATGCCCCTTGGAAGAGTGGTGGAGGTTGCAGTGGATTAAAAAGACAATATCAATGCCCCTTGAAAGAGTGGTGGAGGTTACAGTGAAATAAAAAGACAATATTAATGCCTCTTGAAAGAGCTATGGAGTTCAGAGTGGATTAACCAGATGATTTAATGCCCCTTGGAAGAGTGGTGGAGGTCGCAGTGCATTAAAAAGACAATATCAATGCCCCTTGGAAGAATGGTGGAGGTTACAGTGGAATAAAAAGACAATATCAATGCTCCTTGGAACAGCTGTGGAGTTCAGAGTGGTTTAACCAGACGGTTTTAATGCCCCTTGAAAAAAAAGATGTGGAGGTCACAGTAGCTTAACAAGACTGTTTTAATGGCTCTTGGAAGAGTGGTGGAGGTCGCAGTGCATTAAAAAGACAATATCAATGCCCCTTGGAAGAATGGTGGAGGTTACAGTGGAATAAAAAGACGATATCAATGCTCCTTGGAAAAGCTGTGGAGTTCACAGTGGTTTAACCAGAAGGTTTTAAGGCACCGTGGAATAGACGTGGAGGTCACAGTAGCTAAACAAGATGGTTTTAATGCTTCTTGGAAGAGTGATGGAGGTCGCAGTGGATTAAAAAGACAAAATCAATGCCCCTTGGAAGAGTGGTGTAGGTCGCAGTGGAATAGAAAGACAATATCAATGCCCCGTGGAATTGACGTGGATGTCAAAGTAGGTTAACAAGACGGTTTCATGCCCCTTTGAAGAGTGGTGGAGGTCGCAGTTGATTAAGAAGACAATATAAATGCCCCTTGTAAGAGTGGTGGAAGTCGCAGTGGAAAAAAAGACAATATCAATGCCCCTTGGAAGAGTAGCGGAGGTCGCAGTGGATTAAAAAGACAATATATATGCTCCGTGGAAGAGACGTGGAGGTCACAGTAGCTTAACAAGATGGTTTTAATGCCCTTTGGAAGAGTGGTGGAGGTCGCAGTGGATTAAAAATACAATATCAATGCCCCTTGGTTGAGTGGTGGAGGTCACAGTAGCTTAACAAGATGGTTTTAATGCCCCTTGGAAGAGAGGTGGAGGTCGCAGTGGAATAAAAAGACAATATCAATGCCCCTTGGAAGAGTGGTGGAGGTTACAGTGGAATAAAAAGACAATATCAATGACCTTTGGAAGAGTGGTGAAGGTCAGAGTGGAATAAAAAGACAATATTAATGCCCCTTGGAAGAGTGGTGGAGGTCGCAGTAGAATAAAAAGACAATATCAATGCCCCTTGGAAGTGAGGTGGAGGTTACAGTGGAATAAAAAGACAATATCAATGCCCCTTGGAAGAGCTGTGGAGTTCACAGTGGTTTAACCAGAAGGTTTTTGAGGCACCGTGGAATAGACGTGGAGTTCACAGTAGCTAAACAAGATGGTTTTAATGCTTCTTGGAAGAGTGATGGAGGTCGCAGTGGATTAAAAAGACAAAATCAATGCCCCTTGGAAGATTGGTGGAGGTTACAGTGGAATAAAAAGACAATATCAATGCCTCTTGCAAGAGCTGTGGAGTTCAGAGTGGAATAAATTGACGGTTTTAATGCCCCTTGGAAGAGACGTGGAGGTCACAGTAACTTAACAAGACGGTTTTAATGCCCCTTGGAAGAGTGGTGGAGGTTACAGTCGAATAAAAATACAATATCAATGTTTCTTGGAATAGCTGTGGAGTTCAGAGTGGTTTAACCACACGGTTTTAATGCCCCTTGGAAGAGACGTGGAGGTCACAATAGCTTATCAAAACTGTTTTAATGCCCCATGGAAGAGTGGTGGTGGTTGCAGTGGATTAAAAAAACAATATCAGTGCCTCGTGGAAGAGACTTGGAGGTCACAGTAGCTTAACAAGACTGTTTTAATGCCTCTTGGAAGAGTGATGGAGGTCGCAGTGGAGAAAAAAGACAATATCAATGCCCCTTAGATGAGAGATGGAAGTCGCAGTGAAATAAAAAGACAATATCAATACCCCTTGGAAGAGTGGTGGAGGATACAGTGGAATAAAAAGACAATATCAATGCCCCGTGGAATAGACATGGACGTTACAGTAGCTAAACAAGATGTATTTAATGCACCTTGGGAGAGTGGTGGAAGTCGTAGTGGAATAAAAAGACAATATCATTGCCCCTTGAAAGAGTGCTGTAGGTTACAGTGGAATAAAAAGACAATATCAATGCCTCTTGCAAGAGCTGTGGAGTCCAGAGTGGTTTAAATTGACAGTTTTAATGCACCTTGGAAGAGATGTGGAGGTCACAGTAGCTTAACAATACGGTTTTAATGCCCCTTGGAAGAGTGGTGGAGGTCGCAGTGGATTAAAAAGACAATATCAATGCCACGTGGAAGAAAGGTGAAGGTCCCAGTGGAATAAAAGGACAATATCAATGCCCCTTGGAAGAGTGGTGGAGGTTACAGTGGAATAAAAAGACAATATCAATGCCCCGTGAAAGAGACGTGGAGGTCACAGTAGCTTAACAAGACGGCTTTAATGCACCTTGGAAGAGAGGTGGAAGTTGCAGTGGAATAAAAAGACAATATCAATGCCCCTTGGAAGAGTGCTGGAGGTTACATTGGAATAATGCAAGAGCTGTGGAGTTCAGAGTGGTTTAAATTGACGGTTTTAATGCCCCGTGTAATTGACGTGGAGGTCAAAGTAGCTTAACAACACAGTTTTAATGGCCCTTGAAAGAGTGGTGGAGGTTGAAGTGGAAAAAAAGACAGTATCAATGCCCCTTGGAATTGTAGTGGAGGTCACAGTGGAATAAAAAATCAATATCAATGCCCCTTGGAAGAGTGGTGGAGGTAACAGTAGATTAAAAAGACAATATCAATGCCCCTTGGAAGAGCAGTGGAGTTCAGAGTTGTTAAACCAGACGGTTTTATTGCCCATTGGAAGTGACGTGGAGGTCACAGCAGCTTAAAAAGACGTTTTTAATGCCCCTTGGAAAAGTGGTGGAGGTGGCAGTGGAATAAAAAGACAATATCAATGCCCCTTGGGAGAGTTGTGGAGGTGGCAGTGGAAGAAAAAGACAATATCAATGCCCATTGGAAGAGTGGTGGAGTTTAGAGTGGAATAAAAAGACAATATCAATGCCCTGTGAAAGAGACGTGGATGTCACAGTAGCTTAACAGGATGGTTTTAATGTCCCTTTGAAGAGAGGTGAAAGTCGCAGTGGATTAAAAAGACAATATCAATGCACCTTGGAAGAGTGCTGGAGGTTACAGTGCAATAAAAAACAATATCAAAGCCCCTTGCAAGAGCTGTGGAGTTGAGAGTGGTTTAAATTGACGGTTTTAATGCCCCTTGGAAGAGACATGGAGGTCACAGTAGATTAACAAGACTGTTTTAATGCCCCTTGGAAGAGTGGTGGAGGTCGCAGTGGATTAAAAAGACAATGTCAATGCTCCTTGAAGGAGTGGTTGAAGTCTCAGAGGAATGAAAAGACAATAATAATGCCCCTTGGAAGAGCTGTGGAGTTCAGAGTGGTATAACCAGATGGTTTTAACGCTCCTTGGAAGAGACGTAGAGGTCACAGTAACTTAACAAGACGGTTTTAATGCCCCTTGGAAGAGTGGTGGAGGTCGCAGTGGAATAAAAAGACAATGTCAATGCCTCTTGGAAGAGTGGTGGAGGTTACAGTGGAATAAAAAGACAATATCAATGCCCCGTGGAATAGACATGGACGTGACAGTAGCTTAACAAGACGACTTTAATGCCCCTTGGAAGAGTGGTGGAGGTTGCAGTGGATTAAAAAGACAATATCAATGTCCATTGGAAGAGTGGTAGAGGTCGCAGTGGAATAAAAAGACAAAATCAATGCCCCTTGGAAGAGTGGTGGAGGTTACAGTGGAATAAAAAGACAATATCAATGCCCCATGGAAGAGTTGTGGAGGTCACTGTAGCTTAACAAGATGGCCTTAATGCCCCTTGGAAGAGTGGTGAAGGTCGCAGTCTAATAAAAAGACAATATCAAAGCCGCTTGGAAGAGTGGTGGATGTTACAGTCGAATAAAAAGACAATATCAATGCCTCTTGTAAGAGCTGTGGAGTTCAGAGTGTTTAACCAGATGGTTTTAATGCCCCTTGGAAGAGACGAGGAGGTCACAGTAGCTTAACAAGACTGTTTTAATGCCGCTTGAAAGAGTGGTGGAAATCGTAGTGGATTTAAAAGACAATATCAATGCCCCTTTGAAGATTGTTGGAGGTTACAATGGAATAAAAAGACAATATCAATGCCCCTTGGAAGAGTGGTGGAGGTTACAGTGGAATAAAAAGACAATATCAATGCCCTGTCTAAGAAATTTGGAAGTCACAGTAGCTTAACAAGACGGTTATAATGCCCCTTGGTAGAGTCGTGGACGTCGCAGAGGAATAAAAAGACAATATCAATGCACTTGGAAGAGTGCAGAAGGTTACAATGGAATAAAAAGACATTGTCAATGCCCCTTGGAAAAGCTGTGGAGCTCAGATCGGTTTAACCAGACGGTTTTAATGCCCCTTGGAAGAGACTTGGAGGTCACAGTAGGTTCACAACACGATTTTAATGCCCATTGGAAAAGTGGTGGAGGTCGCAGTGGAAAAAAAAGATAATATCAAAGCCCCTTGGAAGAGTGGTGGAGGTCGCAGTGGAAAACAGAGACAATATCAATGCCCCTTGGAAGAGTGGTGGAAATTACAGTCGAATAAAAAGACAATATCAATGCCTCTTGGAAGATCTGTGGAGTACAGAGTGGTTTAACCAGACGGTTTAATGCCCCTTGCAAGAGTGGTGGAGGTCGCAGTGGATTAAAAAGACAATATCAATGCCCCTTAGAAGAGTGGTGAAGGTTCCAGTGGAATAAAAAGACATCATCAATTCCCCTTGGAAGAGATGTGGAGGTCGTAGTGGAATAAAAAGTCAATATCAATGCCTCGTGGAAAAGACTTGGAGGTCACAGTAGCTTAACAAGATGGTTTTAATGCCACTTTGAAGAGAGGTGGAGGTCGCAGTGGAATAAAAAGACAATATCAATGCCCCTTGGAAGAGTGTTGGAGGTTACAGTGGAATAAAAAGACAATATCAATGACCCTTGGAAGAGTGGTGGAGGTCGCAGTGGAATAAAAAGACAATATTAATGCCCCTTGGAAGAGCTGTGGAGTTCACAGTGGTTTAACCAGAAGGTTTTAAGGCACCGAGGAATAGACGTGGAGGTCACAGTAGCTAAACAAGATTGTTTTAATGCTACTTGGAAGAGTGATGGAGCTCGCAGTGGATTAAAAAGACAAAGTCAATGCCCCTTGGAAGAGTGGTGGAGGTTACAGTGGAATAAAAAGACAAACTCAATGACTCTTGCAAGAGCTGTGGAGTGCAGAGTGGTTTAAATTGACGGTTTTAATGCCCCTTGGAATAGACGTGGAGGTCACAGTAGCTTAACAAGACTGTTTTTATGCCCCTTGGAAGAGTGTTGGAGGTCGCAGGGGATTAAAAATACATTATCGATGCCCCTTGGAAGAGTGGTGGAGATCGCAGTGGAATAAAAAGAAAATATCAATGCCCCTTAGAAGAGTGGTGGAGGTTACAGTGGAAAAAAAAGACAATATCAATGTTCCTTGGAAGAGGGGTGAAGGTCGCAGTGGAATAAAAAGACAATATCAATGTCCCTTGGAAGAGTGGTGGAGGTCGCAGTGGATTAAAAAGACAATATGAATGCCCCTTGGAAGAGTGGTGGAGGTCGCAGTCGAATAAAAAGACAATATCAATGCCCTGTGAAAGGGACGTTGAGGTCACAGTAGCTTAACAAGACGGTTTTAATGCCCCTTGGAAGAGTGGTGGAAGTCGCAGTGGATTAAAAAGACAATCAAATCCCCTTGAAAGAGTGGTGGAGGTCGCAGTGGATAAAAAATACAATATCAATGCCCCTTGGAAGAGTGGTGGAGGTTACAGTTGAATAAAAAGACAATATCAATGCCTCTTGGAAGAGCTGTGGAGTTCAGAGTGGTTTAACAATGCGGTTTTAATGCCCCTTGGAAGAGACGTGGAGGTCACAGAAGCTTATCAAGACTGTTTTAAAGCCCCTTGGAGGAGTTGTAGAGGTCGCAGTGGATTAAAAAGAAAATATCAATGCCCCTTGGAAGAGTGGTGGAGGTTAGAGTGGAATAAAAAGACAATATCAATGCCCCTTGGAAGAATGGTAGAGGTTACAGTGGAATAAATAGACAATATCAATGTCCCTTGGAAGAATGGTGGAGGTTACAGTGGAATAAAAAGACAATATCAATGCCCCTTGGAAGAGTGGTGGAGGTTACAGTGGAATAAATAGACAATATCAATGTCCCTTGGAAGAATGGTGGAGGTTACAGTGGAATAAAAAGACAATATTAATGCCCCTTGGAAGAGACGTAGAGGTCACAGTGGAATAAAAAGACAATATTAATGCCCCTAGGAAGAGTGGTGGAGGTCGCAGTAAAATAAAAAGACATTATCAATGCCCCTTGGAAGAGTGTTGGAGGTTAGAGTGGAATACAAAGACAATATCTATGCCCATTGGAAGAGATGTGGAGTTCACAGAGCTTTAACCAGAAAGTTTTAAAGCACCATGGAATAGACGTGGAGGTCACAGTAGCTTATCAAGACTGTTTCAATGCTTCATGGAAGAGTGATGGAGGTCACAGTGGATTAAAAAGACAATATCAATGCCCCTTGGAAGAGTGGTGGAGGTTACAGTGGAATAAAAAGACAATATCAATGCCCTGTGTAAGAAACTTGAAAGTCACAAGACTGTTTTAATGCCCTTTGAAAGAGTCGTGGATGTCGCAGAGGAATAAAAAGACAATATCAATGCACTTGGAAGAGTGCAGAAGGTCACAATGGAATAAAAAGACATTGTCAATGCCCCTTGCAAGAGTTGTGGAGCTCAGAGCGGTTTAACCAGACGGTTTTAATGCCCCTTGGAAGAGACTTGGAGGTCACAGTAGCTTAACAAGACGGTTTTAATGCCCCTTGGAAGAGTGGTGGAGGTCACAGTGGAATAAAAATACAATATCATTGCCCCTTGAAAGAGTGGTGGAAGTTACAGTGAAATAAAAAGACAATATCAATGCCCCTTGGAAGAGCTGTGGAGTACAGAGTGGTTTAACCAAACGGTTTTAGTGCCCCTTGGAAGAGACGTGGAGGTCACAGTAGCTTAACAAGATGGTTTTAATGCCCCTTGGAAGAGTGGTGGAGGTCGCAGTGGAATAAAAAGACAATATTAATGCCCTTTGGAAGAGTGGTAGAGGTTACAGTGGAATAAAAAGACAATATCAATGCCCTGTAGAAGAGAAGTGAAGATCACAGTAGCTTAACAAGATGGTTTTAATGCCCCTTAGAACTGTGTTGGAGGTTACAGTGGAATAAAAGACAATATCAATGCCCTTTGGAAGAGTGGCGGAGATCGCAGTGGAATAAAAAGACAATATCAATGCACCTTGGAAGAGTGGTGGAGGTCGCAGTGGAATAAAAAGACAATATCAATGCCCCTTGGAAGGGACGTGGAGGTCACAGTAGCTTAACAAGACTGTTTTAATGCCCCTTGGAAGAGTGGTGGAGGTCGCAGTGGAATAACGTCAATGGTACATGCTGTGCATAACTTCTCTGCTTGCTGTGTTTGCTGTAATATAATGCTCTGCTTTGCTCATTCACCTCACTGGTACATGCTCTGCATAACTTCTCTGCTTTATCTGTCCCACTCCATTCAATACCCACATATGTCTGTCCCTTCCCACTATAGATCTTATCTGATTTTTAGAGGTGCTAAACTGCAGAGACTAGAGTCCTAGCTCTGTGTTTGATCACCCAGCCATCTCCTGGTGAGACAACCAGCTGCTAATTTAGCCATATGCAGCTCTCACAATGCCCTTCACCTGATAGTTTAATGTGCCCTATATATTTAGAAGCTCTGTAAGGTGTGCACGCGTGTTCTTGTGTAAAGTGGCTTCGGAGATAAGTGGCAGTTATTTCAGAGGCAGTTAGTCAAGGCAGGAGTCAGGTAACCAACACTTTGACGACTTACTCTCTTTTAACTATGTTTCTGTTAGCTCTCACTTTTTCCTCTATAGTCCTCCACTTTCTAGTAACCCCTCAAATCCCTACACCTAGTAAGAAACTCTTCATCTTACCTCCTCCTCCAAATTATTCCTAAACATTCAATCCTGGATCTCCAAACACAGACAGCCACTTCATGCTCTCTCTTGCTCCCACCTGCTAACACTTTCTCTGCTCCTCCACACTGCTGGAGATATCTCTCCAAATCCTGGTCCTCCTCGTCATATCCCCACAGTTACTTCTTCCTCCTATCCACGACCTTCCACAAACTGTGGCAACCCTTCTAACCTCATACCCATCTAAACAATCCCCACTCCCTTAGTTGGACTAACAGGAGCTCTATGGAACGCTCGCTCTGTCTGCAACAAACTTTCCTTCATCCACGATCTTTTCAATACAAACAAACTTTCCTTCCTCGCCATCACTGAAACCTGGCTCACCCCCTCTGACACAGCCTCCCCAGCTGCACTTTCATATGGCGAATTCCATCTTCTCCACACCCCCCGCCGCAACGGCAAACATCGCTGAGGCTTAGGTTTTCTCCTATCAGAACACGGCGCTTTCACCCAAATCCCACTGCCACCCTCCGTTACACTCCCCTCTTTTGAGGTGCACTGTGTGCGCATCCATTCCCCCTCCAACCTCCAACTGGCCATCGTTTACCGACCCCCAGGGCAAGCCAACACCATCTTAGACCACTTCACCACCTGGCTGCTTCACTTCCTCTCCACTGACATCCCCACTATCATAATGGGTGACTTCAACATCCCCATTAACACTTCCCACTCGTCTGTCTCTAAGTTCCTAACTCTCACTTCCTCCTTCGGACTCACTCAATGGTCTTCCACACCCACCCACAAAGATGGCCACACACTGGACCTCATCTTCACCCGCCTTTGTTCCCTATCTATCCTCTCTAACTCACCTCTCCCTCTCTCTGATCACAGCATACTTACATTCTCTTCTCTCTCCTCCCCGGGTCAACAATCCCCACTCCACAAACTTGCATACCCTCGGAGAAATCTCAAACACCTTGACTTACACTCACTCTCTGAATCCCTCCTCCCTCTTACAGACATAAATTCCTTAAACGATGCAGACGTTGCTGCTGCTTCATATAACACCACAATAGCTGTAGCTCTAGACTCGATCGCCCCTCTCACACACATCATATCTCGCACATTCAACAGGCCACCCTGGCACACTAAACTTACTAAAGAACTGCGCCGGGCCTCCAGGGTTACGGAGCGGAGATGGAAAAGGTCTCACTCCATCGAGCACTTCATCGCATTCAAGCAATCTGTCACTAATTTCAAGTCCGCACTCACTGCAGCAAAACAAACCTACTTCTCATCTCTCATATCCTCCCTATCTCACAATCCTAAACAGCTATTTAACACTTTCAACTCTCTCCTTCGTCCCCCAGCACCTCCTCCCTCTTCTCTCATCTCAGCCGACGACTTTGCCTTATTCTTCAAACAGAAGATTGACACCATCAGACAAAACTTTTGCCTAAAGTCCACACAACCCCTCCTCATATCTATTCAACCCTCCTCCTCCAAACCCCACTTCTCCACCATTACAGAAGGTCAAGTCTCCTCTTTACTCTCCAAATCACACCTCACCACATGCGAACTTGACCCAATACCATCCCACCTCATCACTAACCTTACCACAGTCTTCATTCCAACCCTAACCCACCTCTTCAATCTGTCACTAACAACCGGTGTCTTCCCCTCATGTTTCAAACATGCCGCAATCACACCCATCCTCAAAAAGCCCTCCCTTGACCCTTCCTCTCTGACTAGCTACCGACCCATATCACTCCTTCCCTTTGCCTCAAAACTACTAGAACAACATGTCCACCTTGAACTGTCTTCCCACCTCTCCTCCTGCTCCCTCTTCGACCGCCTGCAATCTGGCTTCCGACCGCATCACTTGACTGAAACTGCCCTGACCAAAGTCACCAACGACCTACTAAATGCCAAATCCAAGCGACACTGCTCCATCCTCCTCCTTCTGGACCTGTCATCTACCTTTGACACAGTGGACCATTCCCTCTTACTCCAGATTCTCTCATCTCTTGGCATCACGGACTTGGCTCTATCTTGGATCTCCTCATACTTAACAGACAGGACATTCAGCGTCTCCCACTCACGCACCACCTCCTCATCTCGCCCCCTATCTGTCGCTGTCTCCCAAGGTTCAGTTCTAGGACCTCTGCTCTTCTCCATCTACACCTTTGGCCTGGGCCAGCTCATAGAGTCTCACAGTTTTCAGTATCACCTCTATGCTGACGACACACAGATCTACCTCTCTGGACCCTATATCTCCTCCCTAGTAACCAAAATCCCACAATGTCTGTCCGCCATGTCATCCTTCTTCTCTGACAGATTTCTAAAACTCAACCTGGATAAAACAGAGTTCATCATGTTTCCACCCTCTCAATCACATCCCCCACTTGACCTAGCCATCAACATCAATGGCTGTTCACTCTCCCCAGTCCCACAAGCTCGCTGCCTTGGAGTAACCCTGGACTCTGATCTCTCCTTCAAGCCACATATCCAAGCCCTTTCCACTTCCTGCCGACTCCAACTAAAAAACATCTCCCGGATACGTGCATTCCTCAGCAAAGACTCTGCAAAAACACTAGTGCATGCCCTCATCATATCCCGCCTCGACTACTGCAACCTCCTGCTCCGTGGCCTCCCTTACAACACTCTTGCGCCTCTCCAATCTATCCTAAACTCTGCTGCTCGACTAATTCACCTGTCCCCCCGCTATTCCCCGGCCTCTCCTCTCTGGCAATCTCTTCACTGGCTCCCCATTGCCAGAGAATCCAGTTCAAAACTCTAACCATGGCATACAAAGCCATCCACAACCTGTCTCCCCCATACATCTGTGACCTAGTCTCCCGGTACTTACCTGCAAGCACCCTCTGATCCTCACAGGATCTCCTTCTCTTCTCCCCTTTTATCTCCTCCTCCCACAATCGTATACAAGATTTCTCCCGTGCATCCCCCCTACTCTGGAACTCTCTACCCCAAAACATCAGATTCTCGCCGACCGTGGAAACCTTCAAAAGAAACCTGAAGACCCACCTCTTCCGTCAAGCCTACAACCTGCAGTAACCACCGCAGCATGACCAGCTCTACCCTCACTTAATGTATCCTCACCCATCCCTTCTAGAATATGAGCCCTCGCGGGCAGGGTCCTCGCTCGTCCTGTACCAGACGCTGACTCGTTTTGTTAAGATTATGTAAATGCTTTTGTTATGTATATCCCTATCACATGTAAAGCGCCATGGAATAAATGGCGCTATTATAATAGATAATAATAATAATAATAATAATAAAAAGACAATACCAATTCCCATAGGAAAAGTGGTGAAGGTTACAGTGGAATAAAAAGACAATATCAATGCCCCTTTGATGAGCTTTGGAATTCAGAGTGGTTTAACCAGATGGTTTTAATGCCCCTTGGAAGAGACGTGGAGTTCATAGTAGCTTAATAAGATGTTTTTAATGCCTCTTGGAAGAGTGGTGGAGGTCGCAGTGGTTTAAAAAGACAATATCACTGCCCCTTAGAAGAGTGGTGGAGGTTACATTGGAATAAAAAGACAATATCAATGTCCAGTGGAATAGACATGGAGGTTACAGCAGCTTAACAAGACAGTTTTAATGCCCCTTGGGAGAGTGGTGGAAGACGCAGTGGAATAAAAAGACAATATCAATTCCCATTGGAAGAGTGCTGGAGGTTACAGTGGAATAAAAAACAGTATCAAAGCCCCTTGCAAGAGCTGTGGAGTTGAGAGTGGTTTAAATTGACTGTTTTAATGCCCCTTGGAAGAGACGTGGAGGTCACAGTAGATTAACAAGACTGTTTTAATGCCCCTTGGAAGAGTGGTGGAGGTCGCAGTGGAATAAAAAAGCAATATCAATGCCCCTTGGAAGATTGGTGGAGGGTACAGTGGAATAAAAAGACAATATGAATGCCCGTGGAAGAGATGTGGAGGTCACTGTAGCTTAACAATATGGTCTTAATGCCCCTTGGAAGAGTGGTGGAGGTCGCAGTGGAATAAAAAGACAATGTCAATGCCCCTAGGAAGAGTGGTGGAGGTTAGAGTAGAATAAAAAGACAATACAAATTCCACTACGAAGAGCTGTGGAGTTCAGAGTGGTTTAACCAGATGGTTTTAATGCCCCTTGGAAGAGAAGTTGACGTCACAGTAGCATAACAAGACGGTTTTAATGCCCCCTGGAAGAGTGGTGGAGTTTGCAGTGGATTAAAAAGACAATATCAATGCCCCTTGGAAGAGTGGTGGAGGTCGCAGTGGAATAAAAAGACAATATCAATGACCCGTGGAAGGGACGTGGAGGTCACAGTAGCTTAACAAGATGGTTTTAATGCCCCTTGGAAGAGTGGTGGAGGTTGCAGGGGATTAAAAAGACAATAACAATGCCCATTGGAAGAGTGGTGGAGGTCTCAGTGGAATAAAAAGACAAAATCAATGCCCATTGGACGAGTGGTGGAGGTTACAGTGGAATAAAAAGATAATATCAATGCCCCTTGGTAGAGCTGTGGAGTTCAGAGTGGTTTAACTAGACGGTTTTAATGCCCCTTGGAAGAGACGTGGAGGTCACAGTAGCTTAACAAGACTGTTTTAATGCCCCTTGGAAGAGTCGTGGAGGTCGCAGTGGATTAAAAAGACAATATCAATGCCCCTTAGAAGAGAGGTGGAAGTCGCAGTGGAATAAAAAGACAGTGTCAATGCCACTGGGAAGAGTGGTGGAGGTTGCAGTGGATTAAAAAGACAATAACAATGCCCATTGGAAGAGTGGTAGTGGTCGCAGTGGAATAAAAAGACAAAATCAATGCCCCTTGGAAGAGTGGTGGAGGTTGCAGTGGATTAAAAAGACAATATCAAAGCCCATTGGAAGAGTGGTAGAGGACGCAGTGGAATAAAAAGACAAAATCAATGCCCCTTGGAAGAGTGGTGGAGGTTACAGTGGAATAAAAAGACAATATCAATGCCCCATGGAAGAGTTGTGGAGGTCACTGTAGCTTAACAATATGTCTTAATGCCCCTTGGAAGAGTGGTGGAGGTCTCAGTGGAATAAATAGACAATGTCAATGCCCCTTGGAAGAGTGGTGGAGGTTAGAGTGAAATAAAAAGACAATACCAGTGCTCCTTGGAAGAGCTGTGGAGTTCAGAGTGGTTTAAATTGACTGTTTTAATGCCCTTTGGAAGAGACGTGGAGGTCACAGTGGAATAAAAAGACAACATCAATGCCCCTTGGAAGAGTGGTGGAGGTTGCAGTGGATTAAAAATACAATATCAATACCCCTTGGAAGGGACGTTGAGGTCACATTAGCTTCACAATACGGTTTTAGAGGCCCTTGGAAGAGAGGTGGAGGTCGCATTTGATTAAAAAGACAATATCAATGCCTCTTGGAAGAGCGGTGGAGGTCGCAGTGGAATAAAAAGACAATATCAATGCCGCTTGGAAGAGTGGAGGATGTTACAGTCGAATAAAAAGACAATATCAATGCCTCTTGTCTGAGCTGTGGAGTTCAGAGTGTTTAACCAGACTATTTTAATGCCCCTTGGAAGAGACGAGAAGGTCACAGTAGCTTAACAAGACTGTTTTAATGCCCCTTGGAAGAGTGGTGGAGATAGTTGTGGATTTAAAAGACAATATCAATGCCCCTTAGAACAGTGGTGGAGGTCGCAGTGGAAAAAAAAAGACAATATCAATGCCCCTTGGAAGATTGGTGGAGGTTACAGTGGAATAAAAAGACAATATCAATGCCCCTTGGAAGAGTGGTGGAGGTTACAGTGGAATGAAAAGACAATATCAATGCCCTGTGTAAGAAACTTGGAGGTGACAGTAGCTTAACAAGACGGTTTTAATGCCCCTTGGAAGAGTCGTGGACGTCGCAGAGGAATAAAAAGACAATATCAATGCACTTGGAAGAGTGCAGAAGGTTACTATGGAATAAAAAGACATTGTCAATGCCCCTTGAAATAGCTGTGGAGCTTAGAGAGGTTTAACCAGACGGTTTTAATGCCCCTTGGAAGAGACTTGGAGGTCACAGTAGCTTAACAAGACGGTTTTATCCAATACTCTGCTGCTCTACTAATTCACCTGTCCCCCAATTATTCCCCGGCCTCTCCTCTCTGGCAATCTCTTCACTGGCTCCCCATTGCCCAGAGAATCCAGTTCAAAACTCTAACCATGGCATACAAAGCCATCCACAACCTGTCTCCCCCATACATCTGTGACCTAGTCTCCCGGTACTTACCTGCACGCAACCTCCGATCCTCACAAGATCTCCTTCTCTACTCCCCTTTTATCTCCTCCTCCCACAATCGTATACAAGATTTCTTCTGTGCATCCCCCCTACTCTGGAACTCTCTACCCCAACACATCAGATTCTCTCCGACCGTGGAAACCTTCAAAAGAAACCTGAAAACCCACCTCTTCCAACAAGCCTACAACCTGCAGTAAACACCACAGCACGACCAGCTCTACCCTCACCTAATATATCCTCACCCATCCCTTCTAGAATGTGAGCCCTCGCGGGCAGGGTCCTCTCTCGTCCTGTACCAGTCGCTGACTCGTTTTGTTAAGATTATGTAAATGCTTTTGTTATGTATATCCCTATCACATGTAAAGCGCCATGGAATAAATGGCGCCATAATAATAGATAATAATAATAATAATAATAATAATAATAAAAAGACAATATCAATTCCCATAGGAAAAGTGGTGGAGGTTACAGTGGAATAAAAAGACAATATCAATGCCCCTTTGATGAGCTTTGGAATTCAGAGTGGTTTAACCAGATGGTTTTAATGCCCCTTGCAAGAGACGGGGAGGTCATAGTAGCTTAAAAGATGCTTTTAATGCCTCTTGGAAGACTGGTGGAGGTGGTTTAAAAAGACAATATCACTGCCCCTTAGAAGAGTGGTGGAGGTTACATTGGAATAAAAAGACAATATCAATGCCCCATGGAATAGACATGGAGGTTACAGCAGCTTAACAAGCTTAATGCCCCTTGGGAGAGTCGTGGAAGACGCAGTAGAATAAAAAGACAATATCAATGCCCCTTGGAAGAGTGCTGGAGGTTACAGTGGAATAAACAACAATATCAAAGCCCCTTTCAAGAGCTGTGGAGTTGAGAGTGGTTTAAATTGACGGTTTTAATGCCCCTTGGAAGAGACGTGGAGGTCACAGTAGATTAACAAGACTGTTTTAATGCCCCTTGGAAGAGTGGTGGAGGTTAGAGTGGAATAAAAAGACAATACAAAAATCCCCTAGGAAGAGCTGTGGAGTTCAGAGTGGCGGAGATCGCAGTGGAAAACAGAGACAATATCAATGCCCCTTGGAAGAGTGTTGGAGGTTACAGTCGAATAAAAAGACAATATCAATGTCTCTTGGAAGAGCTGTGGAGTACAGAGTGGTTTAACCAGATGGTTTAATGCCCCTTGGAAGAGACGTGGAGGTCACAGTAGCTTATCAAGACTGTTTTAATGCCCCTTGGAAGAGTGGTAGAGGTCGCAGTGGAATAAAAAGACAATATCAATTCCCCTTGGAAGAGATGTGGAGGTCGCAGTGGAATAAAAAGACAATATCAATGCCTCGTGGAAGAGACTTGCAGGTCACAGTAGCTTAACAAGATGGTTTTAATGCCACTTGGAAGAGAGGTTAAGGTCGCAGTTTAATAAAAAGACAATATTAATGACTCTTGGAAGAGTGGTGGAGGTCGCAGTGGAATAGAAAGACAATATTAATGCCCCTTGGAAGAGTGGTGGAGGTCGCAGTAAAATAAAAAGACCATATCAATGCCCCTTGGAAGAGTGGTGGAGGTTACAGTGGAATAAAAAGACAATATCAATGCCCCTTGGAAGAGCTGTGGAGTTCACAGTGGTTTAACCAGAAGGTTTTAAGGCACAGTGGAATAGACGTGGAGGTCACAGTAGCTAAACAAGACGGTTTTAATGCTTCTTGGAAGAGTGATGGAGTTCACAGTGGATTAAAAAGACAAAATCAATGCCCCTTGGAAGAGTGGTGGATGTTACAGTTGAATTAAAAGACAATATCAATGCCTCTTGCAAGAGCTTTGGAGTTCAGAGTGGTTTAAATTGACGGCTTTAATGCCCCTTGGAAGAGACGTGGAGGTCACAGTAGCTTATCAAGACGGTTTTAATGCCCCTTGGAAGAGTGTTGGAGGCTACAATCGAATAAAAAGACAATATCAATGCCTCTTGGAAGAGCTGTGGAGATCAGAGTGGTTCAACCAGACGGTTTTAAGGCCCTTTGGAAGAGACGTGGAGGTCACAGTAGCTTATCAATACTGTTTTAGTGCCCCTTTGAAGAGTGGTGGAGGTGGCAGTGGATTAAAAAGACAATATCAATGCCCCGTGGAAGGGACGTGGAGGTCACAGTAGCTTAACAAGATGGTTTTAATACCCCTTGGAAGAGAGGTGGTGGTTGCAGTGGAATAAAAAGACAATATCAATGCCCCTTGGAAGAGTGGTGGAGGTTACAGTGGAATAAAAAGACAATATCAATGACCCTTCGAAAAGTGGTGGAGGTCGCAGTGGAATAAAAAGACAATATTAATGCCCCTTAGAAGAGTGGTGGAGGTCGCAGTAAAATAAAAAGACAATATAAATGCCCCTTGGAGGACTGGTGGAGGTTACAGTGGAATAAAAACACAATATCAATGCCTTTTTCAAGAGCTGTGGAGCTCAGAGTGGTTTAAATTGACGGTTTTAATGCCCCTTGGAAGAGACATGGAGGTCACAGTAGCTTAACAAGACGGTTTTAATGCCCCATGGAAGAGTGGTGGAGGTCGCAGTGGATTAAAACGACATTATCGATGCCCCTTGGAAGAGTGGTGGAGGTCGCAGTGGAATAAAAAGAAAATATCAATGCCCCTTAGAAGAGTGGTGGAGGTTACAGTGGAAAAATAAGACAATATCAATGTTCCTTGGAAGAGGGGTGAAGGTCGCAGAGGAATAAAAAGCCAATATCAATGTCCCTTGGAACAGTGGTGGAGGTCGCAGTGGATTAAAAAGACAATATCAATGCCCCTTGGAAGAGTGGTGAAGGTCGCAGTGTAATAAAAAGACAATATCAATGCCCCGTGGAAGGGACGTGGAAGTCACAGCAGCTTAACAAGACGGTTTTAATGCCCCTTGGAAGAGTGGTGGAGGTTGCAGGGGATTAAAAAGACAATAACAATGCCCATTGGAAGAGTGGTGGAGGTCGCAGTGGAATAAAAAGACAAAATCAATGCCCCTTGGAAGAGTGGTGGAGGTTACAGTGGAATAAAAAGACAATATCAATGCCCCTTGGAAGAGCTGTGGAGTTCAGAGTGGTTTAACCAGACGGTTTTAATGCCACTTGGAAGAGTGGTGGAGGTCGCAGTGGATTAAAAAGACAATATCAATGCCCCTTAGAAGAGAGGTGGAAGTCGCAGTGGAATAAAAAGACAATGTCATTGCCACTTGGAAGAGTGGTGGAGGTTACAGTGGAATAAAAAGACAATATCAATGCCCGTGGAATAGACAAGGACGTGACAGTAGCTTAACAAGACTGCTTTAATGCCCCTTGGAAGAGTGGTGCAGGTTGCAGTGGATTACAAAAGACAATATCAATGCCCATTGGAAGAGACATGGAGGTCACAGTAGCTATACAAGACGAATTTAATGCCCCTTGGAAGAGGTGTGGAGTTCAGAGTGATTTAACAAGACAGGTTTAATGACCCTAAGAAGAGACGTGGAGGTCACAGTAACTTAACAAGATGGTTTTAATGCCCCTTGGGGGAGTGGTGGAGGTCGCAGTGGAATAAAAAAACAATATCAATGCCCCATGGAAAAGTGGTGGAGGTCGCAGTGGAATAAAAAGACAATATCAATGCCCCGTGGAAGAGAAGTGGAGGTCACCGTAGCTTAACAAGACAGATTTAATGTTCCTTGGAAGAGCTGTGGAGTTCAGAGTGGTTTAAGAAGACAGTATTAGTGCTCCTTGGAAGAGTGGTAGAGTTTACAGTGGAATAAAAATACAATATCAGTGCCCCATGGAAAAGACGTGGAGATCATAGTAGCTTAACAAGATGGTTTTAATGCCCCTTGGAAGAGTGGTGGAGGTCGCAGTGGAATAAAAAGACAATATCAATGCCCTTTGGAAAAGTGGTGGAGATCGCAATAAAATATAAAGACAATATTAATGCCCAGTGGAAGAGACGTGGAGGTCACAGTAGCTTAACAAGATGTTTTTAATGCCCCTTGGAAGGATGGTGAAGGTCGCAGTGGAATAAAAAGGCAATATCAAGGCCCCGTGGAAGAGAAGCGGAGGTCACAGTAGCTTAACAAGACGGTTTTAATGCCCCTTGGAAGAGCTGTGGAGTACAAATTGGTTTAACTAGATGGTTTTAATGCTCCTTGGAAGAGACGTGGAGGTCACAGTAGCTTAACAAGACGGTTTTAATGCCACTTGGAATAGTGCTGGAGGTTACAATTGATTAAAAAGACAATATCAAAGCCCCGTGGAAGAGACTTGGAGGTCAGAGTAGCTTCAGAAAATGGTTTTAATGCCCTTTGGAAGAGTGGTGGAGGTCGCAGTGGAATAAAAAGACAATATCAATGCCCCCTTGGAAGAGTGGTGGAGGTCGCAGTTGAATAAAAGGAGAATATCAATGCCCTGTGGAAGAGAATTGGACGTCTCAGTAGCTTAACGACACTGTTTTAATGCCCCTTGGAAGAGTGGTGGAGGTCGCAGTGTAATAAAAAGACAATATCAATGCCCCGTGGAAGAGACGTGGAGGTCACAGTAGCCTAACAAGATGGTTTTAATGTCCATTGGAAGAGTGGTGGAGGTCACAGTGGAATATAAAGACAATATCAATGCCACGTGGAAGAGATCTGGAGGTCACAGTAGCTTAACAAGATGGTTTTACTGCCCATTGGAAAACTGGTGGAGGTCTCTGTGGAATAAAAAGACAATATCAATGCCCGTTTAAAGAGTGGTTGAGGTAGCTGTGGAAAAAAAAGGCAATATCAATGCCCCGTGGAAGAGATGTGGAGGTCACAGTAGCTTCACAAGATGGTTTTAATGCCCCATGGAAGAGTGGTGGAGGTCGCAGTGGAATAAAAGGGCAATATCAATGCCCCGTGGAAGAGACGTGAAGGTCACAGTTGCTTAACAAGATCGTTTTAATGCCCCTTGGTACAGTGGTGGAGGTCGCAGTGGAATAAAAAGACAATATCAATGCCCCTTGGAAAAGTAGTGGAGGTCGGAGTTGAATAAAAAGACAATATCAATGCCCCATGGAAGAGTGGTGGAGGTCGCAGTTGAATAAAAAGACAATATCAATGCCCCGTGGCAGAGACGTGCAGGTCACAGAAGCTTAACAAGATCGTTTTAATGCCCCTTGGAAGAGTGGTGGAGGTCGCAGTGGAATAAAAAGACAAAATCAATGACCAGTGGTAGAGACCTGGAGGTCACAGTACCTTAACGAGACGGTGCAATGCCCCTTGGAAGAGTGGTGGAGGTCGCTGTGGAATAAAAAGACAATATCAATGACCCTTGGAAGAGTGGTGGAGGTCGCTGTGGAATAAAAAGACAAAATCAATGCCCAGTGGTAGAGACGTGCAGATCACAGTAGCTTAACAAGACGGTTTTAATGCCCCTTGGAAGTGTGGTAGAGGTCGCAGTGGAATAAAAAAACAATATTAATGCCCCTTGGTAGAGTGGTGGAGGTCGCAATGGAATTAAAAAGACAATATCAATGCCCCGTGGAAGAGACGTGGAGGTCTCAGTAGCTTAACAGGGCAGTTTTAATGCCCCTTGGAAGAGTGGTGGAAGCTGCTGTGGAATAAAAAGACAATATCATTGCCTCGTGGAAGAGACAAGGAGGTCACAGTAGCTTAACAAGACAGTTTTAAGGCCCCTTGGAAGAGCTGTGGAGTTCAGAGTGGTTTAACAAGATGGTTTCAATGCCCCGTGGAAGAGACGTGAAGGTCACAGTAGCTTAACAAGACTGTTTTAATGCCCCTTGGAAGAGTGGTGAAGGTCGCAGTGGAATAAAAAGACTTTATCAATGCCCCTTGGAAGAGTGGTGTAGGTCGCAGTGGAATTAAAAAAGAATATCGATGCCCCTTGTTAGAGTGGTGGAGGTAGCAGTGTATTAAAAATACAATATCAATGCCTCGTCGAAGAGACATGGAGGTGACAGTAGCCTAACAAGACGGTTTTAATACTCCTTGGAAGAGTGGTGGAGGTCGCTGTGGAATAAAAAGACAATAACAATGCCCCGTGGAAGAGACGTGGAGGTCACAGTAGCTTAACAAGACGGTTTTAATGCCCCTTGGAAAAGCTGTGGAGTTCAGCGTGGTTTAACAAGATGGTTTTTTTGCCCCTTGGTAAAGACGTGGAGGTAACAGAAGCTTAACAAGATGGTTTTAATGCCCTTTGGAAGAGTGGTGGAGGTCGCAGTGGAAAAAAAAGACAATATGAATGCCCTGTTGAAGAGACATGGAGGTTACAGTTGCTTAACAAGACGAATTTAATGCCCCTTGGAAGAGCTGTGGAGTTCAGAGTGATTTAACAAGACAGGTTTAATGCCCCTAAGAAGAGACGTGGAGGTCACAGTAACTTAATAAGACGGTTTTAATGCCCCTTGGAAGAGTGGTGGAGGTTAGAGTGGAATAAAAAAACAATATCAATGCCCCGTGGAAGAGACGTGGAGGTCACAGTAGCTTAACAAGACATTTTTAATGCCCCTTGGAAGAGTGGTGGAGGTCGCTGTGGAATAAAAAGTCAATATCAATGCCACGTGGAAGACATGTGGAGGTCACTGTAGCTTAACAAGACGGTTTTCATGCCCCTTGGAAGATCTATGGAGTTCAGCGTGGTTTAAAAAGATGGTTTTAATGCCCCTTGGAAGAGTCGTGGATGTCGCTGTGGAATAAAAAGACAATATCAATGCCCCTTGGAAGAGTGGTGGAGGTCACTGTGGAAAAAAGGGACAAAATCAATGCCCCGTGGTAGAGATGTGAAGATCACAGTAGCTAAACAAGACGGTTTTAATGCCTCTTGGAAGAGTGGTGGAGGTTACATTGGAATAAAAAGACAATATCAATGCCCCTTGGTAGAGTGGTGGAGGTCGCAATGCAATTAGAAAGTCAATATCAATGCCACGTGGAAGAGATGTGGAGTTCACTGTAGCTTAACAAGACGGTTTTAATGCCCCTTGGAAGAGCTGTGGAGTTCAGCGTGGTTTAACAAGATGGTTTTAATGCCTCTTTTTAAAGATATGGAGGTCATAGAAGCTTAACAAGATGGTTTTAATGCCCCTTGGAAGAGTGGTGGAGGTCGCAGTGGAATAAAAAGACAATATCAATGCCCTGTGGAAGAGACGTGGATTTGACAGTAGCTATACAAGACGAATTTAATGCCCCTTGGAAGAGCTGTGGAGTTCAGAGTGATTTAACAAGACAGGTTTAATGCCCCTAAGAAGAGACGTGGAGGTCACAGTAACTTAATAAGACGGTTTTAATGGCCCTTGGAAGAGTGGTGGTGGTTATAGTGGAATAAAAAGACAATATCAATGCCACGTGGAAGAGATGTGGAGGTCACTGTAGCTTAACAAGACGGTTTTAATGCCCCTTGGAAGATCTATGGAGTTCAGCGTGGTTTAAAAAGATGGTTTTAATGCCTCTTGGTAAAGATATGGAGGTCACAGAAGCTTAACAAGACGGTTTTAATGCCACTTGGAAGAGTGGTGGAGGTCGCAGTGGAATAAAAAGACAATATCAATGCCCTGTGGAAGAGACATGGAGGTCACAGTAGCTATACAAGACGAATTTAATGCCCCTTGGAAGAGGTGTGGAGTTCAGAGTGATTTAACAAGACAGGTTTAATGACCCTAAGAAGAGACGTGGAGGTCACAGTAACTTAACAAGATGGTTTTAATGCCCCTTGGGGGAGTGGTGGAGGTCGCAGTGGAATAAAAAAACAATATCAGTGCCCCATGGAAAAGTGGTGGAGGTCGCAGTGGAATAAAAAGACAATATCAATGCCCCGTGGAAGAGAAGTGGAGGTCACCGTAGCTTAACAAGACAGATTTAATGTTCCTTGGAAGAGCTGTGGAGTTCAGAGTGGTTTAAGAAGACAGTATTAGTGCTCCTTGGAAGAGTGGTAGAGTTTACAGTGGAATAAAAATACAATATCAGTGCCCCATGGAAAAGACGTGGAGATCATAGTAGCTTAACAAGATGGTTTTAATGCCCCTTGGAAGAGTGGTGGAGGTCGCAGTGGAATAAAAAGACAATATCAATGCCCTTTGGAAAAGTGGTGGAGATCGCAATAAAATATAAAGACAATATTAATGCCCAGTGGAAGAGACGTGGAGGTCACAGTAGCTTAACAAGATGTTTTTAATGCCCCTTGGAAGGATGGTGAAGGTCGCAGTGGAATAAAAAGGCAATATCAAGGCCCCGTGGAAGAGAAGCGGAGGTCACAGTAGCTTAACAAGACGGTTTTAATGCCCCTTGGAAGAGCTGTGGAGTACAAATTGGTTTAACTAGATGGTTTTAATGCTCCTTGGAAGAGACGTGGAGGTCACAGTAGCTTAACAAGACGGTTTTAATGCCACTTGGAATAGTGCTGGAGGTTACAATTGATTAAAAAGACAATATCAAAGCCCCGTGGAAGAGACTTGGAGGTCAGAGTAGCTTCAGAAAATGGTTTTAATGCCCTTTGGAAGAGTGGTGGAGGTCGCAGTGGAATAAAAAGACAGTATCAATGCCCCCTTGGAAGAGTGGTGGAGGTCGCAGTTGAATAAAAAGAGAATATCAATGCCCTGTGGAAGAGAATTGGACGTCTCAGTAGCTTAACGACACTGTTTTAATGCCCCTTGGAAGAGTGGTGGAGGTCGCAGTGTAATAAAAAGACAATATCAATGCCCCGTGGAAGAGACGTGGAGGTCACAGTAGCCTAACAAGATGGTTTTAATGTCCATTGGAAGAGTGGTGGAGGTCACAGTGGAATATAAAGACAATATCAATGCCACGTGGAAGAGACCTGGAGGTCACAGTAGCTTAACAAGATGGTTTTACTGCCCATTGGAAAACTGGTGGAGGTCTCTGTGGAATAAAAAGACAATATCAATGCCCGTTTAAAGAGTGGTTGAGGTAGCTGTGGAAAAAAAAGGCAATATCAATGCCCCGTGGAAGAGATGTGGAGGTCACAGTTGCTTCACAAGATGGTTTTAATGCCCCATGGAAGAGTGGTGGAGGTCGCAGTGGAATAAAAAGGCAATATCAATGCCCCGTGGAAGAGACGTGAAGGTCACAGTTGCTTAACAAGATCGTTTTAATGCCCCTTGGTACAGTGGTGGAGGTCGCAGTGGAATAAAAAGACAATATCAATGCCCCTTGGAAAAGTAGTGGAGGTCGGAGTTGAATAAAAAGACAATATGAATGCCCCATGGAAGAGTGGTGGAGGTCGCAGTTGAATAAAAAGACAATATCAATGCCCCGTGGCAGAGACGTGCAGGTCACAGAAGCTTAACAAGATCGTTTTAATGCCCCTTGGAAGAGTGGTGGAGGTCGCAGTGGAATAAAAAGACAAAATCAATGACCAGTGGTAGAGACCTGGAGGTCACAGTACCTTAACGAGACGGTGCAATGCCCCTTGGAAGAGTGGTGGAGGTCGCTGTGGAATAAAAAGACAATATCAATGACCCTTGGAAGAGTGGTGGAGGTCGCTGTGGAATAAAAAGACAAAATCAATGCCCAGTGGTAGAGACGTGCAGATCACAGTAGCTAAACAAGACGGTTTTAATGCCCCTTGGAAGTGTGGTAGAGGTCGCAGTGGAATAAAAAAACAATATTAATGCCCCTTGGTAGAGTGGTGGAGGTCGCAATGGAATTAAAAAGACAATATCAATGCCCCGTGGAAGAGACGTGGAGGTCTCAGTAGCTTAACAGGGTAGTTTTAATGCCCCTTGGAAGAGTGGTGGAAGCTGCTGTGGAATAAAAAGACAATATCATTGCCTCGTGGAAGAGACATGGAGGTCACAGTAGCTTAACAAGACAGTTTTAAGGCCCCTTGGAAGAGCTGTGGAGTTCAGAGTGGTTTAACAAGATGGTTTCAATGCCCCGTGGAAAAGACGTGAAGGTCACAGTAGCTTAACAAGACGGTTTTAATGCCCCTTGGAAGAGTGGTGAAGGTCGCAGTGGAATAAAAAGACTTTATCAATGCCCCTTGGAAGAGTGGTGTAGGTCGCAGTGGAATTAAAAAAGAATATCGATGCCCCTTGTTAGAGTGGTGGAGGTAGCAGTGTATTAAAAATACAATATCAATGCCTCGTCGAAGAGACATGGAGGTGACAGTAGCCTAACAAGACGGTTTTAATACTCCTTGGAAGAGTGGTGGAGGTCGCTGTGGAATAAAAAGACAATAACAATGCCCCGTGGAAGAGACGTGGAGGTCACAGTAGCTTAACAAGACGGTTTTAATGCCCCTTGGAAAAGCTGTGGAGTTCAGCGTGGTTTAACAAGATGGTTTTTTTGCCCCTTGGTAAAGACGTGGAGGTCACAGAAGCTTAACAAGATGGTTTTAATGCCCTTTGGAAGAGTGGTGGAGGTCGCAGTGGAAAAAAAAGACAATATGAATGCCCTGTTGAAGAGACATGGAGGTTGCAGTAGCTTAACAAGACGAATTTAATGCCCCTTGGAAGAGCTGTGGAGTTCAGAGTGATTTAACAAGACAGGTTTAATGCCCCTAAGAAGAGACGTGGAGGTCACAGTAACTTAATAAGACGGTTTTAATGCCCCTTGGAAGAGTGGTGGAGGTTAGAGTGGAATAAAAAGACAATATCAATGCCCCGTGGAAGAGACGTGGAGGTCACAGTAGCTTAACAAGACATTTTTAATGCCCCTTGGAAGAGTGGTGGAGGTCGCTGTGGAATAAAAAGTCAATATCAATGCCACGTGGAAGAGATGTGGAGGTCACTGTAGCTTAACAAGACGGTTTTAATGCCCCTTGGAAGATCTATGGAGTTCAGCGTGGTTTAAAAAGATGGTTTTAATGCCTCTTGGTAAAGATATGGAGGTCACAGATGCTTAACAAGATGGTTTTAATGCCACTTGGAAGAGTGGTGGAGGTCACAGTGGAATAAAAAGACAATATCAATGCCCTGTGGAAGAGACATGGAGGTCACAGTAGCTATACAAGACGAATTTAATGCCCCTTGGAAGACGTGTGGAGTTCAGAGTGATTTAACAAGACAGGTTTAATGACCCTAAGAAGAGACGTGGAGGTCACAGTAACTTAACAAGATGGTTTTAATGCCCCTTGGGGGAGTGGTGGAGGTCGCAGTGGAATAAAAAAACAATATCAGTGCCCCATGGAAAAGTGGTGGAGGTCGCAGTGGAATAAAAAGACAATATCAATGCCCCGTGGAAGAGAAGTGGAGGTCACCGTAGCTTAACAAGACAGATTTAATGTTCCTTGGAAGAGCTGTGGAGTTCAGAGTGGTTTAAGAAGACAGTATTAGTGCTCCTTGGAAGAGTGGTAGAGTTTACAGTGGAATAAAAATACAATATCAGTGCCCCATGGAAAAGATGTGGAGATCATAGTAGCTTAACAAGATGGTTTTAATGCCCCTTGGAAGAGTGGTGGAGGTCGCAGTGGAATAAAAAGACAATATCAATGCCCTTTGGAAAAGTGGTGGAGATCGCAATAAAATATAAAGACAATATTAATGCCCAGTGGAAGAGACGTGGAGGTCACAGTAGCTTAACAAGATGTTTTTAATGCCCCTTGGAAGGATGGTGAAGGTTGCAGTGGAATAAAAAGGCAATATCAAGGCCCCGTGGAAGAGAAGCGGAGGTCACAGTAGCTTAACAAGACGGTTTTAATGCCCCTTGGAAGAGCTGTGGAGTACAAATTGGTTTAACTAGATGGTTTTAATGCTCCTTGGAAGAGACGTGGAGGTCACAGTAGCTTAACAAGACGGTTTTAATGCCACTTGGAATAGTGCTGGAGGTTACAATTGATTAAAAAGACAATATCAAAGCCCCGTGGAAGAGACTTGGAGGTCAGAGTAGCTTCAGAAAATGGTTTTAATGCCCTTTGGAAGAGTGGTGGAGGTTGCAGTGGAATAAAAAGACAATATCAATGCCCCCTTGGAAGAGTGGTGGAGGTCGCAGTTGAATAAAAGGAGAATATCAATGCCCTGTGGAAGAGAATTGGACGTCTCAGTAGATTAACGACACTGTTTTAATGCCCCTTGGAAGAGTGGTGGAGGTCGCAGTGTAATAAAAAGACAATATCAATGCCCCGTGGAAGAGACGTGGAGGTCACAGTAGCCTAACAAGATGGTTTTAATGTCCATTGGAAGAGTGGTGGAGGTCACAGTGGAATATAAAGACAATATCAATGCCACGTGGAAGAGACCTGGAGGTCACAGTAGCTTAACAAGATGGTTTTACTGCCCATTGGAAAACTGGTGGAGGTCTCTGTGGAATAAAAAGACAATATCAATGCCCGTTTAAAGAGTGGTTGAGGTAGCTGTGGAAAAAAAAGGCAATATCAATGCCCCGTGGAAGAGATGTGGAGGTCACAGTAGCTTCACAAGATGGTTTTAATGCCCCATGGAAGAGTGGTGGAGGTCGCAGTGGAATAAAAAGGCAATATCAATGCCCCGTGGAAGAGACGTGAAGGTCACAGTTGCTTAACAAGATCGTTTTAATGCCCCTTGGTACAGTGGTGGAGGTCGCAGTGGAATAAAAAGACATTATCAATGCCCCTTGGAAAAGTAGTGGAGGTCGGAGTTGAATAAAAAGACAATATGAATGCCCCATGGAAGAGTGGTGGAGGTCGCAGTTGAATAAAAAGACAATATCAATGCCCCGTGGCAGAGACGTGCAGGTCACAGAAGCTTAACAAGATCGTTTTAATGCCCCTTGGAAGAGTGGTGGAGGTCGCAGTGGAATAAAAAGACAAAATCAATGACCAGTGGTAGAGACCTGGAGGTCACAGTACCTTAACGAGACGGTGCAATGCCCCTTGGAAGAGTGGTGGAGGTCGCTGTGGAATAAAAAGACAATATCAATGACCCTTGGAAGAGTGGTGGAGGTCGCTGTGGAATAAAAAGACAAAATCAATGCCCAGTGGTAGAGACGTGCAGATCACAGTAGCTAAACAAGACGGTTTTAATGCCCCTTGGAAGTGTGGTAGAGGTCGCAGTGGAATAAAAAAACAATATTAATGCCCCTTGGTAGAGTGGTGGAGGTCGCAATGGAATTAAAAAGACAATATCAATGCCCCGTGGAAGAGACGTGGAGGTCTCAGTAGCTTAACAGGGTAGTTTTAATGCCCCTTGGAAGAGTGGTGGAAGCTGCTGTGGAATAAAAAGACAATATCATTGCCTCGTGGAAGAGACATGGAGGTCACAGTAGCTTAACAAGACAGTTTTAAGGCCCCTTGGAAGAGCTGTGGAGTTCAGAGTGGTTTAACAAGATGGTTTCAATGCCCCGTGGAAGAGACGTGAAGGTCACAGTAGCTTAACAAGACGGTTTTAATGCCCCTTGGAAGAGTGGTGAAGGTCGCAGTGGAATAAAAAGACTTTATCAATGCCCCTTGGAAGAGTGGTGTAGGTCGCAGTGGAATTAAAAAAGAATATCGATGCCCCTTGTTAGAGTGGTGGAGGTAGCAGTGTATTAAAAATACAATATCAATGCCTCGTCGAAGAGACATGGAGGTGACAGTAGCCTAACAAGACGGTTTTAATACTCCTTGGAAGAGTGGTGGAGGTCGCTGTGGAATAAAAAGACAATAACAATGCCCCGTGGAAGAGACGTGGAGGTCACAGTAGCTTAACAAGACGGTTTTAATGCCCCTTGGAAAAGCTGTGGAGTTCAGCGTGGTTTAACAAGATGGTTTTTTTGCCCCTTGGTAAAGACGTGGAGGTCACAGAAGCTTAACAAGATGGTTTTAATGCCCTTTGGAAGAGTGGTGGAGGTCGCAGTGGAAAAAAAAGACAATATGAATGCCCTGTTGAAGAGACATGGAGGTTACAGTAGCTTAACAAGACGAATTTAATGCCCCTTGGAAGAGCTGTGGAGTTCAGAGTGATTTAACAAGACAGGTTTAATGCCCCTAAGAAGAGACGTGGAGGTCACAGTAACTTAATAAGACGGTTTTAATGCCCCTTGGAAGAGTGGTGGAGGTTAGAGTGGAATAAAAAGACAATATCAATGCCCCGTGGAAGAGACGTGGAGGTCACAGTAGCTTAACAAGACATTTTTAATGCCCCTTGGAAGAGTGGTGGAGGTCGCTGTGGAATAAAAAGTCAATATCAATGCCACGTGGAAGAGATGTGGAGGTCACTGTAGCTTAATAAGACGGTTTTAATGCCCCTTGGAAGATCTATGGAGTTCAGCGTGGTTTAAAAAGATGGTTTTAATGCCTCTTGGTAAAGATATGGAGGTCACAGATGCTTAACAAGATAGTTTTAATGCCACTTGGAAGAGTGGTGGAGGTCACAGTGGAATAAAAAGACAATATCAATGCCCTGTGGAAGAGACATGGAGGTCACAGTAGCTATACAAGATGAATTTAATGCCCCTTGGAAGACGTGTGGAGTTCAGAGTGATTTAACAAGACAGGTTTAATGACCCTAAGAAGAGACGTGGAGGTCACAGTAACTTAACAAGATGGTTTTAATGCCCCTTGGGGGAGTGGTGGAGGTCGCAGTGGAATAAAAAAACAATATCAGTGCCCCATGGAAAAGTGGTGGAGGTCGCAGTGGAATAAAAAGACAATATCAATGCCCCGTGGAAGAGAAGTGGAGGTCACCGTAGCTTAACAAGACAGATTTAATGTTCCTTGGAAGAGCTGTGGAGTTCAGAGTGGTTTAAGAAGACAGTATTAGTGCTCCTTGGAAGAGTGGTAGAGTTTACAGTGGAATAAAAATACAATATCAGTGCCCCATGGAAAAGACGTGGAGATCATAGTAGCTTAACAAGATGGTTTTAATGCCCCTTGGAAGAGTGGTGGAGGTCGCAGTGGAATAAAAAGACAATATCAATGCCCTTTGGAAAAGTGGTGGAGATCGCAATAAAATATAAAGACAATATTAATGCCCAGTGGAAGAGACGTGGAGGTCACAGTAGCTTAACAAGATGTTTTTAATGCCCCTTGGAAGGATGGTGAAGGTTGCAGTGGAATAAAAAGGCAATATCAAGGCCCCGTGGAAGAGAAGCGGAGGTCACAGTAGCTTAACAAGACGGTTTTAATGCCCCTTGGAAGAGCTGTGGAGTACAAATTGGTTTAACTAGATGGTTTTAATGCTCCTTGGAAGAGACGTGGAGGTCACAGTAGCTTAACAAGACGGTTTTAATGCCACTTGGAATAGTGCTGGAGGTTACAATTGATTAAAAAGACAATATCAAAGCCCCGTGGAAGAGACTTGGAGGTCAGAGTAGCTTCAGAAAATGGTTTTAATGCCCTTTGGAAGAGTGGTGGAGGTCGCAGTGGAATAAAAAGACAATATCAATGCCCCCTTGGAAGAGTGGTGGAGGTCGCAGTTGAATAAAAGGAGAATATCAATGCCCTGTGGAAGAGAATTGGACGTCTCAGTAGCTTAACGACACTGTTTTAATGCCCCTTGGAAGAGTGGTGGAGGTCGCAGTGTAATAAAAAGACAATATCAATGCCCCGTGGAAGAGACGTGGAGGTCACAGTAGCCTAACAAGATGGTTTTAATGTCCATTGGAAGAGTGGTGGAGGTCACAGTGGAATATAAAGACAATATCAATGCCACGTGGAAGAGACCTGGAGGTCACAGTAGCTTAACAAGATGGTTTTACTGCCCATTGGAAAACTGGTGGAGGTCTCTGTGGAATAAAAAGACAATATCAATGCCCGTTTAAAGAGTGGTTGAGGTAGCTGTGGAAAAAAAAGGCAATATCAATGCCCCGTGGAAGAGATGTGGAGGTCACAGTAGCTTCACAAGATGGTTTTAATGCCCCATGGAAGAGTGGTGGAGGTCGCAGAGGAATAAAAAGGCAATATCAATGCCCCGTGGAAGAGACGTGAAGGTCACAGTTGCTTAACAAGATCGTTTTAATGCCCCTTGGTACAGTGGTGGAGGTCGCAGTGGAATAAAAAGACAATATCAATGCCCCTTGGAAAAGTAGTGGAGGTCGGAGTTGAATAAAAAGACAATATCAATGCCCCATGGAAGAGTGGTGGAGGTCGCAGTTGAATAAAAAGACAATATCAATGCCCCGTGGCAGAGACGTGCAGGTCACAGAAGCTTAACAAGATCGTTTTAATGCCCCTTGGAAGAGTGGTGGAGGTCGCAGTGGAATAAAAAGACAAAATCAATGACCAGTGGTAGAGACCTGGAGGTCACAGTACCTTAACGAGACGGTGCAATGCCCCTTGGAAGAGTGGTGGAGGTCGCTGTGGAATAAAAAGACAATATCAATGACCCTTGGAAGAGTGGTGGAGGTCGCTGTGGAATAAAAAGACAAAATCAATGCCCAGTGGTAGAGACGTGCAGATCACAGTAGCTTAACAAGACGGTTTTAATGCCCCTTGGAAGTGTGGTAGAGGTCGCAGTGGAATAAAAAAACAATATTAATGCCCCTTGGTAGAGTGGTGGAGGTCGCAATGGAATTAAAAAGACAATATCAATGCCCCGTGGAAGAGACGTGGAGGTCTCAGTAGCTTAACAGGGCAGTTTTAATGCCCCTTGGAAGAGTGGTGGAAGCTGCTGTGGAATAAAAAGACAATATCATTGCCTCATGGAAGAGACATGGAGGTCACAGTAGCTTAACAAGACAGTTTTAAGGCCCCTTGGAAGAGCTGTGGAGTTCAGAGTGGTTTAACAAGATGGTTTCAATGCCCCGTGGAAGAGACGTGAAGGTCACAGTAGCTTAACAAGACGGTTTTAATGCCCCTTGGAAGAGTGGTGAAGGTCGCAGTGGAATAAAAAGACTTTATCAATGCCCCTTGGAAGAGTGGTGGAGGTCGCAGTGGAATTAAAAAAGAATATCGATGCCCCTTGTTAGAGTGGTGGAGGTAGCAGTGTATTAAAAATACAATATCAATGCCTCGTCGAAGAGACATGGAGGTGACAGTAGCCTAACAAGACGGTTTTAATACTCCTTGCAAGAGTGGTGGAGGTCGCTGTGGAATAAAAAGACAATAACAATGCCCCGTGGAAGAGACGTGGAGGTCACAGTAGCTTAACAAGACGGTTTTAATGCCCCTTGGAAAAGCTGTGGAGTTCAGCGTGGTTTAACAAGATGGTTTTTTTGCCCCTTGGTAAAGACGTTGAGGTCACAGAAGCTTAACAAGATGGTTTTAATGCCCTTTGGAAGAGTGGTGGAGGTCGCAGTGGAAAAAAAAGACAATATGAATGCCCTGTTGAAGAGACATGGAGGTTACAGTAGCTTAACAAGACGAATTTAATGCCCCTTGGAAGAGCTGTGGAGTTCAGAGTGATTTAACAAGACAGGTTTAATGCCCCTAAGAAGAGACGTGGAGGTCACAGTAACTTAATAAGACGGTTTTAATGCCCCTTGGAAGAGTGGTGGAGGTTAGAGTGGAATAAAAAGACAATATCAATGCCCCGTGGAAGAGACGTGGAGGTCACAGTAGCTTAACAAGACATTTTTAATGCCCCTTGGAAGAGTGGTGGAGGTCGCTGTGGAATAAAAAGTCAATATCAATGCCACGTGGAAGAGATGTGGAGGTCACTGTAGCTTAACAAGACGGTTTTCATGCCCCTTGGAAGATCTATGGAGTTCAGCGTGGTTTAAAAAGATGGTTTTAATGCCTCTTGGTAAAGATATGGAGGTCACAGAAGCTTAACAAGATGGTTTTAATGCCACTTGGAAGAGTGGTGGAGGTCGCAGTGGAATAAAAAGACAATATCAATGCCCTGTGGAAGAGACATGGAGGTCACAGTAGCTATACAAGACGAATTTTATGCCCCTTGGAAGAGGTGTGGAGTTCAGAGTGATTTAACAAAACAGGTTTAATGACCCTAAGAAGAGACGTGGAGGTCACAGTAACTTAACAAGATGGTTTTAATGCCCCTTGGGGGAGTGGTGGAGGTCGCAGTGGAATAAAAAAACAATATCAATGCCCCATGGAAAAGTGGTGGAGATCGCAGTGGAATAAAAAGACAATATCAATGCCCCGTGGAAGAGAAGTGGAGGTCACCGTAGCTTAACAAGACAGATTTAATGTTCCTTGGAAGAGCTGTGGAGTTCAGAGTGGTTTAAGAAGACAGTATTAGTGCTCCTTGGAAGAGTGGTAGAGTTTACAGTGGAATAAAAATACAATATCAGTGCCCCATGGAAAAGACGTGGAGATCATAGTAGCTTAACAAGATGGTTTTAATGCCCCTTGGAAGAGTGGTGGAGGTCGCAGTGGAATAAAAAGACAATATCAATGCCCTTTGGAAAAGTGGTGGAGATCGCAATAAAATATAAAGACAATATTAATGCCCAGTGGAAGAGACGTGGAGGTCACAGTAGCTTAACAAGATGTTTTTAATGCCCCTTGGAAGGATGGTGAAGGTCGCAGTGGAATAAAAAGGCAATATCAAGGCCCCGTGGAAGAGAAGCGGAGGTCACAGTAGCTTAACAAGACGGTTTTAATGCCCCTTGGAAGAGCTGTGGAGTACAAATTGGTTTAACTAGATGGTTTTAATGCTCCTTGGAAGAGACGTGGAGGTCACAGTAGCTTAACAAGACGGTTTTAATGCCACTTGGAATAGTGCTGGAGGTTACAATTGATTAAAAAGACAATATCAAAGCCCCGTGGAAGAGACTTGGAGGTCAGAGTAGCTTCAGAAAATGGTTTTAATGCCCTTTGGAAGAGTGGTGGAGGTCGCAGTGGAATAAAAAGACAATATCAATGCCCTCTTGGAAGAGTGGTGGAGGTCGCAGTTGAATAAAAAGAGAATATCAATGCCCTGTGGAAGAGAATTGGACGTCTCAGTAGCTTAACGACACTGTTTTAATGCCCCTTGGAAGAGTGGTGGAGGTCGCAGTGTAATAAAAAGACAATATCAATGCCCCGTGGAAGAGACGTGGAGGTCACAGTACCCTAACAAGATTGTTTTAATGTCCATTGGAAGAGTGGTGGAGGTCACAGTGGAATATAAAGACAATATCAATGCCACGTGGAAGAGACCTGGAGGTCACAGTAGCTTAACAAGATGGTTTTACTGCCCATTGGAAAACTGGTGGAGGTCTCTGTGGAATAAAAAGACAATATCAATGCCCGTTTAAAGAGTGGTTGAGGTAGCTGTGGAAAAAAAAGGCAATATCAATGCCCCGTGGAAGAGATGTGGAGGTCACAGTAGCTTCACAAGATGGTTTTAATGCCCCATGGAAGAGTGGTGGAGGTCCCAGTGGAATAAAAAGGCAATATCAATGCCCCGTGGAAGAAACGTGAAGGTCACAGTTGCTTAACAAGATCGTTTTAATGCCCCTTGGTACAGTGGTGGAGGTCGCAATGGAATAAAAAGACAATATCAATGCCCCTTGGAAAAGTAGTGGAGGTCGGAGTTGAATAAAAAGACAATATCAATGCCCCATGGAAGAGTGGTGGAGTTCGCAGTTGAATAAAAAGACAATATCAATGCCCCGTGGCAGAGACGTGCAGGTCACAGAAGCTTAACAAAATCGTTTTAATGCCCCTTGGAAGAGTGGTGGAGGTCGCAGTGGAATAAAAAGACAAAATCAATGACCAGTGGTAGAGACATGGAGGTCACAGTACCTTAACGAGACAGTGCAATGCCCCTTGGAAGAGTGGTGGAGGTCGCTGTGGAATAAAAAGACAATACCAATGACCCTTGGAAGAGTGGTGGAGGTCGCTGTGGAATAAAAAGACAAAATCAATGCCCAGTGGTAGAGACGTGCAGATCACAGTAGCTTAACAAGACGGTTTTAATGCCCCTTGGAAGTGTGGTAGAGGTCGCAGTGGAATAAAAAGACAATATTAATGCCCCTTGGTAGAGTGGTGGAGGTCGCAATGGAATTAAAAAGACAATATCAATGCCCCGTGGAAGAGACGTGGAGGTCTCAGTAGCTTAACAAGACAGTTTTAATGCACCTTGGAAGAGTGGTGGAAGCTGCTGTGGAATAAAAAGACAATATCATTGCCCCGTGTAAGAGACACGGAGGTCACAGTAGCTTAACAAGACAGTTTTAAGGCCCCTTGGAAGAGCTGTGGAATTCAGAGTGGTTTAACAAGATGGTTTCAATGCCCCGTGGAAGAGACGTGAAGGTCACAGTAGCTTAACAACACGATTTTAATGTCCCTTGGAAGACTGGTGGAGGTCGCAGTGGAATAAAAAGACTTTATCAATTCCCCTTGGAAGAGTGGTGGAGGTCGCAGTGGAATAAAAAAAGAATATCGATGCCCCTTGGAAGAGTGGTGGAGGTAGCAGTGTATTTAAAATACAATATCAATGCCTCGTGGAAGAGACATGGAGGTGACAGTAGCCTAGCAAGACGGTTTAAATACTCCTTGGAAGAGTGGTGGAGGTCGCTGTGGAATAAAAAGACAATAACAATGCCCCGTGGAAGAGATGTGGAGGTCACAGTAGCTTAACAAGACGGTTTTAATGCCCCTTGGAAAAGCTGTGGAGTTCAGCGTGGTTTAACAAGATGGTTTTTTTGCCCCTTGGTAAAGACGTGGAGGTCACAGAAGCTTAACAAGATGGTTTTAATGCCCTTTGGAAGAGTGGTGGAGGTCGCAGTGGAAAAAAAAGACAATATGAATGCCCTGTTGAAGAGATATGGAGGTTACAGTAGCTTAACAAGACGGTTTTATTGTCCCTTGGAGGAGTAGTGGAGGTCGCAGTGGAATAAAAAGACAATATCAATGCCTTGTGGAAGAGACGTGGAGGTCACAGGAGCTATACAAGACGAATTTAATGCCCCTTGGAAGAGTTGTAGTTCAGAGTGATTTAGCATGACAGGTTTAATGCCCATAAGAAAAGACGTGGAGGTCACAGAAGCTTAACAACACGGTTCTAATGCCCCTTTGGAGAGTGGTGGAGGTCGCAGTGGAATAAAAAGACAATATCAATGACCCATGGAAAAGTGGTGGAGGTTGCAGTGGAATAAAAAGACAATATTAATGCCCCTTGGAAGAGTGGTGGAGGTCGCAGTGGAATAAAAAGACAATATCAATGCCCCTTGGAAGAGACATGGAGGTCACCGTAGTTTAACAAGACAGTTTTAATGCCCCTTGGAAGCGCTGTGGAGTTCAGAGTGGTTTATCAACATAATTTTAATGCCCCTTGGAAGAGACGTGTAGGTCACAGTAGCTTAACAAGATGGTTTTAGTGCCCCTTGGAATAGTGGTGGAGGTTACAGTGGAATAAAAATACCATATCAATGCCCCTTGGAAGAGGTGGAGATCACAGTAGCTTAACAAGTTGGTTTTAATGCCCCTTGGAAGAGTGGTGGATGTCGCAGTGGAATAAAAAGCCAATATCAATGCCCCTTGGAAGAGTGATGGAGGTCGCAAAAAAATATAAAGACAATATTAATGCCCAGTGGAAGAGACGTGGAGGTCACAGTAGCTTAACAAGATGTTTTTAATGCCCCTTGGAAGGGTGGTGAAGGTCGCAGTGGAATAAAAAGACAATATCAATGCCCCGTGGAAGAGAAGCGGAGGTCCCAGTAGCTTAAGAAAATGGTTTCAATGCCCCTTGGAAGAGTGGTGAAGGTCGCAGTCGCATAAAAAGATAATATCAATGCCCTATGGAAGAGTGGTGGAGGTCGCAGTGGAATAAAAAGACAATATCGATGTCCTGTAGAAGAGAATTGGAGGTCTCAGTAGCTTAATAACACCGTTTTAATGCCCCTTGGAAGAGTTTGTGGAGGTCGCAGTTGAATAAAAAGACACTATCAATGCCCCTTGAAAGAGTGATGGAGGTCACAGTGGAATAAAAAGACAATATCAATGCCCCGTGGAAGAGAAGTGGAGATCACAGTAGCCTAACAAGATGGTGTTAATGCCCCTTGGAAGAGTGGTTAAGGTTGCAGTGCAATAAAAAGACAATATCAATGCCCTGTGGAAAATAAGTGGAGGTCACAGTAGCTTAAGAAGACGGCTTTAATGCCCCTTGGAAGTGACTTGGAGGTCACAGTAGCTTAACACGATGGTTTTAATGCCCCTTGTAAGAGTGGTGGAGGTCGCAGTGCAATAAAAAGTTAATATCAATGACCCCTTGGAAGAATGGTGGCGGTCGCAGTGGAATAAAAATACAATATCAATGCCCTATGGAAGAGTGTTGGAAGTCGCAGTGGAATAAAAATACAATAATAATGCCCCTTGGAAGAGACTTGGAGTTCACAGTAGCTTAACAAGACCGTTTTAATGCCCCTTGGAAGAGCGGTGGAGGTCGCAGACAAATAAAAAGACAATATCAATGCCCCGTGGAAGAGACGTGGAGGTCACAGTTGCCTAACAAGATGGTTTTAGTGCCCATTGGAAGAGTGGTGGAGGTCTCTGTGGAATAAAAAGAGAATATCAATGCCCCTTGGAAGAGTGGTGAAGGTCGCTGTGGAAAAAAAAGACAATATCAATGCCCCGTGGAAGAGACGTGAAAGTCACAGTAGCTTAACAAGCCGGTTTTAATGCCCCTTGGAAGAGTGGTGGATGTTACAGTAGAATAAAAAGACAATGTCAATGCCCCGTGGAAGAGACGTGGAGATAGTAGCTTAACAAGGCGGTTATAATGCCCTTTGGAAGAGTGGTGGAGGTTGCAGTGGATTAAAAAGAAAATATCAATGCCCCGTGGAAGAGATGTGGAGACAGTAGCTTAACAAGACGGTTTTAATGCCCCTTGGAGAAGTGGTGGAGGTCTCAGAGGAATAAAAAGACAATATCAATAGAGATGACCGGTGTTCGACTAGAAATGTTCGCCAATCTCAAATTCGAGCTGTTTTGGGCGGTGTTCGAGTCGTTCGACGAACGCGAACGATTTGCAAAAAATTCGGCTGTTCGAGGTTATGTTCGATAACTGTTTGTGCACCGAAAGCGTGTCCTGAATGTATGGCGCTATTTAGAGCACCAATCATGCAGGGATTGTCTGCCACTCACTGTAATGCCACAGCCATGGTGGTTGTGGCATTACAGTGGTTGCCCAAATCGATGGGAACAGTGATCACAGTGAAACACGAAAAGCCGGCAATTCAGCAGCGGCATACACCGGTACCAGACAATTTAGAACCGAAAGAATAGAATATCACACATAGATTAGATAGATAGAAACATATCAGTCAAATATATAAGAAGTACAGTGACAGTGTTGGTTACTGTACTTGTCATTTAGTGTAAAGGATTTATTAAAAAAAATATTAGTGTTTTCATGCACCGTCTCTTTAAAAAAGCCGGCCGGCAATTCAGCATCGGTACCCGACAATTTATAACAGAAAGAATAGAGCATTACACATAGATTAGATAGATAGAAACATGTCAGTCACATATATAAGAAGTATAGTGATAGTGTTGATTACTGTACTTGTCATTTAGTGTTAAAATAAAGGATTTATTAAGATTTATTAAAAAAAAAATTGGCGTGGGGTTCCGCGTAATTTTAGTCTCTAGCGGAGGTTAAGCAGACGGCTGGGGCAGATGTTTGAAGCCTGGGAAGGGGGTAATACCCGGCTCATCTGGATGCCGTCACAGCCAGACACTGCAGAGCGCAAGCATGCCTGCACTTCTCAGTGTATGCCGCATGGCAAGCTGGATGGCAGCATTCTGCTGCGGTCCAGCCTGTCATGTGAATGTAGCAGAGCTGAAGCTGTCGTGGGAACCATGGAAAGGCAAGGATGATGTTGCTTTATTATTTTACTTTTATTGCAGGAGATGGTTGGCTTCAGCTGGAATGGGCGTGATGGTAAGTATGGTTTAATTTAGAACAATAAAGAATTGTTTGTTTATTTCAATTAAAGGACTTTATTCTGGGTGTTTGTGTTTTTTTGTAACTTTGACTATGGGGTTAGTAATGGGGGTGTCTTATAGACGCCTCTCCATTACTAACCTGGGCTTGATGTCAGCTGGCATTATAAGCTGACATCAACCCCAACCCTATTACCCCACTGCCACCGCTACAGGGCAGTGGGAAGAGCGAGGCTAAGTGCCAGAATTGGCGCATTCTATGGATGCGCCATTTCTGGGGCGGCTGACGGCTGGTGTTTCTAGACTGGGAGGGGGCCAATATTCATGGCACCCTTCCTGGGCTATTAATATCATCCCCAGCAGTCTGCCTAGTCTTTGCTAGCTATTAAAATAGGGGGGACCCCACATAATTTTTTTTGGGGTCCCCCATTTTAATAGCTAGTAAAGGCTAGGTATTCAGCTGGGGGCTGATATTAGTAGCCTGGGAAGCTCCGTGGGTATTACCCCCTTCCCAGGCTTCAAACATCTGCCCCAGCCGTCTGCTTAACCTACGCTAGAGACTAAAATTACGGGGAACCCCACGCCAATTTTTTTTTTAATAAGTCCTTTATTTTAACACTAAATGACAAGTACAGTAATCAACACTATCACTGTACTTCTTATATATGTGACTGACATGTTTCTATCTATCTAATCTATGTGTGATGCTCTATTCTTTCTGTTATAAATTGTCGGGTACCGATGCTAAATTGCCGGCCGGCTTTTTTAAAGAGACGGTGCATGAAAACACTAATATTTTTTTTAATAAATCTTTTAACACTAAATGACAAGTACAGTAACCAACACTGTCACTGTACTTCTTATATATGTGACTGACATGTTTCTATCTATCTAATCTATGTGTGATGCTCTATTCCTTCTTGTTTAAATTGTCTGGTACCAGTGTATGCCACTGCTGAATTGCCGGCCGGCTTTTTTAAAGAGAGTTTCTTCTGAGCAGTTTGTAAGCTTTTGGACACCTTTGAAGGTGTTTTGTATGTGTTTCTATGTGTTTTTGTTTGCCTGCCATTAGTTTTAACGGTGTTCGACGGTGTTCGACGAACAGTTCCTCGAACATCCCGGTGTTCGACGAACCGAACCGAACCCGAACACTACGGGGGTGGCTCAACAGTAAACATCAATTCCCTTTGGGAGAGTGGTGGACGTCGCAATGGAATAAAAAGACAATATCAATGCCCCGTGGAAGAGACGTGGAGGTCACAGTAGCTTAACGAGACGGTTTTCATGCCTCTTGGAAAAGTGGTGGAGGTCGCTGTGGAATAAAAAGACAATATCAATTACCCGTGGAAGAGACGTGGAGGTCATAGTAGCTTAACAAGACGGTTTTAATGCCCTTTGGAAGAGCTGAGGAGTAAAGATTGGTTTAAAAAGATGGTTTTAATGCCCCTTGGTAGAGACGTGGAGGTCACAGTAGCTTAACAAGACGGTTTTAATGCCCCTTGGAAGAGTGATGGAGGATACAGTTGAATAAAAAGACAATATCAATGCCCCGTGGAAGAGACTTGGAGGTCACAGTAGTTTGTCAAAATGGTTTTAATGCCCCTTGGAAGAGTGGTGGAGGTCGCAGTGGAATAAAAAGACAATATCAATGCCCTGTGGAAGAGAGGTGGAGGTCGCAGTGGAATAAAAAGACAATATCAATGCCCCGTAGAAGAGAATTGAAGGTCTCAGTAGCTTAACAACATTGTTTTAATGCCCATTGGAAAATGGTGGAGGTCTCTGTGGAATAAAAAGACAATATCAATGCCCCTTGGAAGAGTGGTTGAGGTCTCTGTGGAAAAAAAAGACAATATCAATGCCCCGTGGAAGAGACGTGGAGTTCACAGTAGCTTAAAAAGCCGGTTTGAATGCCCCTTGGAAGAATGGTGGAGGTTACAGTGGAATAAAAAGACAATATCAATGCCCCGTGGATAAGACGTGGAGATAGTAGCTTAACAAGATGGTTTTAATGCCCTTGGAGGAGTGGTGGAGGTCGATGTGGAATAAAAAGACAATATCAATGCCCCATGGAAGAGACGTGGAGGTCACAGTAGCTTAACAAGACAGTTTTACTGCCCTTTGGAAGAGGTGTGGAGTTAAGAGTGGTTTAACAAGATGGTTTTAATGTCCCGTGGAAGAGAAGTGGAGGTCACAATAGCTTAACAAGTTGGTTTTAATGCCACTTGGAAGAGTGGTGGAGGTTACAGTGGAATAAAAATACAATAACAATGCCCCGTGGAAGAGACGTGGTGGTCACAGTAACTTAACAAGACGGTTTTGATGCCCCTTTGAAGGGTGGTGGAGGTCACAGTGGAATAAAAAGACAATATCAATGCCCCTTGGAAGAGACGTGGAGGTCAAAGTTGCTTAACAAGACGGTTTAATGCCCCTTGGAAGAGTGGAGAATGTCGCTGTGGAATAAATTGACAATGTCAATGCCCCGGGGAAGAGACGTGGAGTTTACAGTAGCTTAAAAAGATGGTTTTAATGCCACTTGGAAGAATGGTTGAGGTCGCATTGGTATAAACAGACAATATCAATGCCCCGTGAAAGAGACATCGATGTCACAGTAGCTTAAAAACACGGTTTTAATGCCCCTTGGAAGAGGGGTGGATGTCTTTGTGGAATAAATAGACAATATCATTGCCCCGTGGAAAAGACGTGGAGGTCACAGTGGCTTAACAAGACGGTTTTAATGCCCCTTGGAAGAGCTGTGGAGTTCACAGTGGTTTAACAAGATGGTTTTAATGCCCCTTAGAAGAGACGTGAAGGTCACAGTAGCTTAACAAGACGATTTTAATGCCCCTTGGTAGAGTGGTGGAGGTCGCAGTGGAATAAAAAGACAATATCAATGCCCTGTGGAAGAGACGTGGTGGTCACAGTAGCTTAACAAGATGGTTTTTAATGCCCCTTCGTAGAGTACTGGAGGTAGCTGTGGTATAAAAAGACAATATCAATGCCCTGTGGAAGAGACGTGGTGGTCACAGTAGCTTAACAAGACGGTTTTAATGCCCCTTGACGGAGTGGTGGAGTTCACAGTGAAATGAAGAGACAATATCAATGCCCGTTGGAAAAGAGGTGGAGGTCAAAGTGTAATAAAAAGACGATATCACTGCCGCTAGGAAGAGTGGTAGAGGACACAGTGGAATAAAAAGACAATATCAATGCCCCTTGGAAGAGTGGTGGAGGTCGCAGTGGAATTAAAAGACAATATCAATGCCCCGTGGAAGAGACGTGGAGTTCACAGTAGCGTAACAAGACGGTTTTAATGCCCCTTGAAGAGTGGCGGAAGTCGCTGTGGAATAAAAAGACAATATCAATGCACCATGGAATATACGTGGAGGTCACCGTAGCTTAACAAGACGGTTTTAATGCCCCTTGGAAGAGCGGTGGAGTTCAGAGTGGTTTAACAAGACGGTTTAAATGCCCCTTGGGAGAGTGGTGGAGGTTACAGTGGAATAAAAAGACAAAATCAATGCCCCTTGGAAGAGTGGTGGAGGTCGCAATGGAATATAAAGAGAATATTAATGCCCCGTGGAAGAGACAAGAAGATCACAGTAACTTAACATTGTGGTTTTAATGCCCCTTGGAAGAGTGGTGGAGGTCGCAGTGGAATAAAAAGACAATATCAATGCCCCGTGGAAGAGACATGGAGGTCACAGTAGCTTAACAAAACGGTTTTACTGCCCCTTGGAAGAGTGATGGAGGTCGCTGTGGAATAAAAAGACAATATCAATGCCCCGTGGATAAGACGTGGAGATAGTAGCTTAACAAGATGGTTTTAATGCCCTTGGAGGAGTGGTGGAGGTCGATGTGGAATAAAAAGACAATATCAATGCCCCATGGAAGAGACGTGGAGGTCACAGTAGCTTAACAAGACAGTTTTACTGCCCTTTGGAAGAGGTGTGGAGTTAAGAGTGGTTTAACAAGATGGTTTTAATGTCCCGTGGAAGAGAAGTGGAGGTCACAATAGCTTAACAAGTTGGTTTTAATGCCACTTGGAAGAGTGGTGGAGGTTACAGTGGAATAAAAATACAATAACAATGCCCCGTGGAAGAGACGTGGTGGTCACAGTAACTTAACAAGACGGTTTTGATGCCCCTTTGAAGGGTGGTGGAGGTCACAGTGGAATAAAAAGACAATATCAATGCCCCTTGGAAGAGACGTGGAGGTCAAAGTTGCTTAACAAGACGGTTTAATGCCGCTTGGAAGAGTGGAGAATGTCGCTGTGGAATAAATTGACAATGTCAATGCCCCGGGGAAGAGACGTGGAGTTTACAGTAGCTTAAAAAGATGGTTTTAATGCCACTTGGAAGAATGGTTGAGGTCGCATTGGTATAAACAGACAATATCAATGCCCCGTGAAAGAGACATCGATGTCACAGTAGCTTAAAAACACGGTTTTAATGCCCCTTGGAAGAGGGGTGGATGTCTTTGTGGAATAAATAGACAATATCATTGCCCCGTGGAAAAGACGTGGAGGTCACAGTGGCTTAACAAGACGGTTTTAATGCCCCTTGGAAGAGCTGTGGAGTTCACAGTGGTTTAACAAGATGGTTTTAATGCCCCTTAGAAGAGACGTGAAGGTCACAGTAGCTTAACAAGACGATTTTAATGCCCCTTGGTAGAGTGGTGGAGGTCGCAGTGGAATAAAAAGACAATATCAATGCCCTGTGGAAGAGACGTGGTGGTCACAGTAGCTTAACAAGATGGTTTTTAATGCCCCTTCGTAGAGTACTGGAGGTAGCTGTGGTATAAAAAGACAATATCAATGCCCTGTGGAAGAGACGTGGTGGTCACAGTAGCTTAACAAGACGGTTTTAATGCCCCTTGACGGAGTGGTGGAGTTCACAGTGAAATGAAGAGACAATATCAATGCCCGTTGGAAAAGAGGTGGAGGTCAAAGTGTAATAAAAAGACAATATCACTGCCGCTAGGAAGAGTGGTGGAGGACACAGTGGAATAAAAAGACAATATCAATGCCCCTTGGAAGAGTGGTGGAGGTCGCAGTGGAATTAAAAGACAATATCAATGCCCTGTGGAAGAGACGTGGAGTTCACAGTAGCGTAACAAGACGGTTTTAATGCCCCTTGAAGAGTGGCGGAAGTCGCTGTGGAATAAAAAGACAATATCAATGCACCATGGAAGATACGTGGAGGTCACCGTAGCTTAACAAGACGGTTTTAATGCCCCTTGGAAGAGCGGTGGAGTTCAGAGTGGTTTAACAAGACGGTTTTAATGCCCCTTGGGAGAGTGGTGGAGGTTACAGTGGAATAAAAAGACAAAATCAATGCCCCTTGGAAGAGTGGTGGAGGTCGCAATGGAATATAAAGAGAATATTAATGCCCCGTGGAAGAGACAAGAAGATCACAGTAACTTAACATTGTGGTTTTAATGCCCCTTGGAAGAGTGGTGGAGGTCGCAGTGGAATAAAAAGACAATATCAATGCCCCGTGGAAGAGACGTGGAGGTCACAGTAGCTTAACAAAACGGTTTTACTGCCCCTTGGAAGAGTGATGGAGGTCGCTGTGGAATAAAAAGACAATATCAATGCCCCGTGGAATAAACGTGGAGGTCACAGTAGCTTATCTAGAAAAATGTTATGCCCCTTGGAAGAGTTGTGGAGTTCAGAGTATTTTAACAAGACGGTTTTAATGCCCCTTGGAAGAGTGGTGGAGGTAGCAGTGGAATAAAGAGACAATACCAATGCCCCTTGGTAGAGTGGTGGAGGTCAAAGGGGAATAAAAAGATAATATCAATGCCTCTTGGAAGAGTGGTGGAGATCCCAGTGGAATAAAAAGACAATATCAATGCCCCGTGGAAGAGACGTGGAGGTCACAGTACCTTAACAAGACATTTTTAATGCCCCTTGGAAAAGTGGTGGAGGTTACAGTGAAATAAAAAGACAATATCAATGCCCCAAGGAAGAGATGAGGAGGTCAAAATAGCTTAACAAGGTGGTTTTAATGCCCATTGGAAGAGTGGTGGAGGTCGCAGTGGAATGAAAAGACAATATCAATGCCCCTTGGAAGAGACTTGGAGGTCACAGTAGCTTAGCAAGATGGTTTTAATGCCCCTTGGAAGTGTGGTGGAGGTCACTGTGGAATAAAAAGACAATATCATTGCCCCGGGGAAGAGACGTGGAGGTCACAGTAGCTTAACAAGATGGCTTTAATGCCCCTTTGAAGTGCTGTGGAGTTCAGAGTGGTCTAACAAGATGGTTTTAATGTCCCATGGAAGAGACGTGGAGCTCACAGGACCTTAACAAGACGGTTTTAATGCCCTTTGGAAGAGTGGTGGAGGTCACAGTGGAATAAAAAGACAATATGAATGCCACTTGGAAGTGTGGTGGAAGTTGCAGTGGAATAAAAAGACAATATCAATGCCCCATGGTACAGACGTGGAGGTCACAGTAGCTTAACAAGATGGTTTTAATGTCCCTTGGAAGAGTGGGGGAGGTCACAGTGGTATAAAAAGACAATATCAATGCCCCGTGGAAGAGACGTGGAGGTCACAGTAGTTTAACAAGATAGTTTTAATGCCCCTTGGAAGAGTGGTGGAGATCGCTATGGAATAAAAAGACAATATCAATGCCCCGTGGAAGAGAAGTGGAGGTCACAGTAGCTTAACAAGACAGTTTAAATGCAACTTGAAGAGTGATGGAGGTATGTTAAATAAAAATAAAATACTAATGCCCCGTGGAAGAGACGGGGAGGTCGCCATAGCTTACCAAGACGCTTTTAATGCCCCTTGGAAAAGCTGTGGAGTTCAGAGTAGTTTAACAAGATGGTTTTAATGCCCCTTGGAAGAGACATGTAGGTCACAGTAGCTGAACAAGACGGTATTAATGCCACTTGGAAGAGTGGTGGAGGTTATAGTGGAATAAAAATACAATATCAATGCCCCGTGGAAGAGACGTGGAGATCACAGTAGCTTAAAAAGATGGTTTTAATGCCTGTTGGAAGAGTGGTGGAAGTCGCAGTGGAATAAAAAGACAATATCAATGCCCCTTGGAAGAGTGGTGGAGGTCTCAATGGAATATTAGGACAATATTAATGCCCCTTGGAAGAGACGTGGAGGTCACAATAGCTAAACAATATGGTTTTAATGCCCCTTGGAAGAGTGGTGGAAGTCTCAGTGGAATGAAAAGACAATATCAATGCCCTGTGGAAGCGACGTAGAGGTCACAGCAGCTTAACAAGACAGTTTTAATGCCCTTTGGGAGAATACTAGAGGTCGCTGTGGAATAAAAAGACAATATCAATACCCCGCGGAAGAGACGTGGAGGTAATAGTAGCTTAACAAGGCGGTTTTAATGCCCCTTGGAAGAGCTGTGGAGCTCAGAGTGGTTTAACAAGATGGTTTTAATGCACCTTAGTACAGACGTGGAGGTCACAGTAACTTAACAAGATGGGTTTAATGCCCCTTGTTAGAGTGGTGGAGGTCGCAGTGGAATAAAAAGACAATATCAATGCCCCGTGGAATAGACGTGGAGGTCACAGTAGCTTAACTAGACAAATTTAATGCCCCGTGGAAGAGTTGTGGAGTTCAGAGTATTTTAACAAGACGGGTTTAATGCCCCTTGAAAGAGACGTGGAGGTCACAGTAACTTATTAAAACGGTTTTAATTCCCCTTGGAAGAGTGGTGGAGGTCGCAGTGGAATAAAGATACAATATCAATGCCCCTTGGTAGAGTGGTGGAGGTCAAAGGGGAATAAAAAGACAATATCAATGCCGCTTGGAAAAGTGGTGTAGATCCCAGTGGAATAAAAAGACAATATCAATGCCCCGTGGAAGAGACGTGGAGGTCACTGTACCTTAACAAGACGTTTTTAATGCCCCTTGGAAAAGTGGTGGAGGTTACAGTGGAATAAAAAGACAATATCAATGCCCCGTGGAAGAGACGAGGAGGTCAAAATAGCTTAACAAGGTGGTTTTAATGCCCATTTCGAAGAGTGGTGGAGGGCGCAGTGAAATAAAAAGACAATATCAATGCCCCATAGAAGAGACGTGGAGATCACAGTAGCTTAACATGTGTTATGATCTGCTACAGGAACTAAGGAAAGACAGGAGATCTGTCCCTACAATATAACTAAACTAGATCCCTACGATGTAACGGGGAACCTGATCCTGCGATCAGACCCGCTAAAGTCCTCGGCTAGTCTGTACGAAGACCTATAGATGTGAGGGAGGGATCCCTACAAGAACTAGGGACTGGGATAAGTTGGACACCTCCTAGCAGAAATAGTAGCAGTCAAAGACAAACACACAACAAAAAGCATAGAGGTCAGAAGACCTAGCAAAACTAACAGAGAACGGTAACAGAGCACCAAGCTAGCTCAAAAGTAGTAAATACAATGAAGTCCAGCAAGGCCAGGAGGGTGGAGCCGGATTAAATAGGCAAAAATGGTCATGTGACTAGCAAACTAAAAAAAAACTAACAGGAGAGTTCTAACAGTACCCCCTCTTCTAAGAGGATCCTCCGGATCCCCTAGGCCCAGGCTTATCAGGAAACCTCCTGTGAAACGCTCTGAGAAGTCTGGAAGCAGAAACATCATCCGCCCTCACCCATGAGTTATCCTCAGGTCCGAAACCCTTCCAAGCGACGAGATACTGCAAACTCCCTCTATACCGTCTAGAATTTAGGATGCGGGAAATTTCATATTCCCCGTCCTCCACCACCGGAGGAACAGTGGCAGAGGCGTCATCATCCGACACGTCAGCTCTTTTCAACAGAGAAACATGAAACACCGGGTTAATCTTCCAGGAGGTAGGAACCTCCAACCTAACAGCAGATTGGTTAACTATCTGAAGCACCTTAAAGGGCCCTGCGAACTTGGGACCCAATTTTTTAGAAGGAATCCTCAATCGCAGATTCTTAGAGGACAACCAAACCATGTCACCAACAGCAAACAAAACCTCTTGCCGTTTCCTATCAAAGTACCTCTTAGATTTTTTGTTAGCCTCCTGAAGATTACCACGTACATCCGTCCAAACTCTCTCCAAATCACCGGAAAAACTCTCCTCCTCAGGCACAGCCGATACCAATTTGGAGAATGACCCAAAAGACGGATGTCTCCCAGAACAACAAAAAAAAAGGCGAACACCCAGCAGAAGAGGATGTATGGTTGTTAAGAGCAAATTCAGCAAGTGGCAGAAACTCAGACCACCCCTCTTGATTGTCTGCCACAAAACAACGCAAGAACTGCTCAACATCCTGGTTCTTCCTTTCTGTCTGGCCATTAGACTCAGGATGATATCCGGTTGAAAACGACAAATGAACTCCCAACCAGTCACAAAAGGCACGCCAAAAACGAGCCACGAACTGAGGTCCCCTATCAGAAACAATGTCAGTAGGAACACCATGTAGTCTGACAATTTCCTTGACAAAGGCCTTAGCGAGTGTCTTAGCGCAAGGCAGTTTGATGAAGGGAACCAAGTGACACATCTTGCTAAAACGGTCCACGACCACCCAGATGACCGTGAAACCTTCAGAGGGGGGAAGGTCAGTAATAAAGTCCATAGCCAGATGTGTCCAAGGTGCACTAGGAACCTCCAGAGGGCAAAGCAACCCCGCAGCAGGAGCATGCGAAGACTTGGATCTAGCACACACAGTACATTGACGCACCCACTTAATGACTTCCTTCTGCCATCCAGGCCACCAAAAACTGCGACCCACAAGTCTCTTGGTCTCAGAAATTCCTGGATGACCTGCCAACCGAGACTCATGACACTCAACAAACAAATCTCTCCTAAAGGTCCTAGGCACAAACAACCTCCCATGGGGAGTGTTAGATGGGGCATTCTCCTGAGCTTTAAGAATCTCATCCTCCAAAACGGAGTCCAAAGCAGCAATCACAACACCTTCTTGTAAAATGCTCTCCTCTTCCTCCTCAGCACCGACCATGGGAGAAAAGCTGCGAGACAAAGCATCCGCTTTAACATTCTTGGTACCCGGGATGTAAGTAATGGAAAAATTAAACCGCGAGAAAAAAAGTGCCCACCTAGCCTGACGGGCATTCAAGCGCTTGGCAGCATCAAGATAGATCAGATTTTTATGATCAGTGAAAACTTGAATGGGAAATTCAGCACCTTCCAAGAGGTGACGCCAGTGTTCAAATGCGAGTTTAATAGCCAGCAATTCCCGATTACCAATATCGTAATTAAGTTCAGTCTCAGAAAATTTTTTTGAAAAAAAGGCACAGGGATGTATTCCATCCTTATTTTCCTGAGACAACACCGCACCGACCCCCACAGAGGAAGCATCAACCTCAACCAAAAACGGCTTAGTCACATCAGGCTGAATAAGGATGGGAGCAGAGGTGAACCTCTCCTTAAGAAGCACAAAAGCCTCAATGGCCTCAGAAGTCCACTGAACCGCATTAGCACCTTTCCTGGTGAGATCGGTCAGCGGTTTGACAATAATAGAATTTTTTTTATGAATTTTCTGTAATAATTGGCGAAACCCAAAAACCTCTGTATTGATTTCAAACCAATAGGCCTAGGCCATTCCTGCACAGCTTGAACTTTAACCGGATCCATCTCAAAACCTTCACTGGAGATAATGTAACCCAAAAAACTAATTCTCTGTACAGCGAACTCACATTTCTCTAGCTTAGCAAAAAGCGAATTGTCCATTAATAACTGTAAAACCTCACGTACGCTCTGCCAATGAGACTCCAGATCAGGCGAATAAATCAGAATGTCATCCAAATACACAACCACATTTTTGCCGATTAAAGGTCTAAGGATGTCATTAATAAGATTCTGAAAAAATGCTGGAGCATTGGTAAGACCAAAAGGCATAACCAGATTCTCAAAATGACCCACAGAAGTGTTAAAAGCAGTCTTCCATTCATCACCCTCCTTCATGCGCAACAAATTGTATGCCCCCCGGAGATCAATTTTAGAGAACCACTTGGCCCCCACTAACTGGTTAAATAAATCAGGAATCAATGGCAGTGGGTAAGGATTGCGTACAGTAATTTTATTAATCTCACGAAAGTCCAGACAAGGACGTAACCCGCCATCTTTTTTTTTAACAAAAAAAAATCCAACAGCCACAGGAGACTTGGAAGGCCTAATGTGACCGGCGGCCAAGCTTGTCTGAATGTATTCCTCCAAAGCCTTTCTCTCAGGAATAGTAAGATTAAATAAACGACTTTTAGGAAGAGTCGCTCCAGGGACAAATTCAATGGTACAATCATAGTCTCTATGGGGAGGTAAAATTTGTGACTCCTCCTCAGAAAAAACTCTCCAAAAATCCTGAATAGGTACAGGTAATTCCCCTTTATCCACAGCAGCAATGCGCCCGTTACAACACTTGTCATAACACTTAGGGCTCCAGGACTTAATTTCATTGGTAGACCAATCCAGTACAGGATTGTGCAATTTTAACCAGGGCAACCCCAATATTACTGGAGAAGGCAAATTATTTAATACTACCAAATCCAAATTCTCTTGATGAATACCATTAATAGTGAGGGGAGATTCACAGACCTTATGAGTAACACTCTTCAAGGGAGAGCCATCAACAGAAACCACAGTAATAGGGGATGACAAAGTTTTAGGTTTTAATTTAAGTTTTTCTAAGAATCCCACAGCAATCACATTCAGAGTAGAACCGCAATCCACAAAAACCCGAAATTCAATTAATTCATCCTGAGCAGCAGTAGTAGCAGATAGGAATACTCCCTTAGAATTTAAACAGGCTATTCGTGCATGACTGACCATTTTTTTTTCTTTCTTCATACGAAGCACACAGTTCTTAATAAAATGACCAGAATTTCCGCAATAGAAGCACAAACCTTCAGAAAGCCTGCGGTCTTTTTCCTGAGAGCGGGCTGCCATCGCCCCAATCTCCATCGGCTCTCCTTTGTCAGCACAGACCCTCTCAGGACTCGGAGCTGACATAGCAGAGGATTTGCTCTCATTAACCCTTGCACGCAGTCTCCTGTCCACCCGTATAGCTAATTGCATTGCCTCCTGCAAGTTTCCAGGTGTGGGATAAGCAATCAGTAAATCATTAACCCTTTCACCAAGCCCTGCAAGAAACAAGCTTTTCAAAGCTGAATCGTTCCACCCCACCTGGGAAGACCACCGACGGAAGTGAGAACAATATTTTTCCACATTACCTGATCCCTGCCTCAGATGTCTCAATTCAGACTCAGCAGATGAGACACGATCAGGATCATCGTACAACAAACCCAAAGCAGAAAAAAAACTATCCACTGATCTAAAGCACGGATCACTAGGTTGGAGAGAGAAGGCCCATCCCTGAGGATCTTTGCGCAAAAGTGACATTATGAACCCTATGCGCTGTGATTCATCACCAGAGGATCCGGGTCTCAAACGAAAATACAATAAACAAGCATTTTTAAAAGAAAAAAAATCTTGTTGTTCGCCAAAAATTAGATCAGGCAGACGTACCTTTGGTTCCACAAAATGTGCTCCAGAACAGCTACTCACGTGTTGTTGGAGCTTGTCCACCTCCAGAGAGAGTCCCTGCAAGCGTTGAGCCAAATCTTGAACCGAGACCATGATAGAAAACTGGAGGTCTTTCCTTAGAAAAAATTATTATTTTTTTTTTTAGGCTGGACTTACTGTTATGATCTGCTACAGGAACTAAGGAAAGACAGGAGATATGTCCCTACAATATAACTAAACTAGATCCCTACGATGTAACGGGGAACCTGATCCTGCGATCAGACCCGCTAAAGTCCTCGGCTAGTCTGTACGAAGACCTATAGATGTGAGGGAGGGATCCCTACAAGAACTAGGGACTGGGATAAGTTGGACACCTCCTAGCAGAAATAGTAGCAGTCAAAGACAAACACACAACAAAAAGCATAGAGGTCAGAAGACCTAGCAAAACTAACAGAGAACGGTAACAGAGCACCAAGCTAGATCAAGAGTAGTAAATATAATGAAGTCCAGCAAGGCCAGGAGGGCGGAGCCGGATTAAATAGGCAAAAATGGTCATGTGACCAGCAAACTAAAAAAAACCTAACAGGAGAGTTCTAACAACATGGTGGTTTTAATGCCCCTTGGAAGAGTGGTGGATGTCGCAGTGGAATAAAAAGACAATGTCAATGCCCCGTGGAAAAGATGTGGAGGTCACAGTGGCTTAACAAGACGGTTTTAATGCCCCTTGGAAGAGCTGTGGAGTTCAGAGTGGTTTAACAAGATGGTTTTAATGCCCCTTGGAAGAGACATGAAGGTCACAGTAGCTTGACAAGACGATTTTAATGCCCCTTGGTAGAGTGGTGGAGGTCGCAATGGAATAAAAATACAATATCAATGCCCTGTGGAAGAGACGTAGTAGTCACAGTAGCTTAACAAGACGGTTTTTAATGCCCCTTGGAAGAGTACTGGAGGTCGCTGTGGTATAAAAAGACAATATCAATGCCCTGTGGAAAAGACGTGGAGGTCACAGTAGCTTAACAAGATGGTTTTAATGCCCCTTGATGGAGTGGTGGAGTTCACAGTGGAATAAAAAGACAATATCAATGACCCCTTGGAAGAGTGGTGGAGGTCGCAGTGTAATAAAAATACAATATTAATGCCCCTTGGAAGAGACGTGGAGGTCACAGTAGCTTAGCAAGACCGTTTTAATGCCCCTTGGGAGAGTGGTGGAGGTCGCATTCGAATAAAAAGACAATATCAATGCCCCTTGAAAGAGTGTAAACCTACAAAAGACAAAAAATATATCTCATACCCTACCATCATTATATATAAATGTAAAACAAAGTTGCATATGAAATATAGGGTACTTAGTGAACTATTTTTGATCAAAAATAGTATACAATCAGTCCCACCAGCGACAAGGTGACCCTAAATTGGGACGGTCTTACACTGTCTATATTAAAAACCTTACTGTATATCAAAGTTGAAGTAATGCATATAAAAGGGTAGACAAATAGAACCAGGTCCCAATATCAGACCACCTAAGCCTGTGGTAAGCTACATATATACTAACCAGCTCAACAAGGGGGATGCCACACCCCTAATTTGCACAGAATGCAAACAAGACAAAAAACCAAGCAATGTGAACTGAGGTCTAAGATGGTACACATGCAAGAAATAGGAGCATGTTCCCACTAGCAAAAAGATGCAAAACCTACAAAAGACAAAAATTATATCTCATACCCTACCATCATTATATATAAATGTAAAGCAAAGTTCCATATGAAATATAGGGCACTTAGTGAACTATTTTTGATCAAAAAAAGTATACAAGCCGTCCCACCAGCGACAAGGTGACCCTAAATTGGGACGGTCCTACACTATCTATATTAAAAACCTTACTGTATATCAAAGTTGAAGTATGCATATAAAAGGGTAGACAAATAGAACCAGGTCCCAATATCAGACCACCTAAGCCCGTGGTAAGCTACATATATACTAACCAGCTCAACCAGCTCAATAGTTCACTAAGTACCCTATATTTGAAATGCAACTTTGCTTTACATTTATATATAATGATGGTAGGGTATGAGATATATTTTTTGTCTTTTGTAGGTTTTGCATCTTTTTGCTAGTGTGAACATGCTCCTATTTCTTGCAAGTGTACCATCTTAGACCTCAGTCCACATTGCTTGGTTTTTTGTCTTGTTTGCATTCTGTGCAAATTAAGGGTGTGGCATCCCCCTTGTTGAGCTGGTTAGTATATATGTAGCTTACCACGGGCTTAGGTGGTCTGATATTGGGACCTGGTTCTATTTGTCTACCCTTTTATATGCATTACTTCAACTTTGATATACAGTAAGGTTTTTAATATAGACAGTGTAGGACCATCCCAATTTAGGGTCACCTTGTCGCTGGTGGGACGGCTTGTATACTTTTTTTGATCAAAAATAGTTCACTAAGTACCCTATGTAATGCACACGCCCGGGCTGAGCGGCGTGTGCGTGTGATTCCACTGGACCGTGCCGGAGAGTGAATGCCTGGAGGGGCGTAACTAGGTATTCACCCGATCCGACCAGGGTCACACGACGGCATACAACGCCAGTGCACCAAGGAGGAACCGAGCAGAGGGACCAGGTGCTACTCCAGGACAGACCCCGGACATGGCTGTTGACCCACACAGGGGAATACAGGAACAGACTGGTTAGGCTGGCACACAGACTGGTGGGAATAGGCAGGCACGACTGGTATGCAGGCAGGCGGGTATGCAGGCAGGGGGGTACAGGCAAGCACGGCTAGAGTGCAGACAGGAAGGCACTAGCAGGTAGGAACACAGGCGGGATAGGACCCAGTACACACTGGGACTTTGGAACAGAACCACAGATGTGGCGGACAAACACAGCAGAGTGAGGCCGCCCAGAGAGGTGAGCGAGAGCAGGGCAGGATGAGACCGCCCGGAGCGGTGAGCAAGAGCAGGGCAGGACGAGACCGCCTGGAGCGGTGAGCAAGAGCAGAGCAGGACGAGACCACCTGGAGCGGTGAGCAAGAGCAGAGCAGGACAAGACCGCCTGGAGCGGTGAGCAAGAGCAGAGCAGGACGAGACCGCCTGGAGCGGTGAGCAAGAGCAGAGCAGGACGAGAACGCCTGGAGCAGTGAGCAAGAGCAGAGCAGGACGAGACCGCCTGGAGCGGTGAGCAAGAGCAGAGCAGGACGAGACCGCCTGGAGCGGTGAGCAAGAGCAGAGCAGGACGAGACCGCCTGGAGCGGTGAGCAAGAGCAGAGCAGGACGAGACCGCCTGGAGCGGTGAGCAAGAGCAGAGCAGGACGAGACCGCCTGGAGCGGTGAGCAAGAGCAGAGCAGGACGAGACCGCCTGGAGCGGTGAGCAAGAGCAGAGCAGGACGAGACCGCCTGGAGCGGTGAGCAAGAGCAGAGCAGGACGAGACCGCCTGGAGCGGTGAGCAAGAGCAGAGCAGGACGAGACCGCCTGGAGCGGTGAGCAAGAGCAGAGCAGGACGAGACCGCCTGGAGCGGTGAGCAAGAGCAGAGCAGGACGAGACCGCCTGGAGCGGTGAGCAAGAGCAGAGCAGGACGAGACCGCCTGGAGCGGTGAGCAAGAGCAGAGCAGGACGAGACCGCCTGGAGCGGTGAGCAAGAGCAGAGCAGGACGAGACCGCCTGGAGCGGTGAGCAAGAGCAGAGCAGGACGAGACCGCCTGGAGCGGTGAGCAAGGGCAGAGCAGGACGAGACCGCCTGGAGCGGTGAGCAAGAGTAGAGCAGGACGAGGCCGCCTGGAGCGGTGAGCAAGAGTAGAGCAGGACGAGGCCGCCTGGAGCGGTGAGCAAGAGTAGAGCAGGACTAGGCCGCCTGGAGCGGTGAGCAAGAGTAGAGCGAGACTGCCGGAGCAGTGAGCAAAAGGGTCAGAGCAGAGCAAGGCTGCTGGAGCAGTGAGCAAAAGGGTCAGAGCGGAGCAAGGCTGCCGAAGCAGCGAGCAAAAGGGTCAGAACGGAGCAAGGCTGCCGGAGCAGCGAGCAAAAGGGTCAGAGCGGAGCAAGGCTGCCGGAGCAGTGAGCAAGGCAGAGCAGGCTAGAACCGCCGGAGCAGTGAGCAAGGCAGAGCAGGGGGGACAGGGCTCTGTTCACACGGAACAGACAGGAAGGGAAAGGCAGAGCCAGATACCCACAGGGTACTTGCAGTGAAGTAGCGAGTGGACCACAAACTCACAAACGGGTGTACAGAGACAACAAGCAGGAGTTAGGTACGAGTTCAGACTCTGCAGAAAAAGGAAAGGAACGGACATAGAGAAAAAACAGGTAAAAGATAGGAGAGAGTTCAGACTGGAACTGAGTGTACGGAGGAGACCGACACTGCAGCGGAATACAGGAGCGTGTCTGGGAATACGGCCCCCAGAGAGGCGGGACGAACAGGCAAGGAGCGTGTTCAGACAGGACAGACAAGATACAGGAGCGGGTCTAGGTAATCGGCCCCTAGAAGGCGGGAGGAACAGACTAGGAGCGTGTTCAGACAGGCCTGGAAATACAGCCTCCAGGATAGGCAGACAAGAGAACACAGAACGGGACCTGGCACCTTCAGAGTGAAAGCACACACTGAATGAAACACAATGCTCAGGCATGGGTTAATTGGAGCAGCTGGTTTAAATACCAGGTGACAGACAGCAATAGGCTGAGGACGCACAAGGGGTGTGCCCACAGCAGGTACAAGAAGCAGGAAGTGATCGGGCGCCACCCTTAAGCAGCAGCACACAGAAGCAAACAGACAGCATGGAGGGAAGCCAGAGAGACATTCTGGATTGGAGATCAAGTGCGCGCTCTTGCACAGTGGGAGATGGACCACTATGCAAGGACGCCGCCAGGTATGTTACACCCTATATTTCATATGCAACTTTGCTTTACATTTATATATAATGATGGTAGGGTATGAGATATATTTTTTGTTGGTTTTGCATCTTTTTGCTAGTGTGAACATGCTCCTATTTCTTGCATGTGTACCATCTTAGACATCAGTTCACATTGCTTGGTTTTTTGTCTTGTTTGCATTCTGTGCAAATTAGGGGTGTGGCATCCCCCTTGTTGAGCTGGTTAGTATATATGTAGCTTACCACGGGCTTAGGTGGTCTGATATTGGGACCTGGTACTATTTGTCTACCCTTTTATATGCATTACTTCAACTTTGATATACAGTAAGGTTTTTAATATAGACAGTGTAGGACCGTCCCAATTTAGGGTCACCTTGTCGCTGGTGGGACGGCTTGTATACTTTTTTTGATCAAAAATAGTTCACTAAGTACCCTATATTTCATATGCAACTTTGCTTTACATTTATATATAATGATGGTAGGGTATGAGATATATTTTTTGTAGGTTTTGCATCTTTTTGCTAGTGTGAACATGCTCCTATTTCTTGCATGTGTACCATTTTAGACCTCAGTTCACATTGCTTGGTTTTTTGTCTTGTTTGAATTCTGTGCAAATTAGGGGTGTGGCATCCCTCTTGTTGAGCTGGTTAGTATATATGTAGCTTACCACGGGCTTAGGTGGTCTGATATTGGGACCTGGTTCTATTTGTCTACCCTTTTATATGCATTACTTCAACTTTGATATACAGTAAGGTTTTTAATATAGACAGTGTAGGACCGTCCCAATTTAGGGTCACCTTGTCGCTGTTGGGACGGCTTGTATACTTTTTTTGATCAAAAATAGTTCACTAAGTACCCTATATTTCATATGCAACTTTGTTTTACCTTTATATATAATGATGGTAGGGTATGAGATATATTTTTTGTCTTTTGTAGGTTTTGCATCTTTTTGCTAGTGTGAACATGCTCCTATTTCTTGCATGTGTACCATCTTAGACCTCAGTTCACATTGCTTGGTTTTTTGTCTTGTTTCCATTCTGTGCAAATTAGGGGTGTGGCATCCCCCTTGTTGAGCTGGTTAGTATATATGTAGATTACCACGGGCTTAGGTGGTCTGATATTGGGACCCGGTTCTATTTGTCTACTCTTTTTTATATGCATTACTTCAACTTTGATATACAGTAAGGTTTTTAATATAGACAGTGTAGGACCGTCCCAATTTAGGGTCACCTTGTCGCTGGTGGGACGGCTTGTATACATTTTTGATCAAAAATAGTTCACTAAGTACCCTATATTTCATATGCAACTTTGCTTTACATTTATTTATAATGATGGTAGGGTATGAGATATATTTTTTGTCTTTTGTAGGTTTTGCATCTTTTTGCTAGTGTGAACATGCTCCTATTTCTTGCATGTGTACCATCTTAGTCCTCAGTTCACATTGCTTGGTTTTTTGTCTTGTTTGCATTCTTTGCAAATTAGGGGTGTGGCATCCCCCTTGTTGAGCTGTTTCCGTACCCACTGTAAATGTAGACATGGATGTCTGAATGTAGCATAAAGTGTATGAGCAGCTTAAGGCTTTCTTCAAATTATATGGAAACACGTAAGGTCTCAATGTACGCAACTGTATGCCATAGAATTGCATACGTAGCTCACTGATGAAAGCAAATAGTTTACCACACAAAAACTGTATTTTACTTTCCAATACAATGACAAATGGTAAAGAATACCAGAAACGTTAAAAATACATCAAACCCATTACAGGCGATGGATACATTTGGTAAATACTGTGAACATAATCTTAGAGCACATTTACACTGGCCGATTGTTTTGGCCATTCGTTCAGTGATTGGCAGCTTGTTTAAGCAGGTTAATTATCTGCAAGGGTGGTTCCTAGAACGCTTGTTTTAGCATAATTAGCCTGTCTCAACAGGCTGCCAGTCGCCCAGTGAATAACCAAAACGCTCATTTGTAAGGTGAAATGATTTTGCGGCTTACTTAAAAAAACCCATCATTCTTGGCAACACATTGTCCTAAGTAAATAGAACATGTGCGACCAACAACAATGGTATTATATGCTCACAGAATAACATATTAATGATTGTTCTGTGAGCTAGGGAAGCGTGGTCGGCCTGTCGAAACAGACTATTAAACAACAGCCATGGGCCAGTGTTAAAGAACCAGATCATTTTGAAGAAACTTACTCTCTAGATACATGTTTTTATTGCACAAGCTAAGAAGTAATATAACAATAACAATATATAACAATATAACAATCTCAGTTCACATTGCTTGGTCCCTTGAAAGAGTGGTGGAGGTCACAGTGGAATAAAAAGACAATATCAATGCCCTGTGGAAGAGACGTGGAGGTCACAGTAGTCTAACAAGATGGTTTTAATGGCCATTGGAAGAGTGCTGGAGGTCGCAGTGGAATAAAAAGACAATATCAATGCCCCGTGAAAGACAACTGGAGGTCACCGTAGCTTAACAAGATGGTTTTAATGCCCCTTGGAAGAGTGGTGGAGGTCTCTGTGGAATAAAAAGACAATATCAATGCCCCTTGGAAGAGTGGTGGAGGTCGCTGTGGAAAAAAAGGACAATATCAGTGCCCCGTGGAAGAGACGTGGAGGTCACAGTAGCTTAACAAGCTGGTTTCAATGCACCTTGGAAGAGTGGTGGAGGTTACAGTGGAATAAAAAGACAATATCAATGCCACGTGGAAGAGACATAGAGATAGTAGCTTAAAAAGAGGGTTTTAATGCCCCTTGGAGGAGTGGTGGAGGTTACAGTGGAATAAAGACAATATCAATGATTCTTGGAAGAGACGTGGAGATAGAAGTTTAAAAAGACGGTTTTAATGCCCCTTGGAAGAGTGGTGGAGGTCGCAGAGGAATAAAAAGACAATTTAAATTCCCCTTGGGAGAGTGGTGGAGGTCGCAATGGAATAAAAAGACAATATCAATGACCCGTGGAAGAGACGTGGAGGTAACAGTAGCTTAACAAGACGGTTTTAATGCCACTTGGAAGAGTGGTGGAGGTCGATGTGGAATAAAAAGACAATATCATTGCCCCATGAAAGAGACGTGGAGGTCACAGTAGCTTAACAAGACAGTTTTAATTCCCCTTTGAAGAGCTGTGGAGTTCAGAGTGGTTTAACAAGATGGTTTTAATGCCCCGTGGAAGAGACGTGGAGGTCACAGTAGCTTAACAAGTTGGTTTTAATTCCCCTTCGAAGAGTGGTGGAGGTCGTAGTGGAAAAAAAAGACAATATCAATGCCCCGTGTAAGAGACGTAAAGGTCACAGTTGCTTAACAAGACGGTTTTAATGCCCCTTGGAAGAGTGGTGGTTGTCGTTGTGGAATAAATAGACAATATCAATGCCCCATGGAAGATACGTGGAGGTCACAGTAGCTTAACAAGACGGTTTTAATGCCACTTGGAAGAATGGTTGGGGTCGCATTGGTATAAAAAGACAATATCAATGCCCCATGTAAGAGACATGGAGGTCACAGTTGCTTAACAAGATGGTTTTAATGCCCCTTGGAGGAGTGGTGGATGTCGCTGTGGAATATATTGACAATATCAATGCCCCGGGGAAGAGACGTGGAGGTCACAGTAGCTTAACAAGGCGGTTTTAATGCCACTTGGAAGAAAGGTTGGGGTCGCATTGGAATAAAAAGACTATATCAATGCCCCGTGGAAGAGACATGGATGTCACAGAAGCTTAACAAGATGGTTTTAATGCCCCTTGGAAGAGTAGTGGATGTTGATGTGGAATAAAAAGACAATATCAATGCCACGTGGAAGAGACGTGGAGGTCACAGAAGCTTAACAAGACGGTTTTAATGCCCATTGGAAGAGCTGAGGAGTTCAGAGTGGTTTAACAAGATGGTTTTAATACCCCTTGGAAGTGTGTTGGAGGTCGCAGTTGAATAAAAAGACAATATCAAAGCCCCGTTGAAGAGACGTGGAGGTCAGTGTAGCTTAACAAGACGGTTTTAATGCCCATTGGAAGAGTGGCGGAGGACGCAGTGGAAAAAATAGACAATATCACTGACCCGTGGAAGAGACGTGGAGGTCACAGTAGCTTAACAAGACGGTTTTAATTCCCCATGGAAGAGTGTTGGAGGTCGCAGTGGAATAAAAAGAAAATATCACTGCCCCGTGGAAGAGACGTGGAGGTCACAGTAGATTAACAAGACGGTTTTAATGCCCCTTGGAAGAGTGGTGGAGATCTTAGTGAAATAAAAAGACAATATCATTGCCCCGTGGAAAAAACGTGGAGGTCACTGTAGCTTAACACGACGGTTTTAATGCCCCGTGGAAGAGACGTGGAGGTCAGAGCAGCTTAATAAGACGGTTTAATGCTACTTGGAAGAGTGGTGGAGGTTACATTGGAATAAAAAAAAATATCAATGCCCCTTGGAAGAGTGGTGGTGGTCTCAGTGGATTAAAAAGAAAATATCAATGCCCCGTGGAAGAGACGTTGAGGTCACAGTAGTTTTAACAAGACGGTTTTAATGCCCCTTGGAAGAGTGGTGGAGGTCACAGTGGATTAAAAAGACAATATCAATGCCCCTTGGATGAGTTGTGGATGTCGCAGTGAAATAAAAAGACAATATTAATACCCCGTGGAAGAGAAGTGGAGGTCACAGTAGCTTATCAAGATGGTTTTAATGCCCCTTGGAAGAGTAGTGGAGGTCGCAGTGAAATAAAAAGACAATATTAACGCCCCGTGGAAGAGTTGTGGAGGTCACAGTAGCTTAACAAGATGGCTTTAATGCCCCTTGGAAGAGCTGTGGAGTTCAGAGTGGTTTAACAAGACGGTTTTTATGCCCCTTGGTAGAGACGTGGAGGTCACAGTAGCTTTATAAGACGGTTTTAATGCCCCTGGGAAGAGCTGTGGAGTGCAGAGTGGTTTAACAAGATGGTTTTAATGCCCCTTTGAATAGACGTGGAGGTCACAGTAGCTTAACAAGATGATTTCAATGCCTCTTGGAAGAGTGATGGAGATTACAGTGGAATTAAGAGACAATATCAATGCCCCGTGAAAGAGACGTGGAGTTCACAGTAGCTTAACAAGACAGTTTTAATGCCCCTTGGTAGAGTGGTGGAGGTTGCGCTGGAATAAAAAGACAATATCAATGCCCCTTGGAAGAGTGGTGGAGTTCGCAGTGGAATATAAAGACAATATCAATGCCCCGTGGAAGAGACGTGGAGGTCACAGTAGCTTAACAAGACGTTTTAATGCCACTTGGAAAAATGGTGGAGGATACAGTGGAATAAAAAGACAATATCAATGCCCCCGTGGAAGAGACGTGGAGTTCACAGTAGCTTAACAAGACAGTTTTAATGCTCTTGGAAGAGTGGTGGAGGTCGCAGTGGAATAAAAAGACAATATCAATGACCCTTGGAAGAGTGATGGAGGTCGCAGTGAAATAACAAGACAATATCAATGACCCGTTTAAGAGACATGGAGGTCACAGTATCTTCACATTTCGGTTTTAGTGCCCCGTGGAAGTGTGGTGGAGGTCGCAGTGGTATAAAATGACAATATCAATGCCTCGTGGAAGAGACGTGGAGGTCACAGTAGCTTAACAAGATGTTTTTTTTGCCCCTTGGAATAGTGGTGGTAGGGGCAGTGGAATAAAAAAACAATATCAATGCCCCGTGGAAGAGATGTGGAGGTCACAGCAGCTTAACAAGACTGTTTTAATGCCCGTTGGATGAGACGTGGAGGTCACATTAGCTTACATGACGTATTTAATGCCCCTTGGAAAAGTGGTGGATGTTACAATGGAATAAAAAGACTATATGAATGCCCCGTGGATGAGATGTGGAGGTCACATTGTCTTATCGATATGGTTTTAATTCCCCTTCGAAGAGGGGTGGAGGACGCAGTGGAATAAAAAGACAATATCAATGCCCCGTGGAAGATTTATGGAGGTCACAGTAGCTTAACAAGACGGTTTTAATGCCCCTTGGAAGAGCTGTGGAGTTCAGAGTGGTTTAACAAGATGGTTTTTATGCCCCTTGGAAGAGACGTGGAGGTCACAGTAGCTTAACAAGATGGTTTTAATGCCCCTTGGAAGAGTAGTGGAGCTTACAGTGGAAAAAAAAGACAATATCCATGCTCCGAGGAAGAGATGTGGAGGTAAGTGTAGCTTAACAAGACGTTTTAACGCCCCTTGGAAAAGCTGTGGAGTTTAGAGTTGTTTAACAAGACGGTTTTAATGCCCCTTTTAAGAGATGTGGAAGTCACAGTAGATTAACAAGATGGTTTTAATGCCCCTGGAAGAGACGTGGAGGTCACAGTAGCTTAACTATATGGTTTTAATGACTCTTAGAAGAGTGGTGGAGGTAACAGTTGAACAAAAAGAGAATATCAATGCCCAATGGAAGAGACGTGGAGGTTACAGTAGCTTAACAAGACGGTTTTAATGCCCTTGGCAGAGTAGTGGAAGTCGCAGTGGAATAAAAAGACAATATCAATGCCCCTTGGAATAGTGGTGGAGGTTGCAGTGGAGTAAAAAGACAATATCAATGCCCCTTGGAAGGGTAGTGGAGGTCGTAGTGGAATAAAAAGACAATATCAATGCCCCATGGAAGAGACGTGGAGGTCACAGTAGTTTTATCAAGACAGTTTTAATGCCCCTTAGAAGAGTGATGGAGGTCGCAGTAGAATAAAAAGACAATATCAATGCTCCTTTGAATAGTGGTGGAGGTTGCAGTGGAAAAAAAAGACAATATCAATGCCCCGAGTAAGATACGTGGAGGTCACTGAAGCTTTATAAGACGGTTTTAATGCCCTTTGGAATAGCTGTGGTGTACAGAGTGGTTTAACAAGACGGTTTTAATGCCCCTCGAAGAGTGGTGGAGGTCGGAGTGGAAATAAAAGACAATATCAATGCTCCGTGGAAGAGACGTGTAGGTCACAGGAGCTTAACAAGACAGTTTTAATGCAACTTGAAGAGTGGTGGAGGTCTGTTGAATAAAAATACAATACCAATGCCCCGTGGAAGAGACGGGGAGGTCACCATAGCTTACCAAGACGCTTGTAATGCCCCTTGGAAGAGCTGTGGATTTCAAAGTAGTTTAACAAGATGGTTTTAATGCCCCTTGGAAGAGACATGTAGGTCACAGTAGCTTAACAAGACGGTATTAATGCCAATTGGAAGAGTGGTGGAGGTTACAGTGGAATAAAAGTACAATATCAATGCCCCGTGGAAGAGACGTGGAGATCACAGTAGCTTAACAATGTGGTTTTAATGCCCCTTGGAAGATTGGTGAAGGTCGCAATGGAATAAAAAGACAATATCAATGACCCTTGGAAGAGTGATGGAGGTCGCAGTGGAATAACAAGACAATATCAATGCCCCGTTTAAGAGACGTGGAGGTCACAGTATCTTCACATTTCGGTTTTAGTGCCCCGTGGAAGTGTGGTGGAGGTCGCAGTGGAATAAAATGACAATATCAATGCCCCGTGGAAGAGACGTGGAGGTCACAGTAGGTTAACAAGACGGTTTTTTTTACCCCTTGGAAGAGTGGTGGTAGGGGCAGTGGAATGAAAAAACAATATCAATGCCCCATGTAAGAGATATGGAGGTCACAGTAGCTTAACAAGACTGTTTAAGTGCCCCTTGGAAGAGTGGTGGAGGTGGCAGTGGAGTAAAAAGACAATATCAATGCCCTGTGGAAGAGATGTGGAGGTCACAGCAGCTTAACAAGACTGTTTTAATGCCCTTTGGATGAGACGTGGAGGTCACATTAGCTTACATGATGTATTTAATGCCCCTTGGAAAAGTGGTGGATGTTACAGTGGAATAAAAAGACTATATGAATGCCCCGTGGATGAGACGTGGAGGTCACAGTGTCTTATCAAGACAGTTTTAATGCCCCTTGGAAGAGTGATGGAGGTCGCTGTAGAATAAAAAGACAATATCAATGCCCCTTTGAATAGTGGTGGAGGTTGCAGTGGAAAAAAAAGACAATATCAATGCCCCGAGTAAGAGACGTGGAGGTCACAGAAGCTTTATAAGACGGTTTTAATGCCCCTTGGAATAGCTGTGGTGTACAGAGTGGTTTAACGAGACGGTTTTAATGCCCCTCGAAGAGTGGTGGAGGTCGGAGTGGAAATAAAAGACAATATCAATGGTCCGTGTAAGAGACGTGGAGGTCACAGTAGCTTAACAAGACAGTTTTAATGCAACTTGAAGAGTGGTGGAGGTCTGTTGAATAAAAATACAATACCAATGCCCCGTGGAAGAGACGGGGAGTTCACCATAGCTTTCCAATACGCTTTAATGCCCGTTGGAAGAGCTGTGGATTTCAAAGTAGTTTAACAAGATGGTTTTAATGCCCCATGGAAGAGATATGTAGGTCACAGTAGCTTAACAAGTGAAAAGAAAAGAAAGGGCGCATGTGTAGACTCACAGGGCTATTTATATAATTTAAAAAGTGCCACTGCACTCACCTGTAATGGTTGTGTACGTCTACACAACCAAGATTAAGCGTGTGATTAATGAGGCTCCGGGTCACCTCTATTTGTAGTACCACCCTGTCGGTGTTTGCCTCGCAACTCCGTGCTCCTCAAGTGGTCACACGATCCTGCTGGACCAGATACCACATCACCGCAGGTCCTCAGTAGTTTAACCCGGTGGCTGGATAACCGCAGGTCCTCAAACATCCAAATATGCCCGGCTGCTCCTGCCGCTTTAGCTCCGTATGGAGATATTTAACAAGTAAACAATGGTGCAGCGGTCTCAGGGAGTGCCAAATGAATACTGGACAATTTAATAGATGGCAACCAACTTTTATTCTTCCTCCAATACCACTGCCACAACGTGTTTCAACGGTCTAAGCCATCTCCACCTGATGAAGATGGCTTAGACCGTTGAAACGTGTTGTGGCAGTGGCAGTGGAGGAAGAATAAAAGTCGGTTGCCATCTCTTAAATTGTCCAGTATTCCTTTGGCGCTCCCTGAGACCGCTGCACCATTGTTTACAGTAGCTTAACAAGACGGTATTAATGCCAATTGGAAGAGTGATGGAGGCTACAGTGGAATAAAAATACAATATCAATGCCCCGTGGAAGAGACGTGGAGATCACAGTAGCTTAACAAGATGGTTTTAATGCCCCTTCGAAGATTGGTGAAGGTCGCAATGGAATAAAAAGACAATATCAATGACCCTTGGAAGAGTGGTGGAGGTCGCAATGGAATATAAGGACAATATTAATGCCCATTGGAAGAGACGTGGAGGTCACAGTAGCTTAACAATCCGGTTTTAATGCCCCTTGGAAGAGTGGTGGAGGTTACAGTGGAATAAAAAGACAATATCTATGGCCCTTGGAAGAGACGTGGAGATCGAAGCTTAAAAAGACGGTTTTAATGCCCCTTGGAAGAATAATGGAGGTCGCAGAGGAATAAAAAGACAATATCAATACCCCTTGGGAGAGTGGTGGAGGTCGCAATGGAATAAAAAGACAATATCAATGCCCCGTGGAAGAGACGTGGAGGTAACAGTAGCTTAACAAGACAGTTTTAATGCCCCTTGGAAGAGTGGTGGAGGTTACAGTGAAATAAAAAAACAATAACAATGCCCCGAGGAAGAGACGTGGAGGTCACAGTAGTCTAACAAGGTGGTTTTAATGCCTCTTCGAAGAGTGGTGGATGTCGCTGTGGAATAAATAGACAATATCAATGCCCCGTGGAAGATACGTAGAGGTCACAGTAGCTTAACAAGACGGTTTTAATGCCACTTGGAAGAATGGTTGGGGTCGCATTGGAATAAAAAGACAATATCAATGCCCCATGAAAGAGACGTGGTGGTCACAGTTGCTTAACAAGACAGTTTTAATGCCCCTTGGAGTAGTGGTGGATGTCGCTGTGGAATATATTGACAATATCAATGCCCCGGGGAAGAGACGTGTAGGTCACAGTAGCTTGACAAGTCAGTTTTAATGCCACTTGCAAGAATGGTTGGTTTCGCATTGGAATAAAATGACAATATCAATGCCCTGTGGAAGAGACATGGATGTCACAGAAGCTTAACAAGATGGTTTTAATGCCCCTTGGAAGAGTGGTGGATGTCGCTGTGGAATAAAAAGACAATATCAATGCCACGTGGAAGAGACGTGGAGGTCATTGCAGCTTAACAAGACGGTTTTAAAGCCACTTGGAAGAGCTGAGGAGCTCAGAGTGGTTTAACAAGATGGTTTTAATGCCTCTTGGAAGTGTGTTGGAGGTCGCAGTGGAATAAAAAGACAATATCAATGCCCCGTTGAAGAGACGTGGAGGTAAGTGTAGCTTAACAAGACGTTTTTAATGCCCCTTGGAAGAGTGGTGGAGGTCGCAGTGGAATAAATAGACAATATCACTGCCCCGTGGAAGAGTCATGGCGGTCAGTGTAGCTTAACAAGACGGCTTTTATTCCCCATGGAAGAGTGTTGGAGGTCGCAGTGGAATAAAAAGAAAATATCACTGCCCCTTGGAAGAGACGTGGAGGTCACAGTAGATTAACAAGACGGTTTTAATGCCCCTTGGAAGAGTGGTGAAGGTCTTATTGGAATAAAAAGACAATATCATTGCCCCGTGGAAAAGACGTGGAGGTCACTGTAGCTTAACAAGACGGTTTTAATGCCCCGTGGAAGAGACGTGGAGGTCACAGTAGCTTAACAAGACGGTTTAATGCCCCTTGGAAGAGTGGTGGAGGTTACAGTGGAATAAAAAAAATATATCAATGCCCCTTGGAAGAGTGGTGGTGTTCTCATTGGATTAAAATGACAATATCAATGCCCCTTGGATTAGTTGTGGAGGTCGCAGTAAAATAAAAAGACAATATCAATACCCCGTGGAAGAGAAGTGGAGTTCACAGTAGCTTATCAAGATGGTTTTAATGCCCCTTGGAAGAGTAATGGAGGTAGCCAATATCAATGCCCCGTGGAAGAGAAGTTGAGGTCACAGTAGCTTTATAAGAAGAGCTGTGGAGTTCAGAGTGGATAAACAAGATGGTTTTAATGCCCCTTTGAATAGACGTGGAGGTCACAGTAGCTTAACAAGATGATTTCAATGCCTCTTGGAAGAGTGATGGAGATTACAGTGGAATTAAGAGACAATATCAATGCACCGTGAAAGAGACGTGGAGTTCACAGAAGCTTAACAAGACGGTTTTAATGCCCCTTGGTAGGGTGGTGGAGGTTGTGGTGGAATAAAAAGACAATATCAATGCCCCTTGGAAAAGTGGTGGATGTCGCAGTGGAATATAAAGACAATATCAATGCCCCGTGGAAGAGATGTGGAGGTCACAGTAGCTTAACAAGACGTTTTAATGCCACTTGGAAAAGTGGTGGAGGATACAGTGGAATAAAAAGACAATATCAATGCCCCGTGGAAGAGACGTGAAGGTCACAGTAGCTTAACAAGATATTTTAATGCCACTTGGAAAAGTGGTGGAGGATACAGTGGATTAAAAAGACAATATCAATGCCCCCGTGGAAGAGACTTGGAGGTCACAGTAGCTTAACAAGACAGTTTTATTGCCTCTTGGTAGACTGGTGGAGTTCTGTGTGAAATAAAAAGACAATATGAATGCCCCGTGGAATAGACGGGGAGGTCACAGTAGTTTTATCAAGACAGTTTTAATGCCCCTTGGAAGAGTTGTGGAGGTCACAGTAGCTTAACAAGATGGTTTTTATGCCTCTTGGAAGAGCTGTGGAGTTCAGAGTGGTTTAACAAGATGGTTTTTATGCCCCTTGGAAGAGACGTGGAGGTCACAGTAGCTTAACAAGACGGTTTTAATGCCCCTTGGAAGATTGGTGGAGGTTAGAGTGGAATAAAAAGACAATATCCATGCTCTGTGGAAGAGATGTGAAGGTTAGTGTAGCTTAACAATACGTTTTAATGCACCTTGGAAGAGCTGTGGAGTTCAGAGTTGTTTAACAAGACGGTATTAATGCCCCTTTTAAGAAATGTGGAATTCACAGTAGATTAACAGGACGGTTTTAATGCCCCTTGGAAGAGATGTGGAGGTCACAGTATCTTAACTAGATGGTTTTAATGCCCATTGGAAGAGTGGTGGAGGTAACAGTTGAACAAAAAGAGAATATCAATGCCCCATAGAAGAGACGTGGAGGTTACAGTAGCTTAACAAGATGGTTTTAATGCCCCATGGCAGAGTAGTGGAAGTCGCAGTGGAATAAAAAGACAATATCAATGCCCCATGGAAGAGACATGGAGGTCACAGTAGTTTTATCAAGACGGTTTTAATGCCCCTTGGAAGAGCTGTGGAGTTCAGAGTGGTTTAATAAGATGATTTTAATGCCCCTTGGAAGAGTGGTGGAGGTCGCAGTGGAATAAAAAGACAATATCAATGCCCCTTGGAATAGTGGTGGAGGTTGCAGTGGAAATAAAAGACAATATCAATGCCCGGTGGAAGAGACATGGAGGTCACAGTAGCTTAACAAGACGGTTTTAATGCCCCTTGGAAGAGCTGTGGAGTTCAGAGTGGTTTAATAAGATGATTTTAATGCCCCTTGGATGAGACGTAGAGGTCACAGTAGCTTAACAAGACGGATTCAATGCCCCTTCGAAAAGTGGTGGTGGTTACAGTCGAATAAAAAGACAATATGAATGCCCTGTGTAAGAGACATGGAGGTCACAGTAGCTTAACAAGACGGTTTTAATGCCCCTTCAAAGAATGGTGGAGGTCGCAGAGTAATAATAAGACAATAAGAATGCAAAGTGCAAAAGACGTGATGGTCACAGTTGCTTAACAAGACAGTTTTATTGGCCCTTGGAAGAGTGGTGTAGGCCGCAGTGGAATAAAAAGACAATATCAATGCCCCATGGAAGAGATGTGGAGGTCACAGTAGCTTAACAAGATGGTTTTAATGCCCCTTGGAAGAGTGGTGGAGGTTACAGTGGAATAAAAAGACAATATCAATGCCCCGTGGAAGAGACGTGGAGGTCACAGTATCTTAACAAGATGTTTTAATGCCCCTTGGAAGAGTGGTGGAGGTTACTGTGGAATAAATAGAAAATATCATTGCCCCGTGGAAGAGATGTGGAAATCAGAGTAGATTTACAAGACGGTTTTTATTCCCCTTGGAAGAGTGGTGGAGGTCGCAGTGAAATAAAAATCAATATCAATGCCCCTTGGTAGAGTGGTGGACGTCGCAGTGGAATAAAAATATCATATCACTGCCCCATGGAAGAGACGTGGAGGACACAGTAGCTTAACAAGACGGTTTTATTGCCCCTTGGAAGGGTGTTGGAGCTTGCAGTGGAATTAAAAGACAATCTACATGCCCCTTGGAAGAGATGTGGAGGTCACAGTAGCTTAACAAAATTGTTTTAATGCCCCTTGGAAGAGTGGTGGAGGTTACAGTGGAATAAAAAGACAAAATCAATGCCCCATGAAAGAGACTTGGAGGTCACAATAGCTTAACAAGACAGTTTTAATGCCCCTTGGAAGAGTGCTGGAGGTCGCAGTGGAATAAAAAGACAATATCATGCCCCTTGAAAGAGTGGTGGAGGTTGCAGTGGAATAAAAAGACAATATCAATGACCATTGGAAGAGAAGTGGAGCTTAAAAAGACGGTTTTAATGATGATTAGAAAAGTGCTGGAGTTCAGAGTGGTTTAACAAGACTGTTTTAATGCCCCATGGAAGTAACGTGGAGGTCACAGTAGCTTAACAAGACAGTTTTAATGCACTTGCAAGAGTGGTGGAGGTGGCAGTGGAATAAAAAGACAGTATCAATGCCCCAAGGAAGGGACGTGGAGGTCACAGAAGCTTAACAAGATGGTTTTAATTCCCCTTGGAAGAGTGGTGGAGGTCGCAATGGAATAAAAAGTCAATTTCAATGGAACGTGGAAGAGACGTGGAGGTCACAGTAGCTTAACAAGACGGATTTAGTACCCCTTGGAAAAGTGGTGGAGGTTACAGTGGAATAAAAGGACTATATGAATGCCCTGTGGAAGAGATGTGGAGGTCACAGTAGCTTAACAAGATGGTTTTAATGCCCCTTCGAAGAGTGGTGGAGGTCGCAGTGTAATAAAAAGACAATATCAATGCACTGTGCAAGAGACGTGATGGTCACAGTAGCTTATCAAGACAGTTTTATGGCCCTTCGGAATAGTGGTGGAGGTCGCAGTGGAATAAAAAGACAATATCAATGCCCCATGGAAGAGATGTGGAAGTCACAGTAGCTTAACAAGAAGGTTTTAATACCCCTTGGACGAACGGTGGAGTACAGAGTGGTTTAACGAGATGGTTTTTATGCCCCTTGAAAGAGACCTTGAGGTCACAGTAGCTTAACAAGATGGTTTTAATGCCCCTTGGAAGAGTGGTGGAGGTAATAGTGGAATAAAAAGACAATATCAATGCCCCGTGGAAGAGACGTGGAGGTCACAGCAGCTTAACAAGACGGTTTAATGCCCGTTGGAAGAGTGGTGGAGGTTACAGTGGAATAAAAAGAAAATATAAATGCCCCGTGGAAGAGACGTTGAGATCACAGTAGATTAACAAAACGCTTTTTATGCCCCTTGGAAGAGTGGTGGAGGTCGCAGTGGAATTAAAAAAGAATATCAATACCCCGTGGAAGAGAAGTGGAGGTCACAGTAGCTTAACAAAATGGTTTTAATGCCCCATGGAAGAGTGGTGGAGGTCGCAGTAGAATTTAAAGACAATACCACTGCCCAGTGGAAGAGACGTGGAGGTTACAGTAGCTTAACAGGACGGTGTTTTTGCCCCTTGAAAAAGTCTTGGAGGTCGCTGTAGAATAAAAAGCCAATACCAATGCCCCTTGGAAGAGACGTGGAGGTCACAATAGATTAACAAGAAAGTTTTAATGCCCCTTGGAAGAGTGGTGGAGGTCGCAGTGGAATAAAAAGACAATATCAATGCCCCTTGGAAGAGTGGTAAAGGTGACAGTGGAATAAAAAGACAATATCAATGCCCCGTGAAAGAGACGTGAAGGTCACAGTAGCTTAAAAAGACGGTTTATTAACCCTTGGAAAAGTGGTGGAGGTCGCTGCAGAATAAAAAGACAATATCAATGCCCATTGGAAGAGTGGGGGAGGTCGCAGTGGATAAAAAAGACAATATCAATGCCCCATTGAACAGACGTGGAGGTCACAGTAGTCTTAACAAGACAGTTTTAATGACGCTTGGTAGAGTGGTGGAGGTCTCATTTTAATAAAAAGATAATTTCAATGCCCCTTGGAAGAGTGGTGGAGGTGGCAGTGAAATAAAAACACAATATCAATACCCCGTGGAAGAGATGTGGAGGTCACAGTAGCTTAATAAGACGGTTTTAATGCCCCTTTAAAGAGTGGTGGAGGTCGCAGTGGAATAAAAAGGCAATGTCAATGCCCCGTGGTAGAGACGTGGAGGTCACAGTAGGTTTATAAGACGGTTTTAATGCCCCTTGCAAGAGCTGTAGAGTTCAGAGTGGTTTAACAAGATGGTTTTAATGCCTCTTGGAAGAGATGTGGAGGTCACAGTAGATTAACAAGACGGTTTTAATGCCACTTGGAAGAGTGGTGGAGGTTACAGTGGAATAAAAAGACAATATCAATGACCCGTGGAAGAGACTTTGAAGGCACAGTAGCTTAACAAGACAGTTCTAATGCCCATTGGAGGAGTGGTGGATATAGCAGTGGACTAAAAAGACAATATCATTGCCCCTTGGAAGAGTGGTGGAGGTCGCAGTGGAAAAAAAAGACAATATCAATGTCCCGTGGAAGAGACGAGCAGGTCACAGTAGCTTAAAAACATGGTTTTAATGCCCCTTGGAAGAGTGGTGGAGGTCGCAGTACAATAAAAATTCAATATCAATGCCCATTGAAAGAGTGGTGAAGGTCGCAGTGGAATAAAAAGACTATATCAATGCCCCGTGGAAGAGTCGTGGAGGTCATAGTAGCTTAAAAAGACGGCTTAATGCCTCTTCGAAGAGTGGTGGAGGTTGCAGTGGAAAAAAAAGAAAATATCAATGCCCCGTGGAAGAGATGTGGAGATCACAGTAGATTAACAAGATGGTTTTTATGCCGCTTGGAAGAGTGGTGGAGGTCGCAGTGGAATAAAAAGACAATATCAATGCCCCTTGGAAAAGTGGTGAAGGTTGCAGTGAAATAAAGACACAATATCACCACCACGTGGAAGAGACGTGGAGGTCACAGTATCTTAACAAGACGGTTTTAATGCTCCTTGGAAGAGTGCTGGAGGTCGCAGTGGAATAAAAAGGTAATATAAAAGCCCCGTGGAAGAGACGTGGAGGTCGCAGTAGCTTTATAAGACGGTTTTTATGCCCCATTGAAGAGCTGTGAAGTTCTGAGTGGTTTAACAAGATGGTTTTAATGCCCCTTAGAAGAGATGTGGAGGTTACAGAAGCTTAACAAGATGTTTTTATTGCCCCTTGGAAGACTCTGGAAGGTCACAGTGGAATAATGAGACAATATCAATGCCCCTTGGAAGAGACGTGGAGGTCACAGTAGCTTAACAAGATGGTTTTAATGCCCCATGGAAGAGTGGTGGAGGTCACAGTAGAATTTAATGACAATATCACTGCCCCGTGGAAGAGACGTGGAGGTTATAGTTGCTTAAAAGCACGGTTTTATTGCCCCTTGGAAAAGTCTTAGAGGTCGCAGTAGAATAAAAAGACAATATCAATGCCCCGTGGAAGAGACGTGGAGGTAACAGTAGCTTAACAAGAAGGTTATATTGCCCCTTGGAAGAGTGGTGGAGGTCGCAGTGGAATAAAAAGACAGTATCAGTGCCCCGTGAAAGAGACGTGAAGGTCACAGTAGCTTAAAAAGACGGTTTATTAACCCTTGGAAGAGTGGTGGAGGTCGCTGTAGAATAAAAAGACAATATCAATGCCCCGTGTAACAGACGTGGAGGTCACAGTAGTCTTAACAAGACGGTTTTAATGACCCTTGGTAGAGTGGTGGAGGTCTCATTTTAATAAAAAGATAACTTCAATGCTCCTTGGAAGAGTGTTGGAGGTCGCAGTGAAATAAAAACACAATATCAATACCCCGTGGAAGAGATTTGGAGGTCACAGTAGCTTAACAAGACGGTTTTAATGCAGCTTGAAAGAGCTGCAGAGTTCAGAGTAGTTTTTACAAGACGGTTTTAATGCCCCTTGGAAGAGATGTGGAGGTCACAGTAGATTAACAAGACGGTTTTAATGCCCCTTGGAAGAGTGGTGGAGGTTACAATGGAAAAAAAAGTCAATATCAATGCCCTGTGGAAGAGACGTGGAGGTCACAGTAGCTTTATAAAACAGTTTTAATGCCCGTTGCAAGAGCTGTAGAGTTCAGAGTACTTTTTACAAGACGATTTTAATGCACCTTGGAAGAGATGTTGAAGTCACAGTAGCTTAACAAGACAGTTTTAATGCCCGTTGGAAGAGTGGTGGAGAAGGCAGTGGAGTAAAAAGACAATATCATTGCCCCTTGGAAGAGTGGTGGAGGTCGCAGTGGAATAAAAAGACAATATCAATGCCCCGTGGAAGAGACGAGGAGGTCACAGTTGCTTACAAATATGGCTTTAATGCCCCTTGGAAGAGTGGTGGAGGTCGCAGTACAATAAAAATTCAATATCAATGCCCATTGAAACAGTGGAGAAGGTCGCAGTGGAATAAAAAGACAATATCAATGCCCCGTGGAAGAGTCGTGGAGGTCATAGTGGCTCAAAAAGACGGTTTAATGCCACTTCGAAGAGTGGTGGAGGTTTTAGTGGAAAAAAAAGAAAATATCAATGCCCCGTGGAAGAGATGTGGAGATCACAGTAGATTAAGAAGATGTGTTTTATGCCCCTTGGAAGAGTGGTGGAGGTCGCAGTGGAATAAAAAGACAATATCAATGCCCCTTGGAAAAGTGGTGGAGGTTGTAGTGAAATAAACACACAATATCAACACCACGTGGAAGAGACGTGGAGGTCACAGTAGCTTAACAAGACGGTTTTAATGCTCCTTGGAAGAGTGCTGGAGGTCGCAGTGGAATAAAAAGGCAATATCAATGCCCCATGGAAGAGACGTGGAGGTCACAGTAGCTTTATAAGACGGTTTTAATGCCCCATGGAAGAGCTGTGAAGTTCTGAGTGCTTTAACAAGATGGTTTTAATGCCCCTTAGAAGAGATGTGGAGGTTACAGAAGCTTAACAAGATGTTTTTATTGCCCCTTGGAAGACTCTGGAAGGTCACAGTGGAATAATGAGACAATATCAATGCCCCTTGGAAGAGACGTGGAGGTCACAGTAGCTTAACAAGATGGTTTTAATGCCCCATGGAAGAGTGGTGGAGGTCACAGTAGAATTTAATGACAATATCACTGCCCCGTGGAAGAGACGTGGAGGTTATAGTTGCTTAAAAGGACGGTTTTATTGCCCCTTGGAAATGTCTTAGAGGTCGCAGTAGAATAAAAAGACAATATCAATGCCCCGTGGAAGAGACGTGGAGGTAACAGTAGCTTAACAAGAAGGTTATATTGCCCCTTGGAAGAGTGGTGGAGGTCGCAGTGGAATAAAAAGACAATATCAGTGCCCCGTGAAAGAGACGTGAAGGTCACAGTAGCTTAAAAAGACGGTTTATTAACCCTTGGAAGAGTGGTGGAGGTCGCTGTAGAATAAAAAGACAATATCAATGCCCCGTGTAACAGACGTGGAGGTCACAGTAGTCTTAACAAGACGGTTTTAATGACCCTTGGTAGAGTGGTGGAGGTCTCATTTTAATAAAAAGATAACTTCAATGCTCCTTGGAAGAGTGTTGGAGGTCGCAGTGAAATAAAAACACAATATCAATACCCCGTGGAAGAGATTTGGAGGTCACAGTAGCTTAACAAGACGGTTTTAATGCAGCTTGAAAGAGCTGCAGAGTTCAGAGTAGTTTTTACAAGACGGTTTTAATGCCACTTGGAAGAGATGTGGAGGTCACAGTAGATTAACAAGACGGTTTTAATGCCCCTTGGAAGAGTGGTGGAGGTTACAATGGAAAAAAAAGTCAATATCAATGCCCCGTGGAAGAGACGTGGAGGTCACAGTAGCTTTATAAAACAGTTTTAATGCCCGTTGCAAGAGCTGTAGAGTTCAGAGTATTTTTTACAAGACGATTTTAATGCACCTTGGAAGAGATGTTGAAGTCACAGTAGCTTAACAAGACAGTTTTAATGCCCGTTGGAAGAGTGGTGGAGAAGGCAGTGGAGTAAAAAGACAATATAATTTCCCCTTGGAAGAGTGGTGGAGGTCGCAGTGGAATAAAAAGACAATATCAATGCCCCGTGGAAGAGACGAGGAGGTCACAGTAGCTTAAAAATATGGTTTTATTGCCCCTTGGAAGAGTGGTGGAGGTCGCAGTACAATAAAAATTCAATATCAATGCCCATTGAAATAGTGGAGAAGGTCGCAGTGGAATAAAAAGACAATATCAATGCCCCGTGGAAGAGTCGTGGAGGTCATATTAGCTTAAAAAGACGGTTTAATGCCACTTTGAAGAGTGTTGGAGGTTGCAGTGGAAAAAAAAGAAAATATCAATGCCCCGTGGAAGAGATGTGGAGATCACAGTAGATTAACAAGATGGTTTTTATGCCCCTTGGAAGAGTGGTGGAGGTCGCAGTGGAATAAAAAGACAATATCAATGCCCCTTGGAAAAGTGGTGGAGGTTGCAGTGAAATAAAGACACAATATCAATACCACGTGGAAGAGACGTGGAGGTCACAGTAGCTTAACAAGAAGGTTTTAATGCTCCTTGGAAGAGTGCTGGAGGTCGCAGTGGAATAAAAAGGCAATATCAATGTTCCTTGGAAGAGACGTGGAGGTCACAGTAGCTTTATAAGACGGTTTTAATGCCCCAAGGAAGAGCTGTGAAGTTCTGAGTGGTTTAACAAGATGGTTTTAATGCCCCTTTGAAGAGACGTGGATGTCACAGCAGATTATCAAGACGGTTTTAATGCCCCTTAGAAAAGTTGTGGAGTTTACAGTGGAATAAAAAGACAATCTCAATGCCCGGTGGAAGAGACGTGGAGGTCACAGTAGCTTAACAAGAAGGTTTTAATGTCCCATGGAAGAGTGGTGGAGGTCGCAGTGGTATAAAAAGACAATATCAATGCCCCATGAAAGAGATGTGGAAGTCACAGTAGCTTAACAAGAAGGTTTTAATACCCCTTGGACGAACGGTGGAGTACAGAGTGGTTTAACGAGATGGTTTTTATGCCCCTTGAAAGAGACGTTGAGGTCACAGTAGCTTAACAAGATGGTTTTAATGCCCCTTGGAAGAGTGGTGGAGGTAATAGTGGAATAAAAAGACGATATCAATGCCCCGTGGAAGAGACGTGGAGGTCACAGCAGCTTAACAAGAGGGTTTAATGCCCGTTGGAAGAGTGGTGGAGGTTACAGTGGAATAAAAAGAAAATATAAATGCCCCGTGGAAGAGACGTTGAGATCACAGTAGATTAACAAAACGGTTTTTATGCCCCTTGGAAGAGTGGTGGAGGTCGCAGTGGAATAAAAAAACAATATCAGTACCCCGTGGAAGAGAAGTGGAGGTCACAGTAGCTTAACAAGATGGTTTTAATGCCCCATGAAAGAGTGGTGGAGGTCGCAGTAGAATTTTAAGACAATATCACTGCCCTGTGGAAGAGACGTGGAGGTTACAGTAGCTTAACAGGACGTTTTTTTTGCCCCTTGAAAAAGTCTTGGAGGTCGCTGTAGAATAAAAAGCCAATATCAATGCCCTTGGAAGAGACGTGGAGGTCACAGTAGATTAACAAGAAAGTTTTAATGCCCCTTGGAAGAGTGGTGGAGGTCGCAGTGGAATAAAAAGACAATATCAATGCCCCTTGGAAGAGTGGTGGAGGTGACAGTGGAATAAAAAGACAATATCAATGCCCCGTGAAAGAGACGTGAAGGTCACAGTAGCTTAAAAAGACGGTTTATTAACCCTTGGAAAAGTGGTGGAGGTCACTGCAGAATAAAAAGACAACATCAATGCCCCTTGGAAGAGTGGGGGAGGTCGCAGTGGATAAAAAAGACAATATCAATGCCCCATGGAACAGACGTGGAGGTCACAGTAGTCTTAACAAGACGGTTTTAATGACACTTCGTAGAGTGGTGGAGGTCTTATTTTAATAAAAAGATAATTTCAATGCCCCTTGGAAAAGTGGTGGAGGTCGCAGTGAAATAAAAACACAATATCAATACCCCGTGGAAGAGATGTGGAGGTCACAGTAGCTTAACAAGACGGTTTTAATGCCCCTTTAAAGAGTGGTGGAGGTCGCAGTGGAATAAAAAGGCAATGTCAATGCCCCGTGGTAGAGACGTGGAGGTCACAGTAGCTTTATAAGACTGTTTTAATGCCCCTTGCAAGAGCTGAAGAGTTCAGAGTGGTTTAACAAGACGGTTTTAATGCCCCTTGGAAGAGATGTGGAGGTCACAGTAGAATAACAAGACGGTTTTAATGCCACTTGGAAGAGTGGTGGAGGTTACAGTGGAATAAAAAGACAATATCAATGACCCGTGGAAGAGACTTTGAAGGCACAGTAGCTTAACAAGACAGTTTTAATGCCCATTGGAAGAGTGGTGGATATAGCAGTGAAGTAAAAGACAATATCATTGCCCCTTGGAAGAGTGGTGGAGGTCGCAGTGGAAAAAAAAGACAATATCAATGTCCCGTGGAAGAGACGAGGAGGTCACAGTAGCTTAAAAATATGGTTTTAATGCCCATTGAAAGAGTGGTGAAGGTCGCAGTGGAATAAAAAGACTATATCAATGCCCCGTGGAAGAGTCGTGGAGGTTATAGTAGCTTAAAAAGACGGTTTAATGCCTCTTCGAAGAGTGGTGGAGGTTGCAGTGGTAAAAAAAGAAAATATCAATGCCCCGTGGAAGAGAGGTGGAGATCACAGTAGATTAACAAGATGGTTTTTATGCCGCTTGGAAGAGTGGTGGAGGTCGCAGTGGAATAAAAAGACAATATCAATGCCTCTTGGAAAAGTGGTGGAGGTTGCAGTGAAATAAAGACACAATATCAACAACACGTGGAAGAGACGTGGAGGTCACAGTAGCTTAACAAGACGGTTTTAATGCTCCTTGGAAAAGTGCTGGAGGTCGCAGTGGAATAAAAAGGCAATATAAATGCCCTGTGGAAGAGACGTGGAGGTCACAGTAGCTTTATAAGACGGTTTTATGCCCCATGGAAGAGCTGTGAAGTTCTGAGTGGTTTAACAAGATGGTTTTAATGCCCCTTAGAAGAGATGTGGAGGTTACAGAAGCTTAACAAGATGATTTTATTGCCCCTTGGAAGAGTGGCGGAGGTCACAGTAGAATTTAATGACAATATCACTGCCCCGTGGAAGAGACGTGGAGGTTATAGTTGCTTAAAAGGACGCTTTTATTGCCCCTTGGAAAAGTCTTAGAGGTTGCAGTAGAATAAAAAGACAATATCAATGCCCCGTGGAAGAGACGTGGAGGTAACAGTAGCTTAACAAGAAGGTTTTATTGCCCCTTGGAAGAGTGGTGGAGGTCGCAGTGGAATAAAAAGACAATATCAATGCCCCGTGTAACAGACGTGGAGGTCACAGTAGTCTTAACAAGACGGTTTTAATGACCCTTGGTAGAGTGGTGGACGTCTCATTTTAATAAAAAGATAACTTCAATGCTCCTTGGAAGAGTGTTGGAGGTCGCAGTGAAATAAAAACACAATATCAATACCCCGTGGAAGAGATTTGGAGGTCACAGTAGCTTAACAAGACGGTTTTAATGCAGCTTGAAAGAGGTGTAGAGTTCAGAGTAGTTTTTACAAGACGGTTTTAATGCCCCTTGGAAGAGATGTGGAGGTCACAGTAGATTAACAAGAAGGATTTAATGCCCCTTGGAAGAGTGGTGGAGGTTACAGTGGAATAAAAAGACAATATCAATGCCCCGTGGAAGAGTCGTGGAGGTCATATTAGCTTAAAAAGACGGTTTAATGCCACTTCGAAGAGTGTTGGAGGTTGCAGTGGAAAAAAAAGAAAATATCAATGCCCCGTGGAAGAGATGTGGAGATCACAGTAGATTAACAAGATGTTTTTTATGCCCCTTGGAAGAGTGGTGGAGGTCGCAGTGGAATAAAAAGACAATATCAATGCCCCTTGGAAAAGTGGTGGAGGTTGTAGTGAAATAAACACACAATATCAACACCACGTGGAAGAGACGTGGAGGTCACAGTAGCTTAACAAGATGGTTTTAATGCTCATTGGAAGAGTGCTGGAGGTCGCAGTGGAATAAAAAGGCAATATCAATGTTCCTTGGAAGAGACGTGGAGGTCACAGTAGCCTTATAAGACGGTTTTAATGCCCCATGGAAGAGCTGTGAAGTTCTGAGTGCTTTAACAAGATGGTTTTAATGCCCCTTAGAAGAGATGTGGAGTTTACAGTAGCTTAACAAGATGGTTTTATTGCCCATTGGAAGACTCGGGAAGGTCACAGTGCAATAATGAGACAATATCAATGCCCCTTGGAAGAGACGTGGAGGTCACAGTAGATTAACAAGAAAGTTTTAATGCCCCTTGGAAGAGTGGTGGTGTAGCGCTGGCGTCCCTGCCCTCTGCTAGGCAGGGACGCTGCTCCCCTCACCGCTCTGCTCCGTGCCCGGCGTCCTCTCCCCGCTCTGCTGTCAGCGCGCGCTCCTGCCCGGCGTCCTCTCCCCGCTCTGCTGTCAGCGCGCGCTCCGTCCCGGCGTCCTCCTCCTGCTCTGCTCTCGGCGCGCGCTTCCTCCCGGCCCCTGTGCTTAGTGCGCGCGCGCGCGCGCTCCCCTCCTCTTAAAGGGGCCGCGCGCGCCGCCCTAAAGAGTCCCCGGCCAATGGCCGGAGGACTTCATCATATAAAAGGCACCTCCTCCAAAATGGAGGTGCCCGAGCAATGTTGTTTGCACCTGTGTCTCACCTGTGCTTCAGCCCTCAGGTCCCGTTGCCAGTTACCTGCCAGTTACCTGCCTGATTCCTGCCAGTTACCTGCCTGTTTCCTGCCTGAATACTTGTTACCTGTCTGCCAGTCTGAGGTCCGACGGTCTGCCTTACTACTCCTGTCAGTCTGTCTAAGGACCAGCTTGCCCGCTCACCTGGGAGCGCATATCAGCTACCTGCCTGCTTGTCTGAGGTCCGACGGTCTGCTTTACTACTCCGGTCAGTCTGTCTTTGGACCAGCTTGCCCGCTCACCTGGGAGCGCTTCTCCGTTACCTGCCTGCTTGCCAGCCCGGAGGCTCCGTTGTCACGTGCTGTGACCACCAGCTATCTCAGAGACTCTTGCCCGCTCACCTGGGAGCGCATCTCCGTTACCTGCCTGCTTGCCAGCCCGGAGGTCCCGTTGTCACGTGCGGTGACCACCAGCTATTCCAGAGACTCTTGCCCGCTCACCTGGGAGCGCTTCTCCGTTACCTGCCTGCCTGCCAGCCCTGAGGCTCCGCCGTCACGTGCCGTGACCACCTGCTATTCCAGAGACTCTCGCTTGCTCACCTGGGAGCACCCATCTACCATCTGCCTGCTAGCCTACCCGAAGGCTCTGCCATCACAGGTCGTACCTACCCCTTACCCAGAGACTGCCCTGATCACTTGCCGTATCTCCCTGTCCGTTCACCCAGAGACTGCCCTGATCACTTGCCGTATCTCCCTGTCCGTTCATCCAGAGACTGCCACCCGCTCCCTTACAAGGGCCGCCCCCTTGTATAGTAGCTCAGAGGTTCCGCCTCCCGGACCCGTTACAGTTTGCTCTGGCCATGGAACCCGGTGGCACCCAAGCTCCCTCGCTCTCGGACCTCTGTCTTGAACTGTCCCGTCAGAGGTCCCAACAGGAGACCATCCTGGGTCACCTGCGGAATGTTAATTCTCGCCTGAACACTCTGTCTGATCCACCAACAACCTCCGCCAGTACCATGGTATCCTTTTCCGGACCCCGGCTCTCTGCACCTCCTCGCTTCGGAGGCGACTCCGTCCTGGCTCGGGGCTTCATAAATCAGTGCACCCTGCATTTTGAACTATTATCCCACCAGTTTAACTCCGACCGAGCCAAAATTGCCTTTATCATGTCCCATCTCACCGGGGAGGCCCTGGCCTGGCTAAATCCTCTATGGGAGAGAGGAGATCCCCTGGTGTCCGACTTGCCTGCCTTTCTCATGGCTTTCCGGAAAGCCTTCGACGAACCCGGACGGAGGACCTCATCCGCATCTTCTCTGCTTCGCCTCCGTCAGGGAAGCCTCACCGTGGGCCAATATGCCATACGGTTCCGTACCCTTGCCTCGGAGCTGGCCTGGGATAACGAAGCCCTGGTATCCGTCTTCTGGGAGGGTCTGTCCGGCCGTATTAAAGATGAACTTGCTGGTCGGGACATTCCTACCACTCTCGATGATCTAATAACCCTTGCCACCCGGATTGACCTACGGTTCCAGGAGCGTGCCAAAGAGGTCACCCGTGAGAGAAGGATTCCACGTCTAGCTCCTACTTTCCAGGAACCCGTCATTCCTTCCGTTTCTCCCCAGGTACACTCTCCTGAGCCTATGCAGGTCGACCAGACCAAGATGGTCAAATCCCGTCAGGATTTCCGCCGTGCCGAGGGGAGCTGCTTCTACTGTGGCAGTAAGGAGCATCTGATCCGTGCCTGCCCGGAGAGGTCGGGAGAACGCCTGTATCTAGGTTCACTCAGAGGGGTCGATCTAGACAAAAATAAATCCTCTCCATCCCTGCTGTTGTCAGTCTCAATCATCTGCGGGGAGAATCGTTATTCCGAACTAGCCCAACTTGACTCTGGAGCAGCCGGAAATCTTATTTCACAGTCCCTGGTGGAGAAATTCCGCATCCCCACCAAACCTCTGGCTGTACCCTTGTCTGTTGTTGCCGTGGATGGGGGCCTCTTACCTCGCCCCATCCAATTCATCACCGAATCCATTACTCTGCAGGTGGGAATGCTGCATTCAGAGAGTATCTCCTTTCACGTTCTGCCTGGTCTCCCTCACGCCCTCTTGCTAGGTCTGCCTTGGCTCCAGAGACATGCACCCGTGCTTGACTGGCAAACCGGAGAAGTCCTTCACTGGGGACAGGCCTGTCATAAAACCTGCCTGGTTCCCGTCCATTCCGTCCGTCCCTCTCCTATCCCAGCTAATCTACCTGGACTTCCGATTCCTTATTGGTCTAGTGCTGATGTCTTTGTTAAGGAGGAGGCAGAGACATCACCACCTCATAGACCATGTGACTGCCCCATCGATCCCGCCAGAGTAATGCAGGTGGCTCCCGTGAGTCTAAATTGTCTCCCTCCTGGTAAGACGTTCGTATCGGTACCTGATCGGGAGAGAATCCTACACTGGGGTCATTCGTCTAAACTAGCTGACCACGCCGGTCGGAAAAAGACCCTCCAGCTTATTACCCGACACTACTGGTGGCCTAACCTGCACAAGGATGTTATGGACTTTGTTTCTGCCTGTGTGTCCTGCGCCCGCAACAAAGTTCCGAGACACCTGTCGGCCGGCCGCCTTCTTCCTCTGCCAGTACCTGCTGCCCCCTGGCAGCATTTAGCGATGGACCCTCCTCAATTCCGTCCTGGGGATAAAGTCTGGCTCTCGTCCAAATATGTCCGACTCAAGATCCCTTCCTATAAGTTAGGGTCTCGGTTCATCGGCCCACTGGTGGTCATCGGTCAGATCAACCCGGTAGCCTATAAATTGAAACTCCCGGCCAACTTACGGATCCCTAACTCCTTCCATGTATCTCTCCTCAAACCTGTGGTACTTAACTCTTTTTCTAAGTCTACAGGTACGCCTCCTGCTCTGGTTTCTGCTGAGGACAAGTTTGAGGTAGAGAACATTCTTGCCAGCAAAAGGGTAAGAGGAAAGACCTTTTTTCTGGTAGATTGGAGGGGGTTTGGTCCTGAGGAGAGAACGTGGGAGCCCCGGGAGAACATCCATGCCCCTCTCATCCTAGCTAAATTTCTGTCTGGCCTAAAAAAGGGGGGGCCTAAAGGGGGGGGTACTGTAGCGCTGGCGTCCCTGCCCTCTGCTAGGCAGGGACGCTGCTCCCCTCACCGCTCTGCTCCATGCCCGGCGTCCTCTCCCCGCTCTGCTGTCAGCGCGCGCTCCTGCCCGGCGTCCTCTCCCCGCTCTGCTGTCAGCGCGCGCTCCGTCCCGGCGTCCTCCTCCTGCTCTGCTCTCGGCGTGCGCTCCTTCCCGGCCCCTGTGCTTAGGGCGCGCGCGCGCGCGCTCCCCTCCTCTTAAAGGGGCCGCGCGCGCCGCCCTAAAGAGTCCCCGGCCAATGGCCGGAGGACTTCATCATATAAAAGGCACCTCCTCCAAAATGGAGGTGCCCGAGCAATGTTGTTTGCACCTGTGTCTCACCTGTGCTTCAGCCCTCAGGTCCCGTTGCCAGTTACCTGCCAGTTACCTGCCTGATTCCTGCCAGTTACCTGCCTGTTTCCTGCCTGAATACTTGTTACCTGTCTGCCAGTCTGAGGTCCGACGGTCTGCCTTACTACTCCTGTCAGTCTGTCTAAGGACCAGCCTGCCCGCTCACCTGGGAGCGCATATCAGCTACCTGCCTGCTTGTCTGAGGTCCGACGGTCTGCTTTACTACTCCGGTCAGTCTGTCTTTGGACCAGCTTGCCCGCTCACCTGGGAGCGCTTCTCCGTTACCTGCCTGCTTGCCAGCCCGGAGGCTCCGTTGTCACGTGCTGTGATCACCAGCTATCTCAGAGACTCTTGCCCGCTCACCTGGGAGCGCATCTCCGTTACCTGCCTGCTTGCCAGCCCGGAGGTCCCGTTGTCACGTGCGGTGACCACCAGCTATTCCAGAGACTCTTGCCCGCTCACCTGGGAGCGCTTCTCCGTTACCTGCCTGCCTGCCAGCCCTGAGGCTCCGCCGTCACGTGCCGTGACCACCTGCTATTCCAGAGACTCTCGCTTGCTCACCTGGGAGCACCCATCTACCATCTGCCTGCTAGCCTACCCGGAGGCTCTGCCATCACAGGTCGTACCTACCCCTTACCCAGAGACTGCCCTGATCACTTGCCGTATCTCCCTGTCCGTTCACCCAGAGACTGCCCTGATCACTTGCCGTATCTCCCTGTCCGTTCATCCAGAGACTGCCACCCGCTCCCTTACAAGGGCCGCCCCCTTGTATAGTAGCTCAGAGGTTCCGCCTCCCGGACCCGTTACAGGTGGAGGTCGCAGTGGAATAAAAAGACAATATCAATGCCCCTTGGAAGAGTGGGGGAGGTCGCAGTGGATGAAAAAGACAATATCAATGCCCCGTAGAACAGACGTGGAGGTCAAAGTAGTCTTAACAAGACGGTTTTATTGACGCTTGGTAGAGTGGTGGTCTCATTTTAATAAATTGATCATTTCAATGCCCCTTGGAAGAGTGGTGGAGGTCGCAGTGAAATAAAAACACAATATCAATACCCCGTGGAAGAGATGTGGAGGTCACAGTAGCTTAACAAGACGGTTTTAATGCCCCTTGAAAGAGTGGTGGAGGTCGTAGTGAAATAAAAAGGCAATGTCAATGCCCGGGGAAGAGACGTGGCGGTCACAGTAGCTTTATGAGATGGTTTTAATGCCCCTTGCAAGAGCTGTAGAGTTCAGAGTGGTTTAACAAGACTGTTTTAATGCCCCTTGGAAGAGATGTGGAGGTCACAGTAGATTAAAAAGACGGTTTTAATGCCACTTGTAAGAGTGGTGGAGGTTTCAGTGCAATAAAAAGACAATATCAATGACCCGTGGAAGAGACGTTGAAGGCACAATAGCTTAACAAGACAGTTTTAATGCCCATTGGAAGAGTGGTGGATATAGCAGTGGAGTAAAAAGACAATATCATTGCCCCTTGGAAGAGTGGTGGAGGTCGCAGTTGAAAAAAAAGACAATATCAAAGTCCCGTGGAAGAGACGAGGAGGTCACAGTAGCTTAAAAATATGGTTTTAATGCCACTTGGAAGAGTGGTGGAGGTCGCAGTACAATAAAAATTCAGTATCAATGCCTATTGAAAGAGTGGTGAAGGTCGCAGTGCAATAAAAAGACTATATCATTGCCCCGTGGAAGAGTCGTGGAGGTCATAGTAGCTTAAAAAGACAGTTTAATGCCTCTTCGAAGAGTGGTGGAGGTTGCAGTGAAAAAAAAAGAAAATATCAATGCCCCGTGGAAGAGATGTGGAGATCACAGTAGATTAACAAGATGGTTTTTATGCCCCTTGCAAGAGTGGTGGAGGTCGCAGTGGAATAAAAAGACAATATCATTGCCCCTTGGAAGAGTGATGGAGGTCGCAGTGGAATAAAAGGACAATAACAATGCCCCGTGGAAGAGACGAGGAGGTCATAGTAGCTTAAAAAGACGGTTTAATGCCACTTCGAAGAGTGGTGGAGGTTGCAGTGGAAAAAAAAGAAAATATCAATGCCCCGTGGAAGAGATGTGGAGATCACAGTAGATTAAGAAGATGGTTTTTATGCCCCTTGGAAGAGTGGTGGAGGTCGCAGTGGAATAAAAAGACAATATTAATGCCCCTTGGAAAAGTGGTGGAGGTTGCAGTGAAATAAAGACACAATATCAATACCACGTTGAAGAGACGTGGAGGTCACAGTAGCTTAACAAGACAGTTTTAATGCTCATTGGAAGAGTGCTGGAGGTCGCAGTGGAATAAAAAGGTAATATCAATGCCCCGTGGAAGAGACGTGGGGGTCACAGTAGCTTTATAAGACGGATTTAATGCCCCATGGAAGAGCTGTGAAGTTCTGAGTGGTTTAACAAGATGGTTTTAATGCCCCTTAGAAGAGATGTGGAGGTTACAGTAGCTTAACAAGATGGTTTTATTGCCCCTTGGAAGACTCTGGAAGGTCACAGTGGAATAATGAGACAATATCAATGCCCCTTGGAAGAGACGTGGAGGTCACAGTAGCTTAACAAGATGGTTTTAATGCCCCATGGAAGAGTGGTGGAGGTCGCAGTAGAATTTAAAGACAATATCACTGCCCCGTGGAAGAGACTTGGAGGTTACAGTAGCTTAACAGGACGGTTTTATTGCCCCTTGAAAAAGTCTTGGAGGTCGCAGTATAATAAAAAGCCAATATCAATGCCCCGTGTAAGAGACGTGGAGGTCACAGTGGCTTAACAAGAAGGTTTTATGGCCCCTTGGAAGAGTGGTGGAGGTCGCAGTGGAATAAAAAGACAATATCGATGCCCCGTAGAAGAGATGTGGACGTCAGTGTAGCTTAACAAGACGGTATTAATGCCCCTTGGAAGAGCTGTGGAATTCAGAGTGGTTTAACAAGATGGTTTTTATGCCCCTTGGAAGAGATGTGGAGGTCACAGTAGCTTAACAAGATATTTTTAATGCCCCTTGGAATAGTGTTGGAGGTCGCAGTGGAATAAAAAGACAATATCAATGCCCCTTGGAAGAGTGGTGGAGGTCGCAGTGGAATAAAAGACAATATCAATGCCCCATGGAAGAGACGGGAAGGTCACAGTAGCTTAAAAAGACGGTTTATTAACCCTTGGAAGAGTGGTGGAAGTCGCTGCAGAATAAAAAGACAATATCAATGCCCCTTGGAAGAGTGGGGAAGGTCACAGTGGATGAAAAAGTCAATATCAATGCCCCGTGGAACAGACGTTGAGGTCACAGTAGTCTGAACAAGACGGTTTTAATGACCCTTGGTAGAGTGGTGGAGGTCTCATTTTAATAAAAAGATAATTTCAATGCCCCTTGGAAGCGTGGTAGAGGTCGAAGTGAAATTAAAACACAATATCAATACCCCGTTGAAGAGATGTGGAGGTCACAGTAGCTTAACAAGATGGTTTTAATGCCCCTTGAAAGAGTGCTGGAGGTCGGAGTGGAATAAAAAGGCAATATCAATGCCCCGTGGAAGAGACGTGGAGGTCACAGTAGCTTTATAAGACTGTTTTAATGCCCCTTGCAAGAGCTGTAGAGTTCAGAGTGGTTTAACAAGACTGTTTTAATGCCCCTTGGAAGAGATGTGCAGGTCACAGTAGATTAACAAGACGGTTTTAATGGCCCTTGGAAGAGTGGTGGAGGTTAAAGTAGAATAAAAAGACAATATCAGTGACCCGTGGAAGAGAGGTTGAAGTCACAGTAGCTTAACAAGACAGTTTTAATGCCCGTTGGAAGATTGGTGGAGATAGCAGTGGAGTAAAAAGACAATATCATTTCCCCTTGGAAGAGTGGTTGAGGTCACAGTGGAATAAAAAGACAATATCATTGCCCCCTGGAAGAGACGAGGAGGTCACAGTAGCTTAAAAATATGGTTTGAATGCCCCTTGGAAGAGTGGTGGAGGTCGCAGTACAATAAAAATTCAATATCAATGCCCATTGAAAGAGTGGTGAAGGTCTCAGTGGAATAAAAAGACAATATCAATGCCCCGTGGAAGAGTCGTGGAGGTCATAGTAGCTTAAAAAGACGGCTTAATGCCTCTTTGAAGAGTGGTGGAGGTTGCAGTGGAAAAAAATGAAAATATCAATGCCCCGTGGAAGAGATGTGGAGATCACAGTAAATTAACAAGATGGTTTTTATGCCCCTTGGAAGAGTGGTGGAGGATGCAGTGGAATAAAAAGACAACATCAATGCCCCTTGGAAAAGTGGTGGAGGTTGCAGTGAAATAAAGACACAATATCAACACCACGTGGAAGAGACATGGAGGTCACAGTAGCTTAACAAGGTTTTAATGCTCCTTGGAAGAGTGCTAGAGGTCGCAGTGGAATAAAAAGGAAATATCAATGTTCCTTGGAAGAGACGTGGAGGTCACAGTAGCTTTATAAGATGGTTTTAATGCCCCAAGGAAGAGCTGTGAAGTTCTGAGTGGTTTAACAAGATGGTTTTAATGCCCCTTAGAAGAGATGTGGAGGTTACAGTAGCTTAACAAGATGGTTTTATTGCCCCTTGGAAGACTCTGAAAGTTCACAGTGGAATAATGAGACAATATCAATGCCCCGTGGAAGAGACGTGGCGGTCACAGTAGCTTAACAAGAAGGTTTTATTTCCCCTTGGAAGAGTGGTGGAGGTCGCAGTGGAATAAAAAGACAATATCGATGCCCCGTGGAATAGACGTGGACGTCAGTGTAGCTTAACAAGACGGTTTTAATGCCCCTTGGAAGAGACGTGGAGGTCACAGTAGCTTAACAAGTTAGCTTTAATGCCCCTTGGAAGAGTGGTGGAGGTCGCAGTGGAATAAAAAGACAATATCAATGCCCCGTGGAAGAGACGTGAAGGTCACAGTAGCTTAAAAAGACAGATTATTAACTCTTGGAAGAGTGGTGGAGGTCGCTGCAGAATAAAAAGACAATATCAGTGACCAATGTTAGAGACGTGGAGGTCACAGGAGCTTAAAAAGATGGTTTTAATGTCCCTTGGAAGAGTGGTGGAGGTCGCAGTGGAATAAAAACACTATATCAATGCCCCGTGGAAGAGACGTGGAGGTCACAGTAGCTTTATAAGATGGTTTTAATGCCCCAAGGAAGAGCTGTGAAGTTCTGAGTGGTTTAACAAGATGGTTTTAATGCCCCTTAGAAGAGATGTGGAGGTTACAGTAGCTTAACAAGATGGTTTTATTGCCCCTTGGAAGACTCTGAAAGTTCACAGTGGAATAATGAGACAATATCAATGCCCCGTGGAAGAGACGTGGCGGTCACAGTAGCTTAACAAGAAGGTTTTATTTCCCCTTGGAAGAGTGGTGGAGGTCGCAGTGGAATAAAAAGACAATATCGATGCCCCGTGGAATAGACGTGGACGTCAGTGTAGCTTAACAAGACGGTTTTAATGCCCCTTGGAAGAGACGTGGAGGTCACAGTAGCTTAACAAGATAGCTTTAATGCCCCTTGGAAGAGTGGTGGAGGTCGCAGTGGAATAAAAAGACAATATCAATGCCCCGTGGAAGAGACGTGAAGGTCACAGTAGCTTAAAAAGACAGATTATTAACTCTTGGAAGAGTGGTGGAGGTCGCTGCAGAATAAAAAGACAATATCAGTGACCAATGTTAGAGACGTGGAGGTCACAGGAGCTTAAAAAGATGGTTTTAATGTCCCTTGGAAGAGTGGTGGAGGTCGCAGTGGAATAAAAACACTATATCAATGCCCCGTGGAAGAGACGTGGAGGTCACAGTAGCTTAGCAAGACGGTTTTAATGCCTCTTGGAAGAGCTGTGGAGTTCAGAGTGGTTTAACAAGACGGTTTTAATGTCTGTTGGATGAGACGTGGAGGTCACAGTAGCTTAACAAGATGGATTTAATGCCCCTTGGAAAAGTGGTGGAGGTTACAGTGGAATAAACAGACTATTTGAATGCCACATGGAAGAGACGTGGATGTCACAGTAGCTTAACAAAACGGTTTTAATGTCTCTTGGAAGAGCTGTGGAGTTCAGAGTGGTTTAACAAGGAGGTTTTAATGCCTCTTGGATGAAACATGGAGGTCACAGTAGCTTAGCAAGATGGATTTAATGCCCCTTGGAAAAGTGGTGGAGGTTACAGTGGAATAAACAGACTATATTAATGCCCCGTGGAAGAGACGTGGAGGTCACAGTAGCTTAACAAGACGGCTTTAATGCCCCTATGAAGAGTGGTGGAAGTCGCAGAGGAATAAAAAGACAATATTAATGCACTGTGGAAGAGACGTGAAGGTAACAGTGGCTTAACAATACCGTTTTAATGCCCCTTGGTAGAGTGGTGTGGGTCGCAGTGGAATAAAAAGACAATATCAATGCCCCATGAAAGAGATGTGGAGGTCACAGTAGATTAACAAGATGGTTTTATTGCCCGTTGGAAGAGTGGTGGAGTACAGAGTGGTTTAACGAGATGGCATTTATGCCCCATGAAAGAGATGTTGAGGTCACAGTAGCTTAACAAGACAGTTTTAATTCCCCTTGGAAGAGTGGTGGAGGATACAGTGGAATAAAAAGACAATATCAATTCTCCCATGGAAGAGACGTGGAGGTCACAGTAGCTTAATAAGATGGTTTTAATGCCCTTGGAAGAGTGGTGGAGGTCGCAGTGTAATAAAAAGACAATATCAATGCACCTTGGAAGAGTGGTGGATGTCGCAGTGGAATAAAAAGACTATATCAATGCCCCGAGGAAGAGATGTGGAGGTCACAGCAGCTTAACAAGACGGTTTTAATGCCCCTTGGATGAGACGTGGAGGTCACAGTAGCTTAACAAGACGGATTTAATATGCCTTGGAAAAGCTGTGGAGGTTACAGTGGAATAAAAAGACTATATGAATACCCTGTGGAAGAAAGATGGAGGTCACAGTATCTTAACAAGACGGTTTCAATGCCTCTTCAAAGAGTGGTGGAGGTCGGAGTGGAAAAAAAACCCAATATCATTGCACCGTGAAAGACACATGGAGGTCACAGTAGCTTAACAGGACGGTATTATTGCCCCTTGGAAGAGTGGTGGAGGTTGCAGTGGAATAAAAAAACAATATCATTGCCCCGTAGAAGAGACGTGGAGGTCACAGTAGCTTAACTAGACAGTTTTAATGCCCCTTCAAAGAGTGGGGGAGGTCGCAATGGAATGAAAAGACAATATCAATGTGCCATGGAAGAGACGTGATGGTTACAGTAGTTTAACAAGATGGTTTTATTATCCCTTGGAAAAGTGGTGGAGATCGCAGTGGAATAAAAAGACAATATCAATGCCCCGTGGAAGAGACGTGGAGGTGAGAGTAACTTAACAAGACGGTTTTAATGCCTCTTGGTAGGGTGGTGAAGGTCGCAGTGGAATAAAAAGACAATGCCCAGTGGCAAGACGGTTTTAATGCCCTTTGTAAGAGCTTTGGAGTTCAGAGTGGTTTAACAAGACGGTTGTTATAACCTTTGGAAGAGACATGGAGGTGACAGTAGCTAAACAAGATGGTTTTAATGCCCCTTGGGAGAGTGGAGTAGTTTACAGTGGAATTAAAAGAAAATATCAATGCACCGTAGATTAACAAGATGATTTTTATACCCCTTGGAAGAGTGGTGGAGGTCGTAGTGGAATAAAGAGAAAATATCAATGCCCCTTGGAAGAGTGGTGGAGGTCGGAGTGGATTAAAAAGACAATATCAATGCCCCGTGGAAGAGACTTGGAGGTCACAGTAGTCTTAACAAGATGGTTTTAATACGACATGGAAGAGACGTGGAGGTGAGAGTAACTTAACAAGACGGTTTTAATGCCTCTTGGTAGGGTGGTGAAGGTCGCAGTGGAATAAAAAGACAATGCCCAGTGGCAAGACGGTTTTAATGCCCTTTGTAAGAGCTTTGGAGTTCAGAGTGGTTTAACAAGACGGTTGTTATAACCTTTGGAAGAGACATGGAGGTGACAGTAGCTAAACAAGATGGTTTTAATGCCCCTTGGGAGAGTGGAGTAGTTTACAGTGGAATTAAAAGAAAATATCAATGCACCGTAGATTAACAAGATGATTTTTATACCCCTTGGAAGAGTGGTGGAGGTCGTAGTGGAATAAAGAGAAAATATCAATGCCCCTTGGAAGAGTGGTGGAGGTCGGAGTGGATTAAAAAGACAATATCAATGCCCCGTGGAAGAGACTTGGAGGTCACAGTAGTCTTAACAAGATGGTTTTAATACGACATGGAAGAGACGTGGAGGTCACAGTAGCTTATCAAGATGGTTTTAATGCCTCTTCGAAATGTGGTGGAGATCACAGTGGAATAAAAAGACAATATCAATGCACCGTGGAAGAGACGTGGAGGTCACAGTAGCTTAACAAGACAGTTTTAATGCCCCTTGGTAGAGTGGTGAAGGTCGCAGTGGAATAAAAAGACAATATCAATGCACCTTGGAAGAGTGGGGTGGTCGCAGTGGATTAAAAAGACAATATCAATGCCCCGTGGAAGAGACGTCAAGGTCACAGTAGTCTAACCAAGACGCTTTTAATGACCAATGGAAGAGTGGTGGAGGTCACAGTGGAATAAAAAGACAATTTCAATACCCTTTGGATCAGACGTGGAGGTCACAGTAGCTTAACAAGATGGTTTAATGCCTCTTGGAAGAGCTGTGGAGTTCAGAGTGGTTTAACAAGACGGTTTTAATGTCTGTTGGATGAGACGTGGAGGTCACAGTAGCTTAACAAGATGGATTTAATGCCCCTTGGAAAAGTGGTGGAGGTTACAGTGGAATAAACAGACTATTTGAATGCCACATGGAAGAGACGTGGATGTCACAGTAGCTTAACAAAACGGTTTTAATGTCCCTTGGAAGAGCTGTGGAGTTCAGAGTGGTTTAACAAGGAGGTTTTAATGCCTCTTGGATGAAACATGGAGGTCACAGTAGCTTAGCAAGATGGATTTAATGCCCCTTGGAAAAGTGGTGGAGGTTACAGTGGAATAAACAGACTATATGAATGCCCCGTGGAAGAGACGTGGAGGTCACAGTAGCTTAACAAGACGGCTTTAATGCCCCTACGAAGAGTGGTGGAAGTCGCAGAGGAATAAAAAGACAATATTAATGCACTGTGGAAGAGACGTGAAGGTAACAGTGGCTTAACAATACCGTTTTAATGCCCCTTGGTAGAGTGGTGTGGGTCGCAGTGGAATAAAAAGACAATATCAATGCCTCATGAAAGAGATGTGGAGGTCACAGTAGATTAACAAGATGGTTTTATTGCCCGTTGGAAGAGTGGTGGAGTACAGAGTGGTTTAACGAGATGGCATTTATGCCCCATGAAAGAGATGTTGAGGTCACAGTAGCTTAACAAGACGGTTTTAATTCCCCTTGGAAGAGTGGTGGAGGATACAGTGGAATAAAAAGACAATATCAATTCCCCCATGGAAGAGACGTGGAGGTCACAGTAGCTTAATAAGATGGTTTTAATGCCCTTGGAAGAGTGGTGGAGGTCGCAGTGTAATAAAAAGACAATATCAATGCACCTTGGAAGAGTGGTGGATGTCGCAGTGGAATAAAAAGACTATATCAATGCCCCGAGGAAGAGATGTGGAGGTCACAGCAGCTTAACAAGACGGTTTTAATGCCCCTTGGATGAGATGTGGAGGTCACAGTAGCTTAACAAGACGGATTTAATATGCCTTGGAAAAGCTGTGGAGGTTACAGTGGAATAAAAAGACTATATGAATACCCTGTGGAAGAAAGATGGAGGTCACAGTACCTTAACAAGACGGTTTCAATGCCTCTTCGAAGAGTGGTGGAGGTCGGAGTGGAAAAAAAAAACAATATCATTGCACCGTGAAAGACACATGGAGGTCACAGTAGCTTAACAGGACGGTATTATTGCCCCTTGGAAGAGTGGTGGAGGTTGCAGTGGAATAAAAAAACAATATCATTGCCCCGTAGAAGAGACGTGGAGGTCACAGTAGCTTAACTAGACAGTTTTAATGCCCCTTCAAAGAGTGGGGGAGGTCGCAATGGAATGAAAAGACAATATCAATGTGCCATGGAAGAGACGTGATGGTTACAGTAGTTTAACAAGATGGTTTTATTATCCCTTGGAAAAGTGGTGGAGATCGCAGTGGAATAAAAAGACAATATCAATGCCCCGTGGAAGAGACGTGGAGGTGAGAGTAACTTAACAAGACGGTTTTAATGCCTCTTGGTAGGGTGATGAAGGTCGCAGTGGAATAAAAAGACAATGCCCAGTGGCAAGACGGTTTTAATGCCCTTTGTAAGAGCTTTGGAGTTCAGAGTGGTTTAACAAGACGGTTGTTATAACCTTTGGAAGAGACATGGAGGTGACAGTAGCTAAACAAGATGGTTTTAATGCCCCTTGGGAGAGTGGAGTAGTTTACAGTGGAATTAAAAGAAAATATCAATGCACCGTAGATTAACAAGATGGTTTTTATACCCCTTGGAAGAGTGGTGGAGGTCGTAGTGGAATAAAGAGAAAATATCAATGCCCCTTGGAAGAGTGGTGGAGGTCAGAGTGGATTAAAAAGACAATATCAATGCCCCGTGGAAGAGACTTGGAGGTCACAGTAGTCTTAACAAGATGGTTTTAATACGCCATGGAAGAGACGTGGAGGTCACAGTAGCTTATCAAGATGGTTTTAATGCCTCTTCGAAATGTGGTGGAGATCACAGTGGAATAAAAAGACAATATCAATGCACCGTGGAAGAGACGTGGAGGTCACAGTAGCTTAACAAGACAGTTTTAATGCCCCTTGGTAGAGTGGTGAAGGTCGCAGTGGAATAAAAAGACAATATCAATGCACCTTGGAAGAGTGGGGTGGTCGCAGTGGATTAAAAAGACAATATCAATGCCCCGTGGAAGAGACGTCAAGGTCACAGTAGTCTAACCAAGACGCTTTTAATGACCAATGGAAGAGTGGTGGAGGTCACAGTGGAATAAAAAGACAATTTCAATACCCTTTGGATCAGACGTGGAGGTCACAGTAGCTTAACAAGATGGTTTAATGCCCCTTGGAAGAGTGGTGGAGGTCGCAGTGGAATAAAAAGACAATATCAATTGTAACGGGTCTGGGAGGTGGAACCTCTGAGCTACTATACAAAGGGGCAAGTCTTGTAAGGAAGCGGGTGGCTCCCAGGGAAAGTGGGCAGGCAGTCACGTCAAGTGACAGGGACAGTCTCTGGGTAGAAGGGCAGGAGGTCACGGAGAGTGACGAGAACAGTCTCTTGACAGGCGGGTGGTCACGGCAAGTGACAGCAGGATAAGAGTCTCTAGGCAGGCAGGGGGTCACGGCAAGTGACGGCAGAGCCTCCAGGAAGGCTAGCAGGCAGGTAGCAGGTGAGCACTCCCAGGTGAGCGGACAAGAGTCTCTGGACAGGCAGGTGGTCAGAGCAAGTGACGGCAAAGCCTCCAGGTAGGCTAGCAGGCAGGTAGCAGGTGAGCGCTCCCAGGTGAGCGGGCAAGAGTCTCTGGATAGGCAGGTGGTCACATCAAGTGACGGCTAAGCCTCCAGGTAGGCTAGCATGCGGGTAGCAGGTGAGCGCTCCCAGGTAAGCGGGTAAGAGTCTCACGGCTGGCTGGCAGGTGGTCACGGCAAGTGACGGCATAGCCTCCAGGTAGGCTAGCAGGCAGGCAGCAGGTGAGCGCTCCCAGGTGAGCGGGTAAGAGTCTCACGGCTGGCTGGCAGGTGGTCACGGCAAGTGACGGCAGAGCCTCCAGGTAGGCTAGCAGGCAGGTAGCAGGAGAGCGCTCCCAGGTGAGCAGGCAGACTGATCCATAGACAGACTGGCAGGTGCTGATAGGCAGACTGTCAGACCACAGGAATGCAAGCAGATAGACAGGTATCAGGCAGGTGTCAAGCAGGAATCTGGCAGGTAACTGGCAGGTATCTGGTAACGGGACCTGAGGGCTGAAGCAGAGTTGACAGGCTTTGCAACAACACTGCTCGGGCACCTCCATTTTGGAGGAGGCGCCTTATATATGGTGAGGTCCTCCGGCCGTTGGCCGGGGACTCCTTAGGACGGCGCGCGCGGCCCCTTTAAGAGGAGGGGAGCGCGCGCGCTCCCTAAGCGCAGTAGCCGGGAAGCAGCGGGCGCTGCCAGCAGAGCGGGAGGAAGACGCTGGGCACAGAGCGGAGAGGTGAGGGGAACGGCGACCCTGCCTAGCAGGAGGCAGGGACGCCGACGCTACATCAATGCCCCGTGGAGGAGACATGGAGGTCACAGTAGCTTAACAAGACGAACTTTATGCCCCTTGGAAAAGTGATGGAGGTCGCAGTGGAATAAAAAGACAACATCAATGCATCGTGGAAGAGATGTGGAGGTCACAGTAGGTTAACAAGATGGTTTTAATACCCGTTGGAAGAGCTATGGAGTTCAGAATGGTTTAACAAGACGGCTTTAGTACCCATTGCAAGAGACGTGGAGGTCACAGTAGCATAGCAAGATGGTTTTAATACCCATTGGTAGAGTGGTGGAAGTTACAGTAGAATAAATAGACAATATCAATGCCCCTTGGAAGAGTGCTGGAGGTCGCAGTGGAATAAAAAGTCAATATCAATGCCCCGTGGAGGAGACGTGAAGGTAACTGTAGTTAACAAGACAGTTTTATTGCCCCTTGGAAGAGTGGTGGAGGTCGCAGTGGAATAAAAAGACAATATCAATGCCCCGTAGAAAAGACGTGGTAGTCACAGTAGCTTAACAAGATGGTTTTAATGCCACTTGGAAAAGCTGTGGAGTTCAGAGAGGTTTTGCAAGACGCTTTTAATGCCAGTTGGAAGAGACGTGGACAACACTGTAGCTTTACCAGACGGTATTATTATTGCCCCTTGGAAAAGTGGTGGAGGTTACAGTGGAATAAAAAGACAATATAAATACCCCGTGGAAGAGATGTGGAGGTCACAGTAGCTCAACAATAAGGTTTTAATGCCCCTTGGAAAAGTGGTGGAGGTCGCAGTGGAATAAAAGGACAATTTCAATTCCCCTTGGAACAGTGGTGGAGGTCGCAGTGGAATAAAAAGACAATTTCAATACCCCGTGGAACAGACGTTGAGGTCACAGTAGTTTAACAAGACGGTTTTAAAGCCCCTTGAAAGAGTGATGGAGGTCGCAGTGGACTAAAAAGACAATATCAATGCCCCGTGAAAGAGACGTGGAGGTCACAGTAGATTAACAAGACGATTTTAATGACCCTTGTAAGAGTGGTGATGGTCCCAGTGGAATAAAAAGACAATATCAATGCCCCATGGAAGAGACGTGGAGGTCACAGTAGCTTAACAAGACGGTTTTAATGCCCCTTGGAAGAGCTGGGGAGTTCAGAGGGGTTTAACAAAACGGTTTTAATGCCCCTTGGAATAGACCTGGAGGTCACAGTAGCATAACAAGATGGTTTTAATACCCATTGGAAGAGTGGTGGAAGTTACAATGGAATAAAAAGACAATATCAATATCCTGTGGCAGTTACTGTTAGATGTCAGTCTGGTGCTGGGTTCGGAATGGGTCCAGGACCTTCTTTGGTCTCCCATTTCAGTCCAGCTGGGGCTGATGCTGCTCAGCATCACCATCAGCCCCAACGCCTAGCTGGCCCGCGAGCACTGTTTGTGTTCCAGGTAGTTGTGCCTTGCAATGTTAACCCTGGGTTGCAGAGGGAGACAGGGCTTGTGGAATCTAAGTCCAGGATTTGCCGCACTGAGCATGTCCGTGATCTGGCGGATCATGATTGGTGGGTTGGCACCCACCTGACCCAGTGACCTGGCACCGCCTGATTGGTCACGTGTGTCGTCACCAATGGTGCGACAGTGGGGCAGGGCTTAATCTTTAAAAGGCCCGCCCACAAACATGGCGGCGCGCTCAGATCATTTGAGCTAGCTGTGTGTGGTGTGCACGCTGACTCCGGGCTCAAAGAGCCATAGTTTCCGCTAGGCAGGTTTAGCTCCATAGAGGCAGGTTAGCTTCAAAGAGGCAGGTAGCTTCGCTTCGCTGACTGGCTCTAACCAGGGGGTTCGCCCTTACACCCCGAGCCGCCTGTGAATTAAATAGAGCGGGTCTGCTCAGTCCGGTGGCATGCCGGCTGAGTGCTCGAGTACCCGGCGGGAATCACCCGCACGCTAGCGCCGTCTCCCTGCGGTTCTTGGAGATTGTGCGTACCGTCTTACCCTTCCGTGTGCGTTAACACGAAGGGCTAAGATATTTGTTAGGTGCGTCGCCGGTCGCTCTCTCCTCCGTGCATTAAACGGAGATAGAGCGTACCGCTATACCCTGTCCGGTGTGTAGTTAACACGGAGGGGTTATCTTTAAGTTGGTTACTTTACTTTCCACCCAGAAAGTGTTCGGCAGCAGTCCTCTTGGCTGCATCGCGGACCCCGGGGTCGGTTGCGTTCCATTTAATAAAGTTGTCTGCAACCGCTCCCCCTAATAGTATCTGAGCGCCAGGGTCTTGCCGAACATGGCCGACAACCAGCAGCTGCAGCGTTATATACAGCAACTGGAGACCAGACTCAGGTCTCTGGAACTGGCGGTCCCGGTTGCTGATACCACTGCAGTAGCTACCCAGGCGACTTCTCTAGCAGCCAACATGATAAACTCGGCTGCCACCACTGCAAGTGCCCCATTACCCCGGTTTGCTCTCCCGGAAAAATTTTCTGGGGATAGTAAACTCTGTAGGGGTTTTATAAATGTATGCTCCGTTCACTTGGAGATGATGGAGACACGGTTCCCCTCCGAAAGAGCCAAAGTGTGATATATCATCTCATTGCTGTCTCACAGGGCTCTGGAGTGGGCTACTCCTCTATGGGAGCGTAATGACCCAGTGGTAGTAAATACGGGTCTCTTCCTTAAGACCCTAAAAATTGTTTTCCTGGGCCCTCAGGTCATTCATGATACGGCTCTTAAGCTCCTTGCTTTCGTCCAGGGTTCGGCCACCGCCAGTCACTATGCCGTCCAGTTCAGAACCTTGGCGGCTGAACTGGATTGGTCTGAGCGGTCGCTTATCCCAGTGTTCTGGAAGGGTCTGGCTGGGCATATTAAAGATGCTTAATCTACCAGAGAGATTCCAACCTCCCTGGAGGAGTTAATATCTCTCGCTGACCGTATAGACTTACGTCATGCAGAACACAGGTTAGAGCTAGAGGTTGGCAGTCCCCAGTACCTGTTGGCACCAGGCGTCTTTAGACCCAAACCCAAGACACCCGACCCGGAGCCTAAGGTTACGGGTGTACCCCGGTCTAAGTCTAGTTCCTCTCGTTCCCATTCTGCACCTCTCTCAGAGCACCCCGTAAATAAGGGCTCCAAGCAGCCGGTAAAACGAGTAGGGCTTACCACCACTGGTGGGGGTACATTAAATTCTCGGTTCTCTTCCTCCAAGCTATCATATAAGGTGATCTTGTCCTTCGGTAGATCTGCAGTTGCTGCCAATGCGTGGGTGGACTCTGGTGCTGAGGGCAATTTTTTATCATCTACATTTGCCCAGAGACATGTCATCTCTACTGAGCCAATGGGTCACTCCTGGATATGCAAATCACTCATCGGTCGATCCCTCTCACCATGTCATTCCCTAAGGGCCACCGGGAGTTTCCGCTAGGCAGGTTTAGCTCCATAGAGGCAGGTTAGCTTCATAGAGGCAGGTAGCTTCGCTTCACTGACTGGCTCTAACCAGGGGGTTCGCCCTTACACCCCGGGCCGCCTGTGAATTAAATAGAGCGGGTTTGCTCAGTCCGGTGGCACGCCGGCTGAGTGCTCGATTACCCGGCGGGAATCACCCGCACGCTAGCGCCGTATCCTATAGCATAGCACCTGTACCGAAGACAGGGCTACTGCTCATAGTCCGGTCACACGTCTCCCTGCGGTTCTTGGAGATTGTGTGAACCGCTTTAGCGCCAATCCCCATAGCGTAGCGCCTGTATCAAAGACAGGGCTACTGCTGTTCCCACAGACGCACGTCTCCCTGCGGTTCTTGGAGATTGTGCGTACCGTCTTACCTTTCCGTGTGCGTTAACACGAAGAGCTAAGATATTTGTTAGGTGCGTTGCCGGTCACTCTCTCCTCCGTGCCTTAAACGGAGATAGAGCATACCGCTATACCCTGTCCGGTGTGTAGTTAACACGGAGGGGTTATCTTTAAGTTGGTTACTTTACTTTCCACCCGGAAAGTGTTCGGCAGCAGTCCTCTTGGCTGCATCGCGGACCGCGGAGTCGGTTGCGTTCCATTTAATAAACTTGTCTGCAACCGCCCTCCTAACAGGTTACAGTAGCTTAACAAGACGGTTTTAATGCCCCTTGGAAGAATGGTGGAGGTCGCAGTGGAATAAAAATACAATATCAATGCCCCTTGGAAGAGTGGTGGAGGTCGCAGTGGAATGAAAATACAATATCATTACCCCGTGGAAAAGACGTGGAGGTCACAGTAGCTTTTCAATACCCTTTTAATGCCCCTTGGAAGAGTGGTGGCGGTTGCAGTGGAATAAAAAGACAATATAAATGCCCCGTGGTAGAGACGCAGAGGTCACAGTAGCTTTACAAGACAATTTTAAGGCCCCTTGGAAGATCTGTGGAGTTCAGAGCGGTTTAACAAGACGGTTTTAAAGCCCCTTGGTAGAGAGATGGAGGTCACAATTGCTTAACAAGACGGGTTTAATGCCCCTTGGAAGAGTGGTGGAGGTCACAGTGGTTTAAAAAGACAATATCAATGCCCCGTGAAGGAGACATGGAGGTCACAGTAGCTCAACTAGACAGTTTTAATGCCCCTTGGAAGAGTGGTGGAGGTCACAGTGGAATAAAAAGACAATACCAATGCCCCTTGGAAAAGACGTGGAGGTCACAGTAGCTTAACAAGACGGTTTTAATGCCCATTGGAAGACCTGTGGAGTTAATAGTGGTTTAACAAGACGGTTTTAATGCCCCTTGGAAGAGACGTGGAAATCACAGTTGCTAAACAAGACGGTTTTAATGCCCCTTGGAGTAGTGGTGGAGGTCGCAGTGGAATAAAAAGACAAAATCAATGCCCCTTGGAAGAGTGGTGGAGGTTGCAGTGGAATAAATATCAATGCACCGTGGAATAGACATGGAGGTCACAGTAGCTTAACAAGATGGTTTTAATGCACTTTGGAAAAGTGGTGTAGGTTGAAGTGGAATAAAAAGACAATATCATTGCCCCATGGAAGAGACGTGTAGGTGACAGTAGCTTAACAAACGGTTTTAATGACACTTGGAAGAGTGGTGGAGGTCGCAGTGGAATAAAAAGACAATATCAATGCCCCTTGGAAGAGTGGTGGAGGTCGCAGTGGAATAAAAAGACATTATCACTACCCCGTGGAAGAGACGAGGAGGTCAGAGTAGCTTAACAAGACAGTTAAAAATGCCTCTTCTAAGAGTTGTGGAGGTCGCAGTGGTATAAAAAGACAATATCAATGCCCCTTGGAAGAGTGGTGGAGGTCGCAGAGGAATAAAAAGACAATATCAATGCCCCGTGGAAGAGACGTGGAGGTCACAGTAGCTTAACAAGACGGTTTTAATGCCCCTTGGAAGAGTGGTGGAGGTTACAGTGGAATAGAAAGACAATATCAATGCCCCGTGGAAGAGACGTGGAGATCATAGTAGCTTAACAAGACGGTTTTAATGTCCCTTGGAAGAGTGGTGGCAGTCGCAGTGGAATATAAAGACAATATAAATGCCCCGTGTAAGAGACGCGGAGGTCACAGTAGCTTTACAAGACAATTTTAATGCCAATTGGAAGATCTATGGAGGTCAGAGCGGTTTATCTTGACGGTTTTAATGCCCCTTGATATACAGGTGGAGGTCACAGTAGCTTAACAAGACGGGTTTAATGCCCTTAGAAGAGTGGTGGAGGTTACAGTGGAATAAAAAGACAATATCAATGCCCCGTGAAGGAGACGTGGAAATCACAGTAGCTTAATTAGAACGTTTTAATGCCCCTTGGAAGAGTGGTGGAGGTCATAGTGGAATAAAAAGACAATATCAATGCCCTGTGGAAGAGACTTGGAGGTCACAGTAGCTTAACAAGATGGTTTTATTGCCCCTTCTAAGAGTTGTGGAGGTTGCAGTGGTATAAAAAGACAATATCAATGCCCCTTGGAAGAGTGGTGGAGGTCGCAGTGGAATAAAATGACAATATCAATGCCCCTTGGAAGAGTGGTGGAGGTTACAGTGGAATAAAAAGTCAATATCAATGCCCCGTGGAAGAGGCGTGGAGATCACAGTAGCTTAACAAGACGGTTTTAATGATGCTTGGAAGTGTGGTGGAGTTCGCAGTGGAATAAAAAGACAATATCAATGCCTTTTCTAAGAGTGGTGTAGGTCGCAGTGGATTAAAAAGACAATATCAATGCCCCGTGGAGGTCACAGTAGCTTAACATGACGGTTTCAATGCCCCTTGGAGAAGATGTGGAGATCCCAGTAGCTAAACAAAACGGTTTTAATGCCCCTTGGAAGAGTGGTGGAGGTCGCAGTGTAATAAAAAGACATTATGAATGCCCCTTGGAAGAGAGATGGAGGTTGCAGTGGAATAAAAAGACAATATCAATGCCCCTTGGAAGAGTGGTGGAGGTCGCAGTGGAATAAAAAGACAATATCAATGCGCCGTGGAAAAGACGTGGAAGTCTCAGTAGCTTAACAAGACGGCTTTAACGCCCCTTGGAAAAGTGGTGTAGGTCACAGTGGAATAAAAAGATAATATCAATGCCACGTGGAAGAGACGTGGAGATCATAGTAGCTTAACAAGACGGTTTTAATGCCCATTGGAAGAGCTGTGGAGTTCAGAGTGGTTTAACAAGATGGTTTTAATGACCCTTGGAGAAGACGTGGAGATAACAGTAGCTAAACAAGACAGTTTTAATGCCCCTTGGAAGAGTGGTGGACGTTGCAGTGGAATAAAAAGACAATATTAATGCCCCTTCGATGAGTGGTGGAGGTTACAGTGGAATAAAAAGACAATATCAATGCCCCGTAGAAGAGACGTGGAGATCAAAGTAGCTTAACAAAACGGATTTAATGCTCCTTGGAAGAGTGGTGGAGTTCGCAGTGCAATAAAAAGACAATATCAATGCCTTTTGGAAGAGTGGTGAAGGTTGCAGTCGAATGAACAGACAATATCAATGCCCCGTGGAGGTCAGAGTAGCTGAACAAGATTGTTTTGACGCCTCTTGGAAGAGTGGTGGAGGTCGCAGTGGAGTAAAAAGACAATAGCAATACCCCGTGGAAGAGACGTTGAGGTCATAGTAGCTTAACAAGACGGTTTTAATGACCCTTGGAAGAGCTGTGGAGTTCACAGTGGTTTTACAAGACCGTTTTTATGCCCCTTGGGGAACACGTGGAGATCCCAGTAGATAAACAAAACGGTTTTAATGACCCTTGGAAAAGTGGTGGAGGTAGCAGTGGAATAAAAAGACAATATCAATGCCCCCTTGAAGAGTGGTGGAGGTCGCATTGGGATAAAAAGACTATATCAATGCACAGTGGAAGAGACATGGAGGTCACACTAGTTTAATAAGATGGTTTTAATGCCCCTTGGAGGAGCTGTGGAGTTCAGAGTGGGTTAACAAGACGTTTGTAATGCCCCTTGGAAGAGACGTGGAGGTCACAGAAGCTTAACAAGACGGTTTTAATGCCTCTTGGAAAAGTGGTGGAGGTCGCAGTGGAATAAAAATACAATATCAATGCCCCTTGGAAGAGTGGTGGAGGTTACAGTGGAATAAAAAGTCAATATCAATGACCCGTGGAAGAGGCGTGGAGATCACAGTAGCTTAACAAGACGGTTTTAATGATGCTTGGAAGAGTGGTGGAGTTCGCAGTGGAATAAAAAGACAATATCAATGCCTTTTCTAAGAGTGGTGTAGGTCGCAGTGGATTAAAAAGACAAAATCAATGCCCCGTGGAGGTCACAGTAGCTTAACATGACGGTTTCAATGCACCTTGGAGAAGATGTGGAGATCCCAGTAGCTAAACAAAACTGTTTTAATGCCCCTTGGAAGAGTGGTGGAGGTCGCAGTGTAATAAAAAGACATTATGAATACCCCTTGGAAGAGAGATGGAGGTTGCAGTGGAATAAAAAGACAATATCAATGCCCATTGGAAGAGTGGTGGAGGTCGCAGTGGAATAAAAAGACAATATCAATGGGCCATGGAAAAGACTGGGAAGTCTCAGTAGCTTAACAAGACGGCTTTAACGCCCCTTGGAAAAGTGGTGTAGGTCACAGTGGAATAAAAAGATAATATCAATGCCACGTGGAAGAGACGTGGAGGTCACAGTAGCTTAAATAGATGGTTTTAATGCCCATTAGAAGAGCTGTGGAGTTCAGACTGGTTTAAAAAGACAGTTTTAATGCCCCTTAGAAGAGACGTGGAGGTCACAGTAGCTTAACAAAGCTGTTTTAATGCCCCTTGGAAGAGTGGTGGAGGTTACAGTGGAATAAAAAGACAATATCAATGCCCCGTGGAAGAGATGTGGAGGTCACAGTAGCTTAACAAGACGGTTTTAATGCCCCTTGTAAGTATGATCGTGGTCGCAGTGGTATAAAAATACAATGTCAATGCCCCTTGGAAGAGTGGTGGAGTTCGCAGTGGAATAAAAAGACAATATTAATTCCCCGTGGAAGAGACGTGGAGGTCAAAGTAGCATAACAAGAAGGTTTTAATGCCCCTTGGAAGAGTGGTGGAGGTCGCAGTGGAAGAAAAACGCAATATCAATGCCCCGTGGAAGAGATGTGGAGGTCACAGTAGCTTAACAAGACGGTTTTATTTCCCCTTGGAAGAATGGTGGAGTTCACAGTGGAATAAAAAACAATATCAATGGCCCGAGGAACAGACGTGGAGGTCACAGTAGGTTAACAAGATGATTTTAATGCCCCTTGGAAGAGTGGTGGAGGTTACAGTGGAATAAAAAGACAATATCAAGGTCACGTGGAAAAGACGTGGAGATCACAGTAGCTTAACAAGATGGTTTTAATGCCCCTTGGAAGAGTGGTGAAATAAAAAGACAACATCAGTGCCCCGTGGAAGAGATGTGGAGGTCACAGTAGCTTAACAAGATGGTTTTAATGCCCCTTGTAAGTATGATCGTGGTCGCAGTGGTATAAAAAGACAATGTTAATGCCCCTTGGAAGAGTAGTGCAGGTTGCAGTGGAATAAAAAGACAATATCTATGCCCCGTGCAAGAGACGTGGAGGTCACAGTAGCTTATCAAGAAGGTTTTAATGCCCCTTGGAAGAGTGGTGGAGGTCGCAGTGGAAGAAAAAGACAATATCAATGCCCCGTGGAAGAGATGTAGAGGTCACAGTAGCTTAACAAGACGGTTTTATTGCCCCTTGGAAGAATGGTCGAGTTCGCAGTGGAATAAACAAACAATATCAATTGCCCATGGAACAGACGTGGAGGTCACAGTATCTTAACAAGATGGTTTTAATGCCCCTTGGAAGAGCTGTGGAGTTCAGAGTGGTTTAACAAGACAGTGTTAATGCCCCTTGGAGAAGACGTGGTGTTCCCAGTAGCTAAACAAGATGGTTTTAATTTCCCTTGGAAGAGTGGTGGAGGTCACAATGGAATAAAAAGACAATATCAATGCCCCTTGCAAGAGTGGTGGAGGTTACAGTGGAATAAAAATACAATATCAATGCCCCGTGGAAGAGACGTGGAGATCAAAGTAGATTAATAATACGGTTTTAATGCTCCTTGGAAGAGTGGTGGAGTTCGCAGAGGAATAAAAAGACAATATCAATGCCTTTTGGAAGAGTAGTGGAGGTCGCAGTGGAATAAAAAGACAATATCAATGCCCCGTGTAGGCCACAGTAGCTTAACAAGACGGTTTTAATGCCCCTGGGTAGAGTGGTGGAGGTCTCAGTGGAATAAAAAGACAATAAAATTGCCCCTTGGAAGAGACGTGGAGGTCACAGTAGCTTAACAAGATGGTTTTAATGACCATTGGAAGACCTGTGGAGTTAAGAGTGGTTTAACAAGACGGTTTTAATTCCCCTTGGAAGAGACGTGGAAATCACAGTAGCTAAACAAGACGGTTTTAATGCTCCTTGGAGTAGTGGTGGAGGTCGCAGTGGAATAAAAAGACAAAATCAATGCCCCTTGGAAGAGTGTTGGAGGTTGCAGTGGAATAAAAAGACAATATGAATGCCCCTTGGAAGAGTGATGGAGGTTGCAGTGGAATAAAAAGACAATATCATTGCCCCATGGAAGAGACGTGGAGGTGACAGTAGCTTAACAAGACGGTTTTAATGACCCTTGGAAGATTGGTGGAGGTCGCAGTAATATACAAAGACAATATCAATGCCCCTTGGAAGAGTGGTGGAGGTCGCAGTGGAATAAAAAGACAATATCATTACCCCGTGGAAGAGACGAGGAAGTCAGAGAAGCTTAACAAGCCACTTTTAATGTCCCTTGGAAGAGTAGTGGCGGTCGCAGTGGAATAAAAAGACAATATAAATGCCCTGTGAAAGAGACGCGGAGGTCACAGTAGCTTTACAAGACGATATTAATGCCACTTGGAAGATCTGTGGAGGTCAGAGCGGTTTAACTAGACGTTTTTAATGCCCCTTGATATAGAGGTGGAGGTCACAGTAGTTTAACAAGATGGTTTTAATGCCCCTTGGAAGAGCTGTGGAGTTCAGAGTGGTTTAACAAGACGGTTGTAATGCCCCTTGGAAGAGACGTGGAGGTCACAGAAGCTTAACAAGACGGTTTTAATGTCCCTTGGAAAAGTGGTGGAGGTCGCAGTGGAATAAAAAGGCAATATCAATGCCCCTTGGAAGAGTGGTGGAGGTCGCAGTGGAATAAAAAGACAAAATCAATGCCCCGTGGAAGAGACGTGGAGGTCACAGTAGCTTAACAAGACGGTTTTAATGCCCCTTGGAAGAGTGGTGGAGGTTACAGTGGAATAGAAAGACAATATCAATGCCCCGTGGAAGAGACGTGGAAATCATAGTAGCTTAACAAGACGGTTTTAATGCCCCTTGGAAGAGCTGTGGAGTTCAGAGTGGTTTAACAAGACAGTTTTAATGACCCTTGGAGTAGACGTGGAGATACCAGAAGCTAAACAAGACGGTTTTAATGCCCCTTGGTAGAGACATGGAGGTCACAGTAACATACATAGTTTTTAAGGTTGAAGGAAGACTAAGTACATCTAGTTCAACCCAGTAGTTTAACAAGATGGTTTTAATGCCCCTTGGAAGAGCTGTGGAGTTCAGAGTGGTTTAACAAGACGGTTTTAATGCCCCTTGGAAAAGTGGTGGAGGTCGCAGTGGAATAAAAAGACAATATCAATGCCCCTTGGAAGAGTGGTGGAGGTTACATTGGAATAAAAAGACAATATCAATGCCCTGTGGTAGAGGCGTGGAGATCACAGTAGCTTAACAAGACGGTTTTAATGCTCCTTGGAAGTGTGGTGGAGTTCGCAGTAGAATAAAAAGACAATATCAATGCCTTTTGTAAGAGTGATGGAAGTCGCAGTGGATTAAAAAGACAATATCAATGCCCCGTGGAGGTCACAGCAGCTTAACATGACGATTTCAATGCCCCTTGGAGAAGACGTGGAGATCCCAGTAGCTAAACAAAACGGTTTTAATGCCCCTTGGAAGAGTGGTGGAGGTTGCAGTGGAATAAAAAGACAATATGAATGCCCCTTGAAAGAGTGATGGAGGTTGCAGTGGAATAAAAAGACAATATCTATGCCCCTTGGAAGAGTGGTGGAGGTCGCAGTGGAATAAAAAGACAATATCAATGCCCCGTGGAAAAGATGTGGAGGTCACAGTAGCTTAACAAGACGGTTTTAACGCCCCTTGGAAAAGTGGTGTAGGTCACAGTGGAAAAAAAAGACAGTATCAATGCCCCGTGGAAGAGACGTGGAGGTCACAGTAGCTTAACAAGAAGGTTTTAATGCCCCTTGGAAGAGTGGTGGAGGTCGCAGTGGAAGAAAAAGTCAATATCAATGCCCCGTGGAAGAGATGTGGAGGTCACAGTAGCTTAACAAGACGGTTTTAATGCCTCTTGGAAGAATGGTGGAGGTCGCAGTGGAATAAAAAAACAATATCAATTGCCCGTGGAACAGACGTGGAGGTCAAAGTATTTTAACAAGATGGTTTTAATGCTCCTTGGAAGAGTGGTGGAGGTTACAGTGGAATAAAAAGACAATATCAATGTAACGTGGAAGAGACGTGGAGATCACAGTAGCTTAACAAGATGGTTTTAATGCTCCTTGGAAGAGCTGTGGAGTTCAGAGTGATTTAACAAGACAGTTTTAATGCCCCTTGGAGAAGATGTGGTGTTTCCAGTAGCCAAACAAGATGGTTTTAATTTCCCTTGGAAGAGTGGTGGAGTTCGCAGTGGAATTAAAAGACAATATCAATGCCCCTTGGAAGAGTGGTGGAGGTTACAGTGGAATAAAATTACAATATCAATGCCCCGTGGAAGAGACGTGGAGATCAAAGTAGCTTAACAATACGGTTTTAATGCTCCTTGGAAGAGTGGTGGAGTTCGCAGAGGAATAAAAAGACAATATCAATGCCTTTTGGAAGAGTGGTGGAGGTCGCAGTGGAATAAAAAGACAATATCAATGCCCCGTGTAGGTCACATTAGTTTAACAAGACGGTTTTAACGCCCCTTGTCAGAGTGGTGGAGGTCGCAGTGAATAAAAAGACAATAGCAATGCCCCATGGAAGAGACGTTGAGGTCACAGTAGCTTAAGAAGACGGTTTTAATGCCCCTTGGAAGAGCTATGGAGTTCAGAGTGGTTTAACAAGACGGTTTTAATGCCACTTTGAGAAGACGTGGAGATCCCAGTAGCTAAACAAAACGGTTTAAATGCCCCTTGGAAGAGTGGTCGAGTTCGCAGTGGAATAAAAAGACAATACCAATGCCCCTTGGAAGAGTGGTGGAGGTCACAGTGGAATAAAAATATAATATCAATGCCCTTTGGAAGGGTCTTGGAGGTCGCAGTGGAATAAAAAGACGATATCAATGCCCCGTGGAAGAGACGTGGAGATCCCAGTAGCTAAACAAAACGTTTTTAACGCCCCTTGGAAGAGTGGAGGAGTTAGCAGAGGAATAAAAAGACAATATCAATGCCCCTTGGAAGGGTCTTGAAGGTCGCAGTGGAATAAAAAGACGATATCAATGCCCCGTGGAAGAGACGTGGAGGTCACAGTAGCTTAACAAGAAGGTTTTAATGCCCCTTGGAAGAGTGGTGGAGGTCGCAGTGGAATAAAAAGACAATATCAATGCCCCGTGGAAGAGATGTGGAGGTCACAGTAGCTTAACAAGATGGTTTTATTGCCCCTTGGAAGAGTGGTGGAGGTCGCAGTGGACTAAAAAGACAATATCAATGCCACGTGCAAGAGACGTGGATATCACAGTACTTAACAAGACGGTTTTAATGCCCCTTGGAAGAGCTGTGGAGTTCAGAGTGGTTTAACAAGACAGTTTTAATGCCCCTTGGAGAAGACGTGGAGATCCCATTAGCTAAACAAGACGGTTTTAATGCCCATTGGAAGAGTGGTGGAGGACGCTGTGGAATAAAAAGACAATATCAATGCCCCCTGGAAGAGTGGTGGAGGTTACAGTGGAATAAAAAGACAATATCAATGCCTTTTGGAAGAGTGGTGCAGGTCGCAGTGGAATAAAAAGACAATATCAATTCCCCTTGTAGGTCACAGTAGCTTAACACGACGGTTTTAACGCCCCTTGGAAGAGTGGTGGAGGTCGCAGTGAAATAAAAAGACAATAGTAATGCCCCGGGGAAGAGACCTTGAGGTCACAGCAGCTTAACAAGACGGTTTAATGCCCCTCGGAAGAGCTGTGGAGTTCAGAGTGGTTTAACAAGACGGTTTTAATGCCCCTTGGAGAAGACGTGGAGATCCCAGTAGCTAAACAAAATGATTATAATGCCCCTTGGAAGAGTGGTGGAGGTCGCAGTGGAATAAAAAGACAATATCAATGCCCCGTGGAAGATACGTGGAGGTCTCAGTAGCTTAACAAAACGGTTTTAACTCCCCTTGGAAGCGTGGTGGAGGTCTCAGTGAAATAAAAAGACAATATCAATGCCCCGTGGAAGAGACATGGAGGTCACAGTAGTTTAACAAGACCGTTTTAATGCCCCTTGGAAAAGCTGTGGAGTTCAGAGTGGTTTAATAAGCCTGTTTTAATGCCCCTTGGAAGAGACGTGGAGGTCACAGTAGTTTAACAAGATGGTTATAATGCCTCTTGGAAAAGTGGTGGATGTTACAGTGGAATAAAAAGACAATATCAATGCCCAATGTAAGAGACATGGAGGTCACAGTAGCTTAACAAGATGGTTTTAATGCCCCTTGGAAGAGTGGTGGAGTACGCAGTGGAATAAAAAGACAGTATCAATGCCTTTTGGTAGAGTGGTGGAGGTCGCAGTGGAATAAAAAGACAATATCAATGCCCCGTGGAGGTCACAGTAGCTTAACAAGACTGTTTTAACTCCCCTTGGAAGAGTGGTGGAGGTCGCAGTGGAATAAAAAGACAATAGCAATGCCCCGTGGAAGAGATGTTGAGGTCAAAGTAGCTTAACAAGACAGTTTTAATGCCCCTTGGAAGAGCTGTGGAGTTCAGAGTGGTTAAACAAGACGTAGCTTAACAAGACAGTTTTAATGCCCCTTGGAAGAGCTGTGGAGTTCAGAGTGGTTAAACAAGACGGTTTTAATGCCCCTTGTAGAAGACGTGCAGATCCCAGTAGCTAAGCAAAATGGTTTTAATGCCCCTTGGAAGAGTGGTGGAGGTCGCAGTGGAATAAAAAGACAATATCAATGCCCCTTGGAAGAGTGGTGGAGGTCGCAGTGGAATAAAAAGACAATATCAATGCCCCGTGGAAGATACGTGGAGGTCACAGTAGCTTAACAAGACGGTTTTAAAGCCCATTGGAAGAGCTGTGGAGTTCAGAGTGGTTTAACAAGACAGTTTTAATGTCCCTTGGAAGAGACGTGGAGGTCACAGTAGCTTAACAAGACGGTTTTAATGCCCTTTGGAAAAGTGGTGGAGGTTACAGTGGAATAAAAAGACAATATCAATGCACCATGGAAGAGACGTGGAGGTCACAGTAGCTTAACAAAACGGTTTTAACACCCCTTGGAAGAGTGGTGAAGGTCGCAGTGGAATAAAAAAACAATATCAATGCCCCGTGGAAGATACGTGGATGTCACAGTAGTTTAGCAAGGCGGTTTTAATGCCCCTTGGGAGAGCTGTTGAGTTCAGAGTGGTTTAACAAGACAGTTTTAATGCCCCTTGGAAGAGACGTGGAGGTCACAGTAACTTAACAAGACGGTTTTAATGCCCTTTGCAAATGTGGTGGAGGTTACAGTGGAGTAAGAAGACAATATTAATGCCCCATGGAAGAGATGTGGAGGTCACAGTAGCTTAACAAGATGGTTTTAATGCCCCTTGGAAGAGTGGTGGAGCTAACAAGAGCCCTACAGTACAGCATCTTAAAAATATTATTTCCATTATTGGGGAATGGGTCTCCCACAGTCTTTGCTTATGCCTTAAAAGCAAAAGCTGACAAAAATAAGGATGGAAGAACTTTCAATAATGGCAACACAGACCATGGTCACCCTGGTGGTATAGTGGTATAGGCTGAGGATAAGGAGAAGAACATAAAACTGCCGAAATGAAGAAGCGTATACCCATGTGTGGGTGTGAAGCGGTGCATGTGAATACACCTCCCGAAATAACACAGTAGATTTGACTTTGTTACTCTGCTGTCATTTGGTGGTGATGAGAAGTCTGGCCTAATCCAGCCCTTGTTCATTTTTATAAGGGTCAGCTTGTCAGCATTGTCAGTTGACAAGCGAGTGCGCTTATCAGTTATAATTTCCCCAGCAGCACTAAAAACATGCTCTGATAACATGCTAGCGGTAGGGCAGGCCATGACCTCCAAGGCGTACAGAGCGAGTACACTCCAAGTGTCCAGCTTGGATACCCAATAATTAAAAGGCACAGAGGAATCACGGAGGACGCTGGACGGTCGGCAAGGTACTCCCTCACCATCTTTTGAAACTTTCCACTCCTTGTGAGAGTACCCCGCGCCTCAGGGTCTGTCCGAAGGGAGGATCTGAGAAAACTGTCCCAGAACGTTGACAGTGTTCCCCTGCCTCTGCTGGATTGGAGTTTCATCTCTCTCGCACGTATGCCTTGGTTGGGCAACGAACTGTGACCTCTGCTGCTAGCGTGTTCAGATGGGAATTTTTTTTAACAGTTCTGCAGCAAGGGCCTTCTGGTACTGCCCCATTTTTGTAGGCCTCTCCACCTCAGGAATAAGAGAGTGAAAGTTCTCCTTGTAGCGGGGGTCTAAAAGTGTCACCAACCAGTAATGACTGTCACCCAACATTTTGACAACGCAAGGGTCACAGTTAAGGCAGCGTAACATAAAGTCAGCCATGCGTGCTAGACTGGTAATGGGCAAGACTGGTACTCCACAACTGCTCACAAATCCTTTGCAACATGTGGAGGAGAGAGTTCCAATGTGTGGGGACAACATACACCAGTCGGTGTGACGGAAGCTGCAAACACTGCTGCAACACAGCAAGGGCGGGGGAGGCTGTAGCTAACTTGCGAAAATGAGCTGACAGGCGGCTTACTTTGACCAGCAGATCTGGCAACTCGGGGTATGATTTAAGAAACCGCTGAACCACGAGGTTAAGCACATGAGACAGGCATGGTACTTGTGTGATCTTGCCTCGCCTCAGAGCCGCCACCAGGTTATGGCCATTGTCACACACGACCATGCCTGGATGTAGGTTCAGCAGTCTCAGCCACAGATCTGCCTGCTCATTCACAGATGTCCACAACTCACAAGCAGTGTGAGGTTTCTCACTTAAGCTTATGAGTAGTGTTGAGCCACCCCCTTAGTGTTCGGGTTCGGTTCGGTTCGTCGAACACCGGGATGTTCGAGGAACTGTTCGTAGAACTGTTCGTCGAACACCTTAGAACACCGTCGAACACCGTTAAAACCAATGGCAGGCAAACAAAAACACATAGGAACACATAGAAAACACCTTCAAAGGTGTCCAAAAGCTCACAAACTGCTCAGAAGACGCTTTCTTTAAAAAAGCCGGCCAGCAATTCAGCAGCGACATACACCGGTACCCGACAATTTAGACATGAAGGAATAGAGCATCACACATAGATTAGATAGATAGAAACATGTCAGTCACATATATATGAAGTACAGTGACAGTGTTGCTTACTGTACTTGTCATTTAGTGTAAAGGATTTATTAAAAAATATAATAGTGTTTTCATGCACCGTCTCTTTAAAAAAGCCGGCCGGCAATTCAGCAGCGGTACCCGACAATTTAGAACAGAAAGATAGAGCTTCACACATAGATTAGATAGATAGAAACATGTCAGTGACATATATAATAAGTACAGTGACAGTGTTGCTTACTGTACTTGTCATTTACTGCAAAGGATTTATTAAAAAAAATAATAGTGTTTTCATGCACCGTCTCTTTAAAAAAGCCGGCCGGCAATTCAGCATCTGTACCCGACAATTTAGAATAGAAGGAATAGAGAATCACACATAGATTAGATAGATAGAAACATGTCAGCCACATATATATGAAGTACAGTGACAGTGTTGCTTACTGTAATTGTCATTTAGTGTAAAGGATTTCTCAAAAAAAATAATAGTGTTTTCATGCACCGTCTCTTTAAAAAAGCCGGCCGGCAATTCAGCATCTGTACCCGACAATTTATAACAGACAGAATAGAGCTTCACACATAGATTAGATAGATAGAAACATGTCAGTCACATATATAATAAGTACAGTGATAGTGTTGGTTACTGTACTTGTCATTTAGTATTAAAATAAAGGATTTATTATTAAAAAAAATTGGCGTGGGGTTCCCCATAATTTTAGTCTCTAGCGGAGGTTAAGCAGACAGCTGGGGCAGATGTTTGAAGCTTGGGAAGGGGGTAATACCCACGGAGCTTCCCAGGCTACTAATATCAGCCCCCAGCTGAATACCTAGCCTTTACTGGCTATTAAAATGGAGGACCCCCCCCAAAAAAATGACGTGGGGTCCCCCCTAATTTAATAGCTAGCAAAGGCTAGGCAGACAGCTGGGGGCTGATATTAATAGCTCAGGAAGGGTGCCATGAATATTGGCCCCCTCCCAGGCTAGAAACACCAGCCGTCAGCCGCCCCAGAAATGGCGCATCCACAGGATGCGCCAATTCTGGCACTTAGCCTCGCTCTTCCACGCTGCCCTGGTGCGGTGGCAGGGGGTAATAGGGTTGGGGTTGATGTCAGCTTATAATGCCAGCTGACATCAAGCCCAGGTTAGTAATGGAGAGGCGTCTATAAGACACCCCCATTACTAACCCCATAGTCAAAGTTAAAAAAAAACACAAACACCCAGAATAAAGTCCTTTAATTGAAATAAAGACACAATTCTTTATTGTTCTAAATTAAACCATACTTACCATCACGCCCATTCCAGCTGAAGCCAACGATCTCCTGCAATAAAAGAAAAATAATAAAGCAACCTCATCCTTACCTTTCCATGGTTCCCAGGACAGCTTCAGCTTTGCTACATCGAGATGACAAGCTGGACCTGCAGAACGCTGCCATCCAGCCTGTCATCCCGCAGACACTGAGAAGCGCAGGCATGCTTGCGCTCCTCAGTGTCTGACTGTGACGGCATCCAGATGAGCCGACAATGAACTCGGCTCACCTCATGTACGTCACTGACAGCGTGGGAAAATTCTCCTGCACTCAGCGCTTCAGCGTGAGAATTTTCCCACGCTGTCAGTGACGTGCATGAGGTGCGCCGAGTTCATTGGACATGACCTCGGCTCATCTGGATGCCGTCACAGCCAGACACTGAGTAGCGCAAGCAAGCCTGCGCTTCTCAGTGTCTGCGGGATGACAGGCTGGATGGCAGCGTTCTGCTGCGGTCCAGCCTGTCATCTCGATGTAGCAGAGCTGAAGCTGTCGTGGGAGCCATGGAAAGGTAAGCATGATGTTGCTTTATTATTTTACTTTTATTGCAGGAGATCATTGGCTTCAGCTGGAATGGGCGTGATGGTAAGTATGGTTTAATTTAGAACAATAAAGAATTGTGTGTTTATTTCAATTAAAGGACTTTTTTCTGGATGTTGTGTTTTTTTTAAATACTTTACTAGAAATTCATGGTGGTCATGTCTAATATTGGCGTGACCCCATGAATTTCGGGCTTAGGGCCAGCTGATAATGCCAAGCTGGCCTTAACCCCTTTATTACCCAGTGAGCCACCGCACCAGGGCCCTGGATGAGTTGGGTACAGCGCCAGAAGATGGCGCTTCTATGAACGCGCCATTTTCCGGGGCGGCTGCGGACTGCAATTTGCAGCGGGTGGGGCCCAGAAAGCTTGGGCCTCCCTGAGCTGCAGATTCCAGCCCCCAGCTGCCTAGTTGTACCTGGCTGGACACAAAAATAGGGCGAAGCTCCACGTATTTTTTTTTTTAATTCATGAAATTCATGGAATAATTAAGAAAAAAAGGGCTTCCCTATATTGTTGTGTCCGGCTAGGTACAAATAGGCAGCTGGTGGTTGGGAGCAGCCCGTCCCTGCCTGCTGTACCTGGCTGGACACAAATATAAGGCGAAGCCCCACATCAATTTTTTTTTCATTATTTCATGAATTTCCTGAAATAATTTAAAAAAAATTGACGTGGGGCTTCGCCCTATATTTGTGTCCAGTCAGGTACAGCAGGCAGGAACGGGCTGCCCCCAACCACCAGCTGCCTATTTGTACCTGGCCAGACACAACAATATAGGGAAGCCCTTTTTTAAAAAAATTATTTCATGAAATAATTTAAAAAAAATTGACGTGGGGCTTCGCACTATATTTGTGTCCAGCCAGGTACAGCAGGCAGGGACTGGCTGCCCCCAACCACCAGCTGCCTATTTGTACCTGGTTGGACACAACAATATAGGGAAGCCCTTTTTTTCTTAATTATTCCATGAATTTCATGAAATAATTTAAAAAAAAAATGCGTGGGGCTTCGCCCTATTTTTGTGCCCAGCCAGGTACAACTAGGCAGCTGGGAGCTGGAAACCGCAGCGCAGGGAGGCCCAAGCTTTCTGGGCCCCACCCGCTGCAAATTGCAGTCCGCAGCCGCCCCAGAAAATGGCGCGTTCATAGAAGCGGCATACACCGGTACCCGACAATTTAGACATGAAGGAATAGAGCATCACACATAGATTAGATAGATAGAAACATGTCAGTCACATATATATGAAGTACAGTGACAGTGTTGATTACTGTACTTGTCATTTAGTGTAAAGGATTTATTAAAAAAAATAATAGTGTTTTCATGCACTGTCTCTTTAAAAAAGCCGGCCGGCAATTCAGCATCTGTACCCGACAATTTAGAATAGAAGGAATAGAGAATCACACATAGATTAGATAGATAGAAACATGTCAGTCACATGACTGGACACAAATATAGTGCGAAGCCCCACATCAATTTTTTTTAAATTATTTCATGAATTTCCTGAAATAATTTAAAAAAAACTGACGTGGGGCTTCGCCCTATATTTGTGTCCAGTCAGGTACAGCAGGCAGGAACGGGCTGCCCCCAACCACCAGCTGCCTATTTGTACCTGGCCAGACACAACAATATAGGGAAGCCCTTTTTAAAAAAAAATTATTTCATGAAATAATTAAAAAAAAATTGACGTGGGGCTTCGCACTATATTTGTGTCCAGCCAGGTACAGCAGGCAGGGACGGGCTGCCCCCAACCACCAGCAGCCTATTTGTACCTGGTTGGACACAACAATATAGGGAAGCCCTTTTTTTCTTAATTATTCCATGAATTTCATGAAATAATTTTTAAAAAAAATGCGTGGGGCTTCGCCCTATTTTTGTGCCCAGCCAGGTACAACTAGGCAGCTGGGAGCTGGAATCCGCAGCGCAGGGAGGCCCAAGCTTTCTGGGCCCCACCCGCTGCAAATTGCAGTCCGCAGCCGCCCCAGAAAATGGCGCGTTCATAGAAGCGCCATCTTCTGGCGCTGTACCCAACTCATCCAGGGCCCTGGTGCGGTGGCTCACTGGGTAATAAAGGGGTTAAGGCCAGCTTGGCATTATCAGCTGGCCCTAAGCCCGAAATTCATGGGGTCACGCCAATATTAGACATGACCACCATGAATTTCTAGTAAAGTATTTAAAAAAACACAACACCCAGAATAAAGTCCTTTAATTGAAATAAAGACACAATTCTTTATTGTTCTAAATTAAACCATACTTACCATCACGCCCATTCCAGCTGAAGCCAACGATCTCCTGCAATAAAAGAAAAATAATAAAGCAACATCATCCTTACCTTTCCATGGTTCCCACGACAGCTTCAGCTCTGCTACATCGAGATGACAGGCTGGACCGCAGCAGAAAGCTGCCATCCAGCCTGTCATCCCGCAGACACTGAGAAGAGTACGCATGCTTGCGCTCCTCAGTGTCTCGCTGTGACGGCATAAAGATGAGACAAGTTCATGTCCAATGAACTCGGCGCACCTCATGCACGTCACTGACAGCGTGGGAGAATTCTCCTGCACTCAGCGCTACAGCGTGAGAATTCTCCCACGCTGTCAGTGACGTGCATGAGGTGAGCTCATTCATGTCCAATGAACTCAGCTGACCTCATGTATGTCACTGACAGCGTGGGAGAATTCTCACGCTGAAGTGCTGAGTGCAGGAGAATTTTCCCACGCTGTCAGTGACTTGCATGAGGGGCGCCGAGTTCACTGGACATGACCTCGGCTCATCTGGATGTCGTCACAGCCAGACACTGCAGAGCGCAAGCATGCCTGCGCTTCTCAGTGTCTGCGGGATGACAGGCTTGATGGCAGCTTTCTGCTGCGGTCCAGCCTGTTATCTCGATGTAGCAGAGCTGAAGCTGTCGTGGGAACCATGGAAAGGTAAGGATTATGTTGCTTTATTATTTTTCTTTTATTGCAGGAGATCGTTGGCTTCAGCTGGAATGGGTGTGATGGTAAGTATGGTTTAATTTAGAACAATAAAGGAATGTGTCTTTATTTTAATTAAAGGACTTTATTCTGGGTGTTTGTGGGTTTTTTTTAACTTTCACTATGGGGTTAGTAATGGGGGTGTCTTATAGACGCCTCTCCATTACTAACCTGGGCTTTATGTCAGCTGGCATTATTAGCTGACATCAACCCCAACCCTATTACCCCACTGCCACCGCTACAGGGCAGTGGGAAGAGCGAGGCTAAGTGCCAGAATTGGCGCATCCTAAGGATGCGCCATTTCTGGGGCGGCTGACGGCTGGTGTTTCTAGCCTGGGAGGGGGCCAATATTCATGGAACCCTTCCTGGGCTATTAATATCAGCCCCCAGCTGTCTGCCTAGCCTTTGCTAGCTATTAAAATAGGGGGGACCCCACGTCATTTTTTTGGGGGGTCCCCATTTTAATAGCTAGTAAAGGCTAGGTATTCCGCTGGGGGCTGATATTAGTAGCCTGGGAAGCTCCGTGGGTATTACCCCCTTCCCAGGCTTCAAACATCTGCCCCAGCCGTCTGCTTAACCTCCGCTAGAGCCTATAATTATGGGGATCCCCACGCCAATTTTTTTTTAAATAAATCCTTTATTTTAACACTAAATGACAAGTACAGTAATCAACACTGTCACTGTACGTCATATATATGTGACTGACATGTTTCTATCTATCTAATCTATGTGTGATTCTCTATTCCTTCTATTCCAGATTGTCGGGTACAGATGCTGAATTGCCGGCCGGCTTTTTTAAAGAGACAGTGCATGAAAACACTATTATTTTTTTAAATAAATCCTTTACACTAAATGACAAGTACAGTAATCAACACTGTCACTGTACTTCATATATATGTGACTGACATGTTTCTATCTATCTAATCTATGTGTGAAGCTCTATTCTGTCTGTTATAAATTGTCGGGTACAGATGCTGAATTGCCGGCCGGCTTTTTTAAAGAGACAGTGCATGAAAACACTATTATTTTTTTTGATAAATCCTTTACACTAAATGACAAGTACAGTAAGCAACACTGTCACTGTGCTTCTTATATGTGTGACTGATATGTTTCTATCTATCTAATCTATGTGTGAAGCTCTATTCTTTCGGTTCTAAATTGTCGGGTACCGGTGTATGCCGCTGATGAATTGCCGGCTTTTCATGTTTCACTGTGAGCACTGTTCCCATCGATTTCGGCAATCACTGTAATGCCACAACCACCATGGCTGTGGCATTACAGTGAGTGGCAGACAATCCCTGCATGATTTTTGCTCTAAATAGCGCCAGACATGCAGGACACGCTTTTGGTGCACGAACAGTTATCGAACATAACCTCGAACAACCGAATTTTTTGCAAATCGTTCGGGTTCGTCGAACAACTCGAACACCGCCCAAAACAGCTCGAATTTGAGATTGGCGAACAGTTCTAGTCGAACACCGCTCATCTCTACTTATGAGTAGTGTTGAGCCACCCCCGTAGTGTTCGGGTTCGGTTCGGTTCGTCGAACACCGGGATGTTCGAGCAACTGTTCATCGAACTGTTCGTCGAACACCTTAGAACACCGTCGAACACCATTAAAACCAATGGCAGGCAAACAAAAACACATAGGAACACATAGAAAACACCTTCAAAGGTGTCCAAAAGCTCACAAACTGCTCAGAAGACGCTTTCTTTAAAAAAGCCGGCCGGCAATTCAGCAGCGGTACCCGACAATTTATAACAGACAGAATAGAGCTTCACACATAGATTAGATAGATAGAAACATGTCAGTCACATATATATGAAGTACTGTGACAGTGTTGCTTACTGTACTTGTCATTTACTGCAAAGGATTTATTAAAAAAAATAATAGTGTTTTCATGCACCGTCTCTTTAAAAAAGCCGGCCGGCAATTCAGCATCTGTACCCGACAATTTAGAATAGAAGGAATAGAGAATCACACATAGATTAGATAGATAGAAACATGTCAGCCACATATATATGAAGTACAGTGACAGTGTTGCTTACTGTACTTGTCATTTAGTGTAAAGGATTTATTAAAAAATATAATAGTGTTTTCGTGCACCGTCTCTTTAAAAAAGCCGGCCGGCAATTCAGCAGCGGTACCCGACAATTTATAACAGACAGAATAGAGCTTCACACATAGATTAGATAGATAGAAACATGTCAGTCACATATATATGAAGTACAGTGACAGTGTTGCTTACTGTACTTGTCATTTACTGCAAAGGATTTATTAAAAAAAATAATAGTGTTTTCATGCACCGTCTCTTTAAAAAAGCCGGCCGGCAATTCAGCATCTGTACCCGACAATTTATAACAGACATAATAGAGCTTCACACATAGATTAGATAGATAGAAACATGTCAGTCACATATATAATAAGTACAGTGACAGTGTTGGTTACTGTACTTGTCATTTAGTATTAAAATAAAGGATTTATTATTAAAAAAAATTGGCGTGGGGTTCCCCGTAATTTTAGTCTCTAGCGGAGGTTAAGCAGACAGCTGGGGCAGATGTTTGAAGCCTGGGAAGGGGGTAATACCCACGGAGCTTCCCAGGCTACTAATATCAGCCCCCAGCTGAATACCTAGCCTTTACTAGCTATTAAAATGGAGGACCCCCCCCCAAAAAAATGACGTGGGTCCCCCCTAATTTAATAGCTAGCAAAGGCTAGGCAGACAGCTGGGGGCTGATATTAATAGCCCAGGAAGGGAGCCATGAATATTGGCCCCCTCCCAGGCTAGAAACACCAGCCGTCAGCCGCCCCAGAAATGGCGCATCCATAGGATGCGCCAATTCTGGCACTTAGCCTCGCTCTTCCACGCTGCCCTGGTGCGGTGGCAGGGGGTAATAGGGTTGGGGTTGATGTCAGCTTATAATGCCAGCTGACATCAAGCCCAGGTTAGTAATGGAGAGGCGTCTATAAGACACCCCCATTACTAACCCCATAGTCAAAGTTAAAAAAAAAAACACAAACACCCAGAATAAAGTCCTTTAATTGAAATAAAGACACAATTCTTTATTGTTCTAAATTAAACCATACTTACCATCACGCCCATTCCAGCTGAAGCCAACGATCTCCTGCAATAAAAGAAAAATAATAAAGCAACCTCATCCTTACCTTTCCATGGTTCCCAGGACAGCTTCAGCTCTGCTACATCGAGATGAGAGGCTGGACCGCAGCAGAACGCTGCCATCCAGCCTGCCATCCCGCAGACACTGAGAAGCGCAGGCATACTTTACTAGAAATTCATGGTGGTCATGTCTAATATTGGCGTGACCCCATGAATTTCGGGCTTAGGGCCAGCTGATAATGCCAAGCTGGCCTTAACCCCTTTATTACCCAGTGAGCCACCGCACCAGGGCCCTGGATGAGTTGGGTACAGCGCCAGAAGATGGCGCTTCTATGAACGCGCCATTTTCCGGGGCGGCTGCGGACTGCAATTTGCAGCGGGTGGGGCCAGAAAGCTTGGGCCTCCCTGCGCTGCAGATTCCAGCCCCCAGCTGCCTAGTTGTACCTGGCTGGACACAAAAATAGGGCGAAGCTCCACGTATTTTTTTTTAAATTCATGAAATTCATGGAATAATTAAGAAAAAAAGGGCTTACCTATATTGTTGTGTCCGGCTAGGTACAAATAGGCAGCTGGTGGTTGGGAGCAGCCAGTTCCTGCCTGCTGTACCTGACTGGACACAAATATAGTGCGAAGCCCCACATCAATTTTTTTTTAATTATTTCATGAATTTCCTGAAATAATTAAAAAAAAACTGACGTGGGGCTTCGCCCTATATTTGTGTCCAGTCAGGTACAGCAGGCAGGAACGGGCTGCCCCCAACCACCAGCTGCCTATTTGTACCTGGCCAGACACAACAATATAGGGAAGCCCTTTTTTAAAAAAATTATTTCATGAAATAATTAAAAAAAAATTGACGTGGGGCTTCGCACTATATTTGTGTCCAGCCAGGTACAGCAGGCAGGGACGGGCTGCCCCCAACCACCAGCAGCCTATTTGTACCTGGTTGGACACAACAATATAGGGAAGCCCTTTTTTTCTTAATTATTCCATGAATTTCATGAAATAATTTAAAAAAAAAATGCGTGGGGCTTCGCCCTATTTTTGTGCCCAGCCAGGTACAACTAGGCAGCTGGGAGCTGGAATCCGCAGCGCAGGGAGGCCCAAGCTTTCTGGGCCCCACCCGCTGCAAATTGCAGTCCGCAGCCGCCCCAGAAAATGGCGCGTTCATAGAAGCGCCATCTTCTGGCGCTGTACCCAACTCATCCAGGGCCCTGGTGCGGTGGCTCACTGGGTAATAAAGGGGTTAAGGCCAGCTTGGCATTATCAGCTGGCCCTAAGCCCGAAATTCATGGGGTCACGCCAATATTAGACATGACCACCATGAATTTCTAGTAAAGTATTTAAAAAAACACAACACCCAGAATAAAGTCCTTTAATTGAAATAAACACACAATTCTTTATTGTTCTAAATTAAACCATACTTACCATCACGCCCATTCCAGCTGAAGCCAATGTCTTCTGCAATAGAAGTAAAATAATTAAGCAACCTCATCCTTACCTTTCCATGGTTCCCACGACAGCTTCAGCTCTGCTACATCGAGATGACAGGCTGGACCGCAGCAGAAAGCTGCCATCCAGCCTGTCATCCCGCGGACACTGAGAAGCGCAGGCATGCTTGCGCTCCTCAGTGTCTCGCTGTGACGGCATAAAGATGAGACAAGTTCATGTCCAATGAACTCGGCGCACCTCATGCAAGTCACTGACAGCGTGGGAGAATTCTCACGCTGTAGCACTGAGTGCAGGACAATTTTCCCACGCTGTCAGTGACGTGCATGAGGTGAGCTCATTCATGTCCAATGATCTCAGCTCACCTCATGCACGTCACTGACACTGACAAATTCTCCTGCACTCAGCGCTACAGCGTGAGAATTCTCCCACGCTGTCAGTGACGTGCATGAGGTGCGCCGAGTTCATTGGACATGAACTCGTCTCATCTTTATGCCGTCACAGCCAGACACTGCAGAGCGCAAGCATACCTGCGCTTCTCAGCGTCTGCGGGATGACAGGCTGGATGGCAGCGTTCTGCTGCGGTCCAGCCTGTTATCTCGATGTAGCAGAGCTGAAGCTGTCCTGGGAACCATGGAAAGGTAAGGATGAGGTTGCTTTATTATTTTTCTTTTATTGCAGGAGATCGTTGGCTTCAGCTGGAATGGGCGTGATGGTAAGTATTGTTTAATTTAGAACAATAAAGAATTGTGTGTTTATTTCAATTAAAGGACTTTATTCTGGGTGTTTGTGTTTTCTTTTAACTTTGACTATGGGATTAGTAATGGGGGTGTCTTATAGACGCCTCTCCATTACTAACCTGGGCTTGATGTCAGCTGGCATTATAAGCTGACATCAACCCCAACCCTATTACCCCACTGCCACCGCTACAGGGCAGTGGGAAGAGCGAGGCTAAGTGCCAGAATTGGCGCATCCTATGGATGCGCCATTTCTGGGGCGGCTGACGGCTGGTGTTTCTAGCCTGGGAGGGGGCCAATATTCATGGAACCCTTCCTGGGCTATTAATATCAGCCCCCAGCTGTCTGCCTAGCCTTTGCTAGCTATTAAATTAGGGGGGACCCACGTAATTTTTTTTGGGGGGGTCCTCCATTTTAATAGCTAGTAAAGGCTAGGTATTCAGCTGGGGGCTGATATTAGTAGCCTGGGAAGCTCCATGGGTATTACCCCCTTCCCAGGCTTCAAACATCTGCCCCAGCTGTCTGCTTAACCTCCGCTAGAGACTAAAATTACGGGGAACCCCACGCCAATTTTTTTTAATAATAAATCCTTTATTTTAATACTAAATGACAAGTACAGTAACCAACACTGTCACTGTACTTATTATATATGTGACTGACATGTTTCTATCTATCTAATCTATGTGTGATGCTTCTAAATTGTCGGGTACTGATGCTGAATCGCCGGCCGGCTTTTTTAAAGAGACAGTGCATGAAAACACTATTATTTTTTTTAATAAATCCTTTACACTAAATGACAAGTACAGTAATCAACACTGTCACTGTACTTCATATATATGTGACTGACATGTTTCTATCTATCTAATCTATGTGTGAAGCTCTATTCTGTCTGTTATAAATTGTCAGGTACCGCTGCTGAATTGCCGGCCGGCTTTTTTAAAGAGACGGTGCATGAAAACACTATTATTTTTTTTGATAAATCCTTTACACTAAATGACAAGTACAGTAAGCAACACTGTCACTGTGCTTCTTATATGTGTGACTGACATGTATCTATCTATCTAATCTATGTGTGAAGCTCTATTCTTTCGGTTCTAAATTGTCAGTTACCGGTGTATGCCGCTGATCAATTGCCGGCTTTTCATGTTTCACTGTGAGCACTGTTCCCATCGATTTGGGCAATCACTGTAATGCCACAACCACCATGGCTGTGGCATTACAGTGAGTGGCAGACAATCCCTGCATGATTGGTGCTCTAAATAGCGCCAGACATGCAGGACACGCTTTTGGTGCACGAACAGTTATCGAACATAACCTCGAACAGCCGAATTTTTTGCAAATCGTTCGGGTTCGTCGAACAACTCGAACACCGCCCAAAACAGCTCGAATTTGAGATTGGCGAACAGTTCTAGTCGAACACCGCTCATCTCTACTTATGAGTAGTGTTGAGCCACCCCCGTAGTGTTCGGGTTCGGTTCGGTTCGTCGAACACCGGGATGTTCGAGGAACTGTTCGTCGAACTGTTCGTCGAACACCTTAGAACACCGTCGAACACCGTTAAAACCAATGGCAGGCAAACAAAAACACATAGGAACACATAGAAAACACCTTCAAAGGTGTCCAAAAGCTCACAAACTGCTCAGAAGACGCTTTCTTTAAAAAAGCCGGCCGGCAATTCAACAGCGGCATACACCGGTACCCGACAATTTAGACATGAAGGAATAGAGCATCACACATAGATTAGATAGATAGAAACATGTCAGTCACATATATATGAAGTACAGTGACAGTGTTGCTTACTGTACTTGTCATTTAGTGTAAAGGATTTATTAAAAAATATAATAGTGTTTTCGTGCACCGTCTCTTTAAAAAAGCCGGCCGGCAATTCAGCAGCGGTACCCGACAATTTATAACAGACAGAATAGAGCTTCACACATAGATTAGATAGATAGAAACATGTCAGTCACATATATATATGAAGTACTGTGACAGTGTTGCTTACTGTACTTGTCATTTACTGCAAAGGATTTATTAAAAAAAATAATAGTGTTTTCATGCATCGTCTCTTTAAAAAAGCCGGCCGGCAATTCAGCATCTGAACCCGACAATTTAGAATAGAAGGAATAGAGAATCACACATAGATTAGATAGATAGAAACATGTCAGCCACATACATACGAAGTACAGTGACAGTGTTGCTTACTGTACTTGTCATTTAGTGTAAAGGATTTATTAAAAAATATAATAGTGTTTTCGTGCACCGTCTCTTTAAAAAAGCCGGCCGGCAATTCAGCAGCGGTACCCGACAATTTATAACAGACAGAATAGATCTTCACACATAGATTAGATAGATAGAAACATGTCAGTCACATATATATGAAGTACAGTGACAGTGTTGCTTACTGTACTTGTCATTTACTGCAAAGGATTTATTAAAAAAAATAATAGTGTTTTCATGCACCGTCTCTTTAAAAAAGCCGGCCGGCAATTCAGCATCTGTACCCGACAATTTATAACAGACAGAATAGAGCTTCACACATAGATTAGATAGATAGAAACATGTCAGTCACATATATAATAAGTACAGTGACAGTGTTGGTTACTGTACTTGTCATTTAGTATTAAAATAAAGGATTTATTATTAAAAAAAATTGGCGTGGGGTTCCCCGTAATTTTAGTCTCTAGCGGAGGTTAAGCAGACAGCTGGGGCAGATGTTTGAAGCCTGGGAAGGGGGTAATACCCACGGAGCTTTCCAGGCTACTAATATCAGCCCCCAGCTGAATACCTAGCCTTTACTAGCTATTAAAATGGAGGACCCCCCCCAAAAAAAATGACGTGGGTCCCCCCTAATTTAATGGCTAGCAAAGGCTAGGCAGACAGCTGGGGGCTGATATTAATAGCCCAGGAAGGGAGCCATGAATATTGGCCCCCTCCCAGGCTAGAAACACCAGCCGTCAGCCGCCCCAGAAATGGCGCATCCATAGGATGCACCAATTCTGGCACTTAGCCTCGCTCTTCCACGCTGCCCTGGTGCGGTGGCAGGGGGTAATAGGGTTGGGGTTGATGTCAGCTTATAATGCCAGCTGACATCAAGCCCAGGTTAGTAATGGAGAGGCGTCTATAAGACACCCCCATTACTAACCCCATAGTCAAAGTTAAAAAAAAAAACACAAACACCCAGAATAAAGTCCTTTAATTGAAATAAAGACACAATTCTTTATTGTTCTAAATTAAACCATACTTGCCATCACGCCCATTCCAGCTGAAGCCAACGATCTCCTGCAATAAAAGAAAAATAATAAAGCAACCTCATCCTTACCTTTCCATGGTTCCCAGGACAGCTTCAGCTCTGCTACATCGAGATGACAGGCTGGACCGCAGCAGAACGCTGCCATCCCGCAGACACTGAGAAGCGCAGGCATACTTTACTAGAAATTCATGGTGGTCATGTCTAATATTGGCGTGACCCCATGAATTTCGGGCTTAGGGCCAGCTGATAATGCCAAGCTGGCCTTAACCCCTTTATTACCCAGTGAGCCACCGCACCAGGGCCCTGGATGAGTTGGGTACTGCGCCAGAAGATGGCGCTTCTATGAACGCGCCATTTTCCGGGGCGGCTGCGGACTGCAATTTGCAGCGGGTGGGGCCCAGAAAGCTTGGGCCTCCCTGCGCTGCAGATTCCAGCCCCCAGCTGCCTAGTTGTACCTGGCTGGACACAAAAATAGGGCGAAGCTCCACGTATTTTTTTTTTAAATTCATGAAATTCATGGAATAATTAAGAAAAAAAGGGCTTCCCTATATTGTTGTGTCCGGCTAGGTACAAATAGGCAGCTGGTGGTTGGGAGCAGCCAGTTCCTGCCTGCTGTACCTGGCTGGACACAAATATAGTGCGAAGCCCCATGTCAATTTTTTTTAAATTATTTCATGAATTTCCTGAAATAATTTAAAAAAAACTGACGTGGGGCTTCGCCCTATATTTGTGTCCAGTCAGGTACAGCAGGCAGGAACGGGCTGCCCCCAACCTCCAGCTGCCTATTTGTACCTGGCCAGACACAACAATATAGGGAAGCCCTTTTTTAAAAAAATTATTTCATGAAATAATTAAAAAAAAATTGACGTGGGGCTTCGCACTATATTTGTGTCCAGCCAGGTACAGCAGGCAGGGACGGGCTGCCCCCAACCACCAGCTGCCTATTTGTACCTGGTTGGACACAACAATATAGGGAAGCCCTTTTTTTCTTAATTATTCCATGAATTTCATGAAATAATTTAAAAAAAAAATGCGTGGGGCTTCGCCCTATTTTTGTGCCCAGCCAGGTACAACTAGGCAGCTGGGAGCTGGAATCCGCAGCGCAGGGAGGCCCAAGCTTTCTGGGCCCCACCCGCTGCAAATTGCAGTCCGCAGCCGCCCCAGAAAATGGCGCGTTCATAGAAGCGCCATCTTCTGGCGCTGTACCCAACTCATCCAGGGCCCTGGTGCGGTGGCTCACTGGGTAATAAAGGGGTTAAGGCCAGCTTGGCATTATCAGCTGGCCCTAAGCCCGAAATTCATGGGGTCACGCCAATATTAGACATGACCACCATGAATTTCTAGTAAAGTATTTAAAAAAACACAACACCCAGAATAAAGTCCTTTAATTGAAATAAACACACAATTCTTTATTGTTCTAAATTAAACCATACTTACCATCACGCCCATTCCAGCTGAAGCCAATGTCTTCTGCAATAAAAGTAAAATAATTAAGCAACCTCATCCTTACCTTTCCATGGTTCCCACGACAGCTTCAGCTCTGCTACATCGAGATGACAGGCTGGACCGCAGCAGAAAGCTGCCATCCAGCCTGTCATCCCGCGGACACTGAGAAGCGCAGGCATGCTTGCGCTCCTCAGTGTCTGGCTGTGACGGCATAAAGATGAGACGAGTTCATGTCCAATGATCTCGGCGCACCTCATGCACGTCACTGACAGCGTGGGAGAATTCTCACGCTGTAGCGCTGAGTGCAGGAGAATTTTCCCACGCTGTCAGTGACGTGCATGAGGTGAGCTCATTCATGTCCAATGATCTCAGCTCACCTCATGCACGTCACTGACACTGACAAATTCTCCTGCACTCAGCGCTACAGCGTGAGAATTCTCCCACGCTGTCAGTGACGTGCATGAGGTGCGCCGAGTTCATTGGACATGAACTCGTCTCATCTTTATGCCGTCACAGCCAGACACTGAGGAGCGCAAGCATGCCTGCGCTTCTCAGTGTCTGCGGGATGACAGGCTGGATGGCAGCGTTCTGCTGCGGTCCAGCCTGTTATCTCGATGTAGCAGAGCTGAAGCTGTCGCGGGAACCATGGAAAGGTAAGGATGAGGTTGCTTTATTATTTTTCTTTTATTGCAGGAGATCGTTGGCTTCAGCTTTAATGGGCGTGATGGTAAGTATGGTTTAATTTAGAACAATAAAGGAATGTGTCTTTATTTCAATTAAAGGACTTTATTCTGGGTGTTTGTGTTTTCTTTTAACTTTGACTATGGGGTTAGTAATGGGGGTGTCTTATAGACGCCTCTCCATTACTAACCTGGGCTTGATGTCAGCTGGCATTAGAAGCTGACATCAACCCCAGCCCTATTACCCCACTGCCACCGCTACAGGGCAGTGGGAAGAGCGAGGCTAAGTGCCAGAATTGGCGCATCCTAAGGATGCGCCATTTCTGGGGCGGCTGACGGCTGGTGTTTCTAGCCTGGGAGGGGGCCAATATTCATGGAACCCTTCCTGGGCTATTAATATCAGCCCCCAGCTGTCTGCCTAGCCTTTGCTAGCTATTAAAATAGGGTGGACCCCACGTCATTTTTTTGGGGGGTCCCCCATTTTAATAGCTAGTAAAGGCTAGGTATTCCGCTGGGGGCTGATATTAGTAGCCTGGGAAGCTCCGTGGGTATTACCCCCTTCCCAGGCTTCAAACATCTGCCCCAGCCGTCTGCTTAACCTCCGCTAGAGACTAAAATTACAGGGAACCCCACGCCAATTTTTTTTTAAATAAATCCTTTATTTTAACACTAAATGACAAGTACAGTAATCAACACTGTCACTGTACTTCATATATATGTGACTGACATGTTTCTATCTATCTAATCTATGTGTGAAGCTCTATTCTGTCTGTTATAAATTGTCAGGTACCGCTGCTGAATTGCCGTCCGGCTTTTTTAAAGAGACGGTGCATGAAAACACTATTATTTTTTTTTATAAATCCTTTACACTAAATGACAAGTACAGTAAGCAACACTGTCACTGTGCTTCTTATATGTGTGACTGACATGTTTCTATCTATCTAATCTATGTGTGAAGCTCTATTCTGTCTGTTATAAATTGTCGGGTACCGCTGCTGAATTGCCGGCTGGCTTTTTTAAAGAGACGGTGCATGAAAACACTATTATTTTTTTTGATAAATCCTTTACACTAAATGACAAGTACAGTAATCAACACTGTCACTGTACTTCATATATATGTGACTGACATGTTTCTATCTATCTAATCTATGTGTGAAGCTCTATTCTTTCGGTTCTAAATTGTCGGGTATCGGTGTATGCCGCTGATGAATTGCCGGCTTTTCATGTTTCACTGTTGGCACTGTTCCCATCGATTTGGGCAATCACTGTAATGCCACAACCACCATGGCTGTGGCATTACAGTGAATGGCAGACAATCCCTGCATGATTGGTGCTCTAAATAGCGCCAGACATGCAGGACACGCTTTTGGTGCACGAACAGTTATCGAACATAACCTCGAACAGCCGAATTTTTTGCAAATCGTTCGGGTTCGTCGAACAACTCGAACACCGCCCAAAACAGCTCGAATTTGAGATTGGCGAACAGTTCTAGTCGAACAACGCTCATCTCTACTTATGAGTTACAGCACACCCTGTTGCCGCTTGGCGGAGGCAGTACTGCAGTGATTCCAGCTTGTAACTGATGTGGTGATATCTGAGAAGGAGGCTGAACATGAGGAGGAGGAGGAGGATGATGCGCAAGAGCTGTACACTGTGGGGGCAACTCTGACTGACATTGGGCCAGCAATCCTCGGTGTGGGGCGGATGTGTTCCGTCCCAAGGTCCGACTGTGTCCCAGTTTCCACTATGTTTACCCAGTGTGCCGTCAGGGAGATGTACCGTCCCAGGCCACAAGCACTTGTCCACGTGTCCGTTGTCAGGTGGACTCTCCCAGTAACTGCATTGTTGAGGGCACGGCAGATGTTTTGGGACACGTGCTTGTGTAGTGCGGGGATGGCACACCGGGCAAAATAGTGTCGGCTGGGGACCGAGTACCGAGGGCCGGCCACCCCTATAAGGTTGCGGAAGGATTCCGTCTCCACCAGCCTAAAAGGCAGCATTTCCAACGGAAGCAGTCGTGAAATGTGCGAATTTAGGACTGTGGCCTGTGGGGCGTTAGCTGCGAATTTCCGCTTTCGTTCAAAGGTCTGGGATATGGACAATTGAATGCTGCGGTGGGACGTGGACGTGGACGTTGATGCTGTTTCTTTAGAAACTGCCATAACTAGTGAAGACTGAGAGGAGGGGGCATCTTTGCATGCAGTATGGACAGGGGATTGCCTTGCACACACAACAGGGGGTTCTATTGCATGCACAACACCTGTAGAAGCAGTGGTGACACCTGCTGACACTGGTCTTGGAACCTGGGGTTCACCCCACAAAGTCGGGTGCTTTGCTGCCATGTGCCTGATCATGCTGGTGGTGGTCAGGCTGGTAGTTTTGTCACCCCTGCTGATTCTGGCATGGCAGGTGGTACAAATGGCCTCTTGGGGGTTATCAGCAGAGTCTTTAAAAAACTTCCAGACTCCGGAAGACCTACAGGTTGTACTTGCAACGTCCCTCGTGTTGGTGTTACGGGGAACTGTTGCCTGCCTTCTGTGTGCGGCCATCACACTGCTTCTTCCTGCCTGTTGGGGTACTCTGCCTCCCTCACCCTGTGTGCCGCTGGCCTCGCTCTGCATGTCCTCCTGCCACGTTGGGTCAGTTACTAGATCATCCACCACCTCCTCCTCTTCCACTTGCACACCATGATCCTCCTCCTCACTTCCTGGCAATGGTGTCTCACCATTATCCACCTCTTGTGACAAATTGCCAGCGTCGACTTCCTGTGGCTGTGGCAGTTCAAATATTTGGGCATCGCTACATGGGATCTCCTCTTCCACCACTTCAAGCAGAGCAGGCGAGGGGCACAAATCTGGAAATGGACCAGTGAACAGCTCTTCAGAGTGTCCAAGTGTGGGATCAGTTGCTGTCTGACGACACTCGGCATGGTGGGAGGAAGGAGCATCAGGGTGAGGAGGAGTATGCGGTGGAAACTCAAGGCTACTAAGATTTGACCGTGTGGAAGACAGACCGGAGGTGGTGGTGCCCAGATAACTGGAAGTATTATCTGCTATCCAATTAATAACCTGTTCACACTGATCAGTTCACAATACTGGTGTTGTTCTGTGCTTCCCTGGTAAATCGGTCAAGAAGTGGGAGTGAGAAGATGTGGCTGTTGGTTGTGGCACATTTTCACCTTGGCCACGGCCCCGTCCTCTGCACTCACAATCACCAGAACGTCCGGTTCCACGTCCCTTACCATGCGCCTTGCCCATTGTAAAGGAAATAAAATATCTTACACTCGCAATATCAATGGAAAAAGGGTAATAAAAAGTAGATTAGATCCGTGGAAGAGGAAAACCACAGTTCTATTTCTCTGGCCTACACCCGACTAATTTAAACAATCTAAACAATCAGGGAGAAACTATTACTGTTTTTCTTTATAAAAAAAAATACCAAAAGCTGAATAATACAGATTTTTTACCGTGGAATGGCAAAACCACAGTTATTGTTTACTGGGGTATACCAGACAATTTTAAATAGATGTATTTGCGGCTGAACAGTGAGAGCGACACACTCAAACTGTTTTTTTTAAGGCAAAAATGGCCCAAAGGTGGATAATACAGAGGATTGAACTGTGGAACTGCCAAACCACACTTCTATTTATCTGGCCTTCACCAGACTAATTTAAACAGATATATTTGTGTCTGAACAATCAGGAGCCACTATTACTGTTTTTCTTTACGGAAAAATTACCAAAAGCTGGATAATAGAGATTTTTTACTGTGGGAGGCAAAACCACAGTAATAATTTACTGGTGTATACCAGACTCTTTTAAACAGATATATTGGTGTCTGAACAATCAGGAGACAATATTACTGTTTTTCTTTATGGAAAAAATACTAAAAGCTGGATAATAGAGATTTTTTAATGTGGAACGGCAAAACTACAGTTTTAATTTACTAGTGTATACCATACTCTTTCAAACAGATATATTGGTGTCTGAACAATCAGGAGACACTATTACTGTTTTTCTTTACGGCAAAAAATGCCAAAAGCAGAATAATACAGAGATTTGACTGGTGGAACTGCAAAACCACACTTCTATATCTCTGGCCTGCACCAGACTATTTTCAACAGATATATTTGTGTCTGAACAATCAGGAGACACTATTACGGCTTTTCTGTACAGCAAAAAATGGCAAAAGCAGCACAATACAGAGATTTGACCCGTGGAACTGCAAAACCACACTTCTATTTCTTGGGCCTACTGTTAGAACCTTGCTCTTAGGTCTTTTTTTCCTTTGCTGGTCACATGACCTTGTTGGCCTATTTAATCCTGCTCCGCCCTTCTGGCTTTGCTGGACTTCATTGTATATCTACTTTCTAGCTAGCCTGTGCTCTGTATCTAACTCTGTTAGTTTGCTTGGTCTACGGACCTCTATGTTCTATCTATTTTGTTTGTTCGTCTGTCTGCTACTATTTCTGTTAGGAGGTGTCCCATATTCCTCCCAGTCCTTAGTACTTGTAGGGATTCCCTCCCCACATCTATAGGTCTCCGTACAGACTAGATTAGGACTTTAGCAGGTCTGATCGCAGGATCAGGTTCCCTGTTACATCGTAGGGATTCAGCTGAGTCCTATAGTAGGGACAGATCTCCTCTCTTTCCTTAGCTTTGGTAGCAGAACATAACAGTAAGTCCAGCCTGCAAATTCTCTAAGGAAAGATTTTTCTGTTCCATCATGGTGTCGGTTCAGGATTTGGCTAAACACCTGCAGGGACTCTCTCTGGAAGTGGCCGAGCTCCGTCAGCACGTGAGTAACTGTCCTGGAGCATATTTCTTGGAGCCTAAGGTATGTTTGCCGGATTTATTTTTTGGTGAACATCGAGAATTTTTTTTCATTTAAAAATGCTTGCTTATTGTATTTTCGTTTGAGACCCAAGTCCTCTGGGGATGAATCCCAGCGCGTAGGGTTCATAATGTCACTTTTGCGCAAAGAGCCTCAGGAGTGGGCCTTTTCTTTGCAACCTAGTGATACATGCTTCAGATCAGTGGATAGTTTTTTTTCTGCTTTAGGTCTATTATATGATGATCCTGACCGTGTGGCATCAGCTCAGACTGAGTTGAGACGTTTAAAACAAGGATCAGGTAATGTGGAAAAATATTGTACTCATTTTCGTCGTTGGGCCACTCAAACAGGGTGGAACGATTCTGCTCTGAAAAGTCTATTTCTTGCTGGGCTCAGTGAAAGGGTTAAAGACCTGCTAATTGCTTATCCTACACCTGAAGATTTGCAACAGGCTATGCAATTAGCTATACGGGTGGATAGAAGACTGCGTGCAAGGGTTAATGAGAGCAAATCCTCTGCTATGTCAGTTTCTGGTTATGATAATGTGTGTACTAACAGTGGTGAACCGATGGAGATTGGATCGGTGGCACCTCGCTCTCAAGAAAAAGACCGTCGTTTTTCGGAAGGCTTGTGTTTCTATTGCGGAAAATCTGGTCATTTGATTAAAGGCTGTGAGCTTCGTATGAAGAAAGAAAAAAAAATGGTCAGTCATGCCCGTATTGCCTGTTTAAATTCCAAGGGTATATTTTTAGCTGCTTCCACGATTGCTCAGGAAAAATTAATGGAATTTCGGGTGTTTGTTGATTGCGGGTCTACACTGAATGTAATTGATGGGGGATTCGTGGAAAAACTCAATTTAAAGCCTGAACCTTTATCATCCCCCATTGCTGTGGTTTCTGTGGATGGCTCCCCTTTGAAGAATATTACTCTCAAGGTCAGTGAATTTCCTCTCACTATTAATGGTGTTCACCATGAGAAATTGGATTTGGTAGTGTTGAATAACTTGCCTTCTCCAGTAATATTGGGTTTGCCCTGGTTAAAATTTCACAATCCTGTACTGGATTGGTCTACCAGTGAAATTAAATCCTGGAGCCATAAATGTTATGACAAGTGTTGTAACGGGCGTATTGCAGCTTTGGATAGGGGAGAATTGCCTGTTCCTATTCAGGATTTTTGGAGAGTTTTTTCTGAGAAGGAATCGCAGGTTTTGCCTCCCCATAGAGACTATGATTGTTCTATTGAATTTGTCCCTGGAGCGACTCTTCCTAAAAGTCGTTTATTTAACCTTACTATTCCTGAGAGGAAGGCTTTGGAGGAATACATACAGACAAGTTTGGCCGCCGGTCACATTAGGCCCTCTAAGTCTCCTGTGGCGGTTGGATTTTTTTTTGTAAAAAAAAAGGATGGCGGTTTACGTCCTTGTCTGGATTTTCGTGAGATTAACAAAATTACGGTACGCAATCCTTACCCACTGCCATTGATTCCTGATCTGTTTAACCAGTTATTGGGGGCCAAGTGGTTCTCTAAAATTGACCTTAAGGGGGCATACAATCTGTTGCGCATGAAGGAGGGTGATGAATGGAAGACTGCTTTTAACACTCCTGTGGGTCATTTTGAGAATCTGGTTATGCCTTTTGGTCTTACTAATGCTCCTGCATTTTTTCAGAATCTGATTAATGACATCCTTAGACCTTTGATCGGTAAAAATGTGGTTGTGTATTTGGATGACATTTTGATTTATTCGCCAGATCTGGAGTCTCATTGGCGGAGCGTGCGTGAGGTATTACAGTTATTAATGGACAATTCGCTTTTTGCTAAGCTGGAGAAATGTGAGTTCGCTGTACAGAGAATTAGTTTTTTGGGCTACATTATCTCCAGCAAAGGTTTTGAGATGGATCCGGTTAAGGTTCAGGCTGTGCAGGAATGGCCTAGGCCTATTGGTTTGAAATCGATACAGAGGTTTTTGGGTTTCGCCAATTACTATAGAAAATTCATAAAAAAATTTTCTAGTATTGTCAAACCTCTGACTGATCTCACCAGGAAAGGTGCTGATGCGGTTCAGTGGTCTTCTGAGGCCATTGAAGCTTTTGTGTATCTCAAGGAGAGGTTCACCTCTGCTCCCATCCTTATGCAGCCTGATGTTACTAGGCCGTTTTTGGTTGAGGTTGATGCTTCCTCTGTGGGGGTTGGCGCAGTATTGTCTCAGGATAACGGGGATGGATTACATCCCTGTGCCTTTTTTTCAAAAAAATTTTCGGAGACTGAACTGAATTACGATATTGGTAATCGGGAATTATTGGCTATTAAACTCGCATTTGAACACTGGCGCCACTTCTTGGAAGGTGCGGAATTTCCCGTTCAGGTTCTTACGGATCATAAAAATCTGATATATCTTGATGCTGCCAAGCGCCTGAATGCCCGTCAGGCTAGGTGGGCACTGTTTTTCTCGCGGTTTAATTTCTCCGTTACTTACATCCCTGGTACTAAGAATGTTAAGGCGGATGCCTTGTCTCGCAGTTTTTCTCCCATAGTCGTTGCTGAGAAAGAGGAGAACATTTTACAAGAAGGTGTTGTGATAGCTGCTTTGGACTCCGTTTTGGAAAATGAGATTCTTAAAGCACAGGAGAATGCCTCTTCTAACACTCCTCATGGGAGGTTGTTTGTGCCTGGGACCTTTAGGAGAGATTTGTTTGTTGAGTGTCACGAATCTCGGTTGGCAGGTCATCCCGGAATCTCTGAGACCAAGAGACTGGTGGGTCGCAGTTTTTGGTGGCCTGGATGGCAGAAGGAAGTCATTAAGTGGGTGCCTCAATGTACTATATGTGCTAGATCTAAGTCCTCACATACTCCTGCTGCGGGGTTGCTTTGTCCTTTGGAGGTTCCCAGTGCTCCTTGGACACATTTGGCTATGGACTTTATAACTGACCTTCCCCCCTCTGAGGGTTTTACTGTCATCTGGGTGGTCGTGGACCGTTTTAGCAAGATGTGTCACTTGGTTCCTTTCGTCAAACTGCCCTGCGCTAAAACTCTCGCTAAGGCCTTTGTCAAAAAATTGTCAGACTTCATGGCATTCCTATTGACATTGTTTCTGATAGGGGTCCTCAGTTCGTGGCTCGTTTTTGGCGTGCCTTTTGTGATAGGTTGGGAATTCATTTGTCGTTCTCGTCCGGATATCATACTGAATCTAATGGCCAGACAGAAAGGAAAAACCAGGATGTTGAGCAGTTCTTGCGTTGTTTTGTGGCAGACAATCAAGAGGGGTGGTCTGAGTTTCTGCCACTTGCTGAATTTGCTCTGAACAATCATACATCTTCTTCTGCTGGTTGTTCGCCTTTTTTTTGTTGTTCTGGGAGACATCCGTCGTTTGGGTCGTTCTCCAAGTTGGGATCTGCCGTGCCTGAGGAGGAGAATTTTTCCGGTGATTTGGAGAGAGTTTGGACGGATGTGCGTGGTAATCTTCAGGAGGCCAACAGAAAATCTAAAGACTACTTTGATAGGAAACGACAGGAGGTTTTGTTCGCTGTTGGTGACATGGTTTGGTTGTCCTCTAGGAATCTGCGGTTGAGGATTCCTTCAAAGAAATTGGGTCCCAAGTTTGTAGGGCCCTTTAAGGTGCTTCAGGTTGTCAACCAATCTGCTGTTAGGTTGGAGGTTCCTACCTCCTGGAGAATTAATCCGGTATTTCATGTCTCTCTGTTGAAAAAAGCTGTTGTATCGGATTGTGACGCCTCTGCCTCTGTTCCTCCGGTGGTGGAGGACGGGGAATATGAAATTTCTCGCATCCTTAACTCTAGACGGTATAGAGGTAGTTTGCAGTATCTTGTGGCCTGGAAAGGTTTCGGACCCGAGGATAACTCTTGGGTGAGGTCGGATGATGTTTCCGCGTCCAGACTTATCAGAGCGTTTCACAGGAGATTTCCTGATAAGCCTGGTCCTAGGGGATCCGGAGGATCCTCTTAGAAGGGGGGGTACTGTTAGAACCTTGCTCTTAGGTCTTTTTTTCCTTTGCTGGTCACATGACCTTGTTGGCCTATTTAATCCTGCTCCGCCCTTCTGGCTTTGCTGGACTTCATTGTATATCTACTTTCTAGCTAGCCTGTGCTCTGTATCTAACTCTGTTAGTTTGCTTGGTCTACGGACCTCTATGTTCTATCTATTTTGTTTGTTCGTCTGTCTGCTACTATTTCTGTTAGGAGGTGTCCCATATTCCTCCCAGTCCTTAGTACTTGTAGGGATTCCCTCCCCACATCTATAGGTCTCCGTACAGACTAGATTAGGACTTTAGCAGGTCTGATCGCAGGATCAGGTTCCCTGTTACATCGTAGGGATTCAGCTGAGTCCTATAGAAGGGACAGATCTCCTCTCTTTCCTTAGCTTTGGTAGCAGAACATAACACATACACCAGACTATTTTCAATACATATATTTGTGTCTGAACAATAAGGGAGACACTATTACTGATTTTCTTTATGGCAAAAAATGGCAAAAGCAGGATAATACTGAGATTTGACCCGTGGAACTGCAAAACCACACTTCTATTTCTCGGGCCTACACCAGACTATTTTCAACAGATATCTTGGTGTCTGAACAATCAGGAGACACTATTACTGTTTTTCTTTATGGAAAAAATATCAAAAGCTGGAAAATAGAGAGTTTTACCGTGGGAAGGCAAAACCACAGTTATAATGTACTGGTGTATACCAGACTCTTTTAAACAGATATATTAGTGTCTGAACAATCAGCAGACACTATTACTGTTTTTCTTTACGGCAAAAAATACCAAAAGCAGGTACAGAGATTTGACTCGTGGAACTGCAAAACCACACTTCTATATCTCGGGCCAACACCAGACTATTTTCAACAGATATATTTGTGTCTGAACAATCAGGAGACACTATTATGGTTTTTCTTTACGGCAAAAAATGGCAAAAGCAGAACAATACAGAAATTTGAGCCGTGGAACTACAAAACCACACTTCTATTTCTTGGGCCTACACCAGACTATTTTCAACAGATATATTTGTGTCTGAGCAATCAGGGAGACACTATTACAGTTTTTTTTACGGCAAAAAATGACAAAAGCAGGATAATAGAGATTTTTTACCGTGGCATGGCAAAACCACAATTTTAATTTACTGGTGTATACCAGACTCTTTTAAACAGATATTTTGGTGTCTGAACAATCAGGAGACACTATTACTGTTTTTCTTTATGGAAAAAATATCAAAAGCTGGACAATAGAGAGTTTTACCGTGGGAAGGCAAAACCACAGTTATAATGTACTAGTGTATACCAGACTCTTTTAAACAGATATATTAGTGTCTGAACAATCAGCAGACACTATTACTGTTTTACTTTACGGCAAAAAATACCAACAGCAGGATAATACAGAGATTTGACTCGTGGAACTGCAAAATCACACTTCTATATCTCGGGCCTACACCAGACTAATTTCAACAGATATATTTGTGTCTGAACAATCAGGAGACACTATTACTGTTTTCATTTACGGCAAAAAATGGCAAAAGCAGGACAATACAGAGATTTGACCCGTGGAACTGCAACTGCAAAACAACACTTCTATTTCTCTGGCCTACACCAGACTATTTTCAACAGATATATTTGTGTCTGAACAATCAGGGAGACACGATTACAGTTTTTTTTTACGGCAAAAAATGACAAAAGCAGGATAATAGAGATTTTTTACCGTGGAAGGCAGAACCACAGTTATAATGTACTGGTGTATACCAGACTCTTTTAAACAGATATATTGGTGTCTGAACAATCAGGAGACACTATTACTGTTTTTCTTTACGGCAAAAAATGCCAAAAGCAGGATAATACAGAGATTTGACCCGTGGAACTGCAAAACCACACTTCTATTTCTCGGGCCTACAACAGACTATGTTCAACAGATTTATTTCTGTCTGAACAATCAGGAGAAACTATTACTGTTTTTCTTTATGGCAAAAAATGGCAAAAGCAGGATAATACAGAGATTTGACCCGTGGTACTGCAGAACCACACTTCTATTTCTTGGGCCTACACCAGACTATTTTCAACAGATATATTTGTGTCTGAACAATAAGGGAGACACTATTACAGTTTTTTTTTACGGCAAAAAATGACAAAAGCAGGATAATAGAGATTTTTTACTGTGGAACTGCAAAACCACAGTTCTATTTCTCGGGCCTACACCAGACTATTTTCAACAGATATATTGGTGTCTGAACAATCAGGAGACACTATTACTGTTTTTCTTTATGGAAAAAATATCAAAAGCTGGATAATAGAGAGTTTTACCGTGGGAAGGCAAAACAACAGTTATAATGTACTGGTGTATACCAGACTCTTTTAAACAGATATATTAGTGTCTGAACAATCAGCAGACACTATTACTGATTTTCTTTATGGCAAAAAATACCAAAAGCAGGATAATACAGAGATTTGACTCATGGAACTGCAAAACCACACTTCTATATCTCGGGCCTACAAAAGACTATTTTCAACAGATATATTTGTGTCTGAACAATCAGGAGACACTATTACTGTTTTTCTTTATGGCAAAAAATGGCAAAAGCAGGATAATACAGAGATTTGACCCGTGGTACTGCAGAACAACACTTCTATTTCTCGGGCATACAATAGGCAATTTTGAACAGATATATTTGTGTCTGAACAATCAGGGACACACTATTACAGTTTTATTTTTACGGCAAAAAATGACAAAAGCAGGATAATAGAGATTTTTTACAGTGGAATGGCAAAACCACAGTTAAAATTTACTGGTGTATACCAGACTCTTTTAAACAGATATATTGGTGTCTGAACAATCAGGTGACACTATTACTGTATTTCTTTATGTCAAAAAATGCCAAAAGCAGAATAATACAGAGATTTGACCCATGGAACTGCAAAACCACAGTTCTATTTCTCGGGCCTGCACCAGACTTTTTTCAACAGATATATTTGTGTCTGAACAATCAGGGAGACACTATTACTGATTTTCTTTAAGGCAAAAAATGGCAAAAGCAGGATAATACTGAGATTTGACCCGTGGAACTGCAAAACCACACTTCTATTTCTCGGGCCTACACCAGATTATTTTAAAGAGATATATTGGTGTCTGAACAATCAGGAGACACCATTACTGTTTTTCTTTATGGAAAAAATATCAAAAGCTGGATAATAGAGAGTTTTACCGTGGGAAGGCAAAACCACAGTTATAATGTACTGGTGTATACCAGACTCTTTTAAACAGATATATTAGTGTCTGAACAATCAGTAGACACTATTACTGTTTTTCTTTACGGCAAAAAATACCAAAAGCAGGATAATACAGAGATTTGACTGGTGGAACTGCAAAACCACACTTCTATATCTCTGGCCTGCACCAGGCTATTTTCAACAGATATATTTGTGTCTGAACAATCAGGAGACACTATTACGACTTTTCTTTACAGCAAAAAATGGCAAAAGCAGCACAATACAGAGATTTGACCAGTGGAACTGCAAAACCACACTTCTATTTCTTGGGCCTACACCAGACTATTTTCAATACATATATTTGTGTCTGAACAATAAGGGAGACACTATTACTGATTTTCTTTATGGCAAAAAATGGCAAAAGCAGGATAATACTGAGATTTGACCCGTGGAACTGCAAAACCACACTTCTATTTCTCGGGCCTACACCAGACTATTTTCAACAGATATCTTGGTGTCTGAACAATCAAGAGACACTATTACTGTTTTTCTTTATGGAAAAAATATCAAAAGCTGGATAATAGAGAGTTTTACCGTGGGAAGGCAAAACCACAGTTATAATGTACTGGTGTATACCAGACTCTTTTAAACAGATATATTAGTGTCTGAACAATCAGCAGACACTATTACTGTTTTTCTTTACGGCAAAAAATACCAAAAGCAGGATAATACAGAGATTTGACTCGTGGAACTGCAAAACCACACTTCTATATCTCGGGCCTACACCAGACTATTTTCAACAGATATATTTGTGTCTGAACAATCAGGAGACACTATTACTGTTTTTATTTATGGCAAAAAATGGCAAAAGCAGGATAATACTGAGATTTGACCCCTGGAACTGCAAAACCACACTTCTATTTCTCGGGCCTACACCAGACTATTTTCAAGAGATATATTGGTGTCTGAACAATCAGGAGACACTATTACTGTTTTTCTTCATGGAAAAAATATCAAAAGCAGGATAATAGAGATTTTTTACCGTGGAACGGCAAAACCACAGTTATAATTTACTGGTGTATACCAGACTCTTTTAAACAGATATATTGGTGTCTGAACAATCAGGAGACACTATTACTGTTATTCTTTACGGCAAAAATGCCAAAAGCAGGATAATACAGAGATTTGACCCGTGGAACTGCAAAACCACACTTCTATTTCTCGGGCCTACACCAGACTATTTTCAACAGATATATTTGTATATGAACAATCAGGAGACATTACTACTGTTTTTCTCTACAGGAAAATATGGCAAAATTAGGATAATACAGAGATTTTTTACTGTGGACAGCAAAAACCACAGTTATAATTTACTGGTGTATACCAGACCTTTTTAAATGTATATATTTGCGGCTGAACAGTGAGCGACACACTCACACTGTTTTTTAGGTACAAATGGCCCAAAAGTGGATAATACAGAGGTTTGAAACGTGGAATTGCAAAATCGCACTTCTGTTTCTCTGGCCTACACAAGACTCATTTAAACAGATATATTTGTGTCTGAACAATCAGGGAGAGACTATTACTGTTTTTCTTTACGGAAAAAATACCAAAAGCTGGATAATAGAGATTTTTTACCGTGGGACAGCAAAACCACAGTTATAATTTACTGGTGTATACCAGACTCTTTTAAACAGATATATTGTATGAACAATCAGGAGACACTATTACTGTTTTTCTTTACTGCAAAAAATATCAAAAGCAGGATAATACAGAAATTTGACCAGTGGAACTGCAAAACCACAGTTCTATTTCTCGATCATACACCAGACTATTTCAACAGATATATTTGTGTCTCAACAATCAGGGACACACTATTACAGTTTTTCTTTATGGCAAAAAATGACAAAACCAGGATAATAGAGATTTTTTACAGTGGAACGGCAAAACCACAGCTATAAATTACTAGTGTATACCAGACTCTTTTAAACAGATATATTGGTGTGTGAACAATCAGGAGACACTATTACTGTTTTTCTTTACGGAAAAAATACCAAAAGCTGGATAATAGAGATATTTTACTGTGGGATGGCAAAACCACAGTTATAATTTACTGGTGTATACCAGACTCTTTCAACCAGATATATTGGTGTCTGAACAATGAGGAGACACTTTTACTGTTTTTCTTTACGGCTAAAAATGGCAAAAGCAAGATAATACAGAGATTTTTTACGGTGGAACAACAAAACCACAGTTATAATTTACTGGTGTACCAGACTTTTTTAAACATATATATTTGCCGCTGAACAGTGAGCAACACACTCAAACTGGGTTTTTTTAGGTACAAATGGCCCAAAAGTGGATAATACAGAGGTTTGAACCGTGGAACTGCAAAACCACACTTCTGTTTCTCTGGCCTACACCAGACTATTTTAAACAGATATATTTGTGCCTGAACAATCAGGAGACACTATTCCAGTTCTTTTTTTACGGCAAAAAATGCCAAAAGCAGGATAATAGAGATTTTTTACCGTGGAACAGCACAACCACAGTTATAATTTACTGGTGTATACCAGACTTTTTTCAATATATATATTTGCGGCTGAACAGTGAGCGACACACTCAAACTGTTTTTTTTTTTAGGTATAAATTGCCCAAAAGTGGATAATACAGAGGTTTGGCCCGTGGAACTGTAAAACCACACTTCTCTTTCTCTGTCCTACACAAGACTATTTTAAACAGATATACAGTCATATGAAAAAGTTTGGGCACCCCTATTAATCTTAAGCTTAATGTTTTATAAAAATTGGTGTTTTTGCAACAGCTATTTCAGTTTGATATATGTAATAACTGATGGATACAGTAATGTTTCTGCCTTGAAATGAGGTTTATTGTACTAACAGAAAATGTGCAATCTGCATTCAAACAAAATTTGACAGGTGCATAAGTATGGGCACCTCACCAGAAAAGTGACATTAATATTTAGTAAATCCTCCTTTTGCAAAAATAACAGCCTCTAGTCGCTTCCTGTAGCTTTTAATGAGTTTCTGGATCCTGGATGAAGGTATTTTTGACCATTCCTCTTTACAAAACAATTCCAGTTCAGTTAAGTTTGATGGTCGCCGAGCATGGACAGCCTCTTCAAATGATCCCACAGATGTTCAATGATATTCAGGTCTGGGGACTGGGATGGCCATTCCAGAACATTGTAATTGTTCCTCTGCATGAATGCCTGAGTAGATTTGGAGCGGTGTTTTGGATCATTGTCTTGCTGAAAGATCCATCCACTGCGTAACTTCAACTTTATCACTGATTTTTGAACACTATTGCCAAGAATCTGCTGATACTGAGTGGAATCCATGCGTCCCTCAACTTTAACAAGATTCCCAGTGCCGGCATTGACCACACAGCCCCAAAGCATGATGGAACCTCCACCAAATTTTACTGTGGGTAGCAAGTGTTTTTCTTGGAATGCTGTGTTTTTTTGCCACCATGCATAACGCCTTTTTGTATGACCAAACAACTCAATCTTGGTTTCATCAGTCCACAGGACCTTCTTCCAAAAAGAAATAGGCTTCTTCAAATGTGCTTTTGCATACCTCAGCCGACTCTGTTTGTGCGTACTTGCAGAAACGGCTTCTTTCGCATCACTCTCCCATACAGCTTCTCCTTGTGCAAAGTGCGTTGTATAGTTGACCGATGCACAGTGACACCATCTGCAGCAAGTTGATGCTGCAGCTCTCTGGAGGTGGTCTGAGGATTGTCCTTGACTGATCTCACCATTCTTCTTCTCTGCCTTTCTGATGTTTTTCTTGTCCTGACACTTCTGGCCTTAACAAGAACTGTCCCTATGTTCTTCCATTTCCTTACTATGTTCCTCACAGTGGAAACTGACAGGTTAAATCTCTGAGACAGCTTTTTGTATCCTTCCCCTGAACAACTATGTTGAATAATCTTTGTTTTCAGATCATTTGACAGTTGTTTTGAGGAGCCCATGATGCCACTCTTCAGAGGAGATTCAAACAGGAGAACAACTTGCAAGTGGCCACTTTAAGTAGCTTTTCTCATGATTGCACCTGGCTATAAAGTTCAAAGCTCAATGAGGTTACAAAACCAAAAAAAGTGCTTTAGTAAGTCAGTAAAAAGTAGGCAGGAGTATTTAAAACAAGAAAATGATAAGGGTGCCCATACTTATGCACAGGTCAAATTTTGTTTGAATGCAGATTGCACATTTTCTGTTAGCACAATAAACCTCATTTCAAGGCAGAAACATTACTGTGTCCAACAGTTATTACATATATCAAACTGAAATAGCTGTTGCAAAAACACCAATTTTTATAAAACATTAAGCTTAAGATTAATAGGGGTGCCCAAACTTTTTCATATGACTGTATGTGTGTCTGAACAATCAGGAGACACTATTACTGCTTTTCTTTACGACAAAAAATGGCAAAAGCAGGATAACAGAGGTTTGAATAGTGGAACTGCAAAACCACACTTCTGTTTCTCTGGCCTACACCAGACTATTTTAAACAGATATATTTGTGTCTGAACAATCAGGAGGCACTATTACTGCTTTTCTTTATGACAAAAAATGGCAAAAGCAGGATAACAGAGGTTTGAACAGTGGAACTCCAAAACAACACTTCTCTTTCTCTGGCCTACACCAGACTATTTTAAACAGAAATATTTCTGTCTGAACAATCAGGGAGACACTATTACTGTTTTTCTTTACAGAAAAAATGCCAAAAGCTGGATAGTAAAGATTTTTTACCATGGGACGGCAAAACCACAGTTATAATTTACTGGTGTATATCAGATTCTTTTAAACAGATATATTGGTGTCTGAACAATCAGGAGACACTATTACTGTTTTTCTTTATGGCTACGAATGGCAAAAGCAGGATAATACAGAGATTTGACCCGTGGAACAGCAAAACCACAGTTCTATTTCTCGGGCCTACACCAGACTATTTTCAACAGATATATTTGTGTCTGAACAATCAGGAGACATTATTACTCTTTTTCTTTACGGAAAAATATGGCAAAAGCAGGATAATACTAAGATTTTTTACTGTGGAACTGCAAAACCACAGTTATAATTTACTGGTGTATACCAGACTTTTTTTAAGATATATATTTGCGGCTGAACAGTGAGCGACACACTCAAACTGGTTTTTTTTTAGGTATAAATGGCCCAAAAGTGGATAATACAGAGGTTTGAACCATGGAACTGCAAAACCACACTTCTGTTTCTCTGGCCTACACCAGACTATTTTAAACAGATATATTTGTGTCTGAACAATCAGGAGACACTATTCCAGTTCTTTTTTTACGGCAAAAAATGCCAAAAGCAGGATAATAGAGATTTTTTACCGTGGAACAGCACAACCATAGTTATAATTTACTGGTGTATACCAGACTTTTTTCAATATATATATTTGCGGCTGAACAGTGAGCGACACACTCAAACTGTTTTTTTTTTAGGTATAAATTGCCCAAAAGTGGAAAATACAGAGGTTTGGCCCGTGGAACTGTAAAACCACACTTCTCTTTCTCTGTCCTACACAAGACTAATTTAAACAGATATATGTGTGTCTGAACAATCAGGAGACACTATTACTGCTTTTCTTTACGACAAAAAATGGCAAAAGCAGGATAACAGAGGTTTGAATAGTGGAACTGCAAAACCACACTTCTGTTTCTCTGGCCTACACCAGACTATTTTAAACAGAAATATTTGTGTCTGAACAATCAGGGAGACACTATTACTGTTTTTCTTTAAGGAAAAAATACCAAAAGCTGGATAGTAAAGATTTTTTACCTTGGGATGGCAAAACCACAGTTATAATTTACTGGTGTATATCAGACTATTTTAAACAGATATATTGGTGTCTGAACAATCAGGAGATACTATTACTTTTTTTCTTTACGGAAAAAATACCAAAAGCTGGATAGTAAAGATTTTTTACATTGGGATGGCAAAACCACAGTTATAATTTACTGGTGTATACCAGACTCTTTTAAACAGATATATTGGTGTCTGAACAATCAGGAGACACTATTACTGTTTTTCTTTATGGCTACAAACGGCAAAAGCAGGATAATACAGAGATTTTTTACCGTGGAACAGCACAACCACAGTTATAATTTACTGGTGTATACCAGACTTTTTTCAATATATATATTTGCGGATGAACAGTGAGCGAGACACTCAAACTTTTTTTTTTTAGGTATAAATGGCTCAAAAGTGGATAATACAGAGGTTTGAACCGTGGAACTGCAAAACCACACATCTCTTACTCTGTCCTACACAAGACTATTTTAAACAGATATATGTGTGTCTGAATAATCAGGAGACACTATTACTGTTTTTCTTTATGACAAAAAATGGCAAAAGCAGGATAAAAGAGGTTTGAACAGTGGAACTGCAAAACCCCACTTCTGTTTCTCTGGCCTACACCAGACTACTTTAAATAGAAATATTTGTGTCTGAACAATCAGGGAGACACTATTACTGTTTTTTGTATGGAAAAAATACCAAAAGCTGGATAGTAAAGATTTTTTACCGTGGATCTGCAAAACCACACTTCTCTTTCTCTATCCTACACAAGACTATTTTAAACAGATATATTTGTGTCTGAACAATCAGGAGACACTATTACTGTTTTTCTTTATGGCAAAATATGGCAAAAGCAGGATAAAACAGAGATTTGACCCGTGGAACTGCTAAACCACACTTCTATTTCTCTGGCCTACACCAGACTATTTTAAACAGATATATTTGTGTCTGAACAATCAGTGAGACACTACTACTGTTTTTCTTAACGGAAAAAATACCAAAAGCTGGATAATAAAGATTTTTTACCGTGGGACGGCAAAACCACAGTTATAATTTACTGGTGTATATCAGACTCTTTTAAACAGATGTATTAGTGTCTGAACAATCAGGAGACACTATTAATGTTTTTCTTTATGGAAAAAATACCAAAAGCTGGATAATAGAGACTTTTTACCATGAAACAGCAAAACCGCAGTTATAATTTACTGGTGCATACCAGATTCTTTTAAACAGATATATTTGTGTCTGAACAATCAGGAGACACTATTACTGTTTTTCTTTATGACAAAAAATGGCAAAAGCATAATAACAGAGGTTTGAACAGTGGAACTGCAAAACCACACTTCTGTTTCTCTGGCCTACACCAGACTATTTTAAACAGAAATATTTGTGTCTGAACAATCAGGGAGACACTACTACTGTTTTTCTTTACGGAAAAAATACCAAAAGCTGGATAGTAAAGATTTTTTACCGTGGGACGGCAAAACCACAGTTATAATTTACTGGTGTATATCAGACTCTTTTAAACAGATGTATTAGTGTCTGAACAATCAGGAGATACTATTAGTTTTTTTCCTTTACGGAAAAAATAACAAAAGCTGGATAATAGAGATTTTTTACCGTGGAACGGCAAAACCACAGTTATAATTTACTGGTGTATACCAGACTCTTTAAACAGATATATTGGTGTCTGAACAATCAGGAGACACTATTACAGTTTTTCTTTACGACAAAAAGTGGCAAAAGCAGGATAACAGAGGTTTGAACAGTGGAACTGCAAAACCACACTTCTGTTTCTCTGGCCTACACCAGACTATTTTAAACAGAAATATTTGCGTCCGAACAATCAGGGAGACACTATTACTGTTTTTCTTTATGGAAAAAATACCAAAAGCTCTATAGTAAAGATTTTTTACCGTGGAACTGCAAAACCCCACTTCTCTTTCTCTGTCCTACACAAGACTATTTTAAACAGATATATTTGTGTCTGAACAATCAGGAGACACTATTACTGTTTTTCTTTATGGCAAAATATGGCAAAAGCAGGATAACACAGAGATTTGACCCGTGGAACTGCTAAACCACACTTCTATTTCTCTGGCCTACACCAGACTATTTTAAACAGATATATTTGTGTCTGAACAATCAGGAGACCCTATTACTGTTTTTCTTTACGGAAAAAATACCAAAAGCTGGATAATAAAGATTTTTTACCGTGGGACGGCAAAACCACAGTTAAAATTTACTGGTGTATACCAGAATCTTTTAAACAGATATATTGGTGTCAGAACAATCAGGAGACACTATTAATGTTTTTCTTTATGGAAAAAATACCAAAAGCTGGATAATAGAGATTTTTTACCATGAAACAGCAAAGCCATAGTTATAATTTACTGGTGTATACCAGACTCTATTAAACAGATATATTGGTGTCTGAACAAGCAGGAGACACTATTACTGTTTTTCTTTACGGCTAAAAATGGCAAAAGCAGGATAATACAGAGATTTTTTACTCTGGAACAGCAAAACCACAGTTAAAATTTACTGGTGTATACAAGACTTTTTTAAATATATATATTTGCGACTGAACAGTGAGCGAGACACTCAAACTGCTTTTTTTTAAGGTAAAAATGGCCCAAAAGTGGATAATACAGAGGTTTGAACCGTAGAACTGCAAAACCACACTTTTATTTCTCTGGCCTACACCAGACTATTTTAAACAGATATATTTGTGTCTGAACAATCAGGGAGACACTATTACAGTTTTTTTTACGGCAAAAAATGCCAAAAGCAGGATAATAGAGATTTTTTACCGTGGAACAGCACAACCACAGTTATAATTTACTGGTGTATAACAAACTTTTTTCAATATATATATTTGCGGCTTAACAGTGAGCGACACACTCAAACTGTTTTTTTTTTTAGGTACAAATAACCCAAAAGAGGATAATACAGAGGTTTGAACCGTGGAACTGCAAAACCACACTTCTGTTTCTCGGTCCTACACCAGACTGTTTTAAACAGATATATTTGTGTCTGAACAATCAAGGAGACACTATTGCTGTTTTTCTTTAAGGAAAAAATACCAAAAGCTGGATAATAGAGATTTTTAAACGTGGAATGGCAAAACCACAGTTATCATTTACTGTTGTATACCAGACTATTTTAAACAGATATATTTGTGTCTGAACAATCAGGAGACACTATTACTGTTTTTCTTTACGGCAAAAAATGCCAAAAGCAGGATAATAGTAAGATTTTTTACTGTGGAATGGCAAAACCACAGTTATAATTTCCTGGTGTATATCAGACTCTTTTAAACAGATATATTGGTGTCTGAACAATCAGGAGATACTATTACTTTTTTTCTTTATGGAAAAAATAACAAAAGCTGGATAATAGAGATATTTTACCGTGGAACGGTAAAACCACAGTTATAATTTACTGGTGTATACCAGACTTTTTTAAATATATATATTTGCGGCTGAACAGTGAGGGACACACTCAAACTGTTTTTTTTTAGGTAGAAATGGCCCAAAAGTGGATAATACAGAGGTTTGGACCATGGTACTGCAAAACCACACTTCGGTATCTCTGGCCTACACCAGACTATTTTTAACAGATATATTTGTGTCTGAACAATCAGGAGACACTATTACTGTTTTTCTTTATGGCAAAATATGGCAAAAGCAGGATAATACAGAGATTTGACCCGTGGAACTGCGAAACCACACTTCTATTTCTCGGGCCTACACCAGACTATTTTAAACAGATATATTGGTGTCTGAACAATCAGGAGAAACTATTACTGTTTTTCTTTACGGAAAAATACCAAAAGCTGGATAATAAAGATTTTTTACCGTGGGACGGCAAAACCACAGTTATAATTTACTGGTGTATATCAGATTCTTTTAAACAGATATATTGGTGTCTGAACAATCAGGAGACACTATTACTGTTTTTCTTTACGGAAAAAATACCAAAAGCTGGATAATACAGAGATTTTTACGGTGGAACAGCAGAACCACCGTTATAATTTACTGGTGCATACCAGACTTTTTTAAACATATACAGTACAGACCAAAAGTTTGGACACACCTTCTCATTTAAAGATTTTTCTGTATTTTCATGTCTATGAAAATTGTACATTCACACTGAAGGCATCAAAACTATGAATTAGCACATGTGGAATTATATACTTAACAAAAAATTGTGAAACAATTGAAAATATGTCTTATATTCTAGGTTCTTCAAAGTAGCCACCTTTTGCTTTGATGACTGCTTTGCACACTCTTGGCATTCTCTTGATGAGCTTCAAGAGGTAGTCACTGGAAATGGTCTTCCAACAATCTTGAAGGAGTTCCCAGAGATGCTTAGCACTTGTTGGCCCTTTTACCTTCATTCTGCGGTCCAGCTCACCCCAAACCATCTCGATTGGGTTCAGGTCTGGTGACTGTGGAGGCCAGGTCATGTGGCGTAGCACCCCATCACTCTCCTTCTTGGTCAAATAGCTCTTACACAGCTTGGAGGTGTGTTTGGGGTCATTGTCCTGATGAAAAATAAATGATGATCCAACTAAACGCAAACCGGATGGAATAGCATACCGCTGCAAGATGCTGTGGTAGCCATGCTGGTTCAGTATGACTTCAATTTTGAATAAATCCCCAACAGTGTCACCAGCAAAGCACCCCCACACCATCACACCATCACACCATCACACCTCCTCCTCCATGCTTTACGGTGGGAACCAGGCATGTAGAGTCCATCCGTTCACCTTTTCTGCATCGCACAAAGACACAGTGGTTGGAACCAAAGATCTCAAATTTGGACTCATCAGACCAAAGCACAGATTTCCACTGGTCTAATGTCCATTCCTTGTGTTCTTTAGCCCAAACAAATCTCTTCTGCTTGTTGAGTGTCCTTAGCAGTGGTTTCCTAGCAGCTATTTTACCATGAAGGCCTGCTGCACAAAGTCTCCTCTTAACAGTTGTTGTAGAGATGTGTCTGCTGCTAGAACTCTGTGTGGCATTGACCTGGTCTCTAATCTGAGCTGCTGTTAACCTGCCATTTCTGAGGCTGGTGACTCGGATAAACTTATACTCAGAAGCAGAGGTGACTCTTGGTCTTCCTTTCCTGGGGCGGTCGCCATGTGAGCCAGTTTCTTTGTAGCGCTTGATGGTTTTTGCAACTGCACTTGGGGACACTTTCAAAGTTTTCCCAATTTTTCGGACTGACTGACTTAATTTCTTAAAGTAATGATGGCCACTCGTTTTTCTTTACTTAGCTGCTTTTTTCTTGCCATAATACAAATTCTAACAGTCTATTCAGTAGGACTATCAGCTGTGTGTCCACCTGACGTCTACACAACACAACTGATGGTCCCAACCCCATTTATAAGGCAAGAAATCCCACTTATTAAACCTGACAGGGCACACCTGTGAAGTGAAGACCATTTCCGGTGACTAACTCTTGAAGCTCATCAAGAGAATGCCAAGAGTGTGCAAAGCAGTCATCAAAGCAAAAGGTGGCTACTTTGAAGAACCTAGAATATAAGACATATTTTCAATTGTTTCACACTTTTTTGTTAAGTATATAATTCCACATGTGTTAACTCATAGTTTTGATGCCTTCAGTGTGAATGTACAATTTTCATAGTCATGAAAATACAGAAAAATCTTTAAATGAGAAGGTGTGTCCAAACTTTTGTTCTGTACTGTATATTTGTGGCTGAACATTGAGCGACACACTCAAACTGTTTTTTTTTTAGGTACAAATGGCCCAAAAGTGGATAATACAGAGGTTTTAATTTTGGAACTGCAAAACCACACTTCTGTTTCTCTGGCCTACACCAGACTAATTTAAACAGATATATTTGTGTCTGAACAATCAGGGAGACACTATTACAGTTTTTTTTTACCCCCAAAAAATGCCAAAAGCAGGATGATAGAGATTTTTTACCGTGGAACAGCACAACCACAGTTATCATTTACTGGTGCATACCAGACTCTTTTAAACAGATATATTGGTGTCTGAACAATCAGGAGACTCTATTACTGATTTTCTTTACAGCAAAAAATGCCAAAAGCAGGATAATACAGAGATTTGACCCGTGGAACGGCAAAACCACAGTTCTATTTCTCGGGCCTACACCAGACTATTTTCAACACATATATTTGTGTCTGAAAAATCAGGAGACACTATTACTGTTTTTCTTTATGGCAAAATACGGCAAAAGCAGGATAATAGAGATTTTTTACTGTGGAATAGCAAAACCACAGTTATAATTTACTGGTGTATACCAAACTTTTTTTTAAAAAAAAGGCTGCATAGTGAGCAACACACTCAAACTGTTTTTTTTAGGTTCAAATGGCCCAAAAGTGGATAATACAGAGGTTTGAACCGAAGAACTGCAAAACCACACTTCTCTTACTCTGTCCTACACAAGACTATTTAAAACAGATATATTTGTGTCTGAACAATTAGGGAGACACTATTACTGTTTTTTTTTACGGCAAAAAATGCCAAAAGCACAATCATAGAGATTTTTTAGCATGGAATAGCACAACCACAGTTATAAATTACTGGTGTATACCAGACTTTTTTCAATATATATATTTGCGGCTTAACAATGAGCGACATACTCAAACTGTTTTTTTTTAGGTACAAATGGCCCAAAAGTGGATAATACACAGGTTTGAACCGTGGAACTGCAAAATCACACTTCTATTTCTCGGGCCTACACCAGACTATTTTAAACAGATATATTTGTGTCTGAACAATCAGGGAGACACTATTACTGTTTTTCTTTAAGGAAAAAATACCAAAAGCTGAATAATAGAGATTTTTTAACGTGGAATGGCAAAACCACAGTTATAATTTACTTTTGTATATCAGACTCTTTTAAACAGATATATTGGTGTCTGAACAATGAGGAGATACTATTACTTTTTTTCTTTATGGAAAAAATACCAAAAGCTGGATAATAGAGATTTTTTAACGTGGAACGTGAAAACCACAGTTATAATTTACTGGTGTATACCAGACTCTTTTAAACAGATATATTGGTGTCTGAACAATCAGGAGACACTATTACTGTTTTTCTTTACGGCTACAAATGGCAAAAGCAGGATAATACAGAGATTTTTTTACCGTGGAACAGCACAACCAAAGTTATAATTTACTGGCGTATACCAGACTTTTTTCAATATATATATTTGCGGCTGAACAGTGAGCGACACACTCAAACTGTTTTTTTTAGGTAAAAATGGCCCAAAAGTGGATAATATAGAGGTTTGAACCATGGAACTGCAAAACCACACTTTTGTTTCTCTGTCCTACACCAGACTATTTTAAACAGATATATTTGTGTCTGAACTGTCACAGACACACTTTTTTTTTTTTATTTTGAAGGAGGGGGACACTAAAAGGTTAATAAGACGGGTATTTGTACGGTGTGAAGGAGGGAAAAAAAAAAGAGGATTTAGATGAGAAAAAAAGGATTTTTCCTGGCCCCTAGGAACTGGAGCTGAGTCCAGAAATTTCAGCAACAGGAGCACACAGGACTGTAATGCAATGTTTTCTGCTTTAACCTTTGAGTCTCCTATACAGCCTGCCTGCCTGCCTGACATTTGGGATGGATATTAGTCCTGAGAAGGACTGTTTGTTTGATTTGGCAGCCTTTACAGACCCTAAACTAACTATTTCGCAGTATAAATCTCTCCCTAGCTCAGCAGTGCTTTCCCTACACTGGCTAATCCAGAGCGACTGTGTCCAAGATGGCGGAGCCCGGTTTTAAATACTCGAGGTGACGCTGTGCAGCCAGCCAATCAATGTAATGCCCGCAACCAACATGGCTGCGGCATTACAGTGACTGGCTGGCAATCCCTGCATGATCATTGGCTCTGTAAAGGTGCCAAACATGCAGGGCGGAGACCCGAGCTCCCGCCCGAGTAACCTGGAAATGCTCGGTGCTCGCCGAACATCCCGAGGGGTGTGATGCTCGGGCGAGTACCGAGCAGTGTCGAGCATATTCGCTCAACACTACTACTGTGACCTCCACGTCTCTTCCACGGGGCATTTATATTGTCTTTTTATTCCAGTGCGACCTCCACCACTCTTCCAAGGGGCAAGAAAACCGTCTTGTTAAGCTACTGTGACCTACACGTCTCTTCCACGCAGCATTGATACTGTCTTTTTATTCCACTGCGACCTCCTCCACTCTTGCAAGGGGCATTGATATTGTCTTTTTATTCCACTGGAACCTCCACCACTCTTCCAAGGGGCATTAAAACCATCTTGTTAAGCTACTGTGGACTCCACGTCTCTTCCACGGGGCATTGATATTGTCTTTTTATACCACTGTAACCTCCACCACTTTTCCAAGGGGCATTAAAACCATTTTGTTAAGCTACTGTGACCTCACTTCTCTTCTAAGGGGCATTAAAACCATCTTGTTAAGCGATTCTGAAATCCACAGCTCTTCCAGATTGCATTGAAACCGTCTTCTCAAGCTACTGTGACCTCCACGTCTCTTCCACGGGGCATTGATATTGTCCATTTTATCCACTGCAACTTCAACCACTCTTCCAAGGGGCAATAAAACCATCTTGTTAAGCTACTGTGACCTCCACATCTCTTCCACGGAGCATTGATATTGTATTTTAATTCCACTGCGACCTCCTCCACTCTTCCAGGGGGCATTGATATTGTCTTTTGATTCCACTGCGATCTCCACCACTCTTCCAAGGGGCATTAAAACCATCTTGAAAAACCACTTTGAACTACACAGCTCTTCCAAGGGGCATTAAAAGAGTCTTGTTAAGCTACTGTGACCTCCACGTCTCTTCCACGGGGCATTGATATTGTCTTTTTATTCCACTGCAACCTCCATCACTCTTCCAAGGGGCATTAAAACTGTCTTGATAAGCTACTGTAACCTCCACGTCTCTTCCACGGGACATTGATATTGTCTTTTTATTCCATTGCGACCTTCACCACTTTTCCAAGGGACATTGATATTATCTTTTTATTCCACTGCGACCTCCACCACTCTTCCAAAGGGCACTGATATTGTCTTTTTATTCCACTGCAACCTCCACCATTCTTTCAAGGGGCACTAAAACCATATTATTAAGCTACTGTGACCTCGACGTCTCTTCCACAGGGCATTGATATTGTCTTTTTATTTCACTGTAACCACCACATCTCTTCCACTGGGCATTAAAACCGTCTTGTTAAGCTAATTTGACCTACACGTCTCTTCCAAGGGGCATTAAAACCATCTTGTTAAACCACTCTGAACTCCACAGCTCTCCCACAGGGCAATAAAACCGTCTTGTTAAGCTACTGTGATCTCCACATCTTTTCCATGGGGCATTGATATTGTCTTTTTATTCTACTGTAACCTCCACCGCTCTTCCAAGGGGCATTAAAAGCCACTTGTTAAGCTACTTTGACCTCCATATCTCTTCCAAGGGGCATTAAAACCATCTTGTTAAAACACTCTGAACTCCACAGCTCTTCCAAGGGGCATTAAAACCGCCTTGTTAAGCTACTGTTATCTCCACGTCTCTTCCACGGGGTATTGATATTGTTTTTTATTCCACTGCAACCTCCACCACTCTTCCAAGGGGCATTGATATTGTCTTTTTTTTTCCACTGCGACCTCAACCACTCTTCCATGGGGCATTGATATTGTCTTTTTATTCCACTGCGACCTCCACCACTCTTCCAATGGGCATTAAAACAATCTTGTTTAGCTACTGTGACCTCCACGTCTCTTCCACAGGGCATTGATATTGTCTTTTTATTCCACTCTAACCTCCAACACTGTTCCAAGGTGCATTAAAACCATCTTCTTAAACAACTCTGAACTCCACTGCTCTTCCAAGGGCATTGAAACCGTCTTGTTAACCTATTGGGACCTCCTCGTCTTTCCTACTGGGCATTGATATTGTCTTATTATTCCACTGCGACCTCCACCACTATTCCAAGGGGCATTAAAGCCTTCTTGCTAAGCTACTGTGACCTCCATGTCTCTTCCAAGGGGCATTGATATTTTCTTTTTATTCCACTGCGACCTCCAACACTCTTACAAGGGGCATTAATATTGTCTTTTTATTCCACTGCGACCTCCACCACTCTTCCAAGGGGCATCAAAACCGTCTGGTTTAGCTACTGTGTCCTCCATGTCTCTTTCACGGGGCATTGATATTGTCTGTTTGTTCAACTGTAACCTACACCACTCTTCCAAGGGGCATTAAAACCATCTTGTAAAGCTACTGTGACCTCCTCGTCTCTTCCAAGAGGCATTAAAACTGTCTTGTTAAACCACTCTGAACTCCACAGCTCTTCAAAGGGGCATTGATCCCATCTTGTTAAGCTACTGTGACCTCCACGTCTCTTTCGCGGGGCATTGAAATTGTCTTTTTGTTTCACTGCAACCTCCACTATTCTTACAAGGGGCATTAAAACTGTCTTCTTAAGCTTCTGGGACCTGCACGTCTCTTCAGCGGGGCATTGATATTGTCTTTTTATTTCACTGCAACCTCCACCTCTCTTCCAAGGACATTGATATTGTCTATTTATTCCACTGCGACTTCCACCACTCTTCCAAGGGGCATTAAACCATCTTGTTAAGTTACTGTGGCCTCCTCGTCTCTTCCACGGGGCATTGATATTGTTCTTTTATTCCACTTCGACCTCCACCACTCTTCCAAGGGGCAATAAAGCCGTCTTTTTAAGCTACTGTGACCTTCACGTCTCTTCCACGGGTCATTGATATTGTCCTGTTATTCCACGGGAAACTCCACCACTCTTTCAAAGGGCATTAAAACTGTCTTGTTAAGCTACTGTGAGCTCCACGTCTCTTCCAAGGGGCATTAAAACCATCTTGTTAAGCTACTGTGATCTCCAAGTCTCTTCCACGGGGCATTGATATTGTCTTTTTGTTCCACTGCGACCTGCACTACTCTTCCAAAGTGCAATAAAACGTTTTGTTAGGCTACTGTGACCTCCACGTCTCTTCGATGGGGAAATTTATATTGTCTTTTTATTCCACTACGACCTCCACCACTCTACCACGGGGCATTAAAACAGTCTTGTTAAGCTACTGTGACCTCCACATCTCTTCAAGGGGCATTGTTATTGTCCTTTTATTCCACTGCGACCTCCACCACTATGCCAAGGGGCATATATATTGTTTTTTTATTCCACTGCGACCTCCACCACTCTTCCAAGTGGCAATAAGACCGTCTTGTTAAGCTACTGTGACCTCCACATCTCTTTCACGGGCCATTGATATTGTCTTTTTATTCCACTGCGACCTCCACCACTATTCCAAGGGGTATTAAAACTGTGTTGTTAAGCTACTGTGACCTCCAAGTCTCTTCCAGGGGCATTGTTATTGTATTTTTATTCCACTGCGACCTCCCCCACTATGCCAAGCGGCACAGATATTGTTTTTTGATTCCACTGCGACCTCCACCACTCTTCCAAGTGGCATTACGACCGTCTTGTTAAGCTGCTGTGACCTCCACATCTCTTTCACGGGCCATTGATATTGTTTTTTTATTCCACTGCGACCTCCACCACTAATCCAAGGGGCATAAAAACTGTCTTGTTAACCTACTGTGACCTCCACGTCTTATCCACAGGGCATTGATGTTGTCTTTTTATTGCACTGCGACTTCCACCACTCTTCCAAGGGGCATTGATATTGTAATTTTATTCCACTGCAACCTCCACCACTCTTCCAAGGGGCATTGATATTGTCTTTTTATTCCATTGCAACCTGAACCACTCCTCCAAGGGGCACTAAAACCATCTTGTTAAGCTACTGTGACCTCCACGTCACTTCCACGGGGCATTAATATTGTCTTTTTATTCCACTGTAACCTCCACCACTCTTCGAAGGAGCATTAAAACCGTCTTACTAAGCTACCGTCACCTCCACGTCTCTTCTAAGGATCATTAAAACCATCTTGTTAAACCACTCTGAACTCCATAGCTCTTCCAATATGGCATTGATATTGTCTTTTTATTCCACAGCGACCTCCACCATTCTTCCAAGGGGCATTAAAACTATATTGTTAAGCTACTGTGACCTCCATGTCTCTTCCACGGGGCATTGATAGTCTTTTTATTCCACTGCGACCTCCACCACTCTTCCAAGGGGCATTAAAACTATATTGTTAAGCTACTGTGACCTCAATGTCTCTTTCGCGGGGCATTGGTATTATGTTTTTGTGTCACTGCAACCTCCACTACTCTTACAAGGGGCATTAAAACTGTCTTGTTAAGCTTCTGGGACCTGCACGTCTCTTCTTTGGGGCATTGATATTGTCTTTTTATTCCACTGCGAACTCCACCTCTCTTCCAAGGGCATTGATATTGTCTTTTTATTCCACTGCAACCTCCACCACTCTTTCAAGGGGCATTAAAACCGTTTGGATAAGCTACAGTGACCTCCATGTTTCTTCTAAGGGGCATTAAAACCGTCTTGTTAAGCTACTGTGACCTCCATGTCTCTTCTTCCACGGGGCATTGATATAGTTTTTTTTTTCCACTGTGACTTCCACCACTCTTCCAAGGGGCATTAAACCATCTTGTTAAGTTACTGTGGCCTCCTCGTCTCTTCCACGGGGCATTGATATTGTTCTTTTATTCCACTTCGACCTCCACCACTCTTCCAAGGGGCAATAAAGCCGTCTTTTTAAGCCACCTTCACATTTCTTCCACGGGTTATTGATATTGTCCTGTTATTCCAAGGGAAACTCCACCCCTTTTCCAAAGGGCATTAAAACTGTCTTGTTAAGCTACTGTGACCTCCACGTCTCTTCCAAGGGTCATGAAAACCGTCTCGTTAAACCACTCTGAACTCCACAGCTTTTCCAAGGGGCATTAAAACCATCTTGTTAAGCTACTGTGATCTCCAAGTCTCTTCCACGGGGAATTAATATTGTCTTTTTATTCCACTGCGAGCTGCACTACTCTTCCAAAGTGCAATAAAACATCTTGTTAGGCTACTGTGACCTCCACGTCTCTTCGACAGGGGAAATTTATATTGTCTTTTTATTCCACTACGACCTCCACCACTCTACCAAGGGGCATTAAAACCGTCTTGTTAAGCTACTGTGACCTCCACGTCTCTTCAAGGGGCATTGTTATTGTCCTTTTATTCCACTGCGAGCTCCACCACTATGCCAAGGGGCATATATATTGTTTTTTTATTCCACTGCGACCTCCACCACTCTTCCAAGTGTCATTAAGACCGTCTTGTTAAGCTACTGTGACCTCCACATCTCTTTCATGGGCCATTGATATTGTCTTTTTATTCCACTGCGACCTCCACCACTATTCCAAGGGGCATTAAAACCATCTTGTTAAGCTACTGTGACCTCCAAGTCTCTTCCAGGGGCATTGTTATTGTCTTTTTATTCCACTGCGACCTCCACCACTATGCCAAGGGGCAAAGATATTGTTTTTTGATTCCACTGCGACCTCCACCACTCTTCCAAGTGGCATTAAGACCGTCTTATTAAGCTACTGTGACCTCCACATCTCTTTCACGGGCCATTGATATTGTTTTTTTATTCCACTGCGACCTCCACCACTATTCCAAGGGGCATAAAAACTGTCTTGTTAAGCTACTCTGACCTCCACGTCTTGTCCACAGGACATTGATATTGTCTTTTTATTGCACTGTGACCTACACCACTCTTCCAAGGGGCATTGATATTGTAATTTTATTCCACTGCGACCTCCACCACTCTTCCAAGGGGCATTGATATTGTCTTTTTATTCCACTGTGACCTGAACCACTCTTCCAAGGGGCACTAAAACCATCTTGTTAAGCTACTGTGATCTCCACGTCACTTCCACGGGGCATTAATATTGTCTTTTTATTCCACTCTAACCTCCACCACTCTTCGAAGGAGCATTAAAACCGTGTTATTAAGCTACCGTGACCTCCACATCTCTTCCAAGGGTCATTAAAACCATCTTGTTAAACCACTCTGAACTCCATAGCTCTTCCAATGGGCATTGATATTGTCTTTTTATTCCACTGCGACCTCCACCAGTCTTCCAAGTGGCATTAAAACCATATTGTTAAGCTACTGTGACCTCCGTCACTTCCAAGGGGCATTAAAACTGTCTTGCTAAGCTACTGTGACCAATTGTCTTCCACGGCGCATTGATATGGCTTTTTTATTCCACTGTGACTTCCACCACTCTTCCAAGGGACATTAAACCATCTTGTTAAGCTACTGTGGCCTCCAGGTCTCTTCCACAGGGCATTGATATTGTCTTTTTATTCCACAGCGACCTCCACTTCTCTTCCAGGGGCAATAAAAATGTCTTGTTAAGCTACTTTGACCTCCAAGTGTCTTCGAAGGGGCATTCATATTGTCGTTTTATTCCACTACGACCTCCATCACTCTTCCAAGGCGCATTGATATTGTCTTTTTATTCCACTGTCATCTCCACCACTCTTCCAAGGGGCATTGATATTGTCTTTTTATTCCACTGCGACCTCCAGCACTCTTCCAAGGGGCATTAAAACCGTCTTGTTAAGATACTGTGATTTCCATTTCTGTTCCACGGAGCATTGATATTGTCTTTTTATTCCACCGAGACCTCCACCACACTTGCAAGGGACATTGACATTGTCTTTTTATTCCACTGCGACCTCCACCAATCTTCCAAGGGGCATTAAAACCATCTTCTTAAGCTACTGTGACCTCCACGTTTCTTCCTCGGGACATTGATATTGTCTTTTTATACCGCTGTAACCTCCAGCACTCTTCCAAGGGGCACTAAAACCGTCTTGTTAAGCTACGGTGACCTCCACGTCTCTTCAACGGGGCATTGATATTGTCTTTTTATTCCACTGTAACCTACACCACTCTTCCACGGGGCATTAAAACCGTCTTGTTAAGCTCCTGTGACCTCCACGTTTCTTCCAAGGAGCATTAAAGCCATCTTGTTAAAACACTCTGAACTTCACAGCTCTTCGAAGGGGCATTAAAGCCGTCTTTTTATGCTACTGTTACCTCCAAGTCTCTTTCACGGGGCATTGATATTGTCTTTTTATTCTACTGCGACCTCCACTACTCTTCCAAGGGCATTGATACTGTCTTTTTAATCCACTGTGACCTGCACCACTCTTCCAAGGGGCAGTAAACTGTCTAGTTGAGCTACTATGACCTCCACGTCTCTTCCAAGGGGCATTAAAACCGTCTTGTTAAACCACTCTGAACTCCACAGCTCTTCCAATAGGCATTAAAACCATCTTGTTAAGCTGCTGTTAACTCCAAGTCTCTTCCACGGAGCATTGATATTGTCTTTTTATTCTACTGCGACCTCCACCACTCTTCCAAGGGGCAGTAAACTGTCTAGTTGAGCTACTGTGACCTCCACATCTCTTCCAAGGGGCATTAAAACCGTCTTGTTAAACCACTATGAACTCCAAAGCTCTTCCAAGGAGCATTAAAACTGTCTTGTAAAGCTACAGTGACCTCCACCTCTCTTCCACGGGGCATTGATATTGTATTTTTATTCCAAGGGCCATTAAAAACGTCTTGTTAAGATGCTGTGACCTCCATGTCTCATCCAAGGGGAATTAAAACCGTCTTGTTAAACCACTCTGCACTAAACAGCTCTATCAAAGGGCATTAAAACAGTCTAGTTAAGCTACTGTGATCTCCACATCTCTTCCACGGGGCATTGATATTGCCTTTTTATTCCACTGTGACCTCCAACACTCTTCCAAGGAACATTAAAACTATCTTGCAAAGCTACTTTGACCTCCACTTCTTTTCCACGGGGCATTGATATTGTCTTTTTATTCCATTGCTACCAACACCACTCTTCCAAGGGGCATTTATATTGTCTTTTTATTCCACTGAGACCTCCACCACTCTTCCTAGGGGCATTAAAACCATCTTGTGAAGTTGATTTGACCTCCACGTCTCTTCCACGGGGCATTGATATTAGCTTTTTATCCCACTGTAACCTCCACCACTTTTCCAAGGGGCATTAAAACTGTCTTGTTAAGCTATTGTGACCTCCACATCTCTTCCAAGGGGCATTAAAACGGTCTTGTTAAACCACTCTGAAATCCATAGCTCTTCCAAAGGGCATTAAAACCGTCTTCTTAAGCTTCTGTGACCTCCACTTCGTTTCCACGTGGCATTGATATTGTCTTTTTATTCCACTGCGACCTCCACCACTCTTCCAAGGGGCATTAAAAACGTCTTGTTAAGCTACTGTGACTTCCACATCTCTTCCACGGGGCATTGATATTGTCTTTTTATTCCACTGTGACCTCCACCACTCTTCTAAGGGGCATTATAACCATCTTGTCAAGCTACTGTGACCTTCACGTCTTTTCCAAGTGACAATTAAACCGTAATGTTAAACCACTGTGAACTGCAAAGCTCTTCCAAGGGGCATTAAAACCGTCTTGTTAAGCTACTTTGTCCTCTATATCTCATCGAAAGGACATTAAAACCGTCTTGTTAAACCACTCTGAACTCCACAGCTCTTCCAAGGGGCATTAAAACCGTCTTTTTAAGCTACTGTTACCTCCAAGTCTCTTTCACGGGGCATTGATATTGTCTTTTTATTCTACTGTGACCTCCACCACTCTTCCAAGGGCATTAATACTGTCTTTTTAATCCACTGTGACCTGCACCACTATTCCAAGGGGCAGTAAACTGTCTAGTTGAGCTACTATGACCTCCACGTCTCTTCCAAGGAGCATTAAAACCGTCTTGTTAAACCACTATGAACTCCAAAGTTCTTCCAAGGAGCATTAAAACTGTCTTGTAAAGCTACAGTGACCTCCACCTCTCTTCCAAGGGGCATTGATATTGTATTTTTATTCCACTGCAACCTCCATCACTCTTCCAAGGGCCATTAAAAACGTCTTGTTAAGCTGCAGTGAACTCCATGTCTCATCCAAGGGGAATTAAAACCGTCTTGTTAAACCACTCTGCACTCCACAGCTCTATCAAGGGGCATTAAAACAGTCTAGTTAAGCTACTGTGACCTCCACTTCTCTTTCAAGGGGCATTGATATTGTCTTTTTATTCCACTGCGACCTTCACCACTCTTCCAAAGGGCATTAAAACCGTCTTTTTAAGCTACTGTGAACTCCACGTCTCTTCCATGGGGCATTGATATTTTCTTCTTATTCCACTGTAACCTTCACCACTCTTCCAAGGGGCATTAAAAACGTCTTGTTAAGCTACTGTGACCTACACTTCTCTTCCAAGGGGCATTAAAACCATCTTGATAAACTACTCTGAACTCCATAGCTCTTCCAAGGGGCATTAAAACCATCTTGTTAAGCTACTGTGACCTCCACGTCTCTTCCACTGGTCATTGATATTGTCTTTTTATTCCACTGCGAACTCCACCACTCTTCCAAGGGGCATTAAAACCGTCTTGTTAAGCTACTGTGACCTCCACGTATTTTCCATGGGGGATTGATAATGTCTTATTCCACTGCGACCTCCACCACTCTTCCAAGGGGCAATAAAACAAACTTGTTAAGCTACTGTGACCTCCACGTCTCTTCCACCTGCTATTGATATTGTCTGTTTTTTCCAAAGCGACCTCCACCACTCTCCCAAGGGTCACTAAAACCGTTTTGTCAAGCTACTGTGACCCCCACGTCTATTCCACCAGGCATTGAAATTGCCTTTTTATTCCACTGCGACCTCCACCAGTCTATCAAGGGGCATTGATATTGTCTTTTTATTCCACTGCGACCTCCACCACTCTTCGAAGGGGCATTAAAACCGTCTTGTTAAGCTACTGTAATCTCCAAGCCTCTTCCATGGGGCATTGATATTGTATTTTTATTCCACTGTAACCTCCACCAATCTTCCAAGGGGCATTAAAACCGTTTTTTTAAGCCACTGTGACCTTAACGCATCTTCCAAGGGGCATTAATCCCGTCTTATTAAACCACTCTGAACTCCACAGCTCTTCCAAGGGGCATTAAAACCGTCTTCTTAAGCAACTGTGACCTCCACGTCTATTCCACGGGGAATTGATATCGTCTTTTTATTTCATTGTGATCTCCACCACACTCCCAAGGGGCATTAAAACCGTCTAGTAAAGCTGCTGTGACCTCCACGTCTCTTCCACGGGGCATTGATATTGTCTTTTTATTCCACTGCGACCTCCACCACTCTTCCAAGGGACATTGATGTAGTCTATTTATTCCACTGCAACCTCCACCACTCTTCTAAGGGGCATGAAAACCGTCTTGTTAAGCAACTGCGACCTCCACCACTCTTCCAAGGGGCATTGATATTTTCTTTTTATTCCACTGTAACCTACACCACTCTTCTAAGGGGCATGAAAACCGGCTTCATAAGCTACTGTGACCTCCACATCTCTTCCACGAGGCATTAAAACCATCTTGTTAAACCACTCTGAACTCCACAGCTCTTCCAAGGGGCATTAAAACCGTCTTGTTAACCTACTGTGACCTCCACCTCTCTTTCAAGGGGCATTAAAACCGTCTTGTTAAGCAACTGCGACCTCCACCACTCTACCACGGGGCATTGATATTGTTTTTTTATTCCACTGCGACCTCCAGCACTCTTCCAAGGGGCATTAAAACCATCTTGTTAAGCTACTGTGACCTCCACGTATATTCCACGGAGCATTGATATTGTCTATTTTTTCCACTGCGACCTCCACCACTCTTCCAAGGGGCACTAAAACCGTCTTGTTAAGCTACTGTTATCCCCACGTCACTTCCACAGGGCATTGATATTGTCTTTTTATTCCACTGTAACCTCCACCACTCTTCCAAAGGGGATTAAAACTGTCTTTTTGAGCTACTGTGACCACCAAGTCTCTTCCACGGGACATTGATGTTGCCTTTTTATTCCACTGCGACCTCCACCAGTCTTCCAAGGGGCATTGATATTGTCTTTTTATTCCACTGCGACCTCCACCACTCTTCCAAGGGGCATTAAAACCGTCTTGTTTAGCTACTGTGACCTCCACGTCTCTTCCACGGGGCACTGATATTGTCTTTTTATTCCACTGTAATCTCCACCAATCTTCCAAGGGTCATTAAAGCCGTTTTGTTAAGCCAATGTGACCTTCACGCCTCTTCCAAGGGGCATTAATCCCGTCTTTTTAAACCACTCTGAACTCCACAGCTTTTCCAAGGGGCATTAAAACCGTCTTGTGCAGCTACTATGACCTCCATTCCTTTTCCACGGGGCATTTTTATTGTCTTTTTATTCCACTGCGACCTCCACCAGTCTTCCAAGTGGCATTGATATTGTCTTTTTATTCCACTGCGACCTCCACCACTCTTCCAAGGGGCATTAAAACTGTCTTGTTAAGCTAATTTGACCTCCACGTCTCTTCCACGTGCATATGAACCGTCTTGTTAAACCACTCTGTACTCCACAGCTCTTCCAAAGGGCATTAAAACAGTCTTGTTAAGCTACTGTGACCCCCACGTCTCTTCCAAGGGGCAATAAAACCGTTTTATTAAACCACTCTTCATTCCACAGCTCTTCCAAGGGGCATTAAAACTATCTTGTTAAGCTCCTGAAACCTCCACATCTCTTCCACGGGGCATTGATAATGTCTTATTATGCCACTGCGACCTCAATCACTCTTCCAAGGGGAAATAAGAGTCTTGTTAAGCTATTGTGACCACCACGTCTCTTCCACGGGTCATTGATATTGTCTTTTTATTCCACTGCGAACTCCACTATTCTTCCAAGGGGCATTGATATTGTCATTTTATTCCTCTGCGACCTCCACCACTTTTTCAAGGTTCATTAAAACTGTCTTGTTAAGCTACTGTGACCTCCACTTCTCATCCAGGGGGCATTAAGACCGTCTTGTTAAACCACTTTGCACTCCACACCTCTTCCAAGGGGCATTGAAGCAGTCTTGTTAAGCTACTGTGACCTTCACATATCATCCAAGGGCCATCAAAACAGACTTGTTAGACTACTCTGAACTCCACATCTCTTCCAAGGGGCATTAAATCCCTCTTGTTAAGCTTCTGTGAACTCCACGTTTCTTCCAAGGGGCATTAATATTGTCTTTTTATTGCACTGCGACCTCCACCACTCTTCCAAGGGGCATTAAAACCAACTTATTAAGCTACTGTGACCTCCACGTCTCTATCACGGGGCATTGATATTGTCTTTTTATTCCCTTGTAACCTCCACCACTCAACCAAGGGGCATTAAAACCGTCTTGTTAAGCTACTGTGACCTCGACGTCTCTCCCAAGGGGCATTGATAATGTCTTTTTATTCCACTGCGACCTCCACCACTCATCCATAGGGCATTAGAAGTGTCTTGTTAAGCTACTGTGACCTCCACGTCTCTTCCACGGGGCATTGATATTGTCTTTTTTATATCACAGCAACCTCCACCACTCTTCCAAGGGTCATTAAAACCGTCTTGTAAAGCTACTGTGACCTTCACGTCTTCTCCCCGGGGCATTGATATTGTCTTTTTATTCCACTGCGTCCTCCACCACTCTTCCATGGGGCATTGATATTGTCTTTATATTCCACTGCGACCTCCACCACTCTTCCACGGGGCATTGGTATTGTCTTTTTATTCCACAGCTACCTCCAACACTCTTCCAAGGGGCATTAAAACCGACTTGTTAAGCTACTTTGACCTCCACGTATCTTCAACGGGGAAATTATATCATCTCTTTATTCCACTGCGACCTCCACCACTCTTCCAATGTTCATTGATATTGTCTTTTTATTCCACTCCGACCTTCACCACTCTTTCAATGGGCATTAAAACCGTCTTGTTAAGCTACTGTGACCTCCACTTCTCTCCCACGGGGCATTGATACGGTCCTTTTCTTCCACTGCAACCTTCATCACTCTTCCAAGGGGCATTAATATTGTCTTTTTATTCCACTGCGACCTCCACCACTCTTCCAAGGGGCACTAAAACCGTCTTGTTAAGCTACTGTGATCCCCACATCACTTGCAAAGGGTATTGATATTGTCTTTTTATTCCACTGTAACCTCCACCACTCTTCCAAAGGGGATTAAAACTGTCTTGTAGAGCTACTGTGACCAACACGTCTCTTCCACGGGACATTGATGTAGCCTTTTTTTTCCACTGCGACCTCCACCAGTCTTCCAAGGGGCATTGATATTGTCTTTTTATTCCACTGCGACCTCCACCACTCTTCCAAGGGGCATTAAAACCGTCTTGTTTAGCTACTGTGACCTCCACGTCTCTTCCACGGGGCATTGATATTTTCTTTTTATTCCACTGTAACCTACACCACTCTTCTAAGGGGCATGAAAACCGGCTTCATAAGCTACTGTGACCTCCACATCTCTTCCACGAGGCATTAAAACCATCTTGTTAAACCACTCTGAACTCCACAGCTCTTCCAAGGGGCATTAAAACCGTCTTGTTAACCTACTGTGACCTCCACCTCTCTTTCAAGGGGCATTAAAACCGTCTTGTTAAGCAAATGCGACCTCCACCACTCTACCACGGGGCATTGATATTGTTTTTTTATTCCACTGCGACCTCCAGCACTCTTCCAAGGGGCATTAAAACCATCTTGTTAAGCTACTGTGACCTCCACGTATATTCCACGGAGCATTGATATTGTCTATTTTTTCCACTGCGACCTCCACCACTCTTCCAAGGGTCACTAAAACCATCTTGTTAAGCTACTGTGATCCCAACGTCACTTCCACAGGGCATTGATATTGTCTTTTTATTCCACTGTAACCTCCACCACTCTTCTAAAGGGGATTAAAACTGTCTTTTTGAGCTACTGTGACCACCACGTCTCTTCCACGGGACATTGATGTTGCCTTTTTATTCCACTGCGACCTCCACCAGTCTTCCAAGGGGCATTGATATTGTCTTTTTATTCCACTGCGACCTCCACCACTCTTCCAAGGGGCATTAAAACCGTCTTGTTTAGCTACTGTGACCTCCACGTCTCTTCCACGGGGCACTGATATTGTCTTTTTATTCCACTGTAACCTCCACCAATCTTCCAAGGGTCATTAAAGCCGTTTTGTTAAGCCAATGTGACCTTCACGCCTCTTCCAAGGGGCATTAATCCCGTCTTGTTAAACCACTCTGAACTCCACAGCTTTTCCAAGGGGCATTAAAACCGTCTTGTGCAGCTACTATGACCTCCATTCCTTTTCCACGGGGCATTTTTATTGTCTTTTTATTCCACTGCGACCTCCACCAGTCTTCCAAGTGGCATTGATATTGTCTTTTTATTCCACTGCGACCTCCACCACTCTTCCAAGGGGCATTAAAACTGTCTTGTTAAGCTAATTTGACCTCCACGTCTCTTCCACGTGCATTTGAACCGTCTTGTTAAACCACTCTGTACTCCACAGCTCTTCCAAAGGGCATTAAAACAGTCTTGTTAAGCTACTGTGACCCCCACGTCTCTTCCAAGGGGCAATAAAACCGTTTTATTAAACCACTCTTCATTCCACAGCTCTTCCAAGGGGCATTAAAACCGTCTTGTTAAGCTCCTGAGACCTCCACATCTCTTCCACGGGGCATTGATAATGTCTTATAATGCCACTGCGACCTCAACCACTCTTACAAGGGGAAATAAGAGTCTTTTTAAGCTATTGTGACCACCACGTCTCTTCCACGGGTCATTGATATTGTCTTTTTATTCCACTGCGAACTCCACTATTCTTCCAAGGGGCATTGATATTGTCATTTTATTCCTCTGCGACCTCCACCACTCTTCCAAGGGGCATTAAAAACGTCTTGTTTAGCTAATGTGAATTCCAAGTCTCTACCACGGGGCATTGATATTGTCTTTTTATTCCACTGTAACCTCCACCACTTTTTCAAGGTTCATTAAAACTGTCTTGTTAAGCTACTGTGACCTCCACTTCTCATCCAGGGGGCATTAAGACCGTCTTGTTAAACCACTTTGCACTCCACACCTCTTCCAAGGGGCATTGAAGCAGTCTTGTTAAGCTACTGTGACCTTCACATATCATCCAAGGGCCATCAAAACAGACTTGTTAGACTACTCTGAACTCCACACCTCTTCCAAGGGGCATTAAATCCCTCTTGTTAAGCTTCTGTGAACTCCACGTTTCTTCCAAGGGGCATTAATATTGTCTTTTTATTGCACTGCGACCTCCACCACTCTTCCAAGGGACATTAAAACCATCTTATTAAGCTACTGTGACCTCCACGTCTCTATCACGGGGCATTGATATTGTCTTTTTATTCCCTTGTAACCTCCACCACTCAACCAAGGGGCATTAAAACCATCTTGTTAAGCTACTGTGACCTCGACGTCTCTCCCAAGGGGCATTGATAATGTCTTTTTATTCCACTGCGACCTCCACCACTCATCCATGGGGCATTAGAAGTGTCTTGTTAAGCTACTGTGACCTCCACGTCTCTTCCACGGGGCATTGATATTGTCTTTTTTATATCACAGCAACGTCCACCACTCTTCCAAGGGTCATTAAAACCGTCTTGTAAAGCTACTGTGACCTTCACGTCTTCTCCCCGGGGCATTGATATTGTCTTTTTATTCCACTGCGTCCTCCACCACTCTTCCATGGGGCATTGATATTGTCTTTATATTCCACTGCGACCTCCACCACTCTTCCACGGGGCATTGGTATTGTCTTTTTATTCCACAGCTACCTCCAACACTCTTCCAAGGGGCATTAAAACCGACTTGTTAAGCTACTTTGACCTCCACGTATCTTCAACGGGGAAATTATATCATCTCTTTATTCCACTGCGACCTCCACCACTCTTCCAATGTTCATTGATATTGTCTTTTTATTCCACTCCGACCTCCACCACTCTTTCAATGGGCATTAAAACCGTCTTGTTAAGCTACTGTGACCTCCACTTCTCTCCCACGGGGCATTGATACGGTCCTTTTCTTCCACTGCGACCTTCATCACTCTTCCAAGGGGCATTAATATTGTCTTTTTATTCCACTGCGACCTCCACCACTCTTCCAAGGGGCACTAAAACCGTCTTGTTAAGCTACTGTGATCCCCACATCACTTGCAAAGGGTATTGATATTGTCTTTTTATTCCACTGTAACCTCCACCACTCTTCCAAAGGGGATTAAAACTGTCTTGTTGAGCTACTGTGACCAACACGTCTCTTCCACGGGACATTGATGTTGCCTTTTTTTTCCACTGCGACCTCCACCAGTCTTCCAAGGGGCATTGATATTGTCTTTTTATTCCACTGCGACCTCCACCACTCTTCCAAGGGGCATTAAAACCGTCTTGTTTAGCTACTGTGACCTCCACGTCTCTTCCACGGGGCACTGATATTGTCTTTTTATTCCACTGTAACCTCCACCAATCTTCCAAGGGTCATTAAACCGTTTTGTTAAGCCACTGTGACCTTCACGCCTCTTCCAAGGGGCATTATTCCCGTCTTGTTAAACGACTCTGAACTCCACAGCTTTTCCAAGGGGCATTAAAACCGTCTTGTGCAGCTACTATGACCTCCATTCCTTTTCCACGGGGCATTTTTATTGTCTTTTTATTCCACTGCGACCTCCACCAGTCTTCCAAGGGGCATTGATATTGTCTTTTTATTCCACTGCGACCTCCACCACTCTTCCAAGGGGCATTAAAACTGTCTTGTTAAGCTAATTTGACCTCCACGTCTCTTCCACGTGCATTTGAACCATCTTGTTAAACCACTCTGTACTCCACAGCTCTTCCAAAGGGCATTAAAACAGTCTTGTTAAACTACTGTGACCCCCACGTCTCTTCCAATGGGCAATAAAACCGCTTTATTAAACCACTCTTCACTCCACAGCTCTTCCAAGGGGCATTAAAACCGTCTTGTTAAGCTCCTGAGACCTCCACATCTCTTCCACGGGGCATTGATAATGTCTTATTATGCCACTGCGACCTCCACCACTCTTCCAAGGGGAAATAAAAGAGTCTTGTTAAGCTACTGTGACCACCACGTCTCTTCCACGGGTCATTGATATTGTCTTTTTATTCCACTGCGAACTCCACTATTCTTCCAAGGGGCATTGATATTGTCTTTTATTCCTCTGCGACCTCCACCACTCTTCCAAGGGGCATTAAAAACGTCTTGTTAAGCTAATGTGAATTCCAAGTCTCTACCATGGGGCATTGATATTGTCTTTTTATTCCACTGTAACCTCCACCACTTTTTCAAGGTTCATTAAAACCGTCTTGTTAAGCTACTGTGACCTCCACTTCTCATCCAGGGGGCATTAAAACCGTCTTGTTAAACCACTTTTCACTCCACACCTCTTCCAAGGGGCATTGAAGCAGTCTTGTTAAGCTACAGTGACCTTCACATCTCATTCAAGGGCCATCAAAACAGACTTGTTAGACTATTCTGAACTCCACACCTCTTCCAAGGGGCATTAAATCCCTCTTGTTAAGCTTCTGTGAACTCCACGTTTCTTCCAAGGGGCATTGATACTGTCCTTTTATTCCACTGCGACCTCTATCACTCTTCCAAGGAGCATTAATTTTGTCTTTTTATTGCACTGCGACCTCCACCACTCAACCAAGGGGCATTAAAACCGTCTTGTTAAGCTACTGTGACCTCGACGTCTCTTCCAAGGGGCATTAAAACCATCTTATTAAACCACTCTGAACTCCATCACTCTTCCAAGGTTCATTAAAACCATTCTGTAAAGCTACTGTTACCTCCAAGTCTCTTCCAAGGGACATTGATATTGTCTTTTTATTCCACTGCGACCTCCAACACTCTTCCAAGGGGCACTGATATTGCCTTTTTATTCCACTGCGTCCTCTACCACGCTTCCAAGAGGCATTAAAACCGGCTTGTTAAGCTACTTTGACCTCCATGTCTCTTCCACGGTGCATTGATATTGTCTTTTTATTCCACTGTAACATCCACCACTCTTCCAAGGGGCATTAAAACCGTCTTGTTAAGCTACTGTGAACTCGTCTCTTCCAAGGGGCATTAAAACCATCTTGTTAAACCACTCTGAACTCCACAGCTCTTCCAAGGGGCATTAAAACCATCTTGTGCAGCTACTATGACCTCCACGCCTTTTCCACGGGGCATTTATATTGTCTTTTTATTCCACTGAGACCTCCACCACTCTTCCAAGGGGCATTGATATTGTCTTCTTATTCCACTGCGACGTCCACCACTCTTCCAAGGGGCAGTAAAACCGTCTTGTTGAGCTACAGTTGTTAGAACCTTGCTCTTAGGTCTTTTTTCCTTTGCTGGTCACATGACCTTGTTGGCCTATTTAATCCTGCTCCGCCCTTCTGGCTTTGCTGGACTTCATTGTATATCTACTTTCTAGCTAGCCTGTGCTCTGTGTCTTGCTCTGTTAGTTTGCTTGGTCTACTGACCTCTATGTTCTATATATTTTGTTTGTTCGTCTGTCTGCTACTATTTCTGTTAGGAGGTGTCCCATATTCCTCCCAGTCCTTAGTACTTGTAGGGATTCCCTCCCCACATCTATAGGTCTCCGTACAGACTAGCTTAGGACTTTAGCAGGTCTGATCGCAGGATCAGGTCCCCTGTTACATCGTAGGGATTAAGCTGAGTTCTATCGTAGGGACAGATCTCCTCTCTTTCCTTAGCTCTGGTAGCAGAACATAACAACAGTGACAACCACGTCTCTACGACGGGGCATTGATATTGTCTTTTAATTCCACTGTGACCTCCACCACTCTTCCAAGGGGAATTAAAACCATCTTGTTAAGCAGCTGTGACCTACAAGTTTCTTCCAAGAGGCAATGATATTTTCTTTTTATTCCACTGCGACCTCCAGCACTCTTCTAAGGGGCAATAAAACCGTCTTGTTAAGCTACGGTGACCTACACTTCTCTTCCAAGGCACATTAAAACCATCTTGATAATGCACTCTGAACTCCACAGTTCTTCCAAGGGGCATTAAAACCATCAATTTAAGATACTGTGACCTCCACGTCTCTTCCACGGGGCATTGATATTGTCTTTTTATTCCACTGCGACCTCCAACACTCTTCCATGGGGCATTAAAATCGTCTTTTTAAGATACTGTGACCTCCACGTCTCTTCCACGGGGCATTGATATTGTTTTTTTATTCCACTGCGACCTCCACCACTCTTCCAAGTCGCATTAAAACCATCTTGTTAAGCTACTGTCACCTACAAGTCTCTTCCAAGGGCATTAAAACCATCTTAATAAACCACTCTGAAATCCACAGCTCTTCCAAGGGGCATTAAAAGCATCTTGTTAATCTACTGTGACCTCCACTTCTCTCCCACAGGGCATTGATACTGTCCTTTTCTTCCACTGCGACCTTCATCACTCTTCCAAGGGGCATTAATATTGTCTTTTTATTCCACTGCGACCTCCACCATTCTTCCAAGGGGCATTAAAGCCATCTTCTTAAGCTACTGTGACCACCATGTCTCTTCCACGGGGCATTCATATTGTCTTTTTATTCCACTGTAACCTCCACCACTCTTCCAAGGGACATTAAAACCGTCTTGTAAGCTACTGTGACCTCGACGTCTCTTCAAAGGGGCATTGATATTGTATTTTTATTCCACATAACCTCCACCACTCATCCAAGGGGCATTAAAACCGTCTTGTTAAGCTACTGTGACCTCCACGTCTCTTCCAAGGTGCATAAATACCATCTTGTTAAACCACTCTGAACTCCACAGCTATTTCAAAGGGCATTAAAACCGTCTATTTAAACTACTGTGACCTCCACGTCTCTTCCATGGGGCATTGATACTGTCCTTTTATTCCACACCTACCTCCAACACTCTTCCAAGGGGCATTAAAACCGACTTGTTAAGCTATTGTGACGTCCACGTCTCTTCCACGGGGTATTGATATTGTCAGTTTATGCCACTGCGACCTCCACCACTCTTCCAAGGGGCATTGAAACCATCTTGTTAAGCTACTGTGACCTCCACGTCTCTTCAACGGGGAATTGATATCATCTTTTTATTCCACTGCGACCTCCACCACTCTTCCAATGTTCATTGATATTGTCTTTTTATTCCACTCTGACCTCCACCACTCATCCAACGGGCATTAAAACCGTCTTGTTAAGCTACTGTGACCTCCACGTATCTTCCAACGGGCATTAAAACCGTCTTGCTAAGCTACTGTGATCTCCACGTCTCTCCCACGGGGCATTGATACTGTCCTTTTCTTCCACTGCGACCTCCACCACTCTTCCTAGGGGCATTAAAGCCATCTTGTTAAGCTACTGTGACCTCCATGTCTCTTCCACGGGGCATTGATATTGTCTTTTTATTCCACTGTAACCTCCACCACTCTTCCAAGGGACATTAAAACCGTCTTGTAAGCTACTGTGACCTCGACGTCTCTTCAAAGGGGCATTGATATTGTATTTTTATTCCACAAAACCTCCACCACTCATCCAAGGGGCATTAAAATCATCTTTTTAAGCTACTGTGACCTCCACATCTCTTCCACGGGGCTTTGATAGTCTTTTTATTCCACAGCGACCTCCACCACTCTTCCAAGAGGCATTAAAACCATCTTGTTAAGCTGCTGTGACCTTCACGTCTCTTCCACGGGGCATTGATACTGTACTATTATTCAACTGCGATCTCTATCACTCTTCCAAGGGGCATTAAAACGGTCTTGTTAAGCTATTGTGACCTCCATGTCTCTTCCACGGGGCATTGATATTGTCTTTTTATTCCACTGTAACCTCCACCACTCATCCAAGGGGCAATAAAACCGTCTTCTTCAGCTACTGTGAGCTCGACGTCTCTTCCAAGGGGCATAAAAACCGTCTTTTTAAACCACTCTGAACTCCACCACTCTTCCAAGGTGCATTAAAACCATCTTGTTTACCTACTATGACCTCCATGTCTCTTCCACGGGGCATTAATATTGAGTTTTTATTCCACTGTATCCACCACCCCTCTTCCAAGGGGCATTGATATCATCTTTTTATTCCACTGCGACCTCCACCACTCCTCCAAGGGGTCATTGATATTGTCTTCTTATGCCACTGTGACCTCCACCACTCTTCCAATGGGCATTGATATTGTCTTTTTATTCCACTGCGACCTCCACCACTCTGCCTAGGGGCATTAAAACCATCTTGTTAAGCTACTATGACCTCCACGTCTCTTCCTCGGGACATTGATATTGTCTATTTATTCCACTGCGACCTCCACAACTCTTCCAAGCAGTGTTGATATTGTCTTTTTATTCCAATGCGACCTCCACCACTCTTCCAAGAGGCATTAAAACCATCTTGTTAAGCTACTGTGACCTCCACGTCTCTTCCAAGGGGCATTAAAACCATCTTGTTATACCAATAGGAACTCCACAGCTCTTCCAAGCCGCAATAAAACCAATTATTTAAGCTGCAGTGACCTCCCCGTCTCTTCCACGGAGCTTCAATATTGTCTTTTTATTCCACAGCGACCACCACCGCTATTCCAAGGGGCATTAAAACCGTCTTGTTAAGCTACTGTGACCTCCACGAGTCTTCCACGGGGCATTGATATTGTCTTTTTATTGCACTGTAACCACCAACCCTCTTCCACGGGGCATTGATATTGTCTTTTTATTCCACTGCGACCTCCACCACTCATCCAAGGGGCATTAAAACCGTATTGTTAAGCTGCTGAGAACTCCACGTCTCTTCCAAGGGGCATTAAAACCATCTTGTTTAACCACTCTGAACTCCACAGCTATTCCAAGGGGCATTAAAACCGTCTATTTAAGCTACTGTGACCTCAACGTCTCTTCCTCGGGGCATTGATAATGTCTTTTTATTCCACAGCGACCTCCACCAATTTTCCAAGGGGCATTAAAACCATCTTGTTAAGCTACAGTGACCTCCACTTCTCTTCCACAGGGCATTGATACTGTCCGTATATTACACTGTGACCTCCACGTTTCATGCGCGGGACATTGATATTGTCTTTTTATTCCACTGCGACCTCCACCACTTTTCCAAGGGGCATTGATATTATATTTTTATTCCACTGCGACCTCCACCACTTTTCCAAGGGGCATTGATATTGTCTTTTTATTCCACTGAGACCTCCACCACTCTTCCAAGGGGCATTAAAACTGCCTTGTTAAGCTACTGTGACCTCCACGTCTCTTCCAAGGGTCATTGATATTGTCTATTTATTCCACTGTAGCCTCCACCACTCTTTCAAGGGGTATTAAAACCTCCTTGTTAATCTACTGGGACCTCGACGTCTCTTCCAAGGGGCATTGATATTGTCTTTTTATTCCACTATAACCTCCACCACTCATCCAAGGGGCATTAAAACCATCTTGTTACGCTGCTGTGACCTCCATGTCTCTTCCAAGGGGCATTAAAACAATCTTGTTAAACCAATCTGAAATCCACAGCTATTCCAAGGGGCATTAAAACCGTCTATTTAAACTACTGTGACCTCCACGTCTCTTCCACGGGGCATTGATTTTCTCTTTTTATTCCACTAAAACCTCCACTACTCATCCAAGGGGCATTAAAACCGTCTTGTTAAGCTACTGTTAACTCCATGTCTCTTCCACGGGGCATTAATACTGTCCTTTTATTCAACTGCAACCTCCATCACTCTTCCAAGGAGCATTAATATTGTCCTTTTATTCCACTGCGACCTCCACCACTCTTCCAATGGGAATTGATATTGTCTTTTTATTCCACTGTGACCTCCACCACTCTTCCAAAGGGCATTAAAATCGTCTTGGTAAGGTACAGTTGCGTCAACGTCTCTTCCATGGGGCATTGATAATGTCTTTATATTCACTGTAACCTCCACCACTCTTCCAAGGGGCATTAAAACCATCTTGTTAAGCTACTGTGACTTCCACGTCTCTTCCAAGAGGCATTAAAACCATCTTGTTAAGCCACTATGAAATCCACATCTCTTCCAAGGAACAATAAAACCATTTATTTAAGCTACTGTGACCTCCATGTCTCTTCCACGGGGTTTTGTTATTATCTTTTTATTCCACAGCGACCTCCACCACTCTTCCAAGGGTCATTAAAACCATCTTGTCAAGCTACTGTGACCTCCACGTCTCTTCCACGGGACATTGATATTGTATTTTTATTCCACTGCGACCTCCACAACTCATCCAAGGGGCATTAAAACTGTCTTGTTAAGCTACTGTGACCTCCATGTCTCTTCCACGGGGCATTGATATTGTCTTTTTATTACACTGTAACCTCCACCACTCTTCCAAGGGACATTAAAACCGTCTTATAAGCTACTTTGACCTCGATGTCTCTTCGTAGGGGCATTGATATTGTCTTTTTATTCCACTGTAACATCCACCACTCATCCAAGGGGCATTAAAACCGTCTTGTTAAGCTACTGTGACCTCCAATTCTCTTCCAAGGTGCATAAAAACCATCTTGTTAAACCTCTCTGAGCTCCACAGCTATTCAAAGGGGCATTCAAACCGTCTATTTAACCTACTGTGACCTCCAAGTCTTTCCCACGGTGCTTTGAAATTGTCTTTTTATTCCACAGCGACCTCTATCACTCTTCCAAGGGGCATTCATATTGTCTTTTTATTCCACTGCGACCTCCACCACTCTTCCAAGGGGCATTAAAACCATCTTGTTAAGCTACTGTGACCTGCACATCTCTTACATGGGACATTGATATTGTCTTTTTGTTCCACTGCGACCTCCACCACTCTTACAAGGGGTCATTGATATTGCTTTTTATTCCACTGCGACCTCCAATATTCTTCCAAGGGGCATTGATATTGTTTTTTCATTCCACTGCGACCTCCACCACTCTGCCTAGGGGCATTAAAACCATCTTTTAAAGCTACTGTGACCTCCACGTCTCTTCCAAGGAGCATTGATATTGTCTTTATTCCATTGCGACCTCCATCACTCTTCCAAGGGGCATTAATATTGTCTTTTTATTCCACTGCGACCTCAACCACTCTTCCAAGGGGCATTAAAACCATCTTGTTAAGCTACTGTGACCTGCACATCTCTTACATGGGACATTGATATTGTCTTTTTATTCCATTGCGACCTCCACCCTCTTACAAGGGGCATTGATATGGTCCTTTTATTCCACTGCGACCTCCATCACTCTTTCAAGGGGCAATAATATTGTATTTTTATTCCACTGCGACCTCCAACACTCATCCAATGGGCATTAAAACTGTCTTGTTCAGCTACTATGACCTCCACGTCTCTTCCACGGGGCATTGATATTGTCTTTTTATTCCATTGTAACCACCACCCCTCTTCCAAGGGGCATTGACATTGTCTTTTTATTCCACTGCGACATCCACCACTCATCCAAGGGGCATTAAAACTGTCTTGTTAAGCTACTATGACTTCCACTTCTCTTCCAAGGTGCATAAAAACCATCTTGTTAAACTACTCTGATCTCCACAGCTATTCCAAGGGGCATTAAAACCATCTAATTAAGCTACTGTGACCTCCACGTCTCTTACTCGGAGCTTTGATATTGTCTTTTTATTCCACAGTGACCTCCACCAATCATCCAAGGGGCATTAAACCATCTTGTTAAGCTACTGTGGCCTCCACGTCTCTTCCTTTGGGCATTGATACTGTCCTTTTATTCCACAGCTACCTCCAACACTCTTCCAAGGGGCATTAAAACCGACTTGTTAAGCTACTGTGACCTCCACGTCTCTTCCACGGGGTATTGATATTGTCAGTTTATGCCACTGCGACCTCCACCTCTCTTCCAAGGGGCATTAAAACCATCTTGTTAAGCTACTGTTACCTCTAAGTCTATTCAACGGGGAATTGATATCGTCTTTTTATTCCACTGCGACCTCCAACACTCTTCCAATGTTCATTGATATTGTCTTTTTATTCCACTCTGACCTCCACCACTCTTCCAACGGGCATTAAAACCATCTTGTTAAGCTACTGTGACCTCCACGTATCTTCCAACGGGCATTAAAACCGTCTTGTTAAGCTACTGTGACCTCCACGTCTCTCCCACGAGGCATTGATACTGTCCTTTATTTCCACTACGACCTTCACCACTCTTCCAAGGGGGATTAATATTGTCTTTTTATTCCACTGCAACCTCAACCACTTTTCCAAGGGGCATTAAAGCCATCTTGTTAAGCTACTGTGACCTCCATGTCTCTTCCACGGGGCATTGATATTGTCTTTTTATTCCACTGTAACCTCCACCACTCTTCCAAGGGACATTAAAACCGTTTTGTAAGCTACTGTGACCTCGACGTCTCTTCAAAGGGGCATTGATATTGTATTTTTATTCCACATAACCTCCACCACTCATCCAAGGGACATTAAAACCATCTTGTTAAGCTACTGTGACCTCCACGTCTCTTCGAAGGTGCATAAAAACCATCTTGTTAAACCACTCTGAACTCCACAGCTATTCCAAAGGGCATTAAAACCATCTATTTAAGCTACTGTGATCTCCACGTCTCTTCCACGGGGCTTTGATAGTCTTTTTATTCCACAGTGACCTCCACCACTCTTCCAAGAGGCATTAAAACCATCTTGTTAAGCTGCTGTGACCTTCACGTCTCTTCCACGGGGCATTGATATCATCTTTTTATTCCACTGCGACCTCCACCACTCTTCCAAGGGGTCATTGATATTGTCTTTTTATTCCACTGTGAACTCCACCACTCTTCCAAGGGGCATTAATATTGTCTTTTTATTCCACTGCGACCTCCACCACTCTGCCTAGGGGCATTAAAACCATATTGTTAAGCTACTATGACCTCCACGTCTCTTCTTTGAGACATTGATATTGTCTTTTTATTCCACTGCGACCTCCACAACTCTTCCAAGCGGTGTTGATATTGTCTTTTTATTCCAATGCGACCTCCATCACTCTTCCAAGGGGCATTAAAACCATCTTGTTAAGCTACTGTGACCTCCACGTCTCCTCCAAGGGACATTAAAACCATCTTGTTAGGCTGCTGTGACCTTCACGTCTCTTCCACGGGGCATTGATACTGTTCTATTATTCAACCAAGGGGCATTAATATTGTGTTTTTATTCCACTATGACCTCCACCACTCATCCAAGTGGTATTAAAACCGTCTTATTAAGCTACTGTGACCTCCACGTCACTTCCACGGGACATTGATATTATCTTTTTATTCCACTGCGACCTCCACCACTCTTCCAAGGGACATTAAAACGGTCTTGTTAAGCTATTGTGACCTCCATATCTCTTCCACGGGGAATTGATATTGTCTTTTTATTCCACTGTAACCTCCACCACTCATCCAAGGGGCAATAAAACCGTCTTCTTCAGCTACTGTGAGCTCGACGTCTCTTCCAAGGGGCATAAAAACCGTCTTATTAAACCACTCTGAACTCCACCACTCTTCCAAGGTGCATTAAAACCATCTTGTTCACCTACTATGACCTCCATGTCTCTTCCACGGGGCATTGATATTGAGTTTTTATTAAACTGAATCCACCACCCCTCTTCCAAGGGGCATTGATATAATCTTTTTATTCCACTGCGACCTCCACCACTCTTCCAAGGGGTCATTGATATTGTCGTTTTATTCCACTGTGACCTCCACCACTCTTCCAAGGGGCAGTGACATTGTCTTTTTATTCCACTGCGACCTCCACCACTCTGCCTAGGGGCATTAAAACCATCTTGTTAAGATACTATGACCTCCACATCTCTTCCTTGGGACATTGATATTGTCTTTTTATTCCACTGCGACCTCCACAACTCTTCCAAGCGGTGTTGATATTGTCTTTTTATTCCAATGCGACCTCCACCACTCTTCCAAGGGGCATTAAAACCATCTTGTTAAGCTACTGTGACCTCCATGTTTCTTCCAAGGGGCATTAAAACCATCTTGTTAAGCTGCTGTGACCTTCACGTCTCTTCCACGGGGCATTGATACTATCCTATTATTCAACTGCGATCTCTCTCACTCTTCCAAGGGGCATTAGTATTGTGTTTTTCTACCACTTTGAACTCCACCACTCTTCCAAGGTGCATTAAAACCATCTTGTTCACCTACTATGACCTCCATGTCTCTTCCACGGGGCATTGATTTTGAGTTTTTATTAAACTGTATCCACCACCCCTCTTCCAAGGGGCATTGATATCATCTTTTTATTCCACTGTGACCTCCACCACTCTTCCAAGGGGCATTGATATTGTCTTTTTATTCCACTGCGACCTCCACCACTCTGCCTAGGGGCATTAAAACCATCTTGTTAAGCTACGATGACCTCCACGTCTCTTCCTCGGGACATTGATATTGTCTTTTTATTCCACTGCGACCTCCACAACTCTTCCAAGCGGTGTTGATATTGTCTTTTTATTCCAATGCGACCTCCACCACTCTTCCAAGGGGCATTAAAACCATCTTGTTAAGCTACTGTGACCTCCACGTCTCTTCCAAGGGGCATTAAAACCATCTTTTTAAACCAATAGGAACTCCACAGCTCTTCCAAGCCGCAATAAAACCAATTATTTAAGCTGCTGTGACCTCCCCGTCTCTTCCACGGAGCTTCAATATTGTCTTTTTATTCCACAGCGACCTCCACCGCTATTACAAGGGGCATTAAAACCATCTTGTTAAGCTACTGTGACCTCCACGAGTCTTCCACGGGGCATTGATATTGTCTTTTTATTCCACTGCGACCTCCACCACTCATCCAAGGGGCATTAAAACAGTCTTGTTCGGCTGCTGAGAACTCCACGTCTCTTCCAAGGGGCATTAAAACCATCTTGTTAAACCACTCTGAACTCCACAGCTATTACAAGGGGCATTAAAACCGTCTATTTAATCTACTCTGACCTCAACGTCTCTTCCTCGGGGCATTGTCTTTTTATTCCACAGCGACCTCCACCAATTTTCCAAGGGGCATTAAAACCACCTTGTTAAGCTACAGCGACCTCCACTTCTCTCCACGGGGCATTGATACTGTCTGTATATTACACTGTGACCTCCACGTTTCATGCACGAGACATTGATATTGTCTTTTTATTCCACTGTGACCTCCACCACTCTTCCAAGGGGCATTGATATTGTCGTTTTATTCCACTGAGACCTCCACCACTCTTCCAAGGGGCATTAAAACTGCCTTGTTAAGCTACTGTGACCTCCACGTCTCTTCCAAGGGGCATTGATATTGTCTATTTATTCCACTGTAGCCTCCACCACTCTTCCAAGGGGCATTAAAACCTTCTAATTAATCTACTGGGAACTCGACGTCTCTTCCAAGGGGCATTGATATTGTATTTTTATTCCACTATAACCTCCACCACTCATCCAAGGGGCATTAAAACCGTCTTGTTACGCTGCTGTGACCTCCACCTCTCTTAAAAGGGGCATTAAAACAATCTTGTTAAACCACTCTGAAATCCACAGCTATTCCAAGGGGCTTTAAAACCGTCTATTTAAACTACTGTGACATCCACGTCTCTTCCACGGGGCATTGATATTGTCTTTTTATTCCACAGCGACCTCCACCACTCTTCCAAGGGGCATTAAAACCATCTTGTTAAGCTAATGTGACCTCCATGTCTCTTCCACGGGGCACTAATACTGTCCTTTTATTCAACTGCGACCTCCATCACTCTTCCAAGGGGCATTAATATTGTCCTTTTATTCCACTGCGACCTCCACCACTCTTCCAATGGGAATTGATATTGTCTTTTTATTTCACTGCGACCTGCACCACTCTTCCAAGGGGCATTAAAACCGTCTTGTTAAGCTACTGTGACCTACATGTCTCCTCCAAGGGGCATTAAAACCGTCTTATTAAAACACTCTGCACTCCACATCTCTTCCAAGGGAAATTTATATTGTCTTTTTATTCCACTGTAACCTCCACCACTCTTCCAAAGGGCATTAAAACCGTCTTGGTAAGCTACAGTTACGTCAACGTCTCTTCCACGGGGCATTGACATTGTCTTTTTATTCCACTGTAACCTCCACCACTCTTCCAAGGGGCATTAAAACCATCTTGTTAAGCTACTGTGACTTCCACGTCTCTTCCAAGAGGCATTAAAACCATCTTGTTAAAACACTATGAAATCCACATCTCTTCCAAGGAGCAATAAAACCATTTATTTAAGCTATTGTGACCTCCACGTCTCTTCCACGGGGTTTTGTTATTATCTTTTTATTCCACAGCGACCTCCACCACTCTTCCAAGGGTCATTAAAACCATCTTGTTAAGCTACTGTGACCTCCACGTCTCTTACACGGGACATTGAAATTGTATTTTTATTCCATTGCTACCTCCACCACTCATCCAAGGGGAATTAAAACTGTCTTGTTAAGCTACTGTGACCTCCATGTCTCTTCCACGGGGCATTGATATTGTCTTTTTATACCACTGTAACCTCCACCACTCTTCCAAGGGACATTAAAACCGTCTTGTAAGCTACTTTTACCTCGATGTCTCTTCGTAGGGGCATTGATATTGTCTTTCTATTCCACTGTAACCTCCACCACTCATCCAAGGGGCATTAAAACCGTCTTGTTAAGCTACTGTAACCTCCAATTCTCTTCCAAGGTGCATAAAAAACATCTTGTTAAACCACTCTGAACTCCACAGCTATTCCAAGGGGCATTCAAATCGTCTATTTAAGCTACTGTGACCTCCACGTCTTTCCCACGGTGCTTTGATACTGCCCTTTTATTCAACTGCGACCTCTATCACTCTTCCAAGGCGCATTCATATTGTCTTTTTATTCCACTGTGACCTCCACCACTCTTCCAAGGGGCATTAAAACTGTCTTGTTCTGCTACTGTGACCTCGACGTCTCTTCCAAGCGGCATTAAAACCATCTTATTAAACCACTCTGAACTCCACCACTCTTCTAAGCGGCATTAAAACCATTTTGTTCAGCTACTATGACCTCCATGTCTCTTCCACGTGGCATTGATATTGAGTTTATATTTCACTGTAACCACCACCCCTCTTCCAAGGGACATTGATATCGTCTTTTTATTCCACTCCGACCTCCACCACTCTTCCAAGGGGTCTTTGATATTGCTTTTTATTCCACTTCGACCTCCAATACTCTTCCAAGGGGCATTGATATTGTCTTTTCATTCCACTCCGACCTCCACCACTCTGCCTAGGGGCAATAAAACCATCTTTTAAAGCTACTGTGACCTCCACGTCTTTTCCACGGGGCATTGATATTGTATTTTTATTCCACTGTAACGTCCACCACTCTTCCGAGTGGCATTAAAACCATCTTGTTAAGCTACTTTGAACTCTACGTCTCTTCCAAGGGGCATTGATATTGTCTTTTTATTCCACTGCGACCTCCGCCACTCTTACGAGGTGCATTCATATTGTCTTTTTATTACACTGCGACCTCCACCATTCTTCCAAGGTGCATTAAAAACGTCTTGTTAAGCTACTGTGACCTCCACGTCTCTTCCAAGGGGTATTGATATTCTCTTTATTCTATTGCGACCTCCATCACTCTTCCAAGGGGCATTAATATTGTCTTTTTATTCCACTGCGACCTCAACCACTCTTCCAAGGGGCATTAAAACCATCTTGTTAAGCTACTGTGACCTCCACATCTCTTACATGGGACATTGATATTGTCTTTTTATTCCACTGCGACCTCCACCAATCTTACAAGGGGCATTGATATGGTCTTTTTATTCCACTGCGTCCTCCACCACTCTTCCAAGGGGCATTAAAACCATCTTGTTAAGCTACTGTGACCTCCATGTTTCTTCCACAGTGCATTCATATTGTCTTTTTATTCCACTGTAAACTCCATCACTCATCCAAGGGGCATTAAAACCCTCTTGTTAAGCTACTGTGACCTCCACGTCTCTTCCAAGGGGCATTAAAACCATCTTGTTAAACCACTCTGAAATCCACAGTTATTCCAAGGGGCATTAAAACCGTCTTATTAAGCTACTGTGACCTCCACATCTCTTCCACGGGACATTGATATTGTATTTTTATTCCACTGCGACCTCCACCACTCTTCCAATGGGCATTGAAATTGTCTTTTTATTCCACTGCGATCTCCACCACTCTTCCAAGGGGCATTAAAACCATGTTGTTTAGTTACAGTGACCTCCACGTCTCTTCCAAGGTGCATTAAAACCACCTTGTTAAACCATCTGAACTCCACCACTCTTCCAAGGGGCATCAAAACCGTCTTGTTCAGCTACTATGACCTCCCCGTCTCTTCCACGGGGCATTGATATTGTCTTTTTCTTCCACTGTTACCACCACCCCTCTTCCAAGGTGCATTGATATTGTCTTTTTATTAAACTGCGACATCCACCACTCATCCAAGGGGCATTAAAACTGTCTTGTTAAGCTACTGTGACCTCCACTTCTCTTCCAAGGTGCATAAAAACCATCTTGTTAAACTACTCTGAACTCAACAGCTATTCCAAGGTGCATTAAAACCATCTATTTAAGCTACTGTGACCTCCACGTCTCTTCCTGGGAGCTTTGATATTGTCTTTTTATTCCACAGTGACCTCCACCAATCATCCAAGGGGCATTAAACCGTCTTGTTAGGCTACTGTGACCTCCATGTCTCTTCCACGGGGCATTGATATTGTCTTTTTATTCCACTGTAACCATCACCCCTCTTCCAAGGGGCATTGATATTGTCTTTTTATTCCACTGCGACATCCACCACTCATCCAAGGGACATTAAAACCGTCTTGTTCAGCTACTATGACCTCCACGTATCTTCCACGGGGCATTGATATTGTCTTTTTATTCCACTGTAACCACCACCCCTCTTCCAAGGGGCATTGATATTGTCTTTTTATTCCACTGCGACATCCACCAGTCATCCAAGGGTCATTAAAACTGTCTTGTTAAGCTACTTTGACCTCCATGTCTCTTCCATGGGGCATTGATATTGTCTTTTTATTCCACTGTAACCTCCACCACTCTTCCAAGGGACATTAAAACCGTCTTGTAAGCTACTGTGACCTCGACGTCTCTTCGTAGGGGCATTGATATAGTCTTTTTATTCCACTGTAACCTCCACCACTCATCCAAGGGGCATTAAAACTGTCTTGTTAAGCTACTGTGACCTCCAATTCTCTTCCAAGGTGCATAAAAACCATCTTGTTAAACCACTCTGAACTCCACAGCTATTCCAAGGGGCATTCAAACTGTATATTTAAGCTACTGTGACCTCCACGTCTTTTCCACGGTGCCTTGATATTGTCTTTTTATTCCACAGCGACCTCCACCACTCTTCCAAGGGGCATTAAAACCATCTTTTTAAGCTACTGTGACCTCAAAGTCTCTTCCATGGGGCTTTGATATTGTCTTTTTATTACACTGTAACCTCCACCACTCTTCTAAGGGGCATTAAAACTGTCTTGTTCTGCTACTGTGACCTCGACGTCTCTACCAAGCGGCTTTAAAACCGTCTTATTAAACCACTCTGTACTCCACCACTCTTCCAAGGGGCATTAAAACCATTTTGTTCAGCTACTATGACCTCCATGTCTCTTCCACGGGGCATTGATATTGAGTTTTTATTCCACTGTAACTACCACCCCTCTTCCACGGGTCTTTGATATTGTCTTTTTATTCCACTGCGATCTCCACCACTCTTCCAAGGGGTCATTGATATTGTCTTTTTATTCCACTGCAACATCCAACACTCTTCCAAGGGGCATTGATATTGTCTTTTTATTCCACTGCGACCTCCACCACTCTGCCTAGGGGCATTAAAACCATCTTTTAACCCCTTAAGCCCAGGAGCATTTTCCGTTTTTGCATTTTCGTTTTTGCTCCCCTTGTTCCCAGAGCAATAGCGTTTTTATTTTTTGGTCAATATGGCCATGTGAGGGCTTATTTTTTGCGAGACGAGTTGTACTTTTCAACGCCATTACTAGTTTTACCATATCCTGTACGGGAAAACGGTAAAAAAATTCCAAGTGCGGTAAAATTGCAAAAAAAGTGCAATACCACAGTTGTTTTTTTTTTTTTTTTTTTTACCACGTTCACTGAATGCTAAAACTGACCTGCCCTTCTTATTCTACAGGTCATTACGAGTTCATAAACACCAAACATGCATAGGTTCTTTTATATTTAAGTGGTGAAAAAAAATTCCAAAATTTGGTAAAAAAATAAATAAAAAAATAGCGCCATTTTCTAAGACCTGTAGCGTCTCCATTTTTCGTGATCTGGGGCTGGTTTATGCCTTATTTTTTGCGAACCGGGCTGTTGTTTTTATTGATAACATTTGGGGTAGATCCGATGTTTTGATCGCCCGTTATTGCATTTTATTTCAATTTTGCGGCGACCAAAAAAAGTAATTCTGGCGTTTAGAATTTTTTTCTCGTTACGCCGTTTACCGATCGGATTAATTTTTTTTTTATATTGATAGATCGGACGATTCTGAACGCGGCGATACCAAATATGTGTATGTGGGTTTTTTTTTTTATATATATATATATTTTATTTTGAATGGGGCGAAAGGGGGGGTGATTTAAACTTTTATATTTTTTTATTTTTTTTATATTTTTAAAAACTTTTTTTTTTAATTTTTTGCATGCTTCTATAGTCTCCATAGGAGACTAGAAGCAGCAACTATTCGATCGGCTCTGCTACATACAGAGGACGAGCAGATCCCCTGCATGCAGCAGAAATGGTCTTGTGTTATGAGCGCCGACCACTAGGTGGCGCTCATAGCGATAAGATCATGACAACCACAGGCGTCTGCTGCAGACCCTGGGTTGTCATGCACGCCCATCGGCGACCCGCGATCACGTGACGGGGTCGCCGGTGGGCGTGGCTTATGACGCGCTACCCGGAAGCGACCGTTAAATGCTGCTGTCAGAGATTGACAGCAGCATTTAACATGTTAACAGCCGCGGGTGGATCGCGATTCCACCCGCGGCTGTTGCGGGCACATGTAAGAATCAGCTGACATGTGCTCCGTTCAGTGAGGGCTCAGCGCAGCAGCCCTCACTGAACGGGCAGTACGCAAATATGCTTACTAATACGTCCTCGGTAGTTAAGGGGTTAAAGCTAGTGTGACCTCCACGTCTTTTCCACGGGGCATTGATATTGTCTTTTTATTCCACTGTAACCTCCACCACTCTTCCGAGGGGCATTAAAAACGTCTTGTAAGCTACTATGAACTCTACTACTCTTCAAGGGGCATTGATATTGTCTTTTTATTCCACTGCGACCTTCACCACTCTTCCGAGGTGCATTCATATTGTCTTTTTATTACACTGCGACCTCCACCATTCTTCCAAGTGGCATTAAAACCATCTTGTTAAGCTACTGTGACCTCCACGTCTCTTCCAAGGGGCATTGATATTGTCTTTATTCCATTGCGACCTCCATCACTCTTCCAAGGGTCATTAAAACCGTCTTGTTAAGCTACTGTGACCTCCACGTCTCTTCCAAGGGGCATTTATACCATCTTGTTAAACCACTCTGAACTCCAAAGCTCTTGCAAGGGGCGTTAAAATCGTCTTGTTAAGCTACAGTGTCCTTCACGTCTCTTCCACGGGTCATTGATATTGTCTTTTTATTCCACAGCGACCTCCACCACTCTTCCAAGGGGCATTAAAAACGTCTTTTTAAGCTACTGTGACCTCCACGTCTCATCCACGCGGCATTGATATTGTCTTTTTATTCCACTGCGACCTCCACCACTCTTCCAATGGGCATTAAAACCGTCTTGTTAAGCTACTGTGAGATGCACGTCTCTTCCACGGGGCTTTGTTATTATCTTATTATTCCACAGCGACCTCCACCACTCTTCCAAGGGGCATTAAAACCATCTTGTTAAGCTACTGTGACCTTCATGTCTCTTCCAAGGGGCATTGATATTGTCTTTTTATTCCACTGTAACCTCCACCACTCATCCAAGGGGCATTAAAACAGTCTTGTTAAACCACTCTGAAATCCAATGCTATTCCAAGGGGCATTAAAACCGTCTATTTAAGCTACTGTGACCTAAACGTCTCTTCCACGGGGCTTTGATATTGTATTCTTCTTTCACAGCGACCTCCACCACTCTTCCAAGGGTTATTAAAACCGTCTTATTAAGCTACTGTTACCTCCACATCTCTTCCACGGGACATTGATATTGTATTTTTATTCCACTGCGACCTCCACCACTCTTCCAATGGGTATTGAAATTGTCTTTTTATTCCACTGCGACCTCCATCACTCTTTCAAGGGGCATTAATATTGTCTTTTTATTCCACTGCGACCTCCACCACTCTTCCAAGGGGCATTGGTATTGTCTTTATATTCCACTGCAAACTCCACCACTCTTCCAAGGGGCATTAAAACTGTCTTGTTAAGCTACTGTGACCTCCATGTCTCTTCCACGGGGCATTGATATTGTCTTTTTATTCCACTGTAACCTCCACCACTCTTCCAAGGTACATTAAAACCGTCTTGTAAGCTACTGTGACCTCGACGTCTCTTCGTAGGGGCATTGATATAGTCTTTTTATTCCACTGTAACCTCCACCACTCATCCAAGGGGCATTAAAACAGTCTTGTTAAACCACTCTGAAATCCAATGCTATTCCAAGGGGCATTAAAACCGTCTATTTAAGCTACTGTGACCTAAACGTCTCTTCCACGGGGCTTTGATATTGTATTCTTCTTTCACAGCGACCTCCACCACTCTTCCAAGGGTTATTAAAACCGTCTTATTAAGCTACTGTTACCTCCACATCTCTTCCACGGGACATTGATATTGTATTTTTATTCCACTGCGACCTCCACCACTCTTCCAATGGGCATTGAAATTGTCTTTTTATTCCACTGCGACCTCCATCACTCTTTCAAGGGGCATTAATATTGTCTTTTTATTCCACTGCGACCTCCACCACTCTTCCAAGGGGCATTGGTATTGTCTTTATATTCCACTGCAAACTCCACCACTCTTCCAAGGGGCATTAAAACTGTCTTGTTAAGCTACTGTGACCTCCATGTCTCTTCCACGGGGCATTGATATTGTCTTTTTATTCCACTGTAACCTCCACCACTCAGCCAAGGGGCATTAAAACTGTCTTGTTAAACTACTGTGACCTCCACTTCTCTTCCAAGGTGCATAAAAACCATCTTGTTAAACCATTCTGAACTCCACAGTTATTCCAAGGGGCATTCAAACCGTCTATTTAAGCTACTGTGACCTCCACGTCTTTTCCACAGTGCTTTGATATTGTCTTTTTATTCCACAGCGACCTCCACCACTCTTCCAAGGGGCATTAAATCCATATTTTTAAGCTACTGTGACCTCCACGTCTCTTCCACGGGGCTTTGGTACAGTCCTTTTATTCAACTGCGACCTCTATCACTCTTCCAAGGGGCATTCATATTGTCTTTTTATTCCACTGCGACCTCCACCACTCTTACAAGGGGCATTAAAACCGTCTTGTTATGATACTGTGACCTTCATGTCTCTTCCAAGGGGCATTGATATTGTCTTTTTATTACACTGTAACCTCCACCACTCTTCTAAGGGGCATTAAAACAGTCTTGTTCTGCTACTGTGACCTCGACATCTCTTCCAACGGCATTAAAACCGTCTTATTAAACCACTCTGTACTCCACCACTCTTCCAAGGGACATTAAAACCATTTTGTTCAGCTACTATGAACTCCATGTCTCTTCCAAGGGGCATTGATATTGAGTTTTTATTCCACTGTAACCACCACCCCTCTTCCAAGGGGCATTGATATCATCTTTTTATTCCACTGCAACCTCCACCACTCTTCCAAGGGATCATTGATATTGTCTTTTTATTCCACTGCGACCTCCACCACTCTGCCTAGGGGCATTAAAACCATCTTTTAAAGCTACTGTGACCACGTCTTTTCCATGGGGCATTGATATTGTCTTTTTATTCCACTGTAACCTCCACCACTCTTCCGAGGAGTATTAAAACCGTCTTGTTAAGCTACTGTGAACTCTACTTCTCTTCCAAGGGGTATTGATATTGTCTTTTTATTCCACTGCGACCTCCACCACTCTTCCGAGGTGCATTCATATTGTCTTTTCATTACACTGCGACCTCTACCATTCTTCCAAGGGGCATTAAAACCGTCTTGTTAAGCTACTGTGACCTCCACGTCTCTTCCAAGGGGCATTGATATTGTCTTTATTCCACTGCGACCTCCATCACTCTTCCAAGGGGCATTAAATCCATCTTGTTAAGCTACTATGACCTCCACGTCTCTTCCAAGGGGCATTAAAACCATCTTGTTAAACCACTCTGAACTCCACAGCTCTTGCAAGGGGCGTTAAAACCGTCTTGCTAAGCTACTGTGTCCTTCACGTCTTTTCCACGGGGCATTGATATTGTCTTTTTATTCCACAGCGACCTCCACCACTCTTCCAAGGGGCATTAAAACCGTCTTCTTAAGCTACTGTGACCTCCAAGTCTCTTCCACGGGGCATTGATATTGTCTTTTTATTCCACTGCAACCTCCACCACTCTTCCAATGGGCATTAAAACCGTCTTGTTAAGCTACTGTGAGATCCACGTCTCTTCCACGGGACTTTGTTATTATCTTTTTATTCCACAGCGACCTCCACCACTCTTCGAAGGGGCATTAAAACCATCTTGTTAAGCTACTGTGACCTCCACATTTCTTCCAAGGGACATTGATATCGTATTTTTATTCCACTGCGACCTCCACCACTCATCCAAGGGGCTTTAGAACCGTCTTGTTAAGCTACGCTGACCTCCACGTCTCTTCCAAGGGGCATTAAAACCATCATGTTAAACCACTCTGAACTCCTCAGCTATTCCAAGGGGCATTAAAACCATCTATTTAAGCTACTGTGACCTCCAAGTCCATTCCTTGGGGCTTTGATATTGTCTTTTTATTCCACACCGACCTCCACAACTCTTCCAAGGGGCATTAACATTGTCTTTTTATTCCACTGCGACCTCCACCACTCTTCCAAGGGGCATTAAAACCGTCTTGTTATGCTACTGTGACCTCCACGTCTCTTCCACGAGGCATTGATACTGTCCTTTTATTCCACTGCGACCTCCATCACTCTTCCAAGGGGCATTAATATTGTCTATTTATTCCACTGCGACCTCCACCACTCTTCCAAGGGGCATTAAAACCGTCTTGTTAAGCTACTGTGACCTCCACATCTCTTACATGGGACATTGATATTGTCTTTTTATTCCACTGTGACCTCCACCACTCTTACAAGGGGCATTGATACTGTCTTTTTATTCCACTGCGACCTCCATCACTCTTCCAAGGGGCATTAAAACCATCTTGTTAAGCTACTGTGACCTCCATGTCTCCTGCACAGTGCATTGATAATGTCTTTTTATTTCACTGTAACCTCCACTACTCATCCAAGTGGCATTAAAACCTTCTTGTTAAGCTACTGTGACCTCCACGTTTTTTGCACGGGGCATTGATATTGTCTTTTTATTCCACTATAACCTCCACCAATCTTCCAAGGGATATTAAAACCGTCCTGTTCAGCTACTGTGACCTCCATGTCTCTTCCAAGGGGCATTGATATTGTCTTTTTATTCCACTGCGACCTCCACCACTCTTTCAAGGTACATTTAAACCGTCTTGTTAAGCTACTGTGACCTCCACGTCTCTTCCCCGGGGCATTGATATTGTCTTTTTATTTCACTGCGACCTCCACTACTCTTCCGAGGGACATTAAAACCGTCTTGTTATGTTACTGTGACCTCCAAGTCTCTTCAACGAGGCATTGATATTGTCTTTTTATACCACAGCATCCTCCACCACTCTTCCAAGGGGCAATAAAACCGTCTTGTTAAGCTACTGTGACCTCCACGTCTCTACCAAGGGGCATTGATACTGTCCTTTTATTACACTGCGATCTCCATCACTCTTCCAATGGGTATTAATTTTGTCTTTTTATTCCACTGCGACCTCCACCACTCATCCAAGGGGCATTACAACCATCTTCTTAAGCTACTGTGACTTCATCGTCTCTTCCAAATGGCATTGATATTGTCTTTTTCTTCCACTGCGACCTCCAACATTCTTCCAAGGGCATTAAAACCATCTTGTTAAGCTACTGTGACCTCCACGTCTCTTCCAAGGGGCATTAAAACCATCTTGTTAAACCACTATGAACTCCACCGCTCTTCCAGGGGGCAATAAAACCATTTATTTAAGCTACTGTGACCTCCACGTCTCTTCGCCGGGTCTTTAATATTGTCTTTTTATTCCACTATAACCTCCACACTCTTCCAAGGGGCATTAAAACTGTCTTGTTAAGCTACTTTGACCACCACGTCTCTTCCAAGGGGCATTGATATTGTCTTTTTATTCCACTGCGACCTTCATCACTCTTCTAATGTGCAGTAAAACCGTCTTGTTAAGCTACTGTGAGATCCACGTCTCTTCCAAGGGGCATTGATATTGTCTTTATTCCACTGCGACCTCCATCACTCTTCCAAGGCGCATTAAAACCATCTAGTTAAGAAACCGTGACCTCCACGTTTCTTCCAAGGGGCATTAAAACCATCTTGTTAAACCACTCTGAACTCCACAGCTCTTGCAAGGGGCATTAAAACCGTCTTATTAAGCTACTGTGACCTCCTCGTCTCTTCCACGGGGCATTGCTATTGTCTTTTTATTCCACACCAACCTCCACCACTCTTCCAAGGGGCAATAAAACCATCTTGTTAAGCTAATGTGACCTACACGTATCTTCCAAGGGGCATTAAAACCATCTCAATAAACCTCTCTGAACTCAACGTCTCTTATAAGGAGCATTAAAAGCGTCTTGTTAAGCTCCTTTGACCTCCACGTTTCTTTCACGGGGCATTGATATTGTCTTTTTATACCACACCAACCTCCACCACTCTTCCAAGGGGCAATAAAACCATCTTGTTAAGCTACTGTGAGCACGACGTCTCTTCGAAGGGGCATTGGTATTGTCTTTTTATTCCACTGCGACCTCTACCACGTTTCCAAGGTACATTAATACTGTCTTGGTAAGCTGCTTTGACCTCCATGTCTCTTCCTCGGGTCATTGATATTGTCATTTTATACCACAGCAACCACCAGCACTCTTACAAGGAGCAATAAAACCATCTTGCTAAGCTACTGTGACATCCACGTCTCTTCCCCGGGGCATTGATATTGTCTTTTTATTCCGCTGCGACCACCACTACTCTTCCAAGGGACATTAAAATCGTCTTTTTAAGCTACTGTGACCTCGACGTCTCTTCCAAGTAGCAATGATACTGTCCTTTCATTCCAATGCGACCTCCATCACTCTTCCAAGGTGCATTAATATTGTCTTTTTATTCCACTGCGACCTACACCACTCATCCAAGGGGGATTAAAACAGTCTTGATAAGCTACTGTGACCTCCACGTCTCTTCCAAGTGGCATTGATATTGTCTTTTTATTCCAATGCGACCTCCACCACTCTTCAAAGGGGCATTGAAACCATATTGTTAAGCTACTGTGACCTCCACCTCTCTTCCACGGGTCATTGATATTGTCTTTTTATTCCACTGCGACATCCACCACTCTTCCATGGGGCATTGATATTGTCTTTTTATTCCACTGTAACCTCCACCACTCTTCCAATGGGCATTAAAACCATCTTGTTAAGCTAATGTGACCTACACGTATCTTCCAAGGGGCATTAAAACCATCTCAATAAACCTCTCTGAACTCAACGTCTCTTCCAAGGAGCATTAAAAGCGTCTTGTTAAGCTCCTTTGACCTCCACGTTTCTTCCACGGGGCATTGATATTGTCTTTTTATACCACACCAACCTCCACCCCTCTTCCAAGGGGCAATAAAACCATCTTGTTAAGCTACTGTGAGCACGACGTCTCTTCGAAGGGGCATTGGTATTGTCTTTTTATTCCACTGCGACCTCTACCACGTTTCCAAGGTACATTAATACTGTCTTGGTAAGCTGCTTTGACCTCCACGTCTCTTCCTCGGGTCATTGATATTGTCATTTTATACCACAGCAACCACCACCACTCTTACAAGGAGCAATAAAACCATCTTGCTAAGCTACTGTGACATCCACGTCTCTTCCCCGGGGCATTGATATTGTCTTTTTATTCCACTGCGACCACCACTACTCTTCCAAGGGACATTAAAATCGTCTTTTTAAACTACTGTGACCTTGACGTCTCTTCCAAGTAGCAATGATACTGTCCTTTTATTCCAATGCGACCTCCATCACTCTTCCAAGGGGCATTAATATTGTCTTTTTATTCCACTGCGACCTACACCACTCATCCAAGGGGGATTAAAACAGTCTTGATAAGCTACTGTGACCTCCACGTCTCTTCCAAGTGGCATTGATATTGTCTTTTTATTCCAATGCGACCTCCACCACTCTTCAAAGGGGCATTAAAACCATATTGTTAAGCTACTGTGACCTCCACCTCTCTTCCACGGGTCATTGATATTGTCTTTTTATTCCACTGCGACATCCACCACTCTTCCATGGGGCATTGATATTGTCTTTTTATTCTACTGTAACTTCCACCACTCTTCTAAGGGGCATTAAAACCATCTTGTTAAACCACTCTGAGCTCCACAGCTCTGCCAAGGGGCATTAAAGCCATCTTGTTAAGCTACTGTGACTACCACGTCTCTTCCACGGGGCATTGATATTGTCTTTTTATTCCACTGCGACCTCCACCACTCTTCCAAGGGGCAATAAAACCATCTTCTTAAGCTACTGTGACCTCGACGTCTCTTCCCCGTGGCATTGATATTGTCTTTTTATTCCACTGCCACCTCCACCACTCTTCCAAGGGGCATTAAGAGCTTCTTGTTAAGCTACTGTGACCTACATGTCTCTTCCAAGGGGCAATAAAACCATCTTGATAAACCACTCTGAACTCCACAGCTCTACCAAGGGGCATTAAAGCCATCTTGTTAAGCTACTGTGACTACCACGTCTCTTCCACGGGGCATTGATATTGTCTTTTTATTCCACTGCGACCTCCACCACTCTTCCATTGGCCATTGATATTGTCTTTTTATTCCACTGCGACCTCCACCACTCTTTCAAGGTACATTTAAACCGTCTTGTTAAGCTACTGTGACCTCCACGTCTCTTCCCCGGGGCATTGATATTGTCTTTTTATTCCACTGCAACCTCCACCACTCTTTCAAGGTACATTTAAACCGTCTTGTTAAGCTACTGTGACCTCCACGTCTCTTTCCCGGGGCATTGATATTGTCTTTTTATTTCACTGCGACCTCCACTACTCTTCCAAGGGGCAATAAAACCGTCTTGTTAAGCTACTGTGACCTCCACGTCTCTACCAAGGGGCATTGATACTGTCCTTTTATTACACTGCGATCTCCATCACTCTTCCAATGGGCATTAATTTTGTCTTTTTATTCCACTGCGACCTCCATCACTCATCCAAGGGGTATTACAACCATCTTCTTAAGCTACTGTGACTTCATCGTCTATTCCAAATGGCATTGATATTGTCTTTTTCTTGCACTGCGACCTCCAACATTCTTCCAAGGGCATTAAAACCATCTTGTTAAGCTACTGTGACGTCCACGTCTCTTCCAAGGGGCATTAAAACCATCTTGTTAAACCAATATGAACTCCACCACTCTTACAAGGGGCAATAAAACCATTTATTTAAGCTACTGTGACCTCCACGTCTCTTCGACGGGTCTTTAATATTGTCTTTTTATTCCACTATAACCTCCACACTCTTCCAAGGGGCATTAAAACCGTCTTGTTAAGCTACTAGGAGATCCACGTCTCTTCCACTAGGCATTCATATTGTCTTTTTATTCCACTGCAAACTCCAGCACTCTTCCAAGGGGCATTAACAACATCTTGTTAAGCTACTCTGACCTACACGTCTCTTCCAAGGGGCATTAAGACCATCTTGATAAACCTCTCTGTACTCAGCGTCTCTTCCAAGGGGCATTAAAAGTGTCTTGTTAAGCTACTGTGACATCCACGTTTCTTCCACGGGGCATTGATATTGTCTTTTTATACCACAGCAACCTCCACCACTCTTCCAAGGGGCAATAAAACCATCTTCTTAAGCTACTTTGACCACCACGTCTCTTCCAAGGGGTATTGATATTGTCTTTTTATTCCACTGCGACCTTCACCACTCTTCTAATGTGCAGTAAAACCGTCTTGTTAAGCTACTGTGAGATCCACGTCTCTTCCAAGGGGCATTGATATTGTCTTTATTCCACTGCGACCTCCATCACTCTTCCAAGGCGCATAAAAACCATCTAGTTAAGCAACCGTGACCTCCACGTTTCTTCCAAGGGGCATTAAAACCATCTTGTAAAATCACTCTGAACTCCACAGCTCTTGAAAGGAGCATTAAAACCGTCTTATTAAGCTACTGTGACCTCCTCGTCTCTTCCACGGGGCATTGCTATTGTCTTTTTATTCCACAGCGACCTCCAAAACTCTTTCAAGGGGCATTAAAACTGTCTTGTTAAGCTACTGTGACATCCACGTATTTTCCACGGGGCATTGATATTGTCTTTTTATTCCACTGCGACCTCCAACACTCTTCCAAGGGGCATTAAAACTGTCTATTTAAGCTACTGTGACCGCCACGTCTCTTTCTCGGGGCTTTGGTATTGTCTGTTTATTCCACAGCGGCCTCCAGCACTCTTCTAAGGGGCATTAAAACCGTCTTGTTAAGCTACTGCGACCTCCATGTCTCCTCCACGGGGCATTGATACTGTCCTTTGTTTCCACTGCGATCTCCATCACTCTTCCAAGGGGCATTAAAACCGTCTTATTAATCTACTGTGACCTCCATGTCTCTTCCACGGGACATTGATATTGTCTTTTTGTTCCAATGCGACCTCCACCACTCTACCAAGGGGCATTGATATTGTCTTTTTTTATTCCACTGCGACCTCCACCACTCTTCCAAGGGGCATTAAAACCGTCTTGTTAAGCTACTGTGACCTCCATGTCTCTTCCACGGGGCATTGAAATTGTCTTTTTATTTCACTGTAACCTCCACCACTCTTCCAAGAGCCATTAAAACGGTCTTCTTATGCTACTGTGAACTTGACGTCTCTTCCAAGGGGCATTAAAACCATCTTGATAAACCACGCTGAACTCCACATCTCTTTCAAGGGGCATTAATAACATCTATTTAAGCTACTGTGACATCCACGTCTCTTTCACAGGGCTTTGATATTGTCTTTTTATTCCACTGCGACCTCCACCACTCTTCCAAGGGGCATTAAAACTGACTTGTTTAGCTACTGTAATCTCCACGTCTCTTCCACGGGGCATTGATATTGTCTTTTTATTCCACTGTACCCTCCACCACTCTTCCAAGGGGCATTAAAACCATCTTGTTAAGCTACTGTAACCTACACGTCTCTACCACGGGGCATTAAACCCATCTTGTTAAACCTCTCTGAACTCCACAGCTCTTCCAAGGGGCATTAAAACCAATATTGTTAAGCTACTGTGAACTCCACTTTTCTTTCACAGGGCATTCAAATTGTCTTTCTATTCCACTGCGACCTCCACCACTCTACCAAAGGGCATTAAAACCATCTTGTTAAGCTACTATGAACTCCACGTCTCTTCCACGAGGCATTGATATTGTCTTTTTATTCCACTGTAACCTCCAGCACTCTTCCAATGGGCATTATAACCATCTTGTTAAGCTAATGTGACCTACACGTATCTTCCAAGGGGCATTAAGACCATCTCAATAAACCTCTCTGAACTCAACGTCTCTTCCAAGGAGCATTAAAAGAGTCTTGTTAAGCTCCTTTGACCTCCACGTTTCTTCCACGGGGCATTGATATTGTCTTTTTATACCACACCAACCTCCACCACTCTTCTAAGGGGCAACAAAACCATCTTGTTAAGCTACTGTGAGCACCACGTCTCTTCGAAGGGGCATTGGTATTGTCTTTTATTCCACTGCGACCTCCACCACTCTTCCAAGGGGCATTAACTGACTTGTTTAGCTACTGTGATCTCCACGTCTCTTCCACGGGGCATTGATATTGTATTTTTATTCCACTGTAACCTCCACCACTCTTCCAAGGGGCATTAAAACCATCTTGTTAAGCTACTGTAACCTACACGTCTCTACCACGGGGCATTAAAACCATCTTGTTAAACCTCTCTGAACTCCACAGCTCTTCCAAGGGGCATTAAAACCAATATTGTTAAGCTACTGTGACCTCCACTTCTCTTTCACAGGGCATTCAAATTGTCTTTCTATTCCACTGCGACCTCCACCACTCTACCAAGGGGCATTAAAACCGTCTTGTTAACCTACTATGAACTCCGCGTCTCTTCCACGAGGCATTGATATTGTCTTTTTATTCCACTGTAACCTCCACCACTCTTCCAATGGGCATTAAAACCATCTTGTTAAGCTAATGTGACCTACCGGTATCTTCCAAGGAGCATGAAAACCATCTCAATAAACCTCTCTGAACTCAACGTCTCTTCCAAGGAGCATTAAAAGCGTCTTTTTAAGCTCCTTTGACCTCCACGTTACTTCCACGGGGCATTGATATTGTCTTTTTATACCACACCAACCTCCACCACTCTTCCAAGGGGCAATAAAACCATCTTGTTAAGCTACTGTGAGCACGACGTCTCTTCGAAGGGGCATTGGTATTGTCTTTTTATTCCACTGCGACCTCCACCACTCTTCCAAGGGGCATTAGAACCATCTTGTTAAGCTACGGTGACCTACACGTCTCTTCCACGGGGCATTGATATTATCTTTATTCCACTGCGACCTCCACCACATTTCCAAGGGGCATTTAAACCGTCTTGATAAGCTACTGTGACCTCCATGTCTCTTCCTGAGGGCATTGATATTGTCTTTTTATTTCCCTGTAACCTCCACCACTCATCCAAGAGACATTAAAACCGTCTTGTTCAGCTACTGTGACCTCCACCACTCTACCAAGGGGCATTAAAACCGTCTTGTTAAGCTACTATGAACTGCACGTCTCTTCCACGAGGCATTGATATTGTCTTTTTATTCCACTGTAACCTCCACCACTCTTCCAATGGGCATTAAAACCATCTTATTAAGCTAATGTGTGACCTACACGTATCTTCCAAGGGGCATTAAAACCATCTCAATAAACCTCTCTGAACTCAACGTCTCTTCCAAGGAGCATTAAAAGCGTCTTGTTAAACTCCTTTGACCTCCACGTTTCTTCCACGGGGCATTGATATTGTCTTTTTATACCACACCAACCTCCACCACTCTTCCAAGGGGCAATAAAACCATCTTGTTAAGCTACTGTGAGCGCGACGTCTCTTCGAAGGGGCATTGGTATTGTCTTTTTATTCCACTGCGACCTCTACCACGTTTCCAAGGTACATTAATACTGTCTTGGTAAGCTGCTTTGACCTCCACGTCTCTTCCTCCGGTCATTGATATTGTCATTTTATACCACAGCAACCACCACCACTCTTACAAGGAGCAATAAAACCATCTTGTTAAGCTACTGTGAGCACGACGTCTCTTCGAAGGGGCATTGGTATTGTCTTTTTATTCCACTGCGACCTCCACCACTCTTCCAAGGGGCATTAGAACCATCTTGTTAAGCTACTGTGACCTACACATCTCTTCCACGGGGCATTGATATTGTCTTTATTCCACTGCGACCTCCACCATATTTCCAAGGGGCATTTAAACCGTCTTGATAAGCTACTGTGACCTCCATGTCTCTTCCTGAGGGCATTGATATTGTCTTTTTATTTCCCTGTAACCTCCACCACTCTTCCAAGAGACATTAAAACTGTCTTGTTCAGCTACTGTGACCTCCACCACTCTACCAAGGGGCATTAAAACCGTCTTGTTAAGCTACTATGAACTCCACGTCTCTTCCACGAGGCATTGATATTGTCTTTTTATTCCACTGTAACCTCCACCACTCTTCCAATGGGCATTAAAACCATCTTGTTAAGCTAATGTGACCTACACGTATCTTCCAAGGGGCATTAAAACCATCTCAATAAACCTCTCTGAACTCAACGTTTCTTCCAAGGAGCATTAAAAGCGTCTTGTTAAGCTACTTTGACCTCCACGTTTCTTCCACGGGGCATTGATATTGTCTTTTTATACCACACCAACCTCCACCACTCTTCCAAGGGGCAATAAAACCATCTTGTTAAGCTACTGTGAGCACGACGTCTCTTCGAAGGGGCATTGGTATTGTCTTTTTATTCCACTGCGACCTCTACCACGTTTCCAAGGTACATTAATACTGTCTTGGTAAGCTGCTTTGACCTCCACGTCTCTTCCTCGGGTCATTGATATTGTCATTTTATACCACAGCAACCACCAGCACTCTTACAAGGAGCAATAAAACCATCTTGCTAAGCTACTGTGACATCCACGTCTCTTCCCCGGGGCATTGATATTGTCTTTTTATTCCACTGCGACCACCACTACTCTTCTAAGGGACATTAAAATCGTCTTTTTAAGCTACTGTGACCTCTACGTCTCTTCCAAGTAGCAATGATACTGTCCTTTTATTCCAATGCGACCTCCATCACTCTTCCAAGGGGCATTAATATTGTCTTTTTATTCCACTGCGACTTACACCACTCATCCAAGGGGGATTAAAACAGTCTTGATAAGCTACTGTGACCTCCACGTCTCTTCCAAGTGGCATTGATATTGTCTTTTTATTCCATTGAGACCTCCACCACTCTTCAAAGGGGCATTAAAACCATATTGTTAAGCTACTCTGACCTCCACCTCTCTTCCACGGGTCATTGATATTGTCTTTTTATTCCACTGCGACATCCACCACTCTTCCATGGGGCATTGATATTGTCTTTTTATTCCACTGTAACCTCCACCACTCTTCTAAGGGGCATTAAAACCATCTTGTTAAACCACTCTGAACTCCACAGCTCTACCAAGGGGCATTAAAGCCATCTTGTTAAGCCACTGTGACTACCACGTCTCTTCCACGGGGCATTGATATTGTCTTTTTATTCCACTGCGACCTCCACCACTCTTCCAAGGGGCCATAAAACCATCTTCTTAAGCTACTGTGACCTCGACGTCTCTTCCCCGTGGCATTGATATTGTCTTTTTATTCCACTGCCACCTCCACCACTCTTCCAAGGGGCATTAACAGCTTCTTGTTAAGCTACTGTGACCTACATGTCTCTTCCAAGGGGCAATAAAACCATCTTGATAAACCACTCTGAACTCCACAGCTCTACCAAGGGGCATTAAAGCCATCTTGTTAAGCTACTGTGACTTCCACGTCTCTTCCACGGGCCATTGATATTGTCTTTTTATTCCACTGCGACCTCCACCACTCTTCCATTGGCCATTGATATTGTCTTTTTATTCCACTGCCACCTCCACCACTCTTCCAAGGGGCATTAAAACTGTCCTTTAAAGCTACTGTGACCTCCACGTCTCTTCCAAGGGACATTGATATTGTCTTTTTATTCCATTACGACCTCCACCACTCATCCAATGGGCATTAAGAAAGTTTTGTTAAGCTACTGTGACCTACACGTGTCTTCCAAGGGGAATTAAAGCCATCTTGTTAAACCACTCTGAACTCCACAGCTATTCCAAGGGGCATTAAAACCGTCTATTTAAGCTACTGTGACCTCCACGTCTCTTCCACGGGGCATTAATATTGTCTTTTTATTCTACTGCGACCTCCATCACTCTTCCAAGGGGCATTAAAACCATCTTGTTAAGCTACTGTGACCTCCATGTCTCTTCCTTGGGACATTGATATTGTCTTTTTATTCCAGCGTAACCTCCACCACTTTTCCAAGGGGCATTAAAACCGTCTTGTTAAGCTACTGTGACCTCCACGTCTCTTCCAAGGGGCATTAAAACCATCTTGATAAACCACTCTGAACTCCACAGCTCTTCCAAGGGGCATTAAAACCATCTTGTTAAGCTCCTGGGACCTCCACGTCTCTTCCACGGGGCATTGATATTGTCTTTTTATTCCACTGCGACCTCCACAACTCTTCCAATGGGCATTGATATTGTCTTTTTATTCCACTGCGACCTCCACCACTCTTGCAAGGGACATTAAAACCGTCTTTTTAAGCTACTGTGACCTCCACGTCTCTTCCAAGGGGCATTAATATTGTCTTTTTATTCCACTGCGATGTCCACCACTCACTCAAGGGGCATTAAAACAGTCTTGCTAAGCTACAGTGAACTCCACATATCTTCCAAGGGGCATTAAAACAATCTTGTTAAACCACTCTGAACTCCACAGCTATTCCAAGGGGCATTATAAACATCGATTTAAGCTACTGTGTCCTCCACGTCTCTTCCACGGTGCTTTTAAACCATCTTGTTAAGCTACTGTGACCTCCACGTCTCTTCCACGGGCCATTGATATTGTATTCTTACTCCACTGTCACCTCCACCACTCTTCCAAGAGACATTAAAACGGTCTTGTTAAGCTACTGTGACCTACATATCTCTTCAAAGGGGCATTAAAACCGTCTTGTTAAACCACTCTGAACTCCACAGCTCTTCCAAGGGGCATTAAATCTATCTTGTTAAGCTACTGTGACCTCCACGTCTCTTCCACGGGGAATTGATTTTGTCTTTTTATACCACAGCGACCTACACCTCTCTTCCAAGGGGCATAAAACCTTCTTATTAAACTACTGTGACCTCCACGTCTCTTCCCCGTGGCATTGATATTGTCTCTTTATTCCACTGTGACCTCCACCACTCTTCCAAGGGGCATTGATATTGTCTTTTTATTCCACTGCGACCTCTACCACTCTTCCAAGGGGTATTAAGAACGTCTTGTTAAGCTACTGTGACCTCCACGTCTCTTTCTCGGGGCATTGATATTGTCTTTTTATTCCACTGCGACCTCCAACACTCTTCCAAGGGGCATTAAAACCATCTTTTTAAGCTACTGTGAACTCAACATCTATTCCATGGGCATTGATATTGTCTTTTTATTCCACTGTAACCTTCACTACTCTTCCAAGGAGCATTAAAACCATCTTGATAAACCACTCTGAACTCCACAGCTCTTCCAAGAAGCATTAAAACCATCTTGTTAAGCTACTGTGACCTTAACGTCTCTTCCACGGCGCATTGATATTGTCTTTTTATTCCACTGCGACCTCCACCACTCTTCCAATGGACATTGATATTGTCTTTTTATTCCTCTGTGACCTCCACCACTCTTCCAAGGGCATTAAAACTGTTTTAAAGCTACTCTGACCTCCACCTCTTTTCCACGGGGCATTGATATTGTCTTTTTATTCCACTGTAACCACCACCACTCTTCCAAGAGACATTAAAACCATCTTGTTAAGCTACTGTGACCTCCACGTCTCTTCCAAGGGGCATTTATATTGTCTTTTTATTCCACTGCGACCTCCACCACTCATCCAAGGGGAATTAAAACCGTCTTGTTAAGCTAATGTGACCTCCACGTCTCTTCCACGGAGCATTGATATTGTCTTTTTATTCCATGGTAACCTCCACCCCTCTTCCAAGGTGCATTGATATTGTCTTTTTATTCCACTGTGACCTCCACCACTCTTCCAAGGGGACATTGATATTGTCTTTTTATTCAACTGCGACCTCCACCACTCTTCCAAGGGGTCATTGATATTGTATTTTTATTCCTCTGTGACCTCCACCACTCTGCCTAGGGGCATTAAAACCGTCTTGTTAAGCTACTGTGACCTCCACGTCTCTTCCACGGGGCATTGATATTTTCTCTTTATTCCACTGTAACCCCCACCACTCTTCCAAAGGGAATTAAAACCGTCTTTTGTTAAGCTACTGTGACCTCCATGTCTCTTGCAAGGGGCATTAAAACCGTCTTATTAAACCACACTGAACTTCACCACTCTTCCATGGGTCATTAAAACCATCTTCTTCAGCTACTATGACCTCCACGTCTCTACCACGGGGCATTGATATTGTCTTTTTATTCCACCTTTACCTCCACCCCTCTTCCAAGGGGCACTGATATTGTCTTTTTATACTACTGTAACCTCCACCACTCTTCCAAGGGGTCAATGATATTGTCTTTTTATTCAACTGTGACCTCCACCATTCTTCCAAGGGGCATTGATATTGTATTTTTATTCCACTGCGACCTCCACCACTCTGCCTAGGGGCATTAAAACCATCTTGTTAAGCTACTGTGACCTCCACGTCTCTTCCATAGGGCATTGATATTGTCTTTTTATTCCACTATAACCCCCACCACTCTTCCAAGGGGAATTAAAACCGTCTTTTGTTAAGCTACTGTGACCTCCCCGTCTCTTCCATGGGGCATTAAAACCGTCTTATTGAACCACACTGAACTCCACCACTCTTCAAAGGGGTATTAAAACCATATTGTTAAGCTACTGTGACCTCAACGTCTCATCCACGGGTCATTGATATTGTCTTTTTATTCCATTGCGACCTCCACCACTCTTCCAAGGGGCCATAAAACCATCTTCTTAAGCTACTGTGACCTCGACGTCTATTCCCCGTGGCATTGATATTGTCTTTTTATTCCACTGCCACCTCCACCACTCTTCCAAGGGGCATTAAGAGCTTCTTCTTAAGCTACTGTGACCTACATGTCTCTTCCAAGTGGCAATAAAACCATCTTGATAAACCACTCTGAACTCCACAGCCCTACCAAGGGGCATTAAAGCCATCTTGTTAAGCTACTGTGACTTCCACGTCTCTTCCACGGGCCATTGATATTGTCTTTTTATTCCACTGCGACCTCCACCACTCTTCCATTGGCCATTGATATTGTCTTTTTATTCCACTGCCACCTCCACCACTCTTCCAAGGGGCATTAAAACTGTCTTTTAAAGCTACTGTGACCTCCACGTCTCTTCCAAGGGGCATTGATATTGTCTTTTTATTCCATTACGACCTCCACCACTCATCCAATGGGCATTAAGAAAGTTTTGTTAAGCTACTGTGACCTACACGTGTCTTCCAAGGGGAATTAAAGCCATCTTGTTAAACCACTCTGAACTCCATAGCTATTCCAAGGGGCATTAAAACCGTCTATTTAAGCTACTGTGACCTCCACGTCTCTTCCACGGGGCACTAATATTGTCTTTTTATTCTACTGCGACCTCCATCACTCTTCCAAGGGGCATTAAAACCATCTTGTTAAGCTACTGTGACCTCCATGTCTCTTCCTTGGGGCATTGATATTGTCTTTTTATTCCACCGTAACCTCCACCACTTTTCCAAGGGGCATTAAAACCGTCTTGTTAAGCTACTGTGACCTCCACGTCTCTTCCAAGGGGCATTAAAACCATCTTGATAAACCACTCTGAACTCCACAGCTCTTCCAAGGGGCATTAAAACCATCTTGTTAAGCTTCTGGGACCTCCACGTCTCTTCCACGGGGCATTGATATTGTCTTTTTATTCCACTGCGACCTCCACAACTCTTCCATGGGCATTGATATTGTCTTTTTATTCCACTGCGACCTCCACAACTCTTGAGAGGGACATTAAAACCGTCTTTTTAAGCTACTGTGACCTCCACGTCTCTTCCAAGGGGCATTAATATTGTCTTTTTATTCCACTGCGATGTCCACCACTCACGCAAGGGGCATTAAAACCGTCTTGTTAAGCTACTGTGAACTCCACGTATCTTCCAAGGGGCATTAAAACAATCTTGTTAAACCACTCTGAACTCCACAGCTATTCCAAGGGGCATTAAAACCATCGATTTAAGCTACTGTGTCCTCCACGTCTCTTCCACGGGGCTTTTATATTGTCTTTTATTTCCACAGCGACCTCCACCACTCTTCTAATGGGCATTAAAAACATCTTGTTAAGCTACTGTGACGTCCACGTCTCTTCCAAGGGGCATTGATATTGTCTTTTTATACCACAGCGACCTACACCTCTCTTCCAAGGGGCATAAAACCATCTTATTAAGCTACTGTGACCTCCACGTCTCTTCCCCGTGGCATTTATACTGTTTCTTTATTCCACTGTGACCTCCACCACTCTTCCAAGGGGCATTGATATTGTCTTTTTATTCCACTGCGACCTCCAACACTCTTCCAAGGGGCATTAAGACCGTCTTTTTAAGATACTGTGAATTCCACGTCTATTTCATGGGGCATTGATATTGTCTTTTTATTCCACTGTAACCTTCACAACTCTTCCAAGGGGCATTAAAACCATCGTGATAAACCACTCTGAACTCCACAGCTCTTCCAAGAAGCATTAAAACCATCTTGTTAAGCTACTGTGACCTCCACGTCTCTTCCACGGGGCATTGATATTGTCTTTTTATTCCACTGCGACCTCCACCACTCTTCCAATGGACATTGATATTGTATTTTTATTCCTCTGTGACCTCCACCACTCTGCCTAGGGGCATTAAAACCGTCTTGTTAAGATACTGTGACCTCCACGTCTCTTCCACGGGGCATTGATATTGTCTTTTTATTCCACTGTAACCCCCACCACTCTTCCAAGGGGAATTAAAATCGTCTTTTTTTAAGCTACTGTGACCTCCACGTCTCTTGCAAGGGGCATTAAAACCGTCTTATTAAACCACACTGAACTTCACGACTCTTCCATGGGTCATTAAAACCATCTTGTTCAGCTACTATGACCTCCACCTCTCTACCACGGGGCTTTGATATTGTCTTTTTATTCCACCTTTACCTCCACCCCTCTTCCAAGGGGCACTGATATTGTCATTTTATACTACTGCGACCTCCACCACTCTTCCAAGGGGTCACTGATATTGTCTTTTTATTCAACTGCAACCTCCACAATTCTTTCAAGGGGCATTGATATTGTATTTTTATTCCACTGCGACCTCCACCACTCTGCCTAGGGGCATTAAAACCGTCTTGTTAAGCTACTGTGACCTCCACGTCTGTTCCATAGGGCATTGATATTGTCTTTTTATTCCACTGTAACCCCCACCACTCTTCCAAGGGGCATTAAAACCGTCTTTTTAAGCTACTGTATACTCCACGTCTCTTCCACGGGGCATTGATATTGTCTTTTTATTCCACTGTAACCTCCACCACTCTTCCAAGGGGCATTAAAACTATTTTGCTAAGCTACAGTGACTTCCACGTCTCTTCCACAGGGCAATAAATCCATCTTGTTAAACCACTCTGAACTCCACAGCTATTCCAAGGGGCATTAAAACCGTCTATTTAAGCTACTATGACCTCCACGTCTCTTCCACGGGGAATTGATATTGTCTTTTTATTCCACTGCGACCTCCACCACTCATCCAAGGGGCATTAAAACCGTGTTATTAAGCTACTGTGACCTCCACGTCTCTTCCACGGGACATTGATATTGTCTTTTTATTCCACTGCGACCTCCACCACTCTTCCAAGGGGCATTGATATCGTCTTTTTATTCCACTGCGACCTCAACAACTCTTCCAAGGGGCATTAATACCATCTTGTTAAGCTGCTGTGACCTCCATGTCTCTTCCACGGGGCATTGATATTGTCTTTTTATTCCACTGTAACCTCCACCACTCTTCCAAGTGGCATTAAAACCATCTTTTGTTGAGCTACTGGGACCTTGACGTCTCTTCCAAGGGGCATTAAAACCATCTTATTAAGCCACTCTGAAATCCACCACTCTTCCAAGGGGCATTAAAACCATCTTGTTCAGCTACTGTGACCTCCATGTCTCTTCCACGTGGCAGTGATATTGTCTTTTCATTTCACTGTAACCTCCACCACTCTTCCAAGGGACATTAAAACCGTCTTGTCAAGCTACTCTGACCTCCACTTCTCTTCCAAGGGTCATTAAAACCATCTTGATAACCACTCTGAACTCTACAGCTCTTTCAAGGGGCATTAAAACCGTCTATTTAAGCTACTGTGACCTCCACGTCTCTCTCACAGGGCTTTGATATTGTTTTTTTTTTCCACAGCGGCCTCCACCACTCTTCCAACGTGCTTTAAAACCATCTTGTTAAGCTACTGTGACCTGCACCTCTCTTCCAAGGGGCATTGATATTGTCATTTTATACTACTGCGACCTCCACCACTCTTCCAAGGGGTCACTGATATTGTCTTTTTATTCAACTGCAACCTCCACAATTCTTTCAAGGGGCATTGATATTGTATTTTTATTCCACTGCGACCTCCACCACTCTGCCTAGGGGCATTAAAACCGTCTTGTTAAGCTACTGTGACCTCCACGTCTGTTCCATAGGGCATTGATATTGTCTTTTTATTCCACTGTAACCCCCACCACTCTTCCAAGGGGCATTAAAACCGTCTTTTTAAGCTACTGTATACTCCACGTCTCTTCCACGGGGCATTGATATTGTCTTTTTATTCCACTGTAACCTCCACCACTCTTCCAAGGGGCATTAAAACTATTTTGCTAAGCTACAGTGACTTCCACGTCTCTTCCACAGGGCAATAAATCCATCTTGTTAAACCACTCTGAACTCCACAGCTATTCCAAGGGGCATTAAAACCGTCTATTTAAGCTACTATGACCTCCACGTCTCTTCCACGGGGAATTGATATTGTCTTTTTATTCCACTGCGACCTCCACCACTCATCCAAGGGGCATTAAAACCGTGTTATTAAGCTACTGTGACCTCCACGTCTCTTCCACGGGACATTGATATTGTCTTTTTATTCCACTGCGACCTCCACCACTCTTCCAAGGGGCATTGATATCGTCTTTTTATTCCACTGCGACCTCAACAACTCTTCCAAGGGGCATTAATACCATCTTGTTAAGCTGCTGTGACCTCCATGTCTCTTCCACGGGGCATTGATATTGTCTTTTTATTCCACTGTAACCTCCACCACTCTTCCAAGTGGCATTAAAACCATCTTTTGTTGAGCTACTGGGACCTTGACGTCTCTTCCAAGGGGCATTAAAACCATCTTATTAAGCCACTCTGAAATCCACCACTCTTCCAAGGGGCATTAAAACCATCTTGTTCAGCTACTGTGACCTCCATGTCTCTTCCACGTGGCAGTGATATTGTCTTTTCATTTCACTGTAACCTCCACCACTCTTCCAAGGGACATTAAAACCGTCTTGTCAAGCTACTCTGACCTCCACTTCTCTTCCAAGGGTCATTAAAACCATCTTGATAACCACTCTGAACTCTACAGCTCTTTCAAGGGGCATTAAAACCGTCTATTTAAGCTACTGTGACCTCCACGTCTCTCTCACAGGGCTTTGATATTGTTTTTTTTTTCCACAGCGGCCTCCACCACTCTTCCAACGTGCTTTAAAACCATCTTGTTAAGCTACTGTGACCTGCACCTCTCTTCCAAGGGGCATTGATATTGTCTTTTTATTCTAATGCGATCTCCACCACTCTTCCAATGGGCATTAAAACCATGTTGTTAGGCTACTGTGTTCTCCAAGTCTCTTCCACGGGGCATTGATATCGTCTTTTTAATTCCACTGTTACCTCTACCACTCTTCCAAGGGGCATTAAAATTGTCTTGTTAAGCTACTGTGTTCTCCACGTCTCTTCCACGGGGCATTGATATAGTCTTTTTATTCCACTGCGACATGCACCACTCTTCCAAGGGGCATTGATATTGTCTTTTTATTCCACTGTAACCTCCACCACTCTTTCAAATAGCATTAAAACCGTCTTGTTAAGCTACTGTGTTCTCCAAGTCTCTTCCACAGGACATTGATATCGTGTTTTTATTCCACTGTGACATCCAGCACTCTTCCAAGGGGCATGAAAACCTTCTTGTTAAGCTACTGTGACCTCCACCTCTCTTCCACGGGGAATTGAAATTGTCTTTTTATTCCACTGTAACCTCCCCCACTCTTTCAAGGGACATTAAAACCATCTTGTTAAGCTACTGTGACCTCCACGTCTCTTCCAAGGGGCATTAAAACCATCTTGTTAGAACACTCTGAACTCCATGTCTCTTCCAAGGGGCATTAAAACCGTCTTGTTAAACCACTCTGAACTCAACGTCTCTTCCAAGGGGCATTAAAATCGACTTGTTAAACCACACTTAACTCCACGTCTCTTCTAAACGGCACTAAAACCGTCTTTTTAGGCTACTGTGACCTCCAAGTCTCTTCCAAGGGGCATTAAAACCGTCTTGTTGAACCACTCTGAACTCCATGTCTCTTCCAATGCGCATTAAAACAGTCTTGTTAAGCTACTATGTCCTCCACGTTTCTTCCAAGGGGAATTAAAAGCGTCTTGCTAAACCACTTTGAACTCCACGTCTCTTCCAAGGGGCATTGATATTTTCTCCTTCTTCTACTGTGACCTCCACGTCTCTTCCAAGGGGCATTAAAACCGTCTTGTTAAACCACTCTGAACACCAAGTCTCTTCCAAGAGGCATTAAAACCATCTTGTTAAGCTACTGTGACCTCCACGTCTCTTCCAAGGGGCATTAAAAATGTCTTGTTAAACCACTCTGAACTCCACGTCTCTTCCAAGGGGCATTAAAACCGTCTTGTTAAGCTACTGTGACCTCCACGTCTCTTCCAAGGGGCATTAAAAACGTCTTGTTAAACCACTCTGAACTCCACGTCTCTTCCAAGGGGCATTAAAACCGTCTTGTTAAGCTACTGAGACCTCCACGTCTCTTCCATGGGGCATTAAAAACGTCTTGTTAAACCACTCTGGACTCCACGTCTCTTTCAAAGTGCATTAAAATTGTCTTTTTAAGCTACAGTGACCTCCATGTCTCTTCCAAGGGGCTTTAAAACCGTCCTGTTAAGCTACTATGACCTCCACGTCTCTTCCAAGGGCCATTAAAACCGTTTTGCTAAACCACTCTGAACTCAACCTCTCTTCCAAGGGGCATTGATATTGTATCTTTATTCCACTGTAACCTTCACCACTCTTCCAAGGGGCATTGATATTGTCTCTTTATTCCACTGTGACCTCCACGTCTCTTCCAAGGGGCATTAAAACCGTCTTGTTAAGCCACTCTGAAATCCACGTCTCTTCCAAGGGCCGTTAAAACCATCTTGTTAAACCACTCTGAACTCCACGTCTCTTCCAAGTGGCATTAAAACCGTCTTTTTAAGCTACTGTGATCTCCACGTCTCTTCCAAGGGGCATTAAAACTGTCTTGTTAAACCAATCTGGACTCCACGTTTCTCACAAGGGGTAATAAAACCGTCTTGTTAAACCACTTTGAACCCCAAGTCTCTTCCAAGAGGCATTAAAACCGTCTTGTTAAGCTACTGTGACCTCCACGTTTCTTCCAAGGGGCATTAAAACCGTCTTATTAAACCACTCTGACCTTCACCACTCTTCCAAGGGGCATTAAAACCGTCTTGTTCAGCTACTATGACCTCCCCGTCTCTTTCACTGGGCATTGATATTGTCTTTTTATTTCACTGCGACCTCCACCACTCTACCAAGGGGCATTGATATTGTCTTTTTATTCCACTTCGACCTCCACCACTCATCCAAGGGGCATTAAAACCGTCTTGTTAAAAAACTCTGAACTCCACAGCTCTTCCAAGGGGCATTGATATTGTCTTTTTGTTCCACTGCGACTTCCACCACTCTTCCAAGGGGCATTAAAACTGTCTTGTCTAGCTATTCTGACCTCCACGTCTCTTCCACAGGGTCTTAAAACCATCTTGTTAGACCACTCTGAACTCCATGTCTCTTCCAAGGGGCATTAAAACCGTCTTGCTAAGCTACTGTGACCTCCACGTCTCTTCCAAGGGGCATTAAAACCTTCTTGTTAAACCACTCTGAACTCAACGTCTCTTCCAAGGGGCATTAAAATCGACTTGTTAAACCACTCTTAACTCCACGTCCCTTCTAAACGGCACTAAAACCGTCTTTTTAGGCTACTGTGACCTCCACGTCTCTTCCAAGGGGCATTAAAACCGTCTTGTTAAGCTATTGTGACCTCCACGTATTTTCCAAGGGGCATTAAAACTGTCTTGTTGAACCACTCTGAACTCCACGTCTCTTCCAAGGGGCATTAAAACCATCTTGTTAAGCTACTATGTCCTCCACGTCTCTTCCAAGGGGCATTAAAACCGTCTTGCTAAACCACTCTGAACTCCACGTCTCTTCCAAGGGGCATTGATATTGTATCTTTATTCCACTGTAACCTCCACCACTCTTCCAAGGGGCATTGATATTGTCTCTTTATTCTACTGTGACCTCCACGTCTTTTCCAAGGGGCATTAAAACCGTCTTGTTAAACCACTCTGAACTCCAATTCTCTTCCAAGAGGCATTAAAACCATCTTGTTAAGCTACTGTGACCTCCACGCCTCTTACAAGGGACATTAAAAACGTTTTGTTAAACCACTCTGAACTCCACGTCTCTTCCAAGGGGCATTAAAACCATCTTGTTAAGCTACTGTGACCTCCACGTCTCTTCCAAGGGGCATTAAAAATGTCTTGTTAAACCACTCTGAACTCCACGTCTCTTCCAAGGGGCATTAAAACCGTCTTGTTAAGCTACTGTGACCTCCACGTCTCCTCCAAGGGGCATTAAAAACATCTTGTTAAACCACTCTGAACTCCACGTCTCTTTCAAAGCGCATTAAAATCATCTTTTTAAGCTACAGTGACCTCCATGTCTCTTCCAAGGGGCTTTAAAACCGTCTTGTTAAGCTACTATGACCTCCACGTCTCTTCCAAGGGGCACTAAAACCGTGTTGCTAAACCACTCTGAACTCAACCTCTCATCCAAGGGGCATTGATATTGTATCTTTATTCCACTGTAACCTCCACCACTCTTCCAAGGGGCATTGATATTGTCTCTTTATTCCACTGTGACCTCCACGTCTCTTCTAAGGGGCATTAAAACCGTCTTGTTAAACCACTCTGAAATCCACGTCTCTTCCAAGGGCCGTTAAAACCATCTTGTTAAACCACTCTGAACTCCACGTCTCTTCCAAGGGGCATTAAACTTGTCTTGTTAAACCAATCTGGACTCCATGTTTCTTACAAGGAGTAATAAAACCGTCTTGTTAAACCACTCTGAACTCCAAGTCTCTTCCAAGAGGCATCAAAACTGTCTTGTTAAGCTACTGTGACCTCCACGTCTCTTCCAAGGGTCATTAAAAACGTCTTTTTAAACCACTCTGAACTCCACGTCTCTTCCAAGGGGTATTAAAACCATCTTGTTAAGCTACTGTGACCTCCACGTCTCTTCCAAGGGGCATTAAAAACGTCTTGTTAAACCACTCTGAACTCCACGTCTCTTCCAAAGTGCATTAAAATCGTCTTGTTAAGCTACAGTGACCTCCATGTCTCTTCCAAGGGGCATTGATATTGTCTTTTTATTCCACTGCGACCTCCACCACACTTTTAGTCAGCTTTTGCTTTTCAATGCATAAGTGAACACTAAGGGAGACCCACTCCCCAATAATGGGTAGAAGGTTTTTAGTACGCTGTAATCCACGTCTGTTTCAAGGGGCATTGCAGTTCCTCATAATTTTTGGAAAGCTTTCCATTCACTGCTTAGGCCAACAGTGTACAGGAGACCCAGTTGCTATACATGGAAAAAAAGGTTTAGTTAAGGCCCTCTGACCTCCATGTCACTTCTAAGGGGCATTGGAGTGCCTCAAAATTTTTGGTAGGCATTGCACTCACTGTATGCCCTATAACTGTGTAGCCAAACCTCTCCTTTTGGTACAGAAACATATCCTACAAGACATGTGTGGTTGACTGACCTGACATTGGTGTGAATGGTTCCTGTTCCTCCTGCTCTTTCTCCTTTGCCACCACCTCATCCATCATTCATCACATCAAGCTTTTTTTAAACGGGAGTCATAGAACAGGGATAGTAGCAGGAAAACATCCAGCAATCCTCGTAGGAGGTAGGATATGCGCCAAAACGCTGACCACCTCAGGCCTAGCTGCTACTACATACATGCGCTTGCATTCCAAGGAACAGAAAGCTAAGGAGATGGATGGCCTCATGATCATGAATAATTTACTCGTTGTGTAGGAGGCCGACCACTGCTGCTGTCTACCTTCGGAACTTTGTCAGTCAACATAACTGACCAATAGAGTCATGCAGAAATTTAGTAGGATGGACCCAAACGTGACGCTGTTCAACGTCAACTAGTAAGTATATCAAATAGAAAAAAGACGTAAACTGAATATTATCCAAAAAATACAAAGAATTCTTTATTAGTAATATTTAAAATCAGACAAAAACACAATGTTTAAAAAAAGGCAGTAAGTATTAATAATTAACCAAAAAAAAAAGAAAAGAGCACCATAATAGATACCCACATGAGCATGAATTACAGTAGTACAGGTCAAACAATGAAAAATAGAAAAAATCTTTATAAAACTTGTTCAAGCCAAGTCACTAAGCAAATCATCAATCTAGATCATATGAGGATCTGTACCTCACCTCACCTCACCTCATATGATCTAGATTGATGATTTGCTTAGTGCGCATGTGGGAGACCTCGTTTCTGAAACTCTATGACGTGTACCATTGCTATCACTGTTCCAAAAAGCCCATTTTTGATGTCTTTCAAATGGCTGCTGAGTTTCAGTGAAAATACGCGTGCGACTTTCAGTGAAAATACAGCAGATAGTCCTACTGAAAGACTGTTAGAATTTGTATTATGGCAAGAAAAAAGCAGCTAAGTAAAGAAAAATGAGTGGCCATCATTACTTTAAGAAATGAAGGTCAGTCTGTCCGCAAAATTGGGCAAACTTTGAAAGTGCAGTTGCAAAAACCATCAAGCGCTACAAAGAAACTGGCTCACATGAGGACCTCCCCAGGAAAGGAAGACCAAGAGTCACCTCTGCTTTTGAGGATAAGTTTATCCGAGTCACCAGCCTCAGAAATCACAGGTTAACAGCAGCTCAGATTAGAGACCAGGTCAATGCCACACAGAGTTCTAGCAGCAGACACATCTCTTCAACAACTGTGAAGAGGAGACTTTGTGCAGCAGGCCTTCATGGTAAAATAGCTGCTAGGAAACCACTGCTAAGGACAGGCAACAAGCAGAAGAGACTTGTTTGGGCTAAAGAACACAAGGAATGGACATCAGAACAGTGGAAATCTGTGCTTTGGTCTGATGAGTCCAAATTGAGATTTTTGGTTCCAACCACCGTGTCTTTGTGAGACGCAGAAAAGGTGAACGGATGGACTCTCAATGCCGGGTTCCCACCGTGAAGCATGGAGAAGGAAGTGTGATGGTGTGGGGGTGCTTTACTGGTGACACTGTTGGGGATTTATTCAAAATTGAAGGCATACTGAACCAGCATGGCTACCACAGCATCTTGCAGCGGCATGCTATTCCATCTGGTTTGCGTTTAGTTGGACCATCATTTATTTTTCAACAGGACAATGACACCAAACATACCCCCAGGCTGTGTAAGGGCTATTTGACAAGAAGGAGAGTGATGGGGTGAAACGCCAGATGACCTGGCCTCCACAGTCACCAGACCTGAACCCAATTGAGATGGTTTGGGGTGAGCTGGACTGAGTGAAGGTAAAAGGGCCAAAAAGTGCTAAGCATCTCTGGGAACTCCTTCAAGATTGTTGGAAGACCATTTCCGATGACTACCTCTTGAAGCTCATCAAGAGAATGCCAAGAGTGTGCAAAGCAGTCATCAAAGCAAAAGGTGGCTATTTTGAAGAACCTAGAATATAAGACATATTTTCAGTTGTTTCACACTTTTTTGTTAAGTATATAATTCCACATGTGTTAATTCATAGTTTTGATGCCTTCAGTGTGAATGTACAATTTTCATAGTCATGAAAATACAGAAAAATCTTTAAATGAGAAGGTGTGTCCAAACTTTTGGTCTGTACTGTATATATTCTGTTTTGTATATTATAGTGACTGTCGGGGGCGCTCTTTTACACCTCTCCCCGTGGAGCTCCGCACACTCTTCACTATGTCGGGGCTGTGGACAAATGGGAAAAGTCACATTCTGGCAAAACTGAATAATCAGTGCTGAGTGTAATTTTTTATATTGCAAAAAGTGACAATGCAAGTTTTATTAATCTGGAAAAAAAAGAATTTTGCCCAAACACAAAGTATAAGAGTGTAAAAATAGAAAAAATATATAACAGTGCATAAAAAAATCCTGTTTGACCTGTGATGTTTGCTCCATTAAAAACATGAGCAATTCCATAAAAAAGCATTAAAACTACAATAAAAAGCCAGAAGAGGCATCTAGATTGCAGAGTGTATGAGAAGCTCCTGGAATCAACTACGATCTAGTGGTGTCAGTGCTGAACTGTCTACATTGGAGTTGTTCTCTTGAGGCCCTCACTCCAGCAACTCCGATCTAGTCACCTCAACACTGAAGTATCTAGAGTGGAACTGTTAAAACGGTTAACACAAAAGATAAACTCCAATCTAGACACCTCAGCACTGAAAGCACTAGATCGAAGAGGAGAATGTGAGAACCTCAAAAGATAAACTCCGATCTAGACGCCTCAGCACTGAAAGCACTAGATCGAAGAGGAGCATGTGAGAACCTCAAAAGATCAACTCCGATCTAGAAAGTTCATTAGTGAGGCGTCTAGAATGGAGTGGCTAAAGTGAGGACCACAAAAAATCAACTGCGATCTAGACGCAACCGTGTAATGAGACAAGGATCTGACAATTGGCCACTTCCTGTTTCATAAGTTGCAATGGAATCTGAGCAAAAGGACCTGCATGACTCACTTCTGGTCATGTGATCAGGTCACATGATCGCAAACACGGAAGTAACAAGCACAAATGTGTATGTCGCCACCCGGTGTCATGTTATTGGATCTGCAATAACCCAGATCCAAATAGAAAAGAAAAAAATAGGTAAAGGCAGTTAAAATGAATGGGGAATATATATATAATAGAATCACAGGTGTTCATAAAGCGTAGACCTCTGGCTACCAATGGTATTAGTAAGAAAAATATAGTAATACATGTTTAAGGGATAAACTAGACCAAGGGAAAAAAAATATAAGGAAAAATAATTTAGGGAAATATACTGATCACTACCCAATGTAGTATTAGATTGAAATAAAAGAAAAGAAAGGAAGAGAAGAAAATAGAGAGGAGTAGGTGATATCTAGCATTAATCAACAGACAACATCATCACCCACAGGAGTGAATAAAGTTCTATGAGAAGAAATGTGATTTCATGCAGTTCCAGAGAAAGGAATCAAGTAGTACGTGTCTGAAACAGAAAAACAATAATTAATACATTTACAGAAAGCTAGATAACTCATACTCTCTATTTAAATCCCGAGGTTACAACGTATCCAACGTATGGATCTAAAAAGCTTCACGACGTTTTAATGCCTGAATCCTATTATCCCCACATATTAATGGTGGTACATGTTCCAGAAACTGAAAATTGACTTGTTCTACGGAGTGCTTCTTTAAATTAAAATGGTAAGATAAGGGGAGATAAGTCTTCCCACATCTTATACTCGACTTGTTTTGAGATATGCGGTCTCGTATAGGTTAGGTTGTCTCACCAACATATATGAGACCATCAAGGACATTTGATCGCATACACTACAAAAGAAGAATCACAAGTAAAAAAACCTTGAATTCTAATCCCGGTATGGGGGTGGAAAAAAGTATCACCCCGCTGTATATTGCTACATTGCGGGCAGCGTAGGCATGGGTATGTACCTTTTTTTCTGAGTTCGTAGAAAGGTTTGTATTGGCGTCTTTCTCAAGGAATGCCAATACAAACAAGTTGAAAGAGTACTTGTTTAAAATTTGCTCGAATCTTTTACAAAAATTGTCATTATCTTTAAACATTGTTGGTTGAAAGTTTACCCTCAAGCCATGTGGTATTCTTTGTGCCAAATCACTGGGAATTCAGACATTGGAAATAATTTCAGCTACTTCATTTGTAGTATAAGAAAAGGTTTCACTAGACATACAGTTAGGTCCATATATATTTGGACAGAGACAACATTTTTCTAATTTTGGTTCTAGACATTACCACAATGAATTTTAAACAAAACAATTCAGATGCAGTTGAAGTTCAGACTTTCAGCTTTCATTTGAAGGGTATCTGTGTCACCCTGACCTGGATGCCACAAGTGTAATTAAAGCTGTGTCTGAGAGCAAGGGGGAGGTTCTCTAGTCAGGGGAACATTAGCATGCAATGCCTCCTGTCTCAGGCCAGTAGGGGGAGCTGGCTGCCCCTATAAAAGCTGGTACTGAGGGCAGGGTTAGAGAGAACTGGATTGCCTGTCTCAGCACTGAGACGTGTCCCAGAGTGGAGCAGGGACAGAAAGTTGATTGCACCTAAGAGGAAGTGTGGCAGTAGGAGAGCCACAAGTCAGAGACAAGAGGCGAAGAGAGCCTGTCTTGGCAGAGAAAAGACTTAACTTTACCAGACTTTGGTGTCTGAGGCTGGAAGGATTCCACATCCCCCAGCAGAGAACCAGTCCGCAAGGGACTGTACATTCCTTGGCCTAAGAAGCCTGGAGGCCCTGCCACAACCGAAGGGACCAGTAAAGCCGTACAAGGCTGGGAGCAGAAAGGAACCCACGTCGCAGGCCATACAGGCGAGAAAACACGGAAAGCTCGGAAACGTGGGCTGTTACCCTATCAGGAGGAGATAGCCAGAAGGAGCGCAGAAAGCACGGTAGACCTACACCCTCACCCTGACCAGGGCCAATTTCCCCGTTGCTCTCAGACATCCAGGTCCCCTCCTAGCCGGGACTGTTTGTGGGTCAATTTACCTGTTTTAGTAAAGACCCTGGACTGCAACCTGTTGTCTGTGTGCTCCTTGCTCCTCCAGCACTACCAGCACTGGGACTCTCACTACCATCACTCCCACCATCCACTATACTGCCCTGGGGCCGCACTCTTCCAGTCACACTACCCTAGCTGCACACCTCATCAGCCCCAGCGGTCTGCATGCAGCGGCGGTTCCTAATAACCGCAATCCACGGGTGGCGTAGTCGGACATAAACATCAGTACATAACGGACTACCACTGGCCTGACCATCCTGAGCCACGGAACCGGGTTGCCACTACTACTCCCACCGTTTCCCTATTGCCCGGATCAGAGTGCCCCACGGCCCAGGGGGCGAGTCATATCCACATTAAAATTGGATGAAGGGTTTAGGAGATGCTCGGCGCTCGGTGAGTACTTCCTGGATGCTCGGGCGGGAGCTCAAGTTCCCGCACCCGCATGTTTGGCGCTGTTTAGACAGCAAATAAACATGCGGGGATTACCTGCCAGTCACTGAAATGCCGCGGCCATGTTGGTTGTGGCGTAACAGTGATTGGCTGGCCGCATAGCGTCATCTGGTCTATAAAAGACTCGATGACCTATGCTCATCACAGTATACAGTTCAGACAGGCAGAGCTGCAGCTGAGTGAGGGAGAGAATTGGTGGTTTATTTAGTGAGGTATTCCACAACAATAAACATCTAAACTAACAGTCCTCCTAAGGACTAACCCATATGCATATCAATCCTGGTGATAGCAGGAGTTAGGCAGCCATAGTTTGTGGAGAGTGTATAGAACAGAATAGGGTGCATTGCACATTCTGTCTGCTGCTGTTACTGATATCCATAGCCCTATATATCAGGGCTAATATTCTTTTTGGTCTTAATCCTGATTATTTGCTTGAAAAGCAATATAATACATAATTGTTACAGCTCCATTTGCTTGTTAGCAGCATACAGCCAGGTTTGTTTGATTTTAATAGCATTGCTGTATTGTAGAAGCAGAGAAACTTGTCCGTCATCTCAAGTAATCTGATATTACTGTGGTAATAATCCATTTTTGGGAACGTGACAAATATTATACTCCATTGAAAGTCTGCCAGTTGTGTGTTGTTCAAACCTATTCACACTTGGTCCCTTACCAACATAATACTACTAGGTCACTGCCTAAAACCGTGGTCATCAGACGTGATCCGATATTATAGTAATAATGCTGTCATTTTTGGGAGCGTGCCTAATATTACACTCCTTTTAAAGTCTGCCAGTTGTGTGTGGATCAAACCTATTTACACTTGGTCGCTGACCAATACAATACTATTAAGCCAGTGCCCAAAACCGTGGTCATCAGACGTGATCCGATATTATTGTAATAATGCTGACATTTTTGGGAGCGTGCCAAATATTACACTCCATTTAAAGTCTGCCAGTTGTGTAATGTTCAAACCTATTCGACACTTGGTCACTGATCAATACAATACTATTAAGCCAGTGCCTAAAACCATGGTCATCAGACGTGATCCGATATTATTGTAATAATGCTGACATTTTTGGTAGCGTTCCAAATATTATACTCCATTTAAAGTCTGCAAGTTGTCTTTTGTTCAAACCTATTCACACTTGGTCGCTGAGCAATACCATACTATAAGGCCGCTGCCTAAAACCGTGGTAACCAAACATGATCCGATATTAGAGCAGTTATAATGCTGACATTTTTGGGACTGTGACAAACATTATACTCCATTTAAAATGGGCAAAGCGCATAGCAAAGGACTGGGAAGTGGACGTGATGGTGATGGTGCACGCAGAGGCTGAAGCCGTGGGCAAGCTGAAATTGTGCCTGCTGAGGGAGCACAATAAGCACCCACATCATGTCACTCTACCTTCCTGTCGATTTTTGTAAGTGGCCGTAGAACACCACTATTGAAGCCAGAGCAGAGTGAAAAGTTGTTGGTTGGATAGCAGATAATGCTTCCAGTAAGTTTGCCACCAAAACTACCTTGTCTTCCACATGGTTTAGTCTCTGTAGCCTTAAGTCTGAACCACATATTCCTCACCCTGATCATTAATCCCACCATGCCGAGTGCCTGGAGACAACTGATCCCACACTTGGACACGCCAAAGAGCTGTTCACTTTTCCATTTATAGATTCGGGCCTCTTGCCCGGTCCGCTTCAAGCTGGGCAAGAGGAGATCACATGTAGCGATGCCCAAGTATTTGAGCAGCCATGGTCACACGAAGACAATGGTGGGAAAGTGCAATTACTGTGGCAAGAGGTGGGTGATGATGATGAGACACAACTGCCAGCAAGTCAGGAGGAGGCTTAGGGTGTGTATGTGGATGACGAGGTGGTGGACGATGAAGTCACTGAGCCAACCTGGCAAGCAAGGAGGGCAGCACAGAGGAGGAGGGAGGTGTAGCACCACAACAGGCAGGAATAAGCAGTGGGGTGGTCACAGACACAAGGCGGGCAGTTGTTCCCCAGAACATCAATATGAGGGAAGTTGCCAGTCCAACTGTTAAGTCTTCCAAAGACTGTCAAGTTAACCACAAAAAGGCCATTTGCAACATGTGCCATGCCAGAATCAGCAGGGGCAGCAAAACTACCAGCCTGACCACAACCAGCATGCTCAGGCACATGACAGCAAAGCACCTGTCTAGTTGGGCCGAATGCCAGGGTCCAGAAACAGTGTCTAAGGGAGACACCACTGCCAGTTCTGCTGTTGAGCATGCACGCCAATCCCCTGTCCATGGTGCAGGCGAAGATGCCTCCTGCCATGCACCTGTCATTGCACATTTATAACCACCATCATCAGCAACCAAGTCCACAATCTTGTCCCAGGGCAGCGCCTCTAAAAATTTTCCCCACGGGCATCATAAACACCCTTAAAAAATTATGTGGCTGTTGCATCTCGGTCACCATAGTGATATGGTGGTGGAGGATGAGGAGAAGGACAAGAAGGACAACATAAAATAGGTATAAGCTTCAGGATTTTGTCTGTCTCGGTGTGAAGAGGTTAATGGGAATAGACCCCCACAAAACCCCCACTGGATTTGACTTCATGTTCCGCTGCTATCATCCAGTGGTGTTGAGAAGTCTGGCCCAATCCAGCCTGTGAGGCAGTGACCGGGATCGTATACGAGGGACATTATATATCCCCCAGAATGTGTACAGAGACGTATTAAGTCCATTGGAGTGCATTGCAGTTGTAGCACCCCGAGGGTTCGGTTGCTACAGAGGTATTGCATCTCACCCAGATGTGCGATATCTCACTTCCAGGTAAGGATGGAGTGTGGCTCAGGACCCTAACACCCACATGCACTACACCACATTTCCGGGGGACAGCTCGACGGTGCTCCCATTAGTTATGCAGGCACGAGTGAGCATGTCCCTGGCTGGAGTGGGGGGAGGGGACACCTAGAGAAGGGAACCCGGTAGTGTGTGCGTGGGGGAAGTAGATCTTGGGTGCACTCTGTACAGGAGTATAAGAGGGGGGCACCATTTTGGAAAAGGAGTGAGTTCAGAGAGGAGAAGCCAGAGAGCAGAGCTGCTTTATGGGCTCTGCTCCACAGGCAAGGAGAAGCCAGGGAGCAGAGCTGCTTTATGGGCTCTGCTCCACAGGCAGGCCCTGTCAGGAGGAGAAGCCAGGGAGCAGAGCTGCTTTATGGGCTCTGCTCCACAGGCAGGCCCTGTCAGGAGGCCTGAGCCTGGAGGAGGGAAGAAGGAGGAAGAGGAGCAGACTGGGCTCCAAGAAGGACAGAGGGGACCCCAGGGGTGTGGACTGGCTGGTAGCCACCACACGCCCGCCGCTACCCGAGTAGGGGGGTCAGGTCAAGAAGAAGGGAACCGGATCCCAAATTAGTGGAGGAGAGAAACTACCCTCAACTAAGAACCGGAGGCTGCGACATTACATGTGGAGCAGCCCCTCACCAAACCCGCTAGAAAGGCACCACATAGGACCTGGGAAACGCAGGCCAACGTTTGCCCACCAAGAAGGTCCGAGGCAGCTGGACATAAGCGTCGTCACTAGTGGGGTTGAAGACCAGAGACAGGAGACATAAAGGGGGTCCTGCAAAGCACTCCAGAAAGACCTGGGGGTTAACCGAGCCCCTCACCTGGTGAGCACAGCGCGACACAGGCGGCCACCTCTGCAGCGGTGGCCTGGAGCAGTAACCGAGTAACCGTGAGTAAAGACCCTGAACTGCACCATCAAGACTCCGAGTTATCTTTGTTGCGCTCGTGTACCACCATCACCCCCATCATCCGCACAAGCTGCCCTGAGGCCATACCTCTCCCGTTGGGGGTTATACCACCATTGCTGCACACATACCACCGGCCTCAGCGGACTGTTCTGCAGCGGCGGCTTCAAAGCCGCACTCAACGGGTGGCGTAGTCGACATTCATCCAACATCTACTGCTAGTACTCTGCCACTTAGTCTGACTCCCTGGGCACGGACCGGGTCACCGCCATGAGACTACAACCCTCAACAGATCCGGCTCCGGGTAAGCTCCCGCGTGCGCAACGCAGCGCGACACAGGCCCAGGGGCGCGTCAACTTTTGGCGTAGTCGGCAGGATAACGTGCCCTCAATCACCGGGTACTGCGTGCCTGAAGAAAAGTTCACATTTACCTCAAAAAGAAGTCTCCCGCCGATTCCAGAGGGTCCCCGCCATCGGACGCCATCACGGATCGTTTCCCGCCGGTTGCCCGCCATCTGCAGCTTTTTCCCGCCATCCACGGAGTTTCCCGCCGCTGGGAGACGATTCCCGCCATTTCAGAAGATTTCCCGCCCTGGCAGAGCGGACGCCATTATGGGCGTGCCAGAGGGTGGCAAGAGGCCACCTCCCATCGTGGGCCAGGTCCAAGAATGGCGCCAAAAGCGGAAACCGCCCCCACTAACAGAGACTGTGATGATAGAAGTGTCCATCAGCGTGAGGGAACTGCCCCTGGAACTGACAATCACCAAGTTGCCCCGGGACCATCCCCAAAGGGGGCGGATACAGAACAAAAGAGCGAAGATGGGTGCCGCCTGGAGGAGTCTGGAGAGAGCGCACCCGGAGATGAGGAGTCTGGAGAGGAGTCCGGAGAAGTCGCACCTGGAGATGGAGGGAGAGTCAGGCAGCACCGACCCTGTGGTCAGGAGCCTGCTGCAAGCGACAACCCCACTAGGCCTGGTGGAGATCCTGGCACAGCTCCCCCGAGACCGGGAGTGTGCACAGACCGCGCTGGAGGGCCTCGCACGGAGGATGGCCCAGGTGCAGCGAGAAACGCTGACGGAATGGAGCAGGGAGATGGCCCAGCAGGCTGGAACCCGCCAGCGGAGCACACCACCCGCAACGAGGAGCACGCCTGCCCCTGAAGAGGATGCAGAAGGGACGGAGGCCGGAGACGACGCCGCAGAGGGAGCTGAAGAGACGGAGGCAAGTAAAGGGGACGTCACTACCCCAAGCCCAGCCACCGTAAGCCTATCCCCGCTCCCCGTCGCAGAGCCCGAAATCCCACCGCTCGTGCCCGTTGCCGCACCGCTACCGCTCCAGACTAGGCCTCAAGCAGAAGCCGCGACCACGCCCCCTGGGACGTCACGCGCCTCAACCCTGAGCGCGGCCAAGCAGGAGACGCCACCGGCCTGGTCGCAAGGCCGAGTGCCCCCGGGCGCCGCAGTGCCAACAGCGCCCTCTACTTCCACTGAGCCATCGGCCTGGTCGCTGGGCCAAGTAACCCCGGGCGCCGCCGTCCTAACGGTGCCCTTTACCTTTAGGATGCCCCAAGCCTGGTCGCAAGGCCTGGTCAACCCGGGCGCCGCTGCCACCACCGCGCCCTCAACATCTAGAGTGCCGCACCTGGGTGAAGACTTGTTTGCTCAGCACACTTGCCCGGATGGGCAGCCCTTTATATGGCCACCGGAGTACTACCAACTACAACTCCAAAAGGAAAGGCCCCTGTGCGAGCCCCTGATTCCGGCTCCGAAGCCCGTCAAGAGGACCCCGCTCTCGTTGGAGGAGGCACAGTTTGAGTGGGATCCCACTGGAGGAGACCTCATGGGGTTCACCCAAGAAACTCGGGCGGCCGCAGCTGAGCGTGCGGAGTGCTGCCGCCAGCAGTTGGAGGTCTTTGAGCAAGAGCGGAGAGAGAGGCGGGTCCGTGAGCAGCGGCTGCAAATACAAAGTGCAGAACAGAAGAGTCGGACCCGGAGGAACCCCCGTGCAGCTCATGGTCCCCGTGCCACCGGGACTGTGATTAAATTCCAACTGCAGCACGGTTGGGGTTTCATCAGGGATCACCGCACCCCCGGCGACGTCTTCGTGACCAGGAGAGATGTCGAGTCCCACCTACCGGAGGGACACAGAGGACGTGACCTATACGTAGGGGATGAGGTCACATTCACCCGGCACAAATGTGCCAAAGGACCCTATGCCCTTCATGTACACCGTTTGACGGAGGAAGAGCTGAAGTGTCAGGAGGAGCAAGAGGACCCGGACGGGTCTGAAGCTTACCCGCGAGAAGGAGCAGGAGGACGCCGTTACTAGAGTACAGTAAAGAGAACTGTAAAATAGTTACCCGTCGGGGTACAGAGAACTGTTAATAGTTAAAATATGTTCCCGTTGGGACAAGTGTGAACTGAAACCCGTGTGTCCCTATTCCCACTGACCGAGGACTGAGAGCGGTCATCCTTTCCTAATACCTGGCCGAGGACTGAGAGCGGCCATACCTCCCCTTGTATATAGTTGCGCTTTCTAAGGCGCCCCCTATTGGTTTTATAAGGAACTGTGTTTTTTTCAGAAGAGACTGTTGCACTTTACCCGGTCACAAGTTGCACCGTGGCCGGAGGCACAAGAATGTTGATAATGAACAGTTTATAATGAAAAAGTTTTTATGCTGCTGATAATATATATATAATGTTTTCTATGTTTATGATGTTATGAAAAAAAATTGTATGTTTTTGTATGTTTTTGCTCTTTTACAGCCCGAGGACGTGCTGTGATTTACCAGGGGGGAATGTAGCACCCTGAGGATTCGGCTGCTACAGGGGTATTACACCTCAAGCCAGAGGTGTGGTATTCCACTCCCGGGTAAGGATGGAGTGTGGAACTGAGCTAGTAGGCTGCATGCACTACATACATCCCATTTCCGGGGGACAGACCGACGGTACTCCCACCAGTATATGTGCAGGTACGACAGCGTCTGTCCCTGGCTGGAGTGGGAGGGGGGTGGAACATCCCAGTAGTGTAGGGGCAGATAGGGGGAGTAGTATGGGTAAGGCTAGGAGCTCATTGGGTGCTGGTCACCTGAGCTCACACATAGAGGGAGTATATAAGGTGGGCACCATCTTAGGACAAGGAGTGAGTTCAGAGAGGAGAAGCCAGAGAGCAGAGCTGCTTTATGGGCTCTGCTCCACAGGCAAGGAGAAGCCAGGGAGCAGAGCTGCTTTATGGGCTCTGCTCCACAGGCAGGCCCTGTCAGGAGGAGAAGCCAGGGAGCAGAGCTGCTTTATGGGCTCTGCTCCACAGGCAGGCCCTGTCAGGAGGCCTGAGCCTGGAGGAGGGAAGAAGGAGGAAGAGGAGCAGACTGGGCTCCAAGAAGGACAGAGGGGACCCCAGGGGTGTGGACTGGCTGGTAGCCACCACACGCCCGCCGCTACCCGAGTAGGGGGGTCAGGTCAAGAAGAAGGGAACCGGATCCCAAATTAGTGGAGGAGAGAAACTACCCTCAACTAAGAACCGGAGGCTGCGACATTACATGTGGAGCAGCCCCTCACCAAACCCGCTAGAAAGGCACCACATAGGACCTGGGAAACGCAGGCCAACGTTTGCCCACCAAGAAGGTCCGAGGCAGCTGGACATAAGCGTGGTCACTAGTGGGGTTGAAGACCAGAGACAGGAGACATAAAGGGGGTCCTGCAAAGCACTCCAGAAAGACCTGGGGGTTAACCGAGCCCCTCACCTGGTGAGCACAGCGCGACACAGGCGGCCACCTCTGCAGCGGTGGCCTGGAGCAGTAACCGAGTAACCGTGAGTAAAGACCCTGAACTGCACCATCAAGACTCCGAGTTATCTTTGTTGCGCTCGTGTACCACCATCACCCCCATCATCCGCACAAGCTGCCCTGAGGCCATACCTCTCCCATTGGGGGTTATACCACCATTGATGCACACATACCACCGGCCTCAGCGGACTGTTCTGCAGCGGCGGCTTCAAAGCCGCACTCAACGAGTGGCGTAGTCGACATTCATCCAACATCTACTGCTAGTACTCTGCCACTTAGTCTGACTCCCTGGGCACGGACCGGGTCACCGCCACGAGACTACAACCCTCAACAGATCCGGCTCCGGGTAAGCTCCCGCGTGCGCAACGCAGCGCGACACAGGCCCAGGGGCGCATCACAGTCACAAACTCACCTGCGGCTGCAATGCAGGAATGAAGGTGAGCATTGATCTGGTCAGGCTATCTGGCTAAGGCAGATTAAGTAAAACCTGGCAGGGCCTTCATTTCTTGGGGGAGGCTACAGGAAGGCAGTGGGACGGCCTCCTCCCTCCAACCGGGGTTTTCCAGTAGCTCTTGCCACAGGTCCTTTAAAAACCCTGCACTAAGGATTAGTGTTGTTCTGTATTGGAACCTGCTAGGAGCTTAGCAGGAAAGCTCAGCAGGATTGAGTGTGGCTGAACCCACGCCTGGGAAGGCTCTGCACATGTCAGGCTCTGAGCGGCCCGGCATGGCCGTTGCCCACGGCAACCGTTGTTTAAGGAATCGTGTTAACCCGGCTGCAAACCGGAGGACTTTTCTGTTTCCCCGTGAGTTGCTGAATAAAGCTTGCTTGGATTTGCTTGGGTCACCGTCTCAGTTACATAACGGTGTGAACACTGCCGCCTTACAGCTTGGTGGAGAATGCGGGCATAGTGACTGAGGCATACCCCACCGGCAGCTGCATGACCACAATCCGGCCGGCCATCTTTCCGCCCCACCCCGTTGACAAAATGGAGCAGCTGGTACTTACCCAGCAGCAGCAGCTGCAGTGTCAGTGGCAACAGCAGGAGCAGCACCAGAATCTCCAACAGCAACAGCAGGAGCGGGAACAGCAGCATAAGCAGCAGCAGCTACTGTACCAGCAGCAACAAAAAACAAATGAACTGTTGCTGCAACAGATTGCTGCCCTGCGGGAGACGCCAACAGCACCAGCCTCAGAACGTCGTGAGGCCCGGGACAAGGTTCGCTCAGCGAAGATGGGACCGGAGGACGATGTGGAAGCCTTCCTGACCAGCCAGTCAGTGGGCAGAAGTGGTGGCTCCGTTTCTGGTCGGCGATTCCCAAAAGGCCTACTTCGACCTCAGTCGGGAGGACGCCCAGGACTACCAGAGGCTCAAAGGTGAGATCCTTGTCCGACTGGGGGTCAATATATATGTGAGGGCTCAGCGTGTATTTACATGGGTCTATGTGGAGACCCGACCCGCCCGTTCTCAGGCTTATGACCTGCTGCAGCTGGTAGAGGTGGCTCCAGCCTGAGACTTTGTCTCCAGCCCAGATGGTGGAGAGGGTGGTGGTTGACCAGCTGCTGAGGACTCTGCCAGCCGCTATCCAACGTTGAGTGGGGCAAGGGGACCCCGGCACACTCGACCAAGTGGTCAGCCTGATCGAGCGCTACTCGGCCACTCAGGACTTTATCTGGGACTCTGCCCCCTCACGGCTGCCACGCCGATCCCTGTCAACCCAGGAACCGGGAAAGGGGTCGCGTCCCTCTGCTGAGGACAGTCAGCACCGTACCCGTGCTGAAGGGGTATCCCGGAATGAGAGTGGTAGGAGACCGGTTCCCTCCCAAACAGTCATAAGACCTAACAGTACCTCCACCATTAGGTGCTGGCGGTGTCAGGGGCCGGGACATGTGATTGCTAACTGCCCCCTGACTACGGAACCCATGGACTGCGGGTTTATCCGCCAGGTCTCAATGTACGCCCAGACTGTCTGCACTGCGAGTGCCGACCCCCCGGACAGTGAACCCCAACTGTGCCAGGTACTGGTTAATGGGTACCACACGGAGGCCCTCTTAGATTCGGGAAGCCTAGTGACTTTGGTACATGGGTCGCTGGTGGCAGGAGACAACCCCAGTGGATGGACAGTCGGGGTTGTGTGTATCCATGGGGACCTCTGAGAGTACCCAACCGTGGAGGTAGTTTTGTCCACGCCTTGTGGAGACATAAAACATGTGGTGGGGGTGGTAAAAACTCTTCCCTATGGGATTGTGTTGAGAAGAGACTTGACCCTGTTCTGGACTCTATGGAAAAACAAAATCCACTCTCCCCCGGTAAAATGTGTTACAGGCGCTGTACCCGATGAACCCGAGTCACGGGTACCTGCCGTAGGGGTGTCCAACCTAGGGACAGAGTGTGACCCCGATAGGTTTCCCCTAGAGGTGCTGGCAGGAGAGGTCAAGGAGACCCCATCGATCCTGGAGCTGGAAGTGTCCCGGGGCACGTTTGGGACAGCTCAGCTACAGGATCCTACTCTGACTCGGAGCTGTGGGAAAGGGTGTTAAAGGTAAATGGCGTAGCTCAACAGCCCGGTGCAGATACTGTATTTCCACGCATGGTAGTCAACGGTGAGTTGCTCTATAGGGTAGACAAAATCAGGGACGAGGTCGTGGAACAGTTAGTGGTACCTCAGTCGTACCGTTCTGGAGTTGGCACACACACACCTTCTGGGTAGACACTTAGGGGTTAAAAAGACGCAAGAGCGTATCTTGCAGCGGTTCTTTTGGCCGGGGATTTACGCGGCGGTCCAAAAGTACTGTGAATCCTGCCCCGAATGTCAGTTGACCACACCCACCGCAAGTTTCCGTAGCCCATTGGTACCTCAGCCAGTAATAGAGGTACCTTTTGAACGAATTGCAATGGACTTGGTAGGGCCCATTGTAAAATCCGCTCGTGGCCACCAACATATACTGGTGGTCGTCGACTATGCCACCCAGTACCCGGAGGCTATACCGCTACACCGCTACGCCACACTTCGACAAATCTGATTGCACGGGAGCTGTTTGCCATGTTCTGTTGCCTTGGACTACCTAAGGAGATACTGACGGATCAGGGGACCCCTTTTATGTCCAAAGTGACAAGGGAACTGTGCAAACTGCTAAACATTAAACAATTGCGCACCTCGGTGTACCATCCTCAAACCGACGGGCTAGTAGAACGGTTCAATAAAACCCTCAAGTCCATGTTAAAAAAGGTGGTTTCTAAGGACGGAAGGGATTGGGACATGTTGCTACCCTATTTGATGTTCGCCGTCCGTGAGGTACCCCAGACTTCCACAGGGTTCTCTCCCTTTGAGTTATTGTACGGCAGACACCCTAGGGGTCTGTTGGACATAGCCAAAGAGATGTGGGAACAAGAGCCGACTCCACATAGGAGTATAATTGAACATGTGGCTAGTATGCAGGACCGGATCACGGCGGTCATGCCCATCATGAAAGAACATCTGTTAGATGCCCAGGCAGCCCAGAGACACACATATAATAAAAGAGCCAGAGTCAGGTCTTTTAATAAGGGCGATCGGGTGTTAGTACTGGTACCCATAGCTGAGAGTAAGCTCATGGACAAGAGGCAAGGGCCATATGAGGTTTGAGAAAAGGTGGGGGAGGTAAATTACCGGGTGTATAAACCCGGAAGGAGGAAACCTGAGCAGCTTTATCATGTAATCCTGCTAAAACCTTGGAAAGATCGAGAGTGTTTAGTTACAGACGTCACTCTGGGCATATCGCCAGAGAGTTCTCTACCTTCAGCCAGGGATGCGTCCGGGGGAGAGGTGAGGATAAGTGATGCTCTCACTAAACAGCAGCGACGGGAGGCTCGCTCACTGGTGCAGCAGAATACCGATATGTTCTCAGAGCTACCGGGTAGGACTACAGTTCTCCAACATGACATTGTCACCGAACCTGGGGTAAAGGTGCGAATGAGACCGTACCGGGTACCAGAAGCCCGGAGGCAAGCCATCACGGCTGAGGTAAAACAAATGCTCCAGTTAGGCGTCATCGAGGAATCACTGAGTGAGTGGGCTAGCCCCAACGTACTGATTTCGAAACCAGACGGATCGTTACGCTTCTGTAACAATTTCCGAAAACTAAATGAAGTGTTGAAGTTTGACCTTTATCCAATGCCCAGGGTGGATGAGCGGATTGAGAGACTGGGGCAGGCCCAGTACTTTACCACGCTCGATCTCACCAAGGGTTACTGGCAGGTGCCTCTCACGAAATCGGCGAAGGATTTGAACGCCTTCATAACTACGGAGGGTCTATATCACTATGTGGTTTTACCTTTTGGGCTACATGGGGCCCCGGCTACATTCCAGTGGTTGATGGACATAGTGCTCAAGTCTCATCAGGTGTACGCGTCCGCGTATCTAGATGATATTCTTTAGCACCGACTGGCATACGCATCTATCCCAGGCACAAGCAGTGCTGGATTCTCTCAGAGCCGCTCGATTAACGTCAACCCCAAAAAAATGTGTGATAGGGCTAGAGAAAGCCCGATATTTGGGGTATGTGATTGGCCGAGGAATTATCAAGTCCCAAATCAATAAAGTTGAGGCCATAAAAAATTGTCCTAAACCGTCAAGTACAAAGCAGGTGAGGGCGCTCCTTGGCATTCTTGGGTATTACCGCCGGTTTATACCTAATTTTGCTGGGAGAATGGTGGCCCTGACCGATCTCTTGAAAGGAAAAAAATCAAGTAATGGTTCGGTGGAACCCTCAGGCAGAAAAAGCCTTTCAGTAAATGAAGTTGGCCCTGTGTGGACAGCCGGTCCTCATCAGCCCCAACTTCAAGGAAACCTTCATTGTACAGACAGATGCCTCGGAGGTAGGCCTAGGGGCGGTATTGTCACAAAAAGTGAATGGTGAAGAGCACCCGGTCACCTACTTGAGTAGAAAACTTGTCCCGGCAGAGAAAAACTATAGCGTGGTAAAGAAAAAGTGTTTGGCTATTAAGAGGGCCTTGGAATCGCTACGTTATTATTTACTCAGGCGTCAGTTCCACTTGGTGACGGACCACTCACCCTTGGTATGGATGAAAAATGCCAAGGAGAGGAATGCGCGAGTCACCGGGTGGTTCGTGTCACTGCAAAATTTCAGGTTCTCTGTAGAACATCGCCCTGGAAAGTCGCAGGCAAACGCGGATGCCCTGTCCCGGGCACCCTGTATGATGTCAAATGTTCAACCCCACAAGTTTGAACAGAGGGGGGGGATATGTGAGGCAGTGACCGGGATCGTATACGAGGGACGTTATATATCCCCCAGAATGTGTACAGAGACCTATTAAATCCATTGGAGTGCATTGCAGTCACAAACTCACCTGCAGCTGTCACCTGGGAAGGCTCTGCACCTGTCAGGCTCTGAGTGGCCTGGCGTGGCCGTTGCCCACGGCAACCGTTGTTTAAGGACTCGTGTTAACTCGGCTGCAAACCGGAGGACTTTTCTGTTTACCCGTGAGTTGCTGAATAAAGCTGTTTGTGCTGGACTTGCTTGGGTCACTGCCTCAGTTACTGCATGGTGTGAACACCGCCGCCTTACAAGCCCTTGTTCATTTTTATAAGATGCGCCTATCAGTTATAATGCCCCCGGCAGCACTAAAAACGCGCTCTGACAAAACACTAGCTGCAGGGCTGGGCCTCTAACTCCAAGGCATAGAGTGCCACGTGTCCAGCTCGGATACCCTATAGTTATAAGGCACAGAGGAATCACGGAGGACGTTGGTACGGTCATCAAGGTACTCTTTCAGCATCTTCCAAAACTTTTCCATCCTTGTCAGAGTACCCCGCGCATCAGGGCCTGGGCACTGGGAGGGGCTGAGAAAGCTGTCCCAGACCTTTGACAGTGTTCCCCTGCCTCTGCTTCATCGTATTTGTGTCTCCCTCTCCTGTACTCCTTGGTTGTCCAACAAACTGTGACATCTGCCACCAGCGTTTTGAGATGGGAATTTTAAGAATTCTTCAACAAGAGCCTTCTGGTACTGCAACATTTTATTAGATCTCTCCGACACGGGAAGAAGAGATAAAAAGTTCTTCTTGTAGCATGGGTCTAGAAGTGTGACCAACCAGTAACTAGTGTTGACCAAAATGCATACAATGCGAGGGTCACGGGAAAGACAACGGAACATAAAGTCAGCCATGTGTGCCAGATTGCCAACAGCCAAGACTTCCCTGTCCTGACCAAGAGGGCGACTGTCCATGCTCTCCTCCTCATCCTTTTCCTGGTCCTCCTCCTCCCTCTCCTCAGGCAATTCACGCTGAACAGACGGTATGACTGTTGTGTGGATAGTACCGTCTGTAGTGCAGGAAAACAGCTCCTGTTCCTCCTCCTCATTATCACCCAATTCGCGTTGAGATGAGGCTGGGTTGTGTGGCATCACCCTGTATAGTTCCTTGCTCTATCTCATCGTGCTCTGCCTTTAATGCCTCCTCTTTAATTGTGAGCAGCGAGCGTTTCAGTAGGCAGAGAAGATGGATGGTGACGCTAATTATCGCATCATCACCGCACACCATCTTGGTGGAGTCCTCAAAGTTTTGTAGTGCAGCACAGATGTCAGACATCCATGCCCACTCATCAGCTCTTATGTGCGGAGGCTGACCTGAATACCGACGGGCGTGTTGAAGCTGGTACTCAACAACTGCCCTCTGCTGCTCACTAGTCCTTACCAACATCTGAAACGTTGAGTTCCATCGCGTGGTGACATTGCACACCAGTCGATGAGCTGGAAGGTGCTGAAGCACGGCAAGGTTAAGAGAAGCTGTAGGTGACTTTCTGAAATGTGCACACACGCGGCATACTGTCACAAACTGCTCAGTCAGATCCAGGTAGGTTTTGAGAAACAGCTGAACCACTAAGTTGAGCAGATGGGTCAGGCAAGGTACCTGTGCAAGGTTGCCAAGCCTCAGAGCTGCCATCAGTTTCCGGCCATTGTCACACACGACAATGCCTAGCTGTGGGTTCAGCGGTGACAGCCACAGATGTGTCTGCTCTGTTACAGCTATCTATAACTGTGCAGCGTTGTGCAGTTTGTTACCTAAGCACATTAGCTTCTGCACAGCTTGTTTCCGCTTGGCTGAGGCAGTGCTGCAGTGCTTCCAGCTTCTGACTGATGTGGTCATTTTGTAGATGGAGGCTGAAGAGGAGGAGGAGGTGCAGGAGCTATAGAATATGGAGGCAACTCGGATTGACCCAGGGCCCGCAATCCTTGGCGTCGGGAGGACTTGTTCCGTCCCAGGGTCCGACTGTGTCTCAGCTTCCACAATATAAACCCAGTGTGCCATCAGTGAGATGTACCGTCCCTGGGACTTGTCCACATGTCCGTGGTTAGGTGAACTTTCCCAGTAACTGCGTTGGTGAGGGTATGGCTAATGCTCTTTGACACGTGCGTGTGTAAGGTGGGGACGGCATACCAGGAGAAATAGTGGTGGCTGGGAACCGAGTACCAAGGGACGGCTGCCACCATGAGGTTGCAGAAAGATTCCATCTCCATGAGCCTAAAAGGCAACATTTCAAGTGCAAGCATTTGAGAAATGTGGCAGTTTATTTGCACTTGCGTTCAAATGACTGGGGTAGGGACAATTGAATGCTGCGCTGGAACAAGGACGTGGACGCTGATGGAGGTGGTTGCAAGTGTGCAATGACATGTCACGCATGTCACCTTGTCAGGTTGGGTTAGTGACTACATCTTCCACCACGTCGTCTTGCACGAATGCACCCTGGGCCTCCTCTTGGCTTGCTGGCAATTGTGTCTCATCATCATCACCCACCTCTTGTGACAGTAACTGCACTTTCCCATCGTCGCCTATGTGTGACTGTGGCTACTATATGCAATCTCCTCTTTCATGGCTTGAAGAGGGCCAGGTGAGAGGCCCTAATCTGTAAATGGAAAAGTGAACAGCACTTCAGACTGCCCAAGTTTGGAATCACTTGTCACTGGGCACTCGGCATGGTGGGAGGAACGAGGATCAGGGTGAGAAATATGTGGTCCAGACTCACGACTACTGAGACTGGACTGTGTGGAAGACAGGGTGGTGGTGGTGGCAAAGAAACTGGAAGCATTATCTGCTATTCAACCAGCAACCTTTTCACACTGCTCTGGCTTCAATAGTGGTGTCCGCGGCCTCCTACAAAGTGGGACAGGAAGATAGAGCGACATGATGTGGGTGCTTGTTGTGCTCCCTCAGCAGGCACAATTTCAGCTTGCCCAAGGCCTCGGCCTTTGCGTGCACCATCACCATCACGTCCACTTTCCAGGCCCTTGCCACACGCCTTGCCCATTTTAAATGGAGTATAATATTTGGCATGCTCCCAAAAATGTCAGGATTATTACCGCAGTAATATCGGATTACGTCTGATTACCACGGTTTTAGGTAGTGGCCTTATTGGCATGGTATTGGTCAGCAACCAAGTGTGAATAGGTTTGAACAACACACAGCAGGCAGACTTTAAATGGAGTATAATACTTGTCACATTTACCAAAAAAGTCAGGATTATTACTGCATTATTATCGGATCACCTGAGATGATGGACAAGTTTCTCTGCTTCCACAATACAGCAATGCTACTAATATCAAACAAATCTGGCTGAATGCTGCTAACAAGCAAATGGAACAGTAAAAATGGTGCATTATATTTCTTTTCAAGCAAATAATTATGATTAAGAGCAAAAAAAATGTTAGCCCTGATATCTAGAGCTATGGATATCAGTAATAGCAGCAGACAGAACGTGCAATGGACCATATTCTATTCTATACGCTGTCCACAAACTATGCCTGCCTTACTCCTGCTATGACCAGGATTGATATGCATCTGGATTAGTTATTAGAAGGTCTGTCAGTTTAGATACATATTTCTGTGGAATACTTCACTAAATAAACCGCCAATTCTCTCCATCACTCAGCTGCAGCTCTCCCTACTCTGCCTGTCTAAATGGTACACTGTGACGAGCATAGGGTCAGAGGTTCTTATATAGACCTGATGATGCTATCACTGTCATGCCACAACCAACATGGCTGCTGCATTTCAGTGACGGGCAGGCAATCCCCATATGTTTACTTGCTGTTTAAATAGTGTCAAACATCCAGGGCGGGGACTCGAGCTCCCGCCCGAGCATCCAGAAAGTACTCGCCGAGCATTTCAAACAGTGAGATGTCCAGGCGAGTACCGAGCAGTTGTGAGCACGCTCACTCATCACTACTGTAGATGCATCCGCAGTTGGTCCTTCAGGGTTCTGGACTGATTAGCACTAGACCTCTTTAAAAGGTGCTGGCTGACTGCTTACAGAGGCTCTTATTGAAGCTTGATCCATTCCCGGCCGACAACGTAGAGGTTTTTGGCTTTCAGTGGGTGACTGGGACTGCCGTTGTGGAATCCACCTATCTCCTGTGTGGATTGCTGTGGCAAAAAATAAATGCACCTGAAAGATAAGCAAAGCCTGTTTCTTTTGACTTTGGACAAGTTAATAACATTCACAATGAGGCTGAAGAAATCAGAAATCAGTGCATAAAGATTCTACATTAAGTATTTTTATACAGGTTTTTGGATTCCTCAAAACAGACAGAAAGTTCACTAGCTCATCCCTATGAGCACATGAAAGCTCAGCTTCCCTCCAAACTGTTAGAAGAGTTACATGGACTGAATTTGTATATAGCAGGCCTCAGTGATCTCCCAAACCATATTCTTGAAGCTTTTTCCACTCAACAACATGACAAGGTCCTGTCAGCTTCTTGGCATCTGCTCCACCGGCACCTGGATACACATTGGTCTACTTTAGAAATTCTGCGGTTTTTGGGAGAAAAGTTGAAAGATCAAATTGTTTATGCCCATCAATATATTATTATTATTATTTATTATTATAGTGCCATTTATTCCATGGCGCTTTACATGTGATAGGGATATACATAGCAAAAACATTTACATAATCTTAACAAAACGAGTCAGCGACTGGTACAGGAGGAGCGAGGACCCTGCCCGCGAGGGCTAACATTCTACAAGGGATGGGTGAGGATACAGTAGGTGGGGGTAGAGGAGGCCATGCAGTAATGTGGTGGAGTGGTGGTTACTGCAGGTTGTAGGCTTGTCGGAAGAGGTAGGTCTTCAGGTTTCTTTTGAAGGCTTCCATGGTAGGCGAGAGTCTGATGTGTTGGGGTAGAGAGTTCCAGAGTAGGGGGGATGCACGGGAGAAATCTTGTATACGATTGTGGGAAGAGGAGTTAAGAGGGGAGTAGAGAAGGAGATCTTGTGAGGATCGGAGGTTGCGTGCAGGTAAGTACCAGGAGACTAGGTCACAGATGTATGGAGGAGACAGGTTGTGGATGGCTTTGTATGCCATGGTTAGGGTTTTGAAGTAGGATTCTCTGGGCAATGGAGAGCCAGTGAAGGGATTGACAGAGGGGGGAGGTCGGGGAATAGCGGGGGGACAGGTGGATTAGTCGAGCAGCAGAGTTTAGGATAGATTGGAGGGGCGCAAGAGTGTTGGAAGGGAGGCCACAGAGCAGGAGGTTGCAGTAGTCAAGGCGGGAGATGATAAGGGCATGCACTAGTGTTTTTTGCAGAGTCTTTGCTGAGGAATGCACGGATCCGGGAAATATTTTTGAGTTGGAGTTGGCAGGAAGTGGAAAGGGCTTGGATATGTGGTTTGAACGAGAGATCAGAGTCCAGGGTTACCCCAAGGCAGCGAGCTTGTGGGACTGGGGACAGTGAACAGCCATTGATGTTGATGGATAGGTCAGATGGGGGATATGAATGAGAGGGTGGAAAGATGATGCACTCTGTTTTATCCATGTTGAGTTTTAGAAATCTGGCAGAGAAGAAGGATGAGATGGCGGACAGACATTGTTGGATTTTGGTTAGTAGGGAGGAGATATCGGGTCCAGAGAGGTAGATCTGTGTGTTATCAGCATAGAGGTGATACTGAAAGCCGTGAAAGTGTTAAATAGCTGTTTAGAGTTGTGAGTAGTGTTGAGCCACCCCCGAAGTATTCGGGTTCGGTTCGGTTCGTCGAACACCGGGATGTTCGAGGAACTGTTCGTCGAACACCTTAGAACACCGTCGAACACCATTTAAACCAATGGCAGGCAAACAAAAACACATAGAAACACATATAAAACACCTTCAAAGGTGTCCAAAAGCTGACAAACTGCTCAGAAGACGCTCTCTTTAAAAAAGCCGGCCGGCAATTCAGCAGCGGAATACACCGGTACCCGACAATTTAGACAAGAAGGAATAGAGCATCACACATAGATTAGATAGATAGAAACATGTCAGTCACATATATAAGAAGTACAGTGTCAGTGTTGGTTACTGTACTTGTCATTTAGTGTAAAGGATTTATTAAAAAAAATATTAGTGTTTTCGTGCACCGTCTCTTTAAAAAAGCCGGCCGGCAATTCAGCAGCGGTACCCGTCAATTTAGAACAGAAAGAATAGAGCTTCACACATAGATTAGATAGATATAAACATGTCAATCACATATATAATAAGTACAGTGACAGTGTTGGTTACTGTACTTGTCATTTAGTGTTAAAATAAAGGATTTATTAAAAAAAAAATTGGCGTGGGGTTCCCCATAATTTTAGTCTCTAGCGGAGGTTAAGCAGACGGCTGGGGCAGATGTTTGAAGCCTGGGAAGGGGGTAATACCCACGGAGCTTCCCAGGCTACTAATTTCAGCCCCCAGCTGAATACCTAGCCTTTCCTAGCTATTAAAATGGGGGACCCCCCCAAAAAAAATGACGTGGGGTCCCCCCTATTTTAATAGCTAGCAAAGGCTAGGCAGACAGCTGGGGGCTGATATTAATAGCCCAGGAAGGGTGCCATGAATATTGGCCCCCTCCCAGGCTAGAAACACCAGCCGTCAGCCATCCCAGAAATGGCGCATCCATAGGATGCACCAATTCTGGCACTTAGCCTCACTCTTCCCACTGCCCTGTAGCGGTGGCAGTGGGGTAATAGGGCTGGGGTTGATGTCAGCTTATAATGCCAGCTGACATCAAGCCCAGGTTAGTAATGGAGAGGCGTCTATAAGACACCCCCATTACTAACCCCATAGTCAAAGTTAAAAAAAACACAAACACCCAGAATAAAGTCCTTTAATTGAAATAAACACACAATTCTTTATTGTTCTAAATTAAACCATACTTACCATCACGCCCATTCCAGCTGAAGCCAACGATCTCCTGCAATAAAAGTAAAATAATAAAGCAACATCATCCTTACCTTTCCATGGTTCCCACGACAGCTCCAGCTCTGCTACATCGAGATGACAGGCTGGACCGCAGCAGAAAGCTGCCATCCAGCCTGTCATCCCGCAGACACTGAGAAGCGCAGGCATGCTTGCGCTCCTCAGTGTCTGGCTGTGACGGCATCCAGATGAGCCGACAATGAACTCAGCTCACCTCATGCACGTCACTGACAGCGTGGGAAAATTCTCCTGCACTCAGCGCTTCAGCGTGAGAATTTTCCCACGCTGTCAGTGACGTGCATGAGGTGAGCTCATATCCAATGAACTCAGCTCACCTCATGTACGTCACTGACAGCGTGGGAGAATTCTCACGCTGAAGCGCTGAGTGCAGGAGAATTTTCCCACGCTGTCAGTGACGTGCATGAGGTGAGCCGAGTTCATTGGACATGAACTCGTCTCATCTGGATGCCGTCACAGCGAGACGCTGAGGAGTGCAAGTATGCCTGCGCTTCTCAGTGTCTGGAGGATGACAGGCTGGATGGCAGCGTTCTGCTGCGGTCCAGCCTGTCATCTCGATGTAGCAGAGCTGAAGCTGTCCTGGGAACCATGGAAAGGTAAGGATGATGTTGCTTTATTATTTTACTTTTATTGCAGGAGATCTTTGGCTTCAGATGGAATGGGCGTGATGGTAAGTATGGTTTCATTTAGAACAATAAAGAATTGTGTGTTTATTTCAATTAAAGGACTTTATTCTGGGTGTTGTGTTTTTTTTTAATACTTTACTATAAATTCATGGTGGTCATGTCTAATATTGGCGTGACCCCATGAATTTCGGGCTTAGGGCCAGCTGATAATACCAAGCTGGCCCTAACCCCTTTATTACCCAGTGAGCCACCGCACCAGGGCCCTGGATGAGTTGGGTACATCGCCAGAAGATGGCGCTTCTATGAACGCGCCATTTTCCGGGGTGGCTGCGGACTGCAATTTGCAGTGGGTGGGGCCCAGAAAGCTTGGGCCTCCCAGCGCTGCGGATTCCAGCCCCCAGCTGCCTAGTTGTACCTGGCTGGACACAAAAATAGGGCGAAACCCCACGTATTTTTTTTTTTATTATTTCATGAAATTCATGAAATAATTAAGAAAAAAAGGGCTTCCCTATATTGTTGTGTCCGGCCAGGTACAAATAGGCAGCTGGTGGTTTGGGGCAGCCCGTTCCTGCCTGCTGTACCTGGCTGGACACAAATATAGTGCGAAGCCCCACGTCAATTTTTTTAAATTATTTCAGGAAATTCATGAAATAATTAAAAAAAAATTAACGTGGGGCTTCGCACTATATTTGTGTCCAGCCAGGTACAGCAGGCAGGAACGGGCAGCCCCCAACCACCAGCTGCCTATTTGTACATGGCCGGACACAACAATATAGAGAAGCCCTTTTTTTTTAAATTATCTACTATATAATTGTCTTATCCCGTCTGTCTGTCTGTCTGTCTGTTTGTCCAGGAAATCCCACGTCGCTCATTGGTCCGGCAGCGGCCAATCAGCGCCGCGGAATTTCTGAAAAAAGATGGCGGCCGTTAGCGGCTCATCTGCGGGAAGGAGCTCAGCAGCAATGCAGCCAGGAGATGAGCGGCGCGAGACGCTCATCTCCCGGCTGGTAACAGCAGAAGGACCCCGACCGCCGGACCCATCTGCGGGACGGAGATGCAGCTGGGAGATGAGCGGCGCGAGGCGCTCATCTCCCGGCCGGTAGCAGCGGAAGGACCGCCGGCGTCGCTGACCTCCATGCAGAAGGGAAGACCGGGGAGCGGCGCTGCGGGTCGAGATACTTCTGCTGCGAGCGCCCGCTCATGTCTCGGGTTCTCGCAGCGGAAGTAGCCGCACAGGCAGCGCCGCTCCCCGGTCCTCACCAAGACGATTCGATGATTTTTCGCGGTCTTCGGACCCGACCAATCACTGATCTTACCGCAAAAGTTAAACACCGCTGTGCTGATTGGTCGCGTACGCTGCCCGCGACCAATCACCGATTTGGTCGCCACATTTAAATATCGGCCGCGACCAATCAGCACAGCGGTGTTTAAATGTGGAGCCAAGATCGGTGATTGGTCGCGGCCGATATTTAAATTTGGCGCACAAATCGGTGATTGGTCGCGGGCAGCGTCCGCGACCAATCAGCACAGTAGTGTTTAACTTTGGCTGCAAGATCAGTGATTGGTCGCGGGTCAAGACCGCGACCAATCACCGATTTGTGCGGCACATTTAAATAGCGGCTGCGACCAATTGGATGTCAGCGCCGCTCCCCTGTCCTCCCTTCACACCCTAGCCGCATGGATGTCAGCGGCGCTGCCTGTGCGGATACTTCCACTGCGAGAACCAGGGACATGAGCGGGGACTCACAGCAGAAGTATCCCGACCCGCCGCCGGCCGCCACCAATCAGCGATTTTGGCGCCAAATTTAAACCCCACTCTGCTGATTGGTCGCGGTTGCCGGCCGCGACTAATCAGCATTGTTGGCTCCAAATTGCCGGTCGCGACTAATCAATATTATTGCCGCCAAATTTAAACACCGCTCTGCTGAATGGTCGCGGCCGTGACCAATCACCATTGTTGGCGCCAAATTTAAACACCGCTTTGCTGATTGGTCACGTTCGCTGGCCACGACCAATCAGCATTATTGGCGCAAAATTTAAACCCCGCTCTGCTGATTAGTCGCGACCGCCGGCCGTGACCAATCAGCGATATAGTCGCCAAATTTCAACACCGCTTTGCTGATTGCACCCGGTCTGCCACACACATATTCTAGAATACCCGATGCGTTAGAATCGGGCCACCATCTAGTTTCATGAAATAATTTAAAAAAAATTGACGTGGGGTTTCGCACTATATTTGTGTCCAGCCAGGTACAGCAGGCAGGAACGGGCAGCCCCCAACCACAAGCAGCCTATTTGTACCTGGCTGGACACAACAATATAGGGAAGCCCTTTTTTTCTTAATTATTTCATGAATTTCATGAAATAATTAAAAAAAAAAATACGTGGGGCTTCGCCCTATTTTTGTGTCCAGCCAGGTACAACTAGGCAGCTGGGGGCTGGAATCCGCAGCGCTGGGAGGCCCAAGCTTTCTGGGCCCCACCCGCTGAAAATTGCAGTCCGCAGCCACCCCGGAAAATGAACGCGCGTTCATAGAAACGCCATCTTCTGGCGCTGTACCCAACTCATCCAGGGCCCTGGTGCGGTGGCTCACTGGGTAATAAAGGAGTTAGGGCCAGCTTGGCATTATCAGCTGGCCAGTTCATGGGGTCACGCCAATATTAGACATGACCACCATGAATTTCTAGTAAAGTATTTAAAAAAAACACAACACCCAGAAAAAAGTCCTTTAATTGAAATAAACACACAATTCTTTATTGTTCTAAATTAAACCATACTTACCATCACGCCCATTCCAGCTGAAGCCAACGATCTCCTGCAATAAAAGTAAAACAATAAAGCAAAATCATCCTTACCTTTCCATGGTTCCCACGACAGCTTCAGCTCTGCTACATCGAGATGACAGGCTGGACCGCAGCAGAACGCTGCCATCCAGCCTGTCATCCCCCAGACACTGAGAAGCGCAGGCATGCTTGCGCTCCTCAGTGTCTCGCTGTGACGGCATCCAGATGAGCCGAGTTCATGTCCAATGAACTCGGCTCACCTCATGCACGTCACTGACAGCGTGGGAGAATTCTCATGCTGAAGCGCTGAGTGCAGGAGAATTTTCCCACGCTGTCAGTGACGTGTCTGAGGTGAGCCAAGTTCATTGGACATGAACTCGTCTCATTTTTATGCCGTCACAGCGAGACACTGAGGAGCGCAAGCATGCCTGCGCTTCTCAGTGTGTGCGGCATGGCAAGCTAAATGGCAGCGTTCTGCTGCGGTCCAGCCTGTCATCTCGATGTAGCAGAGCTGAAGCTGTCGTGGGAACCATGGAAAGGTAAGGATGATGTTGCTTTATTATTTTACTTTTATTGCAGGAGATCGTTGGCTTCAGCTGGAATGGGCGTGATGGTAAGTATGGTTTAATTTAGAACAATAAAGTATTGTGTCTTTATTTCAATTAAAGGACTTTATTCTGGGTGTTTGTGTTTTCTTTTAACTTTGACTATGGGGTTAGTAATGGGGGTGTCTTGTAGACGCCTCTCCATTACTAACCTGGGCTTGATGTCAGCTGGCATTATAAGCTGACATCAACCCCAGCCCTATTACCCCACTGCCACCGCTACAGGGCAGTGGGAAGAGCGAGGCTAAGTGCCAGAATTGGCGCATCCTATGGATGCGCCATTTCTGGGACGGCTGATGGCCGATGTTTCTAGCCTGGGAGGGGGCCAATATTCATGGCACCCTTCCTGGGCTATTAATATCAGCCCCCAGCTGTCTGCCTAGCCTTTGCTAGCTATTAAAATAGGGGGAACCCCACGTCATTTTTTTGGGGGGGTCCCCCATTTTAATAGCTAGTAAAGGCTAGGTATTCAGCTGGGGGCTGATATTAGTAGCCTGGGAAGCTCCGTGGGTATTACCCCCTTCCCAGGCTTCAAACATCTGCCCCAGCCGTCTGCTTAACCTCCGCTAGAGCCTAAAATTATGGGGAACCAAACGCCAATTTTTTTTTAAATAAATCTTTTATTTTAACACTACATGACAGGTACAGTAATCAACACTGTCACTGTACTTCATATATATGTGACTGACATGTTTCTATCTATCTAATCTATGTGTGATTCTCTATTCCTTCTATTCTAAATTGTCGGGTACTGCTGCTGAATTGCCGGCCGGCTTTTTTAAAGAGATGGTGCATGAAAACACTATTATTTTTTTTAATAAATCCTTTACACTAAATGACAAGTACAGTAAGCAACACTGTCACTGTACTTCATATACTGTATATGTGACTGACATGTTTCTATCTATCTAATCTATTTGTGATTCTCTATTCCTTCTATTCTAAATTGTCAGGTATCGCTGCTGAAATGCCGGCCGGCTTTTTTAAAGAGACGGTGCATGAAAACACTATTATTTTTTTTAATAAATCCTTTACACTAAATGACAAGTACAGTAAGCAACACTGTCACTGTACTTCATATATATGTGACTGACATGTTTCTATCTATCTACTCTATGTGTGATTCTCTATTCTTTCTGTTCTAAATTGTCGGGTACCGGTGTATGCCGCTGCTGAATTGCCGGCTTTTCATGTTTCACTGTGGGCACTGTTCCCATCGATTTGGGCAATCACTGTAATGCCACAACAACCATGGCTGTGGCATTACAGTGAGTGGCAGACAATCCCTGCATGATTGGTGCTCAAAAATAGCGCCAGACATGCAGGACACGCTTTTGGTGCACGAACAGTTATCGAACATAACCTCGAACAGCCGAATTTTTTGCAAATCGTTCGAGCTCGTCCAATACCGCCCAAAACAGCTCAAATTTGAGATTGGCGAACAGTTCTAGTCGAACACCGCTCATCTCTAGTTGTGAGATAGGGAGGATATGAGAGATGAGAAGTAGGATTGTTTTGCTGTAGTGAGTGCGGACTTGAAAATAGTGAGGGATTGTTTGAATGCGATGAAGTGCTCGATGGAGTGAGACCTTTTCCATCTCTGCTCCGCAACCCTGGAGGCCCGTCGCAGTTCTTTAGTAAGTTTGGTGTGCCAGGGTTGCCTGTTGATTGTGCGAGATTTGGTATGTGTGAGAGGGGCGATCGAGTCGAGAGCTGCAGCTATTGTGGTGTTATGTGGTGTTATATGAAGCTGCAGCAACATCTGCATTGTGTAAGGAATTTATGTCTGCAAGAGGGAGGAGGGATTCAGAGAGTGAGTGTAGGTCAAGGTGTTTGAGATTTCTGCGAGCGTGTGTAAGTTTGTGGAGTGGGGATTGTGCACCTGGACAGGAGAGGGTAGAGAATGTGAGGAGGTTATGGTCAGAGAGAGGGAGGGGTGAGTTAGAGAGGTTAGATAGGGAAAAGAGGCGGGTGAAGATGAGGTCCAGTGTGTGGCCATCTTTATGAGTAGCTGCCGAAGACCATTGAGCAAGGCCGAAGGAGGAAGTGAGGAATAGGAGCTTAGAGACAGATGAGTGGGAAGTGTCAATGGGGATGTTGAAGTCACCCATTATGATAGTGGGGATGTCAGTGGAAAGGAAGTGAAGCAGCCAGGTGGTGAAGTGGTCTAAGAAAGTGGTGGCTAGCCCTGGGGGTCGGTAAATGACGGCCAGTTAGAGGTCAGAGGGGGAATAGATGCGCACACAGTGCACCTCAAAAGAGGGGAGTATAACAGAGGGTGGCAGTGATATTTGGGTGAAAACGCAGGTATCTGACAGGAGAAAACCTACGCCTCCGCCATGTTTGCCATTGGGGCGGGGGGTGTGGGTGTGTTAGAGGGGGTGAGCCAGGTTTCGGTGATGGCGAGGAACGAAAGTTTGTTAGTAATGAAAAGGTCGTGGATGTAGGAAAGTTTGTTGCAGACGGAGCGAGCGTTCCATAGAGCTCCTGTTAGAGCAACTAAGGAAGTGGGGATTAGTTGGATGGGTATGAGGTTAGAAGGGTTGCGACAGTTTGTGGAAGGTCGTGGATAGGAGGTAGAAGTAACTGTGGGGATATGGCGAGGAGGACCAGGATTTGGAGAGATATCTCCAGCAGTGAGGAGGAGCAGAGAAGGTGTTAGCAGGTGGGAGCAAGAGAGAGCATGAGGTGGCTGTCTGTGTTTGGAGATCCAGGATTGAATTTTGAGGAATAATTCGGAGGAGGAGGTGAGATGAATGGGGAGGATGGAGGGAGAGATGAAGAGTTTCTTACTAGGTGTAGGGATTTGAGGGGTTACTAGAAAGTGGAGGACTATAGAGGAAAAAGTGAGAGCTAACAGAAACATAGTTAAAAGAGAGTAAGTGGTCAAAGTGTTGGTTACCTGACTCCTGCCCTGACTAACTGCCTCTGAAATAACTGCCACTTATCTCCGAAGCCACTTTGCACAAGAAGACGGTGCACAACCCAGCACGTGTGCACCCCTTAAAGATCTTCTAAATATAGAGGGCACACTAAACCATCAGGTGAGGGGCATTGTGGGAGCTGCTTGTGGCTAAATTAGCAGCTGGTCATCTCACCAGGAGATGGCTGGGTGATCAAACACAGAGCTAGGACTCTGTAGGCTCTGCAGTTTGGCACCTCTAAACATCAGATAAAATCTACAGTGGGGATAGGACAGACATATGTGAGTATTGAGTGGAATGGGACAGATAAAGTAGAAATATCAAGCAGAGAATTCTACCAGTGAGTTGAATCAGGAGAGCAGAGCATTAGATGGCGGCATATACAGCAGGCAGAGGAATTGTGCAGGAGAAGAGCATGTACCTGTGTGAAAAGAGAAGAAGACGGGTGTTAGTCCATGGCCTCTGATATAACTGCCACTTATCTCCGAAGCCACTTTGCACAAGAAGACGCGTGCACAACCCAATATATCAATCTGATTCGAGAAAACGTAATAAACGTGAGCTTATTAGAGGAGTAAATATTCAAAGGGTTCGTCTCTCTGAAGCATGGAGTAGTCACATGTACAGTTTCTGTCAGTGGCGTACCGCCAATGGCGGCAGACTACGCCACTGCTATGGGGCGCGTGGCTGGAGGGGGCCCGTGAGGGCCCCAAGCAGCGTGGGAGCGAGGAGGATAGGTAAGTAGGAGGTTGCAGCGGCAGAGGAGCGGGTTGCGGCAGTGGAGGAGCGGAGCACACACAGTAGCCGCTGCTGCAGCTACCACGTGTGCCCGCTGCTAAAGGTACATGAATATTCCCTCTTCTCCACTCCCATGGGCGTGGAGAAGACGGAATATTCATTCTCTTTAGTAGCGGGCACGGAGGAGCGCTGAGCCCCGGCTCCTGCTGTCAGTGCCTGCCCGCCGCTAAAGAGAAAGCATATTCAAGCTTCTCCACGCCCATAGTCTCGGCGTGGAGAGGAGTGAATGTGCCAGCAGCAGCAGCAGCTCACCTCAGCTTCTGAGAGCGTGCGCAGCTCAGATGCCGACATGAGCTGCTGGAGCAGAGGTGAGGAAGGAAGGTGAGTATAAGTGTTTATTGTTTTATGTGTGCAGTGATTGAGGGGTTGAGGAGGCCACACATACCAGGATACATGGATTGAGGAGGCCACACATACCAGGATTTGGGGATTGAGGAGGCCACACATACCAGGATTTGGGGATTGAGGAGGCCACACATACCAGGATTTGGGGATTGAGGAGGCCACACATACCAGGATTTGGGGATTGAGGAGGCCACACATACCAGGATTTGGGGATTGAGGAGGCCACACGTACCAGGATTTGGGGATGGAGGAGGCCACACGTACCAGGATTTGGAGATTGAGGAGGCCACATTTACCAGGATTGGGGGATTGAGGAGGCGACACATACCAGGGATTGTGGGATTGAGGGGGCCACACATACCAGGGATTGTGGGATTGAGGGGGCCACACATACCAGGGATTGTGGGATTGAGGGGGTCACACATACCAGGGATTGTGGGATTGAGGGGGTCACACATACCAGGGATTGTGGGATTGAGGGGGCCACACATACCAGGGATTGGGGGATTGAGGAGGCTACACATACCAGGGATTGTGGGGGCCACACATACCAGGGATTGTGGGACTGAGGGGGCCACACATACGAGGATGGGGAAATGTACCAGTAGCTGCTGCATTTCTCACTCTTCAGTCTTGCACGCAAGCAGAGGGAAGGAGACCGGGGGCCGTCGGAAGGTGAATATATCTTATTTTTTATTTTATTCTTGTTTTTACAGCTTTTTAATGGTACCTGGGTGTGGAGGAGAGTCTCCTCTCCTCCACACCCGGGTACCATCCGCACATTAGAATGCGCCAATAACGCAAGTACAAATGCAGTCTTGCGGTATTGGCGCGTTCTAATGCAAGTCAATGGCGGCAAAAACGCCGCGTTTCCGAAAAATTAATGGACATGCTGCGGATTTTTGAGCGCAGCATAAACGCTGCAGAAAAATCCGCAGCATGGGTACAGCACATGCGGATTATCATTGGGAACATTGCTGCCCTTCTACCATGCGTTTTTAATGTGTTTCCGCAGCGTTTCCGCAGCTGCAAAAACGCTGCGGAAACGCATTAAAAACGCATTGTGTGCACACAGCCTAAAGGCTGGAAAGTTATGAGAGCTGCTCTTCTGTGACATAGACAAATATTTATTTTTTGTAGGGGGGGGGGCCCAATTAGAGCTTCTGCTATGGGGCCCCATGACTTCTATGTAAACCCCTGCTTTCCGTGTATAAAGGAGATGTGGACTTTATTTATTCTACTTTTTGATCATAGAAGCAAAGGATATTATTCAGAGTTTCTGCACATTAATGAGTACGATATTGCAGCATTACCAATGGAACTCTGTCAATCAAGAAAAGGGACTGACTTTAATTTGAAAATGGTAGGGTGTAATGATCTAAGAAGACATAATTAGCCAAGCCAAGGGTGCACATAAGAGCCCTCATTTGCATCTAAAACATGAAATAATAAATTATAACCTGGGCTATGTCTCCAATAGAAATGTGTAAGCAAATTAATTGGCATTTTGGGAGTGAACCACTCCGTTTAAATGTCCTTTGTACACATGTACTGCTGAGAAGAGTGCTTTTCTTTGTGCACAGGATGATCATGTTAATATTCGTTCTGTGCACATGAAAGCAAAATGACATCCTGTCTAAACAGGTTATTATGGGACTGCCGATTGGCTTCATATAGCAGATCAGCGATCATTTAAAGGCTGAAACTGACCAATGTAAATGCACATTAGATATAAGTACCTGACTCCATGATGATTTTTCCAGAAATAGTACTATTAAAAATGACATTGTCATTATAATGCCACCTGAATACTACCCCTGCTACCCCATTTTCCATACAGAACTCCCTCATGCTATCCCAGTCTCCATACCGAGGCCCCATGCTACCCCATTTTCCATACCGAGCCCCCTCATGCAACTCTATACTCCTTACCGAGCCCCCTCATGCTACCCCATTCTTCATGCCAAGCCTCCCCATGCTACCACATTCTCCATGACAAACCCCACTATGATATACCTTCTCCATATCAAGCTTTCTCATCTCATACTACCTCTTCTCCATACCAAGCCCCCATGCCTCCCTATTCTCCTTACCAAGCCCCTCATGCTACATTATTCTCCACATTGAGGCCCCCACACTACCCCATTCTTCATGCTGAGCCTGCCCATGCTATCCCATTTTCTTTTATGAGCCTCCCATGTTACCCCTTCTCCATACTGAGCCCCCTCATGCTACCCCTTCTCCATAGCGAACACCCTCATGCTACCCTTTCTCTATTATCGAGCCCTCCTCCCTATTCTCATACTAAGCCCCTCACCCCATTCTCCATACTAAGGACCATCACATTCACCATACCAAGGCCCCCACCCCATTCTCCATACCAAGGCACCCCCGAGTATATTTGTCTCTATGAGTCATTACCTGCTGCAGGATTTGGCTTTTCCTTCTTCATGGTGCTCTGCAATGACATCAGTAGGGTGATGAGTTGACCTCATCGCGCTGCAGTGACATCAGCAGCATGAGTACATCTCTGTACATTGGATCAGGGAGCTGATTGGAGCTCAACTAACCCAGTGTCACGCAAGGTGTGGGAAAGACTTAGTGCAAAACAGAGGGAAGAGGGAAAGGGAGCCCAGACACTAGGGAAAGGGGGGAGTGGAGACCTCCTAGTCTGGTCTAGTGTCACCCAGCCTCAACTATCGACCCTGTATTGGCTCTTAACCAATTGCCGCACGCGTTCCTCGCCCTGTCTTTCCCTGGCGTTAGACTCAGGCTAGGGAAGGGAGGAGATGAGCACTAGCCGATCTCCACTGAACTCAAAAGACTAAAAGGAGGGACAAACAGGGCAAATTGCTTAGCTTTTAGATGACTCCAAACAAATATGCACATGTCCTCAAACACCAGAGAAGAGGAAGTACTGCTGTTGCTGAAGTCTTCACTAGGAGTAATGAATATCGCCGGCAACTCCCTCTGAAACACAGAAGGTATTTATACACCCAGGCCAGGTAGCCGCTGGGTCCTAGAGAAAACCTCAAGAAAATGTGTATAATGCCAAATGTAGAGATCTCCTGCGAACAACTGTAGGGCGACTGTCTGTCACCTCTGACACACCCGTGACAGTACCCCTTCCTCTACGAGTGGCCTCCGGACACTCAGGACCGGGTTTCTCAGGATAAGAGGTGTGGAATGATCGAACCAACCTGGGAGCGTTCACCTCTGACGCTGAAACCCACATACTCTCCTCTGGACCATAGCCTTTCCAGTGCACCAAGTATTGTAGAGAACGACGTTGGAGACAAGAATGTACAATCCTTGAAATTTGAAACTCCAGATTGTTGGTATATGCAACAGTTGTGGACTTCTTTGTTTGTGTGAAGGAGGACTTTATGCTGATCTGACAGTAGATGGCGATGTTGTGTAAAGTTTCCTTGTTTACTGTATTGTAAAAAGAAAAAAAATCTCTCTTGTATTTTCTGTTTTGTTCTTACTTCCTGGTGCAGTACTGTGTGACTGTGCGTTTTTTCCTTTACCTCATGTTCTGAGAAGTAATACCTTGTTATCCCAAGTACTCTGCTCTGTGAAGTTTCTACTGCAACTGTGGGTATCCAGAAGCTGTGCAACACAGATTACCATCAACTATTACTGGGGGCGGTGGTAGAGGTGAGGGCTCAAGAGGTTCCATATACTTTTTGAGTAAGGGCCTGTAGAACACATTGTGGACCTTAAGGGCCTGAGGAACTTCAAGACGAAACGCTGCTGGGTTAATGATGGCGGTTTATTTTATAGGGACCAATAAACCTAAGTCCCAGTTTCCAAGAAGGAACTTTCAATCTTATATTCCTGGTAGACAACCACGCAAGGTTATTTACATTCAGGTCCAGACCTGGCAAGCATTTTCTGTTAGCCATACGTTTATACCTGTCTCCCATGATCTTTAAATTACTCAGAACACCCTGCCATACCGAGGAAAGCGACAAAGCATACCATTCCACCTCAGGAACTCCTGAAGCTCCTCCCCCACTAAAGGTACCAAACTGTGGGTGATAAACGTATGCACCGAAGAACGGTGACCTGCCAGCGGATTCTTGACGATGATTATTAATGGCAAATTCTGCCAGCGGTAAGTAAGATGCCCAATCCTCCTGATTTTCGGAGATGAAACACCTGAAGTAGGTCTCCAAATTCTGATTGACACGCTCGCTCTGACCATTCGACTGAGGGTGAAAGGCAGAAGAAAAGGACAGCTGCACCCCCAGTCGAGAACAGAATGCCTTTCAGAACTTGGAAACAAACTGGGTCCCCCAATCTGACACCACATCGGAGGGAACCCCGTGAAGCTTCACAATCTCATTTATGAACATCTGTCTTGGCATTTGGAAGTGCAGGCAATGTGACAAAGAGAACCATTTTACTGAACCTATCTATTACCTCCAAAACCACCGTTTTGACTGCAGAAACTGGTAGGTCAGTAATAAAATCCATGGACAAGTGTGTCCATGACCTACTAGGGATAGGTAGCGGAAGAAGAGTACCAGATGGACGGGTATGCGAAACCTTAGAACGCGCGGAAATACTACAAGCAGCTACGTGTTCAATCACATCCTGATGTAACCCCGGCCACCAATAACGATGAGAGAGGAGGTCCGCGGTTGCCTTACCACCTGGATGCCCAGAAAGCACAGAGTTATAATGCTCTTTAATTACTTTGTGGTGCAGATTTAATGGTACAAATAACCTTCCTGAAGCGCAGGAGGCAGGAGTGTCCCCCTGAGCCTCCAACACCTCACCCTCCAGTTCAGAATACAGTGCCAAAATGACTACCCCTTTCTGTAATGTTGGGACAGGGTTCTCATGTTCACCACCACCAGGAAAGCTCCGGGACAAAGCATCACTCTTGACATTTTTGACCCGTGGATGAAAAGTGACATCAAAATTGAACCTAGTTAAAAAACAGGGACCATCTGACTTGCCTAGGTTTGAGATGTTTAGCTGACTGGAGATATGACAGGGTCTTATGGTCAGTAATAACAGTAACAGGATGGACAGCCCCCTCCAACCAATGTCGCCATTCTTCGAACGCCAATTTGATCGCCAAAAGTTCCCTATTACCCACGTCATAATTTCTCTAAGCCGAAGACAATTTTTTTAGAAAAGAAGGCACATGGACGCCATTTACCAGGGGACGGACCCTGAGACAACACAGCCCCAATCCCGAAATCCGACGCACCAACATCCACATAAAGGGTTGGGAAACATCGGGTTGACTGAGTATAGGTACAGTTCTTTAAAGAAGAAAAAACCTGGACTGAGGCATCCGACCATTTGGAAAAATCAAACTCCTTCTTAGTCATGTCAGTAAGGGGTTTCACAATTACAGAGTAATTTTGGATGAATTTCCAGTAAAAATTAGTAAAGCCCTCAGGTTCTCGGGACGTTCCGAATCAAGGACTGCACGGATCTTCTCCGGATCCATCTGAAAACCTGAAGACGACAACAAGTACCCCAAAAACTGCACCACCTGAACAGCAAAAACACATTTTTCCAGTTTGGCATAAAGTTTGTTGTCCCTTAATATCTGAAGAACCTGCTTAACATGCCCCCGATGAGTTTCAAAATCTGGTGAGTAAACCAAAATATCGTCCAGATAGACCACCACAAACCGCCCCACCAAACAATTAAAAATATCATTTATGAAATGCTGGAATACCGCAGGTGCATTAGTCAAACCAAAAGACATAACCAAACTCCATTCGTCCCCTTCTCTGACTCTAACCAGATTGTAGGCTCCCCTTAGATCCAACTTGGAGAATACCTAAGCTCCCACAACCTGGCTGAACAAATCAGGAATCAGAGGATTCCTGTCCCTTCTTCAGACTCTCCACAATGAAATCCTTCATGACTTATCTCTCAGGGCCAGAAAGATTATACAGTCTGGATTTCGGTAGTTTAGCACCGGGGGTCAGGTAATAGGACAGTTTTAAACACGATGAGGAGGAAAATCCTGACTCCCCCTCTCAGAAAAAACATCCTCAAAACCAGACAGAAAAGCAGGTAATATTTCTGTAGAGACAGTAGCAAGGGAAATATCTAAACAATTTGCATGGCAGTAATCTCCCTATTCAATAATTTCCCCGCTTGCCAGTCCACCAATGGCTTATGTTTAACAAGCCACGGAATACCCAAAACAATCGGTGTAGGAAGATTGTCCAGGACATAGCAAGGAATAATTTCACGATGAACTGACCCCACCCTCAGTTTTACATTATGTACAATCTGAGTAAATGCTTTCTGTGCAAGTGGCGCCGAGTCGATGGCAAAAATGGAAATAGGTTTATCTAAAGTACAGCAAGCAAGACCATGAGTCTTCACAAACTCAGCATCAAGCATGCTGACTCCGGCTCCGCTGTCAACAAACACAGAAATTTTTGTCGGTTTAGCACCACCTCTGCTGTCAGGACAAAGCGGGAACTGCAGTTTGGCCTCAAATGCACCACTTGTTTATCTAACTCCAGACTACCAAGAGTTAATCGAGTCTCCTTTTGTTTAGGAATTGAAGGACAGGTCCCATCAAAATGTCCTTTTTTCCCACAACAAAAACATACACCTTTTATCTTGCGAATCTCCAGGGAGATGTATAATGCAGAGACACCCCCTAACTGCATGGGTTCCTACACCTCCCCCAGTACTGGTTCACCCCAGACTGCTCCCCCCGACAGAGGTACACAACCCCGACAAGAAGGCCACGGAGAAGGTGGTCTCACCTGTCTATCCTGAAGTCGTCTATCAAGATGTATGGCCAACGACATGGCAGCCTCCAAGGACTGAGGGGTTTCATATAATGCCAAGGCATCTTTCAACCTTTCAGTAAGCCCCTCACAAAATTGACTTCTAAGGGCTGAGTCATTCCATTTGGAATCCGTTGCCCATCTACGGAATTCCGAACTGTACGTTTCTACTGACCGATTCCCCTGCAGAAGGCTATATAGCCTAAACTCAGCCAAGGAGACTCGGTAAGGGTCATCATAGATGAGGGCCAAGACCGAGTCCTGCGGTAAAGAAAACCCCCACGTCTGAGGATCTCTCTGCAGTACAGCGATCACAATTCAAACCTGTTGCTCCTCATTTCCGGAGAAGTAAGGATGAAGTTTGAAATACAGTTTGCATGCCTCCTTGAATACAAACAAATTGTCCCTACCTCCTGAAAACCTGTCTAGGAGGGAAACTTTGGGTTTAGGCTGGACAGGCCTACCTGCAGAGACCCCCACATTGGCGACCTGTAACCGCTGATGCTGCTGCTGTACCTCACGGCGGACATCATTCACCTCCAGCGACAGCATGTGCAGCCGCTCTGCGAGCTCTGCAACTGAACCCATACCAAGGGAGAAAGAGAAAAAAAAAGGTCCATGCCCAAAAACACACAGAGAAAAAAAAAAACAAAGTGTCAGTTTTCTACTTTTTTTTTCTCCTTTCAAAATGTGCTCGGCCGGTGATAATGTCACGCAAGGTGTGGGAAAGACTTAGTGCAACACAGAGGGAAGAGGGAAAGGGAGCCCAGACACTAGGGAAAGGGGGGAGTGGAGACCTCCTAGTTTGGTCTAGTGTCACCCTGCCTCAAATATCGACCCTATATTGGCTCTTAACCAATAGTGTTCCTGGCCCTGTTTTTCCCTGGCGTTAAAAACAAAGCGCCCAGCCAGAACAGTAAACAGATTTTTTTAAAAATTCCAAAATCAAATTAGAAAACAGGAAAAGGCAGTGGTAGTTACCAGCCATGATGTCAAGGAAAATGCAGAACAGGACGCAGCAGGCCCCCTTTTGTTAGAAGGAGGTAACACAGGTGCAGAATGCTAATGAACAATCACTCTCATCCTCTCATCCTGATTGCCTAGCACTAAAACTGCACACAGATGAAACTTGGAATAGGGTGCAGGTCACATACATGTGGCATCGTGCCTAGCCAGCATCCTATTAGACGCCCCTACTATTCGATTAGGTTGGATGCCCGGCACCCTATCCGTGTATCACAGAGGTGCCAGCCCCTAATTCACAAGGTCACCATTAATGGGCCTGGCTGTGTCCTGTCAGATAAAAAAGTGCAAAAATATCATATGAGGTATTAGTTAATATTTTGGCCAAAATACGTAAGGTCGCAATCCCCGTCAAGGGTCCCCACGATTTTGCGAGTCCCTACTTTATCGTTATCTTCATTCTGCACGTGTGTTACCTCCTTCTAACAAAAAGGGGCCCGCTGCGTCCTGTTGTGCATGTTCCTTGACATCCTGGCTGGTAACTACCATTGCCTTTTTGCTGTTTCCCCCTTTCCCTGGCGTTAGACTAAGGGTAGGGAAGGGAGGAGAGGAGCACTAGTCAATCTCCACTGAACTCTACAGACAAAAAGGAATGACAAACAGGGGAAATTTCTTAGCTTTTAGACGACTCCAGAAAAATGTGCACATGTCCTCAAACACCAGAAAGGAGGAGTTACTGCTCTTACTGAAGACTTCACTAGGAGTAATGAATATCGCCGGCAACTCCCTCTGAAACACAGCATTGGTCCTAGAGACAGTCTCAAGAAGATAGTAACAACTAGTGTGGGATATATAAATCCAAACCACCACAAAGAGTAACTAAGGTTTAAAATATATTATATTTATTGGTATTCTTTAAAATTAAAGATATAAAAAAACAGTGGATAACCCATACCACAGATGTAGGGTGTTAAACCATGAATCATTACAAGAGATGTATATACATGCTACTACTTGGCAATATATTTGGGAGGTAAATGATACTGAATTGGGCCCTAATATGCATAGAGAGATATATATTTAACAGGTGAACAGATCAATCCACATCAAAAGATATACACATGCATAATAAATAAGAGCCCAGATTACCTTAAGCCAATGTTTGTATGAATGAAAGCATGGTAAACACCCACCGCTCCGACGATCGTTTCGACACCTTTTTCAAGGAGCGCTGCATATGGGGTGTGCATGTGTTCATTTATATAGGAGTGATGAGAATGAGTTAATCCCCCACAGCTGTGTGAAAGGAACTGCAGAGCCATGTGGCGCGCATGCCTGATGACTTAGCAGTAGTGTATGCTTATTAATATTATTCACACACACACTAATTTCATTTACATTCTTGTATTTGTTCTATGCACTTTCCTTTTGTAACTGTTTTACATTTCGCACTCCCAACACACACAATTTTTTATTGTTAATCCATATTTACATAATGGGTCTAATAGGTTTTGGCACATTCAATGGATAATTGTAATTTATTTATTTATTTATTTATTTTATTTTTTTATTTTTTAATTTACTTTGCATGTATATTGTAGGTTTGAGATACAATAGTTAGGGCATGTTGCAGATTAATTGTGTGAGGTTGAGGTATGTACTCTATGTGTGTCCAAAGAATATATCTTTAAGAATGTTTATTAATATTTGTAAATTAACCCGTTTATTTAGGCTATTCTTGGCGCATAGGATAATTATATATGGTATTTGTTTTGGGTCTTGATGGCCTGTGTGATATAACAATCTTGGATTTATATATACGCACATATAGTATATACATGCATTTGTACACTCATACATATTGTATGCAGCAGTCATTGTTATATATAAATTTTTCCTTCTCATATACATCTCAGTCCCTAGTGGTATAATATACATGTGCACCCGTACACTTATATATATATCACGCATTGGTACTGTTATATATAAAATACTCTCATTTTCTCATATACATATTTATCTTACTCTCCAGCGATAATATTCATTCAGTCTCTTCACTCATTCACCCCAATGTAGTTATAATACTTACCGATGCTTTAGCAGACAGGTCGCGCATGCAGGAAGTCTTTGACTTCCGGCACTTCCCCACACGGATCATGTGACCACTGGCACGCACGTTGCATAGCAACCGAGTGCTTGCTGGTCACCGTCCGTGGAAGGAAGTTGCCTGATAGGAAGCAGTCATCAGGCATGCGCGCCACATGGCTCTGCAGTTCCTTTCACACAGCTGTGGGGGATTAACTCATTCTCATCACTCCTATATAAATGAACACATGCACACACCATATGCAGCGCTCCTTGAAAAAGGTGTCGAAACGATCGTCGGAGCGGTGGGTGTTTACCATGCTTTCATTCATACAAACATTGGCTTAAGGTAATGTGGGCTCTTATTTATTATGCATGTGTATATCTTTTGATGTGGATTGATCTGTTCACCTGTTAAATATATATCTCTCTATGCATATTAGGGCCCAATTCAGTATCATTTACCTCCCAAATATATTGCCAAGTAGTAGCATGTATATACATCTCTTGTAATGATTCATGGTTTAACACCCTACATCTGTGGTATGGGTTATCCACTGTTTTTTTATATCTTTAATTTTAAAGAATACCAATAAATATAATATATTTTAAACCTTAGTTACTCTTTGTGGTGGTTTGGATTTATATATCCCACACTAGTTGTTACTATATTGATTGAGTTTGGTGGTGGAGGTTAATTTCCTCCGTTCGGATACTATCCGGTACCTGTTTAGATTGTTAATATTGATGTTCTGTTTTGCAACAGATATAGTTCCGGAACATGTACCTAAAAGCCAGGATGTTGTCCTGGCAAGATAAAGCATCTGAATTGTTTAAACCCGGTACCGCAGGTATTTTTAATAGTACACATGTTGATCACAAAGAACTTTTTAAAAAATATAAAAATCTGCTCCAGAAAAAAACAAGAATTTGGTGGACCAAAGCCTCCTTGGACAATTATCATAAACAAAAAATTGTTCCAAGGGGGCTACGCATTCAACTGTTTCCCACATTTGGTTTGGAGGATGCAGAGCTAAACAAAAAATGGGAGGCAGCCGCTTCATCCTGTTCACTGACTTTCATTGAAATTATTAATGAGAGAAATCTTAATGTCCTGGGAGAGATTGATCATGAGCTGGACCAAGTACATAAACAAATGCTGAAAGATATTCCAGCTGAAATGCTGGAAGAATTCCTTGCTGATATGGACAAGAAGATGGAAAAATGGGAGGAAAATATCAGCAAATCTAAATCTAAAAAATACCAGCGGGATATTAGTGATTACGAAAATAAAAGAGTTTTTCGCTGGCAATATAGGAAAGCTGATGATAAGAATATTTTGCTGAGAAATTCCTCCACGTCATCCATCTCATCCGTAGCCAGTAGCACCGTCTCAGGGCTTGAGCATGAAACACAGAATGGCCGACCCTCTCGTACAAGATTTGGTGGTAAAAATACGTTTCGAGATTATGATGGACCAAACCACAATCAAAAGCGTTGCAATCAACCAAAGGTAATCAATTTATCCACTCATATACTCACACCTCAGCAGGAACACGTGTTAGAAATGGGTCTTACGTTCTCTCCTCCTCAGTCTCTTGATATTTTCACTGCGGTAAAAGATGTGCATTTGTTTGCACGAAAACTCATTTTAAAAAGATTTTATGAAAAATCTAATCTGGGATTTATATTTGATACTGAAGAGGAGAGATCGGCTGTGGCAATTCTTGAGTCACTGGCTGATCAGGAAGCTGAACCAACGAACAATTTCCCTGTTTCTCTCATGAACAAGTCCAGTAAATTTCCCAACCTCAATACATGTTCAGCGGTGGACACTTTTGTCAAATTGGTAACCCATGATATCGAAAAATTGAAATTTGGGGGTCCTCGATATCATGACAGCAGGCAATTGAGGGAGGTTATCCAAGAAATTGGAAAATGGGATGATTGTGTGTTGAAAGCCGCGGACAAAAGTGGAAATCTGGTCATTTGGCCCAACCTTCTTTATGAGAAACAGGCCTACAAATTGCTATCTGATCACCATTGCTACAAGAAACTCTCCCATAACCCATCTGACAGGTTTCAATTGGAATTGATTAAAATTTTGGAGCAAGCATATGAAAATGGCATTGTTACAAAAAAATTCTTTGATTATATACAAAAATTAAAACCTCGGATGCCTACTTTATATCTCATCCCTAAGATACATAAGGACATTCATGACCCGCCTGGCAGACCAATTGTCTCGGGCAATGGGAGTCTTTGCGAAATGGTTTGTCGGGTAATTGATTTTTATCTTAAACCTATTGTAGCCACGCTTCCTTCGTATATACAGGACACAACTGCAGCTTTGAGACGATTAGACCAACTTCATTTAGAAGATCAAATGTTACTTGTAACAGCTGATGTAGAGGCACTATATACCTCCATCATGCATACACACGGTCTCAAGACTGCATCTTGGTTCCTGTATAATAGCAATCTGGACACTGAATTAAGTGACCTGATCATGGTACTACTTGAGTTCATCCTTACACATAACATCTTTATGTTTAGGGATGAAATCTTCCTACAGGCACAAGGGACAGAAATGGGGGCGGCTTGTGCCCCCTCATATGCTAATTTGTTCCTTAGAGCCTGGGAGCGTGAGATTTTTCAGAGCTCTCCCATACCTGGCTGTGAAAACATCCTCAGCTGGATTAGGTATATCGATGATGTACTGTTCGTATGGGATGGCAGCTCTGATGACCTACAAAAATTGATGTGTCAACTTAACAATAATGATCTTAATATTAAATTGACATATGCCTACAGGCATAGGGTCAGTTTTTTGGATATTGACATCACAGTGTCCCCTGAAGGCGTGGTACAAACAAACATATTTCGCAAACCTACTGCCACCAACTCAATTCTTAGGGCGGATTCTTCACATTTGCCCTCCACCATTCGTGGTATCCCTGTGGGACAATTTTTGAGGGCAAGAAGAATCTGCTCATCAGACGAGACTTTTGAGCAACAAGCCTCTGATCTCTACACAAGATTCAGAGAACGTGGGTACGGCCATAGGCAAATCCGTCGGGGATATCGACGGGCGAAAGACAGCAACCGTAACCAGCTTCTTTATTCTACCAAACCTTTGAAAATTCGCTCGGACCAAGTCAGATTGATTACTCCTTATAATGATCAATGGAAAAACTTTTCCAACATTATCCAGAAACATTGGCACGTTCTGCAAACGGACCCAGTATTGAACAAAATTATATCTGACAGGCCATGTATCATTGCCAAAAGGTCAAGAAACTTGAGGGATTTGTTGGTACGTAGTGAGTACAAGCCAGCAAGAAAAAATTTATCACTCTTTAGTGAACAAATCCAAGGATTCTGTCCTTGTGGGCAATGTAAAGCCTGTCTCAATACTGAAAGGTCCAAGGAATTTTTTAATTCCTCTAAGACTCGAAAATTCACCATCAGACAGTTTTTAACGTGCTCGACAAAAGGAGTAATCTATGTGGCTGAATATCCATGCCACAAGATTTATGTGGGTATGACTACTCGCGAATTTAGAATCCGGGTAAGGGAACACATACGTGACATTGAAAAAGCAAAGGACGCTGAGAGCAATGATTATTTGAAGACCCTCCCTAGACATTTTAAATGCTTCCATAATTCTGATCCATCATTCTTGCGGGTGAAAGCCATTGACAAGGTATCTTTGGGGGCTAGAGGAGATCTGGGTTTGCCTCTTTCTTATAGATTCACAGTGTACTTTTTACTTTCTTTGATTTTAATTGGTTTTAATTATTTATTCTTCTATCCAGTGACGTTGTTATACTCACCCTGTGCTGTTTCTGCTGTGATGACATGGTCTCCATCGGTATAGTTGTCTGAAATATTTGCTGCAAGAGCCCGCACCTGAGATGAATGGAATGAAGAATAAAAGAGAGGAAAAGAGAAACGGAGAGAATCATGATACTATTTTTTGTGGATTATTATTTATCATATACAATTGTATGTTTGTTATTTTCTGCAATATCCAATTTCCCATATGTCAATATTTATTAGGGTTTTTTTGTTTTTTGTTTTTTTTCTTTCCATGTCATTATCATCAGGGTTTTTATATTGCTAATTGTTCACTTAATTAACTTATAATATATTTACAATGCATAACGCATCATTATTTATGATTTTCACATACACTATTCACTTACACAAGTAACTTAACAAGCTTATATGCATAACTGCACAATTTTTTGACTTAGCAGTAGTGTATGCTTATTAATGTTATTCACACACACACTAATTTCATTTACATTCTTGTATTTGTTCTATGCACTTTCCTTTTGTAACTGTTTTACACTTCGCACTCCCAACACACACAATTTTTATTGTTAATCCATATTCACATAATGGGTCTAATAGGTTTTGGCACATTCAATGGATAATTTTAATTTTTTTTTTATACAGTACAGACCAAAAGTTTGGACACACCTTCTCATTTAAAGATTTTTCTGTATTTTCATGACTATGAAAATTGTACATTCACATTGAAGGCATCAAAACTATGAATTAACACATGTGGAATTATATACTTAACAAAAAAGTGTGAAATAACGGAAAATATGTCTTATATTCTAGGTTCTTCAAAGTGGCCACCTTTTGCTTTGATGACTGCTTTGCACACTCTTGGCATTCTCTTGATGAGCTTCAAGACGTAGTCACCGGAAATGTTTTTCACTTCACAGGTGTGCCCTGTCAGGTTTAATAAGTGAGATCTCTTGCCTTATAAATGTGGTTGGGACCATCAGTTGTGTTGTGCAGAAGTCTGGTGGATACATAGATGATAGTCCTACTGAATAGGCTGTTAAAATTTGTATTATGACAAGAAAAAAGCAGTTAAGTAAAGAAAAACGAATGGACATCATTACTTTAAAAAATTAAGGTCAGTCAGTCCGAAAAATTGGGAAAACTTTGAAAGTGTCCCCAAGTGCAGTTGCAAAAACCATCAATCGCTACAAAGAAACTGGCTCACATGAGGACCGCCCCAGGAAAGGAAGACCAAGAGTCACCTTGGCTTCTGAGGATAAGATTATCCGAGTCACCAGTCACCAGCCTCAGAAATCGCAGGTTAACAGCAGCTCAGATTAGAGACCAGGTCAATGCCACACAGAGTTCTAGCAGCAGACACATCTCTTCAACAACTGTTAAGAGGAGACTTTGTGCAGCAGGCCTTCATGGTAAAATAGCTGCTAGGAAACCACTGCTAAGGACAGGCAACAAGCAGAAGAGACTTGTTTGGGCTAAAGAACACAAGAAATGGACATTAGACCAGTGGAAATCTGTGCTTTGGTCTGATGAGTCCAAATTTGAGATCTTTGGTTCCAACCACCGTGTCTTTGTGCGACGCAGAAAAGGTGAACGGATGGAAAAAAAAAAAAAGACCTACAAATTAACCATGTAATATATGGTCAATAATCCCTAGAAAACTAGAAAAACTGATTAATAGCCTATAGTGGGGGAGAGAAACTTTAAATAAATGGGGACGCGTCTCCCCTATAAGTTATATCTCAATCCACATATTAGTAGACCCCAAAATGACATGAAAGGGATTTAAATCCAAAATATATCAAATTTTATTAGAAAATATAAAAGTTACATAACAATATATCAAAGGGAAGGAAAAGAGGTGGTAGGACAACTATAGAAACAGGGTCAAACCCTGCAAGGAGACAAACATCCCTGGACCAGCATTAAAGGTAAACCAGGTGTACGTATGAGCTGCCAATCAATAAATAGTTAAAGTAAAGGCAAACATAAATAATATCAATCTGTGTCTTCACTGATAATAATCTTCATGTCAGAATACAAAGTATGAAGTACAACAATTAAGATAGCAATCTCAGTATGTGAACACATAATAACATGACAGAATGTAAGACAACAGAGCATATAGCAGAGACGCATGAATGCACAAATGAATCCATGGCGCTAAACAGGTAGCATAATGCTGATAACACCAGGGTACATGACAGTGATGCACAAATCTTACTAAGTTGGTAGCGCTAAGTAGGTAGCATTACTATTTAATCATGAGCAGCGGCTCCGTAGTATGTTATTTACCTTGTGCCATATAAGGAACGGTAAAGGCAGCGTGTCCTGGAATGCTGGGGGGATGTGCGGCAACGGATGGACTCTACATGCCTGGTTCCCACTGTGAAGCATGGAGGAGGAGGTGTGATGGTGTGGGGGTGCTTTGCTGGTGACACTGTTGGGGATTTATTCAAAATTGAAGGCATACTGAATCAGCATGGCTACCACAGCATCTTGCAGCGGCATGCTATTCCATCCGGTTTGCGTTTAGTTGGACCATCATTTATTTTTCAACAGGACAATGACCCCAAACATACCTCCAGGCTGTGTAAGGGCTATTTGACCAAGAGGAAGAGTGATGGGGTGCTACGCCAGATGACCTGGCCTCCACAGTCACCAGACCTGAACCCAATCGAGATGGTTTGGGGTGAGCTGGACCGCAGAGTGAAGACAAAAGGGCCAACAATTGCTAAGCATCTCTGGGAACTCCTTCAAGATTGTTGGAAGACCATTTCCGGTGATTACCTCTTGAAGCTCATCAAGAGAATGCCAAGAGTGTGCAAAGCAGTCATCAAAGCAAAAGGTGGCTACTTTGAAGAACCTAGAATATAAGACATATTTTCAGTTGCTTCACACTTTTTTGTTAAGTATATAATTCCACATGTGTTAATTCATAGTTTTGATGCCTTCAATGTGAATGTACAATTTCCATAGTCAAGAAAATACAGAAAAATCTTTAAATGAAAGGTGTGTCCAAACTTTTGGTCTGTACTGTATATATATATTTTTTTATTTTTTTTAAATTTACTTTGCATGTATATTGTAGGTTTGAGATACAATAGTTAGGGCATGTTGCAGATTAATTGTGTGAGGTTGAGGTATGTACTCTATGTGTGTCCAAAGAATATATCTTTAAGAATGTTTATTAATATTTGTAAATTAACCCGTTTATTTAGGCTATGCTTGGCGCATAGGATAATTATATATGGTATTTGTTTTGGGTCTTGATGGCCTGTGTGATATAACAATCTTGGATTTATATATACGCACATATAGTATATACATGCATTTGTACACTCATACATATTGTATGCAGCAGTCATTGTTATATATAAATTTTTCCTTCTCATATACATCTCAGTCCCTAGTGGTATAATATACATGTGCACCCGTACACTTATATATATATCACGCATTGGTACTGTTATATATAAAATACTCTCATTTTCTCATATACATATTTATCTTACTCTCCAGCGATAATATTCATTCAGTCTCTTCACTCATTCACCCCAATGTAGTTATAATACTTACCGATGCTTTAGCAGACAGGTCGCGCATGCAGGAAGTCTTTGACTTCCGGCACTTCCCCACACGGATCATGTGACCACTGGCACGCACGTTGCATAGCAACCGAGTGCTTGCTGGTCACCGTCCGTGGAAGGAAGTTGCCTGATAGGAAGCAGTCATCAGGCATGCGCGCCACATGGCTCTGCAGTTCCTTTCACACAGCTGTGGGGGATTAACTCATTCTCATCACTCCTATATAAATGAACACATGCACACACCATATGCAGCGCTCCTTGAAAAAGGTGTCGAAACGATCGTCGGAGCGGTGGGTGTTTACCATGCTTTCATTCATACAAACATTGGCTTAAGGTAATGTGGGCTCTTATTTATTATGCATGTGTATATCTTTTGATGTGGATTGATCTGTTCACCTGTTAAATATATATCTCTCTATGCATATTAGGGCCCAATTCAGTATCATTTACCTCCCAAATATATTGCCAAGTAGTAGCATGTATATACATCTCTTGTAATGATCCACTGTTTTTTTATATCTTTAATTTTAAAGAATACCAATAAATATAATATATTTTAAACCTCAGTTACTCTTTGTGGTGGTTTGGATTTATATATCCCACACTAGTTGTTACTATATTGATTGAGTTTGGCGGTGGAGGTTAATTTCCTCCGTTCGGATACCATCTGGAACCTGTTTAGATAGTCTCAAGAAGATGTCTGTAATGCCAAATGTAGAGATCTCCTGCAACTAACTTCAGGGCAACTGTCTGTCACCTCTGACACACCCGTGACACCCAGGAAGTGTCGGCGCGTTCAGAGATTCATTTGTATTTGAGTCATAAAGACGCAAATACAAATGAATGCAACACTCTTCATCCCTCATCCAAAAAAATGTTGGTTCTGTTAACGAGTCTGGAGGAGGGAAATTTAATCCCTAAGTTGCCGAGCCAATTGTAACATTATTGACCAGGCCATAGAATTGAAATCTGACCAGTGTCACTTCATGTGGTAATAACTTCAACGTATCCCAGTGATCCTGAGATTTGTTTTTTTCGTGACACATTTTACTTTGCTTGTTGTAAATTTAGATCGATAGGTTTTGGGTTTATTTGTGAAAATATCATAATTTTGATGAACTTTCAATGTTTATATGCTCAAAGTTGTTAGTCATACTGTACAAATACCATTTCCCATATGTTGCTTTAGCCACAATTTTTTTTCTTTAAAAGGAATAGTACGAGAAAATGGACTCCACAATTTCTTACCTAGTTTCTTCTGAGCACACTGATACCCCATGTGGTCAGAAACCTCTGTTTGGAGAAAGGGCCAGGCCCGGAAGGGAAGGAGCACCATTTGAATTTTGGAACACAAATTTGACTGAAATAGATTGTGGGCATCATGTTGCATTTCCATGGCCCCTAGGGTACCCAAACAGCAGAAAACTCCTAGAAGTGACCCCCATTTTGTAAACTATACCCCTCAAGGATTTTATCCAGGGGTATGGTGAGCATTTTAAATCCACAACTACTACACAGAATTTGATAACATTTGGTCTCCACATTGAAAATGTTCATTTAATTTTTCACGAAAATGTTGCTTTAGCCCCAAATTTTTACTTTTGCAAGAGGTATCATAAAAAAGGTGACAGCGCAATTTGCTGCCTAATTTCTTCTGAGCAAGGCGATACCCCACATGTAGTCAAAAAGTTCTGTTTGACACACGACAGGGTTTGGAAGAAGCGACATTTGGTATTTTGAATGTAAATTTGACTACAATGGATTGCAGAAATCATGTCTCATTTGCAGAGCCCCGGAGGTACCAAAACAACAGAAAGCCCCACAAGTGACACCACTTTGGAAGCTAGACCCATCAAGGAATTCATGTAGGGGTTTGTTGAGCTTGCTAAACCAATGGGTGCTTCACAGAACTTTTTAAAATGTGGATGTGAAAATGAAAATTACTTTTCTATGCTAAAATATGGTTTTATCCCCACCCCAAATTTGAAATTTTCAGAGTGTATAATAGGAGAAAACAGAAACTTAAATTTGTTATGCAATTTCTTCCGAACATAAAGATACTGTCACGCAAGATGGATGAACACTAACAACTAAAGACAACAAAGGAAACAAACATGGGGAAAAGTAACTTAGCTTGAGCCAACTTCAGAGAGATTATTCCTAACGTCCTCCAAGCACAAAAGAGAAAGTAAGCAGACTGCAACAGCTCCAAGCCTTCTCAAGAGAACAAGTGAATATCACCGGCACCTCCCTCTATCAAACAGCAAGTATTTCAACAGCCAGGCCTGGGTGTCAGTTAGCCAGAGGGAGGTAGAGGCTGGGTCCTAGAGCGAGACAGATAAGAAGGTGTCTGTAATGTCAAACGAAAAGATATTCTGCAAACAACTCGAGGGCGACTGTCTGTCACATCTCACACACACATGACAGATACCCCATATGTGACGAAAACTGGCACATGGCATGGAAAGAGCGCTATATGATTTTTGAAGCATAAATTTGTCTGGAATAGATTGTTAATGCCAAGTCGCATTTGCAGAGCCCCTGACAGGTCAAACAGCTGAAACCCCCATAAGTGAACCCATTTTGGAAATTAAACCCCTCAAGGAATTGATAAAGGGGTGTATTGATCATTTTTAACCTACAGGTGATTCACAAAACTATAACATTTAGATGTGAAAACAAAAAATTTAATTTATTCCACTAAAATACTGTTTTAGTGCCAAATATATAATTTACATGTGATATAATATGAGAAACTGGACCCCAGTATATGTTATGCAATTTTTACTGAACATGGCAGCACCCCATATGTGGTTGTACACTACTGTTTGAGCACACGGCAGGGATCAGATTGGAAGGAGCTCTACTTAACTTTTAGTACGCTGATTGTTTGAATAGCACGGTGGCTCAGTGGTTAGCACTGCAGCGCTGGGGTCCTTGGTTCAAATCCCACCAAAGACAACATCTGCAAGGAGTTTGTATGTTCTATCAGTGTTTGTGTGGGTTTCCTCCGGGTTCTCCGGTTTCCTCCCACACTTCAAAGACATACTGATAGGGAATTTAGATTGTGAACCCCAAAGGGGACAGTGATGATAATGTATGTAAAGAGCTGCAGAATATGTTAGTGCTATATAAAAATAAAGATTATTATTATTATTATTATAGATTGTGGGTCCTTGAGACAAGCCTCTGAAGTGCCAGATCAGCAGAAACCCCACCAGGTGACCCCATATTGGAAACTTCACTGCCTAAGGGATTCATCTAGGGGTGTAGTGAGTATTTTGAACCGACAGGTGCCTCGCAGAATTTTATAACATTGGGATGTGTAAATATAACATTTTAGTTCTAAAAATGTCATTTTTGTATTTGCTGCAAATTTGTCAGTTACACAAGGGTTAATAGGTAAAAATGGAACCCACAATTTATTGTGCAATTTCTACCGAATGCGGTAATACCCTATATGTTGTCGGAAACTATTATTTCCTTCAACTCGTCCAAGATGTTGGCCCCAAAATATACAGATGCCATCAACAGGCCAGAGATCAAGGATAAGCTCCAACGCTTCCAAAATAACATGTACGAACTTAAAGCAGAAGGCGTACACCTGGCAGTAAGGAACCTTAACAACATACTCTATGCCATGGCAGAAATGTCCAACCCAAAAAGATGTAGCAACAAGAGGTTGAGTAAACAAAATCCCAACAACTGGTTTGACAAGGAATGTAAAGCTATAAGGAAGGTTCTAAGAACGACCTCAAATAAAAAACACAGAGACCCAAACAACTCTACTCTGAGAGAAAATTACCACACCATGCAACAAAATTAGAAGGAAAAAGAAAAAACACATTTCCACAAAACTCCTCCAACTCCAAGATGCCCTTGAAGACAACAGCTTTTGGGAACTATGAAACCACCTAGGATCCAACCAAAAAAGCTACAACCTCCATATCCAGACCAGGAACATATGGCTCCAGTACTTCAAGGACCTTTACAAAGACATCCCAAGTGGGGGCGTGGCCAGGACCTCAATGTGAGAGGAAGTGTGTGTGAGGAGCTCCTGCTGAGCTGAACACAATAGAGGCATAGAAAAGGCAGAGTGCCGGCATTTTCACCTCAATTACAGCACACATGGGGCCACGACATGCTAGGACACCGGCATCCACTCCAGGGCCAGTGATAGCGACCGCACTGGACACCTTTCTTCAGAAGGACTCAGCACCTCATGGTGTCCCGGAGCCATCTTGGCTGGAACAGACCGGGATGCAGCAGCTTCAGACAGAGCACAGAGGTGAGGGGAGTGGGAACCAATCTCAGCTTGCAGCCCCTGCTGATGTGGATTTGCCGGGGCAGATAACAGCAAAAAGCCAAGGCAGAGCTGTGGGAGTCGTCTCCTCTGCAAATAAGACTGTTGCAGCTCACATGAGGTGCACATCAGAGCCCCCCTCCCCCTCCTCCCCTCAGACAATTGCACAAATAACAGCATGTGCTGCTGATCATCCCCAGCCCCCATCAGAAGATGGAGGGACCTTCTCTATGCATTCCCATGGGAAAAGGAGCAGACAGGCAGCCGGGGAGATTGAAGAAGAGCGGAATATTTTCTCTGTCCATGATAAAGGGGTGGAGACTTGTCCTCTTCCCCTGGCTGTACTGAGGATGAATGGCGGGTTGGGAGCCTGCAGTTCTGTGCCCCCCCCCCCACGGCAGAAGTACCTAGAGCATTTACCCTCCAAGACAGACTTCAAAAACCTTATAAAGGAAGTCAAGGATACCTGCAGTTCAGAGATTGCTTATGTGAGACAAGACCTGAGGCACTTGGCAAATCGTATAGAAATACTGGAGGAAGATCATAATACTACTAGAGCTCATGTAACCAAACTACAACAAGTGACCACCCAGCAAGAATCAGTGATGCAGGATATGCATGCCCACATTGAAGATCTTGATAATAGGGAAGAAGAAGCAACATACGGGTGAGGGGTCTCCCCGAGTCGGAGGGGGGGGGGGATCTCAGAGCTATACTTCAGGAGATCTTCAACTCTATCCTGGGTGATAACCAGCCTGCCTCGATCAAATTTCATAGAGCTCACAGAGCCTTGAAGCCAAAAGGTATTACAGCATTTCCTGCTTGCATGACTTTGAGCTGAAAGAAAAGATAATGGCCAAGGCAAGGGCCCAGAAAGCCATAAAGTATAGGGGAGGCGGACATCCAGCTCTTCCCGGACCTGTCTAGAATTACCCTGCAGAAGAGAAAGCTGTTAGAACCCTCCTGTTAGTTTTTTTTCTATTTTGTTGGTCACATGACTTTCTGCCTATATAATCCAGCTCCGCCCTTCTGGCCTTACTGGACTTCAGTGTTACATTTACTCTTAAGCTAGCCAGGTGCCTTGTACCTTACTCTGTAGTTTGCTTGGTCTTTTGACCACTAGTACTTTTTGTTTGTCTTTGCTCTGCTACAATTTCTGTTAGGAGGTGTCCAACTATATCCCTGTCCTTAGTTCTTGTAGGGACCCCTCCCTTATATCTATAGGTGTGCGTTCAGACTAGCCGAGGACTTAGGCGGGTCTGTTCACAAGGAACAGGTCCCCCGCTGCATCGTAGGGAATCAGCTTAGTCCTATTGTAGGGACAGTTTTCCTATCTTTCCTTAGTGTTTGTAGCAGTTCGTAACAGTAAGTCCAGCCCAAAAAAAACACTCTAAGGAAAGAAATCCAGATTTCAGCACAGTGTCAGTTCAGGAGTTGGCTCAACGCCTGCACGGACTGTCTTTGGAGGTGGCCGAGCTCCAGCAACACGTGAGTAGCGGTCCTGGAGCTCATTTTGTCGAACCGAAGGTAGGACTGCCAGATTTTTTTATGGTAAACAGCAATATTTTTTTTCCTTTAAAAACGCTTGTTTATTATATTTTCGTTTAAGACCCAGATCCTCGGGGAATGAATCACAGCGCATTGGGTTTATAATGTCACTTTTGCGCAAAGAACCACAGGGATGGGCCTTTTCTCTACAACCTAATGATCCGTGTTTTAGATCTGTGGAAGATTTTTTTTCTGCTATGGGGTTGTTGTATGATGATCTTGATCAAGTCTCATCTGCTGAAATTGAATTAAGACGTTTGAAGCAGGGATCAGGTGATGTGGAAAATTATTGTACATACTTCAGAAGATGGTCAGCTGAAGTGGAATGGAATGACTCAGCATTAAAATGTCTGTTTCTTGCTGGTCTAGGTGAAAGGGTTAAGGATCTGCTGATTGCCTTCCCAAAACCTGGAACCTTGCAGGAGGCAATGCAATTAGCTATACGTGTGCACAGGAGACTGCGTGCTAAGATTAATGAAGAGAAATCTACTGCTATGGCAGCTCCTAGTTTGCAGAGGGTCTGCTCGGAAGGTGGAGAACCGATGGAGATTGGGGCCATGTCACCCCACTCTCAGGAAAAAGACCGCAGGTTTGCTAAGGGATTATGCTTTTATTGCGGTAAATCTGACCACTTTATTTAGAACTGTGTGCTTCGTTTGAACAAGGAAAAAAAAAAGGTCAGTTACGCCCGTATAGCTTGTTCAAACTCAAAAGGAGTATTTCTTTCTGGAAGCACCTCATTCCAGGAGGAGTTGTTTGAATTTCAGGTATTTGTGGATTGTGGTTCTACACTCAATGTGATTGATGAGGGATTTTTGGAAAAATTTAAATTAGAATCTAAACTTTTGTCATCCCCTATTTCTGTGGTTGCTGTTGATGGCTCTCCCTTGAAATGTATTACAAGGTTTTTGAATTTCCCCTCACCATTAATGGTATTCACCAAGAGAATTTGGATTTGGCGGTATTAAATAATTTGCCTTCTCCAGTGGTTTTGGGGTTACCTTGGTTAAAATTGCACAATCCTGTACTGGACTGGTCTACCAATGAAATTAAGTCTTGGAGTCCTAAGTGTTATGATAAATGTTGTAATGGTTGCATTGCTGCTGTGAAAGAGGGGAATTACCTGCACCTATTCAGGATTTTGGAAGGTTTTTTCTGAGGAGGAGTCGCAAGTTTTGCCTCCTCATAGGGACTATGATTGTACTATTGAGTTTGTCCCTGGAGCTACTTTTCCCAGGAGTCGCTTATTTAATCTTACTATCCCTGAGAGAAAGGCCTTGGAGGAATACATACAGACAAGCTTGGCCGCCGGTCACATTAGACCTTCTAAGTCACCTGTGGCTGTTGGATTTTTTTTTGTAAAAAAAAAAAGGACGGCGGTTTACGTCCATGTCTGGACTTTCGCGAAATTAATAAAATTACAGTACGCAATTCCTACCCACTGCCATTAATTCCTGACTTGTTCAACCAGTTAGTGGGGGCCAAGTGGTTCTCTAAAATTGATCTCCGGGGGACATACAATTTGTTATGTATGAAGGAAGGTGATGAGTGGAAAACTGCTTTTAACACTCCGGTGGGTCATTTTGAGAATCTGGTTATGCCTTTTGGTCTTACCAACGCACCAGCGTTTTTTCAGAACCTTATTAATGACATCCTAAGACCATTGATCGGTAAGAATGTGGTGGTGTATTTGGATGACATTTTGATTTATTTGCCGGATCTGGAGTCTCATTGGCAGAGCGTACGTGAGGTATTGCAGTTGTTAAGTGACAATTCACTTTTTGCTAAGCTGGAGAAATGTGAGTTCGCTGTGCAGAGAATTCGTTTTTTGGGCTACATTATCTCCTGCGAGGGCTTTGAGATGGACCCGGTGAAGGTTCAGGCGGTACAGGAATGGCCTAGGCCTATTGGTTTGAAATCGATACAGAGATTTTTGGGTTTCGCCAATTATTACAGAAAATTCATTAAGAATTTTTCTATAATTGTTAAGCCGCTGACCGATCTCACCAGGAAAGGTGCGAATACGGTCCAGTGGACTACTGAGGCCATTGAAGCTTTTGTGTATCTCAAGGAGAGGTTCAGTGCTGCCCCCATCCTTATACAAAACCTACAAAAGACAAAAAATATATCTCATACCCTACCATCATTATAAATAAATGTAAAGCTTTACATTTATTTATAATGATGGTAGGGTATTTGATATATTTTTTGTTTTTTGTAGGTTTTGCATCTTTTTGCTAGTGTGAACATGCTCCTATTTCTTGCATGTGTACCATCTTAGTCCTCAGTTCGCATTGCTTGGTTTTTTGTCTTGTTTGCATTCTGTGCAAATTAGGGGTGTGGCATCCCCCTTGTTGAGCTGGTTAGTATATATGTAGCTTACCACGGGCTTAGGTGGTCTGATATTGGGACCCGGTTCTATTTGTCTACTCTTTTTTATATGCATTACTTCAACTTTGATATACAGTAAGGTTTTTAATATAGACAGTGTAGGACCGTCCCAATTTAGGGTCACCTTGTCGCTGGTGGGACGGCTTGTATACTTTTTTTGATCAAAAATAGTTCACTAAGTACCCTATATTTCATATGCAACTTTGCTTTACATTTATTTATAATGATGGTAGGGCATGAGATATATTTTTTGTCTTTTGTAGGTTTTGCATCTTTTTGCTAGTGTGAACATGCTCCTATTTCTTGCATGTGTACCATCTTAGTCCTCAGTTCACTATTGCTTGGTTTTTTGTCTTGTTTGCATTCTGTGCAAATTAGGGGTGTGGCATCCCCCTTTTTGAGCTGGTTAGTATATATGTAGCTTACCACAGGCTTAGGTGGTCTGATATTGGGACCCGGTTCTATTTGTCTACTCTTTTATATGCATTACTTCAACTTTGATATACAGTAAGGATTTTAATATAGACAGTGTAGGACCATCCCAATTTAGGGTCACCTTGTCGCTGGTGGGACGGCTTGTATACTTTTTTTGATCAAAAATAGTTCACTAAGTACCCTATATTTCATATGCAACTTTGCTTTACATTTATTTATAATGATGGTAGGGTATGAGATATATTTTTTGTCTTTTGTAGGTTTTGCATCTTTTTGCTAGTGTGAACATGCTCCTATTTCTTGCATGTGTACCATCTTAGTCCTCAGTTCACATTGCTTGGTTTTTTGTCTTGTTTGCATTCTGTGCAAATTAGGGGTGTGGCATCCCCCTTGTTGAGCGGGTTAGCATATATGTAGCTTACCACGGGCTAAGGTGGTCTGATATTGGGACCCGGTTCTATTTGTCTACTCTTTTATATGCATTACTTCAACTTTGATATACAGTAAGGTTTTTAATATAGACAGTGTAGGACCGTCCCAATTTAGGGTCACCTTGTCGCTGGTGGGACGGCTTGTATCCTTTTTTTGATCAAAAATAGTTCACTAAGTACCCTATATTTCATATGCAACTTTGCTTTACATTTATTTATAATGATGGTAGGGTATGAGATATATTTTTTGTCTTTTGTAGGTTTTGCATCTTTTTGCTAGGTGAACATGCTCCTATTTCTTGCATGTGTACCATCTTAGTCCTCAGTTCACATTGCTTGGTTTTTTGTCTTGTTTGTATTCTGTGCAAATTAGGGGTGTGGCATCCCCCTTGTTGAGCTGGTTAGTATATATGTAGCTTACCACGGGCTTAGGTGGTCTGATATTGGGACCCGGTTCTATTTGTCTACTCTTTTTTATATGCATTACTTCAACTTTGATTTACAGTAAGGTTTTTAATATAGACAGTGTAGGACCGTCCCAATTTAGGGTCACCTTGTCGCTGGTGGGACGGCTTGTATACTTTTTTTGATCAAAAATAGTTCACAAAGTACCCTATATTTCATATGCAACTTTGCTTTACATTTATTTATAATGATGGTAGGGCATGAGATATATTTTCTGTCTTTTGTAGGTTTTGCATCTTTTTGCTAGTGTGAACATGCTCCTATTTCTTGCATGTGTACCATCTTAGTCCTCAGTTCACATTGCTTGGTTTTTTGTCTTGTTTGCATTCTGTGCAAATTAGGGGTGTGGCATCCCCCTTGTTGAGCTGGTTAGTATATATGTAGATTACCACGGACTTAGGTGGTCTGATATTGGGACCCGGTTCTATTTGTCTACTCTTTTTTATATGCATTACTTCAACTTTGATATACAGTAAGGTTTTTAATATAGACAGTGTAGGACCGTCCCAATTTAGGGTCACCTTGTCGCTGGTGGGACGGCTTGTATACATTTTTGATCAAAAATAGTTCACTAAGTACCCTATATTTCATATGCAACTTTGCTTTACATTTATTTATAATGATGGTAGGGTATGAGATATATTTTTTGTCTTTTGTAGGTTTTGCATCTTTTTGCTAGTGTGAACATGCTCCTATTTCTTGCATGTGTACCATCTTAGTCCTCAGTTCACATTGCTTGGTTTTTTGTCTTGTTTGCATTCTTTGCAAATTAGGGGTGTGGCATCCCCCTTGTTGAGCTGGTTAGTATATATGTAGCTTACCACGGGCTTAGGTGGTCTGATATTGGGACCCAGTTCTATTTGTCTACTATTTTTTATATGCATTACTTCAACTTTGATATACAGTAAGGTTTTTAATATAGACAGTGTAGGACCGTCCCAATTTAGGGTCACCTTGTCGCTGGTGGGATGGCTTGTATACTTTTTTTGATCAAAAATAGTTCACTAAGTACCCTATATTTCATATGCAACTTTGCTTTACATTTATTTATAATGATGGTAGGGTATGAGATATATTTTTTGTCTTTTGCAGGTTTTGCATATTTTTGCTAGTGTGAACATGCTCCTATTTCTTGCATGTGTACCATCTTAGTCCTCAGTTCACATTGCTTGGTTTTTTGTCTTGTTTGCATTCTGTGCAAATTAGGGGTGTGGCATCCCCCTTGTTGAGCTGGTTAGTATATATGTAGATTACCACGGGCTTAGGTGGTCTGATATTGGGACCCGGTTCTATTTGTCTACTCTTTTTTATATGCATTACTTCAACTTTGATATACAGTAAGGTTTTTAATATAGACAGTGTAGGACCGTCCCAATTTAGGGTCACCTTGTCGCTGGTGGGACGGCTTGTATACATTTTTGATCAAAAATAGTTCACTAAGTACCCTATATTTCATATGCAACTTTGCTTTACATTTATTTATAATGATGGTAGGGTATGAGATATATTTTTTGTCTTTTGTAGGTTTTGCATCTTTTTGCTAGTGTGAACATGCTCCTATTTCTTGCATGTGTACCATCTTAGTCCTCAGTTCACATTGCTTGGTTTTTTGTCTTGTTTGCATTCTTTGCAAATTAGGGGTGTGGCATCCCCCTTGTTGAGCTGGTTAGTATATATGTAGCTTACCACGGGCTTAGGTGGTCTGATATTGGGACCCAGTTCTATTTGTCTACTAATTTTTATATGCATTACTTCAACTTTGATATACAGTAAGGTTTTTAATATAGACAGTGTAGGACCGTCCCAATTTAGGGTCACCTTGTCGCTGGTGGGACGGCTTGTATACTTTTTTTGATCAAAAATAGTTCACTAAGTACCCTATATTTCATATGCAACTTTGCTTTACATTTATTTATAATGATGGTAGGGTATGAGATATATTTTTTGTCTTTTGTAGGTTTTGCATATTTTTGCTAGTGTGAACATGCTCCTATTTCTTGCATGTGTACCATCTTAGTCCTCAGTTCACATTGCTTGGTTTTTTGTCTTGTTTGCATTCTGTGCAAATTAGGGGTGTGGCATCCCTCTTGTTGAGCTGGTTAGTATATATGTAGCTTACCACGGGCTTAGGTGGTCTGATATTGGGACCCGGTTCTATTTGTCTACTCTTTTTTATAGGCATTACTTTCAACTTTGATATACAGTAAGGTTTTTAATATAGACAGTGTAGGACCGTCCCAATTTAGGGTCACCTTGTCGCTGGTGGGACGGCTTGTATACAGTTTTGATCAAAAATAGTTCACTAAGTACCCTATATTTCATATGCAACTTTGCTTTACATTTATTTATAATGATGGTAGGGTATGAGATATATTTTTTGTCTTTTGTAGGTTTTGCATCTTTTTGCTAGTGTGAACATGCTCCTATTTCTTCCATGTGTACCATCTTAGTCCTCAGTTCACATTGCTTGGTTTTTTGTCTTGTTTGCATTCTGTGCAAATTAGGGGTGTGGCATCCCCCTTGTTGAGCTGGTTAGTATATATGTAGCTTACCACGGGCTTAGGTGGTCTGATATTGGGACCCGGTTCTATTTGTCTACTATTTTTTATATGCATTACTTCAACTTTGATATACAGTAAGGTTTTTAATATAGACAGTTTAGGACCGTCCCAATTTAGTGTCACCTTGTCGCTGGTGGGACGGCTTGTATACTTTTTTTGATCAAAAATAGTTCACTAAGTACCCTATATTTCATATGCAACTTTGCTTTACATTTATTTATAATGATGGTAGGGTATGAGATATATTTTTTGTCTTTTGTAGGTTTTGCATCTTTTTGCTAGTGTGAACATGCTCCTATTTCTTGCATGTGTACCATCTTAGTCCTCAGTTCACTATTGCTTGGTTTTTTGTCTTGTTTTTATTCTGTGCAAATTAGGGGTGTCTCATCCCCTTTGTTGAGCTAGTTAGTATATATGTAGCTTACCACGGGCTTAGGTGGACTGATATTGGGACCCGGTTCTCTTTGTCTACTCTTTTATATGCATTACTTCAACTTTGATATACAGTAAGGTTTTTAATATAGACAGTGTAGGACCGTCCCAATTTAGGGTCACCTTGTCGCTGGTGGGACGGCTTGTATACTTTTTTTTATCAAAAATAGTTCACTAAGTACCCTATATTTCATATGCAAGAGATATCACTATAAGCACAAAAAATACAGTTCAGAGAGTAGGAATGTAAGATTATATCTATTATTAAGGATATGGAACTAAGAGGTCTGGAATTTTACTGATATAATCTTACATTCCTACTCTCTGAACTGTATTTTTTGTGCTTATGGTGATATCTCTTGACCACACTGCCTCAATTTTATTGGGGCTTTCTATGTCTTAGGGGTTTTTTGACTTGATTTTATGGGGTGTGTGTATGTCTTGTGATAACATTAATAAAAATTTGAAATAGCAGATTTACTGAGTACCTTGATCTCTTTATTTAAATTATCAATGTAGAATGAGGAATGAGAAATAATTGGTTAGTATATATGTAGCTTACCACGGGCTTAGGTGGTCTGATATTGGGACCCAGTTCTATTTGTCTACTCTTTTATATGCATTACTTCAACTTTGATATACAGTAAGGTTTTTAATATAGACAGTGTAGGACCGTCCCAATTTAGGGTCACCTTGTCGCTGGTGGGACGGCTTGTATACTTTTTTTGATCAAAAATAGTTCACTAAGTACCCTATATTTCATATGCAACTTTGCTTTACATTTATTTATAATGATGGTAGGGTATGAGATATATTTTTTGTCTTTTGTAGGTTTTGCATCTTTTTGCTAGTGTGAACATGCTCCTATTTCTTGCATGTGTACCATCTTAGTCCTCAGTTCACATTGCTTGGTTTTTTCCCCATCCTTATGCAGCCTGATGAGACCAAGCCTTTTTTGGTCGAGGTTGATGCTTCTTCGGAGGGGGTCGGTGCTGTTTTGTCTTAGGAAAACAAGGATGGAGTACATCCCTGTGCTTTTTTTTCAAAAAAATTTTATGAGACCGAACTTAATTACGATGTCGGTAATCGGGAATTTCTGGCGATTAAACTCGCATTTGAACATTGGCGTCATCTCATGGAAGGTGCTAAATTTCCTATTCAGGTTTTCACTGATCATAAGGATCTGATCTATCTTGATGCTGCCAAGCGCTTGAATGCCCGTCAGGCTAGGTGGGCACTTTTTTTTTCGTGGTTTAATTTTTCTGTTACTTACATCCCAGGTACCAAGAATGTAAAAACTGATGCTTTATCTCGCAGTTTTTCTCCCATGGTTGGTACCGAGAAGGAGGAGAGCATTTTACAGGAAAGTGTTGTGATAGCAGCATTGGACTCCGTTTTGGAAGATGGGATTCTGAAAGCCCAGGAGGATGCCCCATCTAACACTCCCATTGGGAGGTTGTTTGTACCTAGGAACTTTAGGAGAGATTTGTTTGTGGAGTGTCATGAGTCTCGGTTGGCAGGTCATCCAGGAATTTCGGAGACTAAGAGACTTGTAGGTCGCAGTTTTTGGTGGCCTGGATGGCAGAAGGAAGTCATTAAGTGGGTGCGTCAATGTACTGTGTGTGCTAGATCTAAGTCTTCACATGCTCCTGCTGCGGGGTTGCTTTGCCCTCTGGAAGTTCCTAGTGCACCTTGGACGCATCTTGCTATGGATTTTATTACTGACCTTCCTGCCTCTGAGGGTTTCACTGTCATCTGGGTGGTCGTGGACCGTTTTAGCAAGATGTGTCACTTGGTTCGCTTCATCAAACTGCCCTGCGCTAAGACACTCGCTAAGGCTTTTGTTAAGGAAATTAACTCCACCTGATGAAGGCAGCAGACCGCTGCAGAAACGCGTTGTGGGCATTAATACTTCAATAAAGAGGTTTGTTTTATCCTTTTCCAGCGCCTTATCCAGTTTCTAGCGCCCCACTGACCACTTCAATTTGCACACTTTGTTAAGGAAATTGTCAGGCTCCATGGCGTTCCTACCAACATTGTTTCCGATAGGGACCTCAGTTTGTGGCTCGTTTTTGGCGTGCCTTTTGTGACAGGTTGGGAGTTCATTTGTCATTTTCATCTGGATATCATCCTGAGTCTAATGGACAGACAGAAAGAAAGAACCAAGATGTTGAACAGTTTTTGTGTTGTTTTGTGGCTGACAATCAAGAGGGGTGGTCTGAGTTTTTGCCACTGGCTGAATTTGCTCTTAACAACCATACATCCTCTTCTGCTGGGTGTTCTCCATTTTTTTGTTGTACTGGGAGACATCCGTCGTTTGGGTCATTCTCCAAATTGGTATCGGCTGAGCCGGAGGAGGAGAATTTTTCCGGTGATTTGGAGAGAGTTTGGACTGATGTACGTTGTAACCTTCAAGAGGCTAACAAAAAGTCCAAGAGGTACTTTGACGGGAAACGTCAAGAGTAGTGTTGAGCATTCCGATACTGAAATATCGGGTATCGGCCGATATTCGCAGTATCGGAATTCCGATACTTAATTCCGATACTTTTACAATATCGTATACCGGAATCGGAAGTTCCCATAATGCAATGAGCCAGTTTCATTTTATTCAGCCAATGAGGATCCTAAGAATTGTGGGCACATCCTGTTAGGCATGTAGGCATCTTAACTAATGGCATGGCTGTGATTGGCTGCTGAAATGATGTCATGATGCACTATAAAAGCCGCCGCCGCCATTTTCAGCTCACTCTGCTGTGAATTCAGTTAGGAATAGGACGCTGTTGTTCTGAGGGACAGTTTTAGCTACCTATTTGGTCTATTCTGCTTTACCCAAGCTACTTTATAAATCGCTGTGCCTTGCAGCGCTAGTGCACAGTTCTCTGTGCTGTTCACCGCTGTCTGCAAGGTCTCTGTGTGTGAGTGCAGCTCACCCTGTAGTGTGTGCTTCAACCACGTCTGGTTGTAGTGCACTCAGTGTGTGTCACTGCCTCATACATTGTCCTTTTTTGCTAATTCATAATTTTTCCTGATATCTCCTATTAGTGTGGTGGTTCCATCCGTATTCAGCTAAATTGGTTCCAAACACACTATATAGGAGTAGATAGAGAATTTTTTTTTGTCTTGCAGCGCTAGTGCACAGTGCTCTGCATCTGCACTGTTCACCGCTGTCAGCAAGGTCTGTGTGTGTGAGTGCAGCTCACCCTGTAGTGTGTGCTTCAGCCACGTCTGGTTGTAGTGCACTCAGTGTGTGTCACTGCCTCATACATTGTCCTTTATTGCCAATTCATAATTTTTCCTCATTTCTCCTATTAGTGTGGTGGTTCCATTCGTATTCAGCTAAATTGGTTCCAAACACACTATATAGGAGTAGTTAGAGGAGCCTTTCTGCAGCATTGTGCCCTGCAGCCCCAGCCAGATTAGTATTAGCCTATTTTCTGTAGCCTCATCTATTGCATTGTAGGTTACCTTCCTACATTGTAATAGCTACAAAAAGTTTGTGATACTATCGGTATTACATCTTTGGGCACATCCAGTGTCTTTTTGTGACAAAAAAAACTAAATAAAGTTCACCAAACACTCCACTTTACAGTTGTGTAGGCCACATTAGCTCATATTAAAGTCTAGTCCACACTTTATAAAATGAGTGTTTCTTATACCTGTTAGCAGCTGTTCAGGAATAAGCACACTAAGCCCTTAGTACATTTCTGCCTATCTTTATCAGTCTATCAAGATGAAGAAGGCAGGGAGTAAGGCATGTGGTCGTGGTCGTGGAGTTTCTGCAGGGAGAGGACATGAGGATTCTGTGCCTTCAGGGAGAGGACAGGGGGATTCTGTGCCTGCTGCGGGCACCAGTGACTCAGCATCCCCCAGTTTTACCAGGGAACAGTCCTTTATGCGCAGCTTTGTAGGAGCTAGCCGTACCCCACTGCTGCGGGAGGACCAAATTGAAGCCGTTGTCGGATGGATGGCAGCTAACGCATCGACTTCAATTAGTTCCAGATCCTCTCAAGTCCTGAGCACTGAAGAGCACCCATCTGTCTCTTCACCGCCTGCCAAATTGCCCAGACAGTCAGAGAGCCCTGGACAGGAGCCATCTCTACTTCTGTTCTCTGAATCTCTTGGCTTGGAAAGAGGGGGCCAGCCAAGCAGAATTCAAGAATTTGAAGAAGAGGTAGTATGCAGTGATGCACAACCGTTTTGTCTTTCTGAATCTGAAGAGGCAGGTGGGCCAGTGCCTATGGTCAGCAGTACACCTCAGTATGCATCTGATGATGAGACTCAGGTGCCACTTTCTGGTGCGTACTGTGCTGTCGAGACTACCCAGGAGAAGCAGTTGTTTGAAGAGGGTGGTGTAGATGATGAGGTCTTTGACCCATCATGGCGTGAGGGACAGGAAGGTGGTGGGAGCAGCTCTGAGGAAGAGATTCCCCGAACGGTCCAAAAAGGAGGGAGAGGGAGGGAGCAGACTTGGTTGCCTGTAGCCTCCACTTCGGCACCCATTAGGAGCATGGCTATTCCAAAATCCAAAGCGTGCGCTCCCAAGACTTGCAGTGCCTGGTCCTTTTTTGACACAGTTGAAGATGACATTTGCTTTGTCAAATGCAAGCTGTGTAATCAGACGGTGAAAAGAGGGAAAAGTGTCAGCAACCTCAATACCACAAATATGTGGAAACATGTGCGGACCAAGCACGTGGTGGAGTTACAAAAACACACTGAAGACCTAGGCCAACCTACAGCGCCACCTACCACCTCTTCAGCTCGTGTTGTAGCCTCTTCCTCCAGCTCACACACAGCTGGTTCGGCTTCCTCACAGGATCGCCATGGAAGAATCTCTGGCACTGTTGTACAGAGACACAGTGTAATTCCACCCACAGCACCACTTTCCCTGTCATCCTCACACTCCCAGGCCAGTCTACAGCCATCGTTAGCACAGGCATGGGAGAAAAGGCGCCCATACTCGGCAAACCACCCCCGAGCACAGGCTCTGAATGCTGGCATTGCTAAACTACTGGCCCTTGAAATGCTATCATTCAGGCTGGTGGAGACTGACACCTTCCGTAACTTTATGGCATTGGCAGTCCCACAATACAACGTGCCCAGCCGCTTTTATTTCAGCAGGCAAGCTGTCCCTGCCCTGCAACGTCATGTGGAGGGAAAAATTAAACATGCGCTACAAAACGCCGTCAGTAGCAAGGTCCACCTGACCACCGATGCGTGGACCAGTAAGCATGGACAGGGACGATACCTTTTCCTCACTGCCCATTGGGTAAATGTTGTGGAGCCGGGTACAGATCTTGAGAGTGGCGCTGTACGTGTTCTGCCAACTCCAAGGATTGCAGGAATCCAGTCTGTACACACTGGCTCCTCCTCATACTCCAGTTCCTCTGAATCAGCGCTGCAGTAGCCGTCACGGTCTACCTCCACATCGACCCGTGAACGGTTACCTGCTGTGATGACCGATATGAGCACAGCCGTGGCCAAAGGTCAACAGGCCGTATTAAAATTAATTTCTTTGGGGAATCGAAGCCACACAGCGCAGGAGCTCTGGAATGCCATCAAGCAGCAGAGCGACGTGTGGTTTGTGCCAGCGAATCTCCAGCCAGGCATGGTAGTGTGTGACAATGCCCGAAATCTGGTGGCAGCTCTGGGCCTAGGCAACCTCACTCACATCCCATGTCTGGCACATGTGCTCAACTTGGTCGTGCAGAGTTTTTTGAGGGACTATCCGAATCTTGATGCACTGCTTCACAAGGTCCACATAGAGTGCCCTCACTTGCGGCGTTCCAGCATCGCAAGATCGCGCATTGCAGCTCTGCAGCGGCGATTACATCTTCCGGAACATCGCATCATATGTGACCTACCCACCAGGTGGAATTCAACGTTACATATGTTGGAGAGTTGTGTGAGCAGCAGGTAACAGTAATGGAGTACCAGCTGCAGCAGGCGCAAACAAGTCGCAGTGCGCGCCGTTCACACTTCACCACCACTGAGTGGGCCTCTATGAAGGACATTTGCCACGTTTTGTGTGCCTTCGATTATTCCACGTGGATGGCGAGTGCAGATGATGCACTAGTCAGCATGACTATCCCCCATATCTGCCTGCTTGAAAAAACACTGCAAGCACTAAGGGACGAGGTTTTGGAAGAGGTGGAGCATGAGGAGTCACAAATGCCATCTGCTTCTCTACAGTCTGCGCAACGTGGTTCCTCACAAAGGCCTACGCAGGGGACACTTTGTGAGGAGGATGAGGAGGAGTCAATGGAGGAGGAATACATCTGTCCAGAGGAGGGAGGTACACAATGCTCTAGTAGTCAGTATCTAGAGCGAGGGTGGGGTGATGCAGAGCAGGCAGAGATCACGCCTCAAGCAGGGGACAGCGTTTCTTGGCCAGTTGGCAGTCTGCAGCACATGGTTGATTTCATGCTGCAGTGCCTGAGAAACGACCGCCGCATCGCCCACATTCTCAACACGGCTGATTATTGGGTGTCCACCCTCCTAGATCTTCGCTACCGGGACAACTTACAAAGCCTCATAACACCGTTGAACCGGGAGTCTAAAATGCGGGAGTACCAAGACGCACTGGTGCATTCCATCATGTTCTCCATTCCAACCGAGAGCAGTGCTGCTAGTGCTTTACAAAGCAGCTCAGTGCGTCGAGACAGTGGAGGAAGCTCTACACAAAGAGGGAGCAGAAGCAGCGCCTCAGCACAAGGCAAGACCAGTATGGCCCAAATGTGGCAAAGTTTTGTGTCCCCGCCGCCACAAATGTCTACACCATCACAGACGGCTCCAGTCAGCAGGAGGCAACGTTTCCGTCAGATGGTGACAGACTACATGTCTTGCCCTCTCAGTGTACTCCCAGACGGCTCTTCTCCCTTCAAGTTTTGGGTCTGTAAGCTGGATACATGGCCAGAGCTTAGCCAGTATGCATTGGAGGTGCTAGCTTGCCCTGCTGCTAGTGTATTATCGGAACGCGTCTTTAGTGCCGCAGGTGGTGTACTAACAGACCGTCGCATGCGACTATCCTCCGATAACGTTGACTGGCTTACTTTTCTCAAAATGAACAAGGCCTGGATCTTGCATGAATTTGCCAGTCCTCTTCCAGAATAAATAATTGGTTGGCAACAGTATCCAGGTCTCCTGTTGTGTTCATGTTTCTACCACCTGAACTGTAATCCCTGAGCTCCAACACTGCCAGTTGCTGCTCAGAAGTGCTGTCTGCACAGTCAACACTTGCTGCCGTGTTATTGGGATTCAGTAACGTCGGCTGTTCCCCTGCTGTGCGGACGGCAATTTCTCCTGCTCTGTCCTCATTCACACTACTACAGATTTTAAAGTTGCTCCAATTACACCTCTGGCTCCTCTGTTTTCAGTATTATCCCTGAGCTCCAACACCGCCAGTTGGCGCTCGGAAGTGCTGTCTGCACAGTCAACACTTGCTGCCGTGTTATTGGGGTTCAGTAACATCAGCTGATCCCCAGCTGTGTGTCTGGCAAATTCTCCTGCCTTGTCCACATCCACTGTACTACTGATTTAAAACTTGCTCCAATTACACCTCTGGCTCCTCTGTTTTTAGTATTTACCCTGGGCTCCAATACCGCTAGTTGCTGCTCAGAAGTGCCGTCTGCACAGTCAACGCTTGCTGCCGTGTTATTGGGGTTCAGTAACATCATCTGTTTCCCTGCCGTGTGTCCGGCAAATTCTCCTGCTCTGTCCACATTCACACTACTATTGATTTTAAACTTGCTCCAATTAGGCCTCTGGCTCTACTCTGTTTTTAGTATTTACCCTGGGTTCCAGCACCGCCAGCTGTTTCCCAGCGGTGTCTTTGGCACGGGTACTCCCTCCTGCCCAGCCTGGTTCCAGCACGCCAGCTGTTTCCGGGTAGTGTCAACGTCACTTTGCCTCCAATGCGTTGTCCTGTCGTGTTGCGGTCGGGTTAGCCGACTCTGTGGTGCCTGCAGTTTAGGTGACTCCTGTGTGGGCTGCAGGATCTGGCAATGAAGGCTGGTTCCATAGTGCCAATAGGACAAGCACCCCCTGTAGGACTGTGGGTTTTGGTACTGCGGCCGGCTCGCGGCCTTGCAACTTTTTTTTACATGGGTACCTTCTGCTACCCATCCGGGTTCCAGTACCGTCAGCTGGTTCTCGGCAGTGCCTTTGACTTAGGTGCCTCCTTCTCGGTATCCAAGTTCCACCAACGTCTGCTGGTCCTTGGTAGTGCTTTCTGGCACAGGTACCTCCTGCTCAGTAACCGAGTTCCAGTACCGTCAGCTGGTCCTCGGTAGTTCCATTGGCTCTTGTACCTTCTGCTACCCATCCAGGTTCCAGTACCATCAGCTGGTTCTCGGCAGTTCCTCAGCCTTCTTGTACCTTCTGCTACATTTCCAAGTTCAAGCTTTTTGAAATGGTTCTTGGTAATCACTCTGGATCTCCCTGACCAGGACCCTGAAGACGAGGACCCTGAAGACCACCCCGAAGAAGAAGAGGACCCCGAAGACGAGGACCCTGAAGACGAGGACCCTGAAGACCAACCCGAAGAAGACGAGGACCCCGAAGACGAGGACCCTGAAGACGAGGACCCTGAAGACCAACCCTAAGAAGACGAGGACCCCGAAGACGACGACCCTGAAGACGAGGACCCTGAAGACGACCCCGAAGAAGACGAGGACCCCGAAGACGACCCTGAACACGAGGACCCTGAAGACCACCCAGAAGAAGACGAGGACCCCGAAGACGATGACCCTGAAGACGAGGACCCCGAAGACGAGGACCCGGAAGACAACGACCCTGAAGACGACGACCCTGAAGATCACCCCGAAGAAGACCAAGAAGATGACCCTGAAGAAGTTGACCAAGAGGACAAAGAAGAAGAAGACAACCACCAAGATACAGAAGAACAAGAGACAGATAACCAAGAAGCAGAAGTACAAGAAGCTGCAGAACAAAAAGCGGAAGAACATTAAGCATAAGACTAAAAATCAGAGCAAAAGATAATATCTAAATTATAAGCAGAAGATGACTAAGCAGTGTATGGGGGTGAGTCTGTTCCTCCTCGTGGTGCCCCTGGAAAAGACCTGCTGCTGCAGGCCAAACTGAACGCGGACATATCCTGTTGTAAATCTTTTGTGACGGACAGAACGAAAGGTGTAATGTTCAAACTTTTATAGATAACAACTACAGGAATGCCTGCCACAAATAAGAATATGATGAAGAAGAAGAAGATGAAGAAGTAAAATATGAAGAAGAATAATAGTTGAATAAGAAGAATATGAAGAATGTAAAAAAAAAAGAATAATAGGAAGAAGGTGAAGAAGAAGAAGAAGAAGAAGAAGAAGAAGAAGAAGAAGATGTAGAAGGTGAAGAAGAAGTTGATGAAAAAGATGCTGATGCTGAGGATGATGAATGGGGAAAGTGTGGGAGAAGTAAAAAAGAAGGTGAAGAGCATGGAAGTAATGAAACATAAATATCTGACAAAATATAAAAAAACTTAACATAGTCAATATTTCCGTAACTCAGAACGTCTTAAAAATATTAATTCCTGCTATTCCATTTGATTGGGCTAAACCTCTATGCCTTTATTGTCTCCCCCACCTCCCCCAATACATTATACATTATTCTTAGTTGTTTTCCTTCATGTAGAATTAACCTACAAGGAAAGAAAGGGTTTATTTTTATTCCGATATTTCTGTCCCATTGACTTGCATTGGTTTCCGGTATCGGTATCGGAATCGGCGATATCCGATACTTTTTGGGTATCGGTCCGATCCGATATTTCCCGATATCGGAAGGTATCGCTCAACACTAGTCAAGAGGTTTTGTTTACGGTTGGTGACATGGTTTGGTTGTCCTCTAAGAATCTGCGGTTGAGGATTCCTTCTAAGAAATTGGGCCCGAAGTTTGTAAGGCCGTTTAAGGTGCTTCAGGTAGTTAACCAATCTGCTGTTAGGTTGGAGGTTCCTACCTCCTGGAAGATTAATCCGGTGTTTCATGTTTCCTTATTGAAAAAAGCTGATGTTTCTGATAGGGACGCCACTGTCTCTGTTCCTCTGGTGGTGAAAGACGGTGAATATGAAATTTCTCGCATTCTTAATTCTAGATGGCATAGAGGGAGATTGCAGTATCTCGTCGCTTGGAAAGGTTTCGGTCCCGAGGATAACTCCTGGGTAAGGGCGGATGATGTCTCTGCTCCTAGACTTGTCGGAGCGTTTCACAGGAGGTTTCCTGATAGACCTGGGCCTGGAGGATCCAGAGGATCCTCATAGAAGAGGGGATACTGTTAGAACCCTCCTGTTAGTTTTTTTCCTATTTTGTTGGTCACATGACTTTCTGCCTATATAATCCAGCTCCGCCCTTCTGGCCTTACTGGACTTCAGTGTTACATTTACTCTTAAGCTAGCCAGGTTCCTTGTACCTTACTCTGTAGTTTGCTTGGTCTTTTGACCACTAGTACTTTTTGTTTGTTTGTCTTTGCTCTGCTACAATTTCTGTTAGGAGGTGTCCAACTATATCCCAGTCCTTAGTTCTTGTAGGGACCCCTCCATTAGATCTATAGATCTGTGTTCAGACTAGCCGAGGACTTAGGCGGGTCTGTTCACAAGGAACAGGTCCCCCGCTGCATCGTAGGGAATCAGCTTAGTCCTATTGTAGGGACAGTTTTCCTATCTTTCCTTAGTGTTTGTAGCAGTTCGTAACAAAAGCATCTTAAACCTCTGCTCAGCATGCTCCTGGATAAGAAGATTCCCTATAGATGGGGCTTCCCCTTTGCTTTAATGGCTCGCAGGGATGGGGTGTCAGCAGCGCTCTGCTCTATGGGGGATTTGGACAAGTTTTGTGGGGACCTCTAACTAACAGCACCGAACATTCCGGAATGGAACAATCTTTGCCCCACGGAGGCTCCACCTCCCGTATGGCAAAAGGTGGGGAGGCGGGGCAAAGAGGGAACGACGCCTCGCAGGCCTGGGGAGCAGGGCCCGTCCTCTGGAGTGCATAAGAATAACTATGGTTGACTGTAAAACCCAGAGCATAAGCGGCTTCGCTAGAGGGTTTACTTTTTGTCTTTATCGCTCTTTTTCACTTACAAGCCGGTACTCAACGTCAGGTTCTGAAATACTTATGTTTGATTTTTTTCTATGCCTTAAATGAATGAATATTTTAAAGTGTCACTTTGACAACCTGTTTATAAATGCCCAGTGGGGTTCCTTGGGTTTCAGGACAAGGATTTTGGTTATTGTTTCTCATCTCACAGGAAAGTTTTTTTTCCCCTTTTTCTGGACTCCCTCCAATATATTTTTCCAAAGGGTTGTTGGATAGCAAGAACATTGTGATTTCCCTTAACTGCATACTACGTTTTTGAAACTTAGTGGGCTCACCTTGTGCCACAGTAATAACCCTTTTCCAAGAGTTACTCTTGGGAAAATTGTTCTGATCTGTATTGATATTTGTACATGTTTTCTCTTTATGTTGGTTTGTTTCAGTCTGTGTCTCCCCCGCATCCCACTGTCTTTCCCCTCCCTCCTTTTTACCTTTTCTTTTCCTTATCAAGAGAGCAGGGGTTATTCATGGAGCTCCTTGGCAGGTCATTATGGGGCGGGAGGCTGCAACGATTGTCAGTGAGTATGATTATAAGCAGTAGCTCACCTTTTCTCACTAGCAATGGTTAAGTTGATCACTTTGAATGTAAAGGGGCTTAATTCCCCTAGAAAAAGAAGGCTCACACTGCAGGAGTTGAAGGCTCAGAGAGCGGACATTGCCTTTTTACAGGAGACGCATTATAACCGGAGTGGGACGTTTAGATTTGCGGTGCATCATTACCCTTTTGCCTACTCTGCCTATAACAATAATAAAAAGGGTGGAGTGGCCATACTTATATCATCTTTATGTCCAATTCAAATCTCTAAATCTCATGAGGACCCGGCAGGTAGATTCTTGATACAGGAGGGCTTTTTTCAGGGCAAAGCAATAATATTGTGCAACATTTACGCCCCAAATTCGGGCCAAATACCCTTTATTCGCAAGGTTCTAGCTAGCCTTCGACGGCTGCAGCCTGGGGCATTGTTGGTGGGGGGGGACTTTAATATCCCGTTCTCAGAAATAAATGATAGGCTTGCCTTGAGGGGGAACCCTCCATCTGCTGGTTCGTCCCGATTATCATTGGAATTTAGAAAATTGATCCGGGCAAATTTCCTTTTTGATATGTGGAGAATAGATCATCCCAAAGAAAAAGCTTACACTTTTTATTCAAATCCGCATCAGACTCATACCAGAATTGATTACTTTTTTGCTAATATTGTCACACTTAGAATTATAGAGAATGTAGAGGTGGGGTCCATAACATGGTCGAATCATGCGCCGGTAATATTAAATTTTAAGTTGGGTCTCAGTTCATCCAGAGCCTGTCACTGGCGACTACATGAATTTCTGGTAAAGGATCCCTGTATTCGAAAATCTTTATCAGATCATTTAACCCAGTATTTTGAACTAAATTCGGGATCTGTGCCCTCCCTTCCTATTTTGTGGGAAGCGCATAAGGCGGTAATAAGAGGGTGCTGTATTGCAGAGGGAGCGAGGCTTAAAAAAATTCAAGGCAATTTTTCTCGAATCTTAATTCTCAGATTCGCCTTCTGGAACCTAGATTTGCCTCTTCTCCGTCAACTGGGACTCTGAGGAAGCTGTTGGCCACTAGGTACAAATTGAAGGATCTCTCCATCTGTAAAGTGGAGAAGATGCTTGTATTTTCAAAACAGAGATATTATGAAAAGGGGAACAAGGCCCATACCTTGTTGGCTAGGCAATTGCAGGATCGCTCTGTGGCCGCGGCTCCTCAGGCTCTTAGAGACGATGAGGGAACTACCCACTATGACCCGGGGGAATTGTCAAATATCTTTTATAAATTTTATAAGAAATTATATAATCTTCAGGACCCACTGGCAGGCAATCCAGAATATATGCGATCAAAGATAGACAGCTGTTTTCGGAAAATTAGTCTACCAGTTCTTTTGACGGAGGCACAAGATTCCCTTAACAAACAGATCACTCTTGAGGAATTAACTGACATTTTGAAAGATTTGCCCCTGGGTAAGTCACCAGGCCTGGACAGTTTGACCTATCTATATTATAAAACTTTTGCGGATATACTACTCCCCTATATGGTTGACCTTTTTAACTCCTTCCTGTCGGGAACCCCGATTCCTAGCTCGCTGTCTCATTCATATTTGGTGTTAATTCACAAGGCTGGTAGAGATCCCCTTGACTGCGCCAGCTATAGGCCCATAGCCCTCTTGAACTCGGACTTAAAAATATTTACCCGTCTCCTTGCAAACAGACTGAATGTCTGGCTTCTGCACATGATTCATAAGGATCAGGTGGGGTTTGTGCCCTTCAGGCAGGGAAGAGACAACACAAGGATGGCTGTGGACCTGGTGGATGTGGTCAATAGGAATAAGTCTCGGGCGCTTCTCCACAGTCTTGATGCGGAAAATGCTTTTGACCGCCTTAATTGGCCCTTGTTAAATGGTTAATTATGGAAATTCATTTGGAATGTTAATCGATAATCATTTTTCTGAGTTCTATGCCTCAGCCATCGTGTCTAGTTGACATGCGCTATTTGTGTGTGTATTTTTGGTTCACTACCATATGTAGAACAGGTGTCCATACGACTGGCTATAAAAGCCCATGGTACAGAAAGGGGGGGCTCTCTTGCTCTTCCCACCCCACAAGAAGAATCTTCATGCTGAGAAGTATCTGACATGTAGGCCTGGACACGTGCTGGACAAAGACATGATTTACCAGCCAGGATCCAAGGAAAGATGGGTGAATCTCAACAATTAAGCTAATTATGGACAAATGGACAATTACTTTATAACTAATTATTGTATGTACCTGCTGCAATCTGATTCTTTTTAATGGACAATCCAAGAATAAATAGATACATTTTTTTATAAGAATATCGTGATATTGATACTTTGCGAAGTCCTCAGTAGGAAAAAATAATACAGGAAGAGTATTATTTTACAATGGTGAGCCAGCCAGTCCTGTTTTTTTCGTTTTTTTTTTTAATTAAGTAAGTGAATTTCTTCCGTGAACAAGGGGGGAAGTCCTGACGAGCTGAACAGCTGTTGTTCACGTGTCAGTAAATTCACTAATTTGTCACGAGAAGCAGAAAGGACCTACAGACTGAAGACTGACAGGAAGCAGAGGTACTAACAAGGAACAGAATCACACAGGAAAAGAATCAGACGAACTAAAGACAGGACGTGCTGATAAAGAGAAGCTAAGGAATCTTAAGGTAAGCAAAATATGGATATAATTTCTTCTTTTGCTAAACAAAGTAATATTAATTTCAAAGATAATGTAGGAGATGATATAGAAGTTTTGTGGCTCAGTTTATACAAAGAATGTGAATTGCAGAATTTACAGTTAACTTCTAAATTGGTAAATAGAGACAAACAGAAATTGAGAAATATTCTACATTTGGTAGATTTTTTTCATAGTCTTGTGTTAGAGATTTCTAAGCAGGAAAATAGTGTAGAAGTGTCAGATGGTGATACTGATTCTGACTGTAATGTGGAAAATGAACAAGAAGTAAGACACGTGTCTGTAACTGAAGGTGACCTTGGGTCTGACCAAGAGACGGACATACAGAAACCTGACATGGGAGGAGACATGACTGACATACGAGAAACTGACATATTAGGTGAAGTGGGAGGAGACGTGAGTGACGTAGGAGGAGCGGACGTTCAAGAGCCACTAAAAATATCAGAGAATTCAGGAATTACCCAGGCTCAACTACAAATTAAAATGAGGAAAAATTTGCTGAAATTATACAAAATCATGCCAAAATATGATGTCAAAATCCATGCCTGTAGAAATTCAGAGACATTTGAGAGCTTCTCTGATAAGTTTGATTTATCCAATGAGGAGAGGAATCAATTATTTAAAATATGGATTCCTGTCACATTGTCCAGAAGTTTACATTTAATGCCCTGTGAAAATGACTCTCCTAATGGATGGGAAAATGATTCAGACAGATTAAGATATTTGATTTATTGTGTCACAAAAGATTTTCCCAACATAGAAGATCTGCAGAAACTAAGGATTGGTAGGAAGGAATGTACATATACATTCATGTCCATATTTGAACGGTTGTACAAAGCTCTCATCAAAAATGGATAAGTACAACAAATGATAACAACTTTTGTACAAAAATTCAAATTCCTAGATCCAGTATCTAGAGTTATAGCGTCACAAAAAGAATCCCTATTCAAATGTGCGCAGTTGCTGGATTCTGTTAGAAAACATGAGAATCGTGCAAAGAAAATAAATCAAGTTAATTTTATAAAACCAGGAAAGGTAAAATCTTACCAAAAGCCAATATCAAACTCTCCTAGACTGAGTCATCCCCATAGTGAACTCTATCAAATACGCAGGAGATTTCATATCTGTTATAAGCCATATCAGCCAGTGTAAAGATCCATCTCTCCACAGAATGAGTTAATTCTCAGTCAGAACTGTGATTCTCTAAAAAGGAAAATGGCCGAAATAGACGGACAGAGACAGGTGAGACGACCGGCTCACGGTGACGTCATGGAATGTGGACAGAAGAACAGACAGTTCTCTGAGGTTTTGAAGGATAGAAAAATGTCTTTCCTAAATAGGGCGTTCCTGGAGATATTTGAGAGAGACAGAAGATTTGGTTTAGGGAGTGGCTAAGGAAAAACTGTAATTATGATGTTGTATCAAAATGTTATACAATGTCTCAATATTTATTTATAATCTTATGCAGTAAAATTGTAGTTACATAGTTTCTAGTAGTTCATGTATGTATATATATATATACACTTGTCTAAGTAGAGATTGTGTATAATTGTATTTATATATATGTTTATAAAATATATATATATTAATTAATAAATTAGAACTTCATATATAAATTTAAGTAACAATATTTTGAATTACATTAGAACCAACCAATATATGTATAAGATATTTAAATAATTCTGTTTCTGTATGAATTTGATATTTAATTTTATTTTCTTATATTTCCTTAGAGTTTTCATTCCAAAGCAGGATTTGATCAAACAACTCTAAAATGGATTTATTTCTTTATTCACACAGGAAGTGGAAAAAATTGCATGATTTTATGTGTGTTACATTTTAAAATAATAACAATATAACTAGTTGGACTATAATATATATGTAATACTTATTAATTCTTTTGTGTTGCTAATATTTTCTGTGCATGAAGTGTTCGTTTTAACCTGTAGCTTTACAGCATGACGTGTGACAGCTGCGGCCTTTGAATTTTGAGCTAATAGTATAGGATCCCATTCATTCTATTTCCAGCTGATGTAACTTAAAACCTGGCAGCCAGTGAGTAAAAAAAAAAAAAGGAACCTAAGGACATTTCTATTTTTGCAAGACAATAGTTTTTTTAAGTGTCTGAAATTTAAGTGACTTACTCTCATATTATATAATATGTATTTGGGGAATATTCAAAGAAATATTAAGATATTAAATGCGCATTAATAAATTGGGATACAACAATTTTGGGTTAAATATATATATCTAAAACTTCATATGTGGAATGTTTGAGTTGAACAGATCTGTGAATGTCAGAGTGAAGGTGACAGATGAGTAAATCAGCAGCTGCTAAGCGTGATTGATGTGACGGAGGGCTTGTACGTTTGTATGTTTAAAAAAAAATAAATAAATGTTTCTTTATGTGAAGGTACACAAATATATTTAATTCTGAGAAAAATTATAATACATAATTAGGTATTATCTACATATATATATATACTTCTATATTTCTTAATAATTATTATTTCTTGATTTAACTAATAGTGGATAAGAGCAACCACACATCAAAATGGTTTACAAAGCAAATTTATATTTAGAATAATTTTCCACATGATAATATTCTTGAATAACTATGATATTATTTTTAATGGTTACCTAAATAGGTACACACCTCTCTTTAGACAAATCTATGCTACTCATCGATATGAAATTTATGCACAATATTTCTAGAAGAATAACTATTTTTAATTTGGTTCTGATATATACATAAATTTTATAAAATAATATTTTTGGTATTAAGGGGGAAAATGTGTTTTTGATCCTGATTACATAATCACTTTTGATCAATACTTATTTTCCACACATTTTAATAAAGAAGAAACAATAATAAGGTACAATGATATAATTAAGAAGGGTGTTACATGCAAAGTTGCATAGTTTAATAATTTTTTGGTGATACAAGGTTATGACAAATATGAAATCATCCAGATAATGGAGATATAAGGGTATTTTTTATGGAGAATATAATTACTCTGCATTTGTCATTAAAATTTAAAGGCCTTATTTTTATTTTTATTCTTATTTTTACTCTTAATTTTATTTTTCATTTTTCAAATTTTATTCTTACTTATTTTCTTATTTTTCCATTTTTCATTTTTAATTTTCAATTTTGATTTTAATTCAGTTCAATATTTCAATTGAGAAAACACATTAATATTTAATGGGGTAATGTCAAGTACAAAGAATATTGCTTCATTAAATATAATGATGATATGAATTACTATAAGAAAAATGTTTACATTTTCTGAGTAAACACAACAATTCATTCATTCATTTATTCATTCATTCATTCATTCATTCATACATACATACATTCATATATTTATTCATTTTTGATCCATGAGTATACATACATTCTTTGGTATTATTGGTTTAATAAAGATATAAACACTTGTTGTTTCAAAACACACTGACACCTATGGGTTGAAAAAGGTAATTACACCTATGACATAAAAATATTTTATCACATGGAGAACTTGATTGAATTATTATCTATTATTGTTTATTATTCCAAACATAATTTATTTTAATATTTTGATAATAATTAGATGGATATTATTGATTGCTATGGTACGCTGTGATATTATAGGTTAGGAAAATTGCCAGATTTGGTATCAGATTAGGGAATGAAGACTTCAATCAAGACATCGCAATTATGAATTCTATCTTAATAAAGACTTTTAATTTTTATAAATCAAAGAGATTCTCAAAAGTTACAAAAAGAAGCAACTGATATCCGGACGTCTCAGAAGGTGTGAATGCTGAGTGATAATAGACTGTGTCAATTACATACAATACAATTCACACCACTGATCACCAGGACGGCAGAGGACGATGATCCTGAATGAACTGTGTTGTGTTCAAGTTTCATCACGTTCCAGTGGTTTCTTATCACCTGCAACGCTTCAATGAAAGCTGGTGAACAGGTAATACCTGGCATATGTGTCCTGTATATAAAGGACTGAGTACTGGTTATGGTGCTATATAAAGCAGCGAAGTGTCAAGTTAACCCTTGCTTTACTGACCAAAGACGTCACATCTGTTCCAAAAGTGACACTAGACCAGTGCGGACATATGGAAGATTCCAGAATATCGCACAGATATTAAAGCTACATTTCATCCATGGACTTTGTTTTCTTATCAGTTGATACACATGATCTTTCTAATAAAGAGTACAGTTTATGGACTGCACAATAATGAACACAATTATGGACTGTACCATATCTACACGCTGTAATTTATTTCAAAGGAGTTTTCATCTAAAGACTGTGTTATAAAAGAACCAAGAAGAAGATGAGACGAAGACCCGATGACATCAGATGATGACGATTGAACCCGCGATTACTTCAATTTAGATATAGGGAAGTATAATTATACATATTAAATGAATATTAGTCACGGCTTACCATAACATGAATTCACATCATTATATAACAATAATCCGATATTGATACTATTATTACTATTGTTATTATTATTATGGAAATTTAATGATATTGCCAAGGAAGAAGGAAAGAAAAAAATGATTGATGAATGTATCTTCTTTTGAGAATTTTCAGTTAAAGTCCTTTTATTCTCAAAAAAGGGGGAAATGTTAAATGGTTAATTATGGAAATTCATTTGGAATGTTAATCGATAATCATTTTTCTGAGTTCTATGCCTCAGCCATCATGTCTAGTTGACATGCGCTATTTGTGTGTGTATTTTTGGTTCACTACCATATGTAGAACAGGTGTCCATACGACTGGCTATAAAAGCCCATGGTACAGAAAGGCGGGGCTCTCTTGCTCTTCCCACCCCACAAGAAGAATCTTCATGCTGAGAAGTATCTGACATGTAGGCCTGGACACGTGCTGGACAAAGACATGATTTACCAGCCAGGATCCAAGGAAAGATGGGTGAATCTCAACAATTAAGCTAATTATGGACAAATGGACAATTACTTTATAACTAATTATTGTATGTACCTGCTGCAATCTGATTCTTTTTAATGGACAATCCAAGAATAAATAGATACATTTTTTATAAGAATATCGTGATATTGATACTTTGCGAAGTCCTCGGTAGGAAAAAATAATACAGGAAGAGTATTATTTTACAGCCCTTTATGTTTGAGACAGTGAAGACTTTTGGGATATCAGGTGCTTTTCTAACAGCACTAAAGGCCCTTTATTCTTCTCCCACAGCGTCCATTAAACTTCCCCATTGTGTATCACCCAGTTTCTCTATAGTAAATGGCACAAGGCAAGGCTGTCCTTTATCCCCGCTCTTGTTTGCCATGTGTATCGAGCCTCTAGAGGCAGCAATAAGAGTTAATCCTGACATATTGGGGGTGGAGGTAAGGGGTAAAGTATTTAAAATTTCCCTATTTGCAGACGATGTGCTACTGACCCTTACGAATCTGCATATCACCCTCCCTAATCTTAAAGTGATATTTCGGGAATATGGCATGATCTCAGGATATAAGATTAATTCTAAAAAAACAGAGGCACTTCCACTAAACCTTCCCCATTGTAGCATCGGCATCTCTGCCCCCCTGCCAGGCAGAGACGCCATCCCACTCACCTCCTCGCTCCCCGCTCTGCGTTCACCAGCGCTCCTCTTCCTGCTGCTGGCGCGCGCAGCTCCCCGGGCACTGTGCTTAGGACACGCGCGCTCCCTCCCTCTTAAAGGGGCCGCGCACGCCGTCCTAAGGAGTCCCCGGCCAATAGCCGTGGGTCCTCCCATATATAAAGCACCTCCTCCAAAAAGGAGGTGCCCGAGCAAAAGTTGTTGCACAGTGTTTCTGACCTCTGCTTCAGCCCTCAGGTCCCGCTGCTAGCCTGACTACCAGTCTTGCCCGCCAGCCTGTTACCTGCCTGTTACCTGTCGTGCCTGCCAGCCCGCTCACCTGGGAGCACTTGCCTGTTACTTGCCTGTTACTTGCCGTGTCTGCCAGCCCGCTCACCTGGGAGCACTTTCCTGTTACCTGCCTGTTACCTGCCGTGCCTGCCAGTCTGCTCACCTGGGAGCACTTGACTGTTGCCTGCCTGTTACCTGCCGTGCCTGCCAGCCCGCTCACCTGGGAGCACTTGCCGTGACCACCTAGAGACTCATGCAGTCACTTGCCGTGACCACATCGAGACTCCTGCCGTCACTTGCCGTGACCACCTGCCAGCCCACCTAGAGACTCCTGCCGTTATTTGCCGTGTTTTCCTGATAGCCTACCTGGAGGCTTCCGCTCGCCAGCCTGCCTGCTGTTCCGGTCAGTCCCTGCCATCTGTACCGTGGGAGTCACCTGCTCCCTTACAAGGTGGTCCCCAGAGTAGCACCTGGTCCCTCGGCTCGGTCCCTCCCTGGTCACGGAGTTAGCCGCCGTACGACCAGGGTCGGTCCAGCAGGTTGATACTTAGTTACGCCCCTCTGGGTCCCTCCTTGCACCGTAGCACAGAGGTTCCACCCCCCGGACCCGTAACACGCATGAAGAATTAGATCATCTTAAGCTGAATTAAAAATTCCGGTGGAAGTCAGAGAGTATCAAATATCTGGGGATTAACATAACGTCAGACTATGGGACCCTGTTTGCTCATAATTTTCTGCCCCTTTTTAAAGAATTGAAGGGTCTTATGGTCAAGTGGGCCAATCTCCATATCTCATTTTTGGGGTGGATATCGGCGGTGAAAATGTCCCTTATTCCTAAACTCAACTACTATTTTGAAACTCTACCAGTTGGGGTTCCTATGGGGGAGTTGAGGGCTCTCCAATCCTGCATAATGAAGTTTATATGGAATAATGGGAGGCATAGAATCTCCAAGCAGGTACTGATCTCGGGGAGGGAGCAGGGGGGGTTATCGGTCCCGGATGTGGTAAAATACTATTGGGCGGCTCACTTGAGAAGGATTCCTTCGTGGTCATCCCTTTGGGCATATAATTAGGGGACAGAAATTGAAAAATTATGGATAGCCCCAGTTCATCCGAATTCACTGCTGTGGTCTGAGAAATCTGTTAAACTCCAAACCACTTTACTGGGCCCTATGCAATTCACTAGAGACATATGGGACACCTGTAGGAGGAGATTTCCTCTTTCTTCTAAACACTACCCGATGATATCGTTTGTCTTTCAGCCTTTGCTCCCTCAGAGCCTAGAATCATCGATGGTTCACCCCTGGATCAATGCGGGATTATTTAGATTTGCGGATATAGTGGACAGAAACACCTTAGTAATAATCAGTTTGATTATTTAAAAGAAAGTTTTAACATCACTAATCGGGAATTCTATAAGTACATACAGATTCAGTATTTTGCAAGATCCCTGTTTGGCTAATATAAAGTGTCCATCCCCACGGAGTTTGAGAGGCTGTGCAGGAGAGGTCCCTCTACCAAGGGGTTGATCTCGGATATATATAAAACAATCAATTCACCGGTGGGTGGACCCATCTTCCAGCACCCCTATATGTCTAAGTGGGAGGGATTCTTGGGAAGGAGGCTTTCCCCTCAGACATGGCAGACAATATGGTCTAAAGCAGCTAAGACATCAATTTGCACCCTATACAAGGAGAACCAATATAAAATTTTAATGCACTGGAACCATACGCCGGATATCCTGAATAAAATAAACCCGCAGGTCCCGAGTATATGCTGGAGATGTGGATCATCTGTCGGCACTCTGACACATGTTTTCTGGATCTGCAGCAAAATAGTTCCTTTTTGGGAAACAATAAGAAAACTGGTTCAGGAGGTGCTATTTACAGAGATTTCTCTGGAGCCCTCTGTTTTCCTTCTCAATGTGACCCCTAGGGGAATGGGTAAACATTCTTCCAAATTGCTCCTCCACTTGTTGACAGCAGCGAGATGCATGATTGCTCTATGCTGGAAAAGGGACTCACCACCCTCTAGACAAGAGTACTACGCTAGGGTCTGTGATGTGAGGTGGATGGAGTCTTTGAACACAAGTCTTAATGCAAAGATGGACCTGTTCAAGACAGTATGGGCCCCATGGAACTACTATTGGGCGCAGCGTAGTGAATGACCAACTGTTTCATGATCTTTGTCTATATCATTCTTCTTTTCCCTTCTTTCTCTCAGTGTTGTCTTAGTTTTTTTTTTTCTCTTTTTCTGTGTTTCATGGACTGTTATTTAAAATGGATTTCATATCAGATATTTGAATTTGAAAGCTTTAAAGTGATCTCTAATGGGTCGTCCTGTTGGAGGCCTAAGTGTTTTCTCTGATATGAAAATGTGAATGACTTCTCTGTGTTCTATGTTTCCTAAAAATATGTGAAAAATTTTAATAAAAATTACAGTTATAAAAAAAAGACATCCCAAATGATGACCTGAACGTGGCACACAAAGAGTTTGTGAACAAACTGAAGGATATGGAGAAAAAATTCAAAGACTTCCAAAACCCTCTGAACACACCAATTACATTGGCAGAAATAACAGAAAAGATCACACTGATGAAAGGTAAAAAAAAAAGCCAGCGGCCCAGATTGGATACTCCCAGAAATGATAAAATACATCCAGGGTGCGATAGCAAAACTATTCAATATTGTACTGCAGACTGGCTACTTTCCCAAAAACTGGAACTGAGGACTCGTAACCCCGATACATAAAAATGGGGATAAGTACGACCCAGCAAACTACAGGGGAATATGTGTCAGCAGCAACCTGGGGAAACTCTTAAACTGCATCCTGAACAAGAGGATCATCATCTTCCTCAACCAATACAATGTCTTCAGCAAAAGCCAAGGAGGTTTTATGCCAAATCTCTGCACCACCGACCACATCTACGCCCTGCACAGCCTCATCAAGAACCATTTCCACAATACAAAGCATGAGAGGGTCTATGCCTGCTTTATAGACTTCAATTAGGCCTTCAAATCAGTGTGTTACCCAGGGCTAGTCCTAAAACTGCTGGGGAGCAGAATATGATGCAGAACATATGATGTCATCCAAAGCTCCTACACTGAGAACAGCTGCAGCATGAGGGTAAATGCAAGGAGGATGGCCTGTTTCCAACAGAACTGAGGAGTAAGACAGGGCTTTAGCCTCAGTCCAACGCTCTTCAATATTTACATCAACAAGCTGGTGGTGGCTCTGGAGTCCTTCTCAGCACCAGGACTCACCCTGACACAGAGGTGAAATTTCTGCTCTATGCTGATGACCTTGTGCTGTTATCACCAACTAAGAGAGGCCTCCAAGTTAATCTGAAATTCCTAGAGACCTTCAGCACCACAGGGGCACTGCCAATCAACCGGAAGAAAACTAATACCATGGTGTTCCAAAAAAGAAAGCAGATACCAGCAGGCCGCACCCCCTTCATAATAGACAGCTGTCTACTTACGGAAACCAACAAGTACACCTACCTGGGCCTTGAACTCGGCCAATCAGGGAGCTTTAAGCAAGCCATACAGTTGCTGAAAAACAAGGCGTGCAAAGCCTTCTATACCATCAGAAGACATCTTTACCATCTTAAGGCGCCTGTAACCATCTGGCTAAAAATCTTTGATACCATCATTGCCCCAATCCTTCTGAATGGCAGAGAAGTCTGGGGTCCAGTCTCATACCCGAACTGATCCAAGTGGGAACGTTGGACCAACAGAAATATTCCACCTAGAGATCTACAAACTGCTCCTCCAAGTCCATCGGAGCACATCAAACAGCGCCGGCCAAGCAGAGCTGGTCATATTCCCATTACACCTTGTGACCCAGAAGAAGGCAATATCATTCTCATCTATAAAGTAGTAGTCCCAGCTACTACCATCAACAAAGCCTCGCTACATCAGGAAGCCCCAGGAGAACGAACCCCCCAACACAAATCATCCCAAACCAGCCTGACCAAGCCACCAACCTGCATGGCCTGACAAAAGGTTAAATCCGGAAGATGGTACACAACGGCAAAGAGGAATATATCAGTGTCTGGAGGAACGACATAAACAAATCACAGAAACTGATGATATACCAGAACCTACAGAAGGGATACAAACTGGCCCCATAGCTAAAGAAACTAGCAAACTCCAAAGAGCGACAGATTCTGAGCCAGTACAGACTGAGCGCCCACAGTCTATTCATCGAATCCGGGAGGCACTGACAGAACTACATGCGGGAAGAGCGCAGACTCTGCCAGCAGTGCCCCCAGGAGGTCTTGGAGAATGAGGTCCACTTCTTGCTGAGGTGCCCCAAATACTCAGCAGTGAGGGACACTCACTTCAGGACACTGTCTGATCTCCTCCCAGACTTCACCTCCATTGAGGAGGAAGAGGAAAGTGCAGCGGCCACAGCAGTGCAATATGTCAGTGCCTGCCACAAACTTGGGAACCCCCTATAGTTCCAGTGACAGATGACTAACCTGACTGGAGGTTGGCTTTGAGCAGGATAAGTTAGGGTTTTTATTGGTAACATTTTGGGGTACATAACATTTTTGATTGCTTTCAGTATAAGTTCTACGCTGAGCACTTAAGTTGGGGTTTCCGTGTAAATCCCGCAAAAATGCGATATAAACTAAATCCCCCACGGAACCACTCACTGTAATGAGGCAGATGGAGATACTTTGGACTCTGTTTGCTATCTGTTCCATGGTATCCGTCTTCAGACGTGCACAGAACTGTGGTCGACCACACGTGTGCGCTAAAAAGACACTTAAAATGATAAAACGTTGCCGGAACAGAGACCAGACTGAGTCTAAAGTGACTCCATCTGCCTTATCTGAATCACATTTTTTGGGGGGATTTGTGTGTCACCCCAGGCCTGGATGCCACAAATATTAAAGGCTGTGTCTGAGAGCAGGAGGGAGGTTACCTGGTCAGGGACAATTAGCATACAGCACCTGCTGTCCCAGGCCAGTAGGGGGAGCTGGCTGCCCCTGTAAAAACTGGAACTGAGGGCAGGGTTAGGGAGAACTGGATGACCTAGCTCAGGACTGAGACTAGTCCGAGAGAAGTAGGGACAGTTCAGCTGTAGCCGAGGAGTCCGTGATGCAGAGGAGAAGCTGCGAGCCAGGGACAGAGGGGACGAGAGCCGGTCCAGGCTGAGAGAACTACACTACCGGACATTGGGGTCCGAGGCTGTCAGGGTTGCAAGCCCAGCAGCAGAGAACCAACCCGCGAGGGATTTCAGGTCCCTTGGCCTAAGAAGCCTGGAGGCTCCGCCACACAGAGGGACCAGTACAGCACGGAGAAGCAAAAGGTGCCTAAGGCCCGAGTCGCAAGCCATACAGGCGAAGTACACGGCCAGCTCAGGGACGTGGGCTATTACAACATGAAAAGGGGGATAGTCAGCAAGGGCAGAGAGAGAACGGTAGGCCTTCACACTCACCCTGACCAGTGGGTCTCGCCCGAATGCTCTCAGACACCCAGGCCCATTCCTACCCGGTACTCCTGTTGGGTCATTAGTAATACCTACAATAAAGACCCTGGACTGTTTGAAGCGGATTCTGAACTCTTATTATTGCGGCCTGCACTATCACCTCCAGCATTCACATACGCTGCCCTGAGGCTACACTCTTCCCGTGGGGAGTTATCCTATCCCTGTGCAGCACACCAACATCAGCCTCAGCGGTCTGCCTTGCAGCGGCTGTCATCCCTGACCGCAATCCACGGGTGGCGTAGTCGGACATTCATAAGTCTACAAATAGACTGCCACAGCATTTGGTCTGACCACCCTGAGCCACGGGATCGGGTTGCCACTACTACCCCCATCATCGCACTGAAGCCCGGTTCCGGGTGCCCCACGGCCCAGGGGGCGAGTCAGCTTTTGGCGTAGTCGGCAGGATTGTGACCAACCCGCCACAAACGGGTATTGCGTGCCTGAAAAGACTGCAGAGATTTCCCGCCATCCGGAGCCGTTTCCCGCCATCGGACGCCATCTTCAGGACGCCGCGCGGGAAGAAGAGGGGCATGGACGTCAAAAACGCGTGAGACTTGAAGCTCCGCCCTATGCTGAGACGCTGCGCAAGGTCCTGGAAGGGGAGAGAGCGACGCTGACGTTATCACCCCGCGACGCAAGGTCCTCATCCAGAGCATCGCGAGCGGAGCCGCGGCCTACAGAAGAGGATCGTCGGAAGGTAGGCCACGGTTAACTAGGGGGGAGGAAGATTCGGATGCGGAGGGACCCTCTACCACCAGCGTAGCCGCTGCAGCTGTAATGCCGTTTTCCATGCCCTATATCCTGGCTACCACAGTATGCTGGCGAGTCGCATACCTTGGGCGACTTTAAAGAAAGACTGTATAGCTTATTCAAGGTTTATCCCCTGACAGAAGAACAGAAAGTAAGCATACTAATAGGGCAGTTAACTGGTGCGGCCCAACGTGAGGTAAACTCTTGGAAAGCTGAGGAGAAAAGGACTGTAAAGGGGGTTCTGACCCGTCTGCGGGACACCTTTGACACCCGTACCTCAGCAGAAATCAAAGTGCGGTTCTATGGCTGTAAGCAGCGAGCCCAAGATAGTATCAGAGACTATGCCTTGAACCTGCAAGAAGCTCTGGGAACAATCAAGCAAGCTGACCCTGGCAGCGTGCAGGACACTGATAAACTGTTGACTGACCAGTTCATAGAAGGTCTGCTGTCCAGCGCCCACAGAACCCAGCTGCGCCTCATGGCCCTATAGAACCCCGATTTGACTTTTGCGCAGTTCAAAGATAGGGCCATCCGGGTGCTCCGAGAACCCGCACCAGGTGGCGCTGTGGTTTCCCGGCGCCCCGCCATCACTTTCCACCAGGGGGCGGCGCCCTACCCCGCAGACCTTGTGGGGGCTGATGCGCAGGCCCTAGATCCATCCCAGCCTGCAAACCTGCACCATCAGGTCCAAGAACTAACAAAGAGTGTGGCTGCACTGACCAGGACCGTACAGTCGTTGCAGATGGAACCGTCAAGACCAATCAAGTTGGCTTCCAGTCTGGAGGATGTCCCGTGGTGTCGACAGAGAAGGATCCCGTCGTTCAGAGGGAGGCCCACCGACCGTTACACTGAGGATGGACAGCCGATTTGCCGCCGTTGCAGCCAGCCAGGACACATAGCCAGGTACTGTACTTTAAATGGGTCCGACCTGGGGCAGAGGGCCAACCCCCAGGCATAAGGTCATCAGGCCCGTCTAATTGGCGCGATAAGTACGTGGGGGGACGCCCGGTCTTACCCGTAGTGCTGGACGGTATCCTCATGAGTGCACTGCTGGACACCGGGTCTCAAGTGACTACCATCCCCTACGTACTTTTCAAGCGGTACTGGAGTGACACTGATATAACCCGTTATCCAGACGATGACTTAAGCATCATTGCCAGCAATGGCCAACCCGTGCCGCAGGTGGGGTTCAGAGAGGTGACCATCAAGATTGGTAAGGTTGAACTGCCGGCACAGGGAGTGATCATTGTGGACATTGACCGTCGTGAAAGTCACCCTAAAATAACCTTGGGTACTAATGTGATCGAAAACTGTCTTTCAGAAGTAATTGTGATTTTGCAGCAGGTGGCGATGAATGCGAGCTCCAGTCAACAGAGGGTCCTCCAGAAAGAGATAAGAGCCCTGATGACACGGCAACAGATAGAACTGTCTGGTGGTGAGATCGGTAGCGTGAGGATAAGCGACCCGTTCCCCATTGCCATGCCTCCCAAAAGTGAAGGGAGTGGAACACCACATCCCCACGGGGAGCCACCCACCAATAAAAGAGAGACACAGACTTGTACCCCCTGCACATTATCAGAACGCAAAGGGCATGCTGAGAGAAATGAAAGAAGCTGGGGTCATTAGAGATAGCTGTAGCCCCTGGGCAGCTCCCTTAGTTTTGGTAAAAAAAAAAAGACGGTACCATGAGAATATGCGTGGACTATAGGAAGGTCAACCGTATCACCCATAAAGACGCGTACCCGTTACCTAGGGTAGAGGAGTCTTTAGCAGCCCTAAAATCAGCTAACTTCTTCTTTACTTTGGACCTTACTAGCGGGTACTGGCAGGTTCCTGTGGCAGAGGCTGACAAGGAGAAGACCGCCTTCACCACCCCGATGGGATTAAGTGAATTCAACTGTATGCCATTCAGGCTCTGCAACGCACCAGGGCCTTCCAGAGGCTGATGGAATGCTGACTAGGGCACCGAAACTTTGAGACGGTCCTACTCTACCTGGACGATGTTATTGTCTATTAAAAGACCTACTAGGACCATCTAAAGCACCTGGCCGAGGTGTTCGAAGCCCTGGCAGGCTATGGCCTGAAGGTGAAACCCTCAAAGTGTCACCTGTTAAAACCGAAGGTACAGTACCTAGGGTACGTGGTGAGCGCTGAGGGAGTAGCCCCCGACCCCGACAAGGTCACAGTAATCAAGAGCTGGCCAAACCCCTCTAACATCAAAGAAGTGAGGCAATTCCTCGGGTTGGTAGGCTACTACCGAAGGTTCATCCCCGGGTTCACTAAGATGGCAGCCCCTATGCAAGACCTCCTGATAGGGCAATCTAAGACCAGAAGCCAAAAGCCACCCTTCAAGTAGGACAAGCCGGAAGAGGAGTCGTTCCGACAGTTGAAGATGGCCCTCACGGGGGATGAGATCCTGGCCTACCCTGATTATGGCCAGCCTTTTATTCTCCACACCGACGCCAGTAATGTGGGGCTGGGAGCCGTACTGTCGCAGAACCAACAGGGCAGAGAAAGGGTGATCGCGTACACCAGCCGGAAGCTGAGGCTCACTGAAAGAAACCAGGAGAATTACAGCTCCTTCAAGCTAGAATTCTTGGCAGTGGTGTGGGCCGTCACAGAACGGTTTAAGCATTACCTGGCCTCCGCAAAGTTCACTGTGTACACGGACAACAACCCGCTGACACACCTGGACAATGCAAGACTTTGTGCCCTAGAACAGCGGTGGATGGCCCGGCTATCCAATTATGACTTCACAATCAAATACCGGGCCGGCAGAACCAACGCCAACGCAGACGCCCTATCAAGAATGCCCCACCTACCTGAAGGAGAAGACGACTCGGAAGAGCTGGAGGAAGTAGAGCTCCCTGCGTTCCACCGGTATGGGGCCACTCAGTACTCTCACCGGGTAAGAGACAAAGACCTAACCACCGTCATGTTCAACCCCTTACCCCACCACGGCTGGGCCGAAACGCAAGATAGTGACCCTGCAATTCGCCTGGTGAAAGACCTGTTAACCCAGGCAGACGCTAGCCCTGGATCGGATGCTCCAGAGGGAGCCAAGCAGTTGTGGAAGGAGAAAAGCAGGCTATTCCTCTATGAAGGTAAGCTGTGCAGAAGGCTTGTCAACCACCGGACGTACGAGCTGACCTGGAAGATAGTGGTCCCAAGGCGAGATGTGGCAATGGTCCTGGAGGCCTACCATGACAGAGCGGGACACTTCGGGCGGAAGAAACTGGAGTTCTTACTGAGAGAGCGGTTCTACTGTGGATCGGTATGAGAGGGGCCATAGAGAACTGGAGCAGGGACTGCGGCCCATGTCACCTCAGAAGGAAGGACCGTACCAGCCAGAAGACACCCTTGAGGCCCATCGTCACCAGGCAGCCTCTTGAGCTGGTAGCTCATGTGAAGTTGGCTCCAGCCGGTCCGGCTACATCTATGCCCTCACGATTGTGGACCATTACTCCTGGTTCCTGGTGGTGGTTCCTGTTAAAGACCTGACAGCCCAAACAGCGGCCAGAGCCTTCCAGCAACATTTCTGCCGTCCAAACGGGTATCCGGAACAGGTCTTGACAGATCAAGGTCCAGCGTTTGAGGCGGAAGTCTTCCAGGAGTTCTGCAACCTCTACGGCTGTAGGAAGATTCGGACAACGCCTTAGCACCCGCAAACCAACGGGCTGTGTGAGAAAATGAATAATATCATCATTGATCTCCTCAAGACGTTGCCCCTGGAAGAACGCAGCCTGTGGCCGGAGAAGCTGCCAGACCTGATTGACTTGTACAACCATACCGCAGTGAATGCTACAAATTGCACCCCGGCTTACCTGATGCGGGCAAGACCAGGTAAGCTGCCGATAGACCTGGAGATGGGAGTCCTGACACCCGAGGACACCTCCCCAGAAGCGGACTGGGATACGGAACGGCGGCTACAGTACAAGAAGGTACAGGAGAGTGTGGAGAGGAGTCTGGCTCAAGCGAGAGAAAAGCAAGAGAGGCTCTTCAACCAACACGCCCCTGCTGGCCCCCTGGAACCTGGTGAGCAGGTCCTGAAGTGCAAGAGAAGGCTTCACAAGCTGGACGAACAGTGGGAGAGAGACCCGTACACAGTACTGCAGTCCGACCACGACAACCCGAAGGTATGTGTGATTACCAAGGATGGAGGAGAAACCACTAACACCGTCTCCAGAGACCACCTAAAATGGTGCCCCGAGCAACTGCAGAGTCCAAGTGGAGATCAAGCTGACCTTGAACCCGCAGAGGACAAGGAAGAAATGATCAGCACCATTCTCGGAGAGTTCCCCCGGACCCGGACTCGGATAAATGACGCGATAGTGGTACCCGTCCTACACTTCCTTCAACCTACCCAGCAGGAGCCTACAGGAGAGCAGGAAGAACAAGCGGAACAAGCAGCGCCGGAGGCAGAAGGACCCATGCCAGCAGCCCAAGAGAGTCAACGCTCTGCTGACAGTGAGCCTGCCATGCCTGCGGTAAGCCAAAGAACCCGCAGACAGCTGCCTGCCCTGCCTGTGAACCCAGCTAGTAGCTGTACCATAAATGATAGTGGGGAAAGCCAGGGTAGACCACCACCAAACAGTGGGTTACGGAGGTCAATCGGAGCACTACTGGTCAAATACCAGCTCGCTGGAAGATCTAAATGCACAGTGTATATATTTAATGTTTTATGTTTGTACCCTGGGTATTAATACTGTTTTCCAGCTTTCCTAGATACAATGGACTGACAGGTTATGGACAGTAAATAACCGGAACTACCATGTAGATAGTTGCACCTGGTGCCCTCTTTCGACGATGACCACGGAAGAAAAACCTGTCCGGCGTGGCCCCCTTGTGGTCGAAAGTAGTTAGCTTTTACCTTGCTGCCACGCCCAAGGCCAGGAACTTGGGGTTTATAGGGACAGGTCCCCACATTGTGGAAAACTATACCTAGTTGGGTGATATGGACACCCGGTCACGGAAGCGCCGTGACCTTAAGGACAAAATGTACTTGTATATATGTTATGTTATTGTTTCTACCCTGTATTTGTGTTTCCTGTTAGTCCCGGAGTACTAAATTTTACTAGGGGAGAATGTGTCACCCCAGGCCTGGATGCCACAAATATTAAAGGCTGTGTCTGAGAGCAGGAGGGAGGTTCCCTGTTCAGGTACAATTAGCATACAGCACCTCCTGTCCCAGGCCAGTAGGGGGAGCTGGCTGCCCCTATAAAACTGGAACTGAGGGCAGGGTTAGGGAGAAGTGGACGACCTAGCTCAGGACTGAGACTAGTCCCAGAGAAGTAGGGACAGTTCAGCTGTAGCCGATAAGTCCGTGAGGCAGAGGAGAAGCTGCGAGCCAGGGACAGAGGCGACGAGAGCCGGTCCTGGCTGAGAGAACTACACTACCGGACATTGGGGTCCGAGGCTGTCAGGGTTGCAAGCCCAGAAGCAGAGAACCAACCCGCGAGGGATTTCAGGTCCCTTGGCCTAAGAAGCCTGGAGGCTCCGCCACACAGAGGGACCAGTACAGCACGGAGAAGCAAAAGGTACCTAAGGCCCGAGTCGCAAGCCATACAGGCGAAGTACACGGCCAGCTCAGGGACGTGGGCTATTACAACACGAAAAGGGGGATAGTCAGCAAGGGCAGAGAGAGAACGGTAGGCCTTCACACTCACCCTGACCAGTGGGGCTCGCCCGAATGCTCTCAGACACCCAGGCCCATTCCTACCCTGTGCTGCACACCAACATCAGCCTCAGCGGTCTGCCTTGCAGTGGCTGTCATCCCTGACCGAAATCCACGGGTGGCGTAGGTGGACATTCATAACTCTACAAATAGACTGCCACAGCATTTGGTCTGACCACCCTGAGCCACGGGATCGGGTTGCCACTACTACCCCCATCATCGCACTGAAGCCCGGTTCCGGGTGCCCCACGGCCCAGGGGGCGAGTCAATTTGCCCTTCACGACCTTGGACGTATCCATACGTCATGGAAAGGAAGGCTATGTCCTGAAGATTCTGCACGCACAGGAGTTGTGTGCGCGCGATTGCCACCGGGTGTTCATCTGATATAACAGTTGACACCCGGTTCTCACTGCTAAGAGCGGTCTCTGGCACTTTAACCCCATAAATGCTGCGATTAATATTGATCACAGCATTTAGAAGGCAGGGAGAGGGAGGTTGCTCGCTCTCCCCTCCGATCCGCGCTCCTGCAAAGTCATTGCGAGGGCCCGATCGTTGCCATGGTGACCTGAGCTCGTCATGACAACATCCGGATCAACATCCAGGCTACGGCAAGCCCCTTAGACCATGCTCAGATTATGGTCTAAGAGGCTTGTGTCAGTGCACCACTGCACAACTGACAGATAAAGCACTGTAATTAAGGTTGAGCGAGTATGTTCTGTACGAGTATGTATACTGTCTGAGTATGCTCGGGTCGAGCTCCGAGTATTTACAGCTGCTCAGTGATATGTTTGAATCCCTCCCGTGTGCATGATTTGCGACTGCTTGACATCTTTATTACATGTGAGGAATGTGTAAGAAACAGACATTCCTCACATGTAATAAAACTGTCAAACAGTTGCAAATCATGCACACAGGAGCGATTCAAACATATCACCGAGCAGCTGTAAACACTCGGAGCTCGGCCCGAGCATACTCGGCGAAAGGGTTAATAGAACATACTCGCTCAACACTAACTGTAATGCTTGGGCATGCTTTATAACAGCGATCAAAGTGAAAGTCCACTTGATGGACTAAGTCGAAAGATTTTTTAAAAAGTTTAAAAAATTTGTAAAAATGTAAAAAAAAAAAAATAGTGAAATAATAATTAAAAATTACATTAAACCAATAAATAAGTATTTTTATGTAAAAAAAACCCCAAAAAAGTAAACATATTTGGTATTGCCGCGACCCGACCTATAAAACTGTCAAACTAGTTAACCCCTTTAGTGAACACAATAAAAATAAATATTTTAAAAAAGAGGCAAAAGCTATGCTTTTTTATCATACTGCCGAACAAAAAGTGGAATAAAACAACAATCAAAAAGACGAATGTAAATAAAAATGGTATAGCTGAAAATGCCATTTTGTCCGGCAAAAAGCAGGTTGCCAAACAGCTTCATCAGGAAAAACATAAAAAAGTTATAGCTCTCAGAATAGAGTAATGCAAAAATAATTATTTTTTCTATAAAATAGTGTTTATTGTTTACAAAATAGAGTCACTGATAGGGGTTTTTCACTGTTTAGGCACATCAGGGGCTTTCCAAATGCGACATGGCGTCCACTCTCGATTCCAGCCATTTTTGAGTCCAAAAAGTCAAACGGAGCTCTTTACCTTCCGAACCCTGCCATGTGCCTATAGAGTAGTCTTCTCCCACATATGGGGTATCAGCAGGGCCAGCATCAGCACTTGGGCAAGCGGGGGTGCTCACTCACCGTTAGGGACCCTGGTGCGCTATGGGGTCAGTGAGTCGGGGGAGCATGGTGCCAGCATTCGCGAGTGAGCCCCCATGCTTTGTTCAGGGCCCTGGCATTTATACTTACCTCATCTCAATGCTCTGCAGCTCTGGTGTCTTCCGTGTCTTCTGACACTGTGATGTGTCAGGGCAGAGGGCGCAATGACATCAGTACACTGCGCCCTCAGCTCTGACAGTGCAGAGAGTCAGAAGACGCTGAGGAGTCCTGACCTGCCACCAGCAATGAAACGTGAGTATTTATTTATTTTTTTTAAATGTATGGAGCATTATATGGAGCCCATTCTCTATGGAGCATTATATGGGGCCTATTCTCTATAGAGCGTTATATGGGACCCATTCTCTATGGAGCATTGTATGGGGCCCATTCTCTATGGAGCATTATATGGGGCCCATTCTCTATGGAGTATTATATGAGGCCCATACTGTTTGGAGTTTTATATGGGGCCCATTCTATATGGAACATTATATGGGGCCCATTCTCTATGGAGCATTATATGGGGCCCATTCTCTATGGAGCATTATATGGGGCCCATTCTCTATGGAGCATTATATGGGGCCCATTCTCTAAGGAGCATTATACGGGGACCATTCTCTATGGAACATTATATGGGACCCATTCTCTATGGAGCATTATATGGGGCCCATTCTCTATGGAGCATGTGCCCAGAGGCATAGCTAAGGGTTGGGTTCAGGGGGGGCAAAACTTCTGAGTGGGCCCCTAACCATGTAACCCTGATTACAAATATGGTGGTGCACCCTAATAGTGGAAGTAGGAGAACTTCAGCAGATGACCGTGCTGTTGCTAAAAGAAATCTTTATACAATGATTAACACTGATATTACTGCCATACTGTGTTGACCATATAGTAGTAGATACCAGTATTGCAGAGCATATAAGAGATTACAGTACAGATATATATAGTACCTTACAGGTGACGTCCTTTCTGCTAGAGTCATTCACTTTTCCCGTCTTTTCCACCTGTCCCAGACCGATATAACGACTTCTCCAGCCACAGCTCATCTGCAGAGATCACAACAAAGACACATATGACTTCTCACATTTCAGGCACCAGCCCCATCTATCCCAACCTGCACAAACCCCTCATCCTGCTGATACCCCAATGCTGAGCCGCTGCTGCTGAATGTGTCCCTATTACTGATCCTCTTAGTATCCCAAATAATAAAGCCCACCACTGTGCCCCCTCATAATAATGCTAACACTGTGCCTCTTACAAAGTAAAATCCCCCCTTTGTGCTCTCTAGATGGTAAAACTACCCCTTTAAAATATTACTGCCCTGTGCAAGTGCCCTAGAAAACAGTGCCCACATTTTGCCCCTAAAAGTAATAATGCGTCAGGTGCACCGTTGACGGCCACAATACCGTAAGTGCCCCTATAACAATAATGATTCTTAAGTGCCCACTTAACATTTAATAATGTCCACTGATTCCCCCATGTACAGTAATAATGACCCATGAGTCCCCAGCATTGTTTATGTGGTCGGTTAGTCATGTGACTACATGTATGTTATTTGCATGTGTTGACTAGACTCTCACAGCTTGTCTCAATTCTCTTGTATTGAGAGAAGCTAGTCGACATATGCAAATAGCATACATGTGGTCACATGCCCGCCCGATCCCACTGTTGAAATTGGGGGCTCATGACAGCAGGCGCACCATACCCTGTCATGATTTGCCCGTCTGCAGTCACATAGAGTGACTGCAGACTTTTATCCCAAGCCCGCACAACCCCTTTAATAACTTTATACAAATAATAAGCTGCTTATTATGAAATTATTATTAAAGGGATTGTCTAGTCTGAAGCTACAAGTCTGCTGTGACTATGTGACTGCAGACTTGTGAATCCTCACATTGCATGCACAGCACACTGTCTAGGCTCTCTGGTTCGGGGACCTCAAGTATGCGATTTGCATACACCTGGCCACATTCCGACTAGACTGTTTCCGGTCTTGCTCAATACACTTGTATTGAATGGGGCCGCGAAGTTGGAATGGGGCCAGGAGCATGTAAATCACATACTTAAAGGGGATTTCCCACGAACAAAAGTACATTTTAATCAATAGTTACTGTAATAATAATCATTTCTACAATTGGATGTATTTATAAAAATGTTCCTGTGCTGAGATAATCTTATAAATGTTCCCCTGCTGTGTACTGTGTAATGGTTGTGTCTGACCATACAGAAACATGGTCTGATTGTACCACACCTCCTGGGCAGGGGAGGAAGCAAAAGAGCGTACAGACATTACAGCCGGGGAGCACAGCTGATTCTTTCTTTTAAGTAAAACATTGTTTAAAATGGACAGGGAAATGTTTTACCTCACAGAAAGAATCATCTGTGATCCCGTGCTGTAATGTCTGTATACTCTTTTGTTTCCCACCCTGTTCAGGAGATGTGGTATGATCAGACCATGTTCCTGTATGGTCAGACAAGGCCATTACACAGGGGAACATTTATAAGATTATCTCAGCACAGGAACGTTTTATTTAAACACATCCAATTGTGGAACTTATTATTATTCCAAGATCTATTGATTAAAATCAACTTTGGTTCATGGGAAAAACCCTTTAGCCCCTTAAGCCTCGGAGCATTTTCCGTTTTTGCATTTTCGTTTTTGCTCCCCTTGTTCCCAGAGCCATAGCGTTTTTATTTTTTGGTCAATATGGCCATGTGAGGGCTTATTTTTTGCGGGACGAGTTGTACTTTTCAACGCCATTACTAGTTTTACCATATCGTGTACGGGAAAACGGGAAAAAAATTCCAAGTGTGGTAAAATTCAAAAAAAGTGCAATACCACAGTTGTTTTTTTTTTTTTACCACGTTCACTGAATGCTAAAACTGACCTGCCCTTCTTATTTTACAGGTCATTACGAGTTCATAGACACCAAACGTGTATAGGTTCTTTTATATTTAAGTGGTGAAAAAAATTCCAAAATTTGGTAAAAAAAAAAAAAAATAGCGCCATTTTCCGACACTCATAGCGTCTCCATTTTTCGTGATCTGGGGCTGGGTGAGGGCTTATTTTTTGTGCGCCGGGCTGACATTTTTATTGATAAAATTGTGGGGTAGATCCGATGTTTTGATCGCCCGTTATTGCATTTTATTGCAATTTTGCGGCGACCAAAAAACGTAATTCTGGCGTTTAGAATTTTTTTCTTGTTACGCCGTTTACCGATCGGATTAATTATTTTTTTATATTGATAGATCGGGCGATTCTGAACGCGGCGATACCAAATATGTCTATGTAGGTTTTTTTTTTTAATATTTTATTTTGAATGGGGCGAAAGGGGGGTGATTTAAACTTTTATATTTTTTTACTTTTTTTTATATTTTTAAAAACTTTTTTTTTTTACTTTTTGCATGCTTCAATAGTCTCCATAGGAGACTAGAAGCAGCAACTGTCCGATCGGCTCTGCTACATACAGGGGACGAGCAGGTCCCCTGCATGCAGCAGAAATGGTCCTGTGCTATGAGCGCCGACCAATAGGTGGCGCTCATAGCGACCAGATCATGACAACCACAGGCGTCTGCTGCAGACCCTGGGTTGTCATGCCCACCCATCGGTGATCCGCGATCACGTGACGGGGTCGCCGATGGGCGGGGCTTATGCCGCGCTACCCGGAAGCGCGCGTTAAATGCCACTGTCGGAGATTGACAGCGGCATTTAACATGTTAACAGCCGCGGGTGGATCGCGATTCCACCCGCGGCTGTTGCGGGCACATGTCAGCTGTAATAATCAGCTGACATGTGCTCCGTTCAGTGCGGGCTCAGCGCCGGAGCCCTCACTGAACGGGGGGTACGCAAATGTGCGTACCAATACGGCAAGCGTTGTTAAGGGGTTAAGGTCACATGACAACCCGCTCCCCGAACCAGAGAGCCCAGACAGTGTGCTGTGTGTGTAATGTGAGGATTCACAAGTCTGCAGCCACATAAAGTAACTACAAAAGACAAAAAATATATCTCATACCCTACCATCATTATACAGTTATATGAAAAAGTTTGGGCACCCCTATTAATCTTAAGCTTAATGTTTTTTAAAAATTGGTGTTTTTGAAACAGCTATTTCAGTTTGATATATGTAATAACTGTTGGACACAGTAATGTTTCTGCCTTGAAATGAGGTTTATTGTACTAACAGAAAATGTGCAATCTGCATTCAAACAAAATTTGACAGGTGCATAAGTATGGGCACCCTTATCATTTTCTTGTTTTAAACACTCCTACCTACTTTTTACTGACTTACTAAAGCACTTTTTTTGGTTTTGTAACCTCATTGAGCTTTGAACTTCATAGCCAGGTGTATGCAATCATGAGAAAAGCTACTTAAAGTGGCCACTTGCAAGTTGTTCTCCTGTTTGAATCTCCTCTGAAGAGTGGCATCATGGGCTCCTCAAAACAACTGTCAAATGATCTGAAAACAAAGATTATTCAACATAGTTATTCAGGGGAAGGATACAAAAAGCTGTCTCAGAGATTTAACCTGTCAGTTTCCACTGTGAGGAACATAGTAAGGAAATGGAAGAACACAGGGACAGTTCTTGTTAAGGCCAGAAGTGGCAGGCCAAGAAAAACATCAGAAAAGCAGAGGAGAAGAATGGTGATATCAGTCAAGGACAATCCTCAGACCACCTCCAGAGAGCTGCAGCATCAACTTGCTGCAGATGGTGTCACTGTGCATCGGTCAACTATACAACGCACTTTGCACAAGGAGAAGCTGTATGGGAGAGTGATGCGAAAGAAGCCGTTTCTACAAACACGCCACAAACAGAGTCGGCTGAGGTATGCAAAAGCACATTTGGAGAAGCCAATTTCTTTTTGGAAGAAGGTCCTGTGGACTGATGAAACCAAGATTGAGTTGTTTGGTCATACAAAAAGGCGTTATGCATGGCGGCAAAAAACCACAGCCTTCCAAGAAAAACACTTGCTACCCACAGTAAAATTTGGTGGAGGTTCCATCATGCTTTGGGGCTGTGTGGCCAATGCCGGCACCGGGAATCTTGTTAAAGTTGAGGGACGCATGGATTCCACTCAATATCAGCAGATTCTTGACAATAATGTTCAAGAATCAGTGATAAAGTTGAAGTTACGCAGGGGATGGATCTTTCAGCAAGACAATGATCCAAAACACCGCTCCAAATCTACTCAGGCATTCATGCAGAGGAACAATTACAATTGTAACATACCTGGCGGCGTCCTTGCATGGTGGTCCATCTCCCACTGTGCAAGAGGGCGCACTTGATCTCCTGTCCAGAATGTCTCTCTGGCTTCCCTCCATGCTGTCTGTTTGTGTCTGTGTCTGTTTCTGCTGCTTAAGGGCGGCGCCCGATCACTTCCTGCCTTTTGTACCTGCTGTGGGTCACACCCCTTGTGCGTCCTCAGCCTATCGCTGTCTGTCTCTTGGTATATAGCTCAGCAGCTCCCTTCTATCCCTGCCTGAGCATAAGTGTTTCTTTCAGTGTGTGCTTGCACTCTGAAGGTGCCAGGTCCCGTTCCTGTTTCCCTGTCCGCCTTTCCTGGAGGCTGTATTTCCAGGCCTGTCTGAACTTAGTCCTGTATGTCTCCTGCTTTACGGTATTAGTTCCCGTGTCTGAACTAAGTCCTGTATGTCTCCTGCTTTACGGTATTAGTTCCCGTGTCTGAACTAAGTCCTGTATTTCTCCTGCCTTGCGGTGTCAGCTCCCGTGTCTGAACTGAGTCCTGTATGTCTCCTGCTTTACGGTATTAGTTCCCGTGTCTGAACTAAGTCCTGTATTTCTCCTGCCTTGCGGTGTCAGCTCCCGTGTCTGAACTGAGTCCTGTATGTCTCCTGCTTTTCGGTATTAGTTCCCGAGTCTGAACTGAGTCCTTTCTGTGTTCTCTAGTCTGTCCTGTCTGAACACGCTCCTTGCCTGTTCGTTCCGCCTCTCTGGGGGCAGTATTCCCAGACCCGCTCCTGTATCTAGTCTGTCCTGTCTGAACACGCTCCTTGCCTGTTCGTTCCGCCTCTCTGGGGGCCGTATTCCCAGACCCGCTCCTGTATTCTGCTGCAGTGTCGGTCTCCTCCGTACACTCAGTTCCAGTCTGAACTCTCTCCTATCCTCTACCTGTTTTGCCTCTTTGCCCGTTCCCTTCCTTTTTCTGCAGAGTCTGAACTCGTACCTAACTCCTGCCTGTTGTCTCTGTACTCCCGTTTGTGAGTTTGTGGTCCACTCGCTACTTCACTGCAAGTACCCTGTGGGTGTCTGGCTCTGTCTTTCCCTTCCTGTCTGTTCCTTGTGAACAGAGCCCTGTCCTCCCTGCTCAGCCTTGTCTGCACTCTAGCTGTGCTTGCCTGTACCCCTCTGCCTGTATTGTTCCTGAATCCCGGTGTGTACTGGGTCCTATCCCGCCTGTGTTCCTACTTGCTAGTGCCTCCCTGTCTGCACTCTAGCTGTGCTTACCTTTACCCCCCGGCCTGCATACCCGCCTGCCTGCATACCCGCCTGCCTGCATACCCGCCTGCCTGCATACCTGTCTGTGTGCCAGTCTACCAGTCTGTTCCTGTATTCCCCTGTGTGGGTCAACAGCCGTGTCCGGGGTCTGTCCTGGAGTAGCACCTGGTCCCTCTGCTCGGTTCCTCCTTGGTGCACTGGCGTCGTATGCCGTCGTGCGACCCTGGTCGGATCGGGTGAATACCTAGTTACGCCCCTCCAGGCATTCACTCTCCGGCACGGTCCAGTGGAATCACTACCAATCCCACGCACACGCCGCTTAGCCCGGGCGTGTGCATAACAGCATGCTCAGGCCATGGTTCCCGTTGAGCCCCACGGCCTTCGCTCTCTGAGAAGTTTTTCCAGCAAATACATGCATTAAAATAAATAAATAATTTTTTTTTCCCTTTAGCTGAGTTCCAGGCGAATTACGCACCCGTCCAGATGGATCTATCAGCTCTCGTTCCTGCGGATCCGCCACGTTACTATGGGGATCCAAGACAGTGTCGTGCATTTGTGGAGCTATGCATGCTACACTTTAAGGCCTACCCTCTCTATTTTCCTTCCGATTGGGCTAAAGTGGCCTTTATGATTGACTACCTAGCGGGTGATGCCTTGAAATGGGTCACTCCCCTATGGGAAGCATGGGATCCTGTCGTCCTTGACCTGCAGGCCTTCCTGGTGGCCTTTCGTATGGTCTTCGAGGATCCTAACCCTGAAGCCCCTGCTGAAGCTTCACTTCCCAATATCCCGGAGCAGCCCCGACAGGTAATGTGTGTGGGTAGCGCAATAGTCCTCCAGCCCAATGAGACTACTGCCCACCCAGAATCCTCACAGGGTGACTACGCTTTCCGGAATACTTCTCCCAACCTCAAGAGGCAGTCCAGACGTGCTAGACTTAGAGGCAAGCAGTCACGCCAGGGTCTGTCCTCCCTGAGACCTCCTGAACCCTTCGGGGTGCTACCTGGTAGCGAAAGGACAGAGACTCTCCTATACTCTGTACCTGATACCTCGCTCGCTTCGTCCAGTGAGTCCAACCTAGTGTACTCCGAAGCAGAGGTTACTCCCGAGTCTCTACACCCCTCCGACCAGGCGGAGGACCTCCAGTTGTGTTCTGAACCCTTCGGGGTGCCACCTGGTGGTGAATGGACAGAGACTTTCCTATATCCTGGATCTGATACCTCACTCGCTTCGTCCAGTGAGTCCAACCTAGTGTACTCCGAAGCAGAGGTTACTCCCGAGTCTCTACACCCCTCCGACCAGGCGGAGGACCTCCAGTTGTGTTTAGAACCCTTCGGGGTGCCACCTGGTGGTGAATGGACAGAGACTTTCCTATTTCCTGTACCTGATACCTCGCCTGCTTCCTCCAGTGAGTCCGACCTAGTGTACTCTGAAGCAGATGTTTTCTCTGAGCCTCAGTACTCTTCTGACCCGGCGGAGGACCTCCAGTTGTTTCCTGAATCCTCCGGGGTACCACCAGATAACAAAGAGACAGTGACTTTTCCTCATTATGTACCTGATAACCCGTCTATTTCTTCCTGTGAGCTTGACAAGATGTACCTCGAAGCAGAGATTACCCTCAAGTCTCTGTCCCCCTCCAACCCAGTGAACGACTGGTCCTCGAATTCCCTGCGGAAGATTCTGGCAGGCCTGAAGAAGAGGGGGCGTAAGGGGGGAGGTACTGTAACATACCTGGCGGCGTCCTTGCATGGTGGTCCATCTCCCACTGTGCAAGAGGGCGCACTTGATCTCCTGTCCAGAATGTCTCTCTGGCTTCCCTCCATGCTGTCTGTTTGTGTCTGTGTCTGTTTCTGCTGCTTAAGGGCGGCGCCCGATCACTTCCTGCCTTTTGTACCTGCTGTGGGTCACACCCCTTGTGCGTCCTCAGCCTATCGCTGTCTGTCTCTTGGTATATAGCTCAGCAGCTCCCTTCTATCCCTGCCTGAGCATAAGTGTTTCTTTCAGTGTGTGCTTGCACTCTGAAGGTGCCAGGTCCCGTTCCTGTTTCCCTGTCCGCCTTTCCTGGAGGCTGTATTTCCAGGCCTGTCTGAACTTAGTCCTGTATGTCTCCTGCTTTACGGTATTAGTTCCCGTGTCTGAACTAAGTCCTGTATGTCTCCTGCTTTACGGTATTAGTTCCCGTGTCTGAACTAAGTCCTGTATTTCTCCTGCCTTGCGGTGTCAGCTCCCGTGTCTGAACTGAGTCCTGTATGTCTCCTGCTTTACGGTATTAGTTCCCGTGTCTGAACTAAGTCCTGTATTTCTCCTGCCTTGCGGTGTCAGCTCCCGTGTCTGAACTGAGTCCTGTATGTCTCCTGCTTTTCGGTATTAGTTCCCGAGTCTGAACTGAGTCCTTTCTGTGTTCTCTAGTCTGTCCTGTCTGAACACGCTCCTTGCCTGTTCGTTCCGCCTCTCTGGGGGCAGTATTCCCAGACCCGCTCCTGTATCTAGTCTGTCCTGTCTGAACACGCTCCTTGCCTGTTCGTTCCGCCTCTCTGGGGGCCGTATTCCCAGACCCGCTCCTGTATTCTGCTGCAGTGTCGGTCTCCTCCGTACACTCAGTTCCAGTCTGAACTCTCTCCTATCCTCTACCTGTTTTGCCTCTTTGCCCGTTCCCTTCCTTTTTCTGCAGAGTCTGAACTCGTACCTAACTCCTGCCTGTTGTCTCTGTACTCCCGTTTGTGAGTTTGTGGTCCACTCGCTACTTCACTGCAAGTACCCTGTGGGTGTCTGGCTCTGTCTTTCCCTTCCTGTCTGTTCCTTGTGAACAGAGCCCTGTCCTCCCTGCTCAGCCTTGTCTGCACTCTAGCTGTGCTTGCCTGTACCCCTCTGCCTGTATTGTTCCTGAATCCCGGTGTGTACTGGGTCCTATCCCGCCTGTGTTCCTACTTGCTAGTGCCTCCCTGTCTGCACTCTAGCTGTGCTTACCTTTACCCCCCGGCCTGCATACCCGCCTGCCTGCATACCCGCCTGCCTGCATACCCGCCTGCCTGCATACCTGTCTGTGTGCCAGTCTACCAGTCTGTTCCTGTATTCCCCTGTGTGGGTCAACAGCCGTGTCCGGGGTCTGTCCTGGAGTAGCACCTGGTCCCTCTGCTCGGTTCCTCCTTGGTGCACTGGCGTCGTATGCCGTCGTGCGACCCTGGTCGGATCGGGTGAATACCTAGTTACGCCCCTCCAGGCATTCACTCTCCGGCACGGTCCAGTGGAATCACTACCAATCCCACGCACACGCCGCTTAGCCCGGGCGTGTGCATAACAACAATGTTCTGGAATGGCCATCCCAGTCCCCAGACCTGAATATCATTGAACATCTGTGGGATCATTTGAAGAAGGCTGTCGATGCTCGGCGACCATCAAACTTAACTGAACTGGAATTGTTTTGTAAAGAGGAATGGTCAAAAATACCTTCATCCAGGATCCAGGAACTCATTAAAAGCTACAGGAAGCGACTAGAGGCTGTTATTTTTGCAAAAAGAGGATCTACTAAATATTAATGTCACTTTTCTGGTGAGGTGCCCATACTTATGCACCTGTCAAATTTTGTTTGAATGCAGATTGCACATTTTCTGTTAGTACAATAAACCTCATTTCAAGGCAGAAACATTACTGTGTCCAACAGTTATTACATATATCAAACTGAAATAGCTCTTGCAAAAACACCAATTTTTAAAAAACATTAAGCTTAAGATTAATAGGGGTGCCCAAACTTTTTCATATAACTGTATATAAATGTAAAGCAAAGTTGCATATTAAATATAGGGTACTTAGTGAACTATTTTTGATCAAAAAAAGTATACAAAAATAGTTCACTAAGTACCCTATATTTAATATGCAACTTTGCTTTACATTTATATATAATGATGGTAGGGTATGAGATATATTTTTTGTCTTTTGTAGGTTTTGCTTCTTTTTGCTAGTGTGAACATGCTCCTATTTCTTGCATGTGTACCATCTTAGACCTCAGTTCACATTGCTTGGTTTTTTAGCCACATAAAGTAATTGCAGACTTGTACATTTAGACCAGACAATCCCTTTAAATGTTGTACAGCTCATGCTATGGTTAGTGTATGGGGGTTTGTTATACTATCAGGCAGGGGCTTATAATAAGACCTAAACGGTAAATATAATAAGGCTGGTTTCACATGTCCGTATATTTCCGGTATCGGAAAAACCGGTACTGGAGATATCTGTTTCTTGTATGCCGGTGTGTGTTATACGTGTTGCACCCGTGTGCGGCCCGTGTGCCGCATCAGGATCACACGTACGGGCGGCTGGGAATCAGTGTCCAGGTAGCGCTGCCGAACGCTGCCCTCATCATGGTTCAGTGCCATCACTGTGATCATCACCAGCAGTGGCAATGATGAGGGTAGTAGTAGTGTCTGCTCCTGCAGTGTCCCTGTGTAAAAATAAGAATAAAATAATAAAATCCGTGTGGTATGTTTTGCGGACCGTGCATCTGCAAAAAAACGGACATGTCAGTGTGTGGAGCACACGGACACACGGTCTGTGAAAACACACTGACATGTGATCAGACCCATAGATTTGAATGGGTCTGCGTGTGTCAGTGTCTCTAGTACGTGTGGAAACTGTCACCACTCGTACCGGAGATCCTGACCTGTGAACGAGCCCTAAGTCCCCTACCTCCCTATCTCCACCCTCCCCAGACAGCAACTATGACATGAGATTGCACATAATCTCAGAACACAAGGCCCTCAGCGCCACCCCCACCCCCACTACCCCAATTCAGCTCCCCCTCTTCCCCTCACATTCACCCCACTGTCTCCCACAGTAACATCATATGCTGTCATTTATTTTAAAACTAAAAAAACTGGTTCCAGCAGCACTTACATATGAAGGTGATTGATGACTGGTCCGGGCCAGGCCCTGTCTTGGCACAGGTTGCACAACCTAACTGCAGCAGCTCACTAGGACCCAGGGTCCAGCGTGGACCAATCAGAGCACTGATGGTGTGGAGCTAACCGCAGCGCTGCCAGCCTGTAGAAGAAGATGAGGTTAGCAGCACTTTAGCCCTCACCGTGCACTGCACTGAGACTCTGCAATTGGCTGCTGTGCTGTGCAGCCTGCAGAGTCTCAGCTCAGAAAGAGAACAGCAGCGTCACCTCAGAGAGCCGCGGTCGCCTTCTGCTTAACAGGGTGGGCCCCTCAACGTGACGCCCCCTTTACCCCCCAGTAGGTACGCCACTGATGGGGCCCATTCTCTATGGAGCATTATATGAGGCCCATTCTCCATGGAGCACTATATGGGGCCCATACTGTATGCAGTATTATATGGGGCCCATTATTCTGTATGGAGCATTATATAGGGCCATTATACTGTATGGAGCAATATATGGGGCTCATTATACTGTATGAGGCATTATATGGAAGCCCTTATTCTGTATGGAGCATTATATAGGGCCCATTATTCTGCATGGAGCACTATATGGTGCCCATTATTCTGTATGGAGCATTATATGGGGTTCATTATTCTGCATGGAGCAATATATAGGGCTCATAATACTGTATGGAGGACTATGTGGTGCCCATAATACTGTAAGGAGGACTATGTGGTGCCCATAATACTGTATGGAGGACTATGTGGTGCCCATAATACTGTATGGATGACTATGTGGTGCCCATAATACTGTATGGAGGACTATGTGGTGCCCATAATACTGTATGGAGGACTATGTGGTGCCCATAATACTGTATGGATGACTATGTGGTGCCCATAATACTGTATGGAGCACTATGTGGTGCCCATAATACTGTATGGATGACTATGTGGTGCCCATAATACTGTATGGAGGAATATGTGGTGCCCAGAATACTGTATGGAAGACTATACTGTTCGGTTTAAAATGAAGACTTTAGAATCCCCCCAGGTCACGCCCTGTGCGCTGCGGGGATTCACCAGTTTCTGAGCTATTTACAATAGATATCACTCATGTAATGTAAGAAATAAGTGAAATCTTGGGCATTGTACTATACCTACAGTATATTTCTCTGCTGTATCTATGCATCATGTACCATGGTATGTGTAAAAGGGGCCCATGAGACACTTTCGCCCAGGGTCTACGAAAAACTGGAGCCGGCCATGGGTATCGGAGTACTCTGGAAAAATTGCACAACAAATTTTGGGGTGCATTTTATCCTGTTACCCTTGTGAAAATATAAAATTTGGGGCTCAAGCAACATTTTTGTGAAACAAAGTAAAATGCTCATTTTTTTCTTCCACGTTGTTTTAATTCCTGTGAACCAATTGAATGGTTAATAAACTTCTTGAATATGGTTTTGAGGACTTTCAGGCTATGTGCCCACGATTAGGCTATAGCAGTGCTTTGGGCACAATGTATTTTCGGTGCGTCCAAAAAGCTGGGACCGATCACGCAGGTGTTCATTAAACACATGCGGATTTACTGCATCCAATACATTCTATTGGGGAAATTTCTGTTGCGGAAATGCTGACATGCTGCGGCTCGTAAAAACCGCGCCACGGGTGAGTTTACGCGGCATCAAATAGAAGCACAGTGGGCATGGGATTTCTATAAATCCCACCACTATGCTTCCAATATGGAACAAAGCGTTTTGGACGCAGCACTGCTATTACGGATCGTGGGCACGTACCCTGAAGGGTTCAGTTTTTAGAATGGAGTCACTTTTGGGTATTTTCTGTCATATAGGCCCCCCATAGTCACTTCAAGTGTGATGTGGTCCCTGAAAAATGGTTTTGTAAATTTTGTTGGAAAAATTAGAAATTAATGGTCAACTTTAAACTCTTCTAACTTCCTAAAAAAAAAAAAGTTTAAAAAAATAGTGCAGATGTAAAGTAGACATGTGGGAAATGTTATTGATTAACTATTTTGTGTGACATAACTCTCTGTTATAAGGACATAAAAATTAAAAGTTTGCAATTGCGAAATTTCAGATTTTTTCACAAATAAACGCAAGTCATATTGAACAAATTTTACCACTGGCATGAAGTACAATAAGTTAGCAAAATAAAATTTCAGAATCACCGGGATCCTGTTGAAGCGTTCCAGAGTTATTACCAGATAAACGGACGCTGGTCAGAATTGTAAAATTTGCCTGGTCAGGAAGGTGAAAACAGGCTTTTAGGGTGAAGGGGTTAAAAGGAACCCCCAATGTAAGCGGTCAATGGAGAGCGCAGGATAAACGTGACCTGAGTTTTATTCTGATTTTTGGTAGGTAGAATGAACAAAAAAATAGCAGTACAATAGTCCTTATTTTTATTTTTGTGCGGTTCCTCGTGCGGTATAAGAGATAAGGTGGATTTATTCTTGGGTCGGTACAATTACAGCGAAACCAGCGTTATATATATTTTTTATGTTTTGCTGCCATCACAGTGTAAAATGCTTTTTTATAAAAAAATATATTTTTCATCGCCATATTCTGAGAGCTGTATTTTTTTTATTGTTTGGCGAACAGAGCTGCACGAGGGCTTATTTTTTGCGCGAAGCCCCATTTTGGGGAACATAACATTTTTTTGATCACTTTTTATTCAAATTCTTTAGATGCAGAATGAAGAAAAAACAGCAATTAAATGATTGATTGTTTCAATTTATTTTTGTGTGGTTGATGTTATATAATTTTTATGTTTTGCTACTTTTATACACTAAAAACAATATTTTACAAAAATGGATTTGTTTTTGCTCCGCCATGTTATGAGAGCTATAAGTTTTATTTTTTTCTAGAGTAAGTCATATTAGGGCTTGTTTTTTGCGGGACAATTTTGAGCTTTCTTTTATACCATTTTTCTTTATATATGTATTTTTGATAACTTTTTATTCCATTTTTTGTGTGTTAGTATGATGAAAAAGCGACATTTTTGGTGTTATTTTTTTTTTTACTGTGTTCACCATACGGATTAAATAATGTGACAATTTTATAGATCTGGTCGTTTCAGACGCGAAAATTCCAATTATGTGTACGAGTTTTTATCTTTGTTATAACGCAAATGCTGCTTTTTGTGATGTGTGTGCTTCTTTTTGGATTTTTACAGACATTTTATTTTTTTTTTGTTTTACTTTTTCACTTAGTCTCACTGCGGGACATATATAATTTTTACTTTGATCGTCGTTGGTCTCTAACAAGCCACTGTACCCTGTGGTCATCACATGGGGTCATTTAACCCTTTAGATACAGCTGTTGCAAGTAACAGCGTTATTTAACGGGTTAATCGGACCCCATCGGTTCCAAATCCGTCCGGGCCGATGCCACAGAATGCCAGCTGTCATTTAAGGGGATAATAAATATTTTTAATCTTGATTCAGGCGTCGCTCCCTAAACACTGGACCCCCGTGCCTAGTGGCGAATACGGACCTGTGTACTGTGCATATAGTGTACATGGATGTACACATGTGGGTGACTGTGCTGTGTGTCAGTGCAAGGATTTCCATATGTGTGGCTATATACACATTACTCCAGGATAAAGGCCTGGGAGAATAGCACTGGGGACTCTCTCAGCAGCCTGCTCTGTAGGCAGACTAGAATCCCCTCCATTCCAGCAGCCATGTCACTGATAAACTGTCTACAGCTGGTGCCTGCTGTGATAGCCTCCCCTTCAGGGGCTCCAGTCTGGTCACCTCTATTCAGAATGGAGACCTGTTGGAAGCCATATTCCACACACAGCAAAAGCAGCTTCCCTTCCTGGAGACAACAGCAATGAGAGCCGTGTGACGTGGAGGCTCCGCCCCTCCCGATGACGTCACCGCAGAGTCTAGCATCTCTAGCTAACGCCCGCAGAGGCAGTCGCTGGTATACTGCGTGCAGTACACAACGTATCTGGCGGGAGCGGGTGAGAGAGAGCGACCGTTACTACAGATACAGCGACATCCACTGCGAACAAGAAGACATCTTCTCATCTCCAGGAGACTGTGGCAGCTGGCAGGAGATGGCCATTCTATCAACACCTAAAATGGCGAGGCTGGTAAGTTACAAGATGGAGGCGCTGTGTGCTGATGGGCTGTGAGAAGAGCAGGCAATAGAACTTCCCTGCCTAATCAGCCCTGATGTTACTGAGTGGAAAAAAGCTTTAGAAATCATTTCTACTGTCCCTGTTTCCTGTGCTAATGAGGGCTTTGCCTAGTGGGTGTTAGGTCCCTCCTTCCCATGTTGTCAGGCCCCTGTTGGTGTGATAACATCATTTGCGCGAGCGACATCATCGCCGCTCATGCAAATCTCGCGCATGCGCCGCTCATTCCGGCAGCGTCACTGCATCTCTGAAGCCAGGTGTACAATTCCCCGCATCAGAGGCGCACTGCGCATGTTCGGAGGTTTAGAAGATGGTTTGCGCCTCTGATGCGGGGAAGCGTACACCCGGCCTCGGAGAAGCAGTGACGCTGCCGGAATGAGCGTCGCATGCGCAAGATTAGCATCAGCTGGCGATGACGCCGCTCGTGCAAATTATGTCATCACGCCAACAGGGGCGTGACAACATGGAAAGAGGGCTGACTAGTCTGGGGAACGAACGCCCTATCGACTAGTCAAACCTTCGTTAGCATAGGTAATGGGGAACTTGTGAATGTTTTTTAAACCTTATTTTCACTCAGTAACGTTATACGGGGCTGGTTAGGCAGGGAATTTGCTGATACATAGGTGAATGCTTCTGGGTTGGAGGGCATGGGGGACCTGACAGGTTCCCTTTAAGCATATTCACATAAGGGCAGCACGCTGCATTGTATTTTATTAATGTCATTTTTTTTGTGGTAAAACCTGTAAAAAAACAGAAAAAAATAAATTGCAGAATAAGAAACCTACTTCAGCATCGTGCTTGGGCTTCTGATCTTTTCTGACCTTAAAGCGCACCTGTCAGCAGGATTGTGCTCAGTAATCTACATACACTGTCAGGTGGGCGCCATTACCATGAATAATATGACACCTTGGCTGATGAAATCCATCCAGTGGTTCTTGTTTAACCCCTTCATGACCAGACCAGTTTCCATTTTTGTGTTTTCCTTTTTTGCTCCCCTTCTTCCCAGAGCCATAACTTTCTTATTTTTTGGTCACTATGGCCATGTGATGGCTTATTTTTTGCAGGACAAGTTGTGCTTTTGAACAGCACCACTGGTTTTACTACATCGTGTACTGGAAAACAGGAAAATTCCAAGTGCGGTGAAATTGCAAAAAAGTGCAGTTCCACAGTTGTTTTCTTGGGGTTTTGTTTCACCATGTCTGCTGAATGCTAAAACTGACCTACCATTATTATTCTCCTGGTCATTATGAGTTCGTAGACACCAAACAGGTATAGTTTTTTTACTTAAGTGGTGAAAAAAAATCCAAAGTTTGCTTAAAAAAAAAAAAAAAAATGGCTCCATTTTCCGGGACCCATACCATCTCCATTTTTTACGATCTGGAGCTAGATGAGGGCTTATTTTTTGCGCGCCAAGCTGACGTTTTTATTGATACCATTTTGGGGTAGATCCGATGTTTTAATCGCGGTTATTGCAATGTTGCGGCGACCAAAAAAAAGTAATTATAGCATTTTGAATTTTTTTCACGTCACACCGTTTATCGATCGGATTAAATATTTTTTCATATTGATAGATCAAGTGATTCTGAATGTGGATATGTGTATGAGTGATTTTTTTTGTTTTATTGTGAATGGGGCGAAAGGGGGTGATTTAAACTTTAATATAATTTTTTTAATATTTTTAAACTTTTTTTGCTTTACACTAGCTTCAATAGTCACAATGGGAGACTAGAAGCTGCAATTCTCTGATCGCCTTTGCTACACACAGGGGATGATCAGATCTCCTGTGTGTAGCAGAAATGCTCACCTGCTATGAGCGCCGACCACAATCTGGCAATGACAATGGCTAGGGTCTCCTGCAGACCTGGGTTGTCATGCCAACCTATCGGCGACCCACGATCATGTAACACGGTCGCCGATGTGCGGAGCCAACGACACGCTTCCGGGAAGCGCGAGTTAAATGCCGCTGTCAGAGATTGAGAGCAGAATTTAACTACACTGTGTTCCAAATTATTATGCAAATAATATTTTCTCAGATTTTCCCAAATTACCTATATGAATTGCAGTCATTGTAATTTTCCAGTCAAATAACTATTAGAGTACAATTGAAAGGTTTTTGTACAAACTGTCTATGATAACAGTATAGTTTTAAAAAATAAAAAACTCAACTGCACTCAAAATGCATGTTCCAAATTATTATGCACAGCAGAGTTTTCAACCTTTTCATTTTAATAAAGAACAAAAAATGGTCATTTTTGAAATTATAAGCATTAGCAGGTTATTACAAACTGAAATCAAACAGTTTTCAACTCAAAACTTTATTCTAGGTGATGTTACATTTGCACATAGGACCGCTTGTTCGAAAGGAGCTTCTGAACTTTTTCATCCATTGAATTTGTCAGGTTTTGGATGGTTTCTGCTTCCAATTGTTTTGCCTGAGGACAGAATACCCTCCCAGAGCTGTTGCTTAGATGTGAACTGCCTCCCGCCATCATAGACACTCCTTTTGATGATGCCCCAGAGGTTCTCAATGGGGTTGAGGTCAGGGGAGCATGGGTGCCACACCATTAGTTTGTCCCCTTTTATGCCCATAGCAGCCAGAGATGCAGATGTGTTATGTGCAGCATGAGACGGGGCATTATCATGCATGAAATGATCTCGATGGTCCAGATGGATGGATTGGAGGATGGCTGGTTGATGGACACCCCATGCAAACACGGCTACGGCGCTAACAAGGAGGAGGTGGAGTAATGTTTTGGGCTGGAATCATGGGGAGAGAGATTGTCGGCCCTTTTAGGATCCCTGAAGGGGTAAAGATGAACTCCATAATGTATGTTGAGTTTCTCAAACAGCACTTCCTTCCATGGTTCAAGAAGAAGAACCGTGCATTCCGCAGCAAGATCATTTTCATGCATGATAATGCCCTTTCTCATGCTGCACATAACACATCTGCATCTCTGGCTGATATGGGCATAAAAGTGGACAAACTTATGGTGTGGCACCCATGCTCCCCTGACCTCAACCCCATTGAGAACCTCTGGAGCATCATCAAAAGGAGTGTCTATGATGGTGGGAGGCAGTTCACATCTAAGCAACAGCTCTGGGAGTCTATTCTGTCCTCAGGCAAAATAATTGGAAGCAGAAACCATCCAAAACCTGACAAATTCAATGGACGAGAGAGTTCAGAAGCTCCTTTCGAACAAGCGGTCCTATGTGCAAATGTAACATCCCCTAGAATAAAGTTTTGAGTTGAAAACTGTTTCAATTGTACTCTAATAGTTATTTGACTGGAAAATTACAATGACTGCAATTCATATAGGTAATTTGGGAAAATCTGAGAAAATATTATTTGCATAATAATTTGGAACACTGTGTAGTTAACAGCCACGGGGGGGGGTGGATCGCTATTCCACCCGCAGCTGTTGCGGGCACATGTCAGCTGTATATATCAGCTGTCGTGTACCTGGAAAGCTGCGGGCTCAGTGCTGGAGCTCGCACCAAACAGGGGGTTCTCACGTTTGTCATACTATTATGGCACACGTCAAAAAGGGGTTAATTTTTACTTATAGTTTGGAGATGATGATATGCTCGTGCTCTGGGACAGCCTGTAGGGTGGGCTCTATCTGGTGCTCTGCTTATACAGTCCGCTATATGCTCTTATGACAGGTCACTGATCGTTCAGTTACCTGCCTCCTATTTTACTTGTTATATACATAATGTGGGGTTAGAAAAAACAAACAAATCAAGCAAAATGGCGCCCGCACAGGCACAATAGCATCTATCGCTTGGCCATAGATGCTACTGTGCACGTGCCGTGGCCATTTTGTTGGAGCAAAAGAAAAATTTGTCTCCAGAAAAATGGCCACGTCACGTGCGCAGTGGCATCTATCAGCAAGCGAGGCTCTTAATCTGCGCAAGCCCTGCCCACTGGTGGCTGGCTCTTGCGCATATTGAGAGCATCACTTGGCGATAGATACTATTGCAATTGCTCCGCTGTCATTTTGTTGGAGCAAAAAATCTGGCTCCAGCAAAATGGCCACAGCACGTGAGCAGTTGAATCTATCGGCAAGCGATGCTCTTACTTTGCGCAGGCCTTGCCTACTGGTGGGCGCCGCTTGCGCAGAATAAGAGGATCACTTGCCGATAGATGCTACTGCACTTGCGCCGCAGACATTCTGCTGGAGAATAATTTTTTTACTCCAACAAAATGGCCGTGGCATGAGATAGATGCGCCTGCGCGAGCGCCATTTTGATTGATGTCATTTTTTTCCCCCCATAATGTATACACTATGTAAATTAAAAATTGGAGGCATGTCAGTGATCGATCAGTGAGCTGTCATAAGAGCATACAGATGTAAGCAGAGCACCAGATAGAGCCCACCTCACAGACTGCCCCGGAGCACGAGCATATCATTATCTCCAAACTGAAAGTAAAAATTACACAAGAACCACGGGACGGATTTCATTAACCAAGGTATCATTTTAATGTGTGTAACAGCGCCAACCTGACAGTGTATGTAGTTTACTTAGCACAATCCTGCTGACAGGTTAATTTTCAAGGAGTTGTCTGCTCTAAATCATTAAGTCTGCAGTCACTCTGTGTGCCTGCAGACTTCTGAATCCCCACAGAGCACAAGGTTTAAAAAACATTTATATGGTCCTCATTTCCTATGCTAATCAGGGCTTCGACTAGTGGGTGTTAGTTGCTCCCAGAAGAGTCAGCCTCCTTTCCATGTTATCACGCCCGTGTTGGCGTGATAATTTGCCGCTCATTCTGGCAGCGTCACTGCATCTCTGAAGCCAGGTGTATGCTTCTCCGCATCAGAGGCGCACTGTGCATGTTCGGAAGTTTAGAAGATGACTTCCGTACATGTGCAGTGTGCCTCTGTAGCCAAGAAGCGTACACCCGGCCTCAGAAAAGCAGTGACGGTGCCGGAATGAGCGGCGCATGTGCAAGATTTCCATGAGCGACAATGACGCCGCTCGTGCAAATTATGTAATCATGCCCCATCAACTAGTCAAAGCCCTCATAAGCATAGGCAGTGGGGAGCATGTGAATGTTTTGTAAACTTTGTTTTCACTCAGTAATGTTATACGGGGCTGGTTAGGCAGGGAAGTTGCTGATACATAGGTGAATGCTGCTGGGTTGGAGGGTATAGGGGATGTGACAGGTTGCCTTTAAGCTTACTCACATAAGAGCAGCGCACTGTTTTGTATTTTATTAATGTAATTTTCTTTGTCGTAAAACCTGTAAAAAAACCCAGAAAAAATAAATTGCCGAAAAAGAAATCTACTTCAGCATCGTGCTTATGCCTCTGATCTTTTCTGACTTTAAAGCGCACCTGTCAGCAGGATTGTGATTGTGTGCCCACACTGTCAGGTGGGCGCCATTACACTGATTAAAATGATACCTTGTTTGACGCTTGGCGATAGATAATACTGCTCATGGTCTGCGGCCATTTTGTTGGAGCAAAAAAAATTAGTCTTCAGCAAAATTGCTGCATCGTGTGGGCAGTTGCATCTATCAACAAGCGATGCTTTTAATCTGCGCAAGGTGGGCGGCGCTTGCCCAGTTTGAGAGCATCGCTTGGTGATAGATACTACTGCACACGCACCACTGCCAATCTGGCTCCAGCAAAACGGCCACGGCGCATGCTCAGTTGCACATATCAGCAAGCAATGCTCTTAATTTTTATCATTTTAATCAGCGTAACGCTGCCAACCTGACAGTGTATGTAGTTTACTTAGTACAATCCTACTGACAGGTGCACTTTAAAGGGGTTGACAACTCTAAATCTATAAGTCTGCAGTCCCTCTATGTAACTGCAGACTTATGAATCCCCCAGAGCACACACTGTGAGCTGCGGGGATTCGCCTGTGTCTAAGCCATATGCGTTATACATACTCCTGGCCAGATTCCGACTAGTGGGTGTGGCTTCGCTTCATGCACTTGCATAAAGTGAGGCTGCGCCCCAACTAGTGACTCAACTGTTCAGTGAGCGTGGCTTATATGTAAAGATGGTCTGAGATCAGTGGCCCAAAGTCATTTAACCCTTGAAAAACACCAGTTACTGGCTATTTGCCCCCTTTGATGGCAGTTCTCATGCCCAGAGCATATTTAAACGGGCTAGAATGACCTGAACTTGATGCGCCCATCACTATGTATGTAATGGTGGTCAGAGATCAGTGACCCAAAGTCATTTAACCCTTGAAAAACACCAATTATTTATTCAAATATGTGAAAATTGGTTATATCTCCACTTTGATGTCAGTTTTGATACCCAAAACTTATTTTGGCCAGGCTGGAGTGACTTGTATTTGATGCGGGCAATCACTATGTAATGGTGGTGTGAGATCAGGAGCCCAAAAACACTTAACCTCACTGCCCACTTTGATGCCCATTTTTGTGCCATTGTTATAACTTTTGTAGCTGCTCTTAATTGTATTCTAATCAGGGCACCTCGCTGCATTGTATTATATTAATGCATTTTTTTTTGTCAAAGCGCACCTGTCAGAAAGATTGTGCTCAGTAAACCACATACACGGTCAGGTGAGCGACATTAAACTGATTAAAATGATGAAATCCATTCTGTGGTTCTTGTGTAATGTTTACTTTCAGTTTGGAGATAATAATATGCTCGTGATCAGGGACGGCCTGAGGAGCCTCCTATTTTACATAATGCATCCATTAGTGCGGGGTAAAATAAGAGTCAGGTCAGTGAAGGCACAGTGACCTGTAATAAGAGCATACAGATGAATATGTAAGCAGAGCACCAGATAGAGCGCCCCCCCCCCACAGGCCGCCCCGAAGCACGAGCATATCATTATCTCCAAACTGAAAGTAAAGACTACACAAGAACCACAGGACGGATTTCATCAACCAAGGTATAATTTTAATCAGTTTAATGTCGCCCACCTGACAGTGTATGTGGTTAAGGCTGTGTGCCCACGATGCCTCCCAGCCTATGGCCCCGATGCTGCGGAGGGGCCGCATGCGGATATTCAAATGAGCGGCACCTTTTTTTTTTACCTATGGACTTTCCCCATAGAGGTTAGGTCTATGGGGAAAGCCTGCAAGCGGACCTGCAACTGAAATTGACATGCTACGGTCTGGAAAGACGCGCCACATGTCAGTTTCCGTGAGTGAGCCACAGACGCATAGTAGACATAGAATTTCTAGAAATGCCATCCACTGTACTGTAACATTTGTCTCCTGCTTATTTGACGCTGCATAAGTCCACAGCGTCAAACCTGCAGCGGCTCCGGATCGTGGGCACACAGCCTACTGAGGACAGTCCTGTTGACAGGTGCGCTTTAAATCTGTAAAAAACAGAAAAAAATAAATTACCTAATAAGAAACTGCCTAATAAGAAACCAACTGCAGCATCGTGCTTCACACAGCTTCATACTACTACAGTGGTGGCCAAAAGTATTGTCACCCCTAAAATTCTGTCAGATAATACTCAGTTTCTTCCTGAAAATGATTGCAATCACAAATTCTTTGGTATTATTCTCTTCATTTAATTTGCTTGCAAGGAAAAAACACAAAAGAGAACGAAGCAAAAATCAAATCATTGATCATTTCACACAAAACTCCACGGTATGCGTGGCCCCCTCAACCCCCAATCCTAGGATGCGTGGCTCCCTCATCCCCCAATCCTGAGATGAGTGTCCCCGTCATCCCCCAATCCTGGGATGCGTGGCCCCGTCATCCCCCAATCCTGGGATGCATGGCCCCGTCATCCCCCAATCCTGGGATGCGTGGCCCCCTCATCTCCCAATCCTGAGATGAGTGGCCCCCTCATCCCCCAATCCTGGTATATGTGGCCCCCTCATCCCCCAATCCTGGTATGTGTGGTCCCCTCATCCCTTTCACGCTGCACACATACAAAAAAATAAACATTTATACTCACCTTTCTTCTCTGTGCTCCAGCGCTGCGGTGTCCTGTTCTTCTGAGGAGTGCGGCGCCGGAGTACGCACGTGCCCATACTTCGCTGTCCTGTGCCATTTTGCTGAAGACACACTGAAAATGTGTCTTCAGTAAAATGGCACCGGATAGCGCTATACGCATACGCCGACTACGACACCTTCACTCCTGCCCTGGTCTCTGGCGAGAAGAGAGGTGCTGTGGCAACGCTCCTCCCGGTCAGGTAAGTATGTAAGTATGGCGCCGGAGATCGTGGTATGCGTTCAGTGTCTTTTCATACTGCGAACTTTGGCGCCATATACTCCTCCTACCTGTAACAGCTCCATGCATTTATCTGTCTGGAGCCAGACTGCGCAGGCGTGTCTAGCTTGTGCAGTCTATAGAGGCTTCAGACAGAGGGACGCTTGTAGTGTTATATTATAGATACACATGCACAGCTTCACACTATAAGGTATGATAGTAGTGTGACGCTGTGCCTGTGTATATAACATCTAGTGGGGAGTTCACACTATAAACTATAAAGTGTTTACATAGCTCTATACTATATACTATTATATATTATATACCTCGTCGTGTAAAGCTGTGCATGTGTATATAATATATAATGAAGCGTTCACACTACATACCATAAAATGTATACATATCACTATACTATATACAAGAGCATCTCACTAAATTAAAATGTCATCAAAATGTTAATTTCAGTTCTTCAATACAAGAAGTGAAACTTATAGAGTCATTAAAAACAGAGTGATCTATTTCAAGTGTTTATTTCTGTTAATGTTGATGATTATGGCTTACAGCCAATGAAAACACAAAAGTTATTATTTCAGTAAATTAGAATAATTAACAAAAAACAAGCTTTTAAAAATGTCCCTTAGTCTGTTTCAGTAGGCTCCACAATCATGGGGAAGACTGCTGACTTGACAGTTGTCGAAAAGACAGTCATTGACAAACTCCACAAGGAGGGTAAGCCACAAAAGGTCATTGCTAAAGAAGCTGGCTTTTTACACACTGCTGTATCCAAGCATATTAATGAAAAGTTGCGTGGAAGGAAAACGTGTGGTAGATAAAGGTGCACTAGCAACCGGGATAACCGCAGCCTTGAAAGGATTTTTAAGAAAAGGCTATTCAAAAATTTGGGGGAGATTCACAAGGAGTGGACTGCTTCAAGAGCCACCACACACCGACGTATCCAGGACATGGGCTACAAGTGTCGCATTCCTTGTGTCAAGCCACTCATGACCAATAGACAACGCCAAAAGCGTCTTACCTGGGCCAAGGAGAAAAAGACCTGGACTGTTGTCAGTGGTCTAAGGTGTTGATTTCAGATGATAGTAAATTTTGCATTTCATTTGGAAATCAAGGTCTCAGGAGTCTGGAGGAAGAGTGGGGAGGCCACAATCCAAGCTACTTGAGGTCTAGTGTGAAGTTTCCACAATCAGTGCTGGTTTGGGGAGCAATGTCATCTGCTGGTGCAGGTACACTGTGTTTTATCAAGACCAAAGTCAGCGCAGCCGTCTGCCAGGATATTTTATAGCACTTCATGCTTCCCTCTGCCGACAAGCTTTTAAGAGTTGAAAATTTCTCCAGCAGGACTTGGCACCTGTCCACACTGCCAAAAGTATCAATACCTGGTTTAAAAACAACAGTATGGCTGCGTGCACACGATGCTTTTTTCATGCGTTTATGCTGCGGATTTTCCGCTGCTTAAACGCATCAAAAACGCATGGTAATCCGCACCCCATGGTCCCCAATGGCATTCCGCAATGTCAATGCACATGCTGCGGATTTTTCCGCAGCGTTTCTGCAGCGCAAATAAATCCGCAGCATGTTCATTAATTTTGCGGAAGCGCCGCCATTGACTTGCATTGAGACGCATATAATGCGCGTCTGTACATTTATACAAGCGGATTATATGCGTCTCTATGTGCGGATGGTACCCAGTTCTGGAGGAGAGGAGACTCTCATCCAGACCTGGGTACCATTGTACCTGTAAAAAAAAGAATAAAATAATAAATAAAGTTTATATTCACCTGTCCGGCGGCCCCTGCAGCGCTTCTCCTTCCAGGACCTGAGATGACGTCGCGGTCATGTGACCGCAGGCTGTCTCGCGAGATGCCGGCAACCCGGAAGAAGCCAGGACGAGCGCGACAGCACACGGGGCGGGGGATCGGGGGTGAGTATAGCTTTATTTTTTTATTTTTACGGTCACACTATGTAAATCCATGCCTTTTGCATGGATTTAAATTGTGTGACCTAGTTGTCAAGCACTTTCCAAGTGATGCTATCGCTTGGAAAGTGCTCGTCAGTCCGCATGCAGAAACACATGCGTTAACGCATGTGGGTACGCATGTGAATTCGCATGTATTCTGCAGGAAAAACGCATGCACAATCCGCATGCGTTTTTTCTGCCAGGGAGATGCAGAAATGCTGCAGAAATTTTCTGCTTCATTTCTGCATCGTGGGCACATACCCTATCACTGTGATTGATTGGCCAGCAAACTCGCCTGACCTTAACCCCATAGGCAATCTATCGGGTATTATCAAGAGGAGGATGAGATACACCAGACCCAACAATGCAGACGAGCTGAAGGCTGCTATCAAAGCAACCTGGGCTTCCATAACACCTCAGCAGTGCCACAGGCTGATCGCCTCCATGCCACATTGCCGCATTGATGCAATAATTGAGCCCCGACCAAGTACTGAGTGCATTCACTGAACATACATTTCAGTAGGCCAGCATTTTGGATTTTAAATTAATTTTTCAAGACGGCGTTATGAAGTATTCTAATTTACTGAGATAATGACTTTTGTATAATGATTGGCTGTAAGCCATAATCATCAACATTAACAGAAATAAACACTTGAAATAGATCACTCTGTTTGTAATGACGCTATATAATATATGAGTTTCACTTTTTGTATTGAAGAACTGAAATAAATTAACTTTTTGATGATATTCTAATTTAGTGAGAAGCACTTGTATCTTGTATACAGTACTGAGCATAAGTGAGTACACCCCTTGTATTATCAGTACATTATTTTTACAATGCTCAGCATAAGGGCGGTTTCATGCGTCTGGATATTTCCGGGACTGGAAAAACCCATATCGGAGATATACATATCCGGTGTGTCTGTGTGTGTCACACTTGTGGCGCATCAGGATCACCCGTACCGGCGCCTGGGAATCAGTGTACAGTTCCCAAGCCCTGGGTGCTATATTCTGCCCTCATCATTGTTCTTTGCTCGCGCTGTGATCAGCACGAGCAAGAGACAAAGTTGGGTGTAGTAGTGTCTGCTCCTACAGTGTCTCAGTGTAAAATAAGATTAAAATAATAAAATACATTTACTCGCCTGTCACCACACGTACTGGACACACTGACATGTGAAAGAGCCCTAAGTAGGTACTCCCCCTTATTATTGGTACATTATATATACAGCACTCAGCTTAAGTAAGTACACCCCTCTATTATCAGAACATTATATACAAAGTGCTCAGTGTGTGTACACCCGTTTATTATTAGTACTTTATATAGCACTCAGCATAATTGAGTACACCCCCATATTATCAGTGCATTATATATACAGCAATCAGCATAAGTGAGTACAAACCCTGTATTATCAGTATATTATATAGAGTGCTTAGAGTAAGTGAGTGCACCCCCTGTATTTTCACAAAATTATATATAAAGCTCTCAGAATAAGTGAGCACACTCCTGTATTATCAATACATTATACATAAAGTACAGACCAAAAGTTTGGACACACCTTCTCATTTAAAGATTTTTCTGTATTTTCATGACTTTGAAAATTGTACATTCACACTGAAGGCATCAAAACTATGAATTAACACATGTGGAATTATATACTTAACAAAAAAGTGTGAAACAACTGAAAATATATCTTATATTCTAGGTTCTTCAAAGTAGCCACCTTTTGCTTTGATCACTGCTTTGCACACTCTTGGCATTCTCTTGATGAGCTTCAAGTGGTAGTCACCGGAAATGGTTTTCACTTCACAGGTGTGCCCTGTCAGGTTTAATAAGTGGGATTTCTTCTTGCCTTATAAATGGGGTTGGGACCATCAGTTGTGTTGTGCAGAAGTCAGGTGGATACACAGCTGATAGTCCTACTGAATAGACTGTTAGAATTTGTATTATGGCAAGAAAAAAGCAGCTAAGTAAAGAAAAACGAGTGGCCATCATTACTTTAAGAAATGAAGGTCAGTCAGTCCGAAAAATTGGGCAAACTTTGAAAGTGTCCCCAGGTGCAGTTGCAAAAGCCATCAAGCGCTACAAAGAAACTGGCTCACATGAGGACCGCCACAGGAAAGGAAGACCAAGAGTCACCTCTACTTCTGAGGATAAGTTTATCCGAGTCACCAGCCTTAGAAATCGCAGGTTAACAGCAGCTCAGATTAGAGACCAGGTCAATGTCACACAGAGTTCTAGCAGCAGACACATCTTTTCAACAACTGTTAAAAGGAGACTTTGTGCAGCAGGCCTTCATGGTAAAATAGCTGCTAGGAAACCACTGCTAAGGACAGGCAACAAGCAGAAGAGACAAGTTTGGGCTAAAGAACACAAGGAATGGACATTAGACCAGTGGAAATCTGTGCTTTGGTCTGATGAGTCCAAATTTGAGATCTTTGGTTCCAACCACCGTGTCTTTGTGCGACGCAGAAAAGGTGATCGGATGGACTCTACATGCCTGGTTCCCACCGTGAAGCATGGAGGAGGAGGTGTGATGGTGTGGGGGTGCTTTGCTGGTGACACTGTTGGGGATTTATTCAAAATTGAAGGCATACTGAACCAGCATGGCTACCACAGCATCTTGCAGCGGCATGCTATTCCATCCGGTTTGCGTTTAGTTGGACCATCATTTATTTTTCAACAGGACAATGACCCCAAACACACCTCCAGGCTGTGTAAGGGCTATTTGACCAAGAAGGAGAGTGATGGGGTGCTACGCCAGATGACCTGGCCTCCACAGTCACCAGACCTGAACCCAATCGAGATGGTTTGGGGTGAGCTGGACCGCAGAGTGAAGGCAAAAGGGCCAACAAGTGCTAAGCATCTCTGGGAACTCCTTCAAGATTGTTGGAAGACCATTTCCGGTGACTACCTCTTGAAGCTCATCAAGAGAATGCCAAGAGTGTGCAAAGCAGTCATCAAAGCAAAAGGTGACTACTTTGAAGAACCTAGAATATAAGACATATTTTCAGTTGTTTCACACTTTTTTGTTAAGTATATAATTCCACATCTGTTAATTCATCGTTTTTATGCCTTCAGTGTGAATGTACAATTTTCATAGTCATGAAAATACAGAAAAATCTTTAAGTGAGAAGGTGTGTCCAAACTTTTGGTCTGTACTGTATATACAGTGTATATATATATATATATATATATATATATATATATATATATATATACACACACACACACATACAGCGCTTAGCATAAGTGAGTACACCCCTGTATTATCAGTACATCCTATATAATGCTGGACTCGTCTTTCTTTCCAAAGCCGGGATGGGCGGAGACTGCTCAGTGTGGCGCCGGAGTCAGCACGTGCGCATACCGCACTACGGCGCCATTTTATTGAAGACACTGTGCTTGTTAATTCGCAGATACAGTGTCTTCAACAAAATGGAGCTGGATATCGCAGGATGCGCACGTGTCTACTCCTGCACCATTTTATTGAAGAATTCTACTACAACATCAGTATAGCAGTGCTCACAAGCCGGCCATCACCATTATCCTTATAGTCAGCTTGTGCGCACTGCTATGTTGACGTTGGAGTACATTACTTCAATAAAATAGGCGCTGTTTTATTGAAGACACTGTGTATGCAAATTTGCAGACCCAGTTTCTTTAAAAAAATGGTGCAGGATAGCGCTGTATGTGCACATGCTGACTCCAGCGCCATTAAAGGGGTTGTCCAGTACTTTATATTACCCCCCCCCAATGTATCCCCCCGGGTCCCCTAAGGATTTGTGTAATTACCTTATGTTGCAGATACTGCCTGTGAGCAGCACGATCACTGGCCGCTCACAGGCATGACGTGAACCCCGACTACAGCCGGCTCTGACATCCGCTGATGTCACGACAAGTGCTGGCAGCAGCCAGGGGTCTCTGTCTTCTGCGTTCCGCGGTGGATGCCAGGCTGTGAGCGGGGTTACCCTCTACCCGCGTCACACCCAGCATCTACTGTGTGCTCTGCCTCTCCCCATTCATTGGGAAAGCGCGCGGTGGATGCTGGGTGTGACACGGGGTAGCCCCGCCCACAACCCAGCAGCCACCGCGGGGACCGCATCACTGATGTCACTCCTCACTTGTTGTGATGTCAGCGCGGGGTCACGTGATGCCTGTGAGCGGCCAAGGATAGCACCGCTCACAGGTAGAAACAGCAACCTAAGGTATTTACAAAAATCCTTAGGGGCCCCGGGGGGGATCCATTGTGGGGTAATAAAAAGTACTGGACAACTTCTTTAATAAAATTAAAAATGTACCAGTAAAAATGCTTGCCACGTGGGCGTAGAACGTGTTTAATAGCTAGTGCAATATATAGTGAGGCATTCACACTATAAGCTATACAGTTTATACATAGCTCTATACTGTCATATAGTAGATGCCTCGTTGTGTGAAACTGTGCCTGTGTATATAATATATAGTGGGTAGTTCACACTTTATATTGTATACATAGTAATACGCTATACTATCATATAGTATATACCTTGTATATAGTATAGAGCTCCGTAGATCACTACTAGCTTCACGATCACCCAATTAAGATTATTAGCTGCCACCACCAATCAGTTCCGGTCGATTGGATGCCTTATAGGTAGCGTGTGGCTTTGGGGGAGGAACGATTACAGAGCAAAAGAAACAGAACTATTACATTTTATATTTAATCCAAAGGGAGACAGTGTTTCTGAAAAAATATACAAAAGATTTTACAAAGGGAGACAAAACAATACAGCATATACAGTTACAGAAATAAAAGGGATTAACAGAAAAGCTTACTATACCGATCGCAGAGACGATTCAGTTTAGATGAAGGAAAGCGCTTCGATTTGACTGTTAAGGAACGTGGCCCTTGCTTACACGAAAATATGTATCTTCCAGCATGAGCGAAGATCAATATTCGGCTTGATCTTTTATGCCTGATTGGGCCCTGCCCACACACTCCCCTGTGATGATGTCACGTGGGCTGGTCTGCGCCCTTCATGTTTTTTTTTAAATCTCTTAATTTCTGTGATATCTCCTCGCTCGATGATCGCAGAAGTTAGCAAGTGAATCCATATTTTTTATTGTGATTTTACTTTTCCTTAGAGATCAAACATGACATGGCTGCTTTCAGTTATCTTTGCCCTGTTGCGTTACAGCTCAACGGCAGGGCTCGCAGATATGGAAAAATATGCATACTGTTCCCCACATAGCCCCGCTGCTAAAAATATAGGTCCCATCACAATCAGAATTATAGAAATTCCCCTATTCCACACTTACTTTCGGTACCTAAAAGTCTGGAGATTAAACGCATTTGCAACTGGAAATGACCCGGCTATTCTCAGGAGTGTGATAGATTCCCTTTGAAGCCTAAGGAGATGTTTCCTATCTCTCTCAGGTGTCATACTGGTTACTTTTACACAACTCATTCAGTCTCTAGTCCAGGGGTCCTCAAACTTTTTAAACACGGGGCCAGTTCACTGTCCCTCAGACTTGGAGGGCTGGAATATAGTTTTTTTTAAAAAAAAACTATGAACAAATTCCTATGCACACTGCACATATCTTATTTTGATGTAAAAAAACAATACAGGAACAAATACAATATTTAAAATGAAGAACAAGTAAAGTTAGATAAACCGGTATTTCAATAGGCAAGTAAATGTCCCCAATAGACACCATAGGCCCCAATAGGCAGGTAAATATCCCCAATAGACAGCATAGGTCCCCAATAGGCAGCATAGGTCCCCAATAGGCAGGTAAATGTCCCCAATAGGCAGGTAAATGTCCCCAATAGGCAGCATAGGTCCTCAATGGGGAGGTAAAAGTCCCCAATAGGCAGCATAGGTCCTCAATGGGCAGGTAAATGACCCCAATAGGCAGCATAGGTCCTCAATAGGCAGGCTATTTCCCCCTTATAATGCCCCATGCAGGCTGTTCCCCCCTTATAATGCCCCATGCAGGATGTCACCCCCCATATAATGCCCCATGCATGATGTCCCTTTCTCCCACCATATAATGCCCCATGCAAGATATCACTCCCCTGTATTTATAATGTCCCATGCAGGATGTCACCCCCCATATAATGCCCCATGCAGGATGTCACTCCCCTGTCGTTATAATGCCCCATTCCGGGTGTCACCCCCATATAATGCCCCATGCAGGATGTCCCTTTCTCCCACCATATAATGCCCCATGCAAGATATCACTCCCCTGTCTTTATAATGCCCCATGCAGGATGTCACCCCCCCATATAATGCCCCATGCAGGATGTCACTCCCCTGTCGTTATAATGCCCCATGCAGGATGTCACCCCCCCATATAATGCGCCACGCAGGATATCACTCCCCTGTCGTTATAATGCCCCTTTCAGGATGTCACCCCCCATATAATACCCCATGCAGCATGTCACTCCCCCATATAATACCCCATGCAGGATGTCACCCCCCCATATAATGCCCCATGCAGCATGTCACCCCCCCATATAATGCCCCATGCAGGATATCACTCCCTTGTTGTTATAATGCCCCATTCAGGATGTAACCCCCCCCATATAATGCCCCATGCAGGATGTCACTCCCCTGTTGTTATAATGCCCCATTCAGGATATCATCCCCCCATATAATGCCTCATGCAGGATGTCACTCCCCTGTCGTTATAATGCCCCATGCAGGATGTCACTCCCCTGTTGTTATAATGCCCCATTCAGGATATCATCCCCCCATATAATGCCCCATGCAGGATGTCACTCCCCTGTCGTTATAATGCCCCATGCAGGATGTCACCCCCCCCCCATATAATGCCCCATGCAGGATGTCACTCCCCTGTCGTTATAATGCCCCATTCAGGATGTCACCCCCCCATATAATGCGCCACGCAGGATATCACTCCCCTGTCGTTATAATGCCCCTTTCAGGATGTCACCCCCCCATATAATACCCCATGCAGCATGTCACTCCCCCATATAATGCCCCATGCAGCATGTCACCCCCCCATATAATGCCCCATGCAGGATATCACTCCCCTGTCGTTATAATGCCCCATTCAGGATGTCACCCCCCCCATATAATGCCTCATGCAGCATGTCACCCCTCCCCCATATAATGCCCCATGCAGGATGTCACCCCTAATATTATGTCCCATGCCTCCATACATTAAAAAAAAAATGCAATACTCACCTCCCTCCTCCTCACCTGCTGCAGCTGCTCAATTCCGGACTCCAGCGTTGCCGGCCTCATCCTGCTCTGCGCTGCCTGTGATGGCTCAGGGGAGGGCACGGTGTAAAGACGTCACCGCACCCTCTGACCTGACACGTCACAGGGAGCGTGCTCCAGGAAGACAGTGGATCTGCGGAGGCACGAGAGGTAAGTATCCGGCTGCCGGGGCCATGAGCAAGCGGGGGGAAGGGCGGGCGCTGGCACCGCTCTCCTCTGCCCCCAGCTCGGCGGGCCGGATAAAAATCCTCCGCGGGCCGTAGTTTGAGGACCCCTGCTCTAGTCCATATGTTTCAAGGTGTCTATTCATCGCATGTGTCTTTTACTAAGGGCTCCATTTCTTATGGTAATTAGCCTGAATAATTAAGTTTGGCACTTCTTGTGTGCACTGCCACTTTACATTGAAGCAGCTTTTTAGATTGTCAGCTTTACTCCTTACTGTGGTATAGGGTTTGTGGGGATGAGGGGCTTGGAGAGAGAGATATTTTTTATATTTCCTGACAAATAGTATACAGTATGGAGCTATGTATACAATATGTAGTATATAGTGTGAACTCCCCACTATATATTATATGCACAGGCACAGCTTTACACAATGAGGTATATACTATGTGATAGTATGTGGTATAGCACTTTGTATACAAGATATAGTGTGAATGCCCCACTAAATATGATGTACACATGCAAAGCTTCACTCTGAGCTATATACTATACAATAATATATAGTATAGAGTATGTATACATTAGTATATAGTGTGAACTCCCCACTGCATATTATATACACAGGTACAGTTTTACACTACGAGGTGTCTACTAGATGATGGTATATAGCAATGTTTCCCAAACTCCAGTCCTCATGGCCCCCACAGGTCATGTTTTCAGGATCTTCTTAGTATTGCACAGGTGATGGAATTACTATCAAGGCATCATGAATTCTCTAACCTGTGCAATACTAAGGAGATCCTGAAAACATGACCTGTGGGGGCCATGAGGACTGGAGTTTGGGAAACACTGGTATATAGTATAGTGCTATGTATACATTATATGGTATGTAGTGTGAACTCCCCACAATAGTGATGGTCCGAGTCAAAATCAGGTCACTTTAACTTGTCTCAAGCATTAGAACTGGTATTTTTAGGGGTTAAATTACTTTGGTTCACTGATCTCACACCACTGTTACACATATAGGGATGCCCTTCATCAAACATAAATTCTCTAGCCCAGCTTAAACGGGTTCTGTGCATCAGGACTGACATCAAAGTCGGCAATTAGCCTATTTTTACAGATTTGCATAAGTTACTTTTTTTAATTGGTTAAAGGGGTACTCCGGGGAGATAAAAAAAAAAAAAGTTGTACTGTTCCTGCACTCATACACTATAAAGATGATATGCCCAGCGCGCTATAATAATCTTTATAACTCCTGCTCCCTGCTAGTAGCCCTGTGAATGAGACATTATCAAGGGGCTGCTATTAGAAGCTGTGAGCAGGCGATGCCCTCGACATGTCCCCTCACCTGGGACTGCAGACAGGGAGACATTATGGGGCTGGTGTGACAGGCGCTGCTTTTCACTGCACTGCTCACCCCTCTGTCTGGGATATTACAGCAGTGTGCAGCTCCTCGCTGTTATTACCCAGTCTAATAGTTGTTTCCCTGCCGACAACGGGAGTTGCCTTGCCTCCTCTCCTCAGGCTACCTGTTCCCTACATGCGGGAGCAGCACTTAGTGTATGATGTAATGACCCAGGCGGGAGGGGGTAGCAGTGAAAGAGCAGATCCTGTCACGGAATTAAAAGGGTTAAAAAGATTATGTATCTGCACTGGGCATCTCCTCTTTATAATTTGAGTGCAGGAACAGTCCAAAAAAAATGTCTATCTCCCTGGGGTACCCCTTTTAAATAACTGTGGGCCAGTGATCTCACATCACTGTTATACAATAGTGATGCCCTGCATGAGATTCAGGTCACTCCAGCATGGCCCAAATGGGTTCTGGGCATGTGAACTGGCATCAAAGTGGGCAAATGGTTGTATGACTTAGTACTACTGGTTTTACTGCACCACCACACAGAAGAGGAAGACCCACATCACAGTTTCCTTCCGGATGGCCAAAGTGGTTATTAATCAGAAAAGCTGGCATCAAGGTGGGCAAATTTCAACTTTGTCGTGGGTTGAATAAGTTACTGATTTAGTTTTTTTTAGAGTTTAAGGGGTTGTCCGGCCTTAGGCTACTGTATGTACCTGCAGACTTGTGAATCCTCACATCGCAAATATTGCTCACTGTAAGATTTCTCCGATGGCGGCACAAGGAGTTGGCGGTCATGTGTAATTTGCATACTTCAGCCATATCCTGACTATATGAGCGTGACCTCCCTCAATGCAAGTGTATTAAGTGAGGCTGGATACAATCTAGTCAGAAAGTGGCTGGAAGTATGCAATTTGCATACTTGTGGTCACATGACTGCCCACTAATGGCGCTGGCACCGGAGGATCCTCACAGTGAGCAGTGTGTGCATTGTGAGGATTCACAAGTCTGCAATCACATGCAGTGACTTCAGACTTGTAACCTAAGGCCGGACAACCCCTCTAACTCTAAAAATAAACCAGTAACTTCTTCAAATCAGTACAAAGTTACAATTTTTGTCCACTTTGATGCCAGCTTTTCAGATCAGTAACCACTTTGACCATCCTGAAGGAAATTGATTATAATATGGGTGTTCCTCTTCTGTGTGCTGGTGATGTAAGACCAATATTCATTCAACCATTTAGCAACACCAGATACTTATTCAAATCTGTGAAAACTGGCTAATTGCCTACTTTGATGCCATTTTTGATACCCAGAACCCATTTGGACTAGGCTGGAATTACCTGAATTTGATGCAGGGCATCACTTTTTCTGTAATTATGGTGTGAGATCAGTGGCTCAGGGTTATATAACCCTTCAAAAACACAAGTTATTCGGCTGTGTGCCCACGATGCGTTTTTGGTGCGTTTTTTGTTGCGTATTTGCAGCGCATAAACGCTCCAGAAACGCATTGCATACCTTTTCCCATGACTTCCTATGACATTCTGCAAGTTCTGTGCACATGGTCAGGATTTTTTCTGCGCAGAAAATTTTCTAATAACTCAATTTGGTGACAGTTCTATTGCCCAGAACCTGTTTGGGCCAGGTTGGAGGAACGTGTTTGATGCGTAGTATCACTCTCTGTGTAAATCCTAAATACTTGACATTTTTTTTTCTTCAGCAGACAAAGCTTAAACGGCACAGAAGAGGGTAAGTCTGATTTCATTCTCTTATGTCCATTACTAGGACAATATCTTTATAAATACTGTGTTTTCCTGGATATAAAACCTACACCTAAAATAAGCCTTTGCATGATTTTACAGAGTTTTTGGCGTATGCTTGAAATATAATCCCCAAAAATAAGCCCTAGTTACAGTTAAGGCCAGCATTAAAGTGGGTGGAGAGCAAACTGGGCAATTGACCAAGACCCCAACTCTCGTCGGTTGTGTGCCCACGATGCGTTTTTTAAGTGTTTCCGCAGCGGCAAAAACGCTGCAGAAATGCTTAAAAAACGCATGGTAGAAGGCCTGCCATGTTCCCCAATGATAATCCGCACGTGCTGTGCACATGCTGCAGAAATTTCCGCTGTGGATTATCATTGCGGAAAAAAACGCAGCACTACCAATTATTTTGCGGAAGTGCTACGTTTTCGCCGCCATTGACTTGCATTAGAACGAATGGATTACGCATCACTGTATATGTAGATGCACCTTCCATGCGTTCTAATGTGCGGCTGGTACCCAGGTCTAGAGAAGAGGAGACTCTCCTCCGGACCCGGGTACCATAGAAACTGTGAAAAAAAGAATAAAATAAAAAATAAATATGATACTTACCTTCTGGCGGCCCGCGGCGCGCTCCTCCTTGCTTGGTGGCAGTTCGCGATGGAATGAAGGACCTGCGCTGACGTCACAGTCATGTGACGGGTCACGCGACGCTGACGTCGGCAAGTCCTTCAGTTTACCACTGCCAGCAGTCGGGACGGTGAAGCAAGCCAGCATGGGCCATCGGAGGGTAAGTATATATTTATTTGTTTATTTTTTGACATTCTCTCGGGTCACACTATATGCCGGTTGCACGGATTTATATAGTGTGACCAAGTTGACAAGCACTTTCCAAGTGATGCTAAAATCGCTTGGAAAGCGCTTGACAACCCGCATGCGGAAATGCCAGTGAAGAACACTTCACTTCCGCATGTCCCTGGCAGGAAAAACGCATGTACAATCCGCATGTACAATCCGCATGTACAATCTGCATGTACAATCCGCATGTACAATCCGCATGTACAATCCGCATGTACAATCCACATGTACATTCCGCATGTACAATCCGCATGTACAATCCGCATGTACAATCCGCATGTACAATCTGCATGTACAATCCGCATGTACAATCCGCATGTACAATCCGCATGTACAATCCACATGTACATTCCGCATGTACAATCCGCATGTACAATCCGCATGTACAATCCGCATGTACAATCTGCATGTACAATCCGCATGTACAATCCGCATGTACAATCCGCATGTACATTCCGCATGTACAATCCGCATGTACATTCCGCATGTACAATCCGCATGTACAATCCGCATGTACAATCCGCATGTACAATCCACATGTACAATCCGCATGTACAATCCGCATGTACATTCCGCATGTACAATCCGCATGTACAATCCGCATGTACAATCCGCATGTACAATCCGCATGTACAATCTGCATGTACAATCCGCATGTACAATCCGCATGTACAATCCGCATGTACAATCCGGATGTACAATCCGCATGTACAATCCGCATGTACAATCTGCATGTACAATCCGCATGTACAATCCGCATGTACATTCCGCATGTACAATCCGCATGTACATTCCACATGTACAATCCGCATGTACAATCCGCATGTACAATCCGCATGTACAATCCGCATGTACAATCCGCATGTGTTTTTTTCTGCCAGGGAGATGCAGAAACGCTCGGGAAAAATCCTGAGCATTTCTGCATCGTGGGCACATAGCCTTAGAGGTCACCAGCGTTTTTATTCCGAGGTTAAGACTTCCTAAGGACGTTTGGTGACATCAAGGTCATTTGACCATGATCTCACCAAATTTTATTTAACCCCTTCACCCCCCAAGCTTGTTTTCATCTTTCTGCCAGCCCAATTTTTACAATTCTGACCACTTTATGAGGTAATTACTCTGGAACGCTTCAACGGATCCCACTGATTCTGAGATTGTTTTTTCATGACGTATTGTACTACACGTTAGTGGTAAAATTTGTTCAATATGACTTGCGTTTATTTGTGAAAAAAATGGAAATTTGGTGAAAATGTCGCAATTTTCAAACCTTTAATTTTTATACCCTTAACCCCTTTACAACCTTGGACGTATGAGTATGAATCCTGAACAATTTACCTCCCCCACTATTATGCCAAAACCAGAATGAGATTTTTTTTTTCACTGTACTTAATTTACATGCATAAAAGAGACAAAGCATGAACAAGAGATAATTCTGCAAAAAAAAATCCAAAAACGCACCAAAACAACATAAATAATGCAGCAAAACCTCTGTTTTTGACCCAGCTGATTTCCTTCCAGAGATCAGTTTTGCTGCAGATTTTTGACATAAAAAAACAACATGTGTGAACAGGGCCTAAAAATTACACGCCTCAAAGTCCTCAAAACCACATTCAAGAAGTTTATTCCTTCGCAGGAATTAATGCATCACAAGAATTAATGTGGAAGGAAAAAAATTAACATTTTATTTTTTTTCTAAAATTTGTAACTTTAGCCCCAAATTTTTTATTTTCACAAATGGACTCCAAAATATTTTGTGCTATTTCTCCTGAGTGCGCCAATAACACATATGTGGGGGAAAGCTACTGTTTTGTCGCACAGCGGCTCGGAAGGGAAGGAGCACTGTTTGACTTTTTGAATGCAAAAAATGGATGGAATCGACTGCGGACGCCATGTCACTTTTGGAGACCCCCTGATGTGATTTAAAAATGGAAACCTCCATAAACTAGACCATTCAAGGCGTGGGCGAACACTGACATCTTGGGGACCCTGTGCAAGAAATGTGCCTAGAACCCCTCCTTTTATGGCATTTTATATATGTAATAAAAGAGGGCACTGTGACTAACAGAAATAACAAGAATACACTTGTTATACAGTACAGACCAAAAGTTTGGACACACCTCATTTATAGATTTTTCTGTATTTTCATGACTATGAAAATTGTACATTCACACTGAAGGCATCAAAACTATGAATTAACACATGTGGAATTATATACTTAGCAAAAAAGTGTGAAACACCTGAAAATATGTCTTATATTCTAGGTTCTTCAAAGTAGCCACCTTTTGCTTTGATGACTGCTTTACACACTCTTGGCATTCTCTTGATGAGCTTCAAGAGGTAGTCACCGGAAATGGTCTTTCAACAATCTTGAAGGAGTTCCCAGAGATACTTAGCACTTGTTGGCCCTTTTACCTTCACTCTGCGGTCCAGCTCACCCCAAACCATCTTGATTGGGATTAGGTCTGGTGACTGTGGAGGCCAGGTCATCTGGCGTAGCACCCCATCACTCTCCTTCTTGGTCAAATAGCCCTTACACAGCCTGGAGGTGTGTTTGGGGTCATTGTCCTGTTGAAAAATAAATGATGGTCCAGCTAAACGTAAATCGGATGGAATAACATGCCGCTGCAAGATGCCGTGGTAGCCATGCTGGTTCAGTATGCCTTCAATTTTGAATAAATCCCCAACAGTGTCACCAGCAAAGCACCCCCACACCATCACACCTTCTCCTCCATGCTTCACGGTGGGAACCAGGCATGTAGAGTCCATCCGTTCACCTTTTCTGCGTCGCACAAAGACACGGTGGTTGGAACCAAAGATTTCAAATTTGGACTCATCAGACCAAAGCACAGATTTCCACTGGTCTAATGTCCATTCCTTGTGTTCTTTAGCCCAAACAAGTCTCTTCTGCTCGTTGCCTGTCCTTAGCAGTGGTTTCCTAGCAGCTATTTTACCATGAAGGCCTGCTGCAAAAAGTCTCCTCTTAACAGTTGTTGTAGAGATGTTGCTGCTAGAACTCTGTGTGGCATTGACCTGGTCTCTAATCTGAGCTGCTGTTAACCTGCGATTTTTGAGGCTGGTGACTCGGATAAACTTCTCCTCAGAAGCAGAGGTGACTCTTGGTCTTCCTTTCCTGTGGTGGTCCTCATGTGAGCCATTTTCTTTGTAGCGCTTGATGGTTTTTGCAACTGCACTTGGGGACACTTTCAAAGTTTGCCCAATTTTTCGGACTGACTGACCTTCATTTCTTAAAGTAATGATGGCCACTCCTTTTTCTTTACTTAGCTGCTTTTTTCTTGCCATAATACAAATTCTAACAGTCCATTCAGTAGGACTATCAGCTGTATATCCACCTGACTTCTGCACAACACAACTGATGGTCCCAACCCCATTTATAAGGCAAGAAATCCCACTTATTAAACCTGACAGGGCACACCTGTGAAGTGAAAACCATTTTGGGCGACTACCTCTTGAAGCTCATCAAGAGAATGCCAAGAGTGTGCAAAGCAGCCATCAAAGCAAAAGGTTACTTTGAAGAACCTAGAATATAAGACATATTTTCAGTTGTTTCACACTATTTTGTTAGTATATAATTCCACGTGTGTTAATTCATAGTTTTGATGCCTTCAGTGTGAATATACAATTTTCAAAGTCATGAAAATGCGGAAAAATCTTTAAATGAGAAGGTGTGTCCAAACTTTTGGTCTGTACTGTATATATATATTCAGTCAGTCTGAAAAATTGGGAAAACTTTGAAAGTGTCCTCAAGTACAGTTGAGGCCTCTCCTCACTCCATTCATTGTTCTCTCCCCACCCCCATCATTGACCTCTCTGCACCCCCCCATTATAATCTCCCCCACTCTCCTCATTGTCCTCTCCCCACTCCATTCATTGTCCTCTACCACAGGCGCGCACTACATGCTGACGTCATCAAGCCGTGCGCGCCTGTATGAGAGAGAAAGCACTGGGCAGGAAGCAGAGGATGGATTCGTGCAGCTCCGCAGCCATTATCTTATCTCCTGTTGGCAACGGAGATGCATCAATCGCTCCCTGCCCGCTGCTCATAATGAGGGCAATTGCCCTCATTATTTGCCACCCTGCAAGGGCCCCCCTGCACCTCCGAGCCCACGTGCAGCTGCACCGACGGTATGTCCGCCCCTGTTTCATGGAATGTATATAGATGTGTGTTGAACACGTTGAACTTCCAGATGCTTCACAGAAGTTTATAATGTAGAGCCGTGAAAATAAAAAGTCACATTTTTCCCACAAAAATGTTCATTAAGCCCCAAATGTAGATTTGATGAAAGCCGGCCGGTGGGTGCAGCTCTCTGGCTCCCCCTTACCTCTCAGGTGAGTCAAGGTACTGCATCTAGAGTAAGTGGTGCCAGGAAGCTGCTACCAGGGGGGGAAAGCACGGTGGTGTGTTGTCCCTTACACGTCACCAATCCGTGACGCCACGATACAGGCACAACTCTCTGGCGCCCCCTTGCCTCTCAGGTCAGTCAAGGTACTGCACCTAGAGTGAGTGGTCGCCGGAGAGGCCGTCCTGTAGCCCTCTGGGTATTTGAGGCCCTCTTCAGTGAGGGCGGTATATATATTCCCCTGGCTGTGCCAGTAATATATATCCACACCTCTGACCGTCACTGCCAGCCTTCCTCAAATCCCCCAGATGGTATGCTGCCACCAGTTCTCGTTTGATACAAGCCCGGTCCGTTAATAGACTTGTATCGGGTCAGGAACCAACCCAGTAGCGTTTCAGCCAAGCGTTTCCGGACCAATGGATTCGTATATGCAGAGTAAAGGATACAGCCCACGATTAATTTATGATTTAATCGATTATAAGAATACACTAGATTACAAGGCTATACCATTAACTATACAATGGTATTTTGGCCAGAATAAGAAATATAGCAATTAGAAGTACAAAACACAGGAATAACAACGATAAATCAGTTACCGTTCTTGTGGTGCAAGGGAGGATTGCGATCCCACAGGTTCAAGCTTAGTTGCAGTCGTCCAGGCCTCAGTAGCACATGGCAAAGGTGCTCCTCCCACTCAGATACCTGGACCCGACGGTAGGAGTTGTTCACATCATCTCCTGGGTCAAACTGAGGGGGTTTCTGACTGTCGGCTATACTAAAGTCCTGTCACGCCCACTCTTGGTGATGTCAGTTTACTAAAACCCGCCCCCCAACCAATGCTCATTTTAGGTTCATTTTAGAAAAGTACCCATAACTTTCCCTGGGGTGACCTCATCGTATCACCAGAGGTCTCATCGTGATCCTCCTCTTGTGGGGAAGCCATTGACTCTAAACATGCCTCCCCTGAGACCTTGTATATGGTTCTTCTAAATATCCAGCTTTCCAGGCCACTCAGGGATTTATGAGTCCCATGATTGTGTCCGCGGGCACCTTCCTCACATGATACATTTTATTTGGGTTCCCTAACTTGTATCGTGTGGTTAGAAATTGATAGTGTATCTTGTAGCTTTTGGGTGGCCATTTTCCACAAAGAAAGCACATGGTTCCTGGACAATGGAAAGGTTTGCAGGCATGCACAAATGGTTTGCTTTTGGTTTCCAGTGACATCAAGGTGTTAATTACCCCCCTGGGGCCTAGCTGACTCTGTCCTGCTTGGACACAGAAAAAATGGCCCATCTATTTACCATATCAAAAACGTTTCTGGAGACTGATCTCCAGAGGTGGGGGCGAATTGCTCTGTTTACCAGGGGCTGCAGAAATCTGACATGGTAGAAGCTGTGTGACAATAGGGAATATCTTCAGGTATGACGTATCATACCTAAGATGGCGGCTAACTTTCATGACACAGTAGAATTTTCACAAGGGTAAGAAAATGCACAATACAATTTGCTGTGCAGTTTCTTCTGAGTACGCCAATACCCCATATGTGGAGGAAAAGTACTGTTGCTGCGAATATCAGGTCTCGGAACAGACGTGCCATTTGAGTTTTTGAATGCAATATTGGCTGGCATCATTAGCGGATGCCATGTGGTGTTTGGGGAGTTCCTGGTGTGTCTGAATAGTGGAAAGCCATCCCCCACAAGTGAACCCATTTGGGAAACTAAACCCCTGAAGGAATGTATCTAGATGTGTGTCGAGCACCTAGAATTCCCCAATACTTCGCAGAAGTTTATAACATAACTTATGAAAAAAAAAAAATCACATTTTTCCCAACAAAATTTTTAGCCCCAAATTTTGCATTTTCACAAGGGTAACAGGAGGAAGTGCACTTTACAATTTGTTATGCAGTTTTTCCTGAGTACACCGATGACCAATATGTGATGGAAAACTACTGTTTGGGCGCATGGCAGGGTTCGGAAGGGAAATAACTATTTGACTTCTTGAATGCAAAATTTGCTGGGATCACTAGCGGACGCCATATCGCATTTGGAGAGTCCCTGATGTGCTTAAACAATAGAAACTAGACCCCTCAAGGAATGTATCCAGATGTGTGGTGAGCAACTTGAACCCCCGGGTTCTTCATAGAAGTTTATAAAGTTGAGCTGTGAAAATAAAAAAAATCAAATTTTTACAAAAAAAATGTTCTTTTAACCCCAATTTTTTTTTTTTTCACAAGGGCAACAGGAGAAATTGCACCATACAGTTTGATGTGCAATTTCTCCTAAGTTTGCCGATACCCCATATGTTGTGGAAATCTACTGTTCGGGTGCAAGGCTCAAATGGGAAGGAACGCCATTCAACTTTTTGAATGCAAAATTGTCTGGAATCGGTAGCGCATACTATGTTTTTTTCTTCATTATTTTGTGATTCTTTAACCCTTTCCTGACTAGCAGTATATGTACGGCGCCACGGGATCTGCTTTCCCGCAAACCGCCTACATATACTTCCTCGCATCGGGCGGGCTCACAGAGACCGCCACCGCGATCAAGTGCGAGTGTTAGCTCTATATGAGGACTGACACCCTGTAGCAGTGCCCATGATCAGTGCTAGCACTGATCGCGGGCTTTTAACCCCTATGATGCTACTATCAATAGTGACAGCGACATCGAGGAGTTTCGCAGAGGGAGGGAGCTCCCTCTCTGCGCCCATCGGCGTTGTGCCGATGGTCTCCATGGTGACCCTGGGCCGAAAGATGGCCGCGGGGTCACCCAGGGGCGATGACCTGTAAGCTCCTGAATTTTATTTAAGAAAAATGTCCCGAAAAGCTAATTTATGAATCATAATAGGACCAGTTAAAACATAAATTTTTATTGACGAGGGTTTTTAAAATGTCAAAAATATGACCACGAACACACAGACACCATAAAGTGTTAGGGTGCATGCACACGGTCAGTGTTTGCTGCGGATTGGACGCAGCACACTTGGTCTGCTTCCAATCTGCAGCGGCCAGATGTTACAGCATAGTGGGTGGGATTTATATAAATCCCATGCCCACTATCCGTCTATCTGCTCCTGCGGCTCACCCGCGGAGAAGGACATGCGACACGTCTTCACAGACCGCAGCATGTCAATTTCTCTTGCTGAAATGCTAGTCTCCGCAAGAGAAATTGACATGCTGCTGTCTGTGAAGACTATACATTACACTAGTAGAATTTCTCTTCCATACTGCAAAAGAAATTCTACTAGTGTAATGTATAGGCTGCGGTGACGCCGCATGTGTTCAATAAACACATGCGGATTTACCGGTGTGCAGCGCTTTGGACGCAGCATCAGTATGCTGCTTTCAAAGCGCTGCCATTCCTGACAGTGTGCACATACCCTTACCCAAAAGAAACTTTTCAAATACCTCAAATTTCTGTATATTGAATATCTAAATGACCCTAATTTAACACCTATCAATTTCCCTGCCTAACAGCGGAGGTTGGCACCCTATCGGGAAAGCGTTACGGCGCCCCCGCTCCACGGCGGCTAGCCCTCAGATGCCCTGGATGACCCGAGTCAAATGTCTATATCCAACAGGAGAATGGAAAAAATCTTCAGGCACCACTGTGTGATATTTATATAGCTGAACACCAGCAGTGATAAAGGACAATAATAGTGGTGCAAAGGCTAAAGGATGGCATCTATGCAACAAGTAGAAAAATGAATAGCAGTACTCACCTTAGTCCTTTGGCTAAAAAGTCCTTTATTTCGATGCAGCGGTCTATCGGAGGTGCAGCGCAGACAGCGGGGAGACGAGAGGACGACGGCCGTTTTGCGTCTTACAAGCGCTTCTACACATAGGAGGAGTTTAGTATACATAATTAAAAGTTAATTGATTAACATAAAAACATTCATTAAAAAAAACATACAGATGCTATACAATATTTTAGAAAGAGACTGCCATATCTAGGTTTTCATTTAGCCCTAGTAGGGCCCTGGGCTTCTGCTTTTAATATCCATTTCCCTTCTCTTGCTAACAGGAACTGATTGTGATTTCCCCCTTGTATGGGGTATTTTAACTGTTCAATGCCTGGAAATTGCAGTACACGAGGGTTTGCATTGTGACACTCCCGAATGTGTTGAATCAATCTAGGTGAGCCTTTACCAGAGGAAATGGAATCATAGTGTTCTCTAAATCTGACAAATGGTTTTTCCAATATAATAGAATTTACATGGACAGTATAATATTATAATATAATATTTATTCCTTCTATATGAAAATAATGGTTTGTTCAAAGCTATATCACAGAGATCCGGATCACTTTCAAGTAAATGCCAATTGTTCCTTACTGCATTCTGTATTAGATTTGTGTTGGCACTTTGTTTAAAATTAAAAATACATTTTCTCTTTTGGTTAGAATCTACTTTTGCATTTTTATGTTGTTGTTTGATTAATTCATGTTGTTTTTTCTTGTGTGCTCTATCTTGTGCTTCTCTCGGTAGTGTAATTGGGTATCTATCCTCTCCTAGAGAACCTGTTAGTTCCTCTGCCTGTTTCAAAAAACCTTGATCAGTATTGTTAATTTTTCTTATGCTCAAGTATTGACTATATGGTACAGTTCTTTTAGTATGAGAAAGATGTGCACTGTCATAATGAAGTAGCATATTGGTAGCTGTTACTTTTTTTCATATAAAAGGAATAAAAATTTGGGAGATTTATTGATACATAATAGATTTAGACGCACTACCGAAAAAAAGACATAGTTAGAAGAAAATTCGTTGACTGGAAATTACAGGTGTGGTAATTGTTCTTTTTGCCAGGCACACATTACAGGGAAAAATCTAAAAATAGGAGCTATATGGCACGAAGTAAAATAATTTCTCATGCAGGACCAAACATGTGGTATATACACTGCTCAAAAAAATAAAGGGAACACTCAACACATGATCTGAATGAATGAAATCTTCTCATTGAATACTTTGTTCTGTACAAAGCTGAATGTGCTGACAACAAAATCACACATAAATCACCAATGGAAATCAAATTTATTAACCAATGGAGGCCTGGATTTGGAGTCACCCCCAAAATTAAAGTGGAAAAACACACTACAGGCTGATCCAACTTTGATGTGATGTCCTTAAAACAAGTCAAAATGAGGCTCAGTATTGTGTGTGGCCTGCACGTGCCTATATGACCTCCCTACAACACCTGGACATGCTCCTGATGAGGTTGCGGATGGTCTCCTGTGGGATCTCCTCCCAGACCTGGACTAAAGCATCCACCAACTCCTGGACAGTCTGTGGTGCAAAGTCACATTCGTGGATGGAGCGAGACATGATGTCCCAGATGTGCTCAATCAGATTCAAGTCTGGGGAACGGACGGGTCAGTCCATAGCTTAAATGCCTTCATCTTGCAGGAACTGCTGACACACTCCAGCCACATGAGGTCTGGCATTGTCCTGCATTAGGAGGAACCCAGGGCCAACTGCACCAACATATGGTCTCACAAGGGGTCTGAGGATCTCATCTCATTACCTAATGGCAGTCAGGCTACCTCTGGCGAGCACATGGAGGGCTGTGCTGCCCTCCAAAGAAATACCACCCCACACCATTACTGACCCACTGCCAAATCGGTCATGCTGAAGGATGTTGCAGGCAGCAGATCGCTCTCCACGGCTTTTCCAGACTCTGTCACATGTGCTCAATGTGAACCTGCTTACATCTGTGAAGAGCATAGGGTGCCAGTGGTGACTTTGCCAATCCTGGTGTTCTGTGGCAAATGCCAAGTGTCCTGCACGGTGTTGGGCTGTGAGCACAACCCTCATCTGTGGACTTCGGGCCCTCATACCATCCTCATGGAGTCGGTTTCTAACCGTTTGTGCAGACACATGCACATTTGTGACCTGCTGGAGGTCATTTTGCAGGGCTCTGGCAGTTCTCCTCCAGTTCCTCCTTGACCAAAGGCGGAGGTAGCGGTCCTGCTGCTGGGTTGTTGCCCTCCTAAGGCCCCCTCCACGTCTCCTGGTGTACTGGCCTGTCTCCTGGTAGCACCTCCAGACTCTGGACACTACGCTGACAGACACAGCAAACCTTCTTGCCACAGCTCGCATTGATATGTCATCCTGGATGAGCTGCACTACCTGAGCAACTTCTGTGGGTTGTAGAGTCCGTCTCATGCTACCACGAGTGTGAAAGCACAACTAACATTCAAAAGTGACCAAAACATCAGCCAGAAAGCATTGGTACTGAGATGTGGTCTGTGGTCCCCACCTGCAGAACCACTCCTTTATTGAGGGTGTCTTGATAATTGCCAATAATTTCCATCTATTGTCTATTCCATTTGCACAACAGCATGTGAAATTGATTGTTAATCAGTGTTGCTTCCTAAGTGGACAGTTTGATTTCACAGAAGCTTGATTTACTTGGAGTTACATTCTGTTGTTTAAGTGTTCCCTCTATTTTTTTGAGCAGTGTATATTATACTGTCCATGTAAATTCTATTATATCGGAAAAACCATCCGCCCTTTATTTGTCAGATTTAGAGAACACTATGATTCCATTTCCTCTGGTAAAGGCTCACCTAGATTGATTCAACACATTCGGGAATGTCACAATGCAAACCCTCGTGTACTGCAATTTCCAGGCATTGAACAGTTAAAATACCCCATACAAGGGGGAAATCACAATCATTTCCTGTTAGCAAGAGAAGGGAAATGGATATTAAAAGAAGAAGCCCAGGGCCCGCTAGGGCTAAATGAAAAGCTAGATATGGCAGTCTTTTTATAGAATATTGTATAGCATTTGTATGTTTTTTTAATGAATGTTTTTATGTTAATTAGCTTTTAATTATGTATACTAAACTCCTCCTATAAAGGAAGAATCTTTTGCACTTCCTTTATAGTTTGGACCCGTAGAAGCGTTTGTAAGTCGCGAAACGGCCGTCGTCCTCTCGTCTCCCCGCTGTCTCCGCTGCACCTCCGATAGACCGCTGCATATGATTGTCCAGAATGCTATGACAAAAAGGACTTTTTAGCCAAAGGACTAAGGTGAGTGCTGCTATTCATTTTTCTATTTGTTGCATAAATGTCTATATCTCCTAACAGGAAGCTCTGTTTCTATACATAGATCACTCCTAGTGTGCTAAGGGTAAGTCATAATGCAACAAATGATAATCAATCAAATTATATGAAATTAAAGTAGTGTCATTATCACACACCTCTGTTTGAAATCACTATCTTACTGATAATAATGGAAAGAGAAGTGATTCAAAGTTCATAGTGCTATAACAATCAGGTCCATAGCAGATCAATATTTAGTTGATCAGACCTATACATTTTAAAAGATTATACCATAGTTTAAGTGCACTGTGCATGAGACAAAATTGACCATATAAATGTGATTTAACCAATTGCACCAGCAGCCCATATGGATCACACTTATATCGATTTATGAATACATATAAGGAGACTTTAATAATATCTTCCTTAGCAATGTGAGCAATTATACTTCAAGGATAATAAACCATGATAGAAACAAAGTACTTATCAATGTGTGATAAAGATCCTCTACATCGCCTCTACACGTTTCGCCCTGTTAGCTCTTCAGGAGGCCTGATGGCAGGTAAATGTGGTGGATATTTGCATGTCTGTCTGATTCAACACATGTCCTTTTATACATAAATAGGAGAACTATTGAGTATAATGGCATAAGAAGCTTTATTTCATAAATAATTCATTTAAAATTAGTACATCACATCAAAAATATGAAATATTATAAAGACAGAGACATGCAGACAAATAGTCCCAATTTTTATTGCTGACCTCTACGAAGGGTCCATCCAAGGGGTCATAAAGCATACTAGTGCAGGGATAGAGAGAGAAGCAAGTGATCAAACGGCTTACATGCAATTATACTAAGTTCATGGAGCCCACTCTACCACAAGAGCTAAATTGCACCTCACTCACCGAGTAAAGGAGAGCCCAAGTCTGAGAGGAACGGCACAGGGACTGGTCAATGGCAAAAGAGAGCCTCGACGCGCATTTCGCCGGTGATTATCCTTGGCTTTCTCAAAAGACGTGTGTGGTTGCGCTTTCAGGACCTTTAAATATGCCCCCAAGAGATCATGTGTATTGTCACGTGACTCTCCAATATGGCCGCCGAACATCAGATGAAAGGCTGCGCATGTGCTGCTGCTACCACCGCCTCCATGTGCGCGTCCCAGCCGTCATGACTTCGGCACGTGACTGGAAGTGCGGGTAAGCGCTATTCCCGGCGACGCGCTGAAGGCTTATTGACAGCTGAGCGCGGCCATAGGGCGGGAGAGACCGGGCGCATGAGCACAACATCTGCTCACAGACAGGCATAGGGGGGAAATATGTATGTAATGGACAAATCTACTCCCAAGAATCAATGTGGTAGCAAATTAAAGTGCCATCCGATCATAATAATATTCATGCATTGAACCTAATATCACAAAGTATGAGGGATTATAGCACTCAATGATAATCATAAGGATGCTAGCAAACATCAAAATGCAAAGGGGAAACATACATTATACAAAATATATGTGCATATATTCTTCGCCATCTATCCAATCTATTACAGATATCAGGATGAGAGGGGTCCACAGACAAAGTTCGTCTCTACAAATGGTATAGAGTAGACGGTTTCTAAAGCGCAATCACTATATAAAAGAAGTGAGTACAAATAATAAGAACAAATGAAAACATAGAACCATGGTCCCTAAATTAGGGACCATGGTTCTATGTTTTTATTCTTAATTTTTTAAAATTTTATTTGTTCTTATTCTTTGTACTCACTTCTTTTATATAGTGATTGCACTTTAGGAACCGTCTACTCTATACCATCTGTAGAGACGTATTCTGTCTGTGGACCCCTTCCATCCTGACATCTGCAATATATTGGATAGATGGTGAAGAATTTGTGCATATATATTTTCGTATAATTGATGGCGCCTTAAGAACCGTCTATCCCAAACCATTTGTAGAGACGAACTTTGTCTGTGGACCCCTCTCATCCTGATATCTGTAATAGATTGGATAGATGGCGAAGAATATATGCACATATATTTTTGTATAATGTATGTTTCCCCTTTGTATTTTGATGTTTGCTAGCATCCTTATGATTATCATTGAGTGCTATAATCCCTCATACTTTATGTGATATTAGGTTCAATGCATGAATATTATTATTTCCCCCTATGCCTGTCTGTGCACAGATGTTGTGCGCATGCGCCCGGTCTCCCCCGCCCTATGGCTGCGCTCAGCTGTCAATAAGCCTTCGGCGCGTCGCCGGGAATATCGCTTACCCGCACTTCCGGTCACGTGCTGACGTCATGACGGCTGGGACGCGCACATGGAGGCGGTGGTAGCCGCAGCACATACGCCGCCTTTCATCTGATGTTCGGCAGCCATATTGGAGAGTCACGTGACTATACACGTGATCTCTTGGGGGCGTATTTAAAGGTCCTGAAAGCGCAACCACACATGCCTCTTGTGAAAGCCAAGGTTAATCACTGGCGAAACGTGCGTCGAGGCTCTCTTTTGCCATTGACCAGTCCCTGTGCCGTTCCTCTCAGACTTGGGCTCTCCTTTACTCGGTGAGTGAGGTGCAATTTAGCTCTTGTGGTAGAGTGGGCTCCATGAACTTAGTATAATTGCATGTAAGCCGTTTGATCACTTGCTTCTCTCTCTATCCCTGCACTAGTATGCTTTATGACCCCTTGGATGGACCCTTCGTAGAGGTCAGCAATAAAAATTGGGACTATTTGTCTGTATGTCTCTGTCTTTATAATATTTCATATTTTTGATGTGATGTACTAATTTTAAATGAATTATTTATGAAATAAAGCTTCTTATGCCATTATACTCAATAGTTCTCCTATTTATATATATACGGTTTTGAGTAGGCACTTGTGTGTGAAGATGGGGGTTGGCCCTCCTCTTTAGACCCCCTACCCACACTATCTATTATGTGGGCCGCAGTTTGTTTACATGTCCTTTTATATAGAGCTCCCTCTCAAACAGTCTCCTCCCCAATCATTTTGATAACTTCCTGTGTAACCGCCCCTTTGACCCTCTCTAGATATAACCCCCATTACTCAATAATCGCCGCTCAGTGTGCCCTGATATAAACCACATATGAAGCAGTCAGGCTAAGATCATTTAAAGCTCAGAAAGCGCAACCCATCCACCACCATACATTATCACGGAGTACGCGCCTATCAGCCACCGCAGGAAGTGACGCTTCCCACTGATGCGATGCGTTCCGACTCAGGATGCTCACCTTAATGCTATGGAACACACAGTACTGCACATGACCGGAAACTTTACACCGGAAATAACGTGTGCAGATGAAGCAGTGCGATCCAGCCTCAGACATTCTCCTTGCTACTGTGGAGCGCACGGTACTGTGCATGACCAGAAACTCCGCTGGATAACAGCAACAACCAATTTAGGTGTGCCCAACCCTCTGATTCGCTCCAAACGGGAGCGCAACCACTGACCACCAATATACATAGCCAAAGATAAAACTGTGGATACCATATTTATCACAACTAATCTATTGGTTGATAAACGGGGAAATTGAGAGACAGATAAAATTGCAATTACTCTCTAAACCTCACCTTCAATACTTATACATATGATAGAGTATTTTATAATCACATATATTTACAGAGCGGCAAGGCAAAAAATTATACTAAAAATAAGGGGATGATGAAGACTGATGATACAATAACTTTTTTTAGGGAGGGGTAGAGGACAAGACAAGAAGAGGGGAGAGCAAGGAGGAGCTCCATTGACCATATAGGACAATCAAATGTGTATGTGTGTATATCTGTAAATATATATACACTACAGACCAAAAGTTTGGACACACCTTCTCATTTACATATTTTTCTGTATTTTCATAACTAAGAAAATTGTACATTCACACTGAAGGCATCAAAACTATGAATTAACACATGTGGAATTATATACTTACCAAAAAAGATTGAAACACCTGAAAATATGTCTTATATTCTAGGTTCTTCAAAGTAGCCACCTTTTGCTTTGATGGCTGCTTTGCACACTCTTGACGAGCTTCAAGAGGTAGTCAACGGAAATGGTTTTCACTTCACAGGTGTGCCCTGTCAGGTTTAATAAGTGGGATTTCTTGCCTTATAAATGGGGTTGGGACCATCGTTGTGTTGTGCAGAAGTCAGGTGAATACACAGCTGATAGTCCTACTGAATAGACTGCTAGAATTTGTATTATGGCAAGAAAAAAGCAGCTAAGTAAAGAAAAACGAGTGGCCATCATTACTTTAAGAAATGAAGGTCAGTCAGTGCGAAAAATTGGGAAAACTTTGAAAGTGTCCCCAAGTACAGTTGCAAAAACCATCTAGCGCTACAAAGAAACTGGCTCATATGAGGACCGCCCCAGAAAAGGAAGACCGAGAGTCACCTCTGCTTCTGAGGAGAAGTTTATCCGAGTCATCAGCCTCAGAAATCGCAGGTTAACAGCAGCTCAGATTAGAGACCAGGTCAATGCCACACAGAGTTCTAGCAGCAGACACATCTCTTCAACAACTGTTAAGAGGAGACTTTGTGCAGCAGGCCTTCATGGTAAAATAGCTGCTAGGAAACCACTGCTAAAGACAGGCAACAAGCAGAAGAGACTTGTTTGGGCTAAAGAACACAAGGAATGGACATTAGACCAGTAGAAATCTGTGCTTTGGTTTGATGAGTCCAAATTTGAGATCTTTGTGCGACGCAGAAAAGGTGAACAGATAGGGTATGTGCACACGATGCAGAAATGAAGCAGAAAATTTCTGCATCATTTCTGCATCTCCCTGGCAGAAAAAACGCATGCAGATTGTGCATGCGTTTTTCCTGCGGAATACATGCGGATTCACATGCGTTTCCGCATGTGGATTGACAAGCGCTTTCCAGGCGATTTTAGCATCACCTGGAAAGTGCTTGACAACTAGGTCACACTATATAAATCCATGCAAACAGTATGGATTTATATAGTGTGACCCGAGAGAGTGGTAAAAATAAAAAATAAATGTATACTTTACCCTCCGATGGCCCGCGCTGTCCAGCTCACTCCGTTCTCCCTTCCGGCAACACTGAATTTAAAGACCTGCCGACGTCAGCGTCACGTGACCTGTCACATGACTCTGACGTCAGCGCAGGTCCTTCAACTCACTGCAAAGTGCCGGGAACCAAGCAGGAGCGGTACGCGGGCCGACAGTAGGTAAGTATACATTTATTTTTTATTTTATTCTTTTTTTTACAGATTTTTTAATGGTACCTGGGTGTGGATGAGACTCTCCTCTCATCTACACCCGGGTACCATCCGCACATTAGAACGCGTGGATTACGCATCTACATATACAGTGATGTGTAATCCATGCGGTCTAATGCAAGTCAGTGGCGACAAAAACGCCGCATTTCCGCAAAATTAATGGACATGCTGCGGAGTTTTGAGCGCAGCATAAACGCTGCGGAAAAATCCGCAGCATGGGCACAGCATATGCGGATTTCCATTGGGGAACATTGCTGCCCTTCTACCATGCTTTTTTAATGCGTTTCCGCAGCTTTTCCGCAGCTGCGGAAACGCATAAAAAACGTATCGTGTGCACACAGCCATAGACTCTACATGCCTAGTTCCCACCGTGAAGCATGGAGGAGGAGGTGTGATGGTGTGGGGGTGCTTTGCTGGTGACACTGTTGGGGATTTATTCAAAATTGAAGGCATACTGAACCAGCATGGCTACCACAGGATCTTGCAGCGGCATGCTATTCCATCCGGTTTGCGTTTAGCTGGACCATCATTTATTTTTCAACAGAACAATGACCCCAAACACACCTCCAGGCTGTGTAAGGGCTATTTGACCAAGAAGGAGAGTGATGGGGTGCTACGCCAGATGACCTGGCCTCCACAGTCACCAGACCTGAACCCAATCAAGATTTGTTTGGGGTGAGCTGGACCGCAGAGTGAAGGCAAAAGGGCCAACAAGTGCTAAGCATCTCTGGGAACTCCTTCAAGATTGTTGGAAGACCATTTCCGGTGACTACCTCTTGAAGCTCATCAAGGGAATGCCAAGAGTGTGCGAAGCAGTCATCAAAGCAAAAGGTGACTACTTTGAAGAACCTAGAATATAAGACATATTTTCAGTTGTTTCACACTTTTTTGTTAAGTATATAATTCCACATGTGTTAATTCATAGTTTTGATGCCTTCAGTGTGAATGTACAATATTCATAGTCATGAAAATACAGAAAAATCTATAAATGAGAAGGTGTGTCCAAACTTTTGGTCTGTACTGTATATATATGTGTAAATGTGTAAAAAGAACTGACCAGCACATCCTAAATGTGAACAGGTGCAAGCTGCAGAAACTGAATAAGATATATGAAAAGAAAGCACAGCAGCACTCCATTATGGCCAAAATACATAAAGACAATAAAAACGTTTGATATAAACTGTGATATTACTCAATGGACTTTACTTACAATAAACGGAGGTTCTTAGCGCATAAATTGGCCAATTCATGTGTGCCCATCAACCGCTGCAAGGTGACCTCCCGTCTGATGGGTACTTCTCTGCCTACGTGCCTCTCTTGGGCTACAAGCCTATAACTCTGGACAGAACATGTCACTTCTGGGCTAAAACACCTACAATTCAAATGGGCTGGTAGAATAGAATATACATCACCTGCTGGTTAAATGGGGGGAATGCCAGGTCAGACAGGAGGCAGTTACAACCTCCTATAGTAATATATAATAAGAAAACTGACCAGCACATCCTAAGTGTGAACAGGTGCTAGCTGCAGAAACTATATATAATGATGAAGTCTAATCCAGATAAAAAAATAGACACAAGAATTTGTGCAGCCCACAATGAGGGGACAAAAAACTAGCTTATATGGTCAGCCAAAACAATCCAGTCGATTCAAAGGTCCATCATAACGTCTCATGGTTATAAGAAACAGGCCTATGTAATTTGTTTGTTTATCCACTTAGGGGTAAGGGAATCCACTCTAAAGGTCCATTCACATTCATGTTTCAATAGGTCCTTATCCTGATCGCACCCTCTGGGGCTAGATTTCACAACCTCAATAACTGTAAAGAGAATTTCATCTACTTCACCCAGATGTGTTGTTCTCATATGTCTTGACAGTGGGGTATGTCGATCATTCCTGATGTCACCCAGATGTTCACTCACTCTCCTCCTCAGTTCTCTCTTAGTTTTGCCCACATAATTAAGTGGATATGGGCAGGTTGCCATATAGATCACACCTGAGCTCTTACTGTGGAAAAAGCACGGTGGCTCAATAGTTAGCACTGCAGCCTTGCAGCACTGGGGTCCTGGATTCAAATCCCACCAAGGACAACATCTGCAAGGAGTTTGTATGTTCTTCCCGTGTTTGCGTGGGTTTCTTCCGGGTTCTCTGGTTTCCTCCCACACTCCAAAGACATACTGATAGGGAATTTAGATTGTGAGCCCCAATGGGGACAGCGATGATAATGTATGTAAAGTGCTGTGAAATATGTTAGCGCTATATAAAAATAAAGATTATTAATATTGTTAATATTTTACCCATGCGGAATCAAACACAAAATTTCAAAATGGATTTCCAAAAAATCAATCTAATATTAAATTTGCAAAAAAAATAACATGTACCTCCTATGCTCCTAGCCACATCTGTACCAAAATTCAAGTTGGCATCTCAATGGGATCATACTTAACCCCTTAACCCCCGAGGGTGGTTTGCACGTTAATGACCAGGCCAATTTTTACAATTCTGACCCCTGTCACTTTATGAGGTAATTACTCTGGAACGCTTCAACGGATCCCCCTGATTCTGAGATTGTTTTTTTCGTGACATATTGTACTTCATGATTGTGGTAACATTTCTTCGATATCACTTGCGTTTATTTGTGAAAAAAACGGAAATTTGGTGAAAATGTTGAAAATTTTGCAATTTTCACAATTTGAATTTTCCCACATGTCTACTTTACATCAGCACAATTTTGGAACCAAAATTTTTTTCTGTTAGGGAGCTATAAAGGTTAAAAGTTGACCAGCGATTTCTAATTTTTCCAACAAAATTTACAAAACCATTTTTTTAGGGACCACATCACATTTGAAGTCACTTTGAGAGGTCTTCATGGCAGAAAATACCCAAAAGTGACACCATTCTAAAAACTGCACCCCTCAAGGTGCTCCAAACCACATTCAATAAGTTTATTAACCCTTCAGGTGCTTCACAGGAATTTTTGGAATGTGGAAGAAAAAAATGAACATTTAACTCTTTTCACAAAAATGTTACTTTAGACCCAATTTTTTTTATTTTCACAGGGGTAACAAAAAATGGACCCCAAAATTTGTTGTGCAATTTCCCCTGGGCACGCAGATACCCCATATGTGGGAAAAAACACTGTTTGGGCACACGGCAGGGCTCGGAAGGGAAGGAGCGCCATTTGACTTTTTCATTGTAAAATTTGCTTGAATAATTAGCGGACGCCATGTTGCGTTTGGAGAGCCCCTTTGTGCCCAAACATTGGAGCTCCCCCACAAGTGACCCCATTTTGGAAACTAGACCCCCAAAGGCACCTATCTAGATTCATAGTGAGCACTTGGAACCCCCAGGTGCTTCACAAATTGATTCGTAAAAATGAAAAAGTGAAAAAAAAAACACTTTTTCATTTTTATGAATCAATTTGTGAAGCACCTGGGGGCTCCAAGTGCTCACTATGCATCTAGATAGGTGCCTTGGGGGGTCTAGTTTACAAAATGGGGTCACTTGTGGGGGAGCTCCAATGTTTGGGCACACAGGGGCTCTCCAAACGCAACATGGTGTCCGCTAACAATTTGAGCCGACAATTTGTTAGCGGACACCATGTTGCATTTGGAGAGTCCTTGTGTGCCCAAACATTGGAGCTCCCCCACAAGTGACCTCGTTTTGGAAACTAGACCCTCCAAGGCAGCTATCTAGATGCATAGTGAGCAGTTGGAACCCCCAGGTGCTTCACAAATTGATTTGTAAAAATGAAAAAGTGGAAAAAAAATCCTTTTCCATTTTTACGAATCAATTTGTGAAGCACCTAAGGGTTCCAAGTGCTGACTATGCATCTAGATAGGTGCCTTGGGTGGTCTAGTTTCCAAAATGGGGTCACTTGTGGGGGAGCTCCAAACGCAACATGGCGTCCTCTAACAATTTGAGCCGATTTTCCATTCAATTTGTTAGCGGACACCATGTCGCGTTTGGAGAGCCCCTGATTTGTTAGCGGACACCATGTCGCGTTTGGAGAGCCCCTGATGTGCCTAAACAGTGGAGCTCCCCCACAAGTGACCCCATTTTGGAAACTAAACCCCTCAAGGATTTTATTAAGGTGTATAGTGAACATTTTGAACCCAGAGGTACGACACAGAATTTGATAACATTAGGTCATTATATTGAATAAGTTGTCATTAGTCTTGAGCGCAAGTGCTCGCTACTTGAGTTTGCATCGGGTACTCAGGTATGCACCATGTACTGCGTGTGCTCGAGTGACATGCTTGAGTCCCCGCCCGGATGTTTCACGGTTATTAGACACCCAAAAAAAAACATGCGGGGATCGCTCATGCATGGCAGACAATCCCCGCAAAGTTTTTTGGGCCGTGAAGCTTATGGGGCGGAGACTCGAGCATGTCACTTAAATACCCACGATACTCAATGCATACCAGAGCACCCGATGCAAAATCAAGTAGCGAGCACTTGCGCTCAACACTAGTCGCCTTATTGTCATGTTTTTTTCTTTTGTAAAAAATCACAACCCCATCACAACCCTAACCCCAACCCAGCCCTAACCCTAGCACAACCCTAACCCTAGCACAACCCTAACCTGAGAGTTTATTTTTTACGTCGTTCCTCATGCGGTATAAGTGATTAGACGACCTTATTCTTCGGGTCGGTGAGACTACAGCGATACCAGAATCCTATGGGGTTTTTCTGACTGACAGCTGTCACACACTAAAAGACGCATTTTTTGTAAAATCTAGTTTTTGCATCGCCATATTTTGAGAGCTATAATTTTTCCAGATTTTGGCAGACAGTCATATGACGGCTCGTTTTTTGCGGGATGAGTTGACGTTGTTATTGGTGCCATTTTCAGGCACGTGACATTTTTTGATTGCTTTCTATTCCGATTTTTGGGAGGCAGAATAAACAAAAACCAACAATTCAGGAATTGTTTTTTTTGTTTTTTTTATTCTGTTCCGCGTGTGGTAAAATTGATAAGGTAGCTTTATTCCTCGGGTCAGTACGTTTACAGCGGTACCACATTTATATCGTATTTCTATGTTTTGCACTTTTACATAATGAAAGCAATTTTATAGAAAAAAATATTTTTTAGCATTGCTTTATTCTGAGAGCTATAACTTTTTTATTTTTCGGCTGATGGAGCTGTGTGGCAGCTTGTTTTTTGGGGGACAAGATGACGTTTTCAGCGGTACCATATTTATTTATATTCGTCTTTTTGATCGCGTGTTATTCCATTTTTTGTTTGGCGGTATGATGATAAAGCATTGTTTTTTGCTTCGTTTTTTTTTCATTTTTTTTACCGTGTTCACTGAAGGGGTTAACTAGTGGGACAGTTTTATAGGTCAGGTTGTTCCGGACGCGGCGATACCAAATATGTGTACTTTTATTGTTTGTTTTGTTTTTTTTTATAATAATATTTATTGATGGGTACATTATATTTTTATTTTTGGTGGATTATTTTTTTTATTTTTTTTTATATATTTTTACAATTCTTTTTTTTTTTTCACTTTCTGATAGTTTTTATACTTTATTACTTTGTCCCACTATGGGACTTTCACTTTTTTTTCTCTGATCGCCTGCATGGCACAGGAATGCAGCACTATCCCTGTGCCATGCAGGCTGTCAGTGCTGGACAGGGAGAAGATTGCTTGGAGATGCACTGAGCATGTCCAAACAATCTTCCTGCTGTCTGGTGACCCGGATGTTGTCATGACGACATCGGGTTGTCATGGCAACATCCTGGAAGCCACGGCAGACAGCGCTGGAAGCCAGAAGAGGAGGTGAGTATCTGCGATCACCTCCCCTTGCCCCCGCAATGCTGCGGTCGACTTCGATCGCAGCATCGCGGGGGTTAATGTGCTGGGAGCGGTGCCTGACCGCTCCCTGCACATAGTACCGGGTGTCAGCTGTGACAATCAGCTGACACCCGGCGGCGATCACGCCCGCACAGCCTGTGTGCGCTCGTGATCGCCATGATTTACTAATACGGGTCTGGCTCTAAAGTCCCAGGGCACAGACGCATATTAGTGCGTCAGATGTTGTTAAGTGGTTAAAAAACAAACTAAAATAAAACAGTATAAACACTGTCAATTCGAAAATCTTGAATTCAGATCTGTTCAGTCTGTGGTCTAAAAGTATAAGGTCTTTTTTTACAAATAAAAAACTCATGTTTTTATAAATGTCTGCCATCACAAGAAAGAATTTGGAGTGGAAGCTGAATGGCTCTTTTTTCTACAGCTCATGGCAAAGGTGTATGTGATGGTTAAGAAGGCAGCGTGCAACGTCTTGCAGCTCGGGCTAGCCTCCAGAGGCCATATTCAGACCACATCTTAACACACCGCCAACTATTCAGCTGCAGTGAGAAAATATTCCTAACATTCAGTTCATGTACTGTACAAACCAGGACTACAAAGAAGAGGAGATTTTGTTAAAACATTAGTTACAGGAAGTAGAACCCATCACAAGAACTTCACAATACCACACTTTCATTCCACTGAGTGACACAGAAATAAAAACATTCATTCAGCAACGACAGTGAAGTCCATGAAGTGATTGAAGATGGCACAAGATTGGCAATGGTGACATAACTGGTTATGTGACCTGTGAATATGATCAGCACTGGTGGCTGCCGGCTAATGTACTCTGCCAAGATTATGCTAATGAAGAAGTAGAAGGGATTTTTCTGCATCCTTCTGGTCCGTCCCCTTCCTTTGTGTATCCAAGAAAACCAAAGCTATTAAAAGTAACCAAAAATCAGATATTAACTCAGGTGGACTCTAACACCATAACAACCATACATACTGACACAAAAGGAAACCGCCATTGTTATAAGAGATTGTTGACAAGATTAAATCTTGCCCAGTAGAAGGGACAAATTGATGAAACAAAAGGACTTACTATTAATTCAATTGTTCATACTAGTTAATTTTGTTTTATTTTAAAGCTTGGTGATTTAACTACTATACTCTGTTTAAAAACTTGAAAAAGTACATATCTAGTGTTGTAATATTAATAATAAAAAAATTGAAACACGTGTATTTAAATAACCCTTTCTGACATTGTACGTAATAATACTGTCCTGTGCCCTGGGTCTTGTGGACCAGGTACTTATTATTACTTCTCATCTTTAATGAGGCACCGTGACCGGAGTCGTAGTGATCACATTTAAATTCTGGTGCATCTTACCTCAGGGTAGATGGCGTCGTCATCCTAGGAGGATGTCACCGCCCCCCTGCAACTATGACCGCTGTGATTGGCTGTAAGAGCACCGATCACAGGCTGGTGCCTGGCAACGCCAGGCCTCACCTGAGCCCGCTATGATTGGTGTTATCGACGATGACATCGATCGCACCAGTCACAGCGCACAGATGCGCTGTGACCTGGCTGTGACTGTCCTGCACTTCCTCATAGTAGCTGAGGACTTGTACAGGGCGGTCACGCTGTCAGATTGTGTGCCGTGCTGGGCCTTGTGGTGCGACAAAAGCCTGTGACCCCACAATTGCTGCTCCTGCTGCTAGCAAATAAAGAAGATAGAAGAAAGAAGATCCCTGCCTGATCTCTCCTCATCCACCTCAATCCCCCTCTTCCTCCTTTCCCCCTCTTTTTATCAAACTCCCCACCTCCCCCTTTCTGCCACATAGTGATGATCAGTACTTGATTTTTGGCAGATTTTTTTTTTCGTGCGTCCTGCAGCGGCTGAGCATGGATCAATGACGCAAATCACTGATCAACGTCTGTGCTCGCTGTTTTCCAGGACTTTTTTTTGTCTCTGTCCATTCCCCCCCTCCTTTGCACTACCTCTGTGCGCACATCCAGCAGCTGCCGAGCATTACACTTTTTTTCTCCCCTCCCTTTGCACCACCTCCTTGTGCACATCCATCAGCCATCGAGCGTTAGTCAGTGATGCAGATCACTGATTCACACTCGTGTTTGCTGTTTTGCACTCCCCCTCCCTTTGCACCACCTCCGTGCGCACATCCAGCAGCCGCCAAGTGTTGCACTTGGCGCACATCTCTGATCCGCACTCATGCTTGCTGTTTTCCACTGTTTTGTTTCATAGACTTTTTTTTCTCCCCCCCCCCCCTTTGCACCACCTCCTGTTATTGCTTTTTTTCTTTAAAAAAAAAAAAAGTTTACACCAAGCACTCTCACACACACAACTGAATAAAGTACTGATACAAACACCACATACATGAAAAAAAAAATGTTGTCCCGCTTGTCCCACACACGGTATTCAGTGAAGGAGCCATACACTACTTTCCTTGCCTTCAACACTGACAGTAAGGGAGAGGATCCCACCTTTCTTTATTTTTCCTCATCCTCGTCCCCCTCTTCCTCCTCGGGTGATTCTGAACCGCCAAAAAGACGCCCTAGGACAGAAGCTGAACCAGCGCCAGCCATTATTGACCCCATGTGGACCTAGACCCTCGAAAATTATGAGCCACAGATTCCGCATATTCTGGTGCAATAAGGAATCAAGTTTGACACCACCCGCCTCACAGAAATAGACTTTTTCAAAGTCTTTTTCTCTGAGGATTTTTTAAACCTGATGGTGGGCGAAACTAATTTGTACGCTCAACAATTTTTGTCACAAAACCACTCATCATTTTCTAACTTGAAGTTAGAAGTTTTGGGGCCTGGTCCTTCACATGGGGATACTGAAGAAGCTAGAAGTTCATTGGAGTGTTAACGTTTTGTATAACACTCCATTGTTCCGAATGGTCATGATCCAGACACGTTTTGAGACCATCCACAAATTCTTGCATTAAATGATAATGTACGTTGTTCTCACCGAGATGATCCCAATCATCTTTTCAAAGTTCGGCCGGTCATCGAAGAACTTCAACAACAAGTCTACTGAAATGTACATGCCTCAAAATGACATCTACGTGGATGAGTCCCAAATTCATCTTAAGGGGAGGCTTAAATTCTGGCAGTACCTGCGCACTAAGAGGGCCAGGTACGAAATGAAGCTGTACAAACTGTGTGAGAGTACCTCAGGGTACACCCACAAGTTTAGGGTTTATGAAGGAAAGGACTCCTGCATTGAGCCCACTGAATGCCCCCCTGTCCTGAGAGTGAGTGGTAAAATTGTGTTGGATTTGGTGCGCCCACTGCTGGATCAAGTTTATCACCTCTACGTGGATAACTTTTATACCAACATCCCACTCTTTAAGTCCCTCTTTGTGTGAGGTACCGCAGCCTTGAAATACTGTCCGCAAAAATCAGATGCCTCTCGAAGATGCTAATTGGGCAGCTGCTCAGAAGGGGTGAGAGCAGAGCCCAATGTAGCAACCACATGCTGGTGGTCAAGTACTAGGACAAGAGGGATGTCCTTCTCTTGACCACCATACATGGTGATGGCAGCACTCCCAGCACTGTACGAGGTACCTCTACACAGGTCGTCAAACCAGATTGTGTACTGGGGGGGGAGTTGATCTCTCTGATCAAGTCCACCAGCCGTACAGTGCTTTGAGAAAGGCCAAGGTGTGGTACAAGAAGGTGGCCGTGCACATCGTACAGATGGCAATGCATAACACTTTTCTTTTATCACGATGTGCAGGCCAGACCGCTACATCGTATTTTCGGTTCCAGGAGGTAGTGATCAAGGCCCTGTTATTTGGCAGTGAGGAAGGAGCAGGCCCCAGTAATTCCGGAACTGAAGGTGCTCGTATAGTACAATGCCAACATTTCCCGGGGGAAGTCCCTCAAAGCAGAAAAAAAGGTAAGTCACAAAAGAGGTGCTGAGTGTGCTACGGAATGCGACACCTGCACTGACAAACCTGTCCTGTGTATGAAAGAATGCTTCAGCCTGTACCACACATCCATGGGCTACTAAATTCATTTCTGACTTACACAACTGATATATGACAACTAGTGTTGAGCGATACCTTCCGATATCGCGAAATATCGGATTGGATCGGACCGATACCCAAAAAATATTGGATATCGCCGATTCCGATACCGGAAACCAATGCAAGTCAATGGGACACAAATATCGAAATGAAAATAAACCCTTTCTTTCCTTGTAGGTTAATTCTACATGAAGGAAAACAACTAAGAATAATGTAGAATGTATTACATGAAAAGCCGGCAATTCAGCAGCGGCATACAACGGTACCCGACAATTTAGAACAGAAAGAATAGAGCATCACACATAGATTAGATAGATAGAAACATGTCAGTCACATATATAAGAAGTACAGTGACAGTGTTGCTTACTGTACTTGTCATTTAGTGTTAAAGGATTTATTAAAAAAAATAATAGTGTTTTCATGCACAGTCTCTTTAAAAAAGCCGGCCGGCAATTCAGCATCGATACCCGACAATTTAGAATAGAAAGAATAGAGCATCACACATAGATTAGATAGATAGAAACATGTCAGTCACATATATAAGAAGTACAGTGATAGTGTTGGTTACTGTGCTTGTCATTTAGTGTTAAAATAAAGGATTTATTAAAAAAAAAATTGGCGTGGGGTTCCCTGTAATTTTAGTCTTTAGCGGAGGTTAAGCAGATGGCTGGGGCAGATGTTTGAAGCCTGGGAAGGGGGTAATACCCACGGAGCTTCCCAGGCTACTAATATCAGCCCCCAGCTGAATACCTAGCCTTTACTAGCTATTAAAATGGGGGACCCCCAAAAAAATGATGTGGGGAATCCCCTATTTTAATAGCTAGCAAAGGCTAGGCAGACAGCTGGGGGCTGATATTAGTAGCCCAGGAAGGGTGCCATGAATATTGGCCCCCTCCCAGGCTAGAAACACCAGCCGTCAGCCGCCCCAGAAATGGCGCATCCATAGGATGCGCCAATTCTGGCACTTAGCCTCGCTCTTCCCACTGCCCTGTAGCGGTGGCAGTGGGGTAATAGGGCTGGGGTTGATGTCAGCTTATAATGCCAGCTGACATCAAGCCCAGGTTAGTAATGGAAAGGCGTCTGTAAGACACCCCCATTACTAACCCCATAGTCAAAGTTAAAAAAAAAAACACAAACACCCAGAATAAAGTCCTTTAATTGAAATAAACACACAATTCTTTATTGTTCTAAATTAAACCATACTTACCATCACGCCCATTCCAGCTAAAGCCAACGATCTCCTGCAATAAAAGTAAAATAATAAAGCAACTTCATCCTTACCTTTCGATGGTTCCCAGGATGGCTCCAGCTCTGCTACATTCACATAACAGGCTGGATCGCAGCCGAAAGCTGCCATCCAGCTTGCCATGCCGCAGACACTGAGAAGCGCAGGCATGCTTGCGCTCCTCAGTGTCTGGCTGTGACGGCATAAAGATGAGCCGAGGTCATGTCCAATGAACTCAGCTCACCTCATGCACGTCACTGACAGCGTCGGAGAATTCTACTGCGCATGCGGTGAGCGTGAGAGAATTCTCCCAAGGTGTCAGTGACGTGCATGAGGTGAGCTCATGTCCAATGAACTCAGCTCACCTCATGCACGTCATTGACAGCGTGGGAGAATTCTCCTGCACTCAGCGCTTCAGCAGGAGAATTCTCCCATGCTGGGATGGCATTGAGATGACAGGCTGGATCGCTGCTGAGCGCTGCCATCCAGCATGCCATCCTTCATAGACACTGCAGAGCGCAGGCATGCTTGCGCTCTGCAGTGTCTCTGAAGGATGAAAAGCTGGATGGCAGCGTTCAGCTGCGATCCAGCCTGTCATCTCAATGCCATCCCAGCGTGGGAGAATTCTCCTGCTCAAGAGCTGAGTGCAGGAGAATTCTCCCACGCTGTCAATGACGTGCATGAGGTGAGCTGAGTTCATTGGACATGAGCTCACCTCATGCACGTCACTGACAGCATGGGAGAATTCTCTCACGCTCACCGCATGCGCAGTAGAATTCTCCCACGCTGTCAGTGACGTGCATGAGGTGAGCTGAGTTCATTGGACATGACCTCGGCTCATCTTTATGCCGTCACAGCCAGACACTTTCTCAGAATCAGTGGGATCCGTTAAAGCGTTCCAGAGTTATTACCTCGTAAAGTGACACTGGTCAGAATTGTAAAAATTAGCCTGGTCATTAACGTGCAAACAGCCTTTAAAGGGGTTAATATTGCTTCTTTTACTTTAGTATTAAACATATAAAAGTATTGTCCCAAGGAGAGATCCCAACTTGAGTCCTTGTACAAATGTAACCAAAAACACAGGTAACACTTATACCTATTTAAAATTTTTTATAACATAGTAGCTATTGAACCTGTTCTACGCCCGAGTGGCGAGCATTTTTATTGGTATATGGTCCCCCATCCTGTTATGTGCTGCCCCTATTCTGCGCCCCCATCCTGTTATGTGCTGTCCCCATCCTGATATTTGTGCTGTCCCCATCCTGGTATTTGTGCAGCCCCCATCCTGGTATTTGTGGCTCCCCATTTTGGTATTTGTGCTACCCAATCCTGTTCCCCCATCCTGTTATGTGCTGCCCCATCTAATCCTGGTATGCATGATACCCCTCATCCCTATCCTGGTATGCATGGTACCCCCTCATCCCTATCCTGGTATGCATGGTACCCCTCATCCCTATCCTGGTATGAATGGCACCCCTCATCCCCAATCCTGGTATGCATGGCAGCCCTTATACCAATCCTGGTATGCATGGCACCCCTCATCCCAATCCTGGTATACATGGCACCCCATCCCTCATCTTGGTATGCATGGCTCCCTCATCCCCAATGCTGGTATGTATGGCCTCCTTAGCCTTATCCTGGCATGCATGGGCCCCTTACCCCCATCCTGGTATGCATGGCACTCCTCATCCCCAATCTTGGTATTCATGGCACACCATCCCTCATTCTGGTGTGCTTGGTACCCCTCATCCCTATCCTGGTATGCATGGTACCCCATCCCTCATCCCTATCTTGGTATGTATGGTACCCCCTCATCCCCATCCTGGTATGCATGGCCCCTCATTCGTATCCTGGTATGCATGGCCCCTCATCCCTATCCTGGTATGCATGGTACCCCTTCATCCCTATCCTGGTATGCATGGTATCCCCTCATCCCTATCCTGGTATGCGTGCCACCCCTCATCTTCAATCCTGGTATACTTGGGACCCCTCATCCCCAATCCTGGTATGCATGGCCCCCCTCATCCCCAATCCTGGTATGTATGTTCCCCTCATCCTCAGTCCTGGTAAGCATGGCACCCCTCATCTCCAATCCTGGTATGCTTGGCACCCCTCATATCAATTCTGGTATGCATGGCTCCCTCATCCCCAATCCTTGTATGTATGGCCCCTCAGCCTTATGCTGGTATGCATGGTACCCCTCATCCCCATCCTGGAATGCATGGCATCCCATCCCTCATCCTGGTATGCATGATACCCCTCATTCCCAATCCTGGTATTCATGGCACCCCTCATCACCAATCCTGGTATGTATGGTATCCCTCATCCTCAATCCTGGTATGTATGGTACCCCTCATCCGTATCCTGGTATGTATGGTACCCCTCATCCCCAGTCCTGGTATGCATGGCAAATGTGTCTTCAGTAAAATGGCGCCGGATAGCGCGCTATGCGCATGCGCCGGTTCCGACCCCGCATTCCTGACCCAGTCTCCGGCCAGAACAGAGGCGCCGGGGCAACACACCTCCCGGTTAGGTAAGTATGAAAGTATGGCGCCCTAGATCGCGGTATGCGTTCAGTGCTTACGCTTACCGCGATCTCCGGCGCCATACACTCCTCTTACCTGTAATGGCTCCTTTTTAATTTGACTCCTCAAAAACAAAATATTAGCAAACATAATCTTGTGACATGTCAAATTAAAGCTTGTACCTTTCTAAACAGAACGGTGGGAGATCTCTTTATCTTATTTCTAACCCGAGATATGACATATCAAAAATTTATCATTATGCAAGCCCAAAATTCTAACTTTTTCAAAACTTTAGAAATCTATATAAAATTAACTACCTTATTTTGCAATTCACTAAATTAGCACTGAAAAAAAAAACAAAGAAAAAAAAAATCCGAAGACATCAGGTAAAAAAAATATTCAGATTTGGATCACTTGACAGAAAATGACCCATATGGGGTATTTCTACATTCAGCTAAAATTGTGGGACAATTTTTTTTGTGCCATTTTTGCCCAGTGTGAAAGTGTAAAATCTGGGGCTGAAACAAAATTTTGGTGGTAAAAATTTAATTATTTTTCTTCACTGCCCAATGGTATGTGGAGTCGGTAAGCCAAACCTTCGACTCCTCAATTTCCATGACACCGACTCCACCTTCGACTCCACGACTCCGGCTCTGACACCCTCATACATGGCTCATGTTTAAGTGATAAATTTACGGTATAAATTTCCCTTCAGAGCTTTGCACTGTGCCTCAAAAGTAGTTTTGGACCACATATAGGGTATCTGCGTACTCAGGAGAAATTGCACAACACATGTTGGGGTCCATTCTCTCCTGCTATCCTTGTAAAAATGAAAAAAACTTGCGGTTAAAGCAATATTTTTGTGAGAAAAATATATATATTTTTTTTAATTTTCACAGATCAGTGTTGAAAAATTCAGTGAAGTACCTGGGGGTTCAAGGTGCTCAACACACATCTAGATAAATTCCTTAAGGGGTCTAGTTAACAAAATGGGGTCTCTTGTGGTGGGTTTCCACTCTGTAGGCACATCAGGGGCTCTCCAAATGTGACATGATGTCCTCCAATGATTTCAGCACATTTTGCATTTCAAAAGTTAAATAGCACTCCTTCCGTTCTGAGCCCTGCTGTGCGCCCACACAGTAGTTTTCCCCCATCTATGTTGTACTCTTGGGAAATTTTACAGTGTTTGGGGTCCATTTTCTCCTGTTACCCTTGTGAAAATAAAAACATTTGGGTCTAAAGTAAATTTTTTGTGAAAATAGTTAAATGTTAATTTTTTCCTTCCACATTCCTTTAGTTCCTGTGAAACAACTGAAGGAAGGGTTAATATACTTGAATGTGGTTTTGAGCACCTTGAGGGGTGCAGTTTTTAGAATGGTGTCACTTTTAGGTATTTTCTGTCATATAGACCTCTCAAAGTCACTTCAAATCTGATGTGGTCCCTAAAAATGAGAAATCGCTGGTCAACTTTTAACTTTTCTAACTTTCAAACAGAAAAAAAATATGTTTTAAAAATGATGCAGATGTAAAGTAGACATGTGGGAAATGTTATTTATTAAATGTTTTGTGTGACATATCGCTCTGATTTAAAGGCATAAAAATTACAATTTTAAAAATTGCAAAATTTTCGCCAGTTTTCAGATTTTTTTCTCTCAAATAAATACAAGTCATATCGAAGAAATTTTAACATTATTATAAAGCAGAATATGTCATGAAAAAAAGAATCTGAGAATCAGTGGGATCCGTTGAAGCGTTCCAAGGTTATTACCTCATAAAGTGACAATGGTCAGAATTGAAAAAAATGGCCTGGTTAGGAAGGTGAAAACAGGTTCTGGGTGAAGGGAATAAAAAATAATTTACAATATTTTTTTAAACCTTATTACTTAATCTCTCTATGGGACTTTCGCAGCTCTGATCACCATAATAAAGATTCTAAAGCATAGCAATGCACAAGCATTGCAGTGATTTATAAACTGTCAGTGCTAGTTAGATCATGCACTGCTCTTGATCTAATTGGCTTGCTAGCACTCGTGACCCAGATGTCATCATGACAACGTCGAGTCACCATGGCAATGATCGGCCCCTGCCTTGTAAATGCCGCGATCGATATTGATCGCAGTGTGTAGGGGGTTAAACTGCCCTTCAGTGAGAGCTGGGTGTCAGCTGTCAGAATCGCTGAACACCCGGCGGTGTTCGTGCTCCCACAGAGTCTGTGCGTGACAAATCTGGAAGTACTTACCAACCTGGACTTATGGATACATCGAAGGTCGTGAAGGGGTTAAAGTAAAGTCTGTTAGATGGAAGCTGTGACATAAGTGCTCAGCGCAGAGCATGGGATAATTGTGAACTTAGCCTTAAAAGCAAAATGTTATCTACTGCAAAATGGTACCAAGAAAAGCTGCCACTCAACTCACAAAAAACAAGTTTTCACTCAGTTTCATCATCATGCAGTTGAAATATACAGATTTCACTCTGCAACACCAATTGCATTCTGATTTCTGGAGAACACCTGTGCAGTCCAACCGCAACTGAGAGGGTGTAATTTCCAAAATGGCTTCACTTGCAGCAGGTTTCTGCTGTTTTGGCAACCTCGAGGCTTCTCAAATGTTACATGGCAGTCTCAAAGCATTTTTGCCAAAATTCTGCATCAGAAGTCAAGTAGCCCTCCTTTTCTTCCGAGCCCTATGGTTATGGTGTGCCCAAACAGTAGTTTCCGGCCACACATCGGGTGCCGGCATATGCAGGAGAAATTGCACAACAAATTTTGGGCTCCAATTTCTATACTTGAAAGGTTAACAAACTTTTGAATGTGGTTTTTAATACCTTGAAGGGTGCCGTTATTAAAATGTGGTCTTGATTGTGGGGTTTCTGAAATATAGGCCCCTCAGTCACTTCAGAACCGAAGTGATCCATTCTAAAAAAAAAAAAAAAAAGATTTGTAAATGTTATTGAAAAAATGCTGCTGAACATTTAAACATGTTAAGAAAAGGGATTTCAGAAATGTTGCTGACGTAAAGTAGACATGTAGTAAATGTTAGTAACTATATTTCGCATTTTGCTTGCTGGCAGGTATGAGCTTGTAAGGAGAGTCAGCGAGAGGCTGAAAGGGAAGCCTAAACCCATCTACGTGTTTGAGGAGAAGTACCCCGACTACTATTTTACTGATGGTAAGGTGTATATTTGTGTGTGTTTTGTTGTACACGTTTGTACGTATGTTTTCCTATGAAGTGCTGCATCGGGGAGTAATGTTTAGGGCTCACTCACACTGGCGTAAAACACGGCCTTGAGCTATCCAATATTTTATCGAATAGCACTCAACCCAATATTATACTAAGGGGCAGTACATAGCACCGACTATTTTCTCATGCCAATTCAGTATGAAAAAACAATTGCAGCCTGCACAGGTATGCAGCGATTGAGTTTATGAAAATGTTTTCAAATTCAATGACTGTTTTAATAAATTTAACCATCACATATGGATAATGCACAAAATGCGCATGAAATTACCTACAAGTGAGATGAACAAGGAAAATTTTTACTGTAGGCAAAAATGCAAACAATATTATAATTTAAATTTATTGAACATGAATTCTGCAACTTTATTGCAAATTAATTCTTATTCCTTTTCTTTTTCTCTTCAGTTCTCCTCTCCATGTTAATGTGGAGTGGTGGCAGGAGAACTTTAGTGGAATTAACTAAACATTCCGCAACTATGTTCTTGAATCCCAGATTGCAAAGATGTTCTTATTGACCCACTGTTTTGGCTCCAGTAATGAGTCCTATCCCGGCTGTGCCATTCTCACAAAAGCATTGGTACTTCACGCATCCTTCTTGCTGCTTAAGGAGCAATGAGAGAACTTTCAGATCACCACATATTGACCTTCCTTGATCCTTGTAATTAAAGCGGTTGTCCACTACTTTCACATTGATACCCTATCTTTAGGATAGGGCATGAATGTATGATCGGCTGGGGTCCTGAACGCGGCACCCCCGTCGATCAGCTGATATCGGTGCCTTTCGGAAGTCCTTACCTGCGGTGCTTGGCAGTCAAGTTGTAGTGGCTGGCGCTTGTTACTGCTCATCCACCTCCCATTCAATTGAATGTGCAGTACCCCCCGGCGGCCACTACAGATGGACAGCCAAGCACTGCAGGTAAGGACTTTCGGCTGGGACCGATAACAGCTGGTCGGCGAGGGTTCCCCGTCCGATCATACATGGATGCCCTTTCCTACGGGCATCAATGTGAAAGTAGTGGACAACTTCTTTAAGTTTCTTTAGAATAAAGTCAAAATTCTCATAGCATTTCTTCAAGTGCATAGAATGCTCTACAGGCACTAAAGCATACTTGCTGCCATTGTGCAGTAGCACAGCTTTCATACTTTTTCATGAATCAATAAAGAATCTCCACTTGCTCACATTGTACTCAATGTTACATTTTTCCATCAGCCTAGGAATATCACTGCAATACACTAGAGCACCGTCTTGAGTAAAGTATGGAAGGAATTCCTTTTCTCTGCTTCTGTACCAAGAATTAACAGTTAACAGGAATAGTGGGTTCTTTTCCTTTAGTCTAGAGCCTAAAAGTTGTGCAGAATATTTAGGAAGTCCTTGACTAAATCATTTTATTCAAAGTGTGAAGAAAAAGCTGTGGCTCATTGGGACTAGTATGAAACCTTCGTCAGAATCCTGCTCTTCATGTTCTGAATCAGGTGTATCTGCAAGTGTATCCAGAGATGAAAGGACAGGTATTCCTGGACCGTGAATCACAGGGCAAATCACTATGATTTCACTATGATTTCGCTACGAGTCAATGGGTGTGTGTGAAATATCGGACTGCACTCGGACTTAATCTGAGTGCAGTGTGATGTATGCGCACAGAGACAATGGAGAAGATTGAGAAATTAAGTTCTCCGTCTTCTCCACACCTGTGCTGAGATTCTCTCATGTGAGAGAATGGGATCACACTAACATGACACCCAGATCAAAATGACAGAGTGTGAGCCGAGTGTCCTTAGCATAATCAGCCCGATTCTCTCGCATGAGAGAACTTACAACAGTACAATAAACCTCATTTCAAGGCAGAAACATTACTGTGTCCAACAGTTATTACATATATCAAACTGAAATAGCTGTTGCAAAAACACCAATTTTTATAAAACATTAAGCTTAAGATTAATAGGGGTGCCCAAACTTTTTCATATAACTGTAAGAGGGATTTAGAGCCCCTTTAACATAATGTGGGTCACTTTTGGAGAAAAACTCCATAAAATGTTTTTAAAAAAGTATGTTGCTGCATCTGTAATGACTTGATAGATAATAATGTCATTATTTATCCCACACAATGAAAACAACAAAAAAGACAGTGTAAATTGAGTGTCTCCGTAATCATATTGAACCAAAATAATAGCATGAACATTATACTGCATGGTGAACACAATAAACATTAAGAACAATTGCACATTTATTCTTTGTTTTCTTCATCCTTGCTAACAAAATTGATTAAAAATGAGAAAATACCCCAAAATACTAGTAAAAAATACATACAGCACACTGGCTCGGTGTTTAGTACTGCAGCCTTGCAGCGCTGGGGTCCTGGGTTCAGATCCCACCAAGGAGTTTGTATGTTCTCCCCGTGTTTGCGTGGGTTTCCTCCGGGTTCTCCAGTTTCCTCCTATGCTCAAAAGACATACTGATAGGGAATGTAGATTGTGAACCCTGATGGGCACAGCGATGATAATGTATGTAAAACACTGTGGAATATGTTAGCGCTATATAAAAATAAAGATTATTATTATCCTATTCGGCAAATACACTGTGTTCCAAATTATTGTGCAAATAATATTTTCTCAGATTTTCCCAAATTACCTATATGAATTGCAGTCATTGTAATTTTCCAGTCAAATAACTATTAGGGTATGTGCACACGATGCAGAAATGCTCAGGATTTTTTCCTGAGCGTTTCTGCATCTCTCTGGCAGGAAAAAACGCATGCGGATTGTACATGCGGTTTCCTGCCAGGGACATGCGGAAATGAAGCGTTCTTCACATGCATTTCCGCATGCGGGTTGACAAGCGCTTCCCAAGCGATTTTAGCATCACTTGGAAAGTGCTTGTCAACTTCACACTATATAAATCCATGCAACCGGCATGGATTTATATAGTGTGTGAATGTCAAAAAATAAAAAATAAATCTATACTTTACCCTCTGATGGCCCCCGGTGTCCTGCTTCATCGGTCCCGGCTGCCGGCAGTGAAGACTTTAGGACCTTCCGACGTCAGCGTCACGTGACCCGTCACATGACTCTGACGTCAGCGAAGGTCCTTCATTCAACCGCGAAGTGCCCGGGAAGCCAGCAGGACGCAGCGCGGGCCGTCAGAAGGTGAGAATATATATATTTTTTATTTTATTCTTTTTTTTTTAATGGTACCTGGGTCTGGATGAGAGTCCTCTTATCCACACCCGGGTACCATCCGCACATTAGACCGCATGAAAAGCGCATCAACATATACAGTGATGCGGATTCCATGCGGTCTAATGCAAGTCAATGGCGGCAAAAGAGCAGCGTTTTCGCAAAATTAATTGACATGCTGCGGATTTTTGACAAAAAATCCGCATCATGGGCACAGCACATGCGGATTTCCATTGGGGAACATTGCTGCCCTTCTACCATGCGTTTTTCATGCGTTTCCGCGGCGTTTACGCAACCGCAAAAACGCCGCGGAAACGCATGAAAAACGCATCGTGTGAACTCAGCCTTAGAGTACAATTGAAAGGTTTTTGTACAAACTGCCTATGATAACAGTATAGTTTTAAAAAATAAAAAACTCAACTGCACTCAAAATGCATGTTCCAAATTATTATGCACAGCAGAGTTTTCAACCTTTTCATTTTAATAAAGAACAAAAAAATGGTCATTTTTGAAATTATAAGCATTAGCAGGTTATTACAAACTGAAATAAAACAGTTTTCAACTCAAAACTTTATTCTAGGTGATGTTACATTTGCTCATAGTACCCCTTGTTCGCAAGGAGCTTCTGAACTCTCTCGTCCATTGAATTTGTCAGGTTTTGGATGGTTTCTGCTTCCAATTGTTTTGCATGAGGACAGAATACCCTCCCAGAGCTGTTGCTTAGATGTGAACTGCCTCCCGCCATCATAGACACTCCTTTTGATGATGCTCCAGAGGTTCTCAATGGGGTTGAGGTCTGGGGAGCATGGGTGCCACACCATAAGTTTGTCCCCTTTTATGCCCATAGCAGCCAGAGATGCAGATGTGTTATGTGCAGCATGAGACGGGGCATTATCATGCATGAAAATGATGTTCCTGCGGAATACACGGTTCTTCTTCTTGAACCATGGAAGGAAGTGCTGTTTGAGAAACTCAACATACATTATGGAGTTTATCTTTACCCCTTCAGGGATCCTAAAAGGGGCCGACAATCTCTCTCCCCATGATTCCAGCCCAAAACATTACTCCACCTCCTCCTTGTTAGCGCCGTAGCCGTGTTTGCATGGGGTGTCCATCAACCAGCCATCCTCCACTCCATCCATCTGGACCATCGAGATCATTCAATGCATGATAATGCCCCGTCTCATGCTGCACATAACACATCTGCATCTCTGGCTGCTATAAGCTTTGAGTGCAGTTTGAGTTTTTTATTTTTTTAAAACTATACTGTTATCATAGGCAGTTTGTACAAAAACCTTTCAATTGTACTCTAATAGTTATTTGACTGGAAAATTACAATGACTGCAATTCATATAGGTAATTTGGGAAAATCTGAGAAAATATTATTTGCATAATAATTTGGAACACAGTGTATTAAGCCGGTGACCAAATAAAGATAACAAAAAAATGACATTGTCCAGCAGAATAGATATAACATGTCTGCTATACTGAACAATACACAATGGTGTCAATTAAATCTACAGTTCATTATGCTAAAAAATCCCTTAGGCTATGTTCACGCATTTTTGCAGCGTTTTTTATGCTTTTTTTAGTGCAAATTTTCAGCTTTTTTTTTACAGTACCAGCAAAGTCTATGAGATTTCAGAAATCCCATGCACACACCTTGTTTTTTTTCCTGACTGTTTTGTCAAAGAAATGCGTTTTTACAAAATGTAGCATGTCACTTCTTTCAGCGTTTTTGCCGCGTTATTTACTTAGTTGAAAGAAATGGGTAGAGCAAAAAACGCAAGTATCAGGTTTTGCTTCGTTTTTTGGTGCCAAAACCTCATAACTTTGAGTCAATTATTTTTTTATGCACTAAACTTTATCAGCATGCAGAAGAGACAAATGTACACTGACAAAAACGCCACAGAAAATGCTGTCAAAAACTCAGCAAAACCTGCTTTTTTTTACTTGCTTCTTTACTGCCAATAGAGCAGGTTTTTCCTGCAGAAAGAAACACATCAAAACGCATCTAGTGAACATAGCCTTGCACAGCTCTGTAGACTAAAATATATATAAGATATGACTCTCAGAATATGAAGGCACAGAAAATATTTTTTTTATCTAATTGTATGTTTCTCTATGTTAGCATTGGGGACACAGGATCATGATTGTACCTCCTTCCACTAGGAGGCTTGACCACAGGTGAAAAAATTAAGTGCGATATCTGCCTGGTGGCGTATACCCTATCTTAGGCATCATTCCCACGTTGGTATCTCCAGTACGTGTGGTGCCAGTTTTCACACGTACTGGAGGTACTTACACATCTAGAACCATTCAAATGAATGGGTCTTTGCACATGTCAGTGTGTTTTCACGGACCATGTGTCCGTGGGCAAAACACACTGACATGTCCGTTTTTTACATGCAGCACGGGCCGCAAAATGTCCCACACCTGTGCACATTGATGACACACTGATGACATCCTTGTGTCATCAGTGTGACACTTACCCGCGCCTAGGAATCAGTGGTACAGTTCCCGCTGTTCCCAAGCGCCGGGTGTTGAAGGCACGTCTCATCATAGTCCCCTGGTTGGGGAGCGATCAGCGCTAGCAACAGACAATGTTGAGAGTAATTTTCTGCTCCCGCTGACTCCAAGTGTAAAAATAAGACTAAAATAAAAAAATCCTTATACTCACCTGTCTGAAGATTAAATAAGTGTGCCACCCTGTAATCCATCTGACTGACATTTCTTCATCAGTGTGATCGGCGCCGTGAGGCGTCCGCACACGCTGAGGAGCTGAGTAGAATGATTCGCTACAGCGAGCGGGCCCCTGAACTGCGCTGAGCTCACTGAGCTGTGTCCTGTCACTCAATGATCTGCATGTATAGCTTCATGTGTAATTGTGAGCAGCGACTGTTTAAGTAGGCACAGAAGCGGGATTGTTGCACTGACTATGGCGTCATCGCTGCTCACCATCTTTGTGGAGTCCTCAAAGTCTTGGAGAACTGCACATCTGTCAGACATCCATGCCTACTCTTCAGTTATTATGTGTGGAGGCTAACCAGAATAACGATGGGAGTGTTGGAGCTGGTACTCAACCACTAGTCTCTGCTGCTCACAAAGCCTTGCCAGCAAGTGCAGTACGGAGTTCCAGCAAGTGGGCACATTGCAAACCAGTCAATGAGCTGGCACTTCCATGCACTGCTGCAGAACTGCCAGAGAGGTGGCAGCTATATATGACTTGCATAAACGGGCGCTGACGCGGTTTACCTTGACCAGAAGCTCTGGCAAATCTGGGTATGTTTTCAGAAACCGCTGAACTACCACGTTGAGCATGTGTGCCAAGCATGGTACATGTGTGAGCTTGCCAAGCTTCACACCTGCCACCAAGTTGTGCACATTATCACATACGACCGTGCCTGTTTGACGGTTCAGCTTCAAAAACCACAGATCTGTCTGGTCTGTTATTCCTTTAAGTAACTCTGCCGCAGTGTGCGGTTTGTTTCCTAGACAAACTAGCTTCAGCAGAGGCTGTTGCTGCTTTGCAGAGGCAGTGCTACAGAGCTTCCTGCTGATATGTGGATGATGTGCTCTGAGATAGCACATCAGAGGTGGAGGATGAGAAGGAGTAGGAGGGGATGCAGGAACTGGTGTAGAAGGTGGAGGAAACCCTGAGAGAAGTAGGGCCAGCAATCCTCGGGATTGGGAGCACATGCGCTGTGCCAAGGTGTGACTTGGCCCCAGCCTTCACAATGTTCACCCAGTAGGCTGTTACGAAAATATAGCATCCCTGGCCACAAGCGCATGTCCACATGTCGGTCATTAAGTGGACAATGTTAGTAAGTACGTTGGTAAGGGCGCAGTTGATGTTCCTGTACACATGCTGATGCAAGGCGGGGACGCCAAATTGAAAGAAAAATTGGCGGCTGGGAACCAAGGAACGACCACCGCCATAAATTGGCGTAAATCCTCCGTGTCTGCCAGCCGAAATGGCAACACTAGAAACTTTCATTTTCGTTCCAAGCACTGAGGTAGGGACAGCTAAACGCTAGGCTGGGAGAAAGATTTGGAAGTGCCTGTTTATTATAAGTCACAAAGTGCAAAGATAGGTCAGTGTTTTGGACAGGGGATTGGGAATCGCCTAGCATAAGGGAAGAGGCAGAGGTGTCACCCAGGTGTCGGCCCACCGAGTCAGGTGCTTAGATGACATGTGCCTGATCATGCTGGTGGTGGTTACATTTTTAGTGGTCAGGCCCCTGCTGATCTTTGCATGTCATAGGTTGCAAATGGCCATTTTGTTTGTCTTAGAACTCTTTAAAAAGAGTCCCAGACTGGGGAACACCTAAGTCTTTGATGGAGAAATTCAGAAGTGTCGGTGTTCTGCGGAACAGTTGCCCGCCTTCTCCCTCTGGTCACCCCACTGCCTCTTCCTGTCTGTTTCAATGTTGCCAATCTCTCTCCCTCAGCGTTGCTGGCCTCGCTGTGCATGCCAGCTTCCTAGGTAAGGATGATGACTTTGTCATCCACCACCTCGACTTCCAGCATTGCACCTTGGTTCTCTTAATATCGTGACTTAACAACAAGACTTAACAGCTACTGTGTCTCATCATCATCTTCCTACTTATCCCAAATCCAGGGTCATTTTTTGTGGCCATGACTGCTGTAAGGTAAGTGCATCACTAAACAGCATGTCCCTCTTGGAACATGCAGGTTGATAGGCCACAATCAAGAAATCATGTTGTAAAGAGCTTCTCAGTGTGTCTGTGCAATGGTGTCAGTGTGCCGGGCACCGCCTGTCCTTTTATAATGCCTAATGGTGTTAGATGGCTAGCCAATCACAGTAATGCCACAACCAAGATCGCTACAGCATTACAGTGACTCACAGGCAATCCCCGCATGCTTATTGGCTGTGCAACAGGCGGAGGTAACGGTCCTGCTGCTGGGTTGTTGCCCTCCTATGGCTCCCTCCACATCTCCTGGTATCTGCTCCATGCTCTGGACACTGTGCTGACACACACAGCTACCCTTCTTGCCACAGCTCACACTGATGTGCCATCCTGGATGAACTTCACTACCTGAGCAACTTCTGTGGGTTGTACTGTAGACACCACCTAATGCTACTGTACATCTAGGGGTGAGAAAAATGAAAAAAGTGACCAAAACAACAGCCAAAAAGGATGAGAACAGAGAAATGGTCTGTGGTCACCACCTGCAGAACCACTCCTTTATAGGGGGTATCTTGCTAATTGCTTATCATTTCCACCAGTTGTCTGCTCCATTTGCACAACAGCAGGAAAAATTGATTCACAATCGGTGTGGCTTCATAACTGGACAGGTAGATTTCACAGAAGTGTTATTGACTTGGAGTTACATTGTGTTGTTTAAGTGTTCCCTTTATTTTTTTGAGCAGTGTATATAGGAGGCTATGTGGGGGCTCATACTGTATATAGGAGGCTATGTGGGGGCTCATACTGTATATAGGAGGCTATGCAGGGCTCATGCTGTATATAGGGGACTATGTAGGGATCATACTAAATATAGACAGTTGTGTGGGTGCTTATGTGGTATATAGAGGGGCTATGTAGATGCTTATACTTTATATAGTGGGGCTATGTGGGGGTTCATATTGTTTATGAGGCTGTGTGGGGCTCATACTGAATAAAGTGGGTTATGTTTGTGCTTGTACTGTATATAAAGGGGCTATGTGAGTGCTCATACTGTATACAGAGGGGCTATATGGGGGCTCATACTGTATTCAAGAGGCCGTGTGGAGGCTCATGTGGGATGTAGGGGGTTTTCCGCATACTTAATTCTGCTCAATATTAAGGGAGAATATTAATATAATTATAATTAATATGTTAATATTAATATTGAGCATAATTAATTCCAGCCTATTGGTTTGGCCATCAAGATCAGTCACAGTCTCTCATGTGGACCCTCAGGAAAATTAAATGCCCACCCCTGATATATGCCATCACATCTTATCCTGTATATGCCGTCTGATGTCGGTAGCCACAGTATATGATATACCAGTGACATATTGTTCCATATACTGGACGTGCACAGACATCCTGCTATATAGAGGATAAAATGTGGCTGGTGTAATATATGATGTCTGTAATCATAGGATAATATGTGACTATTGTATATTATACCGTGTGATGGCTGTAGCCACATTATGACGTATACCAGTCACATATTATTCTCCTGTATGTAATATATTATGTGTAGCTAAATGGAGAATGAGCCTGCACCACCTTCTAAGCGCATAATGACCGCACCTGAATCTTAACGGCAAATTCACATCGCATAAACCTGCGGTGCCAGCTTTAAAATGCAGAAACAATAGTCCAATAGAGAGAAGATGATGAAAAGCTACACTCACCGTTTATGTAAAAATAAGAGTCCTTTATTTCATATTCCGATAAAATGAATGGAAAGCAGGGAGTGCGGGGAGGAGGTGGAGGACAGCTGTGTCACATGGACCCGCAGAAGCGCTAGTCAGAGCGTGAAACAGCTGTCCTCCACCTCCTCCCCGCACTCCCTGCTTTCCATTCATTTTATCGGAATATGAAATAAAGGACTCTTATTTTTACATAAACGGCGAGTGCAGCTTTTCATCATCTTCTCTCTATTGGAATATATTATGTGTACTGACATCAGGTTGCATATACTAAATAAGATGTGGCTGGTATAATATCTGATGTTCTGTACTCTTAGTATATACCATCAGATACTATACTCTATCACATCTGATATTTGTATATCATCATATTAGTACACCATCATATTATATCATATACCAGTCACATATTATCCTGTGCACTGTATGTGGTATATTGTGGCTGGTGCATGATATACGGACTACAGAGGTTATATTCAGGATAAAATGCAGCTGGTAGAATATCTCATATTCTATGCCTTTATATACAATCACATATTATCCTGTATGTGACATGGGGTGTCAGTATATCATACACCAGACACATATTCTCCTGTATACTGGATGAGCATCAGATGTTACATACAGCATAAGGGTTCATGCAGACGTCTGTGGATATCAGTCCGATCACGGACCACAATGCACGGACTGGCCACGGGTCTACCAACCAGAACAGAAATATATGAAGCTGGAACTTTGACCAGTCCGTGCATTGTGGTTCGTGATCCACATTTGTCTGCATGAGCCCTAATATGTGATATTTCACTCTATGACCATTTTTCATGTTCTAGAGTTCAGGCGTGCATTGATATCTTGTCCAAGTGAGTAAGTTTGAAAAAAACACAAAAAGCTATTCAGAGTTACCGCTTTGCAGAATCATGGATTACAATGGTCAGGTGTAACACTACTATACTTATGACCACCTTTAGGGCTCATGCACACAACTGTTTAAATGAAACGAGCGCTGTCTGTGGTTTTGAAGGCTAGCACTCATTCCCATGTTGGCAGCACGCATGATTTGCCACAGAAAATCGGATGGCGGTTGACCATTCTAGTCTATGCGTCTGTGAAAAAAATGGGACCGGACTCAGATTATCCAGACTAACATACTGGTGAAGGTGTAGAAACTTTAGTTTTCTCTCCACCTCTGAGAAAATCAGATCCCACTCTGATTAGCAAAATTGGAGCATTTTTCTCCCCAGCCTCACACTGAGTACATGCTGATGTTTAACAGCTAAGATAACTAGTTATATTGATCCTTTATCACTGACCTCTGTTCACCTACATGATTGCACTGGTACAGACAGCAACATTTATCTGTAATTGCATAGTTGAATCCCAATAACCTTGTTACCTCTAATTTATGAAGAAGTCATGTAAATATGATACCGATGGGCTGCGACTCATGGGCCACTGTTGTGTGCTGGTTGTGTTGTATGCTTTACATTGTGAAAATCGATAGCACAATTTTACCAGAGATGCCTACATATTTACATAGAACTGTAATTCAAGTGACACACAATAGAAGTTCAACCGAACAAATTGTGGGATGAAGTAGATGTCTATGATGTCTATAATACATGAGTAATATTATGTGGCATACAGTGTGCAAAGTACAAAGCTGTCTTACCTATAAGCAGGTTACATTGTCGGTGATGAACACACTACTCCATAGCTGAGCCGTGCAGACAGATACAGTGATAACCGAGGTACGGGAGTACCCCGGTATGGAGGAAGGACCTGCTGAAGAATATACTAAACAATCCTCTCACTGAGAAGAGACAAACATAAGTGACATGAGCACCAATGGGAAATCTGGAACTGTGTGCTTCACTTGTGGTACCTATAAGGCTATGTTCACACATGGCATTTTTTCAGAGTTTTTTTATGCTGTATTTTACAGTACCAGCAAAGTCTGTAAGATTCCAGAAATCTCGTGCACACACCTTGTTTTTTGTTTGATCAGTATATTGTGCTTTGCATGTTTTTTTTTTTGAGAACAGAGCATGTCACTACTTTCAGCGTTTTTTCAGCATTTTTCATCCATTGGAACTAATGGGTGCTGAAAAAACACCTAGTGTGAACATAGCTATCAGGTTTTTCTGCGTTTTTAGTGAAAAAAGCAAGTAGAGCAGTATGTGAAACTCATTTATTTTTGTGGTTTTACCATCTTGTCTTGGTCACCTGAGATGGCAGTTTGGATTGTACAGTTTAATTAAATTAGTGATGCGTAAACATTGGCTCAGCTAGGTGTAAGATTGAACTATTCCTGTGGCCCATGTAAATTTTCACAGTATACGTGTGAAATTGAATAATGCCTGAGCAATTCATTGACAGATCATAATGTGAAAATAAATAGTATCATACAAACTCAATGCACTGCCAGTGTTTTAGTTAAACTATTCTTAAACAATTCACCTCCCCCACTTTTACATTTGAAATTATGGTTAACCCCTTAAGGACCAAGCCACTTTGTAGGTTAATGACCAGGCCTTATTTTTTTAAATCTGACCACTGTCACTTTATGAGTTAATGACTCTAGAACTCTTCAACGGATCCCACTTATTCTGAGATTGTTTTTTCGTGACATATTGTACTTCATGATAGTTGTAAAATTTATTAGATATGACTTGCGTTCATTTGTGAAAAAATGGAAATTTTCAAATTTAGAATTGTTATACCGTTAAATCAGAGCGATATGTCACACAAAATAGTTAATAAATAACATTTCCCACATGTCTACTTTACATCAGCACAATTTTGGAACCAAAATTTTTTTCGTTATAAAGTTATAAGGGTTAAAAGTTGACCAGCGATTTCTCATTTTTCCAACAAAATTTACAAAACCAATTTTTAGGGACCACATCACATTTGAAGTGACTTTGAGGGGCGTTTATGACAGAAAATACCCAAAAGTGACACCATTCTAAAAACTGCACCCCTCATGGAGCTCAAAACCACAATCAAGAAGTTTATTAACCCTTCAGGTGCTTCACAGGAACTAAAGCAATGAGGAAGAAAAAAATTAACACTTAACTTTTTCTCACAAAAAATTGAATTTAGACCCAATTTTTTTTATTTTCACAAGGGTAACAGATAAAAATGGACCCCAAAATGTATTGTGTCATTTCTCCTGAGCACACTGATACCCCATATGTGAGGGAAAACCTCTGTTTGGGCACACGGCAGGGCTTGGAGGGGACGAAGTGCCATTTGACTTTTTGAATTCAAAATTTGCTGGAATAATTAGTCGACACCATGTCGCATTTGGAGAGGTCCTGATGTGCCAAAACCGTGGAAAACCCCCACATGTGACCCCATTTTGGAAACTAGACCCCTCAATAAACTTATCTAGATGTGTGGTGAGCACTTTGAACTCCCAGGTGCTTCACAGAAGTTTGTAACGTAAAGCCGTGAAAATAAAAAATCTAATTTTTTCCATCAACAAAAATGTTTAGCCCCAAATTTTTTATTTTCACAAGGGTAACAGAAGAAAATGGACCTCTCATTTTGTTGTGCAATTTCTTCTGAGTTTGCCAATACCCTACATGTAATTAGGTCCAATATTTTTATTTTCACAAGCATACCAGGAGAAAATTGACTGAAAAAGTTGTGCAATTTCTCCCGAGTACGCTGATACCCCATATGTGGGGGAAAATCACTGTTTGGGCACACCACAAGGCTCGGAATGGAAGGAGCACCGTTTGACTTTTTGATCGCAAAATTGGCTGGAATTGAGAGCAGACCCCATGTCACATTTTGGAGAGCCCCTAATGCGCCTAAACAGTGGAAACCCCCCACAAGTGACCCCATTTTGGAGACTACACCGCTCAAGGAGCTTATCTAAATGTGTGGTGAGCACTTTGAACCCCCAGGTGCTTCACAGAACTTTATGACATAGAGCCATGAAAATGAAAAGATCATTTTTTTTCCACCAACAAAAATGTTTAGCCCCAAATTTTTTATTTTCACAAGGGTAACAGAAGAAAATGGACCTCTCATTTTGTTGTGCAATTTCTTCTGAGTTTGCCAATACCCTACATGTAATTAGGAACTAATTTTGAGGCATAGTGCAAAGGTCAGAATGGAAGGAGCATTATATTGTAGTGCAGATTTTACTGTTATGGTTTGCAGGTGCCATCACCCACTGGGAGATTCCTTGAGGTGCCATAACAGCAGAATTACCCGTAAGTGACCCCATTTTACAAACTATGATCATATTGACACCACAGATGTCACAGAATTTTATACCATTGGGCAGTGATCAAAAAATAATTACATTTTTATCGCAAAAATTTTGCTTTAGCCCCAGATTTTACATTTTAATGGATAAAACTGGCACCAAAGTGTGTACCACAATTTCTTCTGAACTTGGCAATACCCCCCCATATGTGGCTGTACAGTACTGCTTATCCACATGTCCACACTCGGGAGGGACGGAACGCTATCTGCCTGCTGGAGTGTAGATTTTCCTAGAATAGTTTGCGGACTCAATATACAGAGCCCCTAAATGCTAGAAGAGCAGAATCCCCCCCTCAGGTGACCCTATTTTGGAAATTATACCCCTGCCAAACATGTGGATGCTAACTGTGGTTTAGGCACACACTGGAGCTCAGAAGTGTGGGGGGGGGGGATTAGAATTTCAGAGTGCAGAATTTGCTGAATTTCTTTTGGGGGCAATTTCACTTTTCCAGATCCTTTGTGCTACCAGTGACGTGGAAGCCCCCTGTGTTTCCATTTATAGATGGATTTTTTGTGGATTGAGTTGAAGCTTTTATTGGGAACATTTTACATAACATTTGGGATCACATTTATCCTGCGCTCTATGCTGGGCAATTGCTTTGGGGCTTCCATCCTAATCTCTGAGTGACGTGATTCAAATAACACCCCTGCAGGGATCCATTCACTCTAACGAGGTAGCAGAGTTACTCTGGACTCTGTCTGGCCTCTGTTCAGCGTTGTCCTTCTTTTCAGAGGTGCCCAAAACTGTGGCCGACCGCGTTTTCATGCACGCATAAAGACAGACGCCGCCGGATCACAGGTCAGACGGAGTACACAGTGCCTCCATCTGCCTCATTATAGGGAATCTTCCTTGGGGACAGTCGTGTGAAGGCTTGTTTTTTGCGGAATGAGTTGATGTTTTTATTTGTACCATTTTCGGGCACATGACATTTTTTGATCGCTTCCTATTCCAAATTTTAAGGAGGGAGAATGAACAAAAACCGGCAATTCAGGAATTGTTTTTTTTTTATGCTGTTCTGCGTGTGGTAAAATTGATCAGGCAGCTTCATTTTTCAGGTTGGTGCGATTACATGGGTACCACATTTATAGCTTTTTTTATGTTTTGGCGCTTTTACACAATAAAACCTTTTATAAAAAATTTTTTTTTTTTTGCATCGCTTTATTCTGAGAGCTATAACTTTTTCATTTTTCAGATGATGGAGCTGTATGGCAGCTTGTTATTTGCGGGACAAGATGACATTTTCACCAGTACCAACATTGTATTATATTCGTTTTTTTATCTCGTTTTATTCCACTTTTTTTCCAATGGTATGATGATAAAGCATTGTTTGCCTCTTTGTTTTTTTTGTTTTTTTTTTACGGCGTTCACTGAAGGGGTTAACTAGTGTGACACTTTTATAGGTTGGGTCGTTCTGGAAGTGGCGATACCAAATATTTGTATTTCATTTATTTATTTATTTTTTTACTTAAAAATGTGTATTTATTAGTGTAATATTTTTATTATTATTATTTTGTAATATTTTTTTTACTTTTTTACTTTGTATCTTTATGGGACTTTCACTTTTTTTCCTTTGATCACAGGTACAATGCATTGCAGTGCACTAGATTGTAATGCATTATACCTATAGTGAAAGCTACTGAGACCATACTGTGGGCATGGTCTCAGCAGCTTTCTGTAGCAAAATCCTGAACAAACCTTCCTGACAAGAGATCAGGCTTTGCTGCAGAAAAAAAAATGCACTGTGTGAGCATAGCCTAATGTTGATGTCTTCTTATATGGTAGGAGGGCCTGACAGCAACTTCTAACTTTGCAAACCCCCCTCTCTCCCCCCAAAAGCTACACCAACCACGGGTTATCCCTCCAATAGCTATGAGGACCCTCATTGAATTCTAATCCAATCAGCCAAGCTAGAAACAGAGATTTCACTTTTTTTGGCCTTTTTTTAGTACAAAAATGTCAAAGTGTTATTGCTTAATAAACTAGATATATTGGGTCAGCCTTATATTGGGAACACAGGTATTCTTGTTGTACCATCAGCTGTAATATCTCCTTACAGAAAATGTAGTAACAGTTTTTGGCCTGAACCTCTATGTGTGGTGAAGGGATGTTACCCACTTGGGAGCGTCGAAGGCAAACAGGAAGCGTTTTCATTTAAATGTCCATAGCGGTTTATTTACTTCATAAACCGGTCAAAAGCAAAATGCAAACAAAAAGCCTTTAGTGTAGGCAAAAACAAAGAAAACAGTACTTTAAGAAAAGTCTCTAGTAAACCGGTCCTGTGGTCACACAGGCTGGATAGCATCCAGTACACAGCTCAGTCGGGAAACAACCACACACAGGAGGCCTTCTCCCTCCAGATACACAGACAATGTGCCAAACAACAGCCTCCATTATATAGGCTGTTGACCACACCTAGAGGTGAGGTATGTCGGTAGCTAGACCCGTCCAACTCTCATAGCTACCAATAACCCGGTCCCAGGTGCACCAAATAATCTTCTTAGTGCTTACGTGCACTAGAGAAACACTCCAGGCTGCATCACGTAGGGCAGCCATCTCTATGACACATACCTCCCATCGACTATGCGACCATTAGCCACCTTTCAGTGGATAGTAAATTTTGTCCAGTGTAACAACATCATGAAAAGTGACAAAATGTGCCATCCACACACACGGGAGGGCATCCCAATAAAAGAATGCTTCACATGTGAATCATCCTTTTTGGTATATGCCATAAAATATCTATGTGGACTGATTTATAAATGATAACAGATTTATTAAGTACCTAACACATAAGGGACTGCATATCCTGCAAAAGTTGCAAAAAAAAAGAATAGATGCAATTTTCATATAGTCCGTCGCCAGCACGTTTTCCCATACTGTGCTGCCTATAGACTCCCGGTAAAAAGGTCTTTCAGCTCTATGCCATTTCCATCAAGCTAATTACACCATTGCTCAATTTAGATTTCAGGTATTGGAACACATTCACAACACAACGCTTAGACGAGTTGGTAATTATCAACAGGATTTAAAGCGAAAGGAAGCATTATAGATCCATCGGTTACAAACTCTTCACCCTAAGGGTCTTATGGGGAGTATCACATTTCCAGTTTTATACACTAATTTTTTCCCATCGCTTATAAATTGATTACTATATGGGTTTACTCACATCCCTCTTTCTACAGAATGGCTAGGACACAGATCATCCATATTATTGGTATATTCCTTTCCTTATAACAGTTTCTATTCCTCATTATCTTTTTTCCTTATTTCCCCTTTCTTTACAATATGGGCCTTTTTATCTTTCAACTTATAATCTTTCTCCTCTATCCTCTCTTTTTTTATTTCTCTGTTTAATGCATCCATATATTCCTCTCCCTTCCTCTTCTACCTCTAAAAGTCATATTCTCGATACGAACACCACTTTCCAATCTGTGACATACTCCTTATGCATGCACCACCCAAATACTTGGCAGAGGAATACTATCTATATGTAAGACACCTTAGGACTCCCATACACCCTGTACCCATGTGTATTTTACAAATAATCTCAGTATACATAATGCACATGTGCAGTTACTACCTCTCGTCATCCAAAACACGTCCCTTTATATCCGCCCAATATCACACGCTGATGTTAATCACATCCAATACAGGTGTATACAAATAGACCACAGAGGACATAGTAGAACTCCATAAATAGTAACTATGGCCACCTTTATCCAGCATTAACTTCACAATTTCTTGCCTGTGTTCTACTGTAAAAAGAAAGCCATTTTTGAAAGCAAACCATAAGAAATCCCATTTACAGTTTGCAAAAAGTCATGTAGGTGCCACAGCTAGCATATGTAAGAAGGTGCTCTGGGCAGATGAGATCAAAGTAGAAAATGTTGGGCTAAATTCAAATCACTGCGAGGTGGAAAACTAACACTACACATCACCCTGTAAACACCATCCCCACTATCAAACATGATGGTGGCAGCATTATGATGTGGAGTGGAAAGAGGCTTTTTTCAGCAGGGAGAGAAGATGGATGGAGTTAAATACAGAACAATCCTGGAGGAAAACCTGTTTCAAGGTGAAAAACACTTGATACTGAGGCGTAGGTTCACTTTCCAGCAGGACAACGATCCTAAACATACTGCCAGACTTACAATGGTATGGTTTAGATCTAAGCATATTCTTGTGTGTGAATGGCCCAGTCAAAGTCCAGACCTACATCCCATTGAGAATCTAAGGCAAGATGTGAAAATTTCTGTTCACAAACACTCTCCATCCAATCTCACTGAGCTAGAGCTAGTAAGGAAGGAAAGAGGGGGAAGAGCTCACCACTCTGTGTAGTCACTATATCCCGGTTGTAGACTGTGTGGAGGGTGCCTGATACTGCTAGTAGAGCACAGCCAATGGCAGGAGAATTGAAAGAGTGCGGCACTTCCAACTAACGATTTAGTAAAATGGAAATTTTATTGAAATAACATTAAAACTTTGGAATCCAAATCACATGTTAAATTCCTGATGCGTTTCCAGACTACGGCCACTGTGCACCAGAAACGCATCGGACTTTTAACATGTGATTTGGGTTGCAAAGTTTTTCAATAAAGTTCCCATTTTAGTAAATCGCTGGATGGAAGTGCCGCACTCCTTTTTGTTCTCCTTCCATGAGCTAGAGCTAGTTTGCAAAGAATGGGCAAACATAGTCTCTAAATGTTCAATGCTGGTAGAGAACTACCCCAAACGACTTGTAACAGTAATTGCATCCTACAAAGTATTGACTCAGGGGGGCTGAATACAAATGTCATTTCTGGGGCAGCTGCGAGCTGCTATTTTTAACCTAGGAAGGCAAACATGTTCAGCCACTATCCCCACGATTAGCAACCAGCAGCACTTTGGATGCAGCATATTTTTGCTGCATCCAAAAAGCTGTGTTATTATGCTGCATATTGTTTTGTCAATACATGCGGATCCACCGCATGTAATGACATTTCAATCAGTCATAATCTGCAGTGGAGAGTAACGTCTCCGCTACAAAAATTGATCTGCTGTGAGTGAGTTTGGGTATGTGCCCATGATCAGGAAATGCTGCAAGTTTGAAGATGCAGCATCAGTTCTGCAGCGGCCAGATGTTACAACATAGTGGATGGAATTTCTGTAAATTCCATGTCCACTATGCATGCATCTGAGGCTGCGGAGCACCCGTGGAAACTGACGTGCTCGTGTCTCTCAGGACCACAGCATGTAAAATTTACTTGCCGAGTCGCTAATCTCTGCAACAGAAATTTAGCAACTTTAATGTATTGAATGCTGTAAATCTGCATCCGTGAACACATGCAGATTTATCTGTGTTCACTAGAACGCAGCATTTTGGACACAAAAAAATATGCTGCGTCCAAAGCGCTGCCATGTCTGGATCGTGGGCACATAGCCTAAAATTAAAAGAAATGACTTGTGCTCCCACATTTTCATAGCCAGTAGAGGGAAAGCCGACTGCTGGGAGCTGATATTAGTAGCCGGGAAAGGGGCCATTAGCCAAAAATGTTCCCTGGCTATTAATAACAGCCCACAGCTATTTGCTTAGCCTTTCAGCAGCAGAAGGGAAGAAAGGGAGACACAGATCCATTACTAGTGGATAGGCGGAGCCCCACAGGATAGTTCCCCTCAGATTAGAAAAAGTGACGACCGGCCCCTCCAGCTTAGGCTCCTCCTACTCCCATGTTCTTCAGTCTAAAATTTGAGGTCGCAGAGGATAGTCGCTGCCTTTGCAGCTCCTCAGAAGAATTTTTTATTTTACTCCGGAGACCTGGACTCCCCGTGGTCTAGAGGTCTCAGGGGGTCTCGGTGCTGCTGGGACCCCTGACCCTCCCCTGGCAGATCTGTGTACCCCCTAAGGAGGTCCCCGCAGAAGCCTGCCGGCCCCGGGGGATACAGGGCGCTCCCTGGCGGAGACGCACACCGCTTCTGTGGGGTCCCTGCGCGCTCCGCCGTGGGGGGGAGCAAAGGGCCACGGATCCACACATCCCTGGGGGTCCCTGTGGCGCTCAGCTGGGTAAGTGCTCTCTGTGGTCTGAGGGCTTCAGCGGCTGCTGCGGCAGCCGCTGTTACTGTTTCATGTGGTGACTGCTTTTTTTGTCCCTGCAGGAGGATATCTCCGCTGCAGGCGTTTGTGTTATCGGCAGGGGAGCGGGGACAGAGGAGCGCGGGCTCCGTTAGTAGCGGCAGCAGGGGGCGTGGCTTCGCGCCTCTCTGCTGCCTGTCATCATAGCCTCAGACAGGAAGTGCCAGGAAAGCGCGCGCTGGAGCTGACCCAGCTGTGGTAGCAGAATCACACATCCTCGGTTCCTGTACCCATTGTAAGGGGTTATTACCGCCTTATCCGCGACGCTCGCAACTGTGTGGCGGCATGTCGGATCAGGGGGCGCGGACCTCTCTCCCGGCCCGCTTCAGGATCGGTCACGCGTAACTGATATGCCGGGGTCTTCGGCGTCAGGTTCGACACTGGTCGGGGGTCTCAGTGATGTTAAAGTGGAGGCGCTCACTCGCTCCATTGACAGTCTGTCTGACCTCCTGGGTCATTGGGTATCAGCTAAGTCCCAACCGACGTCACGAGGCAAGAAGCGCCACAGGCCTGTGGTGGCGCTGTCTCCTCCGCGCAGTGCGTCGGAGGCTACGGAATCACCGACAGACTTTGCTGGTGAGATCTCCGATTCTGATGAAGAGGATCGGCAGGGTCGCTCTGCTTCGCTTTCGGGCCGCGTGGACGCCTTTATTGGAGCTATGCGGGAAGCGTTACAGCTGTCTGAAGAGGCGCCCTGGCAAGTCGGCCCGGCTGTATCAGGAGTCGTGTCGGGCTCGCTCGATGCTGCCAGCGCACGACGAACTTAACGAGGCGGTGGAGAAGGAACGCCTGTGTCCGGATAAACGCTTCCAGGGGATGCGGTGTTTTGATGCCATGTATCCCTGCTCCACGGAGACGATCGCTAATTGGGTCCCCTCTCCGGAAGTGGACGTGCCATTGTCTCAGCTGAGCAAATCCTCTTTGCTTCCTGTTAAAGGGAAGGCGAGTCTACAGGAACCGCTGGACAGAAGGACGGAGTTAGCGGCGAAGTCCATCTACGAGGCCGCGGGTCATGGATTTCGAGCGGCCTTGGGGGCCATGTGGGCTAGTGAGGCTTCTCTGCGGTGGTTGGCTCAGCTGCGGACGGCGTGGCAAGATGGGACTCCGCTGTCTGAGGTGGAAAGGCTTTTCCAGCTGTTGGAAGAGGCGGCCTGATATGGCAGGGACGCAGTGCTGGATACTACTTCGGTTCTGTCCAGGACTCAATCCTCGGCCGTCACAGTCAGGAGAGCACTGTGGCTTAAACAGTGGACTGGAGATGCAGTATCCAAACAAGGTCTGCTGAGTCTGGCGTACAAGGGCGGTCAGCTTTTTGGTTCGGACCTCATGGAGCTGATTGCTAAGGCCAAGGCCAAGGATTCGGCTTTGCCGCAGCGGAAAGCAGCGGTTTCTACGTCTGGCAAGTCAAGTTCCGGTAGTGGTCGTTGGTCCTTTCGGCCCAGGGGACGGTTCGGTCAGCCCTCTTGGAGATCGGGTCGTCCCTCGTCTTCCGGGAAAAAGACCACCCAGAAATCCCGTACTCCCTGGAAACAACATTTCCGTCAGGACAAACGGGAGGTTGACAAAAAGCCCGCTAAGGCGGACTGACGCCAGGAACCCTCTCGAAGGCTCTCGGGTGGGAGGTCGTCTGCTACAATTCGGGTCGATTTGGGCGTCCCACGTATCGGACGCCTAGGTGACGCGGGTTATGTTGGCAGGCTATTTCATAGAGTTTCATTCTCGACCCCCGGACAGGTTTCGTCAGTCATGTATCCCGTCCGAGCCCAAGCTAGCTGCCGCACTGCTGCGGGAGGTCGACTCTCTTCTGCAGCAGGGTGTGGTGGTTCCGGTTCCACCGGAGGACCAGGGAAGGGGGTTTTACTCCAACCTTTTTGTGGTTCCCAAAAAGGAGTACAAGTTTCGCCCCATTCTGGACCTAAAAGAATTGAATGTTCATGTATGGACCCGGAAATTCCGTATGGAGTCTCTTCGCTCTGTTCGTGGCGGCCCTGTCACAGTACGATTTCTTGGTGTCGATCGACATCCTCGACGCCTATTTGCATGTCCCTATCGGCAGGGCTCACCAGCGCTTCCTACATTTCACCATAGTTCAGGCCCATTACCAATTTGTGGCCCTACCATTCGGGTTGGCCTCGGTTCCCAGGGTTTTTACAAAGATTCTGGCGCCGCTCATGGCGCTCCTTCGAAGGCAAGGAGTTACGATTCTCCCCTACCTGGACGACCTGTTAATTGTGTCGCCCACAGCGGAGGAGGCGGTGACAGCTCGCGATCTCTCCCTTCAGCACCTGGAGGACTTCGGGTGGCTGGTCAATTGGAAGAAGTCGTCATTGGAGCCGTCGCAGTCAATCCTGTTCTTGGGGATGCATTTCGACACTTTAGGGGCAGTGGTGTCCCTGCCTCCGGACAAACAAGCGAACCTGCGTCACCATGTCCAGGCTATGAGGTCGGCGATGGCGATGTCCCTTCGGAAGTGTATGCGCCTTCTGGGTCTGATGGTGGCGGCAATGAAAGCGGTACCGTTTGCACAATTTCATTCCCGGGGTCTCCAAGATCTTATTCTGACCCGTTGGGATTGATCGCTGGATCGCTGTATCGGTATCTCCCGCAGGGTGCGAGAATCTCTTGGATGGTGTTTACGTCCGGAGGCTTTATCCCTGGGGAAATCCTTCCTCCTCCCACGGATGTCGGTCATTACCACCGATGCCAGCCTGACTGGCTGGGGGGGGGTTTGGAACGATCTCTGGGTTCAGGGGGTCTGGTCGTCAGAGGAGTCTTCTCTGCCGATCAACATCCTGGAGTTGAAAGCGATATTTCTCTGCCTCCGACATTGGACGGTCCCTTTGAGCGGTCTGCCGGTCCGGATTCAGACAGACAGTGCGACAGCTGTCGCGTATATCAACCATCAGGGCGGGACGAGGAGTTCCAGACTCATGATGGAGGTCTCTCGGATCCTGGTTTGGGCTGAGTCCAGGGTTCCAGCCATTTCCGCGATTCACATCCCAGGAGTGCTGAATACCATGACGGACTTCCTCAGTCGCGAGCAGGTGGATCCCGGAAAATGGAGTCTTCATCCGGATGTTTTTGCACTGCTGTGCTCCCGTTGGGGGACTTGATGGCATCCAGGCTGAACGCCAGGATTCCGACGTTCATGTCCAGGTACAGGGACCCGGAGGCTGTGGCGGTAGATGCTCTAGTGGCCCCGTGGGACCAGTTCGAACTGATTCCGCCGGTATCCTTACTTCCTCTGGTCATCCGGCGGATCAAACTCGAACGAATTCCGTCAATTTTGGTGGCGCCGGATTGTCCACGGAGGGCGTGGTATTCAACGCTGGTGTCTCTCCTGGCGGCGCCTCTGTTTCCACTGCCTCTTCGCCCGGACCTGTTAACCCAAGGGCCCATTTGTCATCCGGACCTGAAGTCGCTTTGTTTGACGGCGTGGCACTTGAGACCGAGATCTTGACCCGTCGTGGGTTTTTGGCCGAGGTCATTGCCACCTTGCGGGCAGCCAGAGGTCCAGCTACGACTAGGATTTATCACAGAACTTGGGAGGCCTTCTATTCATGGTGTTCTGGATTGTCAAGGAACCCGAGGGTTTTTTCCATTCCCAACTTCTTGGCTTTTCTGCAATGCGGTTTGGCCAAGGGTCTGGCGGTTGGTACCTTGCGGGGTCAGGTATCTTGCTTTTTCGGAAGGCGATTGCCTCGCGCAGGGATGTGCGCTCTTTTTTTCGTGGGGTAGCACGTCAGTTTCCGCCTCGGAGGGCGTTTGTGGCTCCTTGGCAGCTCAATCTAGTCTTGGAGGCTCTTCAGCATGGGCTGTTTGAGCCTATGGATTCAACTACGCTTTACTTGCTTTCTTGGAAGGTGGCCTTCCTGATGGCGGTCACCTCTTTGAGAAGGGTTTCTGAGTTGGCGGCACTGTCTTGCTCGCCCCCTTTTCTGGAGTTCCACTCGGATTGCGTGGTGCTTCGTACCCGTGGCGATTTTCTGCCTAAAGTGGTGTCGCGTTTCCACGTCAATCAGGACATCGTGTTGCCCTCCCTCTGTCCGAATCCGAAAAGTCCAAAGGAGCGAGCCTTGCACTCGTTGGATTTGGTGCGGGCTTTGAAGTTCTATCTTTCAATCACACAACGGTTTCGGAAGTCAGACTCTCTTTTTGTGATTTCTGCTGGTCGTCGGCGTGGTCAGCGGGCCTCCAAGGACACTATAGCTTAGTGGATACATTCGGCTATCCTGGAAGCGTACCGGCTCAAGGGCAAGCCTTGTCCGGTTAAGGTTCGAGCTCATTCCACGAGAGCTGTTGGTTCGTCGTGGGCTTTTCATCAGGGGGCCTCGGCAGCGCAGCTCTGCCGGGCGGCTACCTGGCGCTCCATTCACACCTTTACTAAATTTTATAAAGTGGACGTGAGTGCTTCCGCCGATGCGGCCTTGGGACGCAGGGTCCTGCAGGCGGCGGTGGTTTAGGTTATCTCTTTATCTAGTTTTGGCGCTTGTTGCTCGCTTTACTAAGTTGTTGGGGTGTTGGCGATTCTGCCACTGTTTCCCACCCTTGAGTTCTGGACTGCTTTGGGACGTCCCACTAGTAATGAATCTGTGTCTCCCTTCCTTCCCTTCTGCTGCTGAAAGACGGATTTTGGTAAGACCTTACCTGTAAAATCCTTTTCAGCGAAGGAAGGAAGGGAGACACAGCACCCTCCCATGGCAGAAGTGCATTATTGTTTTCCAGATGCGGCGCGACTCCTCTCTGATGGCGGTCATCTGGGCTGGGGTCGGCGCGCTAGGGCTCTGTTCCAGTATTGCCAGCTCATCGCAGTTGTCAGGTCCAGTGAGTAGTGCCTGGGACTGTGTGTTTTTTTTCTGTTATATGCATAACCTGTTCTCTTGCATTTCTGAATTTTCGGAAGGGGTTGTGTTGTTCCGCTGGTGTTGTCTGCTCTTCCTTAGCTTGTGTACGGACTGAAGAACATGGGAGTAGTAGGAGCCTAAGCTGGAGGGGCCGGTCGTCACTTTTTATAAATCTGAGGTGAACTATCCTGTGGGGCTCCGCCTATCCACTAGTAATGGATCTGTGTCTCCCTTCCTTCCTTCGCTGAAAAGGATTTTACAGGTAAGGTCTTACCAAAATCCGTCTTTACTGGCTAGATTACAGAGGACCCCAGAATAAAATTGACATAGGGTACCCCTATAGAATCTAACCAGCAGACAGCTGTGAGCTGATTTTAATAGCGAGAGAAGGGGCCATGTATGCTAGTCCCCGCTGAGGCTAATAATATCAGCTCTCAGCAGCCCCACTACTGACACGTCCATGAGATGCACCAAATCTGGCGCTTAGTCTATGCTCGCCAACTTGCCCTGGTGCGGTGGCAAGTGTAGTAATATGGTTGAGGTTCATGTAGGCCGTGTATTGGCAGCTGACATGAAGCCCAGGTTAATAATGGATGGTGTCTATAAGACACCCCCTTAATAACCCCGTAGTACAGTTTTTGACATTTTTTAAATAGACACGGCCAGAATGAAGTCTTTTATTTTAAATAAAATTCCACACGGTTTTTAATCTTTTATTTAAAAATAAAAAAACACTGTATACTCACTTAACTCCTAATCGCTGATGCCCTCATCTCCTGTAAGAAAGCAAAAATAAAAAAACACCATAACCCGCCATGATGATGTAATCAACAGTGTCCCACAATGATCCGGGTCACTTCTACAGCAGCCACATGAGCAATCACCAATGTGGCTGTTGTAGAAGACAGCGCTGTAATACACTGACAGGAGTGTAATCACAGTGTACATTGCTGTGCTGCAGGATAGAGGTCGCTAGAGTTCAATCAGCCGATGATTAGCTGAGAGCTCCAGTGACCTCACTTACTGCATCAGTGTTGCGTGACAAAATTCACACGCAGCATCGGTGCCACAAGTGAGGTCTCCGGAGCTCGTCAGCTGGTTTTCAGCTGATGAACTCCGGTGAACTCAGTTCCAGCAGCGCTGTACACTGCCGGGAGCGATCACGCTCCCGTCAGTGTATCGCCGGATGATCAGATTGCCGTAGTACACCCTGGGTATAGCAGACAGGTGTTTTTATTTTAATATTGATTTATTTTATTTTTTTACACAGACTACTCATCCCCTCAGCCGCACCTGATCACGCTATTGTCAACGGGAGCGGCCGTCGGATCATGGGAGGAGTAGCCTCCCCCAGGCAATTCTTTGTGCTTTTATGCCACAGTTTTGACTCATTGACTTAAATTGAGTCAGTCAAATATGAAGCAAACCTCCGCAGCAAATCCACAAATATTTTTATACCTGCATTTTTGCTGCGGACTTGACTGACTCAATTCAAGTCTATGGGTGAAAAATGCCGCAAAAACGCACAAAGAATTGACAAGCTGCCAATCTATACGCAGTGATAATTCTGACAGGATTGTCGTTGCATTAGCTGGCACACCGATTACCTAGCACTTTTGGTGCATTTCCGCATGGAAAAAACGCTGCAAAAACACATCAAAAATGTACAGTGTGCACATAGCCTAAGAGTGAACGCAGACAAGGAAAGAAGTCAGGACACCCTCTGGTCAAGGTGATCTGCAGCGGTGAGTGTATGTGTGGAAGAGGAAAACAGAGAAGCAGACAGACAGAGAAGGAAAGCGACTAAGAAGAGCTTGAGTGGTGACTGTGGAATACTCCTTGTAGGCGAGTTGGGGAAGTGAACTCTGATTCAGCAACTTAGGAGAGATCCTATGGGACTCCGTGAATGCTAAGGGTCAGCCAAAGCTTGAGAGCTGTGGGTCTAAGAAGAGACTAGTTAGCGAGATTGGGGGCACATACAGTTAAGAAGTTAGCCACAGACTCTTTCTTTACGTGGTTCTTGAATGTGGCTGAAGCTTGAGAAAGTAGGAAGAAGCAGCCAAAGAGGCTGTCTAGGAAGCTTGAAAGCTACTAATTCCAATAGTTTGTCTCTGTACTGCAACCTATAGAAAGATGTCTCCTGCTGTACTTTGTGTAAAGTTTAAAATGTTCCTGTACACTGTGGTGGTCTCCCATTTGTGGGGTCGCGGGAAATCACAGCCACGCTAAGGCAGACCAGAGTGGGCAAGAAGTGTCCACAGCCACAACAGCAACAGACACACTGGAAACAGGCCACTGTTTTCAGTAGCATGCCGGAGTGTCAAAGTCATGACACGTGCCTACAACTACCACCTGGTGCAATGTTACACAGTCAAGAGTAGGAGATTAAATGGAGAGAGCAGTATTTGGAGGTCTGAGGGCACGAGGAACACGGGTTGTTTAGCAGCAAGAGAACGTCAGCCATAAATTTAGAGCGGACATTCCTGGAACATCCGGGGGCCTGCAATCGAACTGAGGCACTGAGAAGTGTGTCTGAATATCTTCCTATGAGAGGCAGTCGTAGGGGTAAATGCCTAGGGGACTTGGGACTGGACTCATGAAAGATGCAGAACCGGTCAGAGATTCCCAGAGGTCAGAGATGCCAGACAGGAAAGGGTTAGCTCAGGGCAAGCGAACAGTGGACATCAGAACGTGCTGTGCTATGGACTTTGAAAACAGAAAAGTTTGTGCCCAATACTGTTTCAATATGATGAAAATGGAGAGTTAAGGAAACTTCTTTATTATAATATGAATTTGATGTCCCCTAATGTGTGTGCGAAGGTTTCTGAAGTTGAAGAACCGGAGACAGCAAAGGCCTGTGACCAAAATGTGAGTGTTACGCACCACACGCATAGCACAGGTGAATCAGGACACTGTTTATTTGTAGGGTGCCAGGGTGTGTGAACACAGCAGCCCCTCACCCATGACTACTGCCCTGTGCACCATACACCAATGGTACGAGGAACAGTTCACGGTTAGAGGGAAAAATGGATTCAATGAAATTTCAACAAATTCATGATGCAAACATAACACCATTTGTAATAAAGCTAAAGTTGAAAAGAGGATTTCTTCTACAAATGGATAATGATTCTAAACACAGGGTAAAATCCATAATAGACTACCTCAAAAGGCGCAAGCTGAAGGTATCACAATCCCCTGATCTGAACATCATTGAAAATATGTGGTTAGACCTTAAAATAGCAGTGCAGGCAAGGCAACCCAGGAATCTCACAGAACTGGAAGAATTTTCCAAGGAAGAATTGATGAAAATCCCTCAAACAAGAATTGAAAGACTCTTAACTGGCTACAAAAAGCGTTTTCAAGCTGTGATACTTGCAAAAGGGGGTGCTACTAGGTACTAACCATTCAGAGTGCCCTAACTTTTACATTGGACCATTTACCTTTTTGTAATTTTTAAAATGTAAAATATGATAATATATATTTTGCCTAAAAAACAAAGGAAATCCATCATCTTTAACTTTAGGCATTTTAGAGATCATTTCATCTTCAACTTGCTTAACTGTTCACAAAAACAGTAATTTTGACCAGTGGTGCCCAAACTTTTACATGCCACCGTATTTGTGACTTGTAGAGATCGGGGCAGATTTAAATCTGCAGCATGTCAATTCTTTCAGCTTTTTGCTGCAGATTTCACTCATTCTACTGAGTTTGGAAAAAATCTGCACCAAAAAATTCATGTAAAAAACACCGCAAAAAAGCAAGTTTTTGATGACGTGTCTTTCCTGCCAAGAGGTGCAGAAATTTCTGCTCCAAATACTTAACGTGTGCACATTCCCTTGCACTTCACAAATACTTTCTACTTTGTGTTGGTATAGCATATAAAATGCAAATAAAATATATTTAATTTTGTGGGGGAGATGTGAAAAAAATGTGGAAAAGTTCACGGGATATGAATCTTGTTTCCCGACCTTCCTGTCCCAATTACTAGGGTACTGCAGCACTCCACTATTGAACCCAGAGCAGTGTCAAAAGGTTGTTGGTTGGATAGCAGATAATGCTTTCAGTGACTTTGCCACCACCACCGTCCTCTCTTCTACATGGTCAAGTCTCAGTAGCGAGACCGCAAATTCCTCACCCTGATCCTCCTTCCTCCCACCATGCCGAGTGACCGAAGACAAATGATCTCACACTTGGACACTCTGAAGAGCTGTTCACTTTTCCATTTATAGATTCGGGCCTCTCTTCCGGCCAGCTTCAAGCGGGCAAGAGGAGATCGCATGTAGCGATGCCCACATATTTAAGCAGCCACGGTCACACGAAGGCGACGGTGGGAGAATGCAATTACTGTCACAAGAGGAGGATGATGATGAGACACAATTGCCAGAAAGTCAGCAGGAGGACCAGAGTGCGGAAATCGAAGACGAGGTGGTGGATGATGAAGAACCCTTGTGAGACCATATGCTGGTGAGGTTGGCCCTGGGTTCCTCCTAATGCAGGACAATGCCAGACCTCATGTGGCTGGAGTGTGTCAGCAGTTCCTGCAAGATGAAGGTATTGAAGCTATGGACTGGCCCGCCTGTTCCCCAGACCTGAATCCGATTGAGTACATCTGGTACATAATGTCTCGCTCCATGCACCAATGTCACGTTGCACCACAGACTGTCCAGGAATTGGCGGATGCTTTAGTCCAGGTCTGGGGGGAGATCCCACAGGAGACCAACCGCAACCTCATCAGGAGCATGCCCAGGTGTTGTAGGGAGGTTACACAGGCAAGTGGAGGCCACACACAATACTGAGCCTCATTTTGACTTGTTTTAAGGACATTACATCAAAGTCGGATAAGCCTATAGTGTGTTTTTCCACTTTAATTTTGGGGGTGACTCGAAATCCATGCCGCCATTGGTTAATAAATTTGATTTCCATTGGTGATTTTTGTGTGATTTTGTTGTTAGCACATTCAACTTTGTACAGAACAAAGTATTCAATGAGAATATTTCATTCATTCGGATCTAGGATGTGTTATTTGAGTGTTCCCTTTATTTTTTTGAGCAGTGTATTTTACTTTATATACAAGTCATTATAATGGAAAGGATGCTCTTTAACATTTTTCCCATGAAAATCCACTTTGGTTTAGTTTTTGTATGTTTTATTGTGACCCTGTAAAAGTGGCAAAATACTCTGACAACATTGTTCACAGCAGTAACCTGGGAGTCAGAGATGCTTCCAGGGGTCTTCCCCATGCTGTTCCCATAGATTTGGGGAATTTTTAGGCTCCCTGCAGACCTCTGGAAAAATGCTTCAGTTTCCCATAGACATACATTGGACCCATTGCCCGGGTCAAGCTCCTGAGCATTACAATTTGCTGAACCCGAGCAATGAGCATTTTAGTGCTCGCTCATCCCTACTGGTGACAGATTCCCTTTAACCCCTTAAGGACCGGGGCCTGCTCACTGGAGCGAGTCATTTACCTTGACTCCTTGGCATGAGCGGACACATGAATTACAGTGGGGGACATCTCTGTGAGTATAAGGATTTTTTATTTTATTTTTTACACCAGGACACAGAGGGAACAGAATACTACACTCATCATTGTCCCCTGCTGGCGTATCTCGCAGCACAAGCAGGGAACTATGATGAGGACAGCATTCAGCATCCGGTGCTTGAGAATAGCACTAACTGTACACTGATTCCCAGGCGCCAGTACTGATGTCATCCTTATCAGTGTGGGACGTTTTGTGGTCTGTGCAGCGCGAAAAAAAACGGACATGTCAATGTGTTTTGACCACGGTCACGGTCTGTGGAAACACACTGACATGTGCGCAGACCCATTCATTTGGTCATCTGCTTGTGTATGTGTCTCCGATGCGTGTGAAAGCTGTCACTACACACACTGGAGACACTGACGTGTGAAAGAGCCCTTGTGTCATGCAAAATAGTTAATAAATAGCATTTCCCATATGTCTACTTTACATCAGCACAATTTTTGAAATAGAATTTTTTTTTTGTTAGGAAGTTATAAGGGTTAAAAGTTGATGAGCGATTTCTAATTTTTCCAACAAAATTTATAAAACTATTTTTTTAGGGACCGCATCTCATTTAAAGTGACTTTGAGAGGTTTGTATGACAGAAATACCCAAAAGTGACAGCATTCTAAAAACTGCACCCCTCAAGGTGCTCAAAACCACATTCAAGAAGTTTATTAACCCTTCAGGTGCTTCACAGGAACTGAAGCAATGTGGAAGGAAAAAATTAACTTTTTACTCTTTCACAAAAAAAATACATTAGACCCAATCTTTTTATTTTAACATTGTAACAAGAGATAATGTACCCCAAAAATTGTTGTGCAATTTTTCCTGAGTACGCTGCAGGGATCGGAAAGGAAGGAGCAACATTTGACTTTTTGAATGCAAAATTTGCTGGAATTGAGAGTGGACGCCATGGTGCACTTGGATTGCCCCTTATGTGCTTAAACAGTGCATAGCCCCCACAGTTGACCCCATTTTGGAAACTAAACCCCACAAGGAACTTATGAAGATGTGTGGTGAGCACCTTGAACCCCCAGATGCTTCACAGAAGTTTATGACGTAGAACAGAGAAAATAAATAAAATCAAATTTTTTCCACAAAAATTATCTTTTAGCCCCAATTTTTTTATTCACAAGGGTAGCAGGAGAAAATGGACCCTAAATTTGCTGTGCAATTTCTCATGCATTTGCCAATACCCCATGTGCGGGGCAAAACTACTTTTGAGGCAAGGTGCAAAGCTCAGAAGGGAAGGAGCGCCATATTGGCACATGCATGAGAAATTGCACAACAGATTTTGCTGGAATAGTTTGAGGGTGCCATGTCACATTGGCAGAGCCCCTGAGGTGTCAGAACAGTAGAACAACCCTATAAGTGATGTCATTTTACATGCTACACCTTTCAATTATTTCATCTAGGGGTGCACTGATCATATTGACGCCATATGAGCCTCACAAAAATTTATACCGTTCGGTGGTGAAGAAAGAATAATAACATTTTTAACACAAAAATTTTGTTTCAACCCCAGATTTTACATTTTCAAAAGAGGAAATGGGTAAAATTGGCACCAAAATTTGTCACACTATTTCTGCTGAATGTGGCAATACCCCAGATGTGGCTGTACAGTACTGCATAGCCACACGGTGAGAATCGGAAGAGAAGGAGCGCTATTTGCCTCTTCGAGCGCTGATATTCTTTGAATAGTTTGCTTACTTCATGTACAAAGCCCCTAAGTATTAGAAGAGAAGAATTCCAACTCCAGTGACCCAATTTTGTAAATTACACCCCTGCCAAAAACATGGATGCTATATGTGGTTTAGTCACACTGTGGGGCTCAGAAGGGATTGGGTCATTTGGATTTGAGAGCACATAATTTGCTGTATCTTTTTGGGGTTACAATAACAATGAGCTGGACAGTATGCTTAGTTGACAACCACACACCTCTGCAGAGTTGTTGAAAGCTGTAACAGCAGGCTGATCTGTGGCTCTCACCACTGAACCTACAGCCAGGCATGGTCGTGTGTAACAATGGCCGGAACCTGGTGGCTGCTCTGAGGCTTGGCAACCTCGCACACATACCATGCCTGGCCCATATGCTCAACATAGTAGTTCAGCAGTTTTGCAAAACCTACCTGGATCTGCCTGAGCTGCTTGTGAAAGTACGCACATGTGTGCCCATTTCAGAAAGTCAGCAACAGTTTCCGCAGCCCTTGCCGTACTTAAGCAGCGTTTGCAGCTTCCAGCTCACCAACTGGTAAGTGATGTCACCACACATTGGTTGCATATGTTGGGAATGATTTGTGGGCAGCAGAGGGCAGTTGTTGAGTACCAGCTTCAACACGCCCATTGATATTCAGGTCAGCGTCCACTCATAAGACCTGATGAGTGAGCATGTGTTATGTTCTGCTACCAGAGCTAAGGAAAGAGAGGAGATCTGTCCCTACGATAGAACTCAGCTTAATCCCTACGATGTAACAGGGGACCTGATCCTGCGATCAGACCTGCTAAAGTCCTAAGCTAGTCTGTACGGAGACCTATAGATGTGGGGAAGGAATCCCTACAAGTACTAAGGACTGGGAGGAATATGGGACACATCCTAACAGAAATAGTAGCAGACAGACGAACAAACAAAATATATAGAACATAGAGGTCAGTAGACCAAGCAAACTAACAGAGCAAGACACAGAGCACAGGCTAGCTAGAAAGTAGATATACAATGAAGTCCAGCAAAGCCAGAAGGGCGGAGCAGGCTTAAATAGGCCAACAAGGTCATGTGACCAGCAAAGGAAAAAAAAACTAAGAGCAAGGTTCTAACAGTACCCCCCCTTCTAAGAGGATCCTCCGGATCCCCTAGGACCAGGCTTATCAGGAAATCTCCTGTGAAACGCTCTGATAAGTCTGGACGCGGAAACATCATCCGACCTCACCCAAGAGTTATCCTCGGGTCCGAAACCTTTCCAGGCCACTAGATACTGCAAACTACCTCTATACAGTCTAGAGTTAAGGATGCGAGAAATTTCATATTCCCCGTCCTCCACCACCGGAGGAACAGAGGCAGAGGCGTCACAATCCGAAACAACAGCTTTTTTCAACAGAGAGACATGAAATACCGGATTAATTCTCCAGGAGGTAGGAACCTCCAACCTAACAGTAGATTGGTTGACAACCTGAAGCACCTTAAAGGGCCCTACAAACTTGGGACCCAATTTCTTAGAAGGAATCCTCAACCGCAGATTCCTAGAGGACAACCAAACCATGTCACCAACAGCGAACAAAACCTCCTGTCTTTTCCTATCAAAGTAGTCCTTAGATTTTCTGTTGGCCTCCTGAAGATTACCACGCACATCCGTCCAAACTCTCTCCAAATCACCGGAAAAATTCTCCTCCTCAGGCACGGCAGATCCCAACTTGGAGAACGACCCAAACGACGGATGTCTCCCAGAACAACAAAAAAAAGGCGAACAACCAGCAGAAGAAGATGTATGATTGTTCAGAGCAAATTCAGCAAGTGGCAGAAACTCAGACCACCCCTCTTGATTGTCTGTCACAAAACAACGCAAGAACTGCTCAACATCCTGGTTTTTCCTTTCTGTCTGGCCATTAGATTCAGGATGATATCCGGACGAGAACGATAAATGAACTCCCAACCTGTCACAAAAGGCACGCCAAAAACAAGCCACGAACTGAGGACCCCTATCAGAAACAATGTCAGTAGGAACGCCATGAAGTCTGACAATTTCCTTGACAAAGGCCTTAGCGAGAGTTTTAGCGCAGGGCAGTTTGACAAAGGGAACCAAGTGACACATCTTGCTAAAACGGTCCACGACCACCCAGATGACAGTAAAACCCTCAGAGGGGGGAAGCAACCCCGCAGCAGGAGTATGTGAGGACTTAGATCTAGCACATATAGTACATTGACGCACCCACTTAATGACTTCCTTCTGCCATCCAGGCCACCAAAAACTGCGACCCACCAGTCTCTTGGTCTCAGAGATTCCGGGATGACCTGCCAACCGAGATTCGTGACACTCAACAAACAAATCTCTCCTAAAGGTCCCAGGCACAAACAACCTCCCATGAGGAGTGTTAGAAGGGGCATTCTCCTGTGCTTTAAGAATCTCATTTTCCAAAACGGAGTCCAAAGCAGCTATCACAACACCTTCTTGTAAAATGTTCTCCTCTTTCTCAGCACCGACTATGGGAGAAAAACTGCGAGACAAGGCATCCGCCTTAACATTCTTAGTACCAGGGATGTAAGTAACGGAGAAATTAAACCGCGAGAAAAACAGTGCCCACCTAGCCTGACGGGCATTCAGGCGCTTGGCAGCATCAAGATATATCAGATTTTTATGATCCGTAAGAACCTGAACGGGAAATTCCGCACCTTCCAAGAAGTGGCGCCAGTGTTCAAATGCGAGTTTAATAGCCAGTAATTCCCGATTACCAATATCGTAATTCAGTTCAGTCTCCGAAAAATTTTTTGAAAAAAAGGCACAGGGATGTAATCCATCCCCGTTATCCTGAGACAATACTGCGCCAACCCCCACAGAGGAAGCATCAACCTCAACCAAAAACGGCCTAGTAACATCAGGCTGCATAAGGATGGGAGCAGAGGTGAACCTCTCCTTGAGATACACAAAAGCTTCAATGGCCTCAGAAGACCACTGAACAGCATCAGCACCTTTCCTGGTGAGATCAGTCAGAGGTTTGACAATACTAGAAAATTTTTTTATGAATTTTCTGTAGTAATTGGCGAAACCCAAAAACCTCTGTATCGATTTCAAACCAATAGGCCTAGGCCATTCCTGCACAGCCTGAACCTTAACCGGATCCATCTCAAAACCTTTGCTGGAGATAATGTAGCCCAAAAAACTAATTCTCTGTACAGCGAACTCACATTTCTCCAGCTTAGCAAAAAGCGAATTGTCCATTAATAACTGTAATACCTCACGCACGCTCCGCCAATGAGACTCCAGATCCGGCGAATAAATCAAAATGTCATCCAAATACACAACCACATTTTTGCCGATCAAAGGTCTAAGGATGTCATTAATCAGATTCTGAAAAAATGCAGGAGCATTAGTAAGACCAAAAGGCATAACCAGATTCTCAAAATGACCCACAGGAGTGTTAAAAGCAGTCTTCCATTCGTCACCCTCCTTCATGCGCAACAGATTGTATGCCCCCTTAAGGTCAATTTTAGAGAACCACTTGGCCCCCATTAACTGGTTAAACAGATCAGGAATCAATGGTAGTGGGTAAGGATTGCGTACAGTAATTTTGTTAATCTCACGAAAATCCAGACAAGGACGTAAACCGCTGTCCTTTTTTTTTACAAAAAAAAATCCAACCGCCACAGGAGACTTAGAGGGCCTAATGTGACCGGCGGCCAAACTTGTCTGTATGTATTCCTCCAAAGCCTTCCTCTCAGGAATAGTAAGGTTAAATAAACGACTTTTAGGAAGAGTCGCTCCAGGGACAAATTCAATAGAACAATCATAGTCTCTATGGGGAGGCAAAACCTGCGATTCCTTCTCAGAAAAAACTCTCCAAAAATCCTGAATAGGAACAGGCAATTCTCCCCTATCCAAAGCTGCAATACGCCCGTTACAACACTTGTCATAACATTTATGGCTCCAGGATTTAATTTCACTGGTAGACCAATCCAGTACAGGATTGTGAAATTTTAACCAGGGCAATCCCAATATTACTGGAGAAGGCAAGTTATTCAAAACTACCAAATCCAATTTCTCATGGTGAACACCATTAATAGTGAGAGGAAATTCACAGACCTTGAGAGTAATATTCTTCAAAGGGGAACCATCCACAGAAACCACAGCAATGGGGGATGATAAAGGTTCAGGTTTTAAATTGAGTCTTTCCACGAATCCCCCATCAATTACATTCAGAGTAGACCCGCAATCAACAAATACCCGAAATTCCATTAATTTTTTCTGAGCAATCGTGGAAGCAGCTAAAAATATACCCTTGGAATTTAAACAGGCAATACGGGCGTGACTGACCATTTTTTTTTCTTTCTTCATACGAAGCTCACAGCCTTTAATCAAATGACCAGATTTTCCGCAATAGAAACACAAGCCTTCAGAAAATCGACGGTCTTTTTCTTGAGAGCGAGGTGTCACCGATCCAATCTCCATCGGTTCACCACTGTTAGTACACACATTCTCATAACCAGAAACTGACATAGCAGAGGATTTGCTCTCATTAACCCTTGCACGCAGTCTTCTATCCACCCGTATAGCTAATTGCATAGCCTGTTGCAAATCTTCAGGTGTAGGATAAGCAATTAGCAGGTCTTTAACCCTTTCACTGAGCCCAGCAAGAAAAAGACTTTTCAGAGCAGAATCGTTCCACCCTGTTTGAGTAGACCAACGACGGAAATGAGTACAATATTTTTCCACATTACCTGATCCTTGTTTTAAACGTCTCAACTCAGTCTCAGCTGATGCGACACGGTCAGGATCATCATATAATAGTCCCAAAGCAGAAAAAAAACTATCCACTGATCTGAAGCATGTATCACTAGGTTGCAAAGAAAAGGCCCACTCCTGAGGCTCTTTGCGCAAAAGTGACATTATGAACCCTACGCGCTGGGATTCATCCCCAGAGGACTTAGGTCTCAAACGAAAATACAATAAGCAAGCATTTTTAAATGAAAAAAAATTCTCGGTGTTCACCAAAAAATAAATCCGGCAAACATACCTTAGGCTCCAAGAAATGTGCTCCAGGACAGTTACTCACGTGCTGACGGAGCTCGGCCACCTCCAGAGAGAGTCCCTGCAGGCGATGAACCAAATCCTGAACCGACACCATGATGGAACAGAAAAATCTTTCCTTAGAGAATTTGCAGGCTGGACTTACTGTTATGTTCTGCTACCAGAGCTAAGGAAAGAGAGGAGATCTGTCCCTACGATAGAACTCAGCTTAATCCCTACGATGTAACAGGGGACCTGATCCTGCGATCAGACCTGCTAAAGTCCTAAGCTAGTCTGTACGGAGACCTATAGATGTGGGGAAGGAATCCCTACAAGTACTAAGGACTGGGAGGAATATGGGACACCTCCTAACAGAAATAGTAGCAGACAGACGAACAAACAAAATATATAGAACATAGAGGTCAGTAGACCAAGCAAACTAACAGAGCAAGACACAGAGCACAGGCTAGCTAGAAAGTAGATATACAATGAAGTCCAGCAAAGCCAGAAGGGCGGAGCAGGCTTAAATAGGCCAACAAGGTCATGTGACCAGCAAAGGAAAAAAAAACTAAGAGCAAGGTTCTAACAGCATGGATGTCTGACATCTGTGCCATCCTCCAAAACTTTGAGGAATCCACCAAGATGGTGAGTGGCGATAACGCCATAATTAGCGCCACCATCCTGCTTCTCTGTCTACTGTAATGCCCGCTGCTCACAATTAAAGTGGTGTCATTACAGGCAGAGCACAATGAGATGGAGCAAGGCACTATACTGAGTGATCCAACACACCTCAGCCTCATCTCATCTCAATGCGGATTGGGTGTAACAGCAGCTGGTTTCCTGCGCTACAGATGGTACTACCCACACCACATTCATACCGTCTGTTCAGCGTGGATGGCCTGAGGAGGAGGGTGAGGAGGAGAGCATGGACCGTCATCCTCTTGGTCGTGATAGAAAAGTCTTGGCTTTTGGCAGTCTGGCAAACATGGCTGACTCTATGTTCCGCTGCCTTTACCGTGATTCTCGCGTTGTACGCATTTTGGGCAACAATAATTACTAGCTGGTCACACTTAATAAAATTTTTTTTTATTTATATAGTGCCAACATATTCCACAGCACTTTACAAGTAGGGACATGTACAGACAATGAAAACAATATAATGTATCACAATTCAACAGTTATAGGAGGAGTGAGGGGCCCTGCTCGCAAGCTTACAATCTATATGGAAATAGGGGGACACAAAAGGTAGAACATGGTCATCAGCCAGTATCTAACTAAGTGCAGTTACTGTGTGCTATTGGGTACCGAGTATGTGGAGTTGCGGTGATAGGCTTGTCAGATGTGTTTTTAAAGCATCTTTAAAAACATGGGGACTAGATATTAGTCACATCGTTTGGGGTAGTGCAGCAAACTGGTGCGGCACGAGTGAAGTCTTGGAGACGGAGGTGTGAGGTTCGGATTAAGGAGTATATTAGTCTTAGATCAGTTGCAGAACGGAGGGCACAGGAAGGGTGATAGACAGAAATGAGGGATGAGATATAGGGCAGTGCAGAACTGTGTAGAGCTTTGTGGGTGAGAGAGATGAATTTGTTTTGTATTCTCTAGTGAATGGGTAACGAGTACAAAGACTGGCACAGGGTAGAGGCATCGGTGAAGCGGCCTGATAGAAATACAACCCTATCAGCTGAATTCCGAATGGATTGGAGAGGAGAAAGTTTGTTTAGAGGGAGACCGATTAGAAGAGAGTTGCAGTAGTCCAAACGAGAGTGAATAAGAGCGACAGTATGTGTTTTTGTAGTATCAAAGGTGAGAAAAGGTCAGATTCTGGAGATGTTTTTAAGGTGAAGGTGACATGAGCGAGTGGGTGATTGTATATGGGGAATAAAGGAAAGTTGTGTGTCAAATATGACTCCAAGACAGCGGGCGTGCTGCTTGGGAGTTATGTTGGCACCACCTCAGGAAATTGCAAAGTCAGGTATTGGTAGGTTAGTAGAGGGAGGAAACACAAGGAGTTCAGTTTTGGAGAGATACAGATTCACATAGAGAGAGGACATGATGTTAGAGACAGCAGAAAGACAAGCACTGGTATTTTGTATTAGAGAGAGGGTGATGTCAGGTGAAGAGGTGTATAATTGGGTGTCATCAGCAGAGATGAAGAGATGATGCTGGAAACCAAATCTGCTGATGGTTTGTCCAATAGGGGCATTATACAAAGAGAAGAGGAGGGGGCATAGGACTGAGCCTTGATGAATCCAGATGGTAAGGGGAAGGTTAGAAGAAGAGCCGGCAAAAGATACTGTAAAGGAGCAGTCAGAGATAGAAGGAGAACCAAGAAAGTGAAAACAACACTTTTTCATTTTTATGAATCAATTTGTGAAGCACCTGGGGGTTCCAAGTGCTCACTATGCATCTAGATAGGTGCATTGGGGCGGTCTAGTTTCCAAAATGGGGTCATTTGTGGGGGAGCTCCAATGTTTGGGCACACAGGGGCTCTCCAAACGCAACATGGCGTGCGCTAACAATTTGAGCCGATTTTCCATTCAATTTGTTAGTGGACACCATGTCGCGTTTGGCGAACCCGTGATGTGCCTAAACAGTGGAGCTCCCCCACAAGTGACCCCATTTTGGAAACTATACCCCTCAAGGATTTTATTAAGGTGTATAGTGAACATTTTGAACCCAGAGGTACGACACAGAATTTGTTTACATTAGGTCATCATATTGAATAAGTTGTCATTAGTCTTGAGCGCAAGTGCTCGCTACTTGAGTTTGCATCGGGTGCTCAGGTATGCACCATGTACAGCGTGTGCTCGAGTGACATGCTCGAGTCCCTGCTCCGCATGTTTCACGGTTATTAGACACCCAAAAAAAACCATGCGGGGATCGCTCGTGCATGGCAGGCAATCCCCGTAAAGTTTTTTTGGCTGCGAAGCATATAGGGCAGAGACTCGAGCATGTCACTCAAATAACCACAATACTCAATGCATACCAGAGCACCCGATGCAAACTCAAGTAGCGAGCACTTGCGCTCAACACTAGTCGCCATATCGTCATCTTTTTTTCTTACTTTTGAAAAAAATCCCAACCCCATCACAACCCTAACCCCAACCCTAACCCCAACCCCAGCCCTAACCCTAGCACAACCCTAACCATAGCACAACCCTAGCCCCAGCACAACCCTAGCCCCAAACCCAGCCCTAACCCTAGCCCAATCCTAACCCAAGAGTTTATTTTTGACGCTGTTCCTTATGCGGTATAAGTGATTAGACGACTTTATTCTTCGGGTCGGTGTGATTACAGCAATGCCAGAATCATATGGGGTTTTTATGACTGACAGCTGTCACACACTAAAAGACGCATTTTTTGTAAAATCTAGTTTTTGCATCGCCATATTTTGAGAGCTATAATTTTCCAGATTTTGGCAGACAGTCATGTGACGGCTCGTTTTTTGCGGGATGACTTGACGTTGTTATTGGTGCCATTTTCAGGCACGTGACATTTTTTGATCGCTTTCTATTCCGATTTTTGGGAGGCAGAATAAACAAAAACCAACAATTCAGGAATTGTTTTTTTTTTTTTTTTATTCTGTTCCGCGTGTGGTAAAATTGATGAGGTAGCTTTATTCTTCGGGTCAGTACGTTTACAGCGGTACCACATTTGTATCATTTTTCTATGTTTTGGCGCTTATACACAAATAAAGCTATTTTATAGAAAAAAATATTTTTTTGTATCGCTTTATTCTGAGAGCTATAACTTTTTTATTTTTCGGCTGATGGAGCTGTATGGCGGCTTGTTTTTTGCGGGACGAGATGACGTTTTCAGCGGTATCATTTTTATTTATATGCGTCTTTTTGATCGCGTGTTATTCCACTTTTTGTTTGGCGGTATGGTGATAAAGCATTGTTTTTTGCTTCGTTTTTTTTTTTTTTTTTTTTACCTTGTTCACTGAAGGGGTTAACTAGTGGGACAGTTTTATAGGTCAGGTTGTTCCGGACGCGGTGATACCAAATATGTGTACTTTTATTGTTTTTTTTAAATTTTTTTTATAATAATATTTATTGATGGGTACATTATATTTTTATTTTTGGTGTATTATTTTTTTTATTTTTTTATAATATTTTTGCACATTTTTTTTTTTTTTTTCCACTTTCACACAGTTTATACACTTTATTACTTTGTCCCACTCTGGGACTTTCACTTTTTTTTTTTCTGATCGCCTGCATGGCACAGGAATGGAGCACCATCCCTATGCCATGAAGGCTGTCAGAAGTGCACAGTGTGAAGATTGCTTGGAGATGCACTGCGCATGTCCAAGCAATCTTCCTGCTCTCTGGTGACCCGGATGTTGTCATGACGACATCGGGTCGTCATGGCAACACCCGGGAAGCCTTTGCAGACTGCGCTGGAAGCCGGAAGAGGAGGTGAGTATCGCCGATCACCTCCCCTTGCCCCCGCAATGCCGCGATCGACTTCGATCGCAGCATCGCGGTGGTTAATGTGCTGGGAACGGTGCAGGACCGCTCCCTGCACATAGTACCGGGTGTCAGCTGTGACAATCAGCTGACACCCGGCGGCGATCGCGCCCGCACAGCCTGTGTGCGCGCGCGATCGCGATGACGTACTAATACGGGTCTGGCTCTTAAGTCCCAGGGCACAGACGCGTATTAGTACGTCAGATGTTATTAAGGGGTTAAAAGGACTGTTAGTGTAGATTTGTAATGCTGTGAAATACCTCACACAGAAACAAGCACCAATTCTCTTTGTCGCTAAGCAGCACCTCTCCCTACTCTGCCTGTGTCCAGAGTAGACTGTGGTGAGCATACGGCCTTTTTTTTAAATGTTTTTATCATGTCTTGTTCAATAAACTTTTTTTCATACTTTTCTATACTGGAGGTGTGCTCGTCTACTATGTAGTGTCTTTTCCTCCCATAAACTACTGTGGTGAGCATACGGTCTCAGATCTTAAATCGACCCGATGACGCTGTGCGGCTAGCCAATCACTGCAATGCCACAATCAACATGGCTACTGCATTACAGTGACTGGCAAGCAATCCATGCAAGTTAATTGGCTGTCTAAACAGCGCCAAAAGTGCGGGACGGGGATCTGCGCTCCCGCCCGAGGATTCCAAAAATACTCGTCGAGCACCGAACTTCTCGAGCACTGTGAGGCTTAGGTGAGTACCAAATAGTGGCGAGCATGCTCGCTCAGCACTTATAGTCACATGACAACTAGCTTCTCTTCCTGCTTCTCTAAGTTTTTACCTGAACATTGAGAGAATTAGGGAGAGCAGCTTGTTGGCACGAGACTAAGTTTGCAAATCAAATATGTGCTTGGTGGGAGGCATCAAACTGAATTTTTGCCCCTGGTGCCAGAAAACCTAACTACACATCTGGATCAGACAGTGTTCCTGTAAGATCAGACAAAGCCATTACTCAGAACACAGCAGGTGCATATTTATAATCTCAGCACAGGAACATTTTTTTTTTTTTTTAAAACATCCAGTTGTGGAAATTATTAATTAAATTAATTATTGATTAAAATGAACTATTATTTGTGGGATATCCCCTTTAACTTGGCTTTGTTAGAACTCTCCTGTTAGGTTTTTTTTAGTTTGCTGGTCACATGACCATTTTTGCCTATTTAATCCGGCTCCGCCCTCCTGGCCTTGCTGGACTTCATTGTATTTACTACTCTTGAGCTAGCTTGGTGCTCTGTTGCCATTCTCTGTTAGTTTTGCTAGGTCTTCTGACCTCTATGCTTTTTGTTGTGTGTTTGTCTTTGACTGCTACTATTTCTGCTAGGAGGTGTCCAACTTATCCCAGTCCCTAGTTCTTGTAGGGATCCCTCCCTCACATCTATAGGTCTTCGTACAGACTAGCCGAGGACTTTAGCGGGTCTGATCGCAGGATCAGGTTCCCCTTACATCGTAGGGGTCTAGTTTAGTTCTGTTGTAGGGACAGATCTCCTGTCTTTCCTTAGTCCCTGTAGCAGATCATAACAGTAAGTCCAGCCCTAAAAGAAAAAAAAAAAAATTTCTCTAAGGAAAGACCTCCAGTTTTCCATCATGGTCTCGGTTCAAGATTTGGCTCAACGCTTGCAGGGACTCTCTCTGGAGGTGGCCAAGCTCCAACAACACGTGAGTAGCTGTTCTGGAGCACATTTTGTGGAACCAAAGGTATGTCTGCCTGATTTATTTTTTGGCGAACAACAAGATTTTTTTTCTTTTAAAAATGCTTGTTTATTGTATTTTCGTTTGAGACCCGGATCCTCTGGTGATGAATCACAGCGCATAGGGTTCATAATGTCACTTTTGCGCAAAGATCCTCAGGGATGGGCCTTCTCTCTCCAACCTAGTGATCCGTGCTTTAGATCAGTGGATAGCTTTTTTTCTGCTTTGGGTTTGTTGTACGATGATCCTGATCGTGTCTCATATGCTGAGTCTGAATTGAGACGTTTGAGGCAGGGATCAGGTAATGTGGAAAAATATTGTTCTCACTTCCGTCGGTGGTCTGTCCTGGTGGGGTGGAACGATTCAACTTTGAAAAGCTTGTTTCTTGCAGGGCTAGGTGAAAGGGTTAAGGATTTACTGATTGCTTATCCCACACCTGGAAACTTGCAGGAGGCAATGCAATTAGCTATACGGGTGGACAGGAGACTGCATGCAAGGGTTAATGAGAGCAAATCCTCTGCTATGTCAGCTCCGAGTCCTGAGAGAGTCTGTGCTGACAATGGAGAGCCGATGGAGATTGGGGCGATGGCACCCCGCTCTCAGGAAAAAGACCGCAGGCTTTCTGAAGGCTTGTGCTTCTATTGCGGAAATTCTGGTCATTTTATTAAGAACTGTGTGCTTCGTATGAAGAAAGAAAAAAAAAATGGTCAGTCATGCACATATTGCCTGTTTAAATTCTAAGGGAGTATTCCTATCTGCCACTACTGCTGCTCAGGATGAATTAATTGAATTTCGGGTATTTGTGGATTGTGGTTCTACTCTGAATGTGATAGATGGGGGATTCTTGGAAAAACTTAGATTAGAACCTAAAACTTTGTCATCCCCTATTGCTGTGGTTTCTGTCGATGGCTCTCCCTTGAAGAGTGTTACTCATTAGGTCTGTGATTTTCCCCTCACTATTAATGGTATTCATCAAGAGAATTTGGATTTGGTGGTATTGGATAATTTGCCTTCTCCAGTAATATTGGGGTTACCCTGGTTAAAATTGCACAATCCTGTACTGGATTGGTCTACCAATGAAATTAAGTCTTGGAGCCCTAAGTGTTATGACAAGTGTTGTAACGGACGTATTGCTGCGGTGGAAAAAGGGGAATTACCTGTACCTATTCAGGATTTTTGGAGAGTTTTTTCTGAGGAGGAGTCACAAATTTTGCCTCCCCATAGAGACTATGATTGTACCATTGAATTTGTCCCTGGAGCGACTCTTCCTAAAAGTCGTTTATTTAATCTTACTATTCCTGAGAGAAAGGCTTTGGAGGAATACATACAGACAAGCTTGGCCGCCGGTCACATTAGGCCTTCCAAGTCTCCTGTGGCTGTTGGATTTTTTTTTGTAAAAAAAAAAGATGGCGGTTTACGTCCTTGTCTGGACTTTCGTGAGATTAATAAAATTACTGTACACAATCCTTACCCACTGCCATTGATTCCTGATTTATTTAACCAGTTAGTGGGGGCCAAATGGTTCTCTAAAAGTGATCTCCGGGGGGCATACAATTTGTTGCGCATGAAGGAGGGTGATGAATGGAAGACTGCTTTTAACACTCCTGTGGGTCATTTTGAGAATCTGGTGATGCCTTTTGGTCTTACCAATGCTCCAGCATTTTTTCAGAATCTTATTAATGACATCCTTAGACCTTTAATCAGCAAAAATGTGGTTGTGTATTTGGATGACATTCTGATTTATTCGCCTGATCTGGAGTCTCATTGGCGGAGCGTACGTGAGGTATTACAGTTATTAATGGACAATTTGCTTTTTGCTAAGCTGGAGAAATGTGAGTTCGCTGTACAGAGAATTAGTTTTTTGAGCTACATTATCTCCAGTGAAGGTTTTGAGATGGACCCGGTTAAAGTTCAAGCTGTGCAGGAATGGCCTAGGCCTATTGGTTTGAAATCGATACAGAGGTTTTTGGGTTTCGCCAATTATTACAGAAAATTCATAAAAGTTTTTTCTATTATTGTCAAACCGCTGACCGATCTCACCAGGAAAGGTGCTAATGCGGTTCAGTGGACTTCTGAGGCCATTGAAGCTTTTGTGTTTCTAAAGGAGAGGTTCACCTCTGCTCCCATCCTTATGCAGCCTGATGTGACTAAGCCGTTTTTGGTTGAGGTTGATGCTTCTTCGGTGGGGGTCGGTGTGGTGTTGTCTCAGGAAAACAAGGATGGAGTACATCCCTGTGCCTTTTTTTCAAAAACATTTTCTGAGACTGAACTTAATTACGATATTGGTAATCGGGAATTGCTGGCGATTAAACTCGCATTTGAACACTGGCGTCACCTCTTGGAAGGTGCTGAATTTCCCATTCAGGTTTTCACTGATCATAAAAATCTGATCTATCTTGATGCTGCCAAGCGCTTGAATGCCCGTCAGGCTAGGTGGGCACTTTTTTTCTCGCGGTTTAATTTTTCCGTTACTTACATCCCGGGTACCAAGAATGTTAAAGCGGATGCTTTGTCTCGCAGCTTTTCTCCCATGGTCGGTGTTGAGGAGGAAGAGGAGAGCATTTTACAAGAAGGTGTTGTGATTGCTGCTTTGGACTCCGTTTTGGAGGATGAGATTCTTAAAGCTCAGGAGAATGCCCCATCTAACACTCCCCATGGGAGGTTGTTTGTGCCTGGGACCTTTAGGAGAGATTTGTTTGTTGAGTGTCACGAATCTCGGTTGGCAGGTCATCCCGGAATCTCTGAGACCAAGAGACTGGTGGGTCGCAGTTTTTGGTGGCCTGGATGGCAGAAGGAAGTCATTAAGTGGGTGCGTCAATGTACTATATGTGCTAGATCTAAGTCCTCACATACTCCTGCTGCGGGGTTGCTTCCCCCCTCTGAGGGTTTTACTGTCATCTGGGTGGTCGTGGACCGTTTTAGCAAGATGTGTCACTTGGTTCCCTTTGTCAAACTGCCCTGCGCTAAAACTCTCGCTAAGGCCTTTGTCAAGGAAATTGTCAGACTTCATGGCGTTCCTACTGACATTGTTTCTGATAGGGGTCCTCAGTTCGTGGCTTGTTTTTGGCGTGCCTTTTGTGACAGGTTGGGAGTTCATTTATCGTTCTCATCCGGATATCATCCTGAGTCTAATGGCCAGACAGAAAGGAAGAACCAGGATGTTGAGCAGTTCTTGCGTTGTTTTGTGGCAGACAATCAAGAGGGGTGGTCTGAGTTTCTGCCACTTGCTGAATTTGCTCTTAACAACCATACATCCTCTTCTGCTGGGTGTTCGCCTTTTTTTTGTTGTTCTGGGAGACATCCGTGTTTTGGGTCATTCTCCAAATTGGTTTCGGCTGTGCCTGAGGAGGAGAGTTTTTCTGGTGATTTGGAGAGAGTTTGGACGGATATGCGTGGTAATCTTCAGGAGGCTAACAAAAAATCTAAGAGGTACTTTGATAGGAAACGGCAAGAGGTTTTGTTTGCTGTTGGTGACATGGTTTGGTTGTCCTCTAAGAATCTGCGATTGAGGATTCCTTCTAAAAAATTGGGTCCCAATTCTTAGGGCCCTTTAAGGTGCTTCAGATAGTTAACCAATCTGCTGTTAGGTTGGAGGTTCCTACGTCCTGGAAGATTAACCCGGTGTTTCATGTTTCTCTGTTGAAAAAAGCTGATGTGTCGGATGGTGACGCCTCTGCCACTGTTCCTCCGGTGGTGGAGGACGGGGAATATGAAATTTCCCGCATCCTAAATTCTAGACGGTATAGAGGGAGTTTGCACTATCTCGTCGCTTGGAAGGGTTTCGGACCTGAGGATTACTCATGGGTGAGGGCAGATGATGTTTCTGCTTCCAGACTTGTCAGAGCGTTTCACAGGAGGTTTCCTGGTAAGCCTGGGCCTAGGGGATCCGGAGGATCCTCTTAGAAGAGGGGGTACTGTTAGAACTCTCCTGTTAGGTTTTTTTTAGTTTGCTGGTCACATGACCATTTTTGCCTATTTAATCCGGCTCCGCCCTCCTGGCCTTGCTGGACTTCATTGTATTTACTACTCTTGAGCTAGCTTGGTGCTCTGTTGCCGTTCTCTGTTAGTTTTGCTAGGTCTTCTGACCTCTATGCTTTTTGTTGTGTGTTTGTCTTTGACTGCTACTATTTCTGCTAGGAGGTGTCCAACTTATCCCAGTCCCTAGTTCTTGTAGGGATCCCTCCCTCACATCTATAGGTCTTCGTACAGACTAGCCGAGGACTTTAGCGGGTCTGATCGCAGGATCAGGTTCCCCTTTACATTGTAGGGATCTAGTTTAGTTCTATTGTAGGGACAGATCTCCTGTCTTTCCTTAGTCCCTGTAGCAGATCATAACAGGCTTTTCAGAATTTACCATAGGTTTTTTGATTGGGTTCAGATTAATTCTTGCACACTGAATCTCTTTCACCCTGTTCTTCTTCAGAAAGGCAACATGTGTGTTTTGGATCATTGTCATGTTGGAAACTTGTATGTCTACCAAGGGCACAGAGTTTTGGTTGCATCTTTTCTTTCAATATAGGGCAGTACATCTTTGAACTCATGATAGCTTCAATGAAATGTAGCTCCCCAACACCAGCAGTACTCATACAGCTCCACTTAAGGACACTGCTGCCACCATGTTTACTGTAGTCATTATGGATTAGGAAATATGAATTTAGAAAAATGCATGATGCCTACAGTGAAACATGTTGGTGGCTGCAGTGTCCTTATGTGGGGCTGCATGGGTGCAGTTAATGTCGGGGAGCTTCATTTCATTGTAGGCATCATGACTTCATATTGTACTGGTCTATATTGAAAAAGTAGATGCTACCACAAGTTCTTGCTAGACATACATTTTTCCAACATGGCTATGATCCAAAACACACATATGTTCATATGTTGCACTTTTGAAGAACAGAGTGAAAATGATTCAGTGACCAAGTATGTCTTCTAGTATATATGATATGCCAGGTTCCACAAGACTGTGTATAGTGATACTCTAATATTTGCATTTATAGTGGGAAATAATTACTACTGTGTAGGTATGTCCATATCTCTAGACTCTGTTATTTTTTAATACATATGATACTATTCTTGCTGTTCAGGATTTGCTAATATATATGAAATTATTCTAATTGTTCATTATTTGAGTCTTCTCTCTACAGCATTTCAAAACCTTTTTATATTTTGTTTTGACTACTTGTTGGGTACATCTAATGGAGCATTGGAGCTACATTGCGTTACCTTGAGTTTGAATCTATATCCTTGATTATTATAGGGGCAAGATTCTTCTGTGTATATATGTTTGTTTTTTTAAATGCTTTTAAGCGTATAGTATGTCTTTATATTTCTTGGAATAAAGATTTTGTATATTTATCATATGATTAGGAGGTGTGCTGGTCATTCGATGTGGTTCTTTCTCTCCACTTGTGTGCAAATATGTCTTCTAATCTGAACCCAAATGAAACACCTATGGGGAATTCTGAAGAGATAAGTTGAGCATCACGCTGCATGCAGCATCCAGGCTCTAAAAAGGTCATTTTTTTGTCGCTAAGTTGTTTATTCAACTCCTAGATGACTTTCTGTCTTTAGAAATCATGAAAGTCAGGCAAAATACTAGATGTAGTGTTTTTTTATGTGGGGTGTATTCATGTTTGCATCAACTAATTTGAGTACAACTGAAGATTTTGTCATGAAAGTTATAATATTAACCTTACTTTCTTGTTTTGGGTATAAAAAAAATGTTCGTATTTTACAAGAAATTAGACTCTGTAGACTTAAAAAATACCTTTTAATGATTCAGGATTAAAAATTCCAAATGACATACTGTATATAACACATGGACAAATAAAGTGCTATTAAAAAAGTGACTCAGCGCCAGCTCCACATTACAGATAGATTCACATACCAATGTGAACAAAGTATCCCTACAAAAATGTTCTGTGACGCTTAGTCTTGTCAAAATGTTTGAAATTGTGACTTTTCAAATGGTGTCTACTCATTTATGGTGAGCATGAAATATATATGTATATACACTATATATATATATATATATATATATACATATATATATATATATATAATATGCATACATAATATATATACCTTATTTTTCGGACTATAAGGCTGTGTGCCCACTATGCGTTTTTTAAGCTTTTCTGCAGCAGCAATTCCGCCGCGGAAACCCTTAAAAAACGCTTGGTAGAAGGTCTGCAATGGTCCCCAATGATAATCCGCATGTGCTGTGCACATGCTGCGGAAATTTCCGCTGCGGCTTATTATTGCGGAAAAATCCACAGCACATCCATTAATTTTGCGGAAACGTGGCGTAATTGCCGCCATTGACTTGCATTGAATCGCATAATATCCGCATGACTACATGTACACATGCGGATATTGAGCGATTCAATGCGCGGATGGTACCCAGGTCTGGAGAAGAGGAGACTCTCCTTCAGACCCGGGTACCATAGCACCTGTAGTTAAAAAATAATTAAAATAAAAAAGAACATTATACTCACCTTCTGATGGCCCCCGGTCTCCTTTACGGTGTCCGGTGTCTTCGGCGGCTTGCGGTGGTGTAAAAGGACCTTCCATGACGTCATTTACTCATGTGACAGGTCATGCGACCGCTGACGACACCACCACGAGCCGTCGAAGACACCGGAGAAAGAGATCGGGGGCCATCGGAAGGTGAGTACCATTTTATTCTTTTTTTTTACTATTGATGTTGCATTTGGAGCATCGTAACTTGGTCACACTATATAAATCCATGCCGGTTGCATGGATTTATATAGTGTGATCAAGTTTTCAAGCACTTTTCCAAGTGATGCTAAAATCTCTTGGTAAAGCGCTTTACGACCCGCATGTGGAAACGCATGCAAAAACGCTTCACAAACGCTTCTACCTGGCAGGAAAAACGCATGTAAAATCCACATGCGTTTTTCCTGGCAAGGAGATGCAGATAAAATCCGGAGCATTTCTGCATCGTGGGCACTTAGCCTAAGACGCATCGGAAAATAAGACTCACCTAGGTTTTAGAGGAGGAAAAATAGAAAAAAAATTTAAGCAAAAAATGTGGTCATGATGCACTGTTAAGGGGGAGGGGTTCTGCTGTCGGCACTATTATAGGGGTAATGTTCCCCAATTCTGTTAATATCCCCCACCCTGGTATACATGGCCCTCTCCTTCCTGTTATACATGGCCCACATCCCCATCCTGATATGCATGTCATCCCTCACCCCCATCCTGATATGCATGGCATACCTCACCCCCATCCTGATATACATGGCACCCCTCATCCCCATCCTGGTATGCATTGCACCCCAATCCCCCATCCCGGTATGCATGGCACCCCAATCACCCATCCTGGTATGCATGGAACCCCTTGATCCCCATTCTGGTATGATAGGCACCCCTCATCCTGATATGCATGGCACCCTTCATCCAAGTATGCATGCACCCCTCATCCTGGTATGCATGGCACCCCTCATCCTGGTATGCATGGCCCCCCTCATCTTAGTATACAAGGCACCCTTCATCCCTCTTTCTGGTTACATGGCATCCCTCATCCTGGTATGTATGGCACCCTTCATCCCTTTTCCTGGTATGTATGACACCCCTTATCCCTCTTCCTGGTATGCATGCCACCCCTGATCACCATCTTGGTATGCATGGCACCCATGATCCCCATTCTGGTATGTATGGCACCCCCTCATCCCCATCCTGTTATGCATGGCACCCCCTGATCCCCATCCTGGTATGAAAAGCACTCCCTGATCCCCATCCTGGTATGCTTGGCACCACTCCATCCTGGTATGCTTGGCACCCCCTGATCCCCATCATGCTGCACACACAAAAATAAACAATCACACTCACCTCCTCTTTCCTCCAGTGCTTCATCTCGCTCTTCTTCCGACACTCACTGTGTGAGCCGCACATGGCGTCTCTTCCATGTGCCCTCAAACAGTGATATGCTGTGCCAGAATAGTCACTGCTCCCCGCGCTGGGATTCTGTGCGTGGGGAGCAGTGACCATTCACTCTCCTTAATAGCGCACACACTGTACCTGCAGCGCGGCTCCTGTTGCGGCTGGCTTTCAGTGTGCCGCTATTAAAGACCATGAATATTCACTACAACCCATGGGAGTGGATTGTAGTGAATATTCATGGACTTTAATATCGGGCACACAGACCGAGCACAGCAGGAGCCGGTAGAGTGTGTGCGCTATTAAGGAAATTGAATATTCATTTTCTGTAGCAGCGGGCACAGTGGAGGCTGCAGCAGGCAGCTGCTGCCTCCTGTGCCCTGCTGCCTTTGCCCCCACATCCCCCACCACCCACAGCCATAGTTATATAGTATGGGACACAGTTTGGACTATAAGACGCACCCGCCACTTTTCTCCAAAATTTTGGAGGAAAAAAGTGTGTCTCATAATCCGAAAAATACGGTATATTTTTTTTTCACCCTGACTAATAAGTGTTTCATTACTTTACAGAGGAAGAGGGAGAGGACCCTTCACCAATTGGTATGTACTGCACATTATCATTCCATGTTTCTTAACCCTGTCTTGTAATCAGCATTAACCTTCCTGACAGCCCCATTTTTCAAGTCTGACACGTCACTTTCTGTGGTAATAACTTTAAAATGCTTCTGTCAGTGATTCTGAGATTGTGATTTTGTTTTTGTAAAACATTGTACCTGTTCGTACTGGATCAGTTGTTTATTTATTAAAGTATTCCAAATTTTCTGAAAATTTAGAAAAATGTGCAATTTTTAAACTTAATTGTATACCCTTAATGAGATGTAAATATATGCTCTATATGGGGTAATGCTGCGTTCAGGAGAAATTGCATAGTACATTGTGCAGGCTAAAATTTGGGTCTGAAGTAACATTCTATCTGAATGGAATTTGACTTAATGGAATTTTTCATTTTTTGATTCCATTTTGCATTAATTAATGTAAAGCACCTTAAGGATTAGCAAATTTGAATACTTTGAAGCCTCCATTCATTGAACTGGGGTAACTTTTAGGATGTTACAATAAAGAGGCCCTTCAAAGTCACTTCAAAGGCCCTAAAATGCAGTATATTTTAAATTTCCTTGAAAATATGAAAGACTATGTACTTTGACGTAAGGCTATGTTCACACGTTACAGTTTTGCTGGATGTTTTTTTTTGCTGTGCTTTCCAGAATCCCAAAGTTCACCTTTGCTTCTATCACAGAAGCATGAACAATGGAAGGTGTTGCAATGCAATACATATGTGAAATCATAAAACCATTTTTGGAAAAAAGGTTAATTTGCTGAAACTATTTGGGATAAAAAAGATTTTTATGTCTGAAAAAAAAAGTGACTACTCTGAACAAAAAAGTTCATATGAGTTACTGAAAAATACACAATTGCAAATGTAACCGCCTGGAAAGTTGTATTGGTCAGGTATAGTTTATCTAAGACATTAGCTGTCACGGGTGTGTCAGAGTGACAGACAGTCGCCCTGCAGTTGGTTGCAGGAGATCTCTACGTTTGGCATTACAGACATCTTCTTAGAGGCTGTCTCTAGGACCCAGCGGCTACCTCCGTCTAATTAACACCCTGCCTGTCTGTATAAATACCTGCTGTGCTTCAGAGGGAGTTGCCGATGATATTCATTACTACTTGTGAAGGTTTAGCAAGAGTAGTACTTAGTCCTCTCTGTAGCTTGAGGACGCATGCGCATTTGTCTGGAGTCGTCTAAAGCTAAGCAATTTCCCCCTGTTTGTGTACCCTTATTGTCTATAGTGTTTAGTGGAGACCGACTAGTGCTCATCTCCTTCCTTCCCTAGCCATAGCCATACGCCAGGGAAAGACAGGGCGAGGCACGCGTACGGCGATTGGTGCAGAGCCAATACAGGGACATTAAGGGAGACAGGGTGACACTAGATAGATATGACGCTGCAGATAGGAGGTCTCCACTTCCCCCCTTTACCTAGAGTCTGGGCTCCCTTTCCCTCTTCCCTTTGTGTTGCACTATGTCTTTCCCACACTTGGTGTGACATTATCACCAGCCAAGCACATTTTGAAAGGAAAAAAAAAGAAAACTGACACTTTGTTGTTTTTAGGCATGTACTTTTTTTCCCTTTCTCCCTTGGTATGAGTTCAGTTGCAGAGCTCACCATGCGGCTGCACAAGTTGTCCCTGGAGGTGAATGACCTCCACGGTGAGGTACAGCAGCAGCACCAGCGGCTACAGGTCGCCGATGTGGGGGTCTCTTTAGGTAGGCCTGTCCAAACTGAACCCAAAGTTGCCCTCCCGGACAGGTTTTCTGGAGGTAGGAACAAGTTTTTTGTATTCAAGGAGGCATGCAAACTGTATTTTAAACTTCGTCCTTACTCCTCCATAAATGAGGAGCAACGAGTTGGAATTGTGATCTCTCTACTGCTGGAAGATCCTCAGTCGTAGGTGTTTTCTTTACTGCAGGACTCGGTTTGCCTCCAGTCTGTGGAGGGTTTTTTCGGGGCTCATCTATAATGACCCTGACCGAGTCGCCTTGGCTGAGTCTAAGCTACATCGCCTTGAGCAGGGGAATTGGTCAGTGGAAACGTACAGTTCGGAATTCCGTAGATGGGCAATGGATTCCAAATGGAATGACTCAGCCCTTAGAAGTCAATTTTGTGAGGGGCTTACTGAAAGGTTGAAAGATGCCTTGGCAGTATATGAAACCTCTCAGTCGTTGGAGGCAAACATGTCGTTGGCCATACGTCTTGATACACGCCTTTGGGATAGACGGGTGAGACCGGCCTTCTCTGGGGCCTTCTTGTCGGAGTTGTGTACCTCTGCCTGGGGAGCGGTCTGGAGGTGAACTAGTACTGGGGGAGGTGGAGGAACCATGCAGTTAGGGGGTGTCTCTGCATCATACATCTCTCTGGAGATTCACAAGAAAAAAGGTGTCTTTTTTTTGTGGGAAAAAAGGACATTTTGTTGGGACCTCTCCTTCAATTTCTAAACAAAAGGAGACTCTATTAACTCTTGCTAGTCTGGAGTTGGATAAACAAGGGGTGCATTTGTGACCAAACTGCAGTTTCCAGTTTGTCCTGACAGCAGAGGTGGTACTAGAGAGCAAAACCGAGAAAATGTCTCTGCTTCTTGACAGTGGAGCTGGAGTCAGCATGGCTGATGCTGAGTTTGTGAAGATTCATGGTCTTGCTTGCTGTATTTTAGATAAACCTAGTTTTGACATCGACTCAGCGCCACTTGCACAGAAAGCATTTACTCAGATTATATATAATGTAAAACTGAGGGTGGGGTCAGTTCATTGTGAAATAATTCCTTGCTATGTCCTGGACAATCTTCCCACACGGATTGTTTTGGGTATACCTTGGGTTGTTAAACATAATCTATTGGTGGATTGACAAACCGGCGAGATTATTGAATGGGGAGATTACTGCCATGAAAACTGTTTAGATATCTCCCTTGCTACTGTCTCTATGGAAATATTACCTGCTTTTTGGTCTGTTTTTGAAGATGTTTTTTCTGTGAGCTGGTGTCAGGTTTTGCCTCCTCATCGAGCTTATGACTGTCCTCTATTAACCTGACCCCCGGAGCTAAACTACCGAAGTCCAGACTGTATAACCTTTGTGCCCCTGAGAGACAAGCCATGAAGTATTTCATTGCGGAAAGTCTGGAGAAGGGACATATCAGACCCTCATCTTCGCCCATGGCGGCAGGGTCTTCTTTGTGAAAAAAAAAAAAGATGATGGTCTACATCCCTGTTTAGATTTCTGGGAATTAAATCAAATTACTATCCGCGATCCATACTGTCTTCCTCTGATTCCTGATTTGTTCAGCCAGGTTGAGGTAGCTAAGGTTTTCTCCAAGTTGGATTTAATGGGAGCCTATAATCTGGCAAAAGTATTGTCTGATCTCATCAGACAGTACTTACAAGGTGGATACCACCAAAATTACAAGTAGCAATAGGGAAAGGGAAAAGGGGGGAAAAGGGTGTGAGTAAAATTAATAAATCTTTATTTAATAGTGTTAAAAACCTAATAATCCGTACATTGAGGATGTATATTGAATCACGGTTAATATGAATTATAATCCTATAAACTATGATCCACTAGATTTCTGATAGGGTCAGACAGTGAATCAAATTATAAATAGAATAAATCCCTAGCCAATGTCACTTATAATTAACCCCTTCCCCACATACGCCGTACATGTACTGCTCTGCGGGAGCGCCGCCGCGATCACATGCGGGTGTCAGCCGATCGCGGGCATTTAACCCCTGTGATGCCATTGTCAGTAGTTACAACGACATCGCAGGGCATCGCAGAGGGAGTGGGCTCCCTCTGTGATCCCATCAACACAACGCGATGTGATCGCGTTATGTTGATGGTCTCTTTGGTGACCCCCGGTCCCAAGATGGCCGCGGGGTCTTTCAGGGTCCTGCAGGAAGGTGGCCTGTCAGCACCTGCTCAGAGAGCAGGAGCTGAGACGCCTCTTTCCTTCCTGTCAGACGCTGCTCTGATGCTCTGCAGTGCAGATGCATTGCAGAGCATCAGATCAGCGATCTGACAGTTTGAAGTTGATGTCCCACCCTGGGACAATGTAAAAAAAGTAATAAAACATTTAATAAAAATTCTAAAAATATTTTTTTTAAAAATCACAAAATAAAGAAAAAAAAGAAAAAATATTAATCCAATAAATATATTTATCTGTGTAAAAAAAACAATAAACGTACACATATTTGGTATCGCGTCCGTAACGACCCGACCTATAAAACTTTCCCACTAGTTAACCCCTTCAATGAACACCATAAAAAAAGGTATAAAACACGGCAAAAAATTGTTCTTTTTCATCATACTTCCGAACAAAAAGTGGAATAAAACGTGATCAAAAAGACGCCTGTAAAAAAATATTGTACCACTGAAAACATCATCTTATCCTGCAAAATACAAGCCGCCATATAGCTCCATCAGTAGAAAATAAAAAAGTTACAGCTCTCAGATTAAAGCGATGCCAAAATAATAATTTTTTTCTATAAAATAGTTTTAATTGTTTAAAAGCGCCAAAACATAAAAAGAGATATAAATGTGGTATCGCTGTAATCGTACTGACCCGAAGAATAAATCTGCCTTATCAATTTTACCACACGCGGAACGGCATAAAAAATCCCCAAAAAAACAATTCCTGAATTGCTGGATTTTGTTCATGCAGCCTCCAAAAAAATGGAATAGAAAGCGATCAAAAAATGTCACGTGCTCGAAATTGTACCAATGAATACGTCAACTCATCCCACAAAAAACAAGCCCTTACATGACTCTGTTGGCCAAAATATAGAAAAATTATAGCTCGCTAAATATGGCGATGCAAAAACTTGTTTTTACAATAAAAAGCGTCTTTTAGTGTGTGACAGCTGTCAATCATAAAAACCTCATATAAATCTGTTATCCCTGTAATCGCACCAACCCGAAGAATAAAGTCGTCTAATCACTTATACCGCACAAGGAAAGGCATAAAAATTATATAAAACCTATTCTTCACATGCTGTTGATTTATTCATTCTGCCTCCCAAAGATTGCTCAGCATACATTTATCCGGTGGACTGTGCTGAGCGTTTACACCGGGGTTTCTGTGTAAATCTCTGAAATATGTGATTGAGACGGAACCCCCGGCGGAAGATTCCCTGTAATGAGACAGATGGAGGCACTGTGGACGCCATAGGACCTGTGATCCCACGGTGTCCGTCTTTTTATTAGGCATGCATAAAAGTGCCGTCAGCCAGAGTTCTATACACTTCTGAAAAGAAAGACGACGCTGAACAGAGGCCAGACGGAGTCCAGACGAACTCTGCTGCCTCATTATAGTGGAGCGCACGAAAAACGTGATCCAAAATGTTATGTAAAATGTTCCCAATAAAAGCTTCAGTTCCATTTACAAAAAAGCTCCCACTCAGGTCCGTCACCTGTTAACAATAATATAGGGGCTTCCACAATATTGGTAGCACAAAGGCTCTGGAAAAACAAAATGGCTCCTCGCCCTCCAAAAGAAATCCAGCGCTCTCAAATCCAAATGTCCCCCTCCTTCTGAGCTCCAGGACGTGTCTAAACCGCAGTTAGCGTCCACATGTTTGGCATTCCTGTAGCAATGAGAGACTGCCTAATTAATGGGTGCATGTCTTCAGAAGAACGAGCTGGGCATAATGTACTGGTCACTACAACGTACTGTTCACTACAGTGTACTGGTCACTACAACAGCAGTTTGCAATCTTCACTTAGCAACATCCACTATGCTTGTTTCTGGAAAACACACATGGAGTCAAAATCGTCACTACAACTGTAGATAAATTCACAAAGGGGTATAATTTCCAAAATGGGGTCACTTGAGGGGGATTCTGCTCTTATAGGGTCTCTGTATATGGAATCCGCAAACTATTCTAGGAAAATCTGCTCCCAGGAGGCAAAATGTGATCCGTCCCTCCCGAGTCTCACCGTATGGCTAAGCAGTACTGTACAGCCATATATGGGGTATTTCTACATTCTGCAGAAATTGTGGGACAAATTTTGGTGTCATTTTTACCCATTTTCCAGTGTGAAAATGTAAAATCTGGGGCTAAAACAAAATTTTAGTGGTAAAACTGTAATTATTTTTTCTTCACTGCCCGGTGGTATAAAATTATGTGACACACCTGTGGTGTCAATATGATCACTACACCCCTAGATGAATTCATTGAGAGGTGTAGTTTGTAAAATTAGGTCACTTATGGGGGGGCTCAGCTGATCTGGCATGTTAGGGGCTCTACCAATGTGACATGGCACCCACAAACTAGTCCAACAAAATCTGAACTGTAATATGGTGCTTCTTCCCTTCTGAGCTTTGCACCAGGGCCGGCGTCAGCACCCGGCGTACCCGGGCAAGTGCCGGGGCCCTGGAAAATTAGAGGAGCCCAGCCGCCCACTCACTGTCAGGGCCCGGGCCCACACACCCACCCGCCCACTCACTGTCGGGGCCGGGCCCACACACCCACCCGCCCACTCACTGTCGGGGCCGGGCCCACTCACCCACCCGCCCACTCACTGTCGGGGCCGGGCCCACACACCCACCCGCCCACTCACTGTCGGGGCCGGGCCCACACACCCACCCGCCCACTCACTGTCGGGGCCGGGCCCACACACCCACCCGCCCACTCACTGTCGGGGCCGGGCCCACACACCCACTCACTGTCGGGGCCCTGGCCGCTTCCTCGGCACCTGTTCAGTGACGCAGGCGCTGCTTGATTGCCGGCACTCCCCCCAGACATGGCCGCGCGCTGTCCGGCTGTGTCTGCTAGTAATGACGCAGCAGGGTCGAGCACTGCACCTTTAATTGTGCTTGTGTGTCGCCCCTGCCGCGTCATTACTAGCAGACACAACCGCACAGCGCGCGGCCATGTCTAGGGGAGTGCCGGCAATCAAACACCGTCGGAGGTCCTACACAGATGGGCGGGAGGGGCCCGGACCCGAGAGCAAGTGGGCCCCTCTGATGTTCCAGGGCCATGAAGTGTGTGACACGCCGGGGGCCCTGCACTGCCCCATACCTGAGGAGCTGCTGGACAGGACACTGGACCGGGGACAGATGAGTGAGGCTTCCCCAATCCCCATATTAAAAATATTAGTAATGGGTCTGTGTGAGTGCATGTATGTGAATGTCAGTGTATATGACTGTGTATATATATTTGTCTGTTTTATCTATGTGTATGTCTGTATGTGTACATATGTCTGCGTACCGTGTGTGCGCGCGCATATGTCTGCGTACCGTGTGTGCGCGCGCATATGTCTGCGTACCGTGTGTGCGTGTCTGCGTACCGTGTGTGCGCGCGCATATGTCTGCGTACTGTGTGTGCGTGCGCGTGTCTGCGTACCGTGTGTGCGCGCGCATATGTCTGCGTACTGTGTGTGCGTGCGTGTCTGCGTACCGTGTGTGCGCTCGCATATGTCTGCGTACTGTGTGTGCGCGCGCATATGTCTGCGTACCGTGTGTGCGTGCGTGTCTGCGTACCGTGTGTGCGCTCGCATATGTCTGCGTACTGTGTGCGCGCGCATATGTCTGCGTACTGTGTACATATCTCTCTGATTTAAGTACATAAAGATTAAAATTTTGAAATTTGCAAAATTTTCACCAAATTTCTGATTTTTTCACAAATAAATGTAAGTCATATCAAATAAATTCTAACACCATCATGAAGTACAATATGTCATGAAAAAACAGTCTCAGAATCAGTGGGATCCATTGAAGCGTTTCAGAGTAATTACCTCATAAAGTGACAGTGGTCAGAATTAAAAAAAATGGCCCGGTCAGGAAGGTGAAAACAGGCTTCTGGGTGAAGGGGATAATGGCTGGGTTTATATTTTCAAAGTAAATGCCGTAAATTATATCAAAGTGCACTAGATTATTCTAGTATCTTCATCCAGGAGAAGGTTTTTGTCAAATTGAAGGCTCATATAGCCAATATATAATTAATAATAAACACATTATCCTAACCCAAGGAATACACTCCCCATATTATATGCAGGAAGTGTAAGACTATGTGCACACGGTGCAAATTTGCTGCGGTTTTGACGCTGTGTGTTTATTCAGCGTCAAAATCGCAGCGGCCAGATGTTACAGCATAGTGGATGAGATTTCAAGAAATCCCATGCCCACTATGCATTTTTGTGCACCTGCGGAAGCTGACATGAGGTGCGTTTTTCAGATCCGCAGCATGTCTATTTCTCTTGCGGAAATGCATGCGGATTTTCCCCATAGACTTGCATTAGATGAGGAAAATCCGCATGCTTAAAAACCACATGTGTGTTTTATGTGCGTTTTATGTGCGTTTCCACAGCGGAAACGCACACAGAAACGCTACATGATGATCAATAAAGTTTGTTTAAAAAAAAACTATTCTCTAATTTCAACATGAAGACATGAAAAACGCATGTGGCAAAACCGCATCAAAAAATGCATGCAGCAAACCGCATGTAAAAACCGCAAGTAACCTAATTTGCATATTAGGTGCAGAAATGGTGCAGAAATTCTGCAGCGTCAAAACCGCAACAAATCCGCACTGTGTGCACGTACCCTAACAGGTCTAATCGATGTGATTATAATGAGCCTTTATACAATGATTTATTTGTCAGGACACACTATTACACCTAACTGTGTCTGTGTGGTTGATCTTAAATTATGCCTGAAGCTCCTTTATTGCGGTACGCAGTAAAGATAAGGAGGCATTAACACAGGCTTAGCCGGCTTAGATACAGTTATATGAAAAAGTTTGGGCACCCCTATTAATCTTAAGCTTAATGTTTTATAAAAATTGGTGTTTTTGCAACAGCTATTTCAGTTTGATATCTGTAATAACTGTTGGACACAGTAATGTTTCTGCCTTGAAATGAGGTTTATTGTACTAACAGAAAATGTGCAATCTGCATTCAAACAAAATTTGTCAGGTGCATTAGTATGGGCACCTCACCAGAAAAGTGACATTAATATTTAGTAGATCCTCCTTTTGCAAAAATAACAGCCTCTAGTCGCTTCCTGTAGCTTTTAATGATTTCCTGGATCCTGGATGAAGGTATTTTTGACCATTCCTCTTTACAAAACAATTCCAGTTCAGTTAAGTTTGATGGTCGCCGAGCATGGGCAGCCCTATTCAAATGATCCCACAGATGTTCAATGATATTCAGGTCTGGGGACTGGGATGGCCATTCCAGAACATTGTAATTGTTCCTCTGCATGAATGCCTGAGTAGATTTGGAGCGGTGTTTTGGATCATTGTCTTGCTGAAAGATCCATCCCCGGCGTAACTTCAACTTTGTCACTGATTCTTGAACATTATTGTCAAGAATCTGCTGATACTAAGTGGAATCCATGTGTCCTTCAACTTTAACAAGATTCCCGGTGCCGGCATTGGCCACACAGCCCCAAAGCATGATGGAACCTCCACCAAATTTTACTGTGGGTAGCAAGTGTTTTTCTTGGACTGCTGTGTTTTTTTGCCGCCATGCATAATGCCTTTTTGTATGACCAAACAACTCAATCTTGGTTTCATCAGTCCACAGGATCTTCTTCCAAAAAGAAATTGGCTTCTCCATATGTGCTTTTGCATACCTCAGCCGACTCTGTTTGTGGCGTGTTTGTAGAAACGGCTTCTTTCGCATCACTCTCCCATACAGCTTCTCCTTGTGCAAAGTGCGTTGTATAGTTGACCGATGCACAGTGACACCATCTGCAGCAAGTTGATGCTGCAGCTCTCTGGAGGTGGTCTGAGGATTGTCCTTGACTGATCTCACCATTCTTCTTCTCTGCCTTTCTGATATTTTTCTTGGCCTGCCACTTCTGGCCTTAACAAGAACTGTCCCTGTGTTCTTCCATTTCCTTACTATGTTCCTCACAGTGGAAACAGACAGGTTAAATCTCTGAGACAGCTTTTTGTATCCTTCCCCTGAACAACTATGTTGAATAATCTTTGTTTTCAGATCATTTGACAGTTTTTTTTGAGGAGCCCATGATGCCACTCTTCAGAGGAGATTCAAACAGGAGAACAACTTGCAAGTGGCCACTTTAATTAGCTTTTCTCATGATTGCATACACCTGGCTATGAAGTTCAAAGCTCAATGAGGTTACAAAACCCAAAAAAGTGCTTTAGTACGTCAGTGAAAAGTAGGTAGGAGTATTTAAAACAAGAAAATGATAAGGGTGCCCATACTTATGCACCTGTCAAATTTTGTTTGAATGCAGATTGCACATTTTCTGTTAGTACAATAAACCTCATTTCAAGGCAGAAACATTACTGTGTCCAACAGTTATTACATATATCAAACTGAAATAGCTGTTGCAAAAACACCAATTTTTATAAAACATTAAGCTTAAGATTAATAGGGGTGCCCAAACCTTTTCATATAACTGTATACGTGCGGCTCAGCTATGCCGCAGGCAGCCTCTCACGCTGTTCGCACACAAATTACCGGTCAGCAGGGGAGGCAGATAATATATATGGATCATGATCCCCTGGTTGTACAGGGGATCCAACAAACAATCTGCCTACTTTGATCTCAGATTCGACTCACATGTGCAGCTGTCGGATTCTCCCACACTGTCAACAAATGTGTAAGTGCGATCAGCGGGAGAGGCAATTTCGAAGTTCAACTATGTCTGCGATCTTTCAGGTCTAGATAAAGCTGACAACTAAAATGGGGTAGATATGTATCTAGCAACGTTGTAACACTGCACTCTGCAGCATGCGGTCAATTATTAGGCATAATAATTATAATGGACATTGGCTAGGGATTTATTCTATTTGTAATTCGATTCACTGTCTGAACCTATCAGGAATCTAGTGTATCATGGTTTTATAGGATTATAATTCATATTAACCGTGATTCAATATACATCATCTATGGGATGTACGGATTATTAGGTTTTTAACATTATTAAATAAAGATTTATTAATTTTACTCATACCGTTTTCTCCCCTTTCCCAATTTGCTACGAGCCTATAATCTGGTTTGAATCACAGAAGGGGATGAATGGAAAACAGGAGATTTTGAGAGTTTGGTTATGCCTTTTGGTTTGACCAATGCACCTACGGTATTCCAGCATTTCATAAATTATATTTTTCATCATTTGGTGGGGAGGTTTGTGGTGGTCTATCTGGACTATATTTTGGTTTACTCACCTGATTTTGAGACACATCGGTGGCATGTTAAGCAGGTACTCCAGATATTAAGGGATAACAAACTTTATGCTAAACTGGAAAAATGTGTTTTTGCTGTTCAGGAGGTGCAGTTTTTGGGGTACTTGTTGTCTTCAGGTTTCCGGATGGAACCGGTGAAGATCCGTGCAGTCCTTGATTACTTGTGAAGGCTTAGCAAGAGCAGTACTTCGTCCTTTCTGGAGCTTGAGGACGTATGTGCATTTATCTGGAGTTGTCTAAAGCTAACCAATTTCCCCGTTTGTGTACCCTTGTTGTCTATAGTGTTTAGTGGATCTAGTAGGGCTCATATTCCTTCCCTAGCCATACGCCAGGGAAAGACAGGGCGAGGTACGGGTGCGGCGATTGTTGCAGAATCAATACAGGGACGTTAGGGGAGACAGGGTGAAGCTAGCTCAACCTAAGAGGTCTCCACTTTCCCCCTTTCCCTAGAGTCTGGGATCCCTTTCCCTCTTCCCTTTGTGTTGTACTAAGTCTTTCCCACACCTGGCGTGACATTAGCAGAGCATTGAGTTTTTAGCACACTGTTTAATTTCATGCATTGGTCGGCCCTCCAGTTGGTCAGGTAATGTTCAATTTCACATCTTGGTCAGTGTTACGCTCGCGCCCGGACTGACTGGCATGAGCGTGATTAGTGATCCCACTGTATAATGAACCGAGAAGTTCCTGGAGGGGCGTAACTAAGTATCTACCTGATCCGACCAAGGTCGCATGGCGGCTAACGACTCCATGAACCAAGGAGGAACCGAGCAGAGGGACCAGGTGCTACTCCAGGTCAGATCCCGGTCACAGCTCTTGACCCACACCAGGGAATGCAGGAACAGGCAGGTTAGGCTGTCATACAGACAGGTGGGTATTGGCAGGCATGGCTGGTATGCTGACAGGGGGTTACTGGTAAGCACGGCTGGTATGCAGACAGGTGGGTACTGGCAAGCACGGCTGGAGTGCAGACAGGGAAATACTGGCAAGCATGGCTGGAGTGTAGACAGGTGGGTACTAGCAGGTTGGAGCGCAGGCTGGATAGAGTTCAGTACAGACTGGGAGACAGGAACAGAGCCGCAGATGCGGTAGACAAGCAGAGTAAAGCGAAACCGCCGGAGTGGAGGACAAGGCAGAGCAGAGTGGTACCGCAGGTGCGATGAACATGGCAGAGCAGAGAGGAACCGCCAGAGCGGTAGGCTAGGCAGAGCAGAGAGGAACCGCCGGAGCGGTGGGCTAGGCAGAGCAGAGGGGAACCGCCGGAGCGGTGAGCAAGCAGAGCACAACTAAACCGCAGGAGCGGTGAACACGGCAGAGCAGAAAGGAACCGCCGGAGCGGTGGGCTAGGCAGAGCAGAGGGGAACCGCCGGAGCGGTGAGCAAGGCAGAGCAGAGGGGAGCCGCCCGAGCGCTGAGCAAGGCAGAGCAGACAGAAACTGCTGGTGCGGTGAGCAAGGCAGAGCAGAGAAAATGGGCAAGTCAGAGCAGGGAGAAGCCGCCGGAGCGGTGGGGAAGGCTGAGCAAAGGGAAGCCGCTGGAGCGGTGGGCAAGTCAGAGCAGAGAGAAACCCCAGGTGCGGTGAGCAAGGCAGAGCAGAGAGAAGCCGCCGGAGCGGTGGGCAAGTTAGAGCAGAGAGAAACCTCTGGTGCGGTGAGCAAGGCAGAGCAGAGAGAAGCCGCCGGAGCGGTGGGCAAGTTAGAGCAGAGAGAAACCTCTGGTGCGGTGAGCAAGGCAGAGCAGAGAGAAGCCGCCGGAGCGGTGAGCAATTCAGAGCAGAGAGAAGCCGCCGGAGCGGTGGGTAAGGCAGAGCAGAGGGAAGCCGCCTGAGCGGTGGGCAAGTCGAGCGGAGCGAAACCGCAGGTGCGGTGGACAAGGAAAATACGGGAAGATATGAAGGAAGGGAAAAGGGACTAGCAGAACCAGATACACACAAGGTACTTCCTATGAAGTAGCGAGTGGACACAAAACTCACAAACAGAAGTACAGAGACAACGAGTTGGAGTTAGGTGCAGGTTCAGACACTGCAGGAAAAGGGAGGGTACGGACATAGAGACAAAACAGGTAACAGGCTAAGAGACAGTTCAGACTGGAACTGATACTGCAACGAGATACAGGAACGAGCCTGGGTATACGGCCCCCAGAGTGGCGGAAACATACTAGAAGTCACAGATAAAAGGTCTGGGAATGCAGCCCCCATAGTGGCGGAAACAGACAAGAAGCAGAACTGGACCTGGCAACTTCAGAGTCAAGGAGCACACTGAATGTTAGTGTTGCTCAGGCACCTCCTTCTGGGTGGAGGGGGTTTAAATATCCAGTGACTCACAGCAATAGGCTGGAGACGCATTAGGAGTGTGCCCACAGCAGCTATAAGAATCAGGAAGTAACCGGGCCGCCGCCCTAAGCAGTCAGTCAAAAGATATGCACACAGCATGAACTGGATGAAGCAAGGTTTGTAGGCTGGACTGACAGGTAAGATTGCAGTCTTGCATAGTGGGAGGTGGTGCACTATGCAAGCACGCCGCCAGGGATGTTACAGTCAGGCAATGTTTACTTTACACACATCAGTAATTTAATTAAACTTTAGTAATCCTAACTGCCATTCTGAGGTGAGGCGACTAAGACATTATGGTTTAAACTTGGGAAAATCTCAAAAATGATAGCAGCTTCACATCTCCTGAACAAACTATTAAAGCAAGTAAAAAAAAAAAAAAAGTTTAAAAAAAGATCATATAAAAGTACAAATCACCCCCCTTTTTGTCCCATTCAAAACAAAACAATAAAAAATACACATATTTGGTATTGCCACGTTCTGAAACGCCCGATCTATCAAGTAGAGAATTAATCTGATCAGTAAACGGCGAAATGAGAAAAAAATTAAAATGCAATAACAGGCGATCAAAACATTGTATCTAACCCAAAATAGTATCAGTAGAAACGTCAGCTTGGCACGCAAGCAATGTGTAACATACCTGGCGGCGTCCTTGCATGGTGGTCCATCTCCCACTGTGCAAGAGGGCGCACTTGATCTCCTGTCCAGAATGTCTCTCTGGCTTCCCTCCATGCTGTCTGTTTGTGTCTGTGTCTGTTTCTGCTGCTTAAGGGCGGCGCCCGATCACTTCCTGCCTTTTGTACCTGCTGTGGGTCACACCCCTTGTGCGTCCTCAGCCTATCGCTGTCTGTCTCTTGGTATATAGCTCAGCAGCTCCCTTCTTTCCCTGCCTGAGCATATGTGTTTCTTTCAGTGTGTGCTTGCACTCTGAAGATGCCAGGTCCCGTTCCTGTTTCCCTGTCCGCCTTTCCTGGAGGCTGTATTTCCAGGCCTGTCTGAACTAGTCCTGTATGTCTCCTGCCTTGCGGTGTCAGCTCCCGTGTCTGAACTGTGTCCTGTATGTCTCCTGCTTTACGGTATTAGTTCCCGTGTCTGAACTAACTCCTGTATTTCTCCTGCCTTGCGGTGTCAGCTCCCGTGTCTGAACTGTGTCCTGTATGTCTCCTGCTTTACGGTATTAGTTCCCGAGTCTGAACTGAGTCCTTTCTGTGTTCTCTAGTCTGTCCTGTCTGAACACGCTCCTTGCCTGTTCGTTCCGCCTCTCTGGGGGCAGTATTCCCAGACCCGCTCTTGTATCCCGCTGCAGTGTCGGTCTCCTCCGTACACTCAGTTCCAGTCTGAACTCTCTCCTATCCCGCCTGTGTTCCTACTTGCTAGTGCCTCCCTGTCTGCACTCTAGCTGTGCTTACCTTTACCCGCCTGCCTGCATACCCGCCTGCCTGCATACCCGCCTGCCTGCATACCAGTCTGTTCCTGTATTCCCCTGTGTGGGTCAACAGCCGTGTCCGGGGTCTGTCCTGGAGTAGCACCTGGTCCCTCTGCTCGGTTCCTCCTTGGTGCACTGGCGTCGTATGCCGTCGTGCGACCCTGGTCGGATCGGGTGAATACCTAGTTACGCCCCTCCAGGCATTCACTCTCCGGCACGGTCCAGTGGAATCACTACCAATCCCGCGCACACGCCGCTTAGCCCGGGCGTGTGCATAACAGCATGCTCAGGCCATGGTTCCCGTTGAGCCCCACGGCCTTCGCTCTCTGAGAAGTTTTTTCCAGCGAATACATGCATTAAAATAAATAAATATATATATTTTTTTCCTTTAGCTGAGTTCCAGGCGAATTGCGCACTCGTCCAGATGGATCTATCAGCTCTCGTTCCTGCGGATCCGCCACGTTACTATGGGGATCCAAAACAGTGTCGTGCATTTGTGGAGCAATGCATGCTACACTTTAAGGCCTACCCTCTCTATTTTCCTTCCGATTGGGCTAAAGTGGCCTTTATTATGTCTTACCTGGCGGGGGATGCCTTGGAATGGATCAACCCCCTATATGAGACACAGGATCCGATCCTCCGGGACCTAATGGCCTTCCTGGTGGCCTTTCTAATGGTCTTCGATGATCCTAACCCGGAGGCTCCTGCTGAAGCTTCACTTCCCAATATCCCGGAGCAGCCCCAATGGGTAATGTGTGTGGGTAGCGTAATAGTTCTCCAGCCCAATGAGACTACTGCCCACCCAGAATCCTCACAGGGTGACTACGCTTTCCGGAATACTTCTCCCAACCTCAAGAGGCAGTCCAGACGTGCTAGACTTAGAGGCAAGCAGTCACGCCTGGGTCTGTCCTCCCTGAGACCTCCTGAACCCTTCGGGGTGCTACCTGGTAACGAAAGGACAGAGACTCTCCTATACTCTGTACCTGATACCTCGCTCGCTTCGTCCAGTGAGTCCAACCTGGTGTACTCCGAAGCAGAGGTTACTCCCGAGTCTCTACACCCCTCCGACCAGGCGGAGGACCTCCAGTTGTGTTTAGAACCCTTCGGGGTGCCACCTGGTGGTGAATGGACAGTGACTTTCCTATATCCTGGATCTGATACCTCGCTCGCTTCGTCCAGTGAGTCCAACCTAGTGTACTCCGAAGCAGAGGTTACTCCCGAGTCTCTACACCCCTCCGACCAGGCGGAGGACCTCCAGTTGTGTTCAGAACCCTTCGGGGTGCCACCTGGTGGTGAATGGACAGAGACTTTCCTATACTCGGTACCCGATACCTCGCCTGCTTCCTCCAGTGAGTCCGACCTAGTGTTCTCCGAAGCAGAAGTTACTCCCGAGTCTCTACACCCCTCCGACCAGGCGGAGGACCTCCAGTTGTGTTTAGAACCCTTCGGGGTGCCACCTGGTGGTGAATGGACAGAGACTTTCCTATTTCCTGTACCTGATACCTCGCCTGCTTCCTCCAGTGAGTCCGACCTAGTGTTCTCCGAAGCAGAAGTTACTCCCGAGTCTCTACACCCCTCCGACCAGGCGGAGGACCTCCAGTTGTGTTTAGAACCCTTCGGGGTGCCACCTGGTGGTGAATGGACAGAGACTTTCCTATTTCCTGTACCTGATACCTCGCCTGCTTCCTCCAGTGAGTCCGACCTAGTGTTCTCCGAAGCAGAAGTTACTCCCGAGTCTCTACACCCCTCCGACCAGGCGGAGGACCTCCAGTTGTGTTTAGAACCCTTCGGGGTGCCACCTGGTGGTGAATGGACAGAGACTTTCCTATTTCCTGTACCTGATACCTCGCCTGCTTCCTCCAGTGAGTCCGACCTAGTGTACTCTGAAGCAGATGTTTTCTCTGAGCCTCAGTACTCTTCTGACCCGGCGGAGGACCTCCAGTTGTTTCCTGAATCCTCCGGGGTACCACCAGATAACAAAGAGACAGTGACTTTTCCTCATTATGTACCTGATAACCCGTCTATTTCTTCCTGTGAGCTTGACAAGATGTACCTCGAAGCAGAGATTACCCTCAAGTCTCTATCCCCCTCCAACCCAGTGAACGACTGGTCCTCGAATTCCCTGCGGAAGATTCTGGCAGGCCTGAAGAAGAGGGGGCGTAAGGGGGGAGGTACTGTAACATACCTGGCGGCGTCCTTGCATGGTGGTCCATCTCCCACTGTGCAAGAGGGCGCACTTGATCTCCTGTCCAGAATGTCTCTCTGGCTTCCCTCCATGCTGTCTGTTTGTGTCTGTGTCTGTTTCTGCTGCTTAAGGGCGGCGCCCGATCACTTCCTGCCTTTTGTACCTGCTGTGGGTCACACCCCTTGTGCGTCCTCAGCCTATCGCTGTCTGTCTCTTGGTATATAGCTCAGCAGCTCCCTTCTTTCCCTGCCTGAGCATATGTGTTTCTTTCAGTGTGTGCTTGCACTCTGAAGATGCCAGGTCCCGTTCCTGTTTCCCTGTCCGCCTTTCCTGGAGGCTGTATTTCCAGGCCTGTCTGAACTAGTCCTGTATGTCTCCTGCCTTGCGGTGTCAGCTCCCGTGTCTGAACTGTGTCCTGTATGTCTCCTGCTTTACGGTATTAGTTCCCGTGTCTGAACTAACTCCTGTATTTCTCCTGCCTTGCGGTGTCAGCTCCCGTGTCTGAACTGTGTCCTGTATGTCTCCTGCTTTACGGTATTAGTTCCCGAGTCTGAACTGAGTCCTTTCTGTGTTCTCTAGTCTGTCCTGTCTGAACACGCTCCTTGCCTGTTCGTTCCGCCTCTCTGGGGGCAGTATTCCCAGACCCGCTCTTGTATCCCGCTGCAGTGTCGGTCTCCTCCGTACACTCAGTTCCAGTCTGAACTCTCTCCTATCCCGCCTGTGTTCCTACTTGCTAGTGCCTCCCTGTCTGCACTCTAGCTGTGCTTACCTTTACCCGCCTGCCTGCATACCCGCCTGCCTGCATACCCGCCTGCCTGCATACCAGTCTGTTCCTGTATTCCCCTGTGTGGGTCAACAGCCGTGTCCGGGGTCTGTCCTGGAGTAGCACCTGGTCCCTCTGCTCGGTTCCTCCTTGGTGCACTGGCGTCGTATGCCGTCGTGCGACCCTGGTCGGATCGGGTGAATACCTAGTTACGCCCCTCCAGGCATTCACTCTCCGGCACGGTCCAGTGGAATCACTACCAATCCCGCGCACACGCCGCTTAGCCCGGGCGTGTGCATAACACAATGAGCCCTCACCCGGGTCCAGATCCCGAATAATGGAGACACTACAGGTCTCGGAAAAATTTTTTAAATTGTTTTTTTCACCACTTAAATAAATAAGAATGCACACATGTTTGGTATCTTCAAGCTCGTAATGACCCGGATAATCTTAATGTCAGGTTAGTTTTACCATTCAGTGAACATGGTAGAGAAAAAAGCCCAAAACATTTGTGGAATTGCACTTTTTTGCAGTTTCACTATACTTGGAAGTTTTTCCCTGTTTTCCAGTACATTATATGGTTAGTGATGGGTGAACCTGTCAGTGTTAAGAGTTCGGCTAATATAGTCAAACACCGAACAGTTTTTTTAAAGTTCGGGTACCAGAACAGTACCCAGACCCCAAACACGGACCCCATTCATGTGAATGGGGGATCCGAATTTACCTGGTATCCAGCACTGTCATTTGCGTGGCAGCACAGGAGACACAGGCTCTGATCGGCGGTAATTGCAGAGCGCTGTGGCAGTGACCCGGCGGTAAAAAGCTTACCGCGGGTCATAGGTGCCAGCTGATGGTACTACCACCATTAGCTGGCACCTCCTGCCATAGGAAGCAGCAGATACAGACGCCGCTGGATGGGAGCAGTAGTCTCCAATCCACTGGCGCCTGTGCTCTGCTGTAAGTAAAAAAAAAATTAAATTATTAAAAAAAATATTATAATAAAAATAAAACACATTATACTTACCTACACCTTTATTCCCGTTCAACTCATTGCACGCGTGGGAAAATACTCACTGCGCATGTGGTGACCTGTTTTGCCGGGAATACACTGAGTCAGTGTATTGCCGGCAAATGAACAGAGCAGTCACATACTTTGTGGCTGCTCTGTTCATGGAATCTTCGTGGGACACTTGTTGTTTGGACTGCGTCGGAAATGTAAGGATGAGGTTGGTTTATTTTATTTTGTTACAGGGGACGTTGGCTTCAGCTGGAATGGCCAAGATGGTAAGTATGGTTTAATTTAGAATATTACAGGAATCCTGTCTTTATTTCAAATAAAATATTTTATTCTGGTTGTGAGTGTTTTTATTTTACATTTTACCTTCACTATGGGGTTAGTAATGGGGGGGCCTCTGCAATACTAACCTGGGTTTGATGTCAGCTGGCATTATAAGCTGATATCAACCCCAACCCTATAACCCCACCGCCACCGCTACAGGGCAGTGGGTAGAGCGAGGCTAAGTGCCAGAATTCTGGGACGGCTGAGGGCTTCTCTTTCTAGCCTCGGAGGGGGCCAATATTCATGGTCCCTTCCTAGGCTTTTAATATCAGTCCACAGATGTCTGCATAGCCTTTGCTAGCTGTTAAAATAGGGGGACCCCGTGTCATTATCTATCTGTATATCTATCTATTATATATTATCAACACACATAGTCAAAATTGTTGGTACCTCTCGTTTAACGAAAGAGAAACCCACAATGGTCACAGAAATAACTTGAATCTGACAAAAGTAATAATAAATTAAAAATCTATGAAAATGAAAAAATGAAAGTCAAACATTGCTTTTCAACCCTGCTTCCACGGAATTTTTTTAAAACTTAAACTCATGAAATAGGCCTAGACAGAAATGATGGTACCCCTGAAAATAATGTGACAAAAGGGATATGTTAAATGAAGTTGTGTCCACTAATTAGCATCACAGGTGCCTACAATCTTGTAATCAGTCAGTGGGCCTGTATTTAGGCCTACTCACTGTGCTGTTTGGTGACATGGTGTGTACCACACTCAACATGGACCAGAGGAAACAAATGATAGAGTTGTCTCAGGAGATTAGAAAAAAAATTATAGACAAGCATGTTAAAGGTAAAGGTTATAAGACCATCTCCAAACAGCTTGATGTTCCTATGACTATAGTTGCACATATTATTCACAAATTTAAGATCCATGGGACTGTAGCCAACCTCCCAGGACGTGGCCGCAGGAGGAAAATTGATGACAAATCAAAGAGACGGATGATACGAATGGTAACAAAAGAGCCCAGGAAAACTTCTAAAGAGATTAAAGGTGAACTTCAAGCTCAAGGAACATCAGTGTCAGTTCGCACCATCCTTCGTTGTTTGACCCAAAGTGGACTTCATGGGAGACGACCAAGGCGAACACCATTGTTGAAAAAAAATCAAAAAAGCCAGACTGGAATTTGCCAAACTACATGTTGACAAGCCACAAAGCTTCTGGGAGAATGTCCTATGGACAGATGAGACAAAAATGGAAGTTTTTGGCAAGGCACATCAGCTCTATGTTCACAGATGGAAAAATGAAGCATATTAAGAAAAGAACACTGTCCCTACTGTGAAACATGGAGGAGGCTCTGTTATGTTCTGGGGCTGCTTTGTTGCATTTGGCACAGGGTATCTTGAATCTGTGCAGGCTACAATGAAATCTCAAGACTATAAAGGGATTCTAGAGAGAAATGTGCTGCCCAGTGTCAGAAAGCTTTGTCTCAGTTGCAGGTCATGGGTCTTGCAACAGGATAATGACCCAAAACACACAGCTAAAAACACGCAAAAATGGCTAAGAGGAAAACATTGGACTATTCTGAAGTGGCCTTCTTTGAGCCCTGACCAAAATCCTATTGAGCATCTTTGGAAAGAGCTGAAACATGCTGTCTGGAAAAATCAACCTTCAAACACGAAACAACTGGAGCAGTTTGCTCATGAGGAGTGGGCCAAAATACCTGTTGAGAGGGGCAGAAGTCTCATTGACCGTTACAGGAATCGTTTGATTGCAGTGATTCCCTCAAAAGGTTGTTCAACAAAATATTAAGTTAAGGGTACCATCATTTCTGTCCAGGCCTATTTCAGGAGTTTAATTTTTTTAAAACTTCTGTGTAAACAGGGTTGAGAAGCAATTTCTGACTTTCATTTGTTCATTTTCATAGATTTTTAATTTATTATTACTTTTGTCAGATTCAACTTATTTCTGTGACCATTGTGGGTTTTTCTTTCATTAAACGAGGGGTACCAACAATTTTGACCATGTGTGTATATATCTAGCTATCCATATATCTATGGATCTATTATCTATTTATTTATCTATCCATATATGTATTTATTATCTGTTGACCTATCTAATTATCTAAGATAGATAATAGATAGATATATGGATATATAGATATACTGATATCTAGATAGATAATAGATCGATAAATAGATATGTAGATAAATAGATTTATAGATAGATAATAGTTAGATATATGGATATATTGCTAGATAATAGATATATGGATAGATACACAAATAGATTAATAGATATACGGATAGATAGATATATGGATAGATACATAGGTAAATAATAGATATATGGATAGATATAAAGATAGATAAATAGATTCATAGATAGATAGAGAAATATTTAGATTTGAGAGTCCTCAGTGGTTGATACCTTTTAACCCCTTTCCGACGAGGTCAGTAATAGTACGTAGCTGCGCCCTGGGACTTATGGACCAGATACATACTATTACGCATGCGCCGATTGCACCCGCACCGCTCCCTGCATATTAAGCCCCGCAATGCTGCTATCGAAATTGATCCCAGCATTGCAGGGGCAAGGGGGGAGGTGATCGCTATACTCATCTCCTGCCGGCATCCACCGATGTCTGCGGCAGCTTCTGGATGTTGTCATGACGACCCGATGCAGTTATGACAACATCGGGGTCACCCGGAGGCAGGACGTTACCTTGGTCATGCGCAGTGCATGAGCCCTGTGTGCAGCGCTGACAGGCTGCATGGCATAGGGAGCTGCTGCTCTCTATAGTCCCATAGTGGGACAATGTGTAAAAGTAAAAAAAAGTGCAAGAAAGTGAAAAAAAAAAATTATAAAAAATATTTAAAAAAATGAAAAAAAAATCCCCAAAAAATAAAAATATATTGAACCCATAATATTTATTTATTATGAAGAAAAAAACAACCAATAAAAGTACACATATTTGGAATCGCCACGTCCGGAACGACCTGACCTATAAAACTGTGCCACTAGTTAACCCCTTTAGTAAACACAGTAAAAAATAAAAATAAAAAATGAAGCAAAAAACAATGCTTTATCATCATACCGCCAAACAAAAAATGGAATAACTTGCGATCAAAAAGACCAATGTAAATAAAAATGGTACCGCTGAAAATGTCATCTTCTCCCACAAAAAACAAGCCACTGTACAGCTCCATCATCCATAAAATAAAAAAGTTATAGCTCTCAGAATAAAGCGATACAAACATTTTTTTTTTCTAGAAAATAGTTTTTATTGTGTAAAAGTGCCAAAACATAAAAAAAATTATATAAATTTGGTACCACTGACCTGAAGAATGAAGCTGCCTTATCAATTTTACCACACACGGAGATGCATAAAAAAAAAACCCATAAAAACAATTCCTGAATTGCTGGTTTTTGTTTATTCTGCCTCCCAAAAATCGGAATAGAAAGCGATCAAAAAATGTCACATGCCCGAAAATGGTGCCAATAAAAATGTCAACTTCTCCCGCAATAAACAAGCTGTCACATGACTCTATCGGCCAAAGTATGGAAAATTTATAGCTCTCAAAATATGGTGATGCAAATACTAGTCTTCGCAAAAAAAAAAAAAAGGGCTTTTTAGTATGTGACAGACGTCAATCATAAAAACCTGATATGAATCTGTTATCGCTGTAATCGCAACGACCTGAAGAATAAAGTAGTCTAATCACTTATACCACACGAGGAACGGTGTAAAAAAATAAACTTTAGGGTTAGGGTTGTGCTAGGGTTAGGGTTGTATTAGGGTTGGGGTTAGGGTTGTGCTAGGGTTAGGGTTGGGCTAGTGTTAGGGTTGAGCTAGGGTTAGGGTTGGGCTAGGGTTAGGGTTGAGCTAGGGTTAGGGTTGGGCTAGGGTTGGGGTTATGGTTGGGCTAGGGTTGGGGTTGTATTTTGGTTGGGGTTAAATTTTGGATTTTTTCAAAAGTAAAGAAAAAAAAAATGATGTCGATATGGCGACCAGTGTTGAGCGCAAGTGCTCGCTACTTGAGTTTGCATCGGGTACTCGGGTATGCACTGAGTATCGCAGGTGTTTGAGTGACATGCTCGAGTCTCTGCCCCATATGCTTTGCGGCCAAAAAAAACATTGCTGGGATCCCCTGCCATGCATGAGCGATCCCCGAATGTTTTTTCTTGGGTGTCTAACAACCGTGAAACATGCAGGTACTCGAGCATGTCACTCGAGCACCCGTGATACATGGTGCATACCCGAGTACCCGATGCAAACTCAAGTAGCGAGCACTTACGCTCAAGACTAATGACTTATTCAATATGATGACCTAATGTTATCAAATTCTGTCTTACCTCTGGGTTCAAAATGTACACTATACCCCTTGATAAAATCCTTGACGGGTCTAGTTTCCAAAATGGAGTCAGTTGTGGGGGGGGGGGGTTCCACTATTTAGGCACATCAGAGACTCCTGAAATGCAACATGGCGTCCGCTCTTGATTCCAGCCAATTTTGCGTTCAAAAAGTCACACAGTGCTCCTTTCCCTTTTGAACCCTGATGTGCGCCCAAACAGTGTATTTTCCCCACATATGGAGTATTGGCGTACTCAGGAGAAATTGCACAACAGTTTTTAGGTCCTATTTTCTCCTCTTACCCTTGTGAAAATAAAAAATTTGGGGCTAAAAGATCATTTTTGTGGAAAAAGTTAGATTTTTTTATTTTCACGGCTCCATGTGATAAACTTCTGTGAAGCACCTGGTGGTTAAGGGTGCTCGCCACACATCTAGATAAGTTCCCTGAGGGGTCTAGTTTCCAAAATCGTATGACTTGTGGGGGTTATCCACTGTTTAGGCACATCAGGGGCACATCCGCTAATTATTGAAGCAAATTTTACATTCAAAAAGTTAAATGGCGCTCCTTTCCTTCCGAACCCTGCCGTACGCCAAAGCAGTGGTTTTCCCCCACTTATGGGGTATTGACTTACTCAAGAGAGATTGCACAACAAATTGAATGGTGACATTTCTCCTGTTACCCTTATGAAAATGCGAAACTGGGAGCTGAAAAACATTTTTGTGGGAAAAATGTGAAAATTTTATTTTCACGGCTCCATGTTATAAACTTCTGTGAAGCACCTGGGGGTTCAATGTGCTCACCACACATCTAGATAAATTCACTGAGGGGTCTAGTTTCCAAAATGGTGTCACTTATGTGGTGTTTCCACTGTTTAGGCACATCAGGGGCTCTCCAAACGCAACATGACGTCCGCTAATTATTCAGCAAATTTTACTTTCAAAAAGTCAAATGGCGCTCCTTCCCTTCCGAACCCTGCTGTACGCCAAAGCAGTGGTTTTCCCTCACATATGGGGTATCGGCTTACTCAGGAGAGATTGCACAACAAGTTGCATGGTGCAATTTCTCCTGTTACCCTTATGAAAATGCAAAACTGGGGGCTGAAAAACATTTTTGTGGGAAAAATGTGGACATTTTATTTTCACGGCTCCATGTTATAAGCTTCTGTGAAGCACCTGGGGGTTCAAGGTGCTCACCACACATCTAGATAAGTTTCCTCATGGGTCTAGTTTCCAAAATGGTATCACTTATTGGGGTTTTTCACTGTTTAGGCACATCAGGGGCTCTCTAAACGCATCATGGCGTCCGCTAATTATTCAAGCAAATTTTACATTCAAAAAGTCAAATGGCTCCTTCCCTTCTGAGCCCTGCTGTGCGCCCAAACAGTGTTTTTTCCCCACGTAACGGGTATCTGCGTGCTCAGGGGAATTTTGACATAAAATTTTGGGGTCCATTTTTTCTGTTACCCCTGCAAAAATAAAAACATTTGGGTCTAAAGTAACATTTTTGTGAAAAAAGTTAAATCTTCATTTTTTTCTTCCACATTCCAAAAATTCCTGTGAAGCACCTGAAGAGTTAATAAACTACTTAAATGTGGTTTTGAGCACCTTCAGAGGTGCAGTTTTTAGAATGGTGTCACTTTTGGGTATTTTCTGTCATAAAGGCCCCTCAAAGTCACTTCAAATGTGATGTGGTCCCTAAAAAAATGGTTTTGCAAATTTTGTTGTAAGAATGAGAAATCGCTGGTCAACTTTTAATACTTATAACTCCCTAACTGCTGATGTAAAGTAGACATGTGGGAAATGTTATTTATCAACTATTTTGTGTGATATATTTCTCTGATTTAAAGCCATAAAAATTCAAATTTTGAAAATTGTGAAATTTTCAAAATTTTCGGCAAATTTCTGATTTTTTCACCAATAAATGCAAGTGATATAAAAGAAATTTTACCACTATCATGAAGTACAGTATGTCACGAAAAAACAATCTCAGAATCAGCAGGATCCATTGAAGGGTTCCAGAGGTATTGCCTCATAAAGTGACAGTGGTCAGATTTGTAAAAATTGGCCTGGTCATTAACGTGCAAACCACCCTCGGGGGTAAAGGGGTTATTGGCTAACTGAAAAGATGGTAACAAGTTGCAAGCTTTTGAGACTACTCAGTTCTCTTCATCAGGCTAGTATACCCCAAAATATGAAGTCAAATATTTATACACAATAGGACACAGAAATAATGCAGTAGATGAGAAAGGTGATGAAAAGCAGAGCTATTACTAACAGTTCTGCGTGTAAATATTTTAGCAGTTCATAGATGAGGAGTGTGAAGGATTTATTGTCCTGTGACTGGGTCTAGTGTTGTGATGACCCCACAAGTCTAATGGGCACATTCCTTAGTTGATGTAGAATGACATAAATCCATACATTCATTCCTGCTCTGAAGGTGTCAAAGGTCACCATTAGTTTATATTCCCAGACTCTTCTGTCTCTCTGAGATTTGAAATTACCTTTTAATACCAGTAATTTCATGTCCTTGATGCTGTGATCAGGGAGACAAAAATGCTTGGACACAGGCAGATCTATTCTTTTTTCTTTTATTGTGTGGCGATGATTTATCCTTGTGCTAAGTTTTTGCCCTGTCTCGCCTACATACAGACCCCAGTTGGTACATATAATTAAGTACACTACATTAGATGTGATACAGCTGAAAGTACCTGGGATATTGCAGTTCTGATGTGAATTGGGGATTTTATCTTGTCTATGGTCATTATAAACGGACAGATTTTACATTTTTTATGGTTGCAGGGAAAGGTACCTGTAGCTGGTGGAGATACAGGGAGCTTCTGACAATGATGCTTCTTTGATTTGGGGGCTGCCTGAAACACAAAAGTGGGGGGTCTGGAAATATGGATTGTAATCGGGCATCTTTTTGTAATAAGGGTTGTAGTTTCCATGCATATCTCCTTAGTGCCTCCAGATTGGGATTGTAGGTGACTACTAGAGGAACCTGGTTGCTTTTTTGTTTAGTTTTGTAATGTAGGAGGTGATTCCTTGATATTCTGGTGGCTCTTGTAATCTGGTTCTCAATTTTTTTGGATGGTAGCCCTGATTCAAAAAAGTCTTTGAGGCCACCAAGGTGTTTGTCTCTATCCATAGGGTTGGAACATACCCGATTGCATCTGATGGCTTGGCTGTAGACATTAGATTTATAATTTTTTTATGTGTTTTGGATGGAAACTGTCCCATTTAAAGTATGTTGGACGGTCCCCTTTAATAAAAATAAAATAATAAACCAACCTTTACCTTGCCAACCCAGTCCAAATAACGAAGGTCCCACAAAGATTGTATAAACAGAGCAGCCACATAGTATGTGACTGCCCTTATCATTTGTCGGCAATACAATCACTCAGTGTATTCCCTGCAAAACAGGTCACCGCATGCACAGTGAGTATTTTCACACGCATACAATTAATTGAACTGAGTTCACCTCATTGCAAGCGTGGGAGAATACTCATTGCGCGTGCACTGACCTCATTTGCCGGGAATACACTGAGTCAGTGTATTGCCGGCAAATGATCAGGGCAGTCACATACTATGTGGATGCTGTGTTCATGCAATCTTTGTGGGACCTTTGTTATTTGGACTGCGTCAGCAAGGTAAGGATGAGGTTGGTTTATTATTTTATTTTTATTACAGGTATGCAATTACCGCCTATTAGAGCCTGTGTTTCCTGCGCTGTCGTGCCTGAACCCGAACAGTAACACAGACTTCCATAGGAAGTCTGTGTTCGGAGTCCGGGACCGAACAGTAGATGTTTGGTACGGACACCGAACTTTACTGTTCGGGGTTGCCCAACACTGTATATGGTAAAATCAATGGTGTTGTTCAAAAGTACAACTCGCCCGGCAAAAAACAAGCCCTTACACATCCATATTGACAGAAAAATAAAAAAAATTATGGCTCTGGAAGAAGGGGAACAAAATAACGGAAGTGCAAAAGCAGAAAATGGCCAGTGGGTGAAGGTTAATTTCCATAAAAAACACTAATCAAAAACGCAATGTGTGAACATAGCTTAATACTGACAGGTATAATGCATTGCAGTGTTGGTGCATTGAAATGCATTGTACCAGTAATCAGAGTAATAAAAGTTAAAGTCCCATAGAAGGACTAAGTAAAAAAGTGGAAAAAAAAGTAAATTGTTAAAATATTAAAAAAAAATTAGAATGATAAAAATAAAAAAAAATGCAAATAAATAGGTATATTTATATATAAACAAAAATAAAAGAAGTACACATATTTGTTATCGTCTCATTCGAAATAAACTGATTTATAAAATTGAAGTTAATGCCTTCAGTGAACAACATAAAAAAATAAATTAAAAACTTTGCAAAAATATGGAAAAGTAAAATTCAGTGAGCTGTTCCCTTTTACACAGAAGGCCACAGCAAAGAAACGTATACTATACAGTATAGGTTTTCCTTACAGTGCGCCCCTATAGCGGACAGATGCCTTGACACCCATCCTGACTGTGGCCAATTATTATTTATTTATATAGCACCATTGATTCCATGGTACTGTACATAAGAAGGGGTTACATACCAAATACAAACATCACTTACAGTAACAAACAATGATATACTGGTACAGAGGGAAGAGGACCCTGCCCTTGCGGGCTTACATTCTACAGGAATGGGGAAGGCGACAGTAGTTTTGGGGGGTTGCGGTAGCTCCAGTGTTGAGGTGGCAGCAAGCAAGGTCATGGCGGACTGTAAGCTTGTTTGAAGAGGTAGGTTTTCAGGTTCAGTCTCAAGGATCCAAATGTGGAGGCTAATCTGATGTGTTGAGGCACAGAATTCCATAGCATGGGAGATATTCGGGAGAAATCTTGGAGGCGGTTGCGTGAGGAACGAAGAAGTGTGGAGAATAGAAAGAGGTCTTGGGAGGACCGGAGATTACGTAAGGCAATATATTAGAAGATTAGTTCAGAGATGTACGAAGGAGAAAGGATATGGATGGCTTTGTAGGTCAGTGTTAGTACTTTGAACTGGATATGCAGGGCAAATGGGAGCCAGTGAAGGTATTTGCAAAGGTGGGTAAGCAGAGGAGTAGTGAGGCGAGAGGTGAACTAGTCGCGCAGCAGAGTTAAGGATGGACTGGAGGGGTGCGAGAGTCTTAGCAGGTAGGCCACAGAGGAGAGTGTTGCAGTAGTTGAGGCAGGAGATGATGAGGGCATACACAAGCAGTTTAGTAGATTGAGGGTTGATGAAAGGACGGATTCTGGAAATATTTTTGAGCTGTAGGCGACAGAAGGTGGCGAGAGCTTGGATGTGGGGCTTGAAGGACAGGGCAGAGTCAAGGGTTACTCCGAAGCAGCAGATTGCCGGTACAGGGGAAAGTGTGATGTCATTTATTGTGATAGATAGATCAGGTGGGGAAGATATGTGTGATGAGGGAAAGATGATGAATTCACCTTTGTCCACATTGAGCTTGGGAAATTGACATCGTGGACAAGGAGGATGTGACTGATAGACATTCTGGGATTAAGGACCGCAGAGAGGTGACATCTGGGCCAGAGATGTAGATATGGGTGTCATCAGCGTACAGATGGTACTGGAAGCCATGGGATTTTATGAGCTGTCCCAGCCTAAGGGTATAGATTGAAAAGAGTAGGGGTCCTAGGACAGAGCCTCGAGGGACTAAAACTGAGAGGGGGCGGAATGAGGAGGTAGTGTGGGAGAGGGTGACGCTAAGTGCGGTTAGAAAGGTATGAGGATATCCAAGATAGGGCAAGGTCTTTGACCCAAAGAAAGAGAGGATCTGTAGTAGGAGGCAGTGATCAACTGTGTCGAAGGCAGAGGACAGGTCAAGAAGAAGGAGTACAGGGAATTGTCTATTTGCTTTGGCTGTAAGTAAGTCATTAGTAATTTTGGTTAATAATTTTGGTAAGTGCAGATTTGGTGGAATGGTGGGGGCGGAAGCCAGATTGTCAGTTGTCGAAGAGAGAGATGAGAGGTGAGAGGAAAGTTCAGCGTGAACTGAATTGAAAAGGGATGGCCCCCCTCATCCCTCTTCCTGGTATGCATGGCACCCCTCATCCCCTTTCTTGGTATGCATGGCACCCTTCATCCCTCATCCTGGTATGCATGGCCCCCCTCATCCCTCTTCCTGGTTTGTATGTCATCCTTCATCCCTCATCCTGTTATGTATGGCACCCTTCATCCCTCATCCTGGTATGTATGGCACCCTTCATCCCTCATCCTGGTATGCATGTCACCCCTCATCCCTCATCCTGGTATGCATGACCCCCCTCATCCTGGTATGCATGGCCCCCCTCATCCTGGTATGCATGGCCCCCCTCATCCCGGTATGTATGCTCTCCCTAATCTTGGTATGCATGGCACCCTTCATCCTGGTATGCATGACACCCTTCATCCCTTCATCCCTCATCCTGGTATGCATGGCCCCCCTCATTCCTCTTTTTCTCCCCTTGTGTGCAAGTATGTCTTCTAATCTAAACCCAAATGAAACACCTATGGGGAATTCTGAAGAGATAAGTTGAGCATCACGCTGCATCCAGCATCCAGGCTCTATAAAGGTCGGTTTATGTCGCCAAGTTGTTTATTCCACTCCTAGATGACTTTCTGTCTTTAGAAACCATGAAAGTCAGGCAAAATACTAGATGTAGTGTTTTTTTATGTGGGGTGTATTCATGTTTGCATCAACTAATTTGAGTGCAACTGAAGATTTTTTATAATATTAATCTTACTTGCTTGTTTTGGGTTACAAAAATGTTCTGTGAAACTTAGTCTTGTCAAAATGTTTGAAATTGTTGTGTCCAATGACTTTTCAAATGGTGTCTACTCATTTATGGTGAGCATGGAATATATATGTATATACAGTATGTATATATCATATACATATACATATACAGGTGCATCTCACTAAATTAGAATATCATCAAAAAGTTAATTTATTTCAGTTTTTCAATACAAAAAGTGAAACTCATATTATATAGAGTCATTACAAACAGCGTGATCTATTTCAAGTGTTTATTTCTGTTAATGTTGTTGATTATGGCTTACAGCCAATGAAAACACAAAAGTCATTATCTCAGTAAATTAGAATACTTTATAACAACAGCTTGAAAAATGTTTGTAAAATCCAAATTGTTGGCCTACTGAAATGTATGTTCAGTAAATGCACTCAATACTTGGTCGGGGCTCTTTTTGCATCAATTACTGCTCAGTGCGGCAATGTGGCATGGAGGCGATCAGCCTGTGGCACTGCTGAGGTGTTATGGAAGCCCAGATTGCTTTAATAGCAGCCTTTAGCTCGTCTGTATTGCTGGGTCTGGAGTCTCTCATCTTCCTCCTGACAATATCTCATAGATTCTCTATGGGGTTAAGGTCAGGTGAGTTTGCTGGCCAATCAAGCACAGTGATACTGTTGTTTTTAAACCAGGTATTGGTACTTTTGGCAGTGTGGACAGGTGCCAAGTCCTGCTGGAGAATGAAATTTCCATCTCCAAAAAGCTTGTCGGCAGAGGGAAGCATGAAGTGCTCTAAAATTACCTGGTAGATGGCTGTGCTGACTTTGGTCTTGATAAAATACAGTGGACCTACGCCAGCAAATGACATGGCTCCCCAAACCATCACTGATTGTGGAAACTTCACACTAGACCTCAAACAGCATTGGATTGTGGCCTCTCCACTCTTCCTTCAGACTCTGGGACCTTGATTTCCAAATGAAAATTGAAACTCTGGGACCTTGTGAATTGTGTTAATGACTGCCTTCTGGACATCTGTCAAGTCAGCAGTCTTCCCCATGATTGTGGAGCCTACTGAAACAGACTAAGGGACCTTTTTAAACGCTTAGGAAGCCTTTGCTGGTGTTTTTTGTTAATTATTTTAATTTACTGAGATAATGACTTTTGTATTTTCCTTGGCTGTAATGCATAATCAACATTAACAGAAATAAACACTTGAAATAGATCACTCTGTTTGTAATGACTCTATATAATATATGAGCTTCACTTTTTGTATTGGAGAACTGAAATAAATTAACTTTTTGATGATATTCTAATTTAGTGAGATGCACCTGTTAACTTTTTGATGATATTCTAATTTAGTGAGATGCACCTGTGTGTATATATATATATATATATATATATATATATATATATATATATTTTATCACCCTGACTAATAACTAATAAGTGTTTCATTACTTTACAGAGGAAGAGGAAGAGGACCCTTCACCAATTGGTATGTACTGCACATTATCATTCCATGTTTCTTAACCCTGTCTTGTAATCAGCATTAACCTGACAGCCACATTTTTAAGCATGACATGTCATTTTATGTGGTAATAACTTTAAGGCTAAGTTCACACGATGCGTTTTTCATGCGTTTCCGCGGCGTTTTTGCAGTTGCGTAAACGCCGCGGAAACGCATGAAAAACGCATGGTAGAAGGGCAGCAATGTTCCCCAATGGAAATCCGCATGTGCTGTGCCCATGATGCGGATTTTTCCGCAGCGTAAACGCTGCGGTCAAAAATCCGCAGCATGTCAATTAATTTTACGGAAACGCTGCTCTTTTGCCGCCATTGACTTGCATTAGACCGCATGGAATCCGCATCACTGTATATGTTGATGCGCTTTTCATGCGGTCTAATGTGCGGATGGTACCCGGGTGTGGAGGAGAGGACTCTCATCCAGACCCAGGTACCATTAAAAAAAAAAGAATAAAATAAAAAATATATATATTCTCACCTTCTGACGGCCCGCGCTGCGTCCTGCCGGCTTCCCGGGCACTTCGCGGTTGAATGAAGGACCTTCGCTGACGTCAGAGTCATGTGACGGGTCACGTGACGCTGACGTCGGAAGGTCCTAAAGTCTTCACTGCCGGCAGCCGGGACCGAGCGAAGCAGGACACCGGGGGCCATCAGAGGGTAAAGTATAGATTTATTTTTTATTTTTTGACATTCACACACTATATAAATCCATGCCGGTTGCATGGATTTATATAGTGTGAAGTTGACAAGCACTTTCCAAGTGATGCTAAAATCGCTTGGGAAGCGCTTGTCAACCCGCATGCGGAAATGCATGTGAAGAACGCTTCATTTCCGCATGTCCCTGGCAGGAAACCGCATGTACAATCCGCATGTACAATCCGCATGCGTTTTTTCCTGCCAGAGAGATGCAGAAACGCTCAGGAAAAAATCCTGAGCATTTCTGCATCGTGTGCACATACCCTTAAATGCTTCTTTTTCTGCCAGTGATTCTGAGATTGTAATTTTGTTTTTGTAAAACATTGCACCTGTTCGTACTGGATCAGTTGTTTAGTCGTTATTTATGAAAGTATTCCAAATTTTCTGAAAATTTAGAAAAAATTTGCAATTTTTAAACTTAATTGTATACCCTTAATGAGATGTATATAGCTATAAAATATAAGTGTCTGCTCTATATGGGGTGATCCTGCGTTCAGGAGAAATTGCATAATACATTGTGCAGGCTAAAATTTGAGTCTGAAGTAACATTTTAGCTTAACCGCTTTAGGTTGTGTGCCCACGATGCGTTTTTTAAGCATTTCCGCAGCGGCAAAAACGCTGCAGAAACACTTAAAAAACGCATGGTAGAAGGCTTGCCATGTTCCCCAATGATAATCCGCATGTGCTGTGCACATGCTGCGGAAATTGCCGCTGCGGATTATCATTGCAGAAAAAAACGCAGCACTACCAATTATTATACGGAAGTGCTGCGTTTTCGCCGCCATGGATTTGCATTAGAACGAATGGATTACGCTTCAATAGATAAGCACATGCGGAATATATGCGTTCAATGTGCGGATGGTACCCGGGTGTGGAGGAGAGGAGACTCTCCTCTGGACCTGGGTACCATAGAAAACTGTAAAAAAAACAATAAAATAAAAAATAAATATGATACTTACCTTCTGGTGGCCCCCGGTGCGCTCGTCCTCTCATGCCGGCAGATCGCGATGGACTGGAGGACCTGCGCTGATGTCATAGTCATGTGACTGGTCACGTGACGCTGACGTCGGCAGGTCCTTCAGTGTACCGCGATCTGCTGGCATGAGAGGACGGAGTGAAGCAAGACTGCGGGGGCCATCGGAAGGTAAGTATAGATTTATTTTTAAACATTCTTTCGGTCACACTATATAAAGTTGACAAGCACTTTCCAAGTGATGCTAAAATCGCTTGGAAAGCGCTTGTCAACCCGCATGCAGAAATGCATGTGAAGAACGCTTCACATCCGCATGTACCTGGCAAGAAAAACGCATGTACAATCCGCATGCGTTTTTTTCTGCCAGGGAGATGCAGAAACGCTCAGGAAAAATTCGGAGCATTTCTGCATCGTGGGCACATAGCCCTACTCCCCCCCCCCCCAGGGTGGTTTGCACGTTAATGACCAACCAATTTTTACAATTCTGACCACTGTCACTTTATGAGGTAATTACTCTGAAACGCTTCAACGGATCCCCCTGATTCAGAGATTGTTTTTTCGTGACATATTGTACTTCATGACAGTGGTAAAATTTATTCGATATCACTTGCATTTATTCGTGAAAAAATTGGAAATTTGGTGAAAATGTTGAAAATTTCACAATTTTCAAAATTTAAATTTTTATTTCGTTAAATCAGAGAGATATGTTACACAAAATAGTTAATAAATAACATTTCCCACATGCCTACTTTACATCAGCACAATTTTGGAATCCAACATTTTTTTCATTAGTGCGCTATAAGGGTTAAAAGTTGAACAGCGATTTCGCATTTTTCAAACAAAATTTACAAAACCATTTTTTTAGGGACCACATCACATTTGAAGTGACTTTGAGGAGCCTTTATTACAGAAAATACCCCAAATTGACACCATTCTAAAAACTGCACCCCTCAAGGTGCTGAAAACCACAATCAAGAAATTTGTTAACCCTTCAGATGCTTCACAGGAATTTTTGGAATGGGAACGAAAAAAGTGAACATTTAACTTTTTTCACAAAAATTTTACTTTAGACCCCATTTTTTTTTATTTTTGCAGGGGTAACAGGAAAAAATGGACCCCAAAATTTGTTGTGCAATTACCCCTGAGCACGCAGATACCTCATACGTGATTAAAAAACACTGTTTGGGCGCACAGCAGGGCTCAGAAGGGAAAAGGCGCCATTTGACTTTTTGAATGTAAAATTTGCTTGAATAATTAGCGGATGCCATGTTGCGTTTAGAGAGCCTCTGATGTTCCTAACCAGTGGAAACCCCCCATAAGTGATACCATTTTTGAAACTAGACCCCTCAGGGAACTTATCTAGATGTGTGGTGAGCACCTTGAACCCCCCACAGAAGCTTATAACATGTAGCCGTGAAAATAAAATTTTCACATTTTTCCCACAAAAATATTTTTCAGCCCCCAGTTTTGCATTTTCATAAGGGTAGCAGGAGAAATTGCACCATGCAACTTGTTGTGCAATCTCTCCTGAGTAAGTCAATACCCCATTTGTGGGGCAAACCACTGCTTTGGCGTACAGCAGGGTTCGGAAGGGAAGGAGCGCCATTTGACTTTTTGAATGTAAAATTTGCTTGAATAATTAGCGGACGCCATGTTGCATTTGGAGAGCCCCTGATGTGTCTAAACAGTGTAAAACCCCCACAAGTGACACCATTTTGGAAACTAGACCCCTGAGGGAACTTATCTTGATGTGTGGTGAGAACCTTTAACCCCAGGTGCTTCACAGAAGTTTAAAACATGAAGCCGTGAAAATAAAAAAATCTAACTTTTTCCACAAAAATGATCTTTTAGCCCCAAATTTTTTACTTTCACAAGGGTAAGAGGAGAAATTGGAACCTAAAAACTGTTTTGAAATTTCTCCTGAGTACGCCAATACCCCATATGTGGGCAAAATACACTGTTTGGGCGCATGTCAGGGTTCAGAAGGGAAGGAGCACTGTGTGACTTTTTGAACGCAAAATTGTCTGGAATCAAGAGCGGATGCCATGTCGCATTTCGGGAGCCCCTGATGTGCCTAAATAGTGGAAACCCCCCACAATTGACTCCATTTTGGAAACTAGACCCCTCAAGGATTTTATCAAGGGGTATAGTGTATATTTTGAACCCAGAGGTATGACAGAATTTGATAACATTAGGTCATCATGTTGAATAAATTGTCATTAGTCTTGAGCGCAAGTGCTCGCTACTTGAGTTTGCATTGTGTACTCGGGTATGCACCATATATCACGGGTGCTCGAGTAACATGCTTGAGTCCCTGCCCTGCATGTTTTACGGTTGTTAGACACCCAAAAAAAAACATGCGGGGATCGCTCCTGCATGGCAGGCGATCCCAGCAATGTTTTTTTTGGCTGCGAAGCATATGGTGCAGAGACTCGAGCATGTCACTCGAACACCTGCGATACTCAGTGCATACCCGAGCACCCGATGCAAACTCAAGTAGCGAGCACTTGCGCTCAACACGGGTCGCCATATTGTCATCATTTTTTTTTTCTTTACTTTTGATAAAATCCCAAATCTAACCCCAACCCTAACCCTAGCCCAACCCTAACCCTAGCCCAACCCTAACCCTAACCCTAGCCCCAACCCTAACCCTACCCCAACCCTAACCACAAACCTAACCCTAGCCCAACCCTAACCCTAGCACAACCCTAACCCTAGAGTTTATTTTTTTACACCATTCCTCGTGTGGTATAAGTGATTAGACAACTTTATTCTTCGGGTCGGTTCGATTACAGCAGTTCAAGATTCATATTGGGTTTTTATGATTGATAGCTGTCACACACTAAAAGATGCTTTTTTGCAAAGACTAGTTTTTGCATCTCCATATTTTGAGAGCTATAATTTTTCCATATTTTGGCCAACAGAGTCATGTGATGGCTTGTTTTTTGCAGGACAAGTTGAAGTTTTTATTGCTACCATTTTCGGGCATGTGACTTTTTTTTATCGCTTTCTATTCCGATTTTTGGGAGGCAGAATAAACAAAAACCAGCAATTCAGGAATTTTTTTTTTTGCCGTTCCACGTTTGGTAAATTTGATAAGACAACTTTATTCTTCAGGTCAGTACCTTTACAGCGGTACCGTATTTATGTTGTTTTTTATATTTTGGCGCTTTTACACAATAAAAACTTTTCTAGAAAAAATAATTTTTTTGTATCGCTTTATTCTGAGATGGAGCTGAATGGCGGCTTGTTTTTTGTGGGACAAGATGACGTTTTCAGCGGTACCATTTTTATTTACATTCGTCTTTTTGATCGCGTGTTATTCCATTTTTTTGTTTGGCGGTATGATGATAAAGCATTGTTTTTTGCTTAGTTTTTTTTTTTTTTGATGTGACATCAGCGGATGTCTAAATGGCTAAATCCCCTGTGGGAGAGAGGAGACCCCCTGGTGTCCGACCTGTCGTCTTTCCTCATGGCATTCCGGAAAGTCTTCGATGAACCAGGACGTAAGACCTCATCAGCCTCCTCTCTGCTACGTCTCCGCCAAGGGAGTCTCACCGTGGGCCAATATGCCATACGGTTCCACACCCTCGCTTCTGAGCTTGCCTGGGATAACGAGGCCCTAGTGTCCATCTTCTGGGAAGGCCTTTCTGGCCGGATTAAAGACGAGCTCGCCGGTCGGGACATTCCTACTACGATGGATGACCTGGTGTCGCTGGCTACCCGGACATCCGGTTTCAAGAGCACACCAAAGAGACCACCTGTGAGAGAAGGTTTCCCCGCCTTGCTCCTACTTTCCAGAGACCTGTCTCCTCATCTGTTACTCCTCGGGCGCACTCACCTGAGCCCATGCAGATCGACCAGACCAAGATGGTCAAATCTCGCCAGGAGTCACGCCGAGCCGAGGGGAGCTGTTTCTATTGCGGCAGTAAGGAGCACCTGATCCGTTCCTGCCCAGAGAGGCCGGGAAACTCCAGTGTCTAGGACCGCTCGGAGAGGTCGCCCTATACAAAAGTAAACCCTCTCCATCCCTGACTATGTCTGTCTCTATCTCCTGGGGAGAGAGCCGTCACTTTGAACTCGCTCATCTGGATTCTGGAGCTGCTGGAAACCTCATTTCCCAGTCCCTGGTTGAGAAATATCATATCCCCACCAAGTCTCTGGCTGAACCATTGTCAGTCGCCTCCGTGGATGGAAGACTCCTTCCGGTGACCATCCTGCTCGTCACGGAACCCATAACCCTGCAGGTGGGAATGCTGCTCTCTGAGAAAATTTCCTTCCATGTGCTACCTGGACTCTCTCACTCCCTATTGCTAGGCCTACCTTGGCTCCAGACACATGAACCCGTGTTGAACTGGCAATCCGATGAAGTACTCCGGTGGGGGCCGGACTGCCACAAGACCTTCCTGGTTCCGGTTCATCCGATTCGTCCACCACCTACCCCAGCTAATTTACCCGGTCTTCCGGCTCCTTATTGGTCCTATGCTGACGTCTTCGGTAAAAAAGAAGCAGAAACTTTGCCACCTCATAGGCAATATGATTCCCCACTCGACCTGGTACCTGGCGCCACTCCACCCCTTGGCCGTATTTACCCGTTGTCCGCGGCCGAAACCCCGGCCATGTCTGAGTACATTGAAGAGAATCTGTCTAGGGGATTCATCCGGAAGTCTACCTCCTCGGCCGGCGCCAGATTCTTCTTTGTCAAAAAAAAGGATGGCTCGCTACGCCCCTGTATTAACTATAGAGGACCCAATCAGATCACGGAAAAGAATAAATACCCCCTGCCACTCATCTCCGAGTTGTTTGATCGCCTTAAAGGCGCCAGGATCTTTTCCAAGCTGGATCTACGTGGAGCATATAACCTGGTCCGTATCTGGCAAGGAGACGAGTGGAAGACGGCATTCAATACTCGGGACGGTCACTATGAATACCGTGTGATGCCCTTAGGTCTCTGCAATGCTCCCGTCATCTTCCAAGAACTGGTCAACGACATCTTCCGTGATCTTCTTTACTCCTGCGTGGTGGTATACCTGGACGACATCTTGGTCTTCTCTCTCCGGATCTTCCCACACACCGGAGAGATGTTCGTCAGGTCCTGCTTAGGCTCAGGCAGAACCACCTCTATGCTAAATACGAGAAGTGCCTCTTAGAACAGACCTCTCTTCCATTCCTAGGCTATGTTATCTCCCAGACAGGCTTGCGAATGGATCCCGAGAAACTCTCTGCTGTCCTAAAGTGGCCCCGTCCTGAGGGGTTGAAGGCGATTCCTGGGCTTCGCCAATTACTATCGTCTCTTCATTCCACACTTCTCGTCTCGGACGGCTCCCATATCTGCGCTCACCCGTAAGGGAGCAAATCCCAAGCAATGGTCACCCGAAGCTGAGGAGGCCTTCCTTTCCTTAAAGCAAGCCTTCTCCTCTGCCCCTGTACTGCACCGTCCGGATTGTAATAAACAATTCTACCTGGAGGTTGATGCTTCCTCCTCCGGAGCCGGGGCGGTGCTCACACAAAAATCTTCTTCCGGGAGAATGGTAACCTGCAGCTTCTTCTCCAAAATCTTCTCCTCATCTGAGCGCAACTACTCCATAGGAGACCGAGAATTGCTAGCCGTCAAATTGGCGCTGGAGGAGTGGCGCTATCTGCTTGAAGGGGCTCTATACTCGGTGATCATCTACACAGATCACAAAAATCTGGCATATCTCCAAAATGCCCAGAGACTTAATCCGCGTCAGGCCTAGTGGTCTTTGTTCTTCGCCCGCTTCGACTTCATCCTTCATTTCCGCCCGGCGGACAAGAATGTCAAAACTGATGGCTTGTCCCGATCCTTCCTGTCCTCCGATCAAGAGGAGGAGCCTATGCACATCATCGACCCCTCCAAGGTGATGAATGTGGCCCCCTTGGATTTGTCTCGTCTTCCACCCGGTAAGACGTTCGTAGCGGTACCAGACCGTGAGAAGGTTCTTCGCTGGGGTCATTCTTCTAAACTAGCTGGCCATGCTGGCCAAAAGAAGACCTTCCTGCTCATTTCCCGGCATTACTGGTGGCCTACCCTGCGTAAGGATGTGGTAGACTTCGTCTCAGCCTGTTCATCTTGTGCCCGCAACAAAGTTCCCAGACACTTACCAGCCGGTCATCTCCTGCCGCTTCCCGTACCTGTTGCCCCGTGGCAACACATCGCTATGGACTTCATTACCGACCTCCCTGTTTCTGCCGGGTGTACTGTCATTTGGGTGGTCGCGGACCGCTTCTCAAAAATGGCCCACTTCATTCCCCTGCCTGGTCTCCCGTCTGCACCTGAGCTGGCTAAAGACTTTATCCGCCATATCTTCCGTCTCCATGGTCTCCACATCGTGTCGGATCGAGGGGTTCAGTTCACCTCACGCTTCTGGAGAGCGACATGTAAACTCCTGGTTGTCACCTTGGATTTCTCCTCCGCTTACCATCCTCAGTCCAATGGTCAAGTGGAGCGGATCAATCAGATCCTTACCAGCTACCTCCGGCACTTTGTTAATGTCCACCATTCTGATTGGGTGGACCTCCTTCCTTGGGCCGAATTCTCTTATAATAATCACGAGAGTGAATCCTCTTCCAAATCCCTGTTCTTTATAGTCTATGGCCAACTTCCCCGGATTCCGTTTCCCGTCTCCGCCTCTGTGGACAACCCTGCCGCAAAGTCTCTTGTCAGCGAGTTTTCCACCATTTGGGAGAGTACTAGGTCTGCACTTTTTCAGTCCTCTGGGCGGATGAAGAGATATGCTGATAAGAGACGTCTGGATCCGCCTCAATTCCGTCTGGGAGAGAAGGTTTGGCTCTCCTCCAAACATGTGCGGCTCAAGATACCCTCCTACAAGTTAGGTCCTCGCTTCATCGGCCCTTTCGAAATCCTCAAGCAAATTAATCCAGTGGCCTACAAATTAAAACTCCCGGCCACCTTACGGATTCCCAACTCCTTCCACGTATCTCTCCTCAAACCCATTGTCTTTAACTCTTTTTCCAACAATCCAGGTACTCCCCCTGCTCTGGTTTCCGCTGAGGACGTCTTTGAGGTAGAGAGTATTCTGGCCACCAAGAGGGTAAGAGGAAAGACCTTTTTCTGGTAGATTGGAAGGGGTTTGGTCCTGAGGAGAGAACTTGGGAACCCAGGGAGAACATGAACGCCCCGCTTCTCCTTGAAAAATTTCTTTCAGGCCAAAAAAAGAGGGGGCCTAAAGGGGGGGTACTGTAGCATCGGCGTCTCTGCCCCTTGCTAGGCAGAGACTCCGTCACTCACACCTTCCCGCTCCTGGCTCGGCGTCCTCCAGCGCTTCTCTCCCCGCTGCTGCCGGCGCGCGCTCCTTCCATGGCACTGTGATTAGGGCGCGAGCGCTCCCCCTCTCTTAAAGGGACTGCGCGCGCCGTCCTAAGGAGTCCCCGGCCAATTGCCGGAGGACCTCCCATATATAAGGCACCTCCTCCAAAATGGAGTTGCCCAAGCAAAGTTGTTGCACAGTTTCTGATCTCTGCTTTAGCCCTCAGGTCCCGTTGCTAGCCTGACTCCTCGCCCTGCCTGCCAGCCTGTTATCTGCCCGTTACCTGCCAAGCCTGCCAGCCTGCTCACCTGGAGCGCTCACCTGTTACCTGCCTGTTACCTGCCCTGTCGGTCAGCCCGCTCACCTGGGAGCATCCGCCTGTTACCTGCCCTGTCTGTCAGTCCGCTCACCTGGGAGCATCCGTCTGTTACCTGCTGTGTCCGTCAGCCCGCTCACCTGGGAGCGCCCACCTGTTACCTGCCTGTTACCTGCTTTGTCTGTCTGCCCGCTCACCTGGGGGCACCCGCCTGTTTCCTGCCAGCCTGCCTGGAGACTCTGCCGTCACTTGCTGTGACCACCTGCCTGGTAAACCTAGAGACTACTACTTGCTCTGCTGTCACGAACCGTGATCACCTGTCAGCTACCAGAGACTTCTGCCTGCTTGCCGTGTCCATCCATCTTACTGGTCAGTCCCAGCCATCTGTCCCGTGGGAGCCACCTGCTGTCTTACAAGGTCGTCCCCAGAGTAGCACCTGGTCCCTCTGCCCGGATCCTCCCTGGTCACGGAGTCGTTAGTCGCCGTCCGACCAGGGTCGGTTCGGGTTGATACTTAGTCACACCCCTCTGGGTCCCTCTTTGCACCTCGGCACAGAGGTTCCTCCACCCGGACCCGTAACAATAGTATTTCCTGCAGAGGGTTTTCTGAAGGTTTTTGTGTGGATGGGAGCCTTGTGTTCTCCTATTAATTCCAAATCCAGGAATGTTATTTTAGTTCTGTCTATGGTATGTCTATGGTATGGGTGAACCACAAATTAAACTCATTGTTGTTTAAATAAGTTAAAACTCTGTAATATCATTAGTTTCACCACCCCAGATGATTAATCATCAATAAATCTGGTATAGATGATAATAGAAGAACAAAAAGGATTGTGGACACTATTTATAAAACCTGAAGGTAACTGAAGGTAACTGGATCCTTAGTCACAGTAAACAATGTTCCTGTTTGTTGTCACTCTCTCCTCTGTAGTCCTTCACTTTCTACTAACCCCTATAATCCCTACTCCTAGTAAGGAATTGGTCATCTGTCTCTCCATTCTCCCCATCCATCTCACCTCCTCCTCAGAACTGATCCTCAACATACAATCCTGTGTCTCTAAGCCCAGACAACCACCTTATGCTCTCTCCTGCTCTCACCTACTAACACTTTCTCTACTCCTCCTCACTGCTGGTGATATCTCCCCAAATCCTGCCCCCCCCCCCCACCACATCCCCACAGTCACATCTACCTCTCATCCTTGATCGATCACACATTTCCGCAACCTTTCTAACCTTATACCCATCCGCCCAGCCCCACTAACAGAAGCTCTATGGAACGCACACTCTGTCTGCAACAAACTTTCCTACATCCATGATCTTTTCATTACTAACAAACTTTCCTTCCTCGGCATCACTGAAATCTGGCTCACCCCCTTCTGACACAACCTCTTCATTTGCACTTTCTTATGGCGGTTTCCACCTCTCCCACACACCCCGCCCCAGCAGCAAGTATGGTGGAGGAGTTGGCTTTCTTCTGTCAGATAACTGCTCCTTCTCACATATCCCATTGCCATCCTGCATTACCCTCCCCTCTTTTGAAGTGCACTGTGTGCACAACTACTCACCCTTCAACCTCCAACTGGCTGTCATTTACCACCCCCCAGGGCCAGCTACCACCTTCTTAGACCACTTCACCACCTGGCTACTCCATTTCCTTTCTGCTGATATCCCCACTATCATCATGGGTAACTTCAACATCCCCATTGACACTTCCCAATCATCTGACTCTAAGCTTCTATCCCTCACTTCCTCCTTCTGCCTCGCTCAATAGTGTTCCGCAGCCACTCACAAAGATGGACACACATTTGACCTCATCTTCACCAGCCTCTGTTCCCTATCTAACTTCTCTAACTCACCTCTCCCTCTTTCTGACCACAACTTACTCATATTCTTTCCCCTCTCCTCTCCAGGTCTGCAATCCCCCATCCAGAAACTTGCACACGCTCGCAGAAATCTCAAACTCCTTGACCAACACTCATTCTCTGAATCCCTTCTCCCTCTTACATAAATTACTTACACGATGCAGCTGCTGCTGCTTTATATAACACCACAACAGCTGCAGCTCTCAATTTGGTCGCCCCCCTCACACATACCAAAGCTTGCACCATCAACAGGCTACCCTGGCACACCAGCCTGACTAAAGAACTGAGACGGGTTTCCAGAGTTGCTGAACGAAGATGGAAAAGGTCCCACTCCAACGAGCACTTCATCACATTCAAACAGTCCCTCACTACTTTCAAGTCCACACTAACTGCAGCAAAACAAGCCTACTTCTCATTGCTCATATCCTCCCTGTCTCACAACCCTAAACAGCTATTCAGTACTTTCAATTCTCTCTTCCATCCTCCAGCTCCTCCTCCTCGCTTATTTTAGCTGAAGACTTTGATCATTCTTCAAGCAGAAGATTGACAGCGTAAGGCAAAGCTTTGGCCATTAGTCCCCATAGCCTCTTCTCATAACTACTCGACTCTCCGCCTCCAAAATAAGCTTCTTTGCCATTACGTAAGATCAACTTTCCTCTTTACTCTCCAAGTCACATCTTACCACCTGTGAACTTGACCCAATTCCGTCTCACCTCATCCCAAACCTCACCGCAGTCTTCATCCCAACCCTAACCCACCTCTTCAACCTGTCACTAACAACTGTCGTCTTCCCCTCATGCTTCAAACATCCTCAAAAAGCCCTCCCTTGACCAATCCACTCTGTCTAGCTATCGCCCCATCTCACTTCTCCCTTATGCCTCAAAACTACTGGAACAACACGTCCATTTTGAACTCTCCTCCCACCTGTCCTCCTACTCCCTCTTTGACCGCTTACAATCTGGCTTTCAATTGCATCGCTCCACTGAAACTGCCATGACTAAAGTCACCAACGACGTACTGACTGCCAAATCCAAGCGACGCTACTCTGTTCTCCTCCTCCTGGACCTGTCCTCTGCTTTTGACACACTGGACCATTCCCTCTTACTACAGACTTGGATCTCCTCATACCTAACAGACCGGCATTCAGCGTCTCCCACTCACACACCACCTCCTCATCTCGCCCCCTATCTGTTGGTGTCCCCTAAGGCTCAGTTCTAGGACCCTTGCTCTTCTCCATCTACACCTTTGGCCTGGGGCCGCTCATAGAGTGTCACGACTTTCAGTATCACCTCTATGCTGATGACACACAGATCTACCTCTCAGGACCTGATATCACCTCCTTACTAACCAGAATCCCGCAATGTCTGTCCGCTATTTCATCTTTCTTCTCTGCTAGATTCCTAAAACTTAATATGTATAAAACTGAATTCATCATCTTTCCACCATCTCACTCAACCCCCCACCTAACCAATCTATAAAAGTCAATGGCTGTCCACTCTCCCCACTCCTGCAAGCTCTCTGCCTCGGGGTAATCCTTAACTGATCTCTCCTTCAAACCTCATATCCATGCCCTTTCCACGTCATGCTGGCTCCAACTCAAAAATATTTCCAAGATCCGTACATTCCTCAACCATGAATCTGCAAAAACACTAGTGCATGCCCTCATCATCTCTCGCCTCGACTAGTGCAACCTCCTGCTCTGTGGCCTCCCTTCTACTGCTCTCGCACCCCTGCAATCTATCTTTAGCTCTGCTGCCCGACTAATCCACCTGTCCCCCACTATTCCCCGACCTCTCCCCTCTGTCAATCCCTTCACTGGCTCCCCATTGCCCAGAGACTCCAGTAGAAAACCCTAACCTTGGCATACAAAGCCTTCCACAAACTGTCTCCTCCATACATCTGTGATCTAGTCTCATGGTACCTACCTGCAAGCTCCGATCCTCACAGGATCTCCTTCTCTACTCCCCTCTTTTCTCCTCTTCCCACAATCGCATACAAGGTTTCTTCCATGCATCCCCCCTACTCTGGAACTCTCTACCCCAACATTTCAGACTCTCGCCCTAACGTGGAAACCTTCAAAAAGAACCTGCAGACCACCACTTCCGACAAGCCTACAACCTGCAGTAACCCTCGCTGCACGACCAGCTGTTCCCTCACCTACTGTATCCTAACCCCCCATCCTTCTAGATTGTGAGCCCTAGCAGGCAAGGTCCTCTCTCCTCCTGTACCAGTCGGCGACTTGTATTTGTTCGAACTATTGTACTTGTTGTTTGCTATGTGTACCCCTTTTTCACATGTAAAGCGCCATGGAATTAATGGCGCTATAATAATAAAACACTCCTCCCACCATGCCATTCCGATGTTCGCTACTGATGGGGAGAATTTAGCCCCCATGGAAACTCCGCTGTTTTGGAGAAAAAATATTTTATTGAACAGATTTAATGAATGACTGTAGATCAGGAGAGTAAGAACTAAATTTGGACAGGTGATGATCAACTGCAGAAATAGCAACGTGGTGCGGGATGCTTGTATATAGTTCCACTCCAGCTCAAAACATCACAGCAATCTTGAATGGAACCTGGGATACGTAGGACAAGTAGTTGGAGAGCTGAATCCAGCCACTGTCCAAGGCGTTCGCTAAAGGAGCCTATGCCTGCAGCAATTGGATGCATCAGTGGTAGTTTTTCTTTTTTGTGTGTTTTGGGTAATGCATGAATAATAAGTATAGTTGGATGATTTACAATAATGAATTCAGATTCTTTTTTTGTTAAAATACCCAATGCTATTCCCTCCTGAACCAAGTGTTTTAGTTTTTCTTGGAAAAATGACCGCCGCCAGGGACCAGGGGGAGACGGACAGGTGAGTATACTTTTTTTGTATTATTTTTACTTTTTTTGTCTTTTTTTTTTACTGTGGGCTGGGCACAGCCGACTACTGCTCTCCCCAGACGTACCGCTCTCAATGTTATTAGTGGGAGCGGCGATCGGATGAGAGAAGTAGTAGTCCTCCTCTCCGGACCTGGGTACCACCCGCAGCGCGTTTCCTGCGCAAATTTGCGTCCATTGGCTTTAATTGAAACAGCAAATCCGCAGGTATAGATATTATACTTGCGGGCTTGCTGCGGTTCAATGCTGTGTTTTTTTCTGCAATTGTAATCCTGAGCGGAAATTTCCACATCATGTGCACAGCACATCAGGATTACCATTGCTATAGCTGGCAGACCTATTAACAAGCGTTTTCCCAGCGGGAAAACCGACGTGAAAAGGCATCAAAAACGCTTTGTGTGCACATAGCCTTAATCATGCGAAGAGCATTGTGGATAATAAAAATAGAGAGGATCTAATCTCCAAAAAAAAATAATTCTGGTTGAAATAAAAATATATAAAAAATGAATACGCAGATTCCAACATTAGTGCTCACCTACAATACCCATTATCCAGCTATTTCGGACATAGTAAAAAGAAATATTGATATCCTGAGAGAGGACAGTACTATGGACTTTTTTTTTTTTTAAAGTATCAGAGTGGTGCCTCGTAGAGCACCCACAATCGGAAATAAACTGTCCCCCAGTCTTTTTAATCCCAGTCCCTCTATAAAAACACATGGTTATCAGTGAGTGGTTTTCACAAATGTGTCTTGCTTTCATGCAGCACATGTCCATTTGCCTCTAAAAAAATTATTTTTTCTAATAACAACAATTCTAAAATATTTTCAATTAAAAGTTTTGTAAACTGCAATTTAGAGCATGTGGTTTATGTGATTGAGTGCACTGCTTGTAAGCTCAAATACGTTGGTTCCACCACCAGAAAGTTTAAAACAAGACTGAGAGAACATTTGTACAACATTTTATTAACCACTGCTGGCCGCTCCCAGGCATAATGTGACCCCGCCGCTAATGTCATGTCAAGCGAGGCGTGACATCAGTGACACGGTCCCGCGGTGGCTACTGGATTGTGGGCGGGGTTACCCCCCGCGTCACACCCTGCATCTACTGCGCGCTTTCCCAATGAATGGTGAGAGGGAGAACGCGCTGTGGATGCTGGGTGTGACGTGCGGGGTAACCCCACCCACAGCCGAGCATCCACCATGCAACGCAGTACTGAGTCACACCCGGCTACAGTCGGAACTAGATGTGACATCAGCGGATGTCAGAGCCCGCTGCAGCCGGGGGCCACGTGATGCCTGTCAGCGGCCAGCGATAGCGCCGCTCACAGGCAGTATCACTCAAGGTATTTACAAAGAAACTTATTTTCATCATAAAAATACATTGGCCTATTTTCAACAGTAGTGGACAACCCCTTTAAAGTCCCATAGAAGGACTAGGTAAAAAAGGAGGGGAGGGGTCCAAAATTGTAAAAATATTTAAAAAAAAATTACAAAGATCAAAAGAATAAAAAAAAACAATACATGCGTAAATTTATGTAAAAACAAGAATAAAAGAAGTAAACGCATTTGTTATCATCTCATCCGAAATAACCTGATTTGTAAAATTGAAGTTAATGCCTTCAGTGAACACCATAAAAAAACTAAATTAAAAACTTAGCAAAAAAAATGGAAAAAGAAATTTCAGTGGGCTGTGCCTTCCTACACAAAAGCCACAGCAAAGAAACGTATACTGTACAGTATAGGTTTTCCTTATAGTGCGCCCCTATAGCGGACAGATGCCTTGACACCCATCCTGACTGTGGCCAATGTCAGACATATATCTCTTGAGGGCATGCATCAGCCAGTGGGCACAAACACTGTGTACCTAGCCTTACAAGTTATCTCTGTTCACATCAGTTTTACTTCTTTAATCTCTTGAGGTCAGAGTCACTTTGTAGGTTCATGACCAGGCCTTATTTTTTAAATCTGACCACTGTCACTTTATGAGGTAACTCTAGAACTCTTCAACGGATCCCACTGTTTCTGAGATTAATATTTCGTTACATATTGTACTTTATGATTGTGGTAAAATTTCTTCGATATCATTTGCGTTTATTTGTGAAAAAAATGGAAATTTGGTGAAAATTTTGAAAATGTTGCAATTTTCAAACTTGGAATTGTTATGCCGTTAAATCAGAGAGATATGTCACACAATATAGTTAATAAATAACATTTCTTACATGTCTACTTTACATCAGAACAATTTTGGAAACAAAATTTTTCCTTGTTAGGAAGTTATAAGGGTTAAAAGTTGACCAGCAATTTCTCATTTTCCCAACAAAATTTACAAAACCATTTTTTTAGGGACCACATCACATTTGAAGTGACTTTGAGGGGCCTTTATGACAGAAAATACCCCAAAGTGACACCATTCTAAAATCTGCACCCCTCAAGGGGCTCAAAACCACATTCAAGAAGTTTATTAACCCTTCAGGTGATTCACAGGAACTGAAGCAATGAAGAAGAAAAAAAATTAACATTTAACTTTTTTTTCACAATTTAATTTAGACCCAATTTTTTTATTTTCACAAGGGTAACAGATAAAAATGGACCCCAAAATGTACTGTGCAATTTCTCCTGATCATGCCGATACCCCATATGTGGGGGAAAACCACTGTTTGGGCACACGGCAGGCCTCGGAAGGGAAGGAGCGCAGTTGGACTTTTTGAATTCAAAATTTGCTGGAATAATTAGCTGACGCCATGTATCATTTGGAGACCCTGTAATGTGCTTAAACAGTGCAAACTCCCCACAAGTGACATCACTTATCTAGATGTGTGGTGAGCACTTTGAACCCCCAGGTGCTTCACAAAAGTTTATAACGTAGAGCCATGAAAATAAAAAATCTATTTTTTCCACAAAAATTTTCTTTTAGCTCCAAATTTTTTATTTGCACAAGACCTCTCATTTTGTTGTGCAATTTGTTCTGAGTATGCCAGAACATACCCTACATGTAATTGGTAACTACTTTTGAGGCATAGTGCAAAGGTCAGAAGGGAAGGAGCGCTATATTATGCACATTTTACTGTTATTGTTTGAGGGTGCCATCATCCACTGGGAGATCCCCTGAGGTGCCATAGCAGCCTGAGGACCCCATTTTACAAACTACACCTCTCAATGAACTCATCTAGGGGTGAAATGATCATATTGACATCATGAGTGTGTCACAGAATTTTATACCATTGGGCAGTGAAGAAAAAATAATTACGTTTTTATCTCAAAAATTTTGTTTTAGCCCCAGATTTTACATTTTTCAATGGGGTTAATGGATAAAACTGGCCCCTAAAATGTGTCCCACAATTTCTGCTGAATGTAGCAATACCTCATATGTGACTGTACAGTACTGCTTAGCCACACGGCGACACTCGGGAAGGACGGAGCGCTATTTCACTGCTGGAGTGCAGGTTTTCCTAGAATAGTTTACGGACTCCATATGCACAGAACCTAAATGCTAAAAAAGAGCAGAATACCCCCTCAAGTGACCCCATTTTGTAAGTTATACCCCTGCCAAACATGTGGATGGTAAATCTGATGTAGGCACACACTGGAGCTCTGGAGGGCGGGGGTGGGGTGGGGGAGGGGGGTAGCATTAAAACTTCGGAGCGCAGAATTTGCTTTATTTCTTTTGGGGGCGAGGAGCCATTTCACTTTTCCAGTGCCCTTGTGCTACCAGTAACGTGGAAGCCCCCTATATTTACATTGACAGATGATGGATCGGAGTGTTCTGTTTTTTTTGTGGATAGATTTGAAGCTTTTATTGGGAACATTTTACATAACATTTTGGATCATATTTATCCGGTGCTCTATGCTGAGCACTTATTTTGGGGTTTCCATCTAAATCTCTGGGTGACGTGATTCAGGTGACACCCCCCAGGGGATCCATTCATTATAATGAGGCAGCAGAGTTACTCTTCTGGGCTCCATCTGACCTCTGTTCAGCTTTGTCCTACTTTTCAGAGGTGTCCAAAACTGCGGCCGATCGCGCATTTATGCACACCTAAAAAGACGGACAACGCTGAATCACAGGCCAGACGGCGTCCAGTGTTGCCATCTGCCTTGTTTTAGGGAATCTTCCTCTGGGACTGTCATGTAAGGGCTTGTTTTTTGCGAAACGATTTGACGTTTTTATTGGTACCATTTTTGGTCACATGACATATTTTGATCGCTTTCTATTCTAATTTTTGGGGAAGGAAAATGACCAAAAACTGGCAATTCAGGAATTGTGTTTTTTTTTTATGCATGTGGTAAAATTGATAAGGCAGAGTTATTCTTCAGGTCTGTACGTTTACAGCGGTACCACATTAACCGTTTCCCGACCGCCCACTGTAGATAAACGTCGGCGCTTGCTGGGCTCTGTGCAGCGCCGACGTTTAAAAACGGTGGGCGGTCCCGCAGCGCTCAGGACCCCCAGGGTCCTGCAAGCGCTGCGATTCTGGTGCAGAGCGTTAGCTCTGACAGGGGACATCATCGGGACCTGATTGGATCAGGTCCCAATGATGTTAACCCTTTGCTATGTTCTATATGCCGCGATCTATAGTGATCGCGGCATATAGAAGATAGACAGAGGAGAGGTGGTCGTCTTACTTACCTCTCCGACGACCCCTGATACCTTCCAGGACCTGGCGTTGCTATGGCAGCTGGAGGTCACATGACCGCCTCCAGATCTGCCATATATGGTGTCCTGCCAGGGTCAACCTGCAGCTGAAGCCTGGCAGGACACACTGACTGTGAAACAGTCAGAAAAGATCTCATGTAATGTAATACATGTCTATTACATTACATGAGATCAGTGAGCAGAAAAATAAAAATTAATGTCCCATACAGGGACTAAGTAAAAATGTAAAAAAAAAAGTAAAAAAAATGTTTTTAAACTGTTAAAAAAAAATCACAAAATAAATAAAAATAAATAAATAAAATATTAAACCAATAAATCCATATATTTATGCAAAACCAAAAAAAGTACACATATTTGGTATCGCCGCGTCCGAAACTACCCAATCTATAAAACTGTCACACTAATTAACTCCTTCTGTGCACACCGTAATAAAAATAAATAAAAAACGGAGCAAAAAAATATGCTTTTTCATCATATCGCCAAACAAAAAGTGGAAAAAAATGCGATCAGAAAGCAAAATGGAAATAAAAATGGTACCGCTGAAAACGTCATCTTGTTCCGGAAAAAAAAGCCACCATACAGCTCTATCAGCCGAAAAATAAAAAAGTTATACCTCTCAGAATAAAGCAATGCAAAAAAAATATTTTTTCTATAAAATTGTGTTATTGTGTAAAAGCGCCAAAACATAAAAAAAAATATACAGTAAGTGTAGTATCGCTGTAAATGTACTGACCCGAAGAATAATTCTGCCTTATCACTTTTACCACACGCAGAACGGCATAAAAAAAAACACCTCAAAAAACAATTCCTGAAGTGTTTGTTTTTGTTAATTTTACCTCCCAAAAAACGGAATAGAAAGCGATCAAAAAATGTCACGTACCCAAAAATGGTACCAATAAAAATGTCAACTCGTCCCGCAAAAAACAAGCCGTCACATGACTCTGTCGGCCGAAATATGGAAAAATTATAGGTCTCAAAATATGGCGATGCAAAAACTAGATTTTGCAAAAAAGGCGTCTCTTAGTGTGTGACAGCTGTCAGTCATAAAAACCCGATATAAATCTGGTATCTCTGTAATCGCACCGACCAGAAGAATAAAGTAATCTAATCAGTTATATCACACGAGGAACGGCGTAAAAAATAAATAAAACCAATTCTTCACCTGCTACTGATTTGTTTATTATGTCTCCCAAAGATCGCAGTAAGGCTCTGCTCACATTTATCTTGCGTTCTGCGCTGAGCACTTACACCAGAGTTTCCGTGTAAATCTCTGAAATACGTTATTCAGACGGAACCCATGACGGAAGATTCCCTGTAATGAGGCAAATATATGCCACTGTGGATGCCGTCTGGCCTGTGATCCCACGGTGTCATTTGTTTTAGGCGTTAGTAAAAGTGCGGTTGGCCACAGTTTTGTGCACTTCTGAAAAAAAGGACACCGCTAAACAGAGACCAGACGGAGTCCAGAGTAACTCTGCTGCCTCATTACAGTGAATGGATCCCGCAGGGGTTTCATCTGAATTACATCACTTGGAAATATAGATGGAAACCCCGATGTAAGTGCTCAGCCTAGAGCGCTGGATAAATGTTACGTAAAATGTTCCCAATAAAAGATTCAACTCAGTCCTCAAAAAAAGCTAGTCCCCACTCAGGTCCGTCATCTGTTAAAAATATTGCAAGTTACTGGTAGCAGAAAGGCTCTGGAAAAGCGAAATGGCCCTTGCCCCCCAAAAGAAATTTAGAAATTTTTGTGCTCCCAAATCCAAATACCTATTCTACAATAATTTGTTCTCCAATTGTCAAATAGCACTCCGTCCCCCCCAGATCTCACCGTATGGCTGAGCGGTACAATACAGCCACATATGGGGTATTGACACTTTTAGAAGAAATTGTGTGACACATTTCGGCACCAATTTTACCCATTGTCCTGTGTGAAAATGTAAAATCTGAGGGTAAAACATTTTTTTGTGGTAAAAATATAATTATGCTTTTTTCACTGCCCAATGGTATAAATTTAAGAATTAAAAAATACTCACTACTTCCCTAGATGAATTCCTTGAGGTGTAGTTTACAAAATGGGGTCACTTGTGGGGGTTTCTGCTGTTTCGGCATGTCAGCGACTCTTCAAATGTGACATGGTGTCTGCTGCCTATCCCAGCCAACATAGCGCTCCTTTCTCTTCCGAACCCTGCCGTACACCAAAGCAGTGGTTTTCCCCCACATATGGGGTATCGGCGTACTCAGGAGAAATTGCACAACAAATTTCATGGTGCAATTTATCCTGTTACCCTTATGATAATGCAAAATTAGGGAATGAAAAACATTTTTTGTGGGAAAAATATGAAAATTTTATTTTTATGGCTCAATATTATAAACTTCTGTGAAGCAGCTGGGGGTGCAAGGTGCTCACCACACATCTAGATAAGTTCCCTAAGGGGTCTAGTTTCCAAAATGGTGGCACTTGTGGGGGGTTTCCACTGTTTAGGCACATTAGGGGCTCCCCAAATGCGATATGGCATCTGCTAATTATTCCAAAAAATTTACATTCAAAAAGTCAAATGGCGCTCCTTCCCTTTCAAACCCTGCCGTGCACCAAAGCAGTGGTTTTCCCCCACATATGGGGTATTGGCGTGTTCAGGAGAAATTGCACAACAAATTTCATGGTGCAATTTATCCTATTACCCTCATGATAATGCAAAATTAAGGGATGAAAAACGTTTTTGTGGGAAAAATGTGAAAATTTTATTTTTACAGCTCAATACAGGGGTTTCCACTGTTTAGGAACATCAGGGGCTCTCCAAACGCAACATGGCGTCTGCTAATTATTCAGACAAATTTTACATTCAAAAAGTCTAATGGCGCTCCTTCCCTTCCGAACCCTTCCCTTCCGAACCAAACAGTGGTTTTCCCTCACATATGGGGTATGAGCGCGCTCAAGAGAAATTGCACAAAAAATTTTGGGGTCCATTTTTTTCTGTTACCCCTGTGAAAATAAAAAAAATTGGGTCTGAAGTAACATTTTTGTGAAAAAACTTAAATGTTAATTTTTTTCTTCCACATTCCAAAAATTCCTGTGAAGCACCTGAAGGTTTAATAATGTTCTTGAATGTGGTTTTGAGCACCGTGAAGGGTGCAGTTTTTAGAATGGTGTCACTTTTGGGTATTTTCTGTCATAAAGGCCCCTCAAAGTGACTTCAAATATGATGTAGTCCCTAAAAAAATGTTTTTGTAAATTTTGTTGGAAAAATGAGAAATCGCTGGTCAACTTTTAACCCTTATAGCTCCCTAACAAAAAAAAATGTTGGTTCCAAAATTGTGCTGATGTAAAGTAGACATGTGGGAAATGTTATTTATTAACTATTTTGTGTGACATATCTCTCTGATTTAAGGGCATGAAAATTCAAAGTTTGAAAATTGCAAAATTTTCTAAATTTTTGCCAAATTTCCGATTTTTTCACAAATAAACGCAAGTGATATTGAAGAAATTTTACCACTATCATGAAGTACAATATGTCACGAAAAAACAGTCTCAGAATCAGGGGGATCCGTTGAAGCGTTTCAGAGTAATTACCTCATAAAGTGACAGTGATCAGAATTGTAAAAATTGGCCTGGTCACGAAGGCAAAAACAGGCTCTGGTGCGAAGTGGTTAATATCGTTTTTATACAAAATATATATATATTTTTTGCATCGCTTTATTCTGAGAGCTATAATTTTTTTATTTTTCCACTGATGGGGCTGTATGGCGGCTTGTTTCTTGTGGGACAAGATGACGTTTTCAGCGGTACTAATTTTATTTATATTTGTTTTTTTTATCGTGTTTCATTCCCCTTTTTTTTCCCAGTGGTATGATGATAAAGCATCGTTAGCCTCGTTTTTTTAAGGTTTTTTTGTGTGGCGTTCACTGAAGGGGTTAACTAGTGTGACACTTTTATAGGTCGGGTCGTTCCAGAATCGGCAATACCAAATATGTGTACTTTTTTTATTTTATTGTTATTTTTTTACATAAAAATGTGTATTTATTAGTGAATATGTTTTTTTTAATTAATATTATTTAATATTTGTTTTTATGTATTTGTATAAGTTTTTTGCCATTTATTCTTTACTTTTTACTTAGTCCCTTTATGGGACTTTCACTTGTTTCTCTTTGATCACAGGTATAATGTATTGCAATGTACTAGATTGCAGTGCATTGATTATACCTTTAGTGAAAGCTCCTGAGCCCATGCTGTGAGCATGGTTTCAGCAGCTTTCCGTAGCTTGGTGACCAGGGGGTCGTCATGACGACCCCTGGTCACCATGGCAATGATTGGGCCCCACGACATCGCAGGGCCACCGATCTGTCAGGGGGTTAACAGCCAGGGGTGGTGTTGACACTCCTACTAGCTGTTTAGTGCCGGAGATCAGCCACTGGCGGAGCTGAACTCCGGCACTGATCGGGCTGGAGACGCTGATATTTCAGCATCTCCTGCACGATCATGCTGAGATCGGTCAGTCAGATTGACTGACTGATCGCAGCGATCTAGGTGTGCGGACCGACCATATGGCTCCCTGCACCCCATCTTGTGCTGCTCAGCTGTCACAGATAGCTGTCCGCACTTATCTGTCACTGCGTGTTTACACACTGTGACAGTTTAACCCCTTAACAACATTTGCCGTACTAATACGCGTCTGTGCCCTGGGACTTAAGAGCCAGACCCGTATAAGGACGTCATGGCGATCGCGCGCGCACACAGGCTGTGCGGGCGCGATCGCCGCTGGGTGTCAGCTGATTGTCACAGCTGACACCCGGTACTATGTGCAGGGAGCGGTCCTGCATCGCTCCCAGCACATTAACCCCCGCGATGCTGCGATCGAAGTCGATCGCGGCATTGCGGGGGCAAGCGGAGGTGATCGCCGATACTCACCTCCTCTTCCGGCTTCCAGCGCAGTCTGCAAAGGCTTCCCGGGTGTTGCCATGATGACCCGATGTCGTCATGACAACATCCGGGTCACCAGACAGCAGGAAGATTGCTTGGACATGCGCAGTGCATCTCCAAGCAATCTTCACACTGTGCATTTCTGACAGCTTGCATGGCATAGGGATGGTGCTGCATTCCTGTGCCATGCAGGCGATCAGAGAAAAAAAAGTGAAAGTCCCAGAGTGGGACAAAGTAAGAAAGTGTATAAACTGTGTGAAAGTGGAAAAAAAAATAAAAAAAACATTTGCAAAAATATAAAAAAAAAAATAAAAAAAATAATCCACCAAAAATAAAAATATAATGTACCCATCAATAAATATTATTATAAAAAAACACAAAAAAACAATAAAAGTACACATATTTGGTATCGCCGCGTCCATCAGCCGAAAAATAAAAAAGTTATAGCTCTCAGAATAAAGCGATGCTAAAAAATATTTTTTTCTATAAAATAGCTTTTATTGTGTATAAGCGTCAAAACATAGAAAAATTATACAAATGTGGTACCGCTGTAAACGTACTGACCCGAAGAATAAAGCTACGTCATCAATTTTACCACACGCGGAACAGAATAAAAAAAAAAAAAAAAAAAAAACCAATTCCTGAATTGTTGGTTTTTGTTTATTCTGCCTCCCAAAAATCGGAATAGAAAGCGATCAAAAAATGTCACGTGCCTGAAAATGGCACCAATAACAACGTCAAGTCATCCCGCAAAAAACGAGCCGTCACATGACTGTCTGCCAAAATCTGGAAAAATTATAGCTCTCAAAATATGGCGATGCAAAAACTAGATTTTACAAAAAATGCGTCTTTTAGTGTGTGACAGCTGTCAGTCATAAAAACCCCATATGATTCTGGCATTGCTGTAATCACACCGACCCGAAGAATAAAGTCGTCTAATCACTTATACCGCACAAGGAACAGCGTCAAAAATAAACTCTTGGGTTAGGATTGGGCTAGGGTTAGGGCTGGGTTTGGGGCTAGGGTTGTGCTGGGGCTAGGGTTGTGCTGGGGCTAGGGTTGTGCTGGGGCTAGGGTTGTGCTAGGGCTAGGGTTGTGCTAGGGCAAGGGTTGCACTATGGTTAGGGTTGTGCTAGGGTTAGGGCTGGGGTTGGGATTTTTTTCAAAAGTAAGAAAAAAAGATGACGATATGGCGACTAGTGTTGAGAGCAAGTGCTCGCTACTTGAGTTTGCATCGGGTGCTCTGGTATGTATTGAGTATCGTGGGTATTTGAGTGACATGCTCGAGTCTCTGCCCCATATGCTTCGCGGCCAAAAAAGTTTACAGGGATTGCCTGCCATGCACGAGCGATCCCCGCATGTTTTTTTTTCGGTGTCTAATAACCGTGAAACATGCGGAGCAGGGACTCGAGCATGTCACTCGAGCACACGCTTTACATGGTGCATACCTGAGTACCCGATGCAAACTCAAGTAGCGAGCACTTGCGCTCAAGAATAATGACAACTTATTCAATATGATGACCTAATGTAAACAAATTCTGTGCCGTACCTCTGGGTTCAAAATGTTCACTATACACCTTAATAAAATCCTTGAGGGGTATAGTTTCCAAAATGGGGACACTTGTCGGGGAGCTCCACTGTTTAGGCACATCACGGGCTCTCTAAACGCGACATGGTGTCCGCTAACAAATTGAATGGAAAATCCGCTCAAATTGTTAGCGGACGCCATGTTGCGTTTGGAGAGCCCCTGTGTGCCCAAACATTGGAGCTCCCCCACAAGTGACCCCATTTTGGAAACTAGACCCCCCAAGGCACCTATCTAGATGCATAGTGAGCACTTGGAACCCCCAGGTGCTTCACAAATTGATTCGTAAAAATGAAAAAGTGAAAAAAAAACATTTTTTAATTTTTATGAATCAATTTGTGAAGCACTTGGGGTTCCAAGTGCTCACTATGCATCTAGATAGGTGCCTTGGGGGGTCTAGTTTCCAAAATGGGGTCACTTGTGGGGGAGCTCTAATGTTTAGGCACACAGGGGCTCTCCAAATGCAACATGATATCCGCTAACAAATTGAATGGAAAATCGGCTCAAATTGTTAACGGACACCACGTTGCGTTTGGAGAGCCCCTCTGTGCCCAAACTTTGGAGCTCCCCCACAAGTGACCCCATTTTGGAAACTAGACCCCCCAAGACACCTTTCTATATGCATAGTGAGCACTTGGAACCCCCAGGTGCTTCACAAATTGATTCGTAAAAATGAAAAAGTGAAAAAAAAAACACTTTTTCATTTTTATGAATCAATTTGGGAAGCACCTGGGGTTCCAAGTGCTCACTATCAATCTAGATAGGTGCCTTGGGTGGTCTAGTTTCCAAAATGGGGTCACTTGTGGGGGAGCTCCAATGTTTGGGCACACAGGGACTCTCCAAATGCAACATGATATCCGCTAACAAATTGTCGGCTCAAATTGTTAGCGGATATCATGTTGCATTTGGAGAGTCCCTGTGTGCCCAAACATTGGAGCTCCCCCACAAGTGACCCCATTTTGGAAACTAGACCCCCCAAGGCACCTATCTAGATGCATAGTGAGCACTTGGAACCCCTAAGTGCTTCATAAATTGATTCGTAAAAATGAAAAAGTGTTTTTTTTTTCACTTTTTCATTTTTACGAATCAATTTGTGAAGCACCTGGGGGTTCCAAGTGCTCACTATGCATCTATAAAGGTGCCTTGGGGGGTCTAGTTTCCAAAATTGGGTCACTTGTGGGGGAGCTCCAAAGTTTGGGCACACAGGGGCTCTCCAAACACAACATGGCGTCCGCTAATTATTCAAGCAAATTTTACAATCAAAAAGTGAAATGGCGCTCCTTCCCTTCCGAGCCCTGCCGTGCGCCCAAACAGTGTTTCTTCCCCAAATATTGGGTATCTGCGTGCCCAGGGAAAATTGCACAACAAATTTTGGGGTCAATTTTTTTTGTTACCCCTGTGAAAATAAAAAAATTGGGTCTAAAGTAACATTTTTGTGAAAAAAGTTAAATGTTCATTTTTTTCTTCCACATTCAAAAAATTCCTGTGAAGCACCTGAAGGGTTAATAAAGTTCTTGAATGTGGTTTTGAGCACCTTGAAGGGTGCAGTTTTTAGAATGGTGTCACTTTTGGGTATTTTCTGTCATAAAGACCTCTCCAAGTGACTTCAAATGTGATGTGGTCCCTAAAAAAATGGTTTTGTAAATTTTGTTGGAAAAATGAGAAATCGCTGTTCAACTTTTAACCCTTATAGCTCCCTAACAAAAAAAATTTTGGTTCCAAGATTGTGCTGATGTAAAGTAGACATGTGGGAAATGTTATTTATTAACTCTTTTGTGTGACATATCGCTCTGATTTCAGGGCTTAAAAATTCAAATTTTGAAAATTGCAAAATTTTCAAAATTTTCACCAAATTTCCGTTTTTTTCACAAATAAACGCAAGTGATATTGAAGAAATTTTTCCACAATCATGAAGTACAATATGTCACGAAAAAACAATCTCAGAATCAGGGGGATCAGTTGAAGCGTTCCAGAGTAATTACCTCATAAAGTGACAGTGGTCAGAATTATAAAAATTGGCCCGGTCATTAACGTGCAAACCACCCGCGGGGCTTAAGGGGTTAAAGCCATAACGGACAATGCACGGCAAGGAGCATTAACTTACACCTGCTCATGCCGTGCAGTGTCCGTCATTGGGCGTTATGGGGTTAATACCGCTGTCAAGTGTGATGGTGACATGTAACAGACTTTAACATAATGGCCATCAGTTCTAATGAACATGGGGCCACCGTGCAGTATGAATGCAGATTGACGAAGGGTTACCTTGACTGCCGGATGACCTCTTTAAAAAAATATATATATGGCTCTCAGAATATGGTGACAAAAGCCAAATTGTTTTTGTAAATGTTTTTATTTTATTTTTAATTAGTAAATCATGAATAGAAATATATAGATTTGGGATCCCGTAACCATACTGACCCATAGAGCAAAGGTAACAGATCACCACCTGATTACCACAAAGTAAGCGGCGCTAGTACAAAACCTTGAAAAAGAAAATGTGGAATTACAGTTTTTCTCCTCACCGTTTCCACTTATTTCATAGAATAAGTTGTGTTCTGCAAAAAACAAGCCCTCTTGCGGCTATGTCGAAATATTAGAAAGGTTATGGTTCTTGTTACAAGGAGAGGAAAAAGTAAGTTACAATATCCTGGGGAAAAGCTCTGTGTCTGCCTCCTGAAAACCTCCAGCTCAGGGTTTGTTACCCGACCGACGACATGTTTAACAGATTCCTTTGACTAAACCACCCTTCACATGTCCATATAATACCGGTACTGGAAAAATGGTACCGGTGTCATAAGTATTTTGGATCAGTGTGTCATCCGTGTGCCATCAGTGTTCTATCCGTGTGCAATTCATTTTTTTTCCACCATGACTTAAATATCAATTCCAAAGCTTCTCCTATACTTTGCAGTGTTAAACATGTACAGCACACGGTTGTCACAAGGATGTTTCACACGGAGCCAGAAATGTGTATTGGCCCTTGTAATCCATGCGGACGAGTCTCATGCAAAGATCACCATAGATTATGATAGGTATGTGTGGATACGTGTCTTCAATGCATGTGAAAGCGAATGCCACACGTGCTGAAAACATGTACATGTGAAGGAAGCTTTACACACTGTGTGAACAAGTATGAAAAGTCACCTCTTAATCATTGAATTAAGGTTTTCTCTTTTGGTTCCATTGCCATGGGTATAAAATCCAGCATCTAAGCATGTAGTCTGCCTGTGCGAACAGTTGTGATAAAATGGCTCGTTCTAAAGAGCTCCCTGAATTCAGCATCTTGCTGTCATATGTTGTCACAAGTCAGTTCATGAAAGTTCAAATAAGACATGGCTGGGTGAGTTTGGTGTGGAAGAACATGACTGACCCTTCAAGAGACCTAACCTCAACTCCATCAGATAGATACCTTTTGGATTAACCAGAGATTACAAGCCAGGTCCCCTTGTCCAACATCAGTGTCTGACCTGATAACTGCTCTTCTGGAAGAATGGACAACAAATTGCACAGAAATGTCCCCCAATTTTTTTTTTAGAGTGGAAGCTTTATTAGCTGCAAAGGGAGATCAACTCCATGTTAATGACCCTGGATTTAAAAAGGAATGTCATAAAATTTCCTCCAGGAGTAATGTGTATGTGTCCCAATAATTTTATCCCTACAGTGTGTAATAGGTTCTGCTTCTTCCATGGTGAGAGGTGGAGACTGCTTCTCTGATGATGTGTAAATCTGGAGGTGAATGAGAATCATAATCAGTTTTGTTATATATTTTAGGAAGGACGTCCAGAATAAAAGGCTTAAAGCACCCAATAATTGAAGACAGTGAGGATGAGGAGGTGCAGCCAACGTAAGCACTAAATACGACTATCATTCGTTACATTGTATTGTAAGGCTATGTTCACATGTCTGGTAGTTATACCTGTTTTTGGATTTGTTAGGGGTGATAAAAAATGAAAAGATACAATGCAAAATTAGTTCATTCAAATAAGGACGGGAATGTCTTAAATTGTTTTCTTTTTTACTGCAATCTGTTTTTTAGCAGGATCATGTGCCGATTTGCCATGAGCGTTACCCGTTGGCCATCGCTCATAGCAGATGATCATTTTAACCATGTGTAGCACAAGTGATCGGATGAAAGCACCTTCAAGTCTTCTAAGGAAACTATTAAGGCCAGAAAAAAGTAAAAAAAAAATGTTTTTTTTTTTTAAAAATATAAACGTTCAAATCACCCCCCTTTTGCCCCATTCAAAATAAATGAATAATAAAACTAAAATATACATACAGTTATATGAAAAAGTTTGGGCACCCCTATTAATCTTAAGCTTAGTATTTTATAAAAATTGGTGTTTTTGCAACAGCTATTTCAGTTTGATATATGTAATAACTGTTGGACACAGTAATGTTTCTGCCTTGAAATGAGGTTTATTGTACTAACAGAAAATGTGCAATCTGCATTCAAACAAAATTTGACAGGTGCATAAGTATGGGCACCCTTATCATTTTCTTGTTTTAAATACTCCTACCTATTTTTTACTGACTTACTAAAGCACTCTTTTTGTTTTTGTAACCTCATTGAGCTTTGAACTTCATTGCCAGGTGTATGCAATCATGAGAAAAGCTACTTAAAGTGGCCACTTGCAAGTTGTTCTCCTGTTTGAATCTCCTCTGAAGAGTGGCATCATGGGCTCCTCAAAACAACTGTCAAATGATCTGAAAACAAAGATTATTCAACATAGTTGTTCAGGGGAAGGATACAAAAAGCTGTCTCAGAGATTTAACCTGTCAGTTTCCACTGTGAGGAACATAGTAAGGAAATGGAAGAACACAGGGACAGTTCTTGCTAAGGCCAGAAGTGGCAGGCCAAGAAAAACATCAGAAAGGCAGAGAAGTAGAATGGTGAGATCAGTCAAGGACAATCCTCAGACCACCTCCAGAGAGCTGCAGCATCAACTTGCTGCAGATGGTGTCACTGTGCATCGGTCAACTATACAACGCACTTTGCACAAGGAGAAGCTGTATGGGAGAGTGATGCGAAAGAAGCCGTTTCTGCAAGCACGCCACAAACAGAGTCGGCTGAGGTATGCAAAAGCACATTTGGAGAAGCCAATTTCTTTTTGGAAGAAGGTCCTGTGGACTGATGAAACCAAGATTGAGTTGTTTGGTCATACAAAAAGGCGTTATGCATGGCGGCAAAAAAACACAGCATTCCAAGAAAAACACTTGCTACCCACAGTAAAATTTGGTGGAGGTTCCATCATGCTTTGGGGCTGTGTGGCCAATGCCGGCACCGGGAATCTTGTTAAAGTTGAGGGGCGCATGGATTCCACTCAGTATCAGCAGATTCTTGACAATAATGTTCAAGAATCAGTGATTAAGTTGAAGTTAAGCAGGGGATGGATCTTTCAGCAAGACAATGATCCAAAACACCGCTCCAAATCTACTCAGGCATTCATGCAGAGGAGCGATTACAATGTTCTGGAATGGCCATCCCAGTCCCCAGACCTGAATATCATTGAACATCTGTGGGATCATTTGAAGAGGGCTGTCCATGCTCGGCGACCATCAAACTTAACTGAACTGGAATTGTTTTGTAAAGAGGAATGGTCAAAAATACCTTCATCCAGGATCTAGGAACTCATTAAAAGCTACAGGAAGCGACTAGAGGCTGTTATTTTTGCAAAAGGAGGATCTACTAAATATTAATGTCACTTTTCTGGTGAGGTGCCCATACTTATGCACCTGTCAAATTTTGTTTGAATGCAGATTGCACATTTTCTGTTAGTACAATAAACCTCATTTCAAGGCAGAAACATTACTGTGTCCAACAGTTATTACATATATCAAACTGAAATAGCTGTTGCAAAAACACCAATTTTTATAAAACATTAAGCTTAAGATTAATAGGGGTGCCCAAACTTTTTCATATAACTGTATATTGCTGCATTCTGAATCGCCCGATCTATCAAGATATAAAAAGAATTAATCCAAATGGTAAACGGTGTAACGAGAAAAAAAATCAAAACACCAGAATTAAGTTTTTTTGGTCGCTGCAACATCGCAATAAAACGCAATCACAAGCGATTAAAACATATATATATATATATCTACCTAAAAATATTATCAATAAAACCTTCAGCTCAGCGTGCGAAAAATAAGCCCTCACCCAGCCCCAGATCCTGAAAAAGGGAGACGCTACGGGTCTCGGAATATGGCGCCATTATAATTTTTTTTACAAACTTTAGAATTTATTTCACCACTTTAAAAAAAATAACCTATTCATGTTTGGTATCTGCAAACACATAATGACCTGGAGAATCATAATTGCAGGTCAGTTTTAGCATTTAGTGAACATGGTAAAAAAAAAAAACAACCAAGAGACAAGTGTAGAATTATACTTTTTTTGCAATTTTGACGCACTTTTGAATTTTTTCCTTTTTCTCCAGTACACGACATTGTAAAACCAATGATGTCGTTCAAAATTACTATTCGTCCCAGAAAAAATAAACCATCACAGGGACATATTAAAAAATAAAAAAGTTATGCCTCTGGGAAAAAGGGGAGCGAAAAACGGAAAATCCCAAGGTCGTGAAAGGGTTAAAGGACAGAAATCCTCAACTATACTGATTGTATTGATTGAACAGTACCACCATATACCACCATAGCATTACTGAATCTCTCTATACCATGTGTGGTTAATACCGTAACTAATACTGCCATATAGTTACTAAATTATACTTTTATAACATGATTTTAGAACCACCATACTGTAACTGAAAAACAGCATCATATTGTGACTTTATCACTTGGGGTCTGAGCTGTTTTGATGCCCAGCGATCAAAAAGTTATTTAATTCTAAATGCCCTCAGACTCATGAGATAGAAGTTGGCTAAACCCGGTGATTTTGGCTTGAATCGGTTAGCTTCCTAACGTCTGTGGGGACAGGCCTGATTCTAGCTTTTTTTTTTGGTGCCCAAGGCGAAAATTCAAGTGGCACCCCTCCCAGCAGTTCATGGTATACCTGCAGTGAATAAACACAATCCCATCATTGTTTTTTAGGTTTTGCTTTTAAGATATTCATTATGTGGTAAAAGTGACGTGTGAACATGATTCTCCAGGTCTTTGTGATTACAGTAATCCCAAACTTTCAGAGATTCTTATTTTTGTAAAAAAAAAACCAACATTTAGCTTGTGATGCTTTTTTAAGGACCTGTTAGAACAATAAAAATATATCTATGAAGCTATGTGAGGGCTGTTTTTTGCACAGTAAGTTGAAATATTTATTGCTATCAATTCAGGGTGCATACATTTGGATGGCTTTTTGCTGTAAGAGGTGTGGTGACAAAAAAAAGTAGTTCTTCTATTTTTTTTTCTCTTTACTGCATATGTTAGTTCTTTTTATATTTTGATAGATCAGACTTTTAAGGATGTGGACATACCAAATTTTCTTTAATTGTTTAATTTGTGTTTAATGAGGGAAGACCGCACCAGATCCATGATCATTAAATGAATACATCACCAGAACATTCCATCAGTACATGAATGGCACCAGCATCCTCATCAGTACTTAGATACAGCACCAAAACAACCATTAATACACTAATTCATTATTAGAACCATAATCGGTAATTGAATATAGCACTGGGACCATCATTATTAATTGAATACATCGCCAGAACCACCAACTGCACATGAATACAGTGAAGAGCAAAAGAGTATCAATCTTTTGAACTTTTGACTTTCAGGCTCCATATCTCACCATCCACTACTTATTTTATTGTGAGACTACCCTCATTTTATAGACAATCATCTTGTCTATCTCATATATAAACTTGAGTTGCAACTATTTGGCATATGATTAATTATGCAGATTCTTGTCATGTCACTGCACTGTTACTGTTTTGCTCCTAAAAATCTAAATACAATTTTTTATTATTTTATTAGTATTTTGTAAATCCACCTTTAGCTTTCAACACTGCCTGAATCCTTCTGGGCATGCTCTCGATCAGATTCAAACATGTCTTGACCGACATCTAATTCCGGGTCTCTTTTACATGTTCCCAGTTGGTGCATGCTCTTCGACTCGCTTGGATATGTATATAGTTTTTTATTCCATTCTACCCACAAGTGTTAAATTGGATTAAGGTCTGAGGTCTGTGGGGGCCAATCCAGCACTTCGACTTCATTGTCATTGAACCATTTATTTGCCAATCTCAACATATGCTTTGGGTCGTTGTCCTGCTGGAACACTATGTTGTCCTTTTCATACCGATGGTACTCGAGTGTACAAAGTAATTTGTCTTGTAGGATACTCACATATAGCTCAGCATTGAGACCACCATCGATTCTGGTAAAGTATCCAACGCCTTTAGCTGTGAAACAACCCCATATCATCAGGCTTCCTTCACCGAACTTGACAGTTCCTTCAATTTCTCCATCCTTTAGCCCCATTTTCCTTTGTTTCTTCCAGACCCATTTTCATCCATCATAGCCTAGTCTATTGACTTTTGTCCCATAGCTCCAAACCACCCGTTTCCTATCTTCTACAGTTCACTTTTCATACCTTTTTGCAAACTTGTGTCGACGCTTCTTATGATGATATTGAAGTTGATGCTTCTTCATCTTTTTTTGAGCTACCATTCAAGACTTGTGTAACATGCGTTACACGGTGCTTGCATAGACATCTGTAATCTCACTATTACGAAACTTACAAGTCACTCCAGCCCGTGATATTGGAAGCAGACTTTGCATCCGTAAGTATGGCAAAAGAGGTGACGGGGAATGCATGATTGGAGCAGTAGGCTGGTACTCAAAAGGAGTTGGATATGATAGAGACCTTGAAATGGTCTGGGAAGAAGCGCTCCCTGAAGGACGATACATTGCATACCGCATAGACTGCTCTTATCTAGGAGCGTCATCTGAGGTATCAGTGAGGAAGTGGTGGGTGCTGCCTTTCATGGTAATTGTAGGGTCTTGTGATGGTGTAGGTGTCTATCTGCCCTTTTTGACACCCTCCTGGTTAGGTAAAATGCAATATCCAAGTAGTTGTTGGTGAATTAAGACCCATGAGAACAATGAACATTTCTTCACTCCACATTTGCAAGTACAACTCCCTCTACCTTGATGGTTTTATCATTTAAAATAGTATTTTTCTTTTCACTTTGACTCTTAACACAGACCTTGATTTGTATGTTTCTACAGAAAGAAATTCATAAGAAATGAGGAAACCCCTCCGTCGTCTTTTGTGGCTTTTAAAAGTGACGTTTTATGAGTAATTTTGACAACATATAATAAGTTCAAGTTAAACTTCACTTAAAAGCTATGTTCACACATGTTGTGTTTTTTTAGCATTTTTTGCTGCAGATTTTTATGCAAATTTTCAGTTGTGTTTTGCAGTACCAGCAAAGTCTATGAGAAACCAGAATTCTCTGTTCACACATCATGCTTTTTTGTTGTTGTGTATTTTGTGCCTTGGTTGGGTTTTTGGAAAATAGAGCATGTCACTTTCAGCATTTTTGTCAGTGTTTTTTCACCCATGGGAAATAATGGGTGGTTGTAAAGGGAAGTGTCCCAGGTTGTACATGTATATACGTATCTGCATGCTAGCCATGCTTGCAGATAAGTATACATGTATATATTGGCCCCACATCTCCCCATGTGTTTCAGTCTGTTTGCTGCTGGAGGAGGTTTCAATAGAATGTCCAGCCATGTGCTAAATCAGGTTTTGCGAGTATGGTTGGACATGAACAAAGATCTTAGCCAGTGGGCGGGGAATAATACATCATTTCCTGTGACATGAAGCTGGACACTGGCTGGACTTAAAAACCCAGAATGCACATGTGCTAAGGCCCCTTAGACTCTTGAAGATGGACATAACAACACATGGCTGAGTATCTCTCTTCCCCTGTAACTTCTTTACTTACTAGCCCTACATACCCTGTACTAACCCTCCTAGATATTGATAGATATATATAGGCAAAGTTGGTATAGTTGGGTGGGCCGATATTGCATGAGTGATTAGCAAACGTGGGTGGAAAATATATTAGGTAATTGGGAATTGTGAATCCGTTTTGTGTACTGTGTTAGTGTGATACCTAGTAGTATATTAACTGTAGACTTTTGTGTAATAAATACCTTTTATTAGCACACGGTTTTGTCTCAGTTGGTATATAGTATAGGGCTCAGATAACGTTAGTGGAAATTAATTATTAATAGTCAAGTTTGATGTTAATAGTTAATATCGGACCTCAGTAGAGGTGTAGGAGAGTGCCCCCATTAATTACTGATATTTTGGAGGAAAATCACATCCTTATACAGTGGTGAAAAAAACGCTGAAAAAATGCACCAAAATTTGCAGCAGCGTTTTTGATGGTGAAATAGAATGGGGTTCTTTTTTAACAGAACTTTATGTACATGCATAAATAGAGACAGGACAGTGAAAAAAATCGCTGAAAAAACTCACAAAAAATGCATCAAAAAACGCAGCAAAACGTTTTTGACGCAGCTAATTTCCTGCCAGAGATTGTGTTTTGATGCAGTTTTCTGAAGCTGAAAAACACAACATGTGTGAACACAGCCAAAGTAAAACTTAAAGGGTTTACCCGCAAAGTTCATTTTAATCAATAGATCTTGATAATAATAAATTCTACAATTGGATGTGTTTAAATAAAATGTTCCTGTGCTGAGATAATCTTATAAATGGGCCCCTGCTGTGTACTGTGTAATGGCTTTGTCTGACGGTGCAGGGACATGGACAGATAATTCCACAGCTCCTGGGAAGGGGGAGACGCAAAAGAGTCTACAGACATTACAGGACTGGATCACAAAAAATTCTTTCTTTGAGGTAAAACATTTTTTAAAAACAGGCAGGGAAATGTTTTATCTCACATTCATTTTCAAGGAAAACGAACGAGTGCAATCCGATAAAAAATTGGATTCTACTTTGACCAATATTAATCTATGAGTTACCGCTCATCTGTAATTTTTTTCACAGCTGAAATCGGACTTAGAAAAAAAATCGCAAGTCAATGGGTGCGAGAAAAATAAAATCACACGGCTCTCGGACCTTGCGAGTGCCGTTCAATTTTTAAATACCCAGAATCAGTTAATTTATTTGAAAGAAACACACAGACTCCTTTAATAAATCTAAATTTAACTAATAACATAACACCCATTCCATTGAAGCCGATGTCAATTGAAATAAAATAATAAAGCATCATCATCCTCACCTGTCCCTGACGTGAATAAAATCATCCATTTGTTGCGCGACAGGTCTAGGTCTGCTACATCAAGATGGCAGGCTGTATTGTCGCAAGATACGACTATACAGTCTGCCATCCTGCAGAGACAATTAGCTGTGCAAGCTTGCGCACCTCAGTGTGCTGGCAGAAAGGTCATCGGAGTCCTTATCCAATGAACTCTGTTCACCTCACTGACATTAACGCATGTGCGGTGAGAACTTTCCCACAGCACTGCAGTAAAAAAAGAACACACTTTGTAACGTGTGTTTTCACAGCGCAAATGCACCCAAAAACACATGCATATAAAAAAAATGATGTGGGTTCCCCCCTACTTTTTATAACCAGCCTTTGTAAAGAACAGAGGTGTGCTCTTGTATTAACAAGATAGGAAGGTCCATAGATATTGGCCCTTTCCCAGCCTAAAAATAAAAGCCTGCAGTTACCCCAGAATTGGCGCATCAATGAGATGCGCCAACTCAGGCTCTTTGCTGGCTTTTCCTGATTGCGATGGTGCAGTGGCAATTGGGGTAGTAGTTTTATCAGGTTGATGTCAGCTTTGTAATGTAATGATTGACAAAAGTCTGGGATGGGCTGAAATGTTTTGTATGTGGACCTCCATTAAAAAGAACTTTTCATCAACCACGTGAGTGACGGGATTCGTCATTTTAAGCCTTGTAATGTCAGCTGGCATCAAAACCAAGGGTTAGTAATGGAGTGGTGTCTATCAGACATCCCCATTACTAACCCAGTAATAAAAAAAAAACAAAAGCACACACACACACACACAGGAAAACATAGTTTATTTTAAAGAACACTCCCCCACACCTCGTTCACCTATTTATTAAAAAGCAAAAAAAAAACCATGAAGATCCAACGTAATCCAGCCAATCAGAAGAAGTCCAAAAATGGGAACCTGAAAGACATAAAAGGAAAGTTAAATAAATAAAAGGAAGAAACTCTCGCTCATTCGCCAATTTATTTTTAAATTACAATCTCTGCACCTGCGACGTAACCCATTGGGGTTCCCACGACATCTAACGATTCTGTACAGCAAGCTATGGAGCGTCGTTTTGAGAACCATGCTTCATAGGTCACTCCCGGTTATGTCTCACAACCGATAACGTCAGTAACTTAGTAATGTCATCGCTCATGAGTAGTGTTGAGTGATACCTTCCGATATCAGGAAATATCGGATCGGATTGGATCGGGCCGATACTCAAAAAGTATCGGATATCGCCGATTCCGAATCCGGAAACCAATGCAAGTCAATGGGACACAAATATCGGAATGAAAATAAACCCTTTCTTTCCTTGTAGGTTAATTCTACATGAAGGAAAACAACTAACAATAATGTAGAATGTATTGGGGGAGGGGGTTGCCCAAATCGATGGGAACAGTGCTCACAGTGAAACATGAAAAGCCGGCAATTCAGCAGCGGCATACACCGGTACCCGACAATTTATAATAGAAAGAATAGAGCTTCACACATAGATTAGATAGATAGAAACATGTCAGTCACATATGTAAGAAGTACAGTGACAGTGTTGCTTACTGTACTTGTCATTTAGTTTAAAGGATTTATTTAAAAAAATAATAGTGTTTTCATGCACGGTCTCTTTAAAAAAGCCGGCCGGCAATTCAGCAGCGGTACCCGACAATTTAGAACAGAAAGATAGAGCATTACACATAGATTAGATAGATATTATGTATGTGACTGACATGTTTCTAAGTACAGAGACAGTGTTGGTTACTGTACTTGTCATTTAGTGTTAAAATAAAGGATTTATTAAAAAAAAAATTGGCTTGGGGTTCCCTGTAATTTTAGGCTCTAGCGGAGGTTAAGCAGACGGCTGGGGCAGATGTTTGAAGTCTGGGAAGGGGGTAATACCCATGGAGCTTCCCAGGCTACTAATATCAGCCCCCAGCTGAATACCTAGCCTTTACTAGCTATTAAAATGGGGACCCCCCCCAAAAAAATGACGTGGGGTCCCCCTTATTTTAATAACTAGCAAAGGCTAGGCAGACAGCTGGGGGCTGATATTAATAGCCCAGGAAGGGTGCCATGAATATTGGCACCCTCCCAGGCTAGAAACACCAGCCGTCAGCCGCCCCCAGAAATGGCGCATCCATAGGATGCGCCAATTCTGACACTTAGCCTCGCTCTTCCCACTGCCCTGTAGCGGTGGCAGTGGGGTAATAGGGCTGGGGTTGATGTCAGCTTATAATGCCAGCTGACATCAAGCCCAGGTTAGTAATGGAGAGGCGTCTATAAGACACCCCCATTGCTAACCCCATAGTCAAAGTTACAAAAAAACACAAACACCCAGAATAAAGTCCTTTAATTGAAATAAACACACAATTCTTTATTGTTCTAAATTAAACCATACTTACCATCACGCCCATTCCAGCTGAAGCCAACGATCTCCTGCAATAAAAGAAAAATAATAATGCAACATCATCCTTACTTTTCCATGGTTCCCAGGACAGCTCCAGCTCTGCTACATCGAGATGACGGGCTGGACCGCAGCAGAAAGCTGCCATCCAGCCTGACATACCGCAGACACTGAGAAGCGCAAGTATGCTTGCGCTCCTCAGTTTCTGGCTGTGACGGCATCCAGATGAGCCGACAATGAACTCAGCTCACCTCATGCACGTTACTGACAGCGTGGGAGAATTCTCCTGCGCATGCGGTGAGCATGAGAGAATTCTCACGCTGAAGCGCATAGCGCAGCAGAATTTTCCCACGCTGTCAGTGACGTGCATGAGGTGAGCTGAGTTCATTGGACATGACCTCGGCTCATCTGGATGCCGTCACAGCCAGACACTGCAGAGCGCAAGCATGCCTGCTCTTCTCAGTGTCTGCGGGATGACAGGCTTGATGGCAGCTTTCTGCTGCGGTCCAGCCTGTCATCTCGATGTAGCAGAGCTGAAGCTGTCGTGGGAACCATGGAAAGGTAAGGATGATGTTGCTTTATTATTTTTCTTTTATTGCAGGAGATCGTTGGCTTCAGCTGGAATGGGCGTGATGGTATGTATGGCTTAATGTAGAACAATAAAGAATTGTGTGTTTATTTCAATTAAAGGACTTTTTTCTGGGTGTTGTGTTTTTTTTAAATACTTTACTAGAAATTCATGGCGGTCATGTCTAATAGTGGCGTGACCCCATGAATTTCGGGCTTAGGGCCAACTGATAATGCCAAACTGGCCCTAACTCCTTTATTACCCAGTGAGCCACCGCACCAGGGCCCTGGATGAGTTGAGTACAGCGCCAGAAGATGGCGCTTCTATGAACGCGCCATTTTCCGAGGTGACTGTGAACTGCAATTTGCAGTGGGGGGGGAGGGGGCAGAAAGATTGGGCCTCCCAGCGCTGCGGATACCAGCCCCCAGCTGCCTAGTTGTACCTGGCTGGACACAAAAATAGGGCGAAGCCCCACGTATTTTTTTGTTTAAATTATTTCATGAATTTCCTGAAATAATTTTTTCAAAATTGACATGGGGCTTCGCACTATATTTGTGTCCAGCCAGGTACAGCAGGCAGGAACGGGCTGCCCCCAACCACCAGCTGCCTATTTGTACCTGGCCGGACACAACAATATAGTTAAGCCCTTTTTTCTTAATTGTTTCCTGAATTTCATGAAATAATTAAAAAAAAAATATGTGGTGCTTCGCACTATTTTTGTGTCCAGCCAGGTACAACTAGGCAGCTGGGGGCTGGAATCTGCAGTGCAGGGAGGCCCAAGCTTTCTGCTCCCCCCCCCCCCCCGCTGCAAATTGCAGTCCGCAGCCACCCCCGGAAAATGGCGCGTTCATAGAAGCGTCATCTAATGGCGCTGTACCCAACTCATCCAGGGCCCTGGTGCGGTGGCTCACTGGGTAATAAAGGGGTTAGGGCCAGCTTGGTATTATCAGCTGGCCCTAAGCCTGAAATTCATGGGGTCATGCCAATATTAGACATGACCGCCATGAATTTCTAGTAAAGTATTTCAAAAAACACAACACCCAGAATAAAGTCCTTTAATTGAAATAAACACACAATTCTTTATTGTTCTAAATTAAACCATACTTACCATCACGCCCATTCCAGCTGAAGCCAACGATCTCCTGCAATAAAAGTAAAATAATAAAGCAACATCACCGTTACCTTTCCATGGTTCCCAGGACAGCTTCAGCTCTGCTACATTCACATGACAGGCTGGATCGCAGCCGAAAGCTGCCATCCAGCTTGCCATGACGCAGACACTGAGAAGCTCAGGCATGCTTGCGCTCGTCAGTGTCTGGCTGTGACGGCATAAAGATGAGCCGAGGTCATGTCCAATGAACTCAGCTCACCTCATGCACGTCACTGACGGCGTGGGAAAATTCTCATGCACTCAGCGCTTCAGCGTCAGAATTCTCCCACGCTGCATGAGTTGAGCTGAGTTCATTGGACATGCACGTCACTGACAGCGTGGGAAAATTCTCACTCTGAAGCGCTGAGTGCAGGAGAATTTTCCCACGCTGTCAGTGACGTGCATGAGGTGAGCTCATGTCCAATGAACTCAGCTCACGTCATGCACGTCACTGATAGCGTGGGAAAATTCTCCTGCACTCAGCGCTTCAGCAGGAGAATTCTCCCACGCTGTCGGTGACGTGCATGAGATGAGCTGAGTTCATTGGACATGAACTCGGCTCATCTGGATGCCGTCACAGCCAGACACTGAGGAGCGCAAGCATGCCTGCGCTTCTCAGTGTCTGCTGCATGGTAAGCTGGATGGCAGCTTTCTGCAGCGATCCAGCCTGTCATGTGAATGTAGCAGAGCTGAAGCTGTCGTGGGAACCATGGAAAGGTAAGGATGATGTGCTTTATTATTTTACTTTTATTGCAGGAGATCGTTGGCTTCAGCCGGAATGGGCGTGATGGTAAGTATGGTTTAATTTAGAACAATAAAGAATTGCATCTTTATTTCAATTAAAGGACTTTATTCAGGGTGTTTGTGGTTTTTTTTTTACTTTGACTATGCTCCATTACTAAACTGGGCTTGATGTCAGCTGGCATTATAAGCTGACATCAACCCCAGCCCTATTACCCCACTGCCACCGCTACAGGGCAGTGGGAAGAGCGAGGCTAAGTGCCAGAATTGGCGCATCCTATGGATGCGCCATTTCTGAGGCGGCTGACGGCTGGTGTTTCTAGCCTGGGAGGGGGCCAATATTCATGGCACCCTTCCTGAGCTATTAATATCAGCCCCCAGCTGTCTGCCTAGCCTTTGCTAGCTATTAAAATAGGGGGGACCCCACGTCATTTTTTTGGGGGGTCCCCCATTTTAATAGCTAGTAAAGGCTAGGTATTCAGCTGGGGGCTGATATTAGTAGCCTGGGAAGCTCCGTGGGTATTACCCCCTTCCCAGGCTTCAAACATCTGCCCCAGCTGTCTGCTTAACCTCCGCTAGAGCCTAAAATTACGGGGAACCCCACGCCAATTTTTTTTTAAATAAATCCTTTATTTTAACACTAAATGACAAGTACAGTAAGCAACACTGTCGCTGTACTTCTTATATATGTGACTGACATGTTTCTATCTCTCTAATCTATGTGTGATGCTCTATTCTTTCTGTTGTAAATTGTCGGGTACCGCTGCTGAATTGCCCCCCGGCTTTTTTAAAGAGACGGTGCATGAAAACACTATAATTTTTTTTAAATAAATCCTTTACACTAAATGACAAGTACAGTAAGCAACACTGTCACTGTACTTCTTATATATGTGACTGACATGTTTCTATGTATCTAATCTATGTGTGATGCTCTATTCTTTCTATTTTAAATTGTCGAGTACAGATGCTGAATTGCCGGCCGGCTTTTTTAAAGAGACGGTGCATGAAAACACTATTATTTTTTTAAATAAATCCTTTACACTAAATGACAAGTACAGTAAGCAACACTGTCACTGTACTTCTTATATATGTGACTGACATGTTTCTATGTATCTAATCTATGTGTGATGCTCTATTCTTTCTATTCTAAATTGTCGGGTACCGCTGCTGAATTGCCGGCCGGCTTTTTTTAAGAGACGGTGCATGAAAACACTATTATTTTTTTTAATAAATCCTTTACACTAAATGACAAGTACAGTAAGCTGAGCGCTGCCATCCAGCTTGTCATCCTTCAGACACACTGCAGAGCGCAGGCATTATGGGAACTTCCAATTCCGGTATTCGATATTCTAAAAGTATCGGAACTCAGTATCGGAACTCCGATACCGCGAATATCGGTCTATACCCGATTTTTCAGTATCGGAATGCTCAACACTACTCATGAGACATGACCGGGAGTGACCCGTGAATCGACCTATGAGCCCATTCCAATAAAATGAAGGTAAACTATTTCATCAACTGTTGTGTTCAAACTTTTTATTGGTACTGTACATGAGCATCCCTTTATAGTGAACCCCTTCAGTGCTGTTACTTTTTCTTCTCTTTGTAATTTATTACTCAAGAAGCTGTCCTCTTTTCTCATATATCCTGAAGTTCTAAATGTTGCAGGGGTTGTCCGGTCAAAATGGATAAGTCTGCAGTCACACTGTGTGACTGCAGACTCATGAATCCCCCTAGCACAGGCACTTTGCGCTATGGGGATTTGCCGATATGAGACCCGGGACCGGAGGCTATGTATGTGTTATACATACCCCTGGCCAGTCAGCGCCGCCTCGCTTCGTTCACTTGTATGGAGCGAGGTCAGGCCCTGTCTAGTGCCGTGGATTGCCAGTAGGAGCTTCGACTAGAAGACGCAGCCTCGCTCAATACAAGTGTATGGAGAGTGAGGCCTGTCCACTGGCCAAGGGTATGTATAACACATGCATACCCTCCATTACCAGGTCTCATACTGGCAAATCCCCGCATCGCACAGTGCCTGTGCTGGGGGTTGGGATTCATAAGTCTGAAGTCACATAGAGTGACTGCAGACTTATCACTTTTGACCAGACAACCCCTTTAAATTTACTTGGTTTCATGTATGTGTATGTGAATGGTTAAAGTGGATCTGTCTCCAGATTTCACAATCCTTCCTCTTCTGCTACTGGTGACATCTCTCACTGCTAAGTGCAAACAAATACCGTGGGTATGGAAAGTATTCAGACCCCTTTAAATTTGTCACTTTTTTTCATTGTAGCCATTTGGTAAATTCTAAAATGTTCATTTTTTTTCTCATTAAAGTACACTCTGCACCCCATCTTGATTGAAAAAAAACAGAAATATAGATGACTCGCCCCCTGGGCCGTGGGGCACGCGGATCCGGGCGATAGGGAGACGATGGGGGTAGTAGTGGCGGCCCGGTCCCGCGGCTCAGGGTGGTCAGACCAATGGTAGTCTGCTACGTGCTTCAGATGATGTCCGACTACGCCACCCGTGGATTTGCGGTCATTAGGTACCGCCGCTGCAAGGCAGACCGCTGGGGCTGATGATGTGTGCAGCTGGGATGGTGTGACTCCCCACGGGAAGAGTGCGGCCCCAGGGCAGTGTAGTGGATGTAGGGGGTGATGGTGGTGAGAGTCCCAGTACCGGTAGTGCCGGAGGAGCGAAGGAGCACACGGACAACAAGTTACAGTCCAGGGTCTTTACTCACAGTTCGTTTGTTCCGGGTCACTTCCGTCGGCAGTGACTGCCCGAGCCGTGCTGCGTCCACCAGGTGAGGGGCTCGGTCAACTCCCAGGCAGTTCAGGAGCATGGCACAGGACCCCCTTTAATCCTTTCTCTGGCCTGCCTCACCAGTGACTCGCTTTTGTCCAGCTGCCGTGGATCTGTGCGGTTAAACGTGGGCCCCGTCCTCCGCTGTCCTATATGGTGCCTTCCTAGCAGGTTTGATGAGGTGTCGCACCAATAAATGATCACGACGACCGGTCTTTGGCTGAGGGTAGTTTCTCCTCCACCAACTTGGGATCCGGTACCCTTAATCTGCCTGACCCTTCACCCTGGATTCTCGTGGGTTCTTAGGGTCCCTTCCACCTTCTTGTTCCTGAGCCCTTCTGTTTCTCTCTCTCTTCTTCTCTTTCTCTGTTCCTTTCTGTTCCTTTCTCGTGGAGCTGGGATGAGACTTAATCACAGCTCCCTTTCACCTCCTCTCTCTCTCTCCCTCGGCCTCTCTCTAGGCCCGCTCCAGAGTGGAGCTCCTACAGAGCCTCCACTCCCGGTCTTCTCCTCTGGCTGAACGAACCTAGATCTAAGATGGTGCCCACCTTTTATACCTCCCTCTGACCATGAGCCCAGGTGACCAGCAACCAATGAGCTCCTTCCTACGCTCAGGAACCAACCCCTATCTGCCCCTACAGCACTGGGTGTTCCACCCCCCTCCCCACTCCAGGCAGGGACATAGTCGGTCGTGCCTGCACTTCTGTCTAGTGGGAGCACCGTTGAGCTGTCCCTCGGAAATGGGGTGTGTGTGCTGTATGCAGCTAACTGAGCCCTGGTCCATACTCCATCCTTACCTGGGAGTGGAATATCACACCTCTGGTCTGAGGTGCAATACCCCTGTAGCGGCTGAACCCTCGGGTCGCTACATTCCCCCCTGGTAAAGCACAGCACGTCCTCGGGCTGGAAAAGAGCAAAAACAGTTGATTACAGGACATTCAAAACTTTTTCAATAACTTTTTACATTTAGAAACGGACGACATTGTTAAACTTCCTTTATGGGACACACTTTTCTTTTCTTGTCACACTATTATACTATTATAAAACACATGCTAATACTTCTGGAACTCTTTTGTCACTTATCATATAAAACGGTTTCAAGATTATGTAAAACATTTTCTAGCAGCATATTAAACTCTTCATATAAAACATTTTTAAGTAAAGCACATTCTTGAATTCTTGGTTCATGGTCGCGGTGCAACTTGCGACCAGGTGTTCTTTCTTCTTAAAGGTGCAACAGTCCAGTAAACTTGTCTTGAGGTAGACGTTGCAGTCTTTTTATAAAACCAGTAGGGGGCGCTTTAGGAAGCGCAACTATATACAAGGGGATTGGCCGCTCTCAGTCCTCGGCCAGTTTTGGGAAGGGAAATGGCTACTCACAGTCTTCAGCCTGGTAAAGGGAAGAGGGATGGCTGTTCTCAGTCCTCAGCCTGGTTACTTAGGGGATAGGGTAACAGTCAAACAGTCCTATATCAGTCCCAACGGGGACCACACTCAATTTAAAACAGTCCCACACAGTTCCTTTGTACCCTGACGGGTAACTATTTACATTGGCGCTTCTTCTTACTTTCTATCGTCGTCCTCCATATGCGCCTTGCTCCTCCTCGTTGTCTTCAGGCCCATCCGGGTCCTCTGGGTACTCAGCGTCCGAGTAGTGCTGTTCCTCCTCCTCTACTACTCTGTGGACGTGGAGGGCGTACCATCCCTTCACGCCTTGGTGTCGGGTGTAAGACACCACATCACCTGGAAATAGATCCCGCCCACGATGGCCTTCCGGCAGGTGACTCTCCACATCCCTCCTTGTCACAAATACATCGCTGATGGTCTCAGGGTCTCGGATGAAACCCCAGCCGCGCTCCATCTGGAACTTCACAACAGTCCCGGTGACTCGGGGACTGCGGGCAGTTCGGGGATCTCGCCGGGCCTTCATTTTCTGCTCCGCGCTCTGGACCTGCAGCTTCTCTTGCTTCACCCGCCGCTCTCGCTGCTCCTTCTCAAACATTTCCAGCTGTTGGCGGCAGGCCTCCCGCCGTTCGGCTGCGCCCGCTCGTGTCTCCCTTGTGAACCCCATTAGGTCCTCCCCGGTGGGGTCCCATTCAAACTGGGCGTCCTCCAATGGTAGCTGGGGGATTTCCTGAGGCGCCGGAGCAGGTATAAGGGGCTCAGATGGTACTTCAACCTCCGCGGGCGGGCTCCTCCGAAAGCGGGGGTTGACAAATTCGGGGGGCCAGATGAAAGACAGCCCATCCGGACTGGTGTGTTGGGCGAAGAGATCTGCGCCCAGTGGTGGTACTGCAGCAGCAGGGGGTGCAAGCGGGTTGGCGGCGCCCGGGGGCACGTGGCCTTGCGACCAGGCCCGTGCTGGTTGTTTCCTTGTTGCTCCCAGGGGTGGTACAGCGGGTGCAGGGGGTTCCGTCAGGGCAGCGGCGCCCGGGGGCGCTGGGCCTTGCGGCCGGGCCTGCGATGGCGGTTGGCCGAGCACGCCCGGGGTCAGAGGGCACGGCGTGGGGCGGGGCTCACTGGCAGTGTCGACGGCCTGGAGGCCGGTTGATGGCGGTGGAGGCACAGTGTCGACGGCGGGTCCAGGTGTGTTGGGCTCCGCAGCGGGGTGCAGGGGCAGATCAGCGGCCCCAGGGTTCGGGGTAGGGGCGTCTCCGTTACCTGCCTCTGCTGTCGCGGCTTCCTCCGCGGCGTCGTCTTCAGCCTCCGCTCTGTCTTCACTGCCCTCGGTGGCTGGTGTACCGCTGGATGTCGCTGGCGCCTCCTGCTGCAGGGCCACAGCCCGCCGAGCCACTTCCTCTTTCCACCCGGCGATCACGTCCTGCTGCGCCCGGACCATCCTCCGGTCCAGCTCCTCCAGCGTATATTCGGGGTCCTCCTTGGGGAGATGGGCTAGCAGCTCGGTGAGGCTGCATGGTGGTGTAGCTTGCAGCAGGCCCCTAGCCAAAGTACTGGAGCTGATTTCTTTCTCCATCTCTGGGTGTGGCCTGGCCAAACTGATCCAGACCACCCCCTGCCCCGCAGTTTTCTTCTCTTTCCGCCCCCATGGGGGGTGGTCCTGGGGTATTCTGCTGACAATCACTCTCAGGGGCAGCCCCTTCCTCTTTGGCGCCATTCTGGGACTCGGCCCACGATGGGAGGCGGCCTCCTGTGGTCTTTTGGCGCGCACATTATGGCGCTCGTTCTTCTAGGGCGGGCGCCATCTTTAGTACAACTAAACAGTCTCTTTTCAGGCGCGCAGTACCCGTTGTTAGCGGGCACGAAATACACCAAAGCTGACTCGCCCCCTGGGCCGTGGGGCACGCGGATCCGGGCGATAGGGAGACGATGGGGGTAGTAGTGGCGGCCCGATCCCGCGGCTCAGGGTGGTCAGACCAATGGTAGTCTGCTACGTGCTTCAGATGATGTCCGACTACGCCACCCGTGGATTTGCGGTCATTAGGTACCGCCACTGCAAGGCAGACCGCTGGGGCTGATGATGTGTGCAGCTGGGATGGTGTGATTCCCCACGGGAAGAGTGCGGCCCCAGGGCAGTGTAGTGGATGTAGGGGGTGATGGTGGTGAGAGTCCCAGTACCGGTAGTGCCGGAGGAGCGAAGGAGCACACGGACAACAAGTTACAGTCCAGGGTCTTTACTCACAGTTCGTTTGTTTCGGGTCACTTCCTTCGGCACTGACCGCCCGAGCCGTGCTGCGTCCACCAGGTGAGGGGCTCGGTCAACTCCCAGGCAGTTCAGGAGCATGGCACAGGACCCCCTTTAATCCTTTCTCTGGCCTGCCTCACCAGTGACCCGCTTTTGTCCAGCTGCCGTGGACCTGTGCGGTTAAACGTGGCCCCGTCCTCCGCTGTCCTATATGGTGCCTTCCTAGCAGGTTTGATGAGGTGTAGCACCAATAAATGATCACGACGACCGGTCTTTGGCTGAGGGTAGTTTCTCCTCCACCAACTTGGGATCCGGTACCCTTAATCTGCCTGACCCTTCACCCTGGATTCTCGTGGGTTCTTAGGGTCCCTTCCACCTTCTTGTTCCTGAGCCCTTCTGTTTCTCTCTCTCTTCTTCTCTTTCTCTGTTCCTTTCTGTTCCTTTCTCATGGAGCTGGGATGAGACTTAATCACAGCTCCCTTTCACCTCCTCTCTCTCTCTCCCTCGGCCTCTCTCTAGGCCCGCTCCAGAGTGGAGCTCCTACAGAGCCTCCACTCCCGGTCTTCTCCTCTGGTTGAACGAACCTAGATCTAAGATGGTGCCCACCTTTTATACCTCCCTCTGACCATGAGCCCAGGTGACCAGCAACCAATGAGCTCCTTCCTACGCTCAGGAACCAACCCCTATCTGCCCCTACAGCACTGGGTGTTCCACCCCCCTCCCCACTCCAGGCAGGGACATAGTCGGGCGTGCCTGCACTTCTGTCTAGTGGGAGCACCGTTGAGCTGTCCCTCGGAAATGGTGTGTGTGTGCTGTATGCAGCTAACTGAGCCCTGGTCCATACTCCATCCTTACCTGGGAGTGGAATATCACACCTCTGGTCTGAGGTGCAATACCCCTGTAGCGGCCGAACCCTCGGGGCGCTACATAGACATTTTTGCAAATTTATTAAAAAATAAAAACTGAAATATCATATGGTCATAAGTATTCAGACCCTTTGCTCAGACACTCATATTTAAGTCACATGCTGTCCATTTCCTTGTGATCCTCCTTGAGATGGTTCTACTTCTTCATTGGAGTCCAGCTGTGTTTAATTAAACTGATAGGACTTGATTTGAAAAGGCACACACCTGTCTGTATAAGACCTCACAGCTCACAGTGCATGTCAGACCAAATGAGAATCATGAGCTCAAAGGAACTGCCCAAGGAGCTCAGAGACAGAATTGTGGCAAGACACAGATCTGGCTAAGGTTGCAAATGAATTTCTGCATTACCCAAGGTTCCTAAAAGCAAAGTGGCCTCCATAATCTTTAAATGGAAGAAGTTTGGAACCATCAGAAGTCTTCCTAGACCTGGCCGTCCAGCCAAACAGAGCAATCATGGGAGAAGAGCCTTGGTGAGAAAGGTAAAGAAGAACCCCAAAATCACTGTGGCTGAGCTCCAGAGATGCAGTAGGGAGATGGGAGAAAGTTCCACAAAGTCAACTATCACTGTAGCCCTCCACCAGTTGGGCCTTTTTGGCAGAATGGCCCGATGGAAGCCTCTCCTCAGTGCAAGAAATATGAAAGCCTGCATAGAGTTTGCTGAAAAACACATGAAGGACTCCAGACTATGAGAAATAAGATTCTCTGGACCGATGAGACGAAGATAGAACTTTTTGGTGATAATTCTAAGCGGTATGTGTGGAGAAAACCAGGCACTGCTCATCACCTGCCCAATACAATCCCAACAGTGAAACATGGTGGTGGCAGCATCATGCTATGGGGGTCTTTTTCAGCTGCAGGGACATGACGACTGGTTGCAATTGAAGGAAACATGAATGTGGCCAAGTACAGAGATATCCTGGATGAAAACCTCCACCAGAGTGCTTTGGACCTCAGACTTGGCCGAAGGTTCACCTTCGAACAAGACAATGACCCTAAGCACACAGCTATAATGACAAAGGCGTGGCTTCAGAACAACTCTGTGACCATTCTTGACTGGTCCAGCCAGAGCTCTGGCCTAAACCCAATTGAGCATCTCTGGAGAGACCTGAAAATGGCTGTCTACTAACGTTCACCATCCAACCTGACAGAACTGGAGAAAGGAAGAATGGCAGAGGATCCCCAAATCCAGGTGTGAAAAACTTGTTGCATCATTCCCAAGAAGACTCATGGCTGTACTAGCTCAAAAGGGTGCTTCTACTCAATACCGAGCAAAGGGGCTGAATATTTATGACCATGTGATATTTCAGTTTTTCTTGTTTAATAAATTTGCAAAAATTTCTACATTTCTGTTTTTTTTTCAGTCAAGATGGAATGCAGAGTGCACTTTAATGAGAAAAAAAGGAACTTTTTAGAATTTACCAAATGGCTGCAATGAAACAAAGAGTGAAAAATTTAAAGGGGTCTGAATACTTTCTGTACCTACTGTATATTGTCCTCTATTTGGTTCTTCCTGAACCTTGGTATTTGGTGATTCTTCCTATGGTCAGAATGCACCTAGGTCTTTCTAGGGTCTCAACTGATGTAATATTACTTTTTCTTTCCTTAAAGGGAACCTGTGACATGAAAGAAGCTATTTTTCTGCATATATGGGGTTAATCTGCAGATTAATAGCGTTCTCAACCTGCCCAGCACTTAGACCCCTACTGTCATGAGGAAATGATCTTTATTCCTCCTTTTAGCATTCTGGTTTCAGTCACGGGCGGCGCCGGCGCGGGTTCAGTCACCGTTCTCTGTATAGAGAGCGGCGGCTGTAACCTCGTCCCCGGCAGTGATTGACAGCCGGCCCTACTGCTGAGCTGCTGTAAGTCAGTGCAGGGGGAGTGTTTGCTGCCACTTCTCACTATACACAGAGCGGTGACTGAATCCAATGGATGCCGGGAGAAATAAAGTTCAGAGCAGGGTTAATCTGGAGATTATCCCCATATCTGCAGTCTGATTGTGTTTTTTTCAGGTGACAGGTTCCCTTTAAGGAAAGAACCATTTTTTATTGTAGTTAATAATTCTTACATGCATGTAGTAATGTCTTTTTTTTTCTTAAATCTGCAGTGCAAGTGGGCCTAGCGAACAACTCTACGAGCATTCAGAAGGTATAATGAAATCTATGACTTTATATTTTATTGATTCCAAACTTTTTATAGGTTTTATAAAATGTACATATAAATAATAGCTTGACACCGGCAATAAAATCTAAAAGGGAATTTGTCGGCAGGTTTTACTACTCATCTGAGAGGAGCGTAATGTAGACAAATAGAAGCTGAATCCAACAATGTATCACTTAGATTACTGGGTGCAGCAGTTCTGACCCAATCAGAGCTTTTAGATTTAGAATGAAGCAGAGCTGAGAAAGCTGTCCCCACCCACACCAGGCTCTCCATGTTCAAAGTCCATAGACGGTGTGCTGCTTATCACAGCAGGGGGCGTTGCTGGACTAGTGTTGTCCAGCAATGTTAATCTCTTCATGATAAATCCTTGACAATTACTAAGCACGCACTTTGACAAATGACCAATCAGGCGGTGGCTGGTCACCGGGTCAGGTGAGTGCCAACCCACCAATCATGATCCGCCAGGTCACGGACATGCTCAGTTCGGCAAATCCTGGACTTAGATTCCACAAGCCTTGTCTCCTTCTGCAACCCAGGCTTAACATTGCTAGGCACAACTACCTGGGAGATAAACAGTGCTCGCGGACCAGCTAGTCGTTGGGGCTGACGGCGATTCTGAGACCATAGAAGGTCCTGGACCCATTTCGAATCCAGCACCAGACCGACACCTAACAGTAGTGTTATACATCAGTTGTGTAGGACAACCTGACAAACACTACACAACTGACGTATGACAACCTGACGAACACTACGTCAGTTGTGTAGTGTTTGTCAGGTTCTCATACGTCAGAAATTAATTTAATAGTCCATCGAAGTATGGTACCTTTTGAAGCAGTCTTTCATACACAGGCCAGGTTTGTCAGGGCAGTTGTCACATTGATAAATGGTGTCCTTGCGTATTCCACTTTTATAACACACTCGGCACCTCTTTTGTGACTTTCCTTTTTTTCCGCTGTGAGGGATCTGCCCTGGGAAATGCTGGCCTGGTACAATTCTCAGTCCTTCAATTCCGGAACTACTAGGGCCTGCTCCGTCAGCGCTGCCAAATATCAGGGCCTTGATAACAGTCTCCTGGAAGTGAAGGTACGACGTAGAAGTCTGGCTTGCAAGTTGTGACAGAAGGAAAGCGTTGTGCATTGCCATCTGTACAATGTGCACGGCCAGCTTCTTATACCATACCTTGGCCTTTCTGAAAGCACTGTAGGGCTGGAGGACTTGATCTGAGAGATCAACTCCCCCCATGTACTTGTTGTACCCCACTACACAGTCTGGTTTGGCGACCTGTGTAGTGGAACCTCTTACAGAGCTGAGGGTGCTGCCATCACCATGTATGGTGGTCAACAAAAGGACATGCCTCTTGTCCTTGTACTTGACCATCAGCAGGTTGTCGCTACATTGGGCTATGCTCTCACTGTTATGATCTGCTACAGAGACTAAGGAAAGAGAGGAGATCTGTCCCTGCAATAGAACTAAACTAGATCCCTACGATGTAACGGGGAACCTGATCCTGCGATCAGACCCGCTAAAGTCCTAGGCTAGTCTGAACGCAGACCTATAGATGTGAGGGAGGGATCCCTACAAGATCTAGGGACTGGGAAAAGTTGGACACCCCCTAGCAGAAATAGTAGCAGTCAAAGACAAACACACAACAAAAAGCAAAGGGGTCAAAAGACCTAAACTAACAGAGAACGGCAACAGAGCAACAAGCTAGCTCAGCAGTAGTAAATACAAATGAAGTCCAGCAAAGCCAGGAGGGCGGAGCCGGTTTAAATAGGCAAAAATGGTCATGTGACCAGCAAACTAAAAAAAACCTAACAGGAGAGTTGTAACAGTACCCCCTCTTCTAAGAGGATCCTCCGGATACCCTAGGCCCAGGCTTACCAGGAAACCTCCTGTGAAACGCTCGGACAAGTCTGGGGGCAGAAACATCATCCGCCCTCACCCATGAGTTATCCTCAGGTCCGACACCCTTCCAAGCGACGAGATACTGCAAACTCCCTCTATACCGTCTAGAATTTAGGATGCGGGAAATTTCATATTCCCTGTCCTCCACCACCGGAGGAACAGTGGCAGAGGCGTCACCATCCGACACATCAGCTTTTTTCAACAGAGAAACATGAAACACCGGATTAATCCTCCAGGACGTAGGAACCTCCAGCCTAACAGCAGATTGGTTAACTATCTGAAGTACCTTAAAGGGCCCTACGAACTTGGGACCCAATTTTTTAGAAGGAATCCTCAATCGCAGATTCTTAGAGGACAACCAAACCATGTCACCAACAGCAAACAAAACCTCTTGCCGTTTCCTATCAAAGTACCTCTTAAATTTTTTGTTAGCCTCCTGAAGATTACCACGCACATCCGTCCAAACTCTCTCCAAATCACCAGAAAAACTCTCCTCCTCAGGCACAGCCGAAACCAATTTGGAAAATGACCCAAAAGACGGATGTCTCCCAGAACAACAAAAAAAAGGCGAACACCCAGCAGAAGAGGATGTATGGTTGTTAAGAGCAAATTCAGCAAGTGGCAGAAACTCAGACCACCCCTCTTGATTGTCTGCCACAAAACAACGCAAGAACTGCTCAACTTCCTGGTTCTTCCTTTCTGTCTGACCATTAGACTCAGGATGATATCCGGATGAAAACGACAAATGAACTCCCAACCTGTCACAAAAGGCACGCCAAAAACGAGCCACGAACTGAGGTCCCCTATCAGAAACAATGTCAGTAGGAACACCATGTAGTCTGACAATCTCCTTGACAAAGGCCTTAGCGAGTGTCTTAGCGCAAGGCAGTTTGATGAAGGGAACCAAGTGACACATCTTGCTAAAACGGTCCACGACCACCCAGATGACCGTGAAACCTTCAGAGGGAGGAAGGTCAGTAATAAAGTCCATAGCCAGATGTGTCCAAGGTGCACTAGGAACCTCCAGAGGGCAAAGCAACCCCGCAGCAGGAGCATGCGAAGACTTGGATCTTGCACACACAGTACATTGGCGCACCCACTTAATGACTTCCTTCTGCCATCCAGGCCACCAAAAACTGCGACCCACAAGTCTCTTGGTCTCAGAAATTCCTGGATGACCTGCCAACCGAGACTCATGACACTCAACAAACAAATCTCTCCTAAAGGTCCTAGGCACAAACCACCTCCCATGGGGAGTGTTAGATGGGGCATTCTCCTGTGCTTTAAGAATCTCATCCTCCAAAACGGAGTCCAAAGCAGCAATCACAACACCTTCTTGTAAAATGGTCTCCTCCTCCTCAACACCAACCATGGGAGAAAAGCTGCGAGACAAAGCATCCGCTTTAACATTCTTGGTACCCGGGATGTAAGTAACGGAAAAATTAAACCGCGAGAAAAAAAGTGCCCACCTAGCCTGACGGGCATTCAAGCGCTTGGCAGCATCAAGATAGATCAGATTTTTATGATCAGTGAAAACCTGAACGGGAAATTCAGCACCTTCCAAGAGGTGACGCCAGTGTTCAAATGCGAGTTTAATCGCCAGCAATTCCCGATTACCAATATCGTAATTAAGTTCAGTCTCGGAAAATTTTTTTGAAAAAAAGGCACAGGGATGTACTCCATCCTTGTTTTCCTGAGACAACACCGCACCAACCCCCACCGAAGAAGCATCAACCTCAACCAAAAACGGCTTAGTCACATCAGGCTGCATAAGGATGGGAGCAGAGGTGAACCTCTCCTTTAAAAACACAAAAGCTTCAATGGCCTCAGAAGTCCACTGAACCGCATTAGCACCTTTCCTGGTGAGATCGGTCAGCGGTTTGACAATAAAAGAAAAATTTTTTATGAATTTTCTGTAATAATTGGCGAAACCCAAAAACCTCTGTATCGATTTCAAACCAATAGGCCTAGGCCATTCCTGTACAGCCTGAACTTTAACCGGGTCCATCTCAAAACCTTCACTGGAGACAATGTAGCCCAAAAAACTAATTCTCTGTACAGCGAACTCACATTTCTCCAGCTTAGCAAAAAACGAATTGTCCATTAATAACTGTAATACCTCACGTATGCTCCGCCAATGAGACTCCAGATCCGGTGAATAAATCAAAATGTCATCCAAATACACAACCACATCTTTGCCGATTAAAGGTCTAAGGATGTCATTAATAAGATTCTGAAAAAATGCTGGAGCATTGGTGAGACCAAAAGGCATAACCAGATTCTCAAAATGACCCACAGGAGTGTTAAAAGCAGTCTTCCATTCATCACCCTCCTTCATGCGCAACAAATTGTATGCCCCCCGGAGATCAATTTTAGAGAACCACTTGGCCCCCACTAACTGGTTAAATAAATCGGGAATCAATGGCAGTGGGTAAGGATTGCGTACAGTAAATTTATTAATCTCACGAAAGTCCAGACAAGGACGTAAACCGCCATCTTTTTTTTTCACAAAAAAAAAACCAACAGCCACAGGAGACTTGGAAGGCCTAATGTGACCAGCGGCCAAGCTTGTCTGTATGTATTCCTCCAAAGCCTTTCTCTCAGGAATAGTAAGATTAAATAAACGACTCTTAGGAAGAGTCGCTCCAGGGACAAATTCAATAGTACAATCATAGTCTCTATGGGGAGGCAAAACCTGCGACTCCTCCTTAGAAAAAACTCTCCAAAAATCCTGAATAGGTACAGGCAATTCCCCTCTATCCACAGCAGGACTTAATTTCATTGGTAGACCAATCCAGTACAGGATTGTGCAATTTTAACCAGGGTAACCCCAATATTACTGGAGAAGGCAAATTATCCAATACCACCAAATCCAAATTCTCTTGATGAATACCATTAATAGTGAGGGGAAATTCACAGACCTTGTGAGTAACACTCTTCAAGGGAGAGCCATCGACAGAAACCACAGCAATAGGGGATGACAAAGTTTTAGGTTCTAATCTAAGTTTTTCCAAGAATCCCCCCATCAATCACATTCAGAGTAGATCCACAATCCACAAATACCCGAAATTCAATTAATTCATCCTGAGCAGCAGTAGTGGCAGATAGGAATACCCCCTTAGAATTTAAACAGGCAATACGAGCATGACTGACCATTTTTTTTCTTTCTTCTTACGAAGCACGCAGCTCTTAATAAGATGACCAGAATTTCCGCAATAGAAACACAAGCCTTCAGAAAGTCGGCGGTCTTTTTCCTGAGAGCGGGTTGTCATCGCCCCAATTTCCATCGGCTCTCCATTGTCAGCACAGAACCTCTCAGGACTCGAAGCTGACATAGCAGAGGATTTGCTCTCATTAACCCTTTCACGCAGTCTCCTGTCAACCCGTATAGCTAATTGCATTGCCTCCTGCAAGTTTCCAGGTGTGGGATAAGCAATCAGTAAATCCTTAACTCTTTCACCTAGGCCTGCCAGAAACAAGCTTTTCAAAGCTGAATCGTTCCTCCCCACCTGGGCAGACCACCGACGGAAGTGAGAACAATATTTTTCCACATTACCTGATCCCTGCCTCAAACGTCTTAATTCAGACTCAGCAGATGAGACACGATCAGGATCATCGTACAACAAACCCAAAGCAGAAAAAAAACTATCCACTGATCTAAAGCACGGATCACTAGGTTGGAGAGAGAAGGCCCATCCCTGAGGATCTTTGCGCAAAAGTGACATTATGATCCCTATGCGCTGTGATTCATCACCAGAGGATCCGGGTCTCAAACGAAAATATAATAGACAAGCATTTTTAAAAGAAAAAAAATCTTGTTGTTCGCCAAAAAATAGATCAGGCAGACGTACCTTTGGTTCCACAAAATGCGCTCCAGAACAGCTACTCACGTGTTGTTGGAGCTTGGTCACCTCCAGAGAGAGTCCCTGCAAGCGTTGAGCCAAATCTTGCACCAAGACCATGATGGAAAACTGGAGGTCTTTCCTTAGAAAAATTTTTTTTTTTTTTTTTATGGCTGGACTTACTGTTATGATCTGCTACAGAGACTAAGGAAAGAGAGGAGATTTGTCCCTACAATAGAACTAAACTAGATCCCTACGATGTAACGATCAGACCCGCTAAAGTCCTAGGCTAGTCTGAATGCAGACCTATAGATGTGAGGGAGGGATCCCTACAAGATCTAGGGACTGGGAAAAGTTGGACACCCATTAGCAGAAATAGTAGCAGTCAAAGACAAACACACAACAAAAAGCAAAGGTGTCAAAAGACCTAGCAAAACTAACAGAGAACGGCAACAGAGCAACAAGCTAGCGCAACAGTAGTAAATACAAATGAAGTCCAGCAAAGCCAGGAGGGCGGAGCCGAATTAAATAGGCAAAAATGGTCATGTGACCAGCAAACTAAAAAAAACCTAACAGGAGAGTTGTAACACTCACCCCTTCTGAGCAGCTGCCCAATTAGTGTCTTTGGGAGGCCTTTCTAATTTTTGCGGACAGTACCGCAGGCTGCAGTACGTCACGCAGAGAGGGACTTGAAGAGCGGGATACTTGTATATAAGTTATCCACAAAGAGGTGATAACCTTTATCCAGCAGTGGGTGCACCAAGTCCCACACAATTTTCCTACTCACTCCCAGAACGGGAGGCATTCAGGGGGTTCAATCCGGGAGTCCTTCCCTTCATAAACTCTAAACTTGTGAGTGTACCCTGAGGTACTCTGAAAAAGTTTATACAGCTTGATCCCGGACCTGGACCTCTTACTGGGCAGGTACTGCCGGAATCCAAGCCGCCTTTTAAAAGAGATTAAGGACTCATCCACGCAGATGTCCCTTTGGGGCACGTCCACTTCAGCAAACTTGTTGTTGAAGTGTTCGATGACCGGCCGAACTTTGAAAAGACGATCAAAGTTCGGGTCATCGCGTGCAGGACACCTTGCATTATCTTGGTAATGCAAGAACATGTGGATGGCCTGAAAGCGTCTCCAGATCATGGCCATTCGGAACACTGGAGTGTTATACAAAACGTCAGCACTCCAGTATTGCCGAAGCTCGGGCTTGTTCAGGATCCCCATAAGAAGGACCAGGCCCCAAATCTTCAGAGATGGGGGAGTGGGAAGAGGGGGATTGGGGTGGACGAGGGGAGATCAGAGATGGACTTACCAAATGGTCAGCAGGACTGGAACAGAAGACCCGGAGCAGGAGACCGGGAGCCCGGAGCAGGAGACTGGGAGCACGACGCTGGAGACCGGGAGCGCGGAGCAGGAGACCGGGAGCCCAGAGCAGGAGTCCGGTACTGGAGCTGGAGACCAGAAACGAGAGAATTAACAGGGACACTGAAGTGAGGGAGATTGAGGTGGGAAGGGGGGTAAAAAGATGGGGGAGTGGGGAGAGGGGGATTGGGGTGGATGAGGGGAGATCAGAGATGGACTTACCAAGGGGTCAACAGGATCAGCAGCAGGACCGGAACAGGAGACGGAGCCCGGAGCAGGAGACCGGTGCTGTTGACCGGGAGCCCGGAACGAGAGCCCGGCGCTGGGAGCGGAGCTGGAGACTCGGACCGGAGCTGGAGACCGCTGCAGGACGCAGAAAAATAAATGGTGGTAAGGGGGGGTAAAAAGAGGGGGGAGGGGGGATTGGGGTGGATGAGTGGAGAACAGACTTACCAAAGTCTTCTCTGCAGGATCAGCAGCAGGATCGGCAGCAGGCTCTGGAGCAGGATACCCAGGACGCTGGAGCAGAAGATCCAGGAGCAGCAGCAGCAGCGACTGAAACAGGTGAGAAGATGGTCTTGTGGTGTCACAGAATATTCTGTGGCACTACAAGGCTCAGCACACACACATCAGATGTGACCGCTTTGTAGAAATCCTCACCAAGTGTGAGGGTCTGCAGGGTGGTCACAGGGTGATGATGGGGTGGTGACAGGTGGAGGTAGTCAGGTAATCTGATTGGAGCAATCAATGTCATCAATGATTGCTCCAATCAGAGTTCCTGAATACAGGTGACCGGGCGGTCACAGGGAGGTGTCACCTCTCTGTGACCCCCTGTGGTGCATGCTGTGCCCCAGCCATCTGATTGGTGACATTGATTGCACCAATCAGACATGGCTGTAGCAGAGAACGCACCACAGGGGGTCACAGAGAGGTGACACCTCCCTATGACAGCCTGTATTCAGGAGCTCTGATTGGAGCGATCGATGTCATCATCGATCGCTCCAATCACAGCAGTCTGGGGACTTTGATTACATTACAGGGGGTCATGGGGCAGTGACAGGCAGGTCACAAGCCGGTCACCGCCCCATGACCGCCCTGTTATCGCGCTGCGATCGATGTGATCGGCGATCGCACCGATCATAGCAGTCTGGGGCCAGGGCTGTGGTGTACTAGCAATAGCCTAGGATCGGTGCTCTTTGATCTGCAGCCTAGGATCGGTGCTCCTCTGTTTCCGGCAATCACATTGCCGGAAACAGTGAGAGATTCTGTAAAGGGGTGTAAAGGGGTTAACAGAGCATGGATCGGGGGTCGGCAATTAGTTTTCTCAAGGGCTCACATGAAATACTGTGACTGTAGTGCAGGGCTAAACCAACACACTGAAATTAAGAATATTAGTGGAAATATTAAGCAAAGTTATATTAATTTATACTGCTTAGTATTGATGAGAATTAAGTATGTTGATCCACAGCCACTATTAGGCAATGTGCCCACAATGCAGAAACGCTCCGGATTTTTCCTGAGCGTTTCTGCATCTCCTTGGCAGAAAAAGCTCTTGCGGATTTTACATGCGTATTTTCAGCCCGGGACAAGCGTTTGTCACGCGTTTAGCACATGCGATTTCCCATGCGGGTTGTCAAGCGTTTTCTAAAAGATTTTGGCTTGGAAAAGTGCTTGACAACTTGGTCACACTATATAAATCCATGCAACCGTGTGACTAAGTTAGTTAAAAAAAAATAATAAAAATAGTAAAAACTATAAAAAAAAACATTATACTCACCTTCCGATGGCCCACGGTCTCCTTCTCCGGTCTCCCTGGTGGCCCGTGGTGGTGTAAAAGGACCTTCCATGATGTAATTTAGTCAGGTGACAGGTCACATGACCGCTGACGTTGACGAGCCACCGGGGAGCCAAGACACACCGGAGAGAAGACCGCAGGCCATCAGAAGGTGAGTATAATGTTTTTTTTAATTTTAATTTTTTTTTTACAGGTACTATGGTACCCGGGTCTGGATGAGAGTCTCCTCTTCTCCATCCGCACATTGAATTGCTTAATTTCCGCATGTGTACATGTAGTCATGCAGATATTATGCGAATCAATGCAAGTCAATGGCGGCAAAAACGCTGCGCTTACGCAAAATAGTTGGTAGTGCTGCGCTTTTTTCTGTAATAATAATCCGCAGCGGATATTTCCGCAGCATGTGCACAGCACATGTGGATTATCATTGGGGAACATTGCAGACCTCCTACCAAGCGTTTTTTAAGCGTAATTGCCGCTGCGGAAATGCTTAAAAAACGCATAGTGGGCACACAGCCCACTAGAGCTTATTTTATTGTGTTCTTACTAGGAGCAGCCAATCAAAACCATATGATTTATGAATTATTATAACGTCTCAAGCAGGGGCGGGCACTGAGACCAAAGGGTCCCTGTGCAAGAATTGTGTATGATCCCCCCTTCTTAAAGGGGACTTTCATTTTAATTATTTTTGTGCTCATCGGCTTGCGCTAGGGAAAAAAAATAATAAAATCAGAGTTACTCATTTTCACCTAGTCTAAAAATAATAAAATCAGAGTTACTCATTTTCACCTAGTCTAAAAATAATAAAATCAGAGTTACTCATTTTCACCTAGTCTAAAAATAATAAAATCAGAGTTACTCATTCTCACCTAGTCTAAAAATAATAAAATCAGAGTTACTCATTTTCACCTAGTCTAAAAATAATAAAATCAGAGTTACTCATTTTCACCTAGTCTAAAAATAATAAAATCAGAGTTACTCATTTTCACCTAGTCTAAAAATAATAAAATCAGAGTTACTCATTTTCACCTAGTCTAAAAATAATAAAATCAGAGTTACTCATTTTCACCTAGTCTAACAATAATAAAATCAGAGTTACTCATTTTCACCTAGTCTAAAAATAATAAAATCAGAGTTACTCATTTTCACCTAGTCTAAAAATAATAAAATCAGAGTTACTCATTTTCACCTAGTCTAAAAATAATAAAATCAGAGTTACTCATTTTCACCTAGTCTAAAAATAATAAAATCAGCGTTACTCATTTTCACCTAGTCTAAAAATAATAAAATCAGAGTTACTCATTTTCACCTAGTCTAAAAATAATAAAATCAGAGTTACTCATTTTCACCTGGTCTAAAAATAATAAAATCAGCGTTACTCATTTTCACCTAGTCTAAAAATAATAAAATCAGAGTTACTCATTTTCACCTAGTCTAAAAATAATAAAATCAGAGTTACTCATTTTCACCTAGTCTAAAAATAATAAAATCAGAGTTACTCATTTTCACCTAGTCTAAAAATAATAAAATCAGAGTTACTCATTTTCACCTAGTCTAAAAATAATAAAATCAGAGTTACTCATTTTCACCTAGTCTAAAAATAATAAAATCAGAGTTACTCATTTTCACCTAGTCTAAAAATAATAAAATCAGAGTTACTCATTTTCACCTAGTCTAAAAATAATAAAATCAGCGTTACTCATTTTCACCTAGTCTAAAAATAATAAAATCAGCGTTACTCATTTTCACCTAGTCTAAAAATAATAAAATCAGAGTTACTCATTTTCACCTAGTCTAAAAATAATAAAATCAGAGTTACTCATTCTCACCTAGTCTAAAAATAATAAAATCAGAGTTACTCATTTTCACCTAGTCTAAAAATAATAAAATCAGAGTTACTCATTTTCACCTAGTCTAAAAATAATAAAATCAGAGTTACTCATTTTCACCTAGTCTAAAAATAATAAAATCAGAGTTACTCATTCTCATCTAGTCTAAAAATAATAAAATCAGAGTTACTCATTTTCACCTGGTCTAAAAATAATAAAATCAGAGTTACTCATTTTCACCTAGTCTAAAAATAATAAAATCAGCGTTACTCATTTTCACCTAGTCTAAAAATAATAAAATCAGAGTTACTCATTTTCACCTGGTCTAAAAATAATAAAATCAGAGTTACTCATTTTCACCTAGTCTAAAAATAATAAAATCAGCGTTACTCATTTTCACCTAGTCTAAAAATAATAAAATCAGATTTACTCATTTTCACCTGGTCTAAAAATAATAAAATCAGAGTTACTCATTTTCACCTAGTCTATTGATGTCTTTATGCTCCTGGCCTGTCCGTGTTTACAGGCTGCAGTGGTAATATCTCATGTGACCACTGTAGCCAATCATAGGGTCAGCAGCTTGTTCCATCTACCTTGGCATTACTGCTGAGCTCAGTCATTAAAAGGGTTTTCCTACAAACAAAAGTTAATTTTATAAATTGGCTGTGTCTGACCGTGTGCGGAACATGGTCTGATCATACCACAGCTCCTGGGCAGGGAAGGCTGCAAAAGACAATGCAGACATTCCAGCACGGGATCTCATAGGATTGATTCATTTTGTGAGGTAAAATATTTCACTGCCTGTGTTTAAACAATATTTTACCTCTCAAAATGAATCCTTTGTGATCCCCTGATGTAATGTCTGTATTGTCTTTGGCTTCCTCCTCCGCTCAGGAGCTGTGGTATTTTCCATACACGGTCAGACACAGACCATTTTTAAAATGAACTTTTGTTTCTGGGATAACCCCTTTAAGCTCCAGCAGTCACGTGTTTTAGTCAGGACATCACGGCTGCAGCCTGAAAACAAAGACCAGGGCAGTAGCGGAAGAGGAATTGCTGACCCTGAGAGTATCCCTGATTTTATTGTTTTTCTCTAGGGCAAGCCTAAGGACAGTAAAAGAATTAAAACAGAAATTCACTTTAAGTAACATTATTTGATGCAATAAAAACATGTTAGGCACACATCAAAAAATCACTTGTCACACACCAGACAAATCGCACAAGCACAGCGCAGACTTGAGAGATGTCACACAAGCACAGCTCTGACTTGAGAGATGTCACACAAGCACAGCTCTGACTTGAGAGATGTCACACAAGCACATCTCTGACTTGAGAGATGTCACACAAGCACAGCGCAGACTTGAGAGATGTCACACAAGCACAGCGCAGACTTGAGAGATGTCACACAAGCACAGCGCAGACTTGAGAGATGTCACACAAGCACAGCGCAGACTTGAGAGATGTCACACAAGCACAGCGCAGACTTGAGTGATGTCATACAAGCACAGCACAGACTTGAGAGATGTCACACAAGCACAGCGCAGACTTGAGAGATGTCACACAAGCACAGCTTAGACTTGAGAGATGTCACAAGCACAGCACAGACTTGAGAGATGTCACACAAGCACAGCGCAGACTTGAGAGATGTCACACAAGCACAGCGTAGACTTGAGAGATGTCACACAAGCACAGCTTAGACTTGAGAGATGTCACACAAGCACAGCACAGACTTGAGAGATATCACACAAGCACAGCTTAGACTTGAGAGATGTCGCACAAGCACAGCTTAGACTTGAGAGATGTCACACAAGCACAGCACAGACTTAAGAGATGTCACACAAGCACAGCGCAGACTTGAGAGATGTCACACAAGCACAGCGTAGACTTGAGAGATGTCACACAAGCACAGTGCACAAATTACACAAGTAGATGTGCACATATCAGAAAGATCACAAGAATAAGCTGCACACATCTTACAAGTACTCCAACACGCATCACAGAAGTGCAGGACATACCGAGGAATTCTGAAGAGACAAGTTAGAAGGGCTCTACATTCAGGTTCTAAAATGGTCGTTCTGGAGGAATAGAAAGAGATAGATGTTACTTTATGTCACCAACTTATTCGGTCCATGTGTAGAAGACTTGGTGCTGTCCTTAACAATCATAGAGGTCATACAAAATACTAGATGTAGTAGTTTTGGTGTAGGGTGCATCACTGAATTTGGGTAAAACTGAAGATTTTGTAATGAAAGTTATGATATTAACATTACTTTCATGCTATGGGTGAAAAAAATGTTCTGTGAAACTCCGTCTTGTTAGTATTTTGGAAACTGTTCTTGTGTTCAGTGAGGTATTAACTAAAATCCTACTTCTTATAGTCACTTTATCCAGGGCACTGAAAAAAAAAATGATATTTATACATACCACACACCTACATGTTACATACATTGTTTGATCACCCTGACTAATCAGTATTTTCTTTTATTACTGGCATGATATGCCAGCACTTTTGAGCATAGGTATGTACTGCACATTACCATTTCATGTTTCTTAGCCCTGTCTCGTGGTAATCAGTATTAACCTTTCTGACAGCCCCATTTTTCATATCTGAAACGTCACTTTATTTGGTAATAACTTTGAAATGCTTCTGCTAGTCATTCTGATATTTCTGATCTTCTTTTTGGAACAAATTGTACCTGTTGCAGCTGGAAAATTTTAAATTAATACGTTTTGTTGTTATTCATGAAAATATCCCAGATTTTCTAAAAATTTAGAAAAATGTGAAATTTTAAACTTAAAGCGGTTGTGCCACCATAAAGAATACAATTGACCAACCAGAAAAGGTGGAAATAAATCGTTTTGTAATTTATAGTGATTCAAAATTATGCTTCATTCAAAAGATACCAAGCTTTTATTTTTCAAATGCTGTTCTCTGGCGCCCCCTTGCATTATTCCATTACGTCTGGTAGTGGGTGATCAGCTGGTCGAGTTTGCGCAGTTCCTGGCGTAAGAGCTCCCTACTCGCAGCATGCAAAATGTATTCTCTGTCACAACTCTCCCTGCTGTAAGCACAGCCTGTGTGTGATTCACCCCCTCCCCCTGTGCTCATAGCTCACAGCTGATCTCCGGGTGAGATACCCCCTCCCAATGCGCTCACAGCTCACCTCTGGGTCAGAAAACCCCCTCCTCCTCTGCTCATAGCTCTCAGTTGATCTCCGGGTGAGATACCCCCTCCCCCTGAGCTCATAGCTAATCTCCGGGTGAGATACCCCTTCCCAATGCGCTCACAGTTGATCTCAGGGTGAGACACCCCCTCCCAATGCGCTCACAGCTCATCTCCGGGTGAGTTACCCCCTCCCCCTGCCCTCTCAGCTCATCTCCAGGTGAGATACCCCCTCCCCTTGCCCTCTCAGCTCATCTCCAGGTGAGATACTCCCTCCTCCTGCACTCACAGCTGATCCCCGGGTGAGACACCTTCCTCCTGGGCTCCTGGGCTCACAGCTGATCTCCGGGTGAGACACCCCCCCCCCCCCCCTGTGCTAACAGCTCATATTCGGGTGAGATACCCCCTCCTCATGCACTCACAGCTGATCTCCAGGTGAGATACCCCCTCCCCCTGCCCTCTTAGCTCATCTCCAGGTGAGATACCCCCTCCCCCTGAGCTCACTGCTGATCTCCGGGTGAGACACAGCCTCCCTCTGCACTCACAGCTCATCTCCTAGTGAGATACCCCCTCCCCCTGCGCTCACTTCTGATCTCTAGGTGAGATACTCCCCTGCCCTCACAGCTCATCTCCGAGTGAGATACTCCCCTGCCCTCACAGCTCATCTCCGAGTGAGATACTCCCCTGCCCTCACAGCTCATCTCCGAGTGAGATATTCCCCTGCCCTCACAGCTCATCTCCGAGTGAGGTACTCCCCTGCCCTCACAGCTCATCTCCGAGTGAGATACTCCCCTGCCCTCACAGCTTATCTCCGAGTGAGATACTCCCCAGCCCTCACAGCTCATCTCCGAGATACTTCCCTGCCCTCACAGCTCATCTCCAAGTGAGATACTCCCCTGCCCTCACAGCTCATCTGCGAGTGAGATACTCCCCTGCCCTCACAGCTCATCTCCGAGTGAGATACTTCCCTGCCCTCACAGCTCTTCTCCGAGTGAGATACTCCCCTGCCCTCACAGCTCATCTCCTAGTGAGATACTCCCCTGCCCTCACAGCTCATCTTCGAGTGAGATACTTCCCTGCCCTCACAGCTCTTCTCCGAGTGAGATACTCCCCTGCCCTCACAGCTCATCTCCGAGTGAGATACTCCCCTGCCCTCACAGCTCATCTCCGAGTGAGATACTACCCTGCCCTCACAGTTCATCTCCGAGTGAGATACTCCCCTGCCCTCACAGCTCATCTCCAGGTGAGATACCCCCTCCCCCTGCCCTCTCAGCTCATCTCCAGGTGAGATACCCCCTCCTCCTGCACTCACAGCTGATCCCCGGGTGAGACACCTTCCCCCTGGGCTCACAGCTGATCTCCGTGTGAGACACCCCCTCCCCCTGTGCTAACAGCTCATATTCCGGTGAGATACCCTCTCCTCCTGCACTCACAGCTGATCTCCAGGTGAGATACCCCCTCCCCCTGCCCTCTCAGCTCATCTCCAGGTGAGATACCCCCTCCCCTGAGCTCACTGCTGATCTCCGGGTGAGACACAGCCTCCCTCTGCACTCACAGCTCATCTCCTAGTGAGATACCCCCTCCCCCTGCGCTCACTGCTGATCTCTAGGTGAGATACTCCCCTGCCCTCACAGCTCATCTCCGAGTGAGATACTCCCCTGCCCTCACAGCTCATCTCCGAGTGAGATACTCCCCTGCCCTCACAGCTCATCTCCGAGTGAGATATTCCCCTGCCCTCACAGCTCATCTCCGAGTGAGGTACTCCCCTGCCCTCACAGCTCATCTCCGAGTGAGATACTCCCCTGCCCTCACAGCTCACCTCCGAGTGAGATACTCCCCAGCCCTCACAGCTCATCTCCGAGATACTTCCCTGCCCTCACAGCTCATCTCCGAGTGAGATACTCCCCTGCCCTCACAGCTCATCTCCGAGTGAGATACTCCCCTGCCCTCACAGCTCATCTCCGAGTGAGATACTCCCCTGCCCTCACAGCTCATCTCCGAGATACTTCCCTGCCCTCACAGCTCATCTCCGAGTGAGATACTCCCCTGCCCTCACAGCTCATCTCCGAGTGAGATACTCCCCTGCCCTCACAGCTCATCTTCGAGTGAGATACTTCCCTGCCCTCACAGCTCTTCTCCGAGTGAGATACTCCCCTGCCCTCACAGCTCATCTCCGAGTGAGATACTCCCCTGCCCTCACAGCTCATCTCCGAGTGAGATACTCCCCTGCCCTCACAGCTCATCTCCGAGTGAGATACTCCCCTGCCCTCACAGCTCATCTCCAGGTGAGATACCCCCTCCCCCTGCCCTCTCAGCTCATCTACAGGTGAGATACCCCCTCCTCCTGCACTCACAGCTGATCCCCGGGTGAGACACCTTCCCCCTGGGCTCACAGCTGATCTCCGTGTGAGACACCCCCTCCCCCTGTGCTAACAGCTCATATTCCGGTGAGATACCCTCTCCTCCTGCACTCACAGCTGATCTCCAGGTGAGATACCCCCTCCCCCTGCCCTCTCAGCTCATCTCCAGGTGAGATACCCCCTCCCCCTGAGCTCACTGCTGATCTCCGGGTGAGACAAAGCCTCCCTCTGCACTCACAGCTCATCTCCTAGTGAGATACCCCCTCCCCCTGCGCTCACTGCTGATCTCTAGGTGAGATACTCCCCTGCCCTCACAGCTCATCTCCGAGTGAGATACTCCCCTGCCCTCACAGCTCATCTCCGAGTGAGATACTCCCCTGCCCTCACAGCTCATCTCCGAGTGAGATATTCCCCTGCCCTCACAGCTCATCTCCGAGTGAGGTACTCCCCTGCCCTCACAGCTCATCTCCGAGTGAGATACTCCCCTGCCCTCACAGCTCACCTCCGAGTGAGATACTCCCCAGCCCTCACAGCTCATCTCCGAGATACTTCCCTGCCCTCACAGCTCATCTCCGAGTGAGATACTCCCCTGCCCTCACAGCTCATCTCCGAGTGAGATACTCCCCTGCCCTCACAGCTCATCTCCGAGTGAGATACTTCCCTGCCCTCACAGCTCTTCTCCGAGTGAGATACTCCCCTGCCCTAACAGCTCATCTCCGAGTGAGATACTCCCCTGCCCTCACAGCTCATCTCCGAGATACTTCCCTGCCCTCACAGCTCATCTCCGAGTGAGCTACTCCCCTGCCCTCACAGCTCATCTCCGAGTGAGATACTCCCCTGCCCTCACAGCTCATCTCCGAGTGAGATACTCCCCTGCCCTCACAGCTCTTCTCCGAGTGAGATACTCCCTAGCCCTCACAGCTCATCTCCCAGTGAGATACTCCCCTGCCCTCACAGCTCATCTCCGAGTGAGATACTCCCCTGCCCTCACAGCTCATCTCCGAGTGAGATAAACCCTTTCCCTGTGCTCACTGCTGATCTCCGGGTGAGATACCCCCTCCCCCTGCACTCACAGATCATCTCCGGGTGAGATACCCCTTCTCCCTGCACTCACAGCTCATCTCCGGGTGAGATACCCCCTCTCCCTGCGCTCACTGCTGATCTCCGGGTGAGATACCCCCTCCCCCTGCACTCACAGATCATCTCCGGGTGTGATACCCCCTCCCCCTGCGCTCACTGCTGATCTCCGGGTAAGAAACAGCCTCCCCCTGCACTCACAGCTCATCTCCGAGTGAGATACTTCCTCCCCCTGCGCTCACTGCTGATCTCCGGGTGAGATACTCCCCCTGCACTCACAGCTCATCTCCGAGTGAGATACCCCCTCCCCCTGCGCTCACTGCTGATCTCTGGGTGAGACACAGCCTCCCCCTGCACTCACAGATCATCTCCGAGTAAGATACCCCCTCCCCCTGCGCTCACTGCTGATCTCTGGGTGAGATACCCCCTCCCCCTGCGCTCACTGCTGATCTCTGGGTGAGATACCCCCTCTCCCTGCACTCACAGCTTATCTCCGAGTGAGATACCCCCCTCTCCCTGCGCTCACTGCTGATCTCCGGATGAGATACCCCCTCCCCTTGCACTCACAGCTCATCTCCGAGTGAGATACCCCCCGCTCCCTGCGCTCACTGCTGATCTCCGGGTGAGACACAGCCTCCCCCTGCACTCACAGCTCATCTCCGAGTGAGATACCCCCTCCCCCTGCGCTCACTGCTGATCTCCGGGTGAGATACTCCCCCTGCACTCACAGCTCATTTCCAAGTGAGATACCCCCTCCCCCTGCGCTCACTGCTTTTCTCCGAGTGAGATACCCCCTCCCCCTGCACTCACAGATCATCTCCGGGTGAGATACCCCCTCTCCCTGCGCTCACTGCTGATCTCCGGGTGACACACAGCCTCCCCCGGCACTCACAGATCATCTCCGAGTGAGATACCCCCCTCCCCCTGCGCTCACTGCTTTTCTCCGAGTGAGATACCCCCTCCCCCTGCACTCACAGATCATCTCCGGGTGAGATACCCCCTCTCCCTGCGCTCACTGCTGATCTCCGGGTGAGACACAGCCTCCCCCTGCATTCACAGATCATCTCCGGGTGAGATACCCCCTCTTCCTGCGCTCACTGCTGATCTCCGGGTGAGACACAGCCTCCCCCTGCACTCACAGCTCATCTCCGAGTGAGATACCCCCTCCCCCTGCGCTCACTGCTGATCTCCGGGTGAGACACAGCCTCCCGCTGCACTCACAACTCATCTCCGAGTGAGATACCCCCTCCCCCTGCGCTCACTGCTGATCTCCGGGTGAGACACAGCCTCCCGCTGCACTCACAACTCATCTCCGAGTGAGATACCCCCTCTCCCTGCGCTCACTGCTGATCTCCGGGTGAGACACAGCCTCCCCCTGCACTCACAGATCATCTCCGGGTGAGATACCCCCCTCTCCCTGCGCTCACTGCTGATCTCCGGGTGAGACACAGCCTCCCCCTGCACTCACAGCTCATCTCCAAGTGAGATATCCCCCTCTCCCTGCTCTCACTGCTGATCTCCGGGTGAGACACAGCCTCCCCCTGCACTCACAGCTCATCTCCGAGTGAGATACCCCCTCCCCCTGTACTCACTGCTGATCTCTAGGTGAGATACTCCCCCTGCACTCACAGCTCATCTCCGAGTGAGATACCCCCACCCCCTGCACTCACAGCTGATCTCTAGGTGAGATTCTCCCCCTGCACTCACAGCTCATCTCCGGGTGAGATACCCCCTCCCCTTGCACTCACAGCTCATCTCCGAGTGAGATACCCACCTCTCCCTGCGCTCACTGCTGATCTCCGTGTGAGACACAGCCTCCCCCTGCACTCACAGCTCATCTCCGAGTGAGATACCCCCTCCCCCTGCGCTCACTGCTGATCTCCGGGTGAGATACTCCCCCTGCACTCACAGCTCATCTCCGAGTGAGATACTTTCTCCCCCTGCGCTCACTGCTGATCTCCGGGTGAGATACTCCCCCTGCACTCACAGCTCATCTCCGAGTGAGATACCCCCTCCCCCTGCGCTCACTGCTGATCTCCGAGTGAGATACCCCCTCCCCCTGCACTCACAGATCATCTCCGGGTGAGATACCCCCTCTCCCTGCGCTCACTGCTGATCTCCGGGTGAGACACAGCCTCCCCCTGCACTCACAGATCATCTCCGGGTGAGATACCCCCCTCTCCCTGCGCTCACTGCTGATCTCCGGGTGAGACACAGCCTCCCCCTGCACTCACAGATCATCTCCGGGTGAGATACCCCCTCTCCCTGCGCTCACTGCTGATCTCCGGGTGAGACACAGCCTCCCCCTGCCCTCACAGCTCATCTCCGAGTGAGATATTCCCCTGCCCTCACAGCTCATCTCCGAGTGAGATACTCCCCTGCCCTCACAGCTCATCTCCGAGTGAGATACTCCCCAGCCCTCACAGCTCATCTCCGAGATACTTCCCTGCCCTCACAGCTCATCTCCGAGTGAGATACTCCCCTGCCCTCACAGTTCATCTCCGAGTGAGATACTCCCCTGCCCTCACAGCTCATCTCCGAGTGAGATACTTCCCTGCCCTCACAGCTCTTCTCCGAATGAGATACTCCCCTGCCCTCACAGCTCATCTCCGAGTGAGATACTCCCCTGCCCTCACAGCTCATCTCCGAGTGAGATACTCCCCTGCCCTCACAGCTCATCTTCGAGTGAGATACTTCCCTGCCCTCACAGCTCTTCTCCGAGTGAGATACTCCCCTGCCCTCACAGCTCATCTCCGAGTGAGATACTCCCCTGCCCTCACAGCTCATCTCCGAGATACTTCCCTGCCCTCACAGCTCATCTCCGAGTGAGATACTCCCCTGCCCTCACAGCTCATCTCCAAGTGAGATACTCCCCTGCCCTCACAGCTCATCTCCGAGTGAGATACTCCCCTGCCCTCACAGCTCTTCTCCGAGTGAGATACTCCCTAGCCCTCACAGCTCATCTCCCAGTAAGATACTCCCCTGCCGTCACAGCTCATCTCCGAGTGAGATACTCCCCTGCCCTCACAGCTCATCTCCGAGTGAGATAAACCCTTTCCCTGTGCTCACTGCTGATCTCCGGGTGAGATACCCCCTCCCCCTGCACTCACAGATCATCTCCGGGTGAGATACCCCCTCCCCCTGCACTCACAGAGCATCTCGGGGTGTGATACCCCCTCCCCCTGCGCTCACTGCTGATCTCCGGGTAAGAAACAGCCTCCCCCTGCACTCACAGCTCATCTCCGAGTGAGATACCCCCTCCCCCTGCACTCACAGAGCATCTCGGGGTGTGATACCCCCTCCCCCTGCGCTCACTGCTGATCTCCGGGTAAGAAACAGCCTCCCCCTGCACTCACAGCTCATCTCCGAGTGAGATACCCCCTCCCCCTGCGCTCACTGCTGATCTCCGGGTGAGACACAGCCTCCCCCTGCACTCACAGCTCATCTCCGAGTAAGATACCCCCTCCCCCTGCGCTCACTGCTGATCTCCGGGTGAGATACCCCCTCCCCCTGCACTCACTGCTGATCTCTGGGTGAGATACCCCCTCTCCCTGCACTCACAGCTCATCTCCGAGTGAGATATCCCCCTCTCCCTGCGCTCACTGCTGATCTCCGGGTGAGATACCCCCTCCCCTTGCACTCACAGCTCATCTCCGAGTGAGATACCCCCCTCTCCCTGCGCTCACTGCTGATCTCCGGGTGAGACACAGCCTCCCCCTGCACTCACAGCTCATCTCCGAGTGAGATACCCCCTCCCCCTGCGCTCACTGCTGATCTCCGGGTGAGATACTCCCCCTGCACTCACAGCTCATCTCCAAGTGAGATACCCCCTCCCCCTGCGCTCACTGCTTTTCTCCGAGTGAGATACCCCCTCCCCCTGCACTCACAGATCATCTCCGGGTGAGATACCCCCTCTCCCTGCGCTCACTGCTGATCTCCAGGTGAGACACAGCCTCCCCCTGCATTCACAGATCATCTCCGGGTGAGATACCCCCTCTTCCTGCGCTCACTGCTGATCTCCGGGTGAGACACAGCCTCCCCCTGCACTCACAGCTCATCTCCGAGTGAGATACCCCCTCCCCCTGCGCTCACTGCTGATCTCCGGGTGAGACACAGCCTCCCCCTGCACTCACAGCTCATCTCCGAGTGAGATACCCCCTTCTCCCTGCGCTCACTGCTGATCTCCGGGTGAGACACAGCCTCCCCCTGCACTCACAGATCATCTCCGGGTGAGATACCCCCCTCTCCCTGCGCTCACTGCTGATCTCCGGGTGAGACACAGCCTCCCCCTGCACTCACAGATCATCTCCGGGTGAGATACCCCCCTCTCCCTGCGCTCACTGCTGATCTCCGGGTGAGACACAGCCTCCCCCTGCACTCACAGCTCATCTCCAAGTGAGATATCCCCCTCTCCCTGCTCTCAATGCTGATCTCCGTGTGAGACACAGCCTCCCCCTGCACTCACAGCTCATCTCCGAGTGAGATACCCCCTCCCCCTGCGCTCACTGCTGATCTCCAGGTGAGATACTCCCCCTGCACTCACAGCTCATCTCCGAGTGAGATACCCCCTCCCCCTGCGCTCACTGCTGATCTCCGGGTGAGATACTCCCCCTGCACTCACAGCTCATCTCCGAGTGAGATACCCCCTCCCCCTGCGCTCACTGCTGATCTCCGAGTGAGATACCCCCTCCCCCTGCACTCACAGATCATCTCCGGGTGAGAGACCCCCTCTCCCTGCGCTCACTGCTGATCTCCGGGTGAGACACAGCCTCCCCCTGCACTCACAGATCATCTCCGGGTGAGATACCCCCCTCTCCCTGCGCTCACTGCTGATCTCCGGGTGAGACACAGCCTCCCCCTGCACTCACAGATCATCTCCGGGTGAGATACCCCCTCTCCCTGCGCTCACTGCTGATCTCCGGGTGAGACACAGCCTCCCCCTGCACTCACAGCTCATCTCCGAGTGAGATATCCCCTCCCCCTGCGCTCACTGCTGATCTCCGGGTGAGACACAGCCTCCCCCTGCACTCACAGCTCATCTCCGAGTGAGATACCCCCTTCTCCCTGCGCTCACTGCTGATCTCCGGGTGAGACACAGCCTCCCCCTGCACTCACAGATCATCTCCGGGTGAGATACCCCCTCTCCCTGCGCTCACTGCTGATCTCCGGGTGAGACACAGCCTCCCCCTGCACTCACAGCTCATCTCCAAGTGAGATACCCCCTCCCCCTGCACTCACTGCTGATCTCTAGGTGAGATACTCCCTCTGCACTCACAGCTCATCTCCGAGTGAGATACCCCCTCCCCCTGTACTCACAGCTGATCTCTAGGTGAGATACTCCCCCTGCACTCACAGTTCATCTCCGAGTGAGATACCCCCTCCCCCTGCACTCACAGATCATCTGCGAGTGAGATATTGCCCTGCCCTCACAGCTCATCTCCGAGTGAGGTACTCCACTGCCCTCACAGCTCATCTCCGAGTGAGATACTCCCCTGCCCTCACAGCTCATCTCCGAGATACTTCCCTGCCCTCACAGCTCATCTCCGAGTGAGATACTACCCTGCCCTCACAGCTCGTCTCCGAGTGAGATACTTCCCTGCCCTCACAGCTCTTCGAGTGAGATACTCCCCTGCCCTCACAGCTCATCTCCGAGTGAGATACTCCCCTGCCCTCACAGCTCATCTTCGAGTGAGATACTTCCCTGCCCTCACAGCTCTTCTCCGAGTGAGATACTCCCCTGCCCTCACAGCTCATCTCCGAGTGAGATACTCCCCTGCCCTCACAGCTCATCTCCGAGATACTTCCCTGCCCTCACAGCTCATCTCCGAGTGAGATACTCCCCTGCCCTCACAGCTCATCTCCGAGTGAGATACTCCCCTGCCCTCACAGCTCTTCTCCCAGTGAGATACTCCCTAACCCTCACAGCTCATCTCCCAGTAAGATACTCCCCTGCCCTCACAGCTCATCTCCGAGTGAGATACTCCCCTGCCCTCACAGCTCATCTCCGAGTGAGATAAACCCTTTCCCTGTGCTCACTGCTGATCTCCGGGTGAGATACCCCCTCCCCCTGCACTCACAGATCATCTCCGGGTGAGATACCCCCTCCCCCTGCACTCACAGATCATCTCCGGGTGTGATACCCCCTCCCCCTGCGCTCACTGCTGATCTCCGGGTAAGAAACAGCCTCCCCCTGCACTCACAGCTCATCTCCGAGTGAGATACCCCCTCCCCCTGCGATCACTGCTGATCTCCGGGTGAGACACAGCCTCCCCCTGCACTGACAGCTCATCTCCGAGTAAGATACCCCCTCCCCCTGCGCTCACTGCTGATCTCCGGGTGAGATACCCCCTCCCCCTGCACTCACTGCTGATCTCTGGGTGAGATACCCCCTCTCCCTGCACTCACAGCTCATCTCCGAGTGAGATATCCCCCTCTCCCTGCGCTCACTGCTGATCTCCGGGTGAGATACCCCCTCCCCTTGCACTCACAGCTCATCTCCGAGTGAGATACCCCCCTCTCCCTGCGCTCACTGCTGATCTCCGGGTGAGACACAGCCTCCCCCTGCACTCACAGCTCATCTCCGAGTGAGATACCCCCTCCCCCTGCGCTCACTGCTGATCTCCGGGTGAGATACTCCCCCTGCACTCACAGCTCATCTCCAAGTGAGATACTCCCTAGCCCTCACAGCTCATCTCCCAGTAAGATACTCCCCTGCCGTCACAGCTCATCTCCGAGTGAGATACTCCCCTGCCCTCACAGCTCATCTCCGAGTGAGATAAACCCTTTCCCTGTGCTCACTGCTGATCTCCGGGTGAGATACCCCCTCCCCCTGCACTCACAGATCATCTCCGGGTGAGATACCCCCTCCCCCTGCACTCACAGAGCATCTCGGGGTGTGATACCCCCTCCCCCTGCGCTCACTGCTGATCTCCGGGTAAGAAACAGCCTCCCCCTGCACTCACAGCTCTTCTCCGAGTGAGATACCCCCTCCCCCTGCACTCACAGAGCATCTCGGGGTGTGATACCCCCTCCCCCTGCTCTCACTGCTGATCTCCGGGTAAGAAACAGCCTCCCCCTGCACTCACAGCTCATCTCCGAGTGAGATACCCCCTCCCCCTGCGCTCACTGCTGATCTCCGGGTGAGACACAGCCTCCCCCTGCACTCACAGCTCATCTCCGAGTAAGATACCCCCTCCCCCTGCGCTCACTGCTGATCTCCGGGTGAGATACCCCCTCCCCCTGCACTCACTGCTGATCTCTGGGTGAGATACCCCCTCTCCCTGCACTCACAGCTCATCTCCGAGTGAGATATCCCCCTCTCCCTGCGCTCACTGCTGATCTCCGGGTGAGATACCCCCTCCCCTTGCACTCACAGCTCATCTCCGAGTGAGATACCCCCCTCTCCCTGCGCTCACTGCTGATCTCCGGGTGAGACACAGCCTCCCCCTGCACTCACAGCTCATCTCCGAGTGAGATACCCCCTCCCCCTGCGCTCACTGCTGATCTCCGGGTGAGATACTCCCCCTGCACTCACAGCTCATCTCCAAGTGAGATACCCCCTCCCCCTGCGCTCACTGCTTTTCTCCGAGTGAGATACCCCCTCCCCCTGCACTCACAGATCATCTCCGGGTGAGAGACCCCCTCTCCCTGCGCTCACTGCTGATCTCCGGGTGAGACACAGCCTCCCCCTGCACTCACAGATCATCTCCGGGTGAGATACCCCCCTCTCCCTGCGCTCACTGCTGATCTCCGGGTGAGACACAGCCTCCCCCTGCACTCACAGATCATCTCCGGGTGAAATACCCCCTCTCCCTGCGCTCACTGCTGATCTCCGGGTGAGACACAGCCTCCCCCTGCACTCACAGCTCATCTCCGAGTGAGATACCCCCTCCCCCTGCGCTCACTGCTGATCTCCGGGTGAGACACAGCCTCCCCCTGCACTCACAGCTCATCTCCGAGTGAGATACCCCCTTCTCCCTGCGCTCACTGCTGATCTCCGGGTGAGACACAGCCTCCCCCTGCACTCACAGATCATCTCCGGGTGAGATACCCCCCTCTCCCTGCGCTCACTGCTGATCTCCGGGTGAGACACAGCCTCCCCCTGCACTCACAGCTCATCTCCAAGTGAGATATCCCCCTCTCCCTGCTCTCAATGCTGATCTCCGTGTGAGACACAGCCTCCCCCTGCACTCACAGCTCATCTCCGAGTGAGATACCCCCTCCCCCTGCGCTCACTGCTGATCTCCAGGTGAGATACTCCCCCTGCACTCACAGCTCATCTCCGAGTGAGATACCCCCTCCCCCTGCGCTCACTGCTGATCTCCGGGTGAGATACTCCCCCTGCACTCACAGCTCATCTCCGAGTGAGATACCCCCTCCCCCTGCGCTCACTGCTGATCTCCGAGTGAGATACCCCCTCCCCCTGCACTCACAGATCATCTCCGGGTGAGAGACCCCCTCTCCCTGCGCTCACTGCTGATCTCCGGGTGAGACACAGCCTCCCCCTGCACTCACAGATCATCTCCGGGTGAGATACCCCCCTCTCCCTGCGCTCACTGCTGATCTCCGGGTGAGACACAGCCTCCCCCTGCACTCACAGATCATCTCCGGGTGAGATACCCCCTCTCCTGCGCTCACTGCTGATCTCCGGGTGAGACACAGCCTCCCCCTGCACTCACAGCTCATCTCCGAGTGAGATATCCCCTCCCCCTGCGCTCACTGCTGATCTCCGGGTGAGACACAGCCTCCCCCTGCACTCACAGCTCATCTCCGAGTGAGATACCCCCTTCTCCCTGCGCTCACTGCTGATCTCCGGGTGAGACACAGCCTCCCCCTGACTCACAGATCATCTCCGGGTGAGATACCCCCCTCTCCCTGCGCTCACTGCTGATCTCCGGGTGAGACACAGCCTCCCCCTGCACTCACAGATCATCTCCGGGTGAGATACCCCCCTCTCCCTGCGCTCACTGCTGATCTCCGGGTGAGACACAGCCTCCCCCTGCACTCACAGCTCATCTCCAAGTGAGATATCCCCCTCTCCCTGCTCTCACTGCTGATCTCCGGGTGAGACACAGCCTCCCCCTGCACTCACAGCTCATCTCTGAGTGAGATACCCCCACCCCCTGCACTCACAGCTGATCTCTAGGTGAGATTCTCCCCCTGCAATCACAGCTCAACTCCGGGTGAGATACTCCCTCCCCCTGCACTCACAGCTCATCTCCGAGTGAGATACCCATCTCTCCCTCCGCTCACTGCTGATCTCCGTGTGAGACACAGCCTCCCCCTGCACTCACAGCTCATCTCCGAGTGAGATACCCCCTCCCCCTGCGCTCACTGCTGATTTCCGGGTGAGATACTCCCCCTGCACTCACAGCTCATCTCCGAGTGAGATACCCCCTCTCCCTGCGCTCACTGCTGATCTCCGGGTGAGACACAGCCTCCCCCTGCACTCACAGCTCATCTCCGAGTGAGATACCCCCTCCCCCTGCGCTCACTGCTGATCTCCGGGTGAGACACAGCCTCCCCCTGCACTCACAGCTCATATCCGAGTGAGATACCCCCTTCTCCCTGCGCTCACTGCTGATCTCCGGGTGAGACACAGCCTCCCCCTGCACTCACAGATCATCTCCGGGTGAGATACCCCCCTCTCCCTGCGCTCACTGCTGATCTCCGGGTGAGACACAGCCTCCCCCTGCACTCACAGCTCATCTCCAAGTGAGATACCCCCTCCCCCTGCACTCACTGCTGATCTCTAGGTGAGATACTCCCTCTGCACTCACAGCTCATCTCCGAGTGAGATACCCCCTCCCCCTGTACTCACAGCTGATCTCTAGGTGAGATACTCCCCCTGCACTCACAGTTCATCTCCGAGTGAGATACCCCCTCGCCCTGCACTCACAGATCATCTCCGAGTGAGATATTCCCCTGCCCTCACAGCTCATCTCCGAGTGAGGTACTCCCCTGCCCTCACAGCTCATCTCCGAGTGAGATACTCCCCTGCCCTCACAGCTCATCTCCGAGATACTTCCCTGCCCTCACAGCTCATCTCCGAGTGAGATACTCCCCTGCCCTCACAGCTCATCTCCGAGTGAGATATTTCCCTGCCCTCACAGCTCTTCGAGTGAGATACTCCCCTGCCCTCACAGCTCATCTCCGAGTGAGATACTCCCCTGCCCTCACAGCTCATCTTCGAGTGAGATACTTCCCTGCCCTCACAGCTCTTCTCCGAGTGAGATACTCCCCTGCCCTCACAGCTCATCTCCGAGTGAGATACTCCCCTGCCCTCACAGCTCATCTCCGAGATGCTTCCCTGCCCTCACAGCTCATCTCCGAGTGAGATACTCCCCTGCCCTCACAGCTCATCTCCGAGTGAGATACTCCCCTGCCCTCACAGCTCATCTCCGAGTGAGATACTCCCCTGCCCTCACAGCTCGTCTCCGAGTGAGATACTCCCTAGCCTTCACAGCTCATCTCCCAGTGAGATACTCCCCTGCCCTCACAGCTCATCTCCGAGTGAGATACTCCCCTGCCCTCACAGCTCATCTCCGAGTGAGATAAACCCTTTCCCTGTGCTCACTGCTGATCTCCGGGTGAGATACCCCCTCCCCCTGCACTCACAGATCATCTCCGGGTGAGATACCCCCTCTCCCTGCGCTCACTGCTGATCTGCGGGTGAGATACCCCCTCCCCCTGCACTCACACATCATCTCCGGGTGTGATACCCCCTCCCCCTGCGCTCACTGCTGATCTCCGGGTGAGATACCCCCTCCCCCTGCACTCACAGCTCATCTCTAAGTGAGATACTCCCCTGTCCTCACAGCTCATCTCCGAGATACTTCCCTGCCCTCACAGCTCATCTCCGAGTGAGATACTCCCCTGCCCTCACAGCTCATCTCCGAGTGTGATACTCCCCTGCCCTCACAGCTCATCTCCGAGATACTTCCCTGCCCTCACAGCTCATCTCCGAGTGAGATACTCCCCTGCCCTCACAGCTCCTCTCCGAGTGAGATACTCCCCTGCCCTCACAGCTCATCTCCGAGTGAGATACTCCCCTGCCCTCACAGCTCTTCTCCGAGTGAGATACTCCCTAGCCCTCACAGCTCATCTCCCAGTGAGATACTCCCCTGCCCTCACAGCTCATCTCCGAGTGAGATACTCCCCTGCCCTCACAGCTCATCTCCGAGTGAGATAAACCCTTTCCCTGTGCTCACTGCTGGTCTCCGGGTGAGATACCCCCTCTCCCTGCACTCACAGATCATCTCCGGTTGAGATACCCCCTCTCCCTGCGCTCACTGCTGATCTCCGGGTGAGATACCCCCTCCCCCTGCACTCACAGATCATCTCCGGGTGTGATACCCCCTCCCCCTGCGCTCACTGCTGATCTCCGGGTAAGAAACAGCCTCCCCCTCCACTCACAGCTCATCTCCGAGTGAGATACCCCCTCCCCCTGCGCTCACTGCTGATCTCCGGGTGAGACACAGCCTCCCCCTGCACTCACAGATCATCTCCGGGTGAAATACCCCCTCTCCCTGCGCTCACTGCTGATCTCCGGGTGAGACACAGCCTCCCCCTGCACTCACAGCTCATCTCCGAGTGAGATACCCCCTCCCCCTGCGCTCACTGCTGATCTCCGGGTGAGACACAGCCTCCCCCTGCACTCACAGCTCATCTCCGAGTGAGATACCCCCTTCTCCCTGCGCTCACTGCTGATCTCCGGGTGAGACACAGCCTCCCCCTGCACTCACAGATCATCTCCGGGTGAGATACCCCCCTCTCCCTGCGCTCACTGCTGATCTCCGGGTGAGACACAGCCTCCCCCTGCACTCACAGCTCATCTCCAAGTGAGATATCCCCCTCTCCCTGCTCTCAATGCTGATCTCCGTGTGAGACACAGCCTCCCCCTGCACTCACAGCTCATCTCCGAGTGAGATACCCCCTCCCCCTGCGCTCACTGCTGATCTCCAGGTGAGATACTCCCCCTGCACTCACAGCTCATCTCCGAGTGAGATACCCCCTCCCCCTGCGCTCACTGCTGATCTCCGGGTGAGATACTCCCCCTGCACTCACAGCTCATCTCCGAGTGAGATACCCCCTCCCCCTGCGCTCACTGCTGATCTCCGAGTGAGATACCCCCTCCCCCTGCACTCACAGATCATCTCCGGGTGAGAGACCCCCTCTCCCTGCGCTCACTGCTGATCTCCGGGTGAGACACAGCCTCCCCCTGCACTCACAGATCATCTCCGGGTGAGATACCCCCCTCTCCCTGCGCTCACTGCTGATCTCCGGGTGAGACACAGCCTCCCCCTGCACTCACAGATCATCTCCGGGTGAGATACCCCCTCTCCCTGCGCTCACTGCTGATCTCCGGGTGAGACACAGCCTCCCCCTGCACTCACAGCTCATCTCCGAGTGAGATATCCCCTCCCCCTGCGCTCACTGCTGATCTCCGGGTGAGACACAGCCTCCCCCTGCACTCACAGCTCATCTCCGAGTGAGATACCCCCTTCTCCCTGCGCTCACTGCTGATCTCCGGGTGAGACACAGCCTCCCCCTGACTCACAGATCATCTCCGGGTGAGATACCCCCCTCTCCCTGCGCTCACTGCTGATCTCCGGGTGAGACACAGCCTCCCCCTGCACTCACAGATCATCTCCGGGTGAGATACCCCCCTCTCCCTGCGCTCACTGCTGATCTCCGGGTGAGACACAGCCTCCCCCTGCACTCACAGCTCATCTCCAAGTGAGATATCCCCCTCTCCCTGCTCTCACTGCTGATCTCCGGGTGAGACACAGCCTCCCCCTGCACTCACAGCTCATCTCTGAGTGAGATACCCCCACCCCCTGCACTCACAGCTGATCTCTAGGTGAGATTCTCCCCCTGCAATCACAGCTCAACTCCGGGTGAGATACTCCCTCCCCCTGCACTCACAGCTCATCTCCGAGTGAGATACCCATCTCTCCCTCCGCTCACTGCTGATCTCCGTGTGAGACACAGCCTCCCCCTGCACTCACAGCTCATCTCCGAGTGAGATACCCCCTCCCCCTGCGCTCACTGCTGATTTCCGGGTGAGATACTCCCCCTGCACTCACAGCTCATCTCCGAGTGAGATACCCCCTCTCCCTGCGCTCACTGCTGATCTCCGGGTGAGACACAGCCTCCCCCTGCACTCACAGCTCATCTCCGAGTGAGATACCCCCTCCCCCTGCGCTCACTGCTGATCTCCGGGTGAGACACAGCCTCCCCCTGCACTCACAGCTCATATCCGAGTGAGATACCCCCTTCTCCCTGCGCTCACTGCTGATCTCCGGGTGAGACACAGCCTCCCCCTGCACTCACAGATCATCTCCGGGTGAGATACCCCCCTCTCCCTGCGCTCACTGCTGATCTCCGGGTGAGACACAGCCTCCCCCTGCACTCACAGCTCATCTCCAAGTGAGATACCCCCTCCCCCTGCACTCACTGCTGATCTCTAGGTGAGATACTCCATCTGCACTCACAGCTCATCTCCGAGTGAGATACCCCCTCCCCCTGTACTCACAGCTGATCTCTAGGTGAGATACTCCCCCTGCACTCACAGTTCATCTCCGAGTGAGATACCCCCTCGCCCTGCACTCACAGATCATCTCCGAGTGAGATATTCCCCTGCCCTCACAGCTCATCTCCGAGTGAGGTACTCCCCTGCCCTCACAGCTCATCTCCGAGTGAGATACTCCCCTGCCCTCACAGCTCATCTCCGAGATACTTCCCTGCCCTCACAGCTCATCTCCGAGTGAGATACTCCCCTGCCCTCACAGCTCATCTCCGAGTGAGATATTTCCCTGCCCTCACAGCTCTTCGAGTGAGATACTCCCCTGCCCTCACAGCTCATCTCCGAGTGAGATACTCCCCTGCCCTCACAGCTCATCTTCGAGTGAGATACTTCCCTGCCCTCACAGCTCTTCTCCGAGTGAGATACTCCCCTGCCCTCACAGCTCATCTCCGAGTGAGATACTCCCCTGCCCTCACAGCTCATCTCCGAGATGCTTCCCTGCCCTCACAGCTCATCTCCGAGTGAGATACTCCCCTGCCCTCACAGCTCATCTCCGAGTGAGATACTCCCCTGCCCTCACAGCTCATCTCCGAGTGAGATACTCCCCTGCCCTCACAGCTCTTCTCCGAGTGAGATACTCCCTAGCCTTCACAGCTCATCTCCCAGTGAGATACTCCCCTGCCCTCACAGCTCATCTCCGAGTGAGATACTCCCCTGCCCTCACAGCTCATCTCCGAGTGAGATAAACCCTTTCCCTGTGCTCACTGCTGATCTCCGGGTGAGATACCCCCTCCCCCTGCACTCACAGATCATCTCCGGGTGAGATACCCCCTCTCCCTGCGCTCACTGCTGATCTGCGGGTGAGATACCCCCTCCCCCTGCACTCACACATCATCTCCGGGTGTGATACCCCCTCCCCCTGCGCTCACTGCTGATCTCCGGGTGAGATACCCCCTCCCCCTGCACTCACAGCTCATCTCTAAGTGAGATACTCCCCTGTCCTCACAGCTCATCTCCGAGATACTTCCCTGCCCTCACAGCTCATCTCCGAGTGAGATACTCCCCTGCCCTCACAGCTCATCTCCGAGTGTGATACTCCCCTGCCCTCACAGCTCATCTCCGAGATACTTCCCTGCCCTCACAGCTCATCTCCGAGTGAGATACTCCCCTGCCCTCACAGCTCCTCTCCGAGTGAGATACTCCCCTGCCCTCACAGCTCATCTCCGAGTGAGATACTCCCCTGCCCTCACAGCTCTTCTCCGAGTGAGATACTCCCTAGCCCTCACAGCTCATCTCCCAGTGAGATACTCCCCTGCCCTCACAGCTCATCTCCGAGTGAGATACTCCCCTGCCCTCACAGCTCATCTCCGAGTGAGATAAACCCTTTCCCTGTGCTCACTGCTGGTCTCCGGGTGAGATACCCCCTCTCCCTGCACTCACAGATCATCTCCGGTTGAGATACCCCCTCTCCCTGCGCTCACTGCTGATCTCCGGGTGAGATACCCCCTCCCCCTGCACTCACAGATCATCTCCGGGTGTGATACCCCCTCCCCCTGCGCTCACTGCTGATCTCCGGGTAAGAAACAGCCTCCCCCTCCACTCACAGCTCATCTCCGAGTGAGATACCCCCTCCCCCTGCGCTCACTGCTGATCTCCGGGTGAGACACAGCCTCCCCCTGCACTTACAGCTCATCTCCGAGTAAGATACCCCCTCCCCCTGCGCTCACTGCTGATCTCCGGGTGAGATACCCCCTCCCCCTGCGCTTACTGCTGATCTCTGGGTGAGATACCCCCTCTCCCTGCACTCACAGCTCATCTCCGAGTGAGATACCCCCCTCTCCCTGCGCTCACTGCTGATCTCCGGGTGAGATACCCCCTTCCCCTTGCACTCACAGCTCATCTCCGAGTGAGATATCCCCCTCTCCCTGCGCTCACTGCTGTTCTCCGGGTGAGACACAGCCTCCCCCTGCACTCACAGCTCATCTCCGAGTGAGATACCCCCTCCCCCTGCGCTCACTGCTGATCTCCGGGTGAGATACTCCCCCTGCACTCACAGCTCATCTCCAAGTGAGATACCCCCTCCCCCTGCGCTCACTGCTTTTCTCCGAGTGAGATACCCCCTCCCTCTGCACTCACAGATCATCTCCGAGTGAGATACCCCCTCTCCCTGCGCTCACTGCTGATCTCCGGGTGAGACACAGCCTCCCCCGGCACTCACAGATCATCTCCGAGTGAGATACCCCCCTCCCCCTGCGCTCACTGCTTTTCTCCGAGTGAGATACCCCCTCCCCCTGCACTCACAGATCATCTCCGGGTGAGATACCCCCTCTCCCTGCGCTCACTGCTGATCTCCGGGTGAGACACAGCGTCCCCCTGCATTCACAGATCATCTCCGGGTGAGATACCCCCTCGTCCTTCGCTCACTGCTGATCTCCGGGTGAGACACAGCCTCCCGCTGCACTCACAGCTCATCTCCGAGTGAGATACCCCCTCCCCCTGCGCTCATTGCTGATCTCCGGGTGAGACACAGCCTCCCCCTGCACTCACAGCTCATCTCCGAGTGAGATACCCCCTTCTCCCTGCGCTCACTGCTGATCTCCGGGTGAGACACAGCCTCCCCCTGCACTCACAGATCATCTCCGGGTGAGATACCCCCCTCTCCCTGCGCTCACTGCTGATCTCCGAGTGAGATACCCCCTCCCCCTGCACTCACAGCTCATCTCCGAGTGAGATACCCCCTCCCCCTGCGCTCACTGCTGATCTCCGAGTGAGATACCCCCTCCCCCTGCACTCACAGATCATCTCCGGGTGAGAGACCCCCTCTCCCTGCGCTCACTGCTGATCTCCGGGTGAGACACAGCCTCCCCCTGCACTCACAGATCATCTCCGGGTAAGATACCCCCCTCTCCCTGCGCTCACTGCTGATCTCCGGGTGAGACACAGCCTCCCCCTGCACTCACAGATCATCTCCGGGTGAAATACCCCCTCTCCCTGCGCTCACTGCTGATCTCCGGGTGAGACACAGCCTCCCCCTGCACTCACAGCTCATCTCCGAGTGAGATACCCCCTCCCCCTGCGCTCACTGCTGATCTCCGGGTGAGACACAGCCTACCCCTGCACTCACAGCTCATCTCCAAGTGAGATACCCCCTTCTCCCTGCGCTCACTGCTGATCTCCGGGTGATACACAGCCTCCCCCTGCCCTCACAGATCATCTCCGGTTGAGATACCCCCCTCTCCCTGCACTCACTGCTGATCTCCGGGTGAGACACAGCCTCCCCCTGCACTCACAGCTCATCTCCAAGTGAGATACCCCCTCCCCCTGCACTCACTGCTGATCTCTAGGTGAGATACTCCCTCTGCACTCACAGCTCATCTCCGAGTGAGATACCCCCTCCCCCTGTACTCACAGCTGATCTCTAGGTGAGATACTCCCCCTGCACTCACAGTTCATCTCCGAGTGAGATACCCCCTCCCCCTGCACTCATAGATCATCTCCGAGTGAGATATTCCCCTGCCCTCACAGCTTATCTCCGAGTGAGGTACTCCCCTGCCCTCACAGCTCATCTCCGAGTGAGATACTCCCCTGCCCTCACAGCTCATCTCCGAGATACTTCCCTGCCCTCACAGCTCATCTCCGAGTGAGATACTCCCCTGCCCTCACAGCTCATCTCCGAGTGAGATACTTCCCTGCCCTCACAGCTCTTCGAGTGAGATACTCCCCTGCCCTCACAGCTCATCTCCGAGTGAGATACCCCCTGCCCTCACAGCTCATCTTCGAGTGAGATACTTCCCTGCCCTCACAGCTCTTCTCCGAGTGAGATACTCCCCTGCCCTCACAGCTCATCTCCGAGTGAGATACTCCCCTGCCCTCACAGCTCATCTCCGAGATACTTCCCTGCCCTCACAGCTCATCTCCGAGTGAGATACTCCCCTGCCCTCACAGCTCATCTCCGAGTGAGATACTCCCCTGCCCTCACAGCTCATCTCCGAGTGAGATACTCCCCTGCCCTCACAGCTCTTCTCCGAGTGAGATACTCCCTAGCCCTCACAGCTCATCTCCCAGTGAGATACTCCCCTGCCCTCACAGCTCATCTCCGAGTGAGATACTCCCCTGCCCTCACAGCTCATCTCCGAGTGAGATAAACCCTTTCCCTGTGCTCACTGCTGATCTCCGGGTGAGATACCCCCTCCCCCTGCACTCACAGATAATCTCCGGGTGAGATACCCCCTCTCCCTGCGCTCACTGCTGATCTCCGGGTGAGATACCCCCTCCCCCTGCACTCACACATCATCTCCGGGTGTGATACCCCCTCCCCCTGCGCTCACTGCTGATCTCCGGGTGAGATACCCCCTCCCCCTGCACTCACAGCTCATCTCCAAGTGAGATACTCCCCTGCCCTCACAGCTCATCTCCGAGATACTTCCCTGCCCTCAAAGCTCATCTCCGAGTGAGATACTCCCCTGCCCTCACAGCTCATCTCCGAGTGAGATACTCCCCTGCCCTCACAGCTCATCTCCGAGATACTTCCCTGCCCTCACAGCTCATCTCCGAGATACTTCCCTGCCCTCACAGCTCATCTCCGAGTGAGATACTCCCCTGCCCTCACAGCTCATCTCCGAGTGAGATACTCCCCTGCCCTCACAGCTCATCTCCGAGTGAGATACTCCCCTGCCCTCACAGCTCTTCTCCGAGTGAGATACTCCCTAGCCCTCACAGCTCATCTCCCAGTGAGATACTCCCCTGCCCTCACAGCTCATCTCCGAGTGAGATACTCCCCTGCCCTCACAGCTCATCTCCGAGTGAGATAAACCCTTTCCCTGTGCTCACTGCTGATCTCCGGGTGAGATACCCCTCCCCCTGCACTCACAGATCATCTCCGGGTGAGATACCCCCTCTCCCTGCGCTCACTGCTGATCTCCGGGTGAGATACCCCCTCCCCCTGCGCTCACAGATCATCTCCGGGTGTGATACCCCCTCCCCCTGCGCTCACTGCTGATCTCCGAGTAAGAAACAGCCTCCCCCTGCACTCACAGCTCATCTCCGAGTGAGATACCCCCTCCCCCTGCGCTCACTGCTGATCTCCGGGTGAGACACAGCCTCCCCCTGCACTCACAGCTCATCTCCGAGTAAGATACCCCCTCCCCCTGCGCTCACTGCTGATCTCCGGGTGAGATACCCCCTCCCCCTGCGCTCACTGGTGATCTCTGGGTGAGATACCCCCTCTCCCTGCACTCACAGCTCATCTCCGAGTGAGATACCCCCCTCTCCCTGCGCTCACTGCTGATCTCCGGGTGAGATACCCCCTCCCCTTGCACTCACAGCTCATCTCCGAGTGAGATACCCCCCTCTCCCTGCGCTCACTGCTGATCTCCGGGTGAGACACAGCCTCCCCCTGCACTCACAGCTCATCTCCGAGTGAGATTCCCCCTCCCCCTGCGCTCACTGCTGATCTCCGGGTGAGATACTCCCCCTGCACTCACAGCTCATCTCCAAGTGAGATACCCCCTCCCCCTGCGCTCACTGCTTTTCTCCGAGTGAGATACCCCCTCCCCCTGCACTCACAGATCATCTCCGGGTGAGATACCCCCTCTCCCTGCGCTCACTGCTGATCTCCGGGTGAGACACAGCCTCCCCCGGCACTCACAGATCATCTCCGAGTGAGATACCCCCCTCCCCCTGCGCTCACTGCTTTTCTCCGAGTGAGATACCCCCTCCCCCTGCACTCACAGATCATCTCCGGGTGAGATACCCCCTCTCCCTGCGCTCACTGCTGATCTCCGGGTGAGACACAGCCTCCCCCTGCATTCACAGATCATCTCCGGGTGAGATACCCCCTCTTCCTGCGCTCACTGCTGATCTCCGGGTGAGACACAGCCTCCCCCTGCACTCACAGCTCATCTCCGAGTGAGATACCCCCTCCCCCTGCGCTCACTGCTGATCTCCGGGTGAGACACAGCCTCCCCCTGCACTCACAGCTCATCTCCGAGTGAGATACCCCCTTCTCCCTGCGCTCACTGCTGATCTCCGGGTGAGACACAGCCTCCCTCTGCACTCACAGATCATCTCCGGGTGAGATACCCCCCTCTCCCTGCGCTCACTGCTGATCTCCGGGTGAGACACAGCCTCCCCCTGCACTCACAGATCATCTCCGGGTGAGATACCCCCCTCTCCCTGCGCTCACTGCTGATCTCCGGGTGAGAAACAGCCTCCCCCTGCACTCACAGCTCATCTCCAAGTGAGATATCCCCCTCTCCCTGCTCTCACTGCTGATCTCCGGGTGAGACACAGCCTCCCCCTGCACTCACAGCTCATCTCCGAGTGAGATACCCCCTCCCCCTGCACTCACTGCTGATCTCTAGGTGAGATACTCCCCCTGCACTCCCAGCTCATCTCCGAGTGAGATACCCCCACCCCCTGCACTCACAGCTGATCTCTAGGTGAGATTCTCCCCCTGCACTCACAGCTCATCTCCGGGTGAGATACCCCCTCCCCTTGCACTCACAGCTCATCTCCGAGTGAGATACCCCCTCCCCCTGCGCTCACTGCTGATCTCCGGGTGAGATACTCCCCCTGCGCTCACAGCTCATCTCCAAGTGAGATACCCCCTCCCCCTGCGCTCACTGCTTTTATCCGAGTGAGATACCCCCTCCCCCTGCACTCACAGATCATCTCCGGGTGAGATACCCTCTCTCCCTGCGCTCACTGCTGATCTCCGGGTGAGACACAGCCTCCCCCTGCATTCACAGATCATCTCCGCGTGAGATACCCCCTCTTCCTGCGCTCACTGCTGATCTCCGGGTGAGACACAGCCTCCCCCTGCACTCACAGCTCATCTCCGAGTGAGATACCCATCTCTCCCTGCGCTCACTGCTGATCTCCGTGTGAGACACAGCCTCCCCCTGCACTCACAGCTCATCTCCGAGTGAGATACCCCCTCCCCCTGCGCTCACTGCTGATCTCCGGGTGAGATACTCCCCCTGCACTCACAGCTCATCTCCGAGTGAGATATCCCCTCCCCCTGCGCTTACTGCTGATCTCTGGGTGAGATACTCCCCCTGCACTCACAGCTCATCTCCGAGTGAGATACCCCCTCCCCCTGCGCTCACTGCTGATCTCTGAGTGAGATACCCCCTCCCCCTGCACTCACAGATCATCTCCGGGTGAGATACCCCCTCTCCCTGCACTCACTGCTGATCTCCGGGTGAGACACAGCCTCCCCCTGCACTCACAGATCATCTCCGGGTGAGATACCCCCCTCTCCCTGCGCTCACTGCTGATCTCCGGGTGAGACACAGCCTCCCCCTGCACTCACAGATCATCTCCGGGTGAGATACCCCCTCTCCCTGCGCTCGCTGCTGATCTCCGGGTGAGACACAGCCTCCCCCTGCACTCACAGCTCATCTCCGAGTGAGATACCCCCTCCCCCTGCGCTCACTGCTGATCTCCGGGTGAGACACAGCCTCCCCCTGCACTCACAGCTCATCTCCAAGTGAGATACCCCCTCCCCCTGCACTCACTGCTGATCTCTAGGTGAGATACTCCCTCTGCACTCACAGCTCATCTCCGAGTGAGATACCCCCTCCCCCTGTACTCACAGCTGATCTCTAGGTGAGATACTCCCCCTGCACTCACAGTTCATCTCCGAGTGAGATACCCCCTCCCCCTGCACTCACAGATCATCTCCGGGTGAGACACCCCCATCTCCCTGCACTCACAGCTCACCTCCGTGTGAGATACTCCCCTGCCCTCACAGCTCTTCTCCGAGTGAGATACTCCCTAGCCCTCACAGCTCATCTCCCAGTGAGATACTCCCCTGCCCTCACAGCTCATCTCCGAGTGAGAAACTCCCCTGCCCTCACAGCTCATCTCTGAGTGAGATAAACCCTTTCCCTGTGCTCACTGCTGATCTCCGGGTGAGATACCCCCTCCCCCTGCACTCACAGATCATCTCCGGGTGTGATACCCCCTCCCCATGCGCTCACTGCTGATCTCCGGGTAAGAAACAGCCTCCTCCTGCACTCACAGCTCATCTCCGAGTGAGATACCCCCTCCCCCTGCGCTCACTGCTGATCTCCGGGTGAGACACAGCCTCCCCCTGCACTCACAGCTCATCTCCGAGTAAGATACCCCCTCCCCCTGCGCTCACTGCTGATCTCCGGGTGAGATACCCCCTCCCCCTGCGCTCACTGCTGATCTCTGGGTGAGATACCCCCTCTCCCTGCACTCACAGCTCATCTCCGAGTGAGATACCCCCCTCTCCCTGCGCTCACTGCTGATCTCCGGGTGAGATACCCCCTCCTCTTGCACTCACAGCTCATCTCCGAGTGAGTTACCCCCCTCTCCCTGCGCTCACTGCTGATCTCCGGGTGAGACACAGCCTCCCCCTGCACTCACAGCTCATCTCCGAGTGAGATACCCCCTCCCCCTGCGCTCACTGCTGATCTCCGGGTGAGATACTCCCCCTGCACTCACAGCTCATCTCCAAGTGAGATACCCCCTCCCCCTGCGCTCACTGCTTTTCTCCGAGTGAGATACCCCCTCCCCCTGCACTCACAGATCATCTCCGGGTGAGATACCCCCTCTCCCTGCGCTCACTGCTGATCTCCGGGTGAGACACAGCCTCCCCCGGCACTCACAGATCATCTCCGAGTGAGATACCCCCCTCCCCCTGCGCTCACTGCTTTTCTCCGAGTAAGATACCCCCTCACCCTGCACTCACAGATCATCTCCGGGTGAGATACCCCCTCTCCCTGCGCTCACTGCTGATCTCCGGGTGAGACACAGCCTCCCCCTGCATTCACAGATCATCTCCGGGTGAGATACCCCCTCTTCCTGCGCTCACTGCTGATCTCCGGGTGAGACACAGCCTCCCCCTGCACTCACAGCTCATCTCCGAGTGAGATACCCCCTCCCCCTGCGCTCACTGCTGATCTCCGGGTGAGACACAGCCTCCCCCTGCACTCACAGCTCATCTCCGAGTAAGATACCCCCTCCCCCTGCGCTCACTGCTGATCTCCGGGTGAGATACCCCCTCCCCCTGCGCTGACTGCTGATCTCTGGGTGAGATACCCCCTCTCCCTGCACTCACAGCTCATCTCCGAGTGAGATACCCCCCTCTCCCTGCGCTCACTGCTGATCTCCGGGTGAGATACCCCCTCCCCTTGCACTCACAGCTCATCTCCGAGTGAGATACCCCCCTTTCCCTGCGCTCACTGCTGATCTCCGGGTGAGACACAGCTTCCCCCTGCACTCACAGCTCATCTCCGAGTGAGATACCCCCTCCCCCTGCGCTCACTGCTGATCTTCGGGTGAGATACTCCCCCTGCACTCACAGCTCATCTCCAAGTGAGATACCCCCTCCCCCTGCGCTCACTGCTTTTCTCCGAGTGAGATACCCCCTCCCCCTGCACTCACAGATCATCTCCGGGTGAGATACCCCCTCTCCCTGCGCTCACTGCTGATCTCCGGGTGAGACACAGCCTCCCCCGGCACTCACAGATCATCTCCGAGTGAGATACCCCCCTCCCCCTGCGCTCACTGCTTTTCTCCGAGTGAGATACCCCCTCCCCCTGCGCTCACAGATCATCTCCGGGTGAGATACCCCCTCTCCCTGCGCTCACTGCTGATCTCCGGGTGAGACACAGCCTCCCCCTGCATTCACAGATCATCTCCGGGTGAGATACCCCCTCTTCCTGCGCTCACTGCTGATCTCCGGGTGAGACACAGCCTCCCCCTGCACTCACAGCTCATCTCCGAGTGAGATACCCCCTCCCCCTGCGCTCACTGCTGATCTCCGGGTGAGACACAGCCTCCCCCTGCACTCACAGCTCATCTCCAAGTGAGATATCCCCCTCTCCCTGCTCTCACTGCTGATCTCCGGGTGAGACACAGCCTCGCCTCCCCCTGCACTCACAGCTCATCTCCGAGTGAGATACCCCCTCCCCCTGCACTCACTGCTGATCTCTAGGTGAGATACTCCCCCTGCACTCACAGCTCATCTCCGAGTGAGATACCCCCACCCCCTGCACTCACAGCTGATCTCTAGGTGAGATTCTCCCCCTGCACTCACAGCTCATCTCCGGGTGAGATACCCCCTCCCCTTGCACTCACAGCTCATCTCCGAGTGAGATACCCCCTCCCCCTGCGCTCACTGCTGATCTCCGGGTGAGATACTCCCCCTGCACTCACAGCTCATCTCCAAGTGAGATACCCCCTCCCCCTGCGCTCACTGCTTTTCTCCGAGTGAGATACCCCCTCCCCCTGCACTCACAGATCATCTCCGGGTGAGATACCCCCTCTCCCTGCGCTCACTGCTGATCTCCGGGTGAGACACAGCCTCCCCCTGCATTCACAGATCATCTCCGGGTGAGATACCCCCTCTTCCTGCACTCACTGCTGATCTCCGGGTGAGACACAGCCTCCCCCTGCACTCACAGCTCATCTCCGAGTGAGATACCCCATTTTTCGTTCGCTCACTGCTGATCTCCGGGTGAGACACAGCCTCCCCCTGCACTCACAGATCATCTCCGGGTGAGATACCCCCCTCTCCCTGCGCTCACTGCTGATCTCCGGGTGAGACACAGCCTCCCACTGCACTCACAGATCATCTCCGGGTGAGATACCCCCCTCTCCCTGCGCTCACTGCTGATCTCCGGGTGAGACACAGCCTCCCCCTGCACTCACAGCTCATCTCCAAGTGAGATATCCCCCTCTCACTGCTGATCTCCGGGTGAGACACAGCCTCCCCCTGCACTCACAGCTCATCTCCAAGTGAGATACCCCCACCCCCTGCACTCACAGCTGATCTCTAGGTGAGATTCTCCCCCTGCACTCACAGCTCATCTCCGGGTGAGATACCCCCTCCCCTTGCACTCACAGCTCATCTCCGAGTGAGATACCCATCTCTCCCTGCGCTCACTGCTGATCTCCGTGTGAGACACAGCCTCCCCCTGCACTCACAGCTCATCTCCGAGTGAGATACCCCCTCCCCCTGCGCTCACTGCTGATCTCCGGGTGAGATACTCCCCCTGCACTCACAGCTCATCTCCGAGTGAGATACCCCCTCTCCCTGCGCTCACTGCTGATCTCCGAGTGAGATACCCCCTCTCCCTGCGCTCACTGCTGATCTCCGGGTGAGATACTCCCCCTGCACTCACAGCTCATCTCCGAGTGAGATACCCCCCCCCCCCTGCGCTCACTGCTGATCTCCGAGTGAGACACAGCCTCCCCCTGCACTCACAGATCATCTCCGGGTGAGATACCCCCCTCTCCCTGCGCTCACTGCTGATCTCCGGGTGAGACACAGCCTCCCCCTGCACTCACAGCTCATCTCCGAGTGAGATACCCCCTCCCCCTGCGCTCACTGCTGATCTCTAGGTGAGATACTCCCCTGCCCTCACAGCTCATCTCCGAGTGAGATACTCCCCTGCCCTCACAGCTCATCTCCGAGTGAGATACCCCCACCCCCTGCACTCACAGCTGATCTCTAGGTGAGATTCTCCCCCTGCACTCACAGCTCAACTCCGGGTGAGATACCCCCTCCCCCTGCGCTCACTGCTGATCTCTAGGTGAGACACCCCCTCCCCCTGCACTCACAGCTCATCTCCGAGTGAGATACCCCCTCCCCCTGCGCTCACTGCTGATCTCTAGGTGAGATACTCCCCCTGCACTCACAGCTCATCTCCGAGTGAGATACCCTCTCCCCCTGCACTCACAGCTGATCTCTGGGTGAGATACCCCCTCCCCCTGCACTCACAGATCATCTCTGAGTGAGATACCCCCTCCCCCTGCGCTCACTGCTGATCTCTAGGTGAGATACTCCCCCTGCACTCACTGCTGATCTCTAGGTGAGATACCCCCTCCCCCTGCGCTCACTGCTGATCTCTAGGTGAGATACTCCCCCTGCGCTCACTGCTGATCTCCGAGTGAGATACCCCCTCCCCCTGTGCTCACAGCTCAGCTCTGGGTGAGATCATCTGCTTCGCAGACTAAGTATGGGAAGTGTTTCCCTGCTATCGGGCTCTCAAGTCTGTGAAGCAGATGATCTCACCCGGAGATGAGCTGTGAGCGCAGGGGGAGAGGGTGTCTAACCTGGAGATGAGCTATGAGCTGTGAGCACAATGGGAGGGAGTATCTCACCTGGAGATCATCTGTGAACACAGGGGGGAGGTATCTCACCCGGAGATCAGCTATGAGCACAGGGGGAGAGGGTGTCTAACCTGGAGATGAGCTATGAGCTGTGAGCACAATGGGAGGGAGTATCTTACCTGAAGATCATCTGTGAACACAGGGGGGAGGTATCTCACCTGTTGATCAGCTGTGAGTGCAGGGGGAGGGAGTGTCTCACCCCGAGATCAGCTATGAAGCAGGGGGAGGAGGTGTCCCACCTGGAGATCAGCTATGAGCACAGGGGGAGGGGGTGAATGACAGACACTCTGTGTTTACAGCAGGGAGCCTTGTGACAAAGAATACATTGTGCATAACAATAGAGAACAAATGGAAGTCAGCTCACCCTCCAGGATTTCAGTGTGTTGAAGCCAGGAACAACGTGTGGTCACACTTGGAATCAATGCAAAAAAGAAGTGAAAAATTCCATTAAGTCAAATTCCATTCAGCTAATATGTTACTTTAGACCTAAATTTTAGCCTGCACAATTTATTATGTAATTTCTCCTAAACGCAGCATTGCCCCATACATAGCAGACACTAATATTTTCTAGCTATATACAGTACATGGCATTAAGGGTAAACAAAGCGGTTGTGCCACCATAAAGAATACAGTTAACCAACCAGAAAAGGTGGAAATAAATAGTTTTGTAATTTACAGTGATTCAAAATTATGCTTCATTCAAAAGTTACCAAGCTTTTACTTTTATGAATGCTGCTCTCTGGCGCCACCTGGTGTTATTCCCCTACATCCTGGTAGTGGGTGATCAGCTGGTCGGGTTTGGGCAGTTCCTGTCATAACAGCTTCCAACCGGCAGTCTGCACAATGTATTGCAAGAAAAGAAATGAAAAATTCCATCTCCAAAAAAGTTGTATTAAAAAATTCCAAGTTGTTATTACATCATTTTAACATCTGATGAGGTCACAAGGTACATGGGGATTCACATAGCAATTCGTTTCCAAAGCCAACCAGCTTTCTTTGTCAAGCTACTATGACATGATTCTGTGATCTTTTAAATATTTCCGAAACCAATTACAAGTAATACACCAATTACATGACCAATGAGATCACACCCATTACATGACCAATGAGACAAATACATAGAAAGTTACATATCAAATACACTGCTCATAAAATAAAGGGAACACTTAAACAACAGAATATAACTCCAAGTAAATGAAACTTCTGTGAAATCAAACTGTCCACTTAGGAAGCAACACTGATTAACAATCAATTTCACATGCTGTTGTGCAAATGGAATAGACAATAGATGGAAATGATTGGCAATTTTCAAGACACCCTCAATAAAGGAGTGGTTCTGCAGGTGGGGAGCACAGACCATATCTCAGTACCAATGCTTTCTGGCTGATGTTTTGGTCACTTTTGAATGTTGGTTGTACTTTCATACTTGTGGTAGCATGAGACGGACTCGACAACCCACAGAAGTTGCTCAGGTAGTGCAGCTCATTCTGGATGGCACATCAATGCAAGCTGTGGCAAGAAGGTTTGCTGTGTCTGTCACCGTACTGTCCAGAGGCTGGAGGCACTACCAGGAGACAGGCCAGTACAAAAGTAGACGTGGAGAGGGCTGTAGGAGGGCAACAACCCAGCAGCAGGACCTCTACCTCCGTCTTTGTGCAAGGAGGAACAGGAGGAGCACTGCCAGAGCCGTGCAAAATGACCTCCAGCAGGTCACAAATGTGCATGTGTCTGCACAATCAGTTGGAAACCGACTCCATGAGGGTGGTATGAGGGTCTGACGTCCACAGATGGGGGTTGTGCTCACAGCCCAACACCGTGCAGGACGCTTGGCATTTGCCACATAACACCAGGATTGGCAAAGTCGCCACTGGCACCCTGGGCCTACTTCTGAGGCATCTGTCTGTACAATGAAAGTTTCCTTGAAGTTGGGGCTGATGAGGACCGGCTGTCCACACAGGGCCAACTTCATGGACTGAAAGGCTTCTTCTGCCTGAAGGTTCCACTGAACCATTAGTGATTTTTTTCCTTTCAAGAGATCGGTCAGGGCCGCCGTTCTCCCAGGAAAATTAGGTATAAACCGGCGGTAATACCCAAGGATGTTAAGGAACGCCCTCACCTGCTGTGTATTTGACGGTTTAGGCCAATTTTTTATGGCCTCAACTTTATTGATTTGGGGCTTGATAACTCCTCGGCCAATCGCATACCCCAAATATCGTGCTTCCTCTAGCCCTATCGCACATTTTTTCGGGTTTGCCGTTAACTCAGCGACTCTGAGAGAATCCAGCACTGCTTGTACCTGGGATAGATGCGTATGCCAGTCGGTGCTAAAGATGATAATATCATCTAGATATGCGGAGGCGTACTCCTGATGAGACTTGAGCACTATTTCCATCAACCTCTGGAATGTAGCCAGGGCCCCATGTAACCCAAAAGGTAAGACCGCATAGTGATATAGACCCTCCGGAGTTATGAAGGCGGTCTTTTCCTCCGCTGATTTCGTGAGAGGTACCTGCCAGTAACCCTTGGTGAGATCGAGCGTGGTAAAGTACTGGGCCTACCCCAGTCTCTCAATCAGCTCATCCACCCTGGGCATTGGATAAAGGTCAAACTTCGACACTTAATTTAGTTTTCGGAAATCGTTACGGAAGCGTAACGATCCGTCTGGTTTCGTAATCAGTACAATGGGGCTAGCCCACTCTGTCATTTCTCGATGACGCCTAACTGGAGCATCTGTTTTACCTCAGCCGTGATGGCTTGCCTCCGGACTTTGGGTACCCGGTGCGATCTCTTTCGCACCCTTACCCCAGGTTCGGTGACAATGTCATGTTGGAAAACTGTAGTCCTACCCGGTAGCTCTGAGAACACGTTGGTATTCTGCTGCACCAGTGAGCGAGCCGCCCGTCGCTGCTGTTTAGTGAGAGCATCACTTATCCTGACCTCTCCCCCGGACGCATCCCTGGCTGAAGGTAGAGAACTCTCTGGTGATATGCCCGGAGTGATGTCTGTAACTAACCACTCTCGATCTTTCTAAGGTTTTCGCAGGTTTACATAATAAAGCTGCTCCCGTTTCCTCCTTCCAGGCTGATACACCTGGTAATTTACCTCCCCCACCTTTTCTCGAACCTCATATGGCCCTTGCCACTTGGCCATGAGCTTACTCTCGGCTGTGGGTACAAGTACTAACACCTGATCGCCCTTGTTAAAAGACCTGACTCTGGCTCTTTTATTATATGTGCGCCTCTGGGCTGCCTGGGCATCTAACAAATGTTCTTTCACGATGTCCATGACCGCCGCGATCCGGTCCTGCATGCTAGCCACGTGTTCAGTTATACTCCTATGTTGAGTCGGCTCTTGTTCCCACGTCTCTTTGGCTACGTCCAACAGACCTCTAGGGTGTCTGCCGTACAATAACTCAAAGGGAGAGAACCCTGTGGAAGCCTGGGGTACCTCACGGATGGCGAACATCAAATAGGGTAGCAACATGTCCCAATCCCTTCCGTCCTTAGAAACCACCTTTTTTAACATGAACTTGGCTACTTTGAAGAACCTAGAATATAAGACATATTTTCAGTTGTTTCACACTTTTTTGTTAAGTATATAATTCCACATGTGTTAATTCATAGTTTTGATGCCTTCAGTGTGAATGTACAATTTTCATAGTCATGAAAATACAGAAAAATCTTTAAATGGGAAGGTGTGTCCAAACTTTTGGTCTGTACTGTATATATAATGTATATATATATTATTTTTTCACCCTTACTAATAAGTGTTTCATTACTATACAGAGGAAGATTCTGAGGGAGATGATGCTTCACCTATAGGTATGTACTGCACAATACCATTCCATGTTTCTTAACCCTGTCTCGTGTAAATCAGCCTTAAACTTCCTGACAGCCCCATTTTTCAAGTCTGATACGTCACTTTCTGTGGTAATAACTTTAAAATGCTTCTGTCAGTGATTCTGAGATTGTGATTTTGTTGTTGTAAAACATTTTACCTGTTACTACCGGTAAATTCAGATCTGTTGTTTTGTCTTTATTCATGAAAATATTCCAAATTTTCTGAAGATTTTGAAAAATGTGCAATCTTTAAACTTGTATACCCTTAATGACATGTATATAGTGTAAGATGGCTGACGGACAGGTCCTTGAGGGGAAATATGTATCATCGAGGTTGGTAGCTTCGGTGATGTAAACCCGAGAAAGCATGCTCCAGCACTTATACTGCTGACAGGGTTAATAGGGCGTATCAGGCCGGTTTTAAGAGCAGTCATAAAAAATGGGTGGGAATGGCTGCCCACATATCCCCACCTCTGGAGCGTGGTTTGGTAAATAAAATAGAGACCAAATGTCTCATTCAGTGTCTGTGTCTGGAGACCTGTGGATCTCCAAGGCGTTAGTCTGTACTAAGGATTGGACACTGACCTGAGCAGGCGAACCTGCAACATTGTGTGGACATTTTACTTTGTGCTTCCACTTTGTGCCGGAAAAGGCTGTTTTTGTTTATGCTGTCTGAATAAACCAGTTTGGATTTCAATGAAAATGCTTCCTGTGTCTACCTCAACCGCAGACGAGTGAGTATTAAACCCTACAATTGGTGCTAGAAGCACAGTCACAAATCCCAAGGGGCAGTGTGACTGCTACAGGAAACCGTTTAAGTCTTGGGTGAGGGCCGTCAGCCAGTAGGGGACGTCTGGCATCATGGAGGAGCTGATAAAGCAACTTGTGCAGGCTAATCTCCGGCAGCATCAACAGCAGTAGTGGCAGCAACAGCAGTACAAGCAGCAGATAAACCTCCTAGCCGAGTTAACCCATGGCAGTTCAATCGCCCCACCCCCAAGTCTAAGTGATGACTCACTTGCCAGGAAGACGTTAAGAAGAGCCATACAAAAGATGATCCCGGGTGATGAGGACGAGGCGTTCCTGACAATTTTTGAGAGGGTGGCGGAGCGAGAGATATTGCCTCCAGAGCAGTGGGCGGAGGTTCTGGCATCATATTTAACAGGGCAACAGCAGAAGGCCTATTATGACTTGGCCTTGCAAGATGCAAAAGAGTACACCAAGTTGAAGACTGAGATTTTGACGTGCTTAGGAGTGACTCTGACTGACATGATGCGGGTGTACCACTGGGCCTATTGCAGTGACAAATCTTCCCGGTCCCAAATGTTTTACCTCCTACACTTGGTCCAAAAGTGGTTGCAACCGGAATCTTCCTCTCCAGCACAGTTAGTGGCGAGGATTGTGATGGACAGGTTCATACACTCCCTTCCAAGGCTGGTGCAATCCTGGGTTGCCCAGGGAGATCCCCATAATGCCAATGACCTTGTGAGGTTGGTAGAAAGGTACCAGGCGGTCAAGAGTGCTTTGGGGAAGTAAGGGGTGGGAGCATCTCCATACTGTGGTTCCCAACAGGGGGGATGGACACCCAAAAGAGGGGAACTAGAACCACATCTGGGGGGCGTCCTAGAGTTCAGGAGGGGTCTGAGTTGCTACCAAAGGCCCCATCCAATAACTTAATTTGTTGGCAATGTCACACCCCGGGTCTAATAGTGACCTGTTGCCCTATGACCAACGAGCCAGTAGACTGCAGCACAGGACGGCGCTACTTTGCATATCCTGCCTGCAGTGCTGTCCCTCCACGAGGTGTGGGACCGCAGGCATGCCCCGTGTCAGTGAATGGAGCGCAAATGACTGGTCTGTTCGATTCTGGGAGTTTGGTAACCCTAGTAGGGCCATAATTCCTCATCGTCTGATTCTGCAGAAAAAGGTGGACATCTGCTGTATCCATTGAGACGCTAAGGACTACCCTGTGGTCCTAGTGGTCATAGGCACAAACTGTAGCACTGAGTCCCATGAGGTGGGCGTAGTCAAGGACCTGTTGCACCCTGTTATAATAGGGCAGGACTTTGCCTTGTTTTGGGACTTGTGGGAGAAAGGGAGGAAGCCGGGTTGCCCAGACCACAACCAGGTCGCTCCTAAAGAAACCTCGTCGCAGGCCGCAACCGACAGTTTTCCCTTTCATGTGCTTGTTGGGGGTGAGGATGAGGCAGCATCCCTGAGCTGGAGGTGGGGAAACTTTGGAAACGCCCAGCTCAGGGACTGAACTCTAAAAGGTGTGTTTAATAATGTCACTGTTCTGAATGGTGTTGCTCAAGAGTCTATGGCTGATACCTGATATCCGTACTTTGCTGGAATTGAGGAGTTAATATGACAGGTCACGAAGCTCAGAAGAGAGGTAATCGATCAGTTACTAGTGCCAGGGTCGTACAGACGCAGGGTGTTAGATATGGCCAATGCACATGTCTTAGGTGGTCATCTGGAGGTAGAAAAAACCCAGGAAAGAATCTTCCAGAGGGTCTACTGTCCCAGTTGTCACCGAGAGATTGTGAATTACTGTAGGTCCTGTCACACCTATCAGCTGACCTCCCCTGTGGCTCACTTCCGTAGCCCTTTAGTGCCACTACCTGTCATTGAGGTCCCAATCGATCGCATCACCATGGATCTAGTGGGACCCCTGGTCAAGTCCGCCAGAGCACATCAGTATATCTTGGTGGTACTGGACAACGCTACATGTTACCCGGAGGCTGTACCACCACGAAACTCCTCTGCCAAGTGCATAGTCCAGGAGCTAGTGTTACAACTCTCCTGTTAGGTTTTTTTTAGTTTGCTGGTCACATGACCATTTTTGCCTATTTAATCCGGCTCCACCCTCCTGGCTTTGCTGGACTTCATTTGTATTTACTACTGTTGAGCTAGCTTGTTGCTCTGTTGCCGTTCTTTGTTAGTTTTGCTAGGTCTTCTGACCCCTATGCCTTTTTGTTGTGTGTTTGTCTTTGACTGCTACTATTTCTGCTAGGAGGTGTCCAACTTTTCCCAGTCCCTAGATCTTGTAGGGATCCCTCCCTCACATCTATAGGTCTGCGTTCAGACTAGCCGAGGACTTTAGCGGGTCTGATCGCAGGATCAGGTTCCCCGTTACGTCGTAGGGATCTAGTTTAGTTCTATTGTAGGGACAGATCTCCTCTCTTTCCTTAGTCTCTGTAGCAGATCATAACAGTAAGTCCAGCCATAAAAGAAAAAAAAAATAAAAAATTTTCTCTAAGGAAAGACCTCCAGTTTTCCATCATGGTCTCGGTGCAAGATTTTTCTCAACGCTTGCAGGGACTCTCTCTGGAGGTGACCAAGCTCCAACAACACGTGAGTAGCTGTTCTGGAGCGCATTTTGTGGAACCAAAGGTACGTCTGCCTGATCTATTTTTTGGCGAACAACAAGATTTTTTTTCTTTTAAAAATGCTTGTCTTATATATTTTCATTTGAGACCCGGATCCTCTGGTGATGAATCACAGCGCATAGGGATCATAATGTCACTTTTGCGCAAAGATCCTCAGGGATGGGCCTTCTCTCTCCATTCTAGTGATCCGTGCTTTAGATCAGTGGATAGTTTTTTTTCTGCTTTGGGTTTGTTGTATGATGATCCTGATCGTGTCTCATCTGCTGAGTCTGAATTAAGACGTTTGAGGCAGGGATCAGGTAATGTGGAAAAATATTGTTCTCACTTCCGTCGGTGGTCTGCCCAGGTGGGGTGGAACGATTCTGCTTTGAAAAGCTTGTTTCTTGCAGGGCTATGTGAAAGGGTAAAGGATTTACTGATTGCTTATCCCACACCTGGAAACTTGCAGGAGGCAATGCAATTAGCTATACGGGTGGACAGGAGACTGCGTGAAAGGGTTAATGAGAGCAAATCCTCTGCTATGTCAGCTCCGAGTCCTGAGAGGGTCTGTGCTGACAATGGAGAGCCGATGGAGATTGGGGCGATGACACCCCGCTCTCAGGAAAAAGACCGCAGGCTTTCTGAAGGCTTGTGTTTCTATTGCGGAAATTCTGGTCATTTTATTAAGAGCTGTGTACTTCGTAAGAAGAAAGAAAAAAAAAAGGTCAGTCATGCTCGTATTGCCTGTTTAAATTCTAAGGGAGTATTCCTATCTGCCACTACTGCTGCTCAGGATGAATTAATTGAATTTCGGGTATTTGTGGATTGTGGATCTACTCTAAATGTGATTGATGGGGGATTCTTGGAAAAACTTAGATTAGAACCTAAAACTTTGTCATCCCCTATTGCTGTGGTTTCTGTCGATGGCTCTCCCTTGAAGAGTGTTACTCACAAGGTCTGTGAATTTCCCCTCACTATTAATGGTATTCATCAAGAGAATTTGGATTTGGTGGTATTGGATAATTTGCCTTCTCCAGTAATATTGGGGTTACCCTGGTTAAAATTGCACAATCCTGTACTGGATTGGTCTACCAATGAAATTAAGTCCTGGAGCCCTAAGTGTTATGACAAGTGTTGTAACGGGCGCATTGCTGCTGTGGATAGAGGGGAATTGCCTGTACCTATTCAGGATTTTTGGAGAGTTTTTTCTGAGGAGGAGTCGCAGGTTTTGCCTCCCCCTAGAGACTATGATTGTACCATTGAATTTGTCCCTGGCGCGACTCTTCCTAAGAGTCGTTTATTTAATCTTACTATTCCTGAGAGAAAGGCTTTGGAAGAATACATACAGACAAGCTTGGCTGCCGGTCACATTAGGCCTTCCAAGTCTCCTGTGGCTGTTGGATTTTTTTTTGTAAAAAAAAAAGATGGCGGTTTACGTCCTTGTCTGGACTTTTGTGAGATTAATAAAATTACTGTACGCAATCCTTACCCACTGCCATTGATTCCTGATTTATTTAACCAGTTAGTGGGGGCCAAGTGGTTCTCTAAAATTGATCTCCGGGGGGCATACAATTTGTTGCGCATGAAGGAGGGTGATGAATGGAAGACTGCTTTTAACACTCCTGTGGGTCATTTTGAGAATCTGGTTATGCCTTTTGGTCTCACCAATGCTCCAGCATTTTTTCAGAATCTTATCAATGATATCCTTAGACCTTTAATCGGCAAAAATGTGGTTGTGTATTTGGATGACATTTTGATTTATTCGCCGGATCTGGAGTCTCATTGGCAGAGCGTATGTGAGGTATTACAGTTATTAATGGACAATTCGCTTTTTGCTAAGCTGGAGAAATGTGAGTTCGCTGTACAGAGAATTAGTTTTTTGGGCTACATTATCTCCAGTGAAGGTTTTGAGATGGACCCGGTTAAAGTTCAAGCTGTGCAGGAATGGCCTAGGCCTATTGGTTTCAAATCGATACAGAGGTTTTTGGGTTTCGCCAATTATTACAGAAAATTCATAAAAAATTTTTCTATTATTGTCAAACCGCTGACCGATCTCACCAGGAAAGGTGCTAATGCGGTTCAGTGGACTTCTGAGGCCATTGAAGCTTTTGTGTTTCTAAAGGAGAGGTTCACCTCTGCTCCCATCCTTATGCAGCCTGATGTGACTAAGCCGTTTTTGGTTGAGGTTGATGCTTCTTCGGTGGGGGTCGGTGCGGTGTTGTCTCAGGAAAACAAGGATGGAGTACATCCCTGTGCCTTTTTTTCAAAAAAATTTTCCGAGACTGAACTTAATTACGATATTGGTAATCGGGAATTGCTGGCGATTAAACTCGCATTTGAACACTGGCGTCATCTCTTGGAAGGTGCTGAATTTCCCATTCAGGTTTTCACTGATCATAAAAATCTGATCTATCTTGATGCTGCCAAGCGCTTGAATGCCCGTCAGGCTAGGTGGGCACTTTTTTTCTCGCGGTTTAATTTTTCCGTTACTTACATCCCGGGTACCAAGAATGTTAAAGCGGATGCTTTGTCTCGCAGCTTTTCTCCCATGGTCGGTGTTGAGGAGGAAGAGGAGACCATTTTACAAGAAGGTGTTGTGATTGCTGCTTTGGACTCCGTTTTGGAGGATGAGATTCTTAAAGCACAGGAGAATGCCCCATCTAACACTCCCCATGGGAGGTTGTTTGTGCCTAGGACCTTTAGGAGAGATTTGTTTGTTGAGTGTCATGAGTCTCGGTTGGCAGGTCATCCAGGAATTTCTGAGACCAAGAGACTTGTGGGTCGCAGTTTTTGGTGGCCTGGATGGCAGAAGGAAGTCATTAAGTGGGTGCACCAATGTACTGTGTGTGCAAGATCCAAGTCTTCGCATGCTCCTGCTGCGGGGTTGCTTTGCCCTCTGGAGGTTCCTAGTGCACCTTGGACACATCTGGCTATGGACTTTATTACTGACCTTCCTCCCTCTGAAGGTTTCACGGTCATCTGGGTGGTCGTGGACCGTTTTAGCAAGATGTGTCACTTGGTTCCCTTCATCAAACTGCCTTGCGCTAAGACACTCGCCAAGGCCTTTGTCAAGGAAATTGTCAGACTACATGGTGTTCCTACTGACATTGTTTCTGATAGGGGACCTCAGTTCGTGGCTCGTTTTTGGCGTGCCTTTTGTGACAGGTTGGGAGTTCATTTGTCGTTTTCATCCGGATATCATCCTGAGTCTAATGGCCAGACAGAAAGGAAGAACCAGGATGTTGAGCAGTTCTTGCGTTGTTTTGTGGCAGACAATCAAGAGGGGTGGTCTGAGTTTCTGCCACTTGCTGAATTTGCTCTTAACAACCATACATCCTCTTCTGCTGGGTGTTCGCCTTTTTTTTGTTGTTCTGGGAGACATCCGTCTTTTTGGTCATTCTCCAAATTGGTTTCGGCTGTGCCTGAGGAGGAGAGTTTTTCCTGTGATTTGGAGAGAGTTTGGACGGATGTGCGTGGTAATCTTCAGGAGGCTAACAAAAAATCTAAGAGGTACTTTGATAGGAAACGGCAAGAGGTTTTGTTTGCTGTTGGTGACATGGTTTGGTTGTCCTCTAAGAATCTGCGATTGAGGATTCCTTCTAAAAAATTGGGTCCCAAGTTCGTAGGGCCCTTTAATGTACTTCAGATAGTTAGCCAATCTGCTGTTAGGCTGGAGGTTCCTACGTCCTGGAGGATTAATCCGGTGTTTCATGTTTCTCTGTTGAAAAAAGCTGATGTGTCAGATGGTGATGCCTCTGTCACTGTTCCTCCTGTGGTGGAGGACGGGGAATATGAAATTTCCCGCATCCTAAATTCTAGACGGTATAGAGGGAGTTTGCAGTATCTCGTCGCTTGGAAGAGTTTCGGACCTGAGGATAACTCATGGGTGAGGGCGGATGATGTTTCTGCTTCCAGACTTGTCCGAGCGTTTCACAGGAGGTTTCCTGGTAAGCCTGGGCCTAGGGGATCCGGAGGATCCTCTTAGAAGAGGGGGTACTGTTACAACTCTCCTGTTAGTTTTTTTTAGTTTGCTGGTCACATGACCATTTTTGCCTATTTAATCCGGCTCCGCCCTCCTGGCTTTGCTGGACTTCATTTGTATTTACTACTGTTGAGCTAGCTTGTTGCTCTGTTGCCGTTCTCTGTTAGTTTTGCTAGGTCTTCTGACCCCTATGCCTTTTTGTTGTGTGTTTGTCTTTGACTGCTACTATTTCTGCTAGGAGGTGTCCAACTTTTCCCAGTCCCTAGATCTTGTAGGGATCCCTCCCTCACATCTATAGGCCTGCGTTCAGACTAGCCGAGGACTTTAGCGGGTCTGATCGCAGGATCAGGTTCCCCGTTACATCGTAGGGATCTAGTTTAGTTCTATTGTAGGGACAGATCTCCTCTCTTTCCTTAGTCTCTGTAGCAGATCATAACAGCTAGTCCACGTCTTTTCTAGAATGGGGTTGCGTAAGGAGATCCTAACGGACCAAGGGACCCCATTTATGTCAAGGGGGATGAGGGAGTTGTGAAAAATCCTGCAAATCACACAACTCAGGACCTCAGTCTACCACCCCCAGACAGACGGCTTAGTGGAGAGGTTTAATAAAACCTTGAAGGCCATGTTGAAGAAGGTCGTTGAGAAAGACGGTCGGGACTGGGACTGTCTACTGCCGTACCTTCTGTTTTCTATTAGAGAAGTCCCACAGGCCTCTACTGGCTTCTCCCCATTTGAGCTGTTATATAGCTGACAGCCCCTTGGACTCCTGGATGTAGCAAAGGAGGGTCTACACCCTACAGGATTGTAATGGAACATGTGGCCCAGATGCAAGAGAGGATTGCTGAGGTGATGCCTATTGTGAAAGAACACCTCCTCAAAGCACAAGAGGCACAGTCAAGGGTGTACTAAAGATCGGTGAGGGTGAGACACTTCCACCTTGGCAATTGGGTACTAGTGCCTACGGTGGAGAGCAAATTCCTGACCAAGTGGCAGGGCCCCTATGAAGTTCTTGAAAAGCTTGGCAATGTCAACTATAGAGTCCACTAACCAGGGAAAAGGAAGCCCTACCAGGTGTACCACGTCAACCTGATCAAGCCAAATGACATAGGGAGTTTGTGGAAGCTCCTGTTTGGTGGCGAAGACCAAAGCCCACGTGGAGGAAGTCAAGCTGGCAAAGTTGCTGTCACATGCCCAGAAGCCACAGTGCCGAGAGTTGCTACAGCGGAACTGAGACCTGTTCTCAAAACTACCAGGGTGTACTCGGATCATAGAGCATGAGTTTCTTCCGGGTCATCATGTCCAAGTAAATATGAAGCCGTATCGGATTCCTGAAGCCCACCGAGAGGTAATTGCAAAAGAGGTGAAGCGGATGCTGAGCATGGGAGTCATTGAGGAGTCCAGGAGTGGCTGGTCCAGTCCCAAAGTCTTAGTGCCAAAACCAGATAGAGAATGGCAGTTTTGCAATGACTATAGGAAACTCAACAAAGTCTTGAAGTTTGACACCTACCCAATGCCCAGTGTAGATGAACTGTTTGAAAGATTGGGGCCAGCCACGTATATTATCACCCTTGACCTCACTAAAGGAATTGGCAAATACCCATGTCCCAAGATGCCAAGGAGAAGACTTTCTTCTCAACGCCAGATGGTTGATTCTACTTCACAAGGATGTCGTTTGGGTTGCAAGAAGCCCTGGCTACCTTCCAGAGGACCATGGACTTGATTCCAGCTCCCCACAAGAAGTATGCAGCAGTCTACTTGGATGACATCGTGATCTATAGCCAGGATTGGGGAAGCCATCTGAGCAAAGTCCAGGCGATACTTGATTCTTTAAAGAAGGCAGGGTTTTCTATAAACCTGAAGAAATGTGCCATGGGCATTGAAGAAACCAAATACTTGGGTTATGTCGTAGGGAGAGGTGAAATAAAGCCCCAAATAAAGTCGACGTGATCAAGAGTTGGCCACAACCCCTCTCAGGGAAACAGGTCAAAGCGTTCCTAGGCATCGTGGGCTATTACCGCCGGTTCATCCCTAACTTCGTCATGATAGCGGCCCCTTTGACAGACCTCCTTACAGGGACAAAGTCGGTTATGGCTAAGTAATCTCCAGAAGCTGAGACTGCCTTCGCGGAACTGAAGGTAGCTCTGTGTAAACAGACAGTTATGGTGGCACCGGATTTCTCAAATAAGTTTGTGGTCCAGACAGACATGTCAGATGTCGGGCTGGGTGCTGTCCTATCACAAGAAGTGAACGGGGAAGAGCATCCCATAATGTATTTAAGTCAGAATGTGACATCCTGTGGGAAGAATTACTCCATTGTGGAAAAGGCCATCAAGTGGGTGTTGGACACTTCAAGATACTACCTCTTAGGCAGGAAGTTCAGGCTAGTGTCAGACCATGCCCCACTAAGGTGGATGAGGGACAAGAAGGGGAACGATGCCGGAGTGACCAGATGGTCCCTAGCCCTTCAGGATTTTAGCTTCCATGCAGAGCATAGGCCCGGGAAACTGCATGGCAATGCTGATGCACTGTCGAGGGTCCACTGCTTGATAGCGTGTCGGGGTGGCGACGCTGCACCGTATGCCCCCTCTACTCCAGACTCATACACAGGTATATAGACTATTCTATACCCGCCTATATTGGTTTATTATTATGGAATAGTTTATACGTTAGGAGCTATTTCCATCATTGCCCTCTCTTGTGTCCTGTGGTTCTTTTGCACAATATTTATTTACACCCTGATAGAGGTAGTACATATGTTTTCCCCATATCTAATACATATAGTCTGTATTGATATACACCTGGTTTCTTATTGTTTTATTTATATGTGTATTATATATATATATATATATGTATATACACATATACATAATGGGTATGGAAAGTATTCAGACCCCTTGTGATCCTCATTGAGATGGTTCTACTCCTTCATTGGAGTCCAGCTGTGTTTAATTAAACTGATAGGACTTGATTTGGAAAGGCACACACCTGTCTGTATAAGACCTCACAGCTCACAATGCATGTCAGACCAAATGAAAACCATGAGCTCAAAGAAACTGCCCAAGGAGCTCAGAGACAGAATTGTGGCAAGGCACAGATCTGGCCAAGGTTACAAAATAATTTCTGCATTACTCAAGGTTCTTAAGAGCACAGTGGCCTCCATAATCCTTAAATGGAAGAAGTTTGGGACCACCAGAAGTCTTCCTAGACCTGGCCATCCAGTCAAACAGTGCAATCGTGGGAGAATATCCATGGTGAGAGAGGTAAAGAAGAACCCCAAAATCACTGTGACTAAGCTCCAGAGATGCAGTAGGGAGATGGGAGAAAGTTCCACAAGGTCAACTATCACTGCAGCCCTCCACCAGTCAGGCCTTTATGGCAGAGTGGCCCGACGGAATCCTCTCCTCAGTGCAAGACAAATGAAAGTCCGCATAGAGTTTGCTCAAAAACACATGAAGGACTCCCAAACTATGAGAAATAAGATTCTCTGGTCTGATGAGATGAAGATAGATCTTTTTGATGATAATTCTAAGCGGTATGTGTGGAGAAAACCAGGCACTGCTCATCACCTACCCAATACAATCCCAACAGTGAAACATGGTGGTGGCAGCATCATGCTATGGGGGTGTTTTTCAGCTGCAGGGACATGACGACTGGTTGCAATTGAAGGAAACATGAATGCGGCCAAGTACAGAGATTTCCTGAGTGAAAACCTCTTCCAGAGTGCTCTGGACCTCAGACTTGGCCGAAGGTTCACCTTCGAACAAGACAATGACCCTAAGCACACAGCTATAATGACAAAGGAGTGGCCTCACAACAACTCTGTGACCATTCTTGACTGGTCCAGCCAGAGCCCTGACCTAAACCTAATTGAGCATCTCTGGAGAGACCTGAAAATGGCTGTCCACCAACGTTCACCATCCAACCTGTCGGAACTGGACAGGAACTGCAACGAAGAATGGCAGAGGATCCCCAAATCCAGGTGTGAAAAACTTGTTGCTTCATACCCAAGAAGACTCATGGCTGTACTAATTCAAAAGTGTGCTTCTACTCAATACCGAGCAAGGGGGCTGAATATTTATGACCATGTGATATTTCAGTTTTTCTTTTTTAATAAATTTGCAAAAATTTCTAGATTTCTGTTTTTTTTCCAGTCAAGATAGGATGCAAAGTGTACTTTAATGAGAATAAAATGAACTTTTTAGAATTTATCAAATGGCTGCAATGAAACAAAGAGTGAAAAATTTAAAGGGGTCTGAATACTTTCTGTACCCACTGTATGTATATATATGTATTCTGGTGGTAATGGTATATATTCCATTGATTTGTACTGTACATTTGCATGTGGGAAACACATGTTGTTCAGCGCTTTCTCCTGGTTGCTTTGTTCCCACCCCTATTCGTATTTTAGCTTGATCCATTAAAATTTGTTATATTTTAGCATAGTCTGGTCTTCTTTTTGGTTCTATATGAGTGGTTTTCTGTGTTTTAGTTACCGATTGGTCTATACAGTCCTTTTTAAACATGCACCCTGACTAGGTAGTGTATGTATGTATGTATGTGTGTATATATATATATATATATATATATATATATATATATATATATATATATATATATATGTTTATATATATAATATATATACATACAGTACAGACCAAAAGTTTGGACACACCTTCTCATTTAAAGATTTTTCTGTATTTTCATGACTATGAAAATTGTACATTCACACTGAAGGCATCAAAACTATGAATTAACACATGTGGAATTATATACTTAACAAAAAAGTCTGAAACAACTGAAAATATGTCTTATATTCTAGGTTCTTCAAAGTAGCCACCTTTTGCTTTGATGACTGCTTTGCACACTCTTGGCATTCTCTTGATGAGCTTCAAGTGGTAGTCACCGGAAATGGTCTTCCAACAATCTTGAAGAAGTTCCCAGAGATGCTTAGCACTTGTTGGCCCTTTTGCCTTCACTCTGCGGTCCAGCTCACCCCAAACCATCTCGATTGGGTTCAGGTCTGGTGACTGTGGAGGCCAGGTCATCTCGCGTAGCACCCCATCACTCTCCTTCTTGGTCAAATAGCCCTTACACAGCCTGGAGGTGTGTTTGGGGTCATTGTCCTATTGAAAAATAAATGATGGTCCAACTAAACACAAATCGGATGGAATAGCATGCCGCTGCAAGATGCTGTGGTAGCCATGCTGGTTCAGTATGCCTTCAATTTTGAATAAATCCCCAACAGTGTCACCAGCAAAGCACCCCCACACCATCACACCTCCTCCTCCATGCTTCATCGTGGGAACCAGGCATGTAGAGTCCATCCGTTCACCTTTTCTGAGTCGCACAAAGACACGGTGGTTGGAACCAAAGATCTCAAATTTGGACTCATCAGACCAAAGCACAGATTTCCACTAGTCTAATGTCCATTCCTTCTGTTCTTTAGCCCAAACAAGTCTCTTCTGCTTGTTGCCTGTCCTTAGCAGTGGTTTCCTAGCAGCTATTTTACCATGAAGGCCTGCTGCCCAAAGTCTCCTCTTAACAGTTGTTGTAGAGATGTGTCTGCTGCTAGAACTCTGTGTGGCATTGAACTGGTCTCTGCTGTTAACCTGCGATTTCTGAGGCTGGTGACTCGGATAAACTTATCCTCAGAAGCAGAGGTGACTCTTGGTCTTCCTTTCCTGGGGTGCTCCTCATGTGAGACAGTTTCTTTATAGCGCTTGATGGTTTTTGCAACTGCACTTGGGGACACTTTCAAAGTTTTCCCAGTTTTTCAGACTGACTGACCTTCATTTCTTAAAGTAATGATGGCCACTCATTTTTCTTTACTTAGCTGCTTTTTTCTTGCCATAATACAAATTCTAACAGTCTGTTCAGTAGGACTATATCAGCTGTGTATCCACCAGACTTCTGCACAACACAACTGATGGTCCCAACCCCATTTATAAGGCAAGAAATGCCACTTATTAAACCTGACAGGGCACACCTGTGAAGTGAAAACCATTTCCGGTGACTACCACTTGAAGCTCATCAAGAGAATGCCAAGAGTATGCAAAGCAGTCATCAAAGCAAAAGATGGCTACTTTGAAGAACCTAGAATATAAGACATATTTTCAGTTGTTTCCCACTTTTTTGTTAAGTATATAATTCCACATGTGTTAATTCATAGTTTTGATGCCTTCAGTGTGAATGTACAATTTTCATAGTCATGAAAATACAGAAAAATCTTTAAATGAGAAGGTGTGTCCAAACTTTTGGTCTGTACTGTACATGCATGCATACATACATACATACATACATACATACACACACACAGTGCTATACTTAATACATTTCCTTCTCAGAACTGATTATTCCTTTTCTAATCTTCATGTGTATCGTGATTTTCGAATTTTGAGTTTTTTTGCTTATTGATAGCCAAGCCCGCCAGCTTTGGGCAGAGGAGGGTATGTAAGATGGCCACCGGACAGGTCCTCGAGGTTGTTAGCTTCGGTGATGTAAACCCAGAAAAGCATGCTCCAGCACATATAGTACTGAAAGGGTTAATAGGTCGTATGAGGGCCGCTTTTACGAGCAGTCATAAGAGATTGGTGGGAATGGCTGCTCACATATCCCCACCCCGGGGGCGTGGTTTGGTAAATAAAATGGAGACCAATTGTCTCATTCTGTGTCTGGAGATATGTGGATCTCCAGGATGCTGGTCTGTGCTAAACACCTAAGGATTGGAAACTGACCTGAGCGGTCGAACCCGCAACATTGTATGGACATTTTACTTTGTATTTCCACTTTGTGCCGGAAAAGGGTGTTTTTGTTTTGCTACCTGAGCAGTTTATGCTGTCTGAATAAACTAGCCTGGATTTCAATGAAAATGCTTCCTGTGCCTACCTCAGCCGCAGCCGAGTGAGTACCAAACCGTACAATAGCTATACAATATTAGTGTCTGCTATACAAGGAGTAATGCTGCATTCAGGAGAAATTGCGTAATAAATTGTGCAGTCTAAAAATTAGGGCTGAAGTAACATTTTAGCTGAATGGAATTTGACTAAATGGAATTATTAATTTTTTTTTCTTATATTTTCATTAATGCAAAGCACCTCAAGGAATAGCAAACTTCTTGTATGCTTTGAAACCTCCATTCTTTAAATTGGGGTGTTTTTTAGGGGGTTACAATAAAAGGCTCTTCAAAGTCACTTCAAAAGTGAATAGGTCCATAAAAATGCAGTTTATTTTAAATTTCCTTGGAAATATGAAAAATTGCTGCTAAAATTGTAACCCCTTCATGACCTTTGACATACCTATACGTCCTGATCGGGAAGGGATTCCCAACCACTGACATACAGTAACATCATGACGATTGTGCGGGGCCCAGGGGCTGTGCCCTCACCATCATCGTCGGGAGCTTGGCTTAAGTGATAGCAGAGCCTCAGCTGTCACTGTCAGGAGCATTGCCCTCACCATTCCCAGCTTTTTAACCCCTTAAATGTCGATATCAATAGAAATAACAGCATTTAGAAGGCTTGAGGAGGGAGAGGGCTCCCTCTCCTACGTGATCTGCATCGGGTGCCATCATACACTGGGAGATCCACTGAGGTGCCATAACAGCCTGAGGACCACATTTTACAAAGTACACCTCTCAGTGAACTCATCTAGGGGTGCAATGATCATATTAACACCATGGGTGTGTCACAGAATTTTATACCATTGGGCAGTGAAGAAAAAATAATTACATTTTTATCTCAAATATTTTGTTTTAGCCCCAGATTTTACGTTTTAAATGGGGTTAATGGATAAAACTGGCCCCTAAAATGTGGCCCACAATTTCTGCTGAATGTGGCAATACCTCATATGTGGCTGTACAGTACTGCTTAGCCACACGGCGACACTCGGGAAGGACGGAGCGCTATTTGACTGCTGGAGTATAGGTTTTCCTAGAATAGTTTGCGGACTCCATATACAGAGACCCTAAATGCTAAAAGAGCAGAATACCCCCCCTCAAGTGACCCCATTTTGTAAGTTATACCCCTGCCAAACATGTGGATGGTAAATCTGATGTAGGCACACACTGGAGCTCTGGAGGGCGGGGGTGGGAGGGTAGCATTAAAATTTCGGAGCACAGAATTTGCTATATTTCTTTTGGGGGCGAGGAGTTATTTCACTTTTCCAGTGCCCTTGTGCTACCAGTAACGTGGAAGCACCCTATATTTACATTGACAGATGAAACCAGGGGAGGAGTCCTGAGGAGATAATTTGCATACTCCCACTGCATTTTGGGATAAGTGAAGAGTCTCCGCGAGCTCAAAGAACACTGGATTTTGGCCGTTGGAGCTGAAAGGAGGACATCGATAAACCGAATTTTGGAGCGTTTTTCACTGTTTTCATAACACATTAACAATAAGAACATGGAAGAGTCCAGGAGCCATTTGGTGAGCTGCATATCCTGATACATGTTCACATACTTGCCAGGGAAAAGCCAAACTTCACATGCCAGAAATGCAAGCTTGTGTCCCTGTTGGAGGAAAAGTTGTGAAATCTAGAAGAGAGGTTAACTACCTTGAAAATCATTAAGGAAGGTGAAGAGTTCTTAGAGGAGAATTATCTCTTCATGATACAGGAAGAGAAGAAATTCGAACTGCACCTGATGAAACAGAGGAATGGAAGCATGTGACCCAGAGAAGCAGGAGTATCGAGAGGCAGTCAGCACCCATACTGCTCAGGAACCAGTACCAGGCTCTCACACAGGAGAACCATGAAGAAATACAGCAAGATAAGACTTTGCCCACAATGAATAACCTTGTAAGCCCTCAGAATCCTCCTGGATAGAGAAAGAAAATGTTGTGAAGGAAAAACGGAGAGTGGTGGTCATGGGGGATTCCCTGTTGAGAGGAACAGAGGCCGCTATCTGCAGACCAGACATAACCTCAAGAGAAATGTGCTGTTTTCCAGGAGCAAAAATTAAAGATGTGTCTGACAGGATATCAAGACTTTTCAGACCTACAGATCACTACCCATTCCTGCTAATACATGTGGGGACAAATGACCCTGCAAGAAAGGACCTGGAAACCATCTGCAGTGACTTTGAAGACTTAGGCAAGAAAGTGAAAGAATTGGGAGCGCAGGTGGTCTTCTCATCCATCCTCCCAGTGGATGGCCATGGAACAATGAGGTGGAATAAGATTCTACAGGTGAACAACTGGCTACGTCGATGGTGCTGTCAACAAGGATTTGGATTTCTGGATCACGGAATGAATTATCTATATGATGGACTACTTGCTAGAGATGGGGTGCCCCTTACGAAGACTGGAATACATGTATTTGGAAGTCGCCTTGCTACACTCATCAGGAGAGCTTTAAACTAGAACAATGTGGGAAGGGAAGCAAAAGGCCAGAAAAAGCCATACAGCTGACAAATACTATTGAGATCTCTGCTATTGGAAGCGGAAAGGAAGAACAAAGACAAAAAAATCTAAGTAATAAAAATATGGGAGGAAGAGAAACCAATCACAAACTAAAATGTTTTTATACAAATGCACAAAGCATGGGCAACAAACAAGGAGAATTGGAACTACTAACGCAGGAAAAGAAATATGATGTCACTGAAACTTGGTGGGACGATACACATGATTGGAATACAAGGCTAAAAGGATACAACTTATTTGTAAGAAGCAGACTTGATAAACAAGGAGGAGGTGTCGCATTGTATGTTAGAAAAGCGTATATCTGCAGAGAGATTGAAGCAGAGACTGGGAGTTCTGTGGAAAGTGTTTGGGTAAGAATACAAGGAGAGAACAACGGAAAGGACACCATTGTAGGCATTTACTACAGGCCACCTGGGCAAGCTGAAGATATGGATGAACACTTTATGTATCAAATGACCAAGTTCTCCAAAAAATATGACGTAGTGGTCATGGGAGATTTCAACTATCCAGACATTTGTTGGGAATCTCTCTCAAGTAAAACTAACAGGTCAAGCAAATTCTTATCCTCTCTTGCTGACAACTTTATCTTCCAAAAGGTAGGGGAGAAAACAAGGGGATCTGCTACTTTGGATCTAATCCTTATAAACAGGGAGGAAATGGTTGAGGAGATAAAAGTGTCTGGGACCCTAGGAGGCAGCGATCATGCTATTATAGAATTTTGGATAACTAGAGGAGGAAGACATGTGAAGACTCAAACTTCAAGGTTAGATTTTAAATAGGCAGATTTTAAGAGACTCAGAAAGAGAATAGGAGGGATCCAATGGCTGGATGTCCTTAAGGACAAAAATGTCCAGGAAGGATGGGAAATTTTTAAAAATGAGATTCTCAAAGCACAATCGTTAACAATCCCGAAAAGTAGGAAGAATGGGAAGCATTTAAGGAAACCAGGATGGATGAACACAGAACTTAAACACATGCTAAAAAGAAAGAAAGAAATGTTTATCAAATGGAAAGAAGGAGTCATATCTAAAGAAGATTATAATGCAGTCTGCAGATCCTGCAGGGCACGTATCAGGTCAGCTAAAGCTGACAATGAATTAAGGCTTGCAAGAGATGTCAAAAGCAATAAAAAAGGATTTTGGGGGTATGTCAAAAGTAAAAGAAAAGTCAAAGATGCTATAGGATTTTTACAGGATGAAAATGGTGAAATGGTAAGAAAGGATGTTGAGAAGGCCGAACTTTTTAATTCCTATTTTGCATCTGTTTTCTCTCAGAAAGAAAATGGAGCATCAACTGATCTTCACTGTCCTATTAAAGGAATTGAAGAATCCAGGTTATCTGTAAACAGAAAGATTGTGAGGGAATATTTAGCTAACATAAATGAGTTCAAGTCTCCAGGTCCAGATGAATTAAACCCCAGAGTACTGAAGGAGATCGTAGAAGAAATTTTAGAACCACTCTCCATAATCTTTGAAAATTCTTGGAGAACAGGAGAAGTCCCAGAAGACTGGAGAAGAGCAAATGTTGTTCCTATCTTCAAAAAGGGGAAGAAAGTGGACCCAGGGAACTATAGGCCGGTGAGTCTGACTGCTATACCAGGAAAGATTTTTGAACAAATTATTAAACAACATGTATGTAAGTACCTGGATAAGAATGAAGTGATTAACCAGAGTCAGCATGGGTTTGTAACTAACAAATCATGTCAGACTAACTTAATTTCCTTCTATGACAGAATCACTGACTGGGTGGATCAGGGAAATTGTTAAGGGGACGGTTGCAAACAACTTTTATTAAATAATGGAAAGCAACCTTACACGGGGTCCGCGATGCAGCCTGGTGGACTGCGGCCAAACACCTTCCGGGTGAGAAGGTAAAACAACCAACTTAAATAACAATCCCTTCCGTGTTACTGCACACCGGAACAGGATTAGGGATTCGCACTATCTCCGTTAACAGCACGAGAGATGTGCGATAAATAATATATCTGTAGCCCTGTTAACTGCACAGGGACTACACAGCAGACGCTAGGATGCGTGTGTGACTCACGTCGGCGAATACGTGCTCCCAGCCGGCGTGCTACCGGACTGAGCAGTATCTCTCCACGTGGCTTACAGGCGGTGCCGGGAATAGGGTGTCTGCAGACTGCTCGGGGTGTATGGCGACCCCTTTGTCGGAGCCAGACTGTCAGATGAAGCTACCTGCCTATTTCATCTAAGCCTGCCTATTTCATCTAAGCCTGCCTATTTCCACTAAACCTGCCTGCCAGAAACTAAAGCACACGTGGAGCCCAAAAGACCAAGCGTCCACACAACACCATCACAGGTCAATGATCAGAGCGCGCCGCCATGTTTGTGAAGGGGCTATTTAAAGATTAAGCCCTGCCCACCGTCACACTATTGGTGACGTCACCCGCAACCAATCAGGCGGCGCCAGGTCACCGGATCAGCTGACTCCCAAACCACCAATCACGGTCCACCATGTCACGGGCATGTTCAGTGCAGAGAATCCTGGACTTAAGCTTTAGCAGCCCTGTTTCCCTCCGCAACCTATCCTTCATGTTGCTAGGAACAAAGACCAAAGAGACAACCTGTATATCTCGTGCACCAGCTAGGCATTGGGACTGATGATGATGCTGAGCAGCATCAGCCCTGGCTGGACTGGAATGGGAGACTACAGAATCCACTGATGGTTCTGAACCCATTTCAAATCCAGCAAACACCTGACGCCTAACAGAAATGCCATAGATATAGTATATCTTGACTTCAGCAAAGTATTTGACAAAGTATCTCACACCATCCTTATTGAAAAAATGACCAAGTATTGAAAGGACAAGGCAACTGTTAGGTGGATTCATAACTGGCTTAGTGATCGGACTCAACGGGTGGTTGTAAATGGCTTCACATCCAGCTGGATGAATGTCTGAAGTGGGATACCACGGGTCTCTGTCCTGGGACCTGTATTGTTTAACATCTTTATCAATGATGGGGCTGTATGGCGGCTTGTTTCTTGTGGGACAAGATGACGTTTTCAGCGGTACTAATTTTATTTATATTTGTTTTTTTTATCGTGTTTCATTCCCCTTTTTTTCCCAGTGGCATGGTGATAAAGCATCGTTAGCCTCGTTTTTTTAAGTTTTTTTTGTGCGGCGTTCACTGAAGGGGTTAACTAGTGTGACACTTTTATAGGTCGGGTTGTTCCAGACTCGGCAATACCAAATATGTGTACTTTTTTTTATTTTATTTATTTATTTATTTTTTACATAAAAATGTGTATTTATTAGTGAATATTTTTTTTAAATTATTATTATTAATTTAATTTTTTTACATATTTTTACACATTTTTTGCCATTTATTCTTTACTTTTTACTTAGTCCCTTTATGGGACTTTCACTTGTTTCTCTTTGATCACAGGTATAATGTATTGCAATGTACTAGATTGCAGTGCATTCATTATACCTTTAGTGAAAGCTCCTGAGCCCATGCTGTGAGCATGGTTTCAGCAGCTTTCCGTAGCTTGGTGACCCGGGGGTCGTCATGACGACCCCTGGTCACCATGGCAATGATTGGGCCCCACGACATCGCAGGGCCACCGATCTGTCAGGGGGTTAACAGCCAGGGGTGGTGCTGACACGGCTACTAGCTGTTTAGTGCCGGAGCTCAGCCACTGGCGGTGCTGAACTCCGGCACTGATCGGGCTGGAGACGCTGATATTTCAGCATCTTCTGCACGATCATGCTGAGATCGGTCAGTCAGATTGACTGACCGATCGCAGCGATCTAGGTGTGCGGACCGACCATATGGCTCCCTGCACCCCATCTTGTGCTGCTCAGCTGTCACAGATAGCTGTCCGCACTTATCTGTCACTGCGTGTTTACACGCTGTGACAGTTTAAAGCCATAACGGACACTGCACGGCAAGGAGCATTAACTTACACCTGCTCATGCCGTGCAGTGTCCGTCATTGGGCGTTATGGGGTTAATACCGCTGTCAAGTGTGATGGTGACATGTAACAGACTTTAACATAATGGCCATCAGTTCTAATGAACATGGGGCCACCGTGCAGTATGAATGCACATTGACGAAGGGTTACCTTGACTGCCGGATGACCACTTTAAAAAAATATATATATGGCTCTCAGAATATGGTGACAAAAGCCAAATTGTTTTTGTAAATGTTTTTATTTTATTTTTAATTAGTAAATCATGAATAGAAATATATAGATTTGGGATCCCGTAACCATACTGACCCATAGAGCAAAGGTAACAGATCACCACCTGATTACCACAAAGTAAGCGGCGCTAGTACAAAACCTTGAAAAAGAAAATGTGGAATTACAGTTTTTTTCCTCACCGTTTCCACTTATTTCATAGAATAAGTGGTGTTCTGCAAAAAACAAGCCCTCTTGCGGCTATGTCGAAATATTAGAAAGGTTATGGTTCTTGTTACAAGGAGAGGAAAAAGTAAGTTACAATATCCTGGGGAAAAGCTCTGTGTCTGCCTCCTGAAAACCTCCAGCTCAGGGTTTGTTACCCGACCGACGACATGTTTAACAGATTCCTTTGACTAAACCACCCTTCACATGTCCATATAATACCGGTACTGGAAAAATGGTACCGGTGTCATAAGTATTTTGGATCAGTGTGCCGTCCGTGTGCCATCAGTGTTCCATCCGTGTGCAATTCATTTTTTTTCCACCATGACTTAAATATCAATTCCAAAGCTTCTCCTATACTTTGCAGTGTTAAACATGTACAGCACACGGTTGTCACAAGGATGTTTCACACGGAGCCAGAAATGTGTATTGGCCCTTGTAATCCATGCGGACGGGTCTCATGCAAAGATCTCCATAGATTATGATAGGTATGTGTGCATACGTGTCTTCAGTGCATGTGAAAGCGAATGCCACACGTGCTGAAAACATGTACATGTGAAGGAAGCTTTACACACTGTGTGAACAAGTATGAAAAGTCACCTCTTAATCATTGAATTAAGGTTTTCTCTTTTGGTTCCATTGCCATGGGTATAAAATCCAGCATCTAAGCATGTAGTCTGCCTGTGCGAACAGTTGTGATAAAATGGCTTGTTCTAAAGAGCTCCCTGAATTCAGCATCTTGCTGTCATATGTTGTCACAAGTCAGTTCATGAAAGTTCAAATAAGACATGGCTGGGTGAGTTTGGTGTGGAAGAACATGACTGACCCTTCAAGAGACCTAACCTCAACTCCATCAGATAGATACCTTTTGGATTAACCAGAGATTACAAGCCAGGTCCCCTTGTCCAACATCAGTGTCTGACCTGATAACTGCTCTTCTGGAAGAATAGACAACAAATTGCACAGAAATATCCCCAATTTTTTTTTTTAGAGTGGAAGCTTTATTAGCTGCAAAGGGAGATCAACTCCATGTTAATGACCCTGGATTTAAAAAGCAATGTCATAAAATTTCCTCCAGGAGTAATGTGTATGTGTCCCAATAATTTTATCCCTACAGTGTGTAATAGGTTCTGCTTCTTCCATGGTGAGAGGTGGAGACTGCTTCTCTGATGATGTGTAAATCTGGAGGTGAATGAGAATCATAATCAGTTTTGTTATATATTTTAGGAAGGACGTCCAGAATAAGAGGCAGAAAGCGTCCGATTATTGAGGACGACAGTGAGGAGGAGGTGCAGCCAACGTAAGCACTAAATACGACTATCATTCGTTACATTGTATTGTAAGGCTATGTTCACATGTCTGGTAGTTATACCTGTTTTTGGATTTGTTAGGGGCGATAAAAAATGAAAAGATACAATGCAAAAATAGTTCATTCAAATAAGGACGGGAATGTCTTAAATTGTTTTCTTTTTTACTGCAATCTGTTTTTTAGCAGGATCATGTGACGATTTGCCATGAGCGTTACCCGTTGGCCATCGCTCATAGCAGATGATCATTTTAACCATGTGTAGCACAAGTGATCGGATGAAAGCACCTTCAATTCTTCTAAGGAAACTATTAAGGCCAGAAAAAAGTAAAAAAAAAATGTTTGTTTTTTTTTAAAAATATAAACGTTCAAATCACCCCCCTTTTGCCCCATTCAAAAAAAATGAATAATAAAACTAAAATATACATATATTGCTGCATTCTGAATCGCCCGATCTATCAAGATATAAAAAGAATTAATCCAAATGGTTAACTGTGTAACGAGAAAAAAAAACAAAACACCAGAATTAAGTTATTTTGGTCGCTGCAACATCGCAATAAAACGTAATGACAAGCAATTAAAACATTATATCTACCTAAAAATATTATCAATAAAACCTTCAGCTCAGCGTGCGAAAAATAAGCCCTCACCCAGCCCCAGATCCTGAAAAAGGGAGACGCTACGGGTCTCGGAATATGGCGCCATTATAATTTTTTTTACAAACTTTAGAATTTATTTCACCACTTTAAAAAAAATAACCTATTCATGTTTGGTATCTGCAAACTCATAATGACCTGGAGAATCATAATTGCAGGTCAGTTTTAGCATTTAGTGAACATGGTAAAAAAAAACAACAACCAAGAGACAAGTGTAGAATTATACTTTTTTTGCAATTTTGACGCACTTTTGAATTTTTTCCTTTTTCTCCAGTACACGACATTGTAAAACCAATGATGTCGTTCAAAATTACTATTCGTCCCAGAAAAAATAAACCATCACAGGGACATATTAAAAAATAAAAAAGTTATGCCTCTGGGAAAAAGGGGAGCGAAAAACGGAAAATCCCAAGGTCGTGAAAGGGTTAAAGGACAGAAATCCTCAACTATAGTGATTGAACAGTACCACCACATACCACCATAGCATTACTGAATCTCTCTATACCATGTGTGGTTAATACCGTAACTAATACTGCCATATAGTTACTAAATTATACTTTTATAACATGATTTTAGAACCACCATACTGTAACTGAAAAACAGCATCATATTGTGACTTTATCACTTGGGGTCTGAGCTGTTTTGATGCCCAGCGATCAAAGAGTTATTTAATTCTAAATGCCCTCAGACTCATGAGATAGAAGTTGGCTAAACCCGGTGATTTTGGCTTGAATCGGTTAGCTTCCTAACGTCTGTGGGGACAGGCCTGATTCTAGCTTTTTTTTTTGGTGCCCAAGGCGAAAATTCAAGTGGCACCCCTCCCAGCAGTTCATGGTATACCTGCAGTGAATAAACACAATCCCATCATTGTTTTTTAGGTTTTGCTTTTAAGATATTCATTATGTGGTAAAAGTGACGTGTGAACATGATTCTCCAGGTCTTTGTGATTACAGTAATCCTAAACGTTCAGAGATTCTTATTTTTGTTAAAAAAAACAACATTTAGCTTGTGATGCTTTTTTAAGGACCTGTTAGAACAATAAAAATATATCTATGAAGCTATGTGAGGGCTGTTTTTTGCACAGTAAGTTGAAATATTTATTGCTATCAATTCAGGGTGCATACATTTGGATGGCTTTTTGCTGTAAGAGGTGTGGTGACAAAAAAAAGTAGTTCTTCTATTTTTTTTTCTCTTTACTGCATATGTTAGTTCTTTTTATATTTTGATAGATCAGACTTTTAAGGATGTGGACATACCAAATTTTCTTTAATTGTTTAATTTGTGTTTAATGAGGGAAGACCGCACCAGATCCATGATCATTAAATGAATACATCACCAGAACATTCCATCAGTACATGAATGGCACCAGCATCCTCATTAGTACTTAGATACAGCACCAAAACAACCATTAATACACTAATTCATTATTAGAACCATAATCGGTAATTGAATATAGCACTGGGACCATCATTATTAATTGAATACATCGCCAGAACCACCAACTGCACATGAATACAGTGAAGAGCAAAAGAGTATCAATCTTTTGAACTTTTGACTTTCAGGCTCCATATCTCACCATCCACTACTTATTTTATTGTGAGACTACCCTCATTTTATAGACAATCATCTTGTCTATCTCATATATAAACTTGAGTTGCAACTATTTGGCATATGATTAATTATGCAGATTCTTGTCATGTCACTGCACTGTTACTGTTTTGCTCCTAAAAATCTAAGTACAATTTTTTATTATTTTATTAGTATTTTGTAAATCCACCTTTGGCTTTCAACACTGCCTGAATCCTTCTGGGCATGCTCTCGATCAGATTCAAACATGTCTTGACCGACATCTAATTCCGGGTCTCTTTTACATGTTCCCAGTTGGTGCATGCTCTTCGACTCGCTTGGATATGTATATAGTTTTTTATTCCATTCTACCCACAAGTGTTAAATTGGATTAAGGTCTGAGGTCTGTGGGGGCCAATCCAGCACTTCGACTTCATTGTCATTGAACCATTTATTTGCCAATCTCAACATATGCTTTGGGTCGTTGTCCTGCTGGAACACTATGTTGTCCTTTTCATACCGATGGTACTCGAGTGTACAAAGTAATTAGTCTTGTAGGATACTCACATATAGCTCAGCATTGAGACCACCATCGATTCTGGTAAAGTATCCAACGCCTTTAGCTGTGAAACAACCCCATATCATCAGACTTCCTTCACCGAACTTGACAGTTCCTTCAATTTCTCCATCCTTTAGCCCCATTTTCCTTTGTTTCTTCCAGACCCATTTTCACCCATCATAGCCTAGTCTATTGACTTTTGTCCCATAGCTGCAAACCACCCGTTTCCTATCTTCTACAGTTCACTTTTCATACCTTTTTGCAAACTTGTGTCGACGCTTCTTATGATGATATTGAAGTCGATGCTTCTTCATCTTTTTTTGAGCCACCATTCAAGACTCGTGTAACATGCGTTACACGGTGCTTGCATAGACATCTGTGATCTCACAATTACGAAACTTACAAGTCACTCCAGCCCGTGATATTGGAAGCAGACTTTGCATCCGTAAGTATGGCAAAAGAGGTGACGGGGAATGCATGATTGGAGCAGTAGGCTGGTACTCAAAAGGAGTTGGATATGCTGGAGACCTTGAAATGGTCTGGGAAGAAGCGCTCCCTGAAGGACGATACATTGCATACCGCATAGACTGCTCTTATCTAGGAGAGGCATCTGAGGTATCAGTGAGGAAGTGGTGGGTGCTGCCTTACATGGTAATTGTAGGGTCTTGTGATGGTGTAGGTGTCTATCTGCCCTTTTTGACACCCACCTGGTTAGGTAAAATGCAATATCCAAGTAGTTGTTGGTGAATTAAGACCCATGAGAACAATGAACATTTCTTCACTCCACATTTGCAAGTACAACTCCCTCTACCTTGATGGTTTTATCATTTAAAATAGTATTTTTCTTTTCACTTTGACTCTTAACACAGACCTTGATTTGTATGTTTCTACAGAAAGAAATTCACAAGAAATGAGGAAACCCCTCCGTCGTCTTTTGTGGCTTTTGAAATCGACGTTTTGTGAGTAATTTTGACAACATATAATAAGTATAAGTTAAACTTCACTTAAAAGCTATGTTCACACATGTTGTGTTTTTTTAGCATTTTTTGCTGCAGATTTTTATGCAAATTTTCAGCTGTGTTTTGCAGTACCAGCAAAGTCTATGAGAAACCAGAATTCTCTGTTCACACATCATGCTTTTTTGTTGTTGTGTATTTTGTGCCTTGGTTGGGTTTTTGGAAAATAGAGCATGTCACTTTCAGCATTTTTGTCAGTGTTTTTTCACCCATGGGAAATAATGGGTAGTTGTAAAGGGAAGTGTCCCAGGTTGTACATGTATATACATGCTAGCCATGCTTGCAGATAAGTATACATGTATATATTGGCCCCACATCTCCCCATGTGTTTCAGTCTGTTTGCTGCTGGAGGAGGTTTCAATAGAATGTCCAGCCATGTGCTAAATCAGGTTTTGCGAGTATGGTTGGACATGAACAAAGATCTTAGCCAGTGGGCAGGGAATAATACATCATTTCCTGTGACATGAAGCTGGACACTGGCTGGACTTAAAAACCCAGAATGCACATGTGCTAAGGCCCCTTAGACTCTTGAGGATGGACATAACAACACATGGCTGAGTATCTCTCTTCCCCTGTAATTTCTTTACTTACTAGCCCTACATACCCTGTACTAACCCTCCTAGATATTGATAGATATATATAGGCAAAGTTGGTATAGTTGGGTGGGCCGATATTGCATGAGTGATTAGCAAACGTGGGTGGAAAATATATTAGGTAATTGGAAATTGTGAATCCGTTTTGTGTACTGTGTTAGTGTGATACCTAGTAGTATATTAACTGTAGACTTTTGTGTAATAAATACCTTTTATTAGCACACGGTTTTGTCTCAGTTGGTATATAGTATAAGGCACAGATAACGTTAGTGGAAATTAATTATTAATAGTCAAGTTTGATGTTAATAGTTAATATCAGACCTCAGTAGAGGTGTAGGAGAGTGCCCCCATTAATTACTGATATTTTGGAGGAAAATCACATCCTTATACAATGGTGAAAAAAATGCTGAAAAAATGCACCAAAATTTGCAGCAGCGTTTTTGATGGTGAAATAGAATGGGGTTTTTTTTTTAACAGAACTTTATGTACATGCATAAATAGAGACAGGACAATGAAAAAAATCGCTGAAAAAACTCACAAAAAATGCATCAAAAAACGCAGCAAAACGTTTTTGACGCAGCTGATTCCTGCCAGAGATTGTGTTTTGATGCAGTTTTCTGAAGCTGAAAAACACAACATGTGTGAACACAGCCAAAGTAAAACTTAAAGGGGTTTACCTGCAAAGTTCATTTTAATCAATAGATCTTGATAATAATAAATTCCACAATTAGATGTGTTTAAATAAAATGTTCCTGTGCTGAGATAATCTTATAAATGGGCCCCTGCTGTGTAGTGTGTAATGGCTTTGTCTGACGGTACAGGGACATGGACAGATAATTCCACAGCTCCTGGGAAGGGGGAGACGCAAAAGAATATACAGACATTACAGGACTGGATCACAAAAAATTCTTTCTTTGAGGTAAAACATTTTTTAAAACCAGGCAGGGAAATGTTTTATCTCACATTCATTTTCAAGGAAAACGAACGAGTGCAATCCGATAAAAAATTGGATTCTACTTTGACCAATATTAATCTATGAGTTACCGCTCATCTGTAATTTTTTTCACAGCTGAAATCGGACTTAGAAAAAAAATCGCAAGTCAATGGGTGCGAGAAAAAAAAATCACACGGCTCTCGGACCTTGCGAGTGCCGTTCAATTTTTAAATACCCAGAATCAGTTAATTTATTTGAAAGAAACACACAGACTCCTTTAATAAATCTAAATTTAACTAATAACATAACACCCATTCCATTGAAGCCGATGTCAATTGAAATAAAATAACAAAGCATCATCATCCTCACCTGTCCCTGACGTGAATAAAATCATCCATTTGTTGCACGACAGGTCTAGGTCTGCTACATCAAGATGGCAGGCTGTATTGTCGCAAGATACGACTATACAGTCTGCCATCCTGCAGAGACAATTAGCTGTGCAAGCTTGCGCACCTCAGTGTGCTGGCAGAAAGGTCATCGGAGTCCTTATCCAATGAACTCTGTTCACCTCACTAACATTAACGCATGTGCGGTGAGAACTTTCCCACAGCACTGCAGTAAAAAAAGAACACACTTTGTAACGTGTGTTTTCACAGCGCAAATGCACCCAAAGACACATGCATATCATAAATAAATAAAAAAAAATGATGTGGGTTCCCCCCTTCTTTTTATAACCAGCCTTTGTAAAGAACAGAGGTGTGCTCTTGTATTAACAAGATAGGAAGGTCCATAGATATTGGCCCTTTCCCAGCCTAAAAATAAAAGCCTGCAGTTACCCCAGAATTGGCGCAACAATGAGATGCGCCAACTCAGGCTCTTTGCTGGCTTTTCCTGATTGCGTTGGTGCAGTGGCAATTGGGGTAGTAGTTTTATCAGGTTGATGTCAGCTTTGTAATGTAATGATTGACAAAAGTCTGGGATGGGCTGAAATGTTTTGTATGTGGACCTCCATTAAAAAGAACTTTTAATCAACCACGTGAGTGACGGGATTCATCATTTTAAGCCTTGTAATGTCAGCTGGCATCAAAACCAAGGGTTAGTAATGGAGTGGTGTGTATCAGACATCCCCATTACTAACCCAGTAATAAAAAAAAACAAAAACACACACACACACAGGAAAACATAGTTTATTTTAAAGAACACTCCCCCACACCTCGTTCACCTATTTATTAAAAAGCAAAAAAAAAACCATGAAGATCCAACGTAATCCAGCCAATCAGAAGAAGTCCAAAAATGGGAACCTGAAAGACATAAAAGGAAAGTTAAATAAATAAAAGGAAGAAACTCTCGCTCATTCGCCAATTTATTTTTAAATTACAATCTCTGCACCTGCGACGTGACCCATTGGGGTTCCCACGACATCTAACGATTCTGTACAGCAAGCTATGGAGCGTCGTTTTGAGAACCATGCTTCATAGGTCACTCCCGGTTATGTCTCACAACCGATAACGTCAGTAACTTAGTAATGTCATCGCTCATGAGTAGTGTTGAGTGATACCTTCCGATATCAGGAAATATCGGATCGGATTGGATCGGGCCGATACTCAAAAAGTATCGGATATCGCCGATTCCGATACCGGAAACCAATGCAAGTCAATGGGACACAAATATCGGAATGAAAATAAACCCTTTCTTTCCTTGTAGGTTAATTCTACATGAAGGAAAACAACTGACAATAATGTAGAATGTATTGGGGGAGGTGGTTGCCCAAATCGATGGGAACAGTGCTCACAGTGAAACATGAAAAGCCGGCAATTCAGCAGCGGCATACACCGGTACCCGACAATTTAGAACAGAAAGAATAGAGCTTCACACATAGATTAGATAGATAGAAACATGTCAGTCACATATATAATAAGTACAGTGACAGTGTTGCTTACTGTACTTGTCATTTAGTGTAAAGGATTTATTTAAAAAAATAGTGTTTTCATGCACTGTCTCTTTAAAAAAGCTGGCCGGCAATTCAGCAGCGGTACCCGACAATTTAGAACAGAAAGATAGACCATCACACATAGATTAGATAGATATTATGTATGTGACTGACATGTTTCTAAGTACAGTGATAGTGTTGGTTACTGTACTTGTCATTTAGTGTTAAAATAAAGGATTTATTAAAAAAAAAATTGGCGTGGGGTTCCCCGTAATTTTAGGCTCTAGCGGAGGTTAAGCACATGGCTGGGGCAGATGTTTGAAGTCTGGGAAGGGGGTAATACCCACGGAGCTTCCCAGGCTACTAATATCAGCCCCCAGCTGAATACCTAGCCTTTTCTAGCTATTAAAATGGGGGACCTCCCCAAAAAAATGACGTGGGGTCCCCCCTATGTTAATAACTAGCAAAGGCTAGGCAGACAGCTGGGGGCTGATATTAATAGCCCAGGAAGGGTGCCATGAATATTGGCACCCTCCCAGGCTAGAAACACCAGCCGTCAGCCGCCCCCAGAAATGTCGCATCCATAGGATGCGCCAATTCTGGCACATAGCCTCGCTCTTCCCACTGCCCTGTAGCGGTGGCAGTGGGGTAATAGGGCTGGGGTTGATGTCAGCTTATAATGCCAGCTGACATCAAGCCCAGGTTAGTAATGGAGAGGCGTCTATAATACACCCCCATTGCTAACCCCATAGTCAAAGTTACAAAAAAACACAAACACCCAGAATAAAGTCCTTTAATTGAAATAAACACACAATTCTTTATTGTTCTAAATTAAACCATACTTACCATCACGCCCATTCCAGCTGAAGCCAACGATCTCCTGCAATAAAAGAAAAATAATAAAGCAACATCATCCTTACTTTTCCATGGTTCCCAGGATAGCTCCAGCTCTGCTACATCGAGATGACGGGCTGGACCGCAGCAGAAAGCTGCCATCTAGCCTGTCATCCCGCAGACACTGAGAAGCGCAGGTATGCTTGCGCTCCTCAGTTTCTGGCTGTGACGGCATCCAGATGAGCCGACAATGAACTCAGCTCACCTCATGCACGTCACTGACAGCGTGGGAGAATTCTCCTGCGCATGCGGCGAGCTTGAGAGAATTCTCACGCTGAAGCGCTTAGCGCAGCAGAATTTTCCCACGCTGTCAGTGACGTGCATGAGGTGAGCTGAGTTCATTGGACATAACCTCGGCTCATCTGGATGCCGTCACAGCCAGACACTGCAGAGCGCAAGCATGCGTACTCTTCTCAGTGTCTGCGGGATGACAGGCTGGATGGCAGCTTTCTGCTGCGGTCCAGCCTGTCATCTCGATGTAGCAGAGCTGAAGCTGTCGTGGGAACCATGGAAAGGTAAGGATGATGTTGCTTTATTATTTTTCTTTTATTGCAGGAGATCATTGACTTCAGCTGGAATGGGCGTGATGGTAAGTATGGCTTAATGTAGAACAATAAAGAATTGTGTGTTTATTTCAATTAAAGGACTTTTTTCTGAGTGTTGTGTTTTTTTTAAATACTTTACTAGAAATTCATGGCGGTCATGTCTAATAATGGCGTGACCCCATGAATTTCGGGCTTAGGGCCAGCTGATAATGCCAAGCTGGCCCTAAACCCTTTATTACCCAGTGAGCCACCGCACCAGGGCCCTGGATGAGTTGGGTACAGCGCCAGAAGATGGCGCTTCTATGAACGTGCCATTTTCCGGGGTGACTGTGAACTACAATTTGCTGCGGGGGGGGGGGGGGGGGGGGTAGAAAGCTTGGGCCTCCCTGCTCTGCGGATACCAGCCCCCAGCTGCCTAGTTGTACCTGGCTGAACACAAATATAGTGCGAAGCCCCACGTCAATTTTTTTTTAAAATTATTTCGTGAATTTCCTGAAATAATTTTTTAAAAATTGACATGGGGCTTCGCACTATATTTGTGTCCAGCCAGGTACAGCAGGCAGGAAGGGGCAGCCCCCAACCACCAGCTGCCTATTTTTACCTGGCCGGACACAACAATATAGGGAAGCCCTTTTTTTCTTAATTGTTTCATGAATTTCATGAAATAATTAAAAAAAAAATACGTGGGGCTTCGCGCTATTTTTGTGTCCAGCCAGGTACAACTAGGCAGCTGGGGGCTGGAATCTGCAGTGCAGGGAGGCCCAAGCTTTCTGCCCCCCCCCCCCCCACCCCCGCTGCAAATTGCAGTCCGCAGCCACCCCGGAAAATGGCGCGTTCATAGAAGCGTCATCTTCTGGCGCTGTACCCAACTCATCCAGGGCCCTGGTGCGGTGGCTCACTGGGTAATAAAGGGGTTAGGGCCAGCTTGGTATTATCAGCTGGCCCTAAGCCCGAAATTCATGGGGTCACGCCAATATTAGACATGACCGCCATGAATTTCTAGTAAAGTATTTCAAAAAACACAACACCCAGAATAAAGTCCTTTAATTGAAATAAACACACAATTCTTTATTGTTCTAAATTAAACCATACTTACCATCACGCCCATTCCAGCTGAAGCCAACGATCTCCTGCAATAAAAGTAAAATAATAAAGCAACATCATCCTTACCTTTCCATGGTTCCCAGGACAGCTTCAGCTCTGCTACATTCACATGACAGGCTGGATCGCAGCCGAAAGCTGCCATCCAGCTTGCCATGACGCAGACACTGAGAAGCGCAGGCATGCTTGCGCTCCTCAGTGTCTGGCTGTAACGGCACAAAGATGAGCCGAGGTCATGTCCAATGAACTCAGCTCACCTCATGCACGTCACTGACAGCGTGGGAAAATTCTCCTGCACTCAGCGCTTCAGCGTGAGAATTCTCCCACGCTGCATGAGGTGAGCTGAGTTCATTGGACATGCACGTCACTGACAGCGTGGGAAATTTCTCACTCTGAAGCGCTGAGTACAGTAGAATTTTCCCACGCTGTCAGTGACGTGCATGAGGTGAGCTCATGTCCAATGAACTCAGCTCATCTCATGCACGTCACTGATAGCGTGGGAAAATTCTCCTGCACTCAGCGCGTCAGCAGGAGAATTCTCCCACGCTGTCAGTGACGTGCATGAGATGAGCTGAGTTCATTGAACATGAACTCGGCTCATCTGGATGCCGTCACAGCCAGACACTGAGGAGCGCAAGCATGCCTGCGCTTCTCAGTGTCTGCTGCATGCAAGCTGGATGGCAGCTTTCTGCAGCGATCCAGCCTGTCATGTGAATGTAGCAGAGCTGAAGCTGTCGTGGGAACCATGGAAAGGTAAGGATGATGTTGCTTTATTATTTTACTTTTATTGCAGGAGATCGTTGGCTTCAGTCGGAATGGGCGTGATGGTAAGTATGGTTTAATTTAGAACAATAAAGAATTGTGTCTTTATTTCAATTAAAGGACTTTATTCTGGGTGTTTATGTTTTTTTTTTAACTTTGACTATGCTCCATTACTAACCTGGGCTTGATGTCAGCTGGCATTATAAGCTGACATCAACCCCAGCCCTATTACCCCACTGCCACCGCTACAGGGCAGTGGGAAGAGCGAGGCTAAGTGCCAGAATTGGCGCATTCTATTTATGCGCCATTTCTGAGGCGGCTGACGGCTGGTGTTTCTAGCCTGGGAGGGGGCCAATATTCATGGCACCCTTCCTGAGCTATTAATATCAGCCCCCAGCTGTCTGCCTAGCCTTTGCTAGCTATTAAAAAAGGGGGGACCCCACGTCATTTTTTTGGGGGGTCCCCCATTTTAATGAGACATGACCGGGAGTGACCCGTGAAGCGACCTATGAGCCCATTCCAATAAAATGAAGGTAAACTATTTCATCAACTGTTGTGTTCAAACTTTTTATTGGTACTGTACATGAGCATCCCTTTATAGTGAACCCCTTCAGTGCTGTTACTTTTTCTTCTCTTTGTAATTTATTACTCAAGAAGCTGTCCTCTTTTCTCATATATCCTGAAGTTCTAAATCTTGAAGGGGTTGTCCGGTCAAAATGGATAAGTCTGCAGTCACACTGTGTGACTGCAGACTCATGAATCCCCCTAGCACAGGCACTTTGCGCTATGGGGATTTGCCGATATGAGACCCGGGACCGGAGGCTATGTATGGTTTCATGTATGTGTATGTGAATGGTTAAAGTGGATCTGTCTCCAGATTTCACAATCCTTCCTCTTCTGCTACTGGTGACATCTCTCACTGCTAAGTGCAAACAGATGCTGGTACGGAAAGTATTCAGACCCCTTTAAATTTGTCACTCTTTTTTTCATTGTAGCCATTTGGTAAATTCTAAAATGTTCATTTTTTTTCTCATTAAAGTACACTCTGCACCCCATCTTGACTGAAAAAAAAACAGAAATGTAGACATTTTTGCAAATTTATTAAAAAATAATATCTGAAATATCATATGGTCATAAGTATTCAGACCCTTTGCTCAGACACTCATATTTAAGTCACATGCTGTCCATTTCCTTGTGATCCTCCTTGAGATGGTTCTACTCCTTCATTGGAGTCCAACTGCGTTTAATTAAACTGATAGGACTTGATTTGAAAAGGCACACACCTGTCTGTATAAGACCTCACAGCTCACAGTGCATGTCAGACCAAATGAGAATCATGAGCTCAAAGGAACTGCCCAAGGAGCTCAGAGACAGAATTGTGGCAAGACACAGATCTGGCTAAGGTTGCAAATGAATTTCTGCATTACCCAAGGTTCCTAAAAGCAAAGTGGCCTCCATAATCTTTAAATGGAAGAAGTTTGGGACCACCAGAAGTCTTCCTAGACCTGGCCGTCCAGCCAAACAGAGCAATCATGGGAGAAGAGCCTTGGTGAGAAAGGTAAAGAAGAACCCCAAGATCACTGTGGCTGAGCTCCAGAGATGCAGTAGGGAGATGGGAGAAAGTTCCACAAAGTCAACTATCACTGTAGCCCTCCACCAGTTGGGCCTTTATGGCAGAATGGCCCGATGGAAGCCTCTCCTCAGTGCAAGAAATATGAAAGCCTGCATAAAGTTTGCTGAAAAACACATCAAGGACTCCAGACTATGAGAAATAAGATTCTCTGGACCGATGAGATGAAGATAGAACTTTTTGGTGATAATTCTAAGCGGTATGTGTGGAGAAAACCAGGCACTGCTCATCACCTGCCCAATACAATCCCAACAGTGAAACATGGTGGTGGCAGCATCATGCTATGGGGGTCTTTTTCAGCTGCAGGGACATGACGACTGGTTGCAATTGAAGGAAACATGAATGTGGCCAAGTACAGAGATATCCTGGATGAATACCTCTACCAGAGTGCTTTGGACCTCAGACTTGGCCGAAGGTTCACCTTCGAACAAGACAATGACCCTAAGCACACAGCTATAATGACAAAGGCGTGGCTTCAGAACAACTCTGTGACCATTCTTGACTGGTCCAGCCAGAGCTCTGGCCTAAACCCAATTGGGCATCTCTGGAGAGACCTGAAAATGGCTGTCTACTAACGTTCACCATCCAACCTGACAGAACTGGAGAAAGGAAGAATGGCAGAGGATCCCCAAATCCAGGTGTGAAAAAATTGTTGCATCATTCCCAAGAAGACTCATGACTGTACTAGCTCAAAAGAGTGCTTCTACTCAATACCGAGAAAAGGGGCTGAATAGTTATGACCATGTGATATTTCAGTTTTTCTTGTTTAATAAATTTGCAAAAATTTCTACATTTCTGTTTTTTTTTTCAGTCAAGATGGAATGCAGAGTGCACTTTAATGAGAAAAAAATGAACTTTTTAGAATTTACCAAATGGCTGCAATGAAACAAAGAGTGAAAAATTTAAAGGGGTCTGAATACTTTCCGTACCTACTGTATATTGTCCTCTATTTGGTTCTTCCTGAACCTTGGTATTTGGTGATTCTTCCTATGGTCAGAATGCACCTAGGTCTTTCTAGGGTCTCAACTGATGTAATATTACTTTTTCTTTCCTTAAAGGGAACCTGTGACATGAAAGAAGCTATTTTTCTGCATATATGGGGTTAATCTGCAGATTAATAGCGTTCTGAACCTGCCCAGCACTTAGACCCCTACTGTCATGAGGAAATGATCTTTATTCCTCCTTTTAGAATTCTGGTTTCAGTCACGGGTGGCGCCGGCGCGGGTTCAGTCACCGTTCTCTGTATAGAGAGCGGCGGCTGTAACCTCGTCCCCGGCAGTGATTGACAGCCGGCCCTACTGCTGAGCTGCTGTAAGTCAGTGCAGGGGGAGTGTTTGCAGCCACTTCTCACTATACACAGAGCGGTGACTGAATCCAATGGATGCCGGGAGAAATAAAGTTCAGAGCAGGGTTAATCTGGAGATTATCCCCATATCTGCAGTCTGATTGTGTTTTTTTCAGGTGACAGGTTCCCTTTAAGGAAAGAACCATTTTTTATTGTAGTTAATAATTCTTACATGCATGTAGTAATGTCTTTTTTTTTCTTAAATCTGCAGTGCAAGTGGGCCTAGCGGACAACTCTACGAGCATTCAGAAGGTATAATGAAATCTATGACTTTATATTTTATTGATTCCAAACTTTTTATAGGTTTTATAAAATGTACATATAAATAATAGCTTGACACCGGCAATAAAATCTAAAAGGGAATTTGTCGGCAGGTTTTACTTCTCATCTGAGAGGAGCGTAATGTAGACAAATAGAAGCTGAATCTATCAATGTATCACTTAGATTACTGGGTGCAGCAGTTCTGACCCAATCAGAGCTTTTAGATTTAGAATGAAGCAGAGCTGAGAAAGCTGTCCCCACCCACACCAGGCTCTCCATGTACAAAGTCCATAGACGGTGTGCTGCTTATCACAGCAGGGGGCGTTGCTGGACTAGTGTTGTCCGGCAATGTTAATCTCTTCGTGATAAATCCTTGACAATTACTAAGCAACACCGCACGCACTTTGACAAGTGACACATCTCTGAATTCTGTGTTTCAGCCCCTATCTCCTGCTGTCCTCAGATTACATAGCAAAAACCTGCTGACAGATTCCCTTTAACCCCTTTACAACCCAAGGTGGTTTGCACGTTAATGACCAGGCCAATTTTTACAATTCTGACCACTGTCACTTTATGAGGTAATTACTCTGGAACGCTTCAACGGATCCCCCTGATTCTGAGATTGTTTTTTTGTGACATATTGTACTTCATGATTGTGGTAAAATTTCTTCGATATCACTTGCGTTTATTTGCGAAAAAAATGGAAATTTGGCGAAAATTTTGAAAATTTTGCAATAAATAACATTTCCCACATGTCTACTTTACATCAGCACAATTTTGGAACCAACATTTTTTTTTTGTTAGGGAGCTATAAGGGTTAAAAGTTGACCAGCGATTTCTCATTTTTACAACAAAATTTACAAAAACAATTTTTTTAGGGACCACATCACATTTGAAGTCACTTTGAGGGGTCTATATGACATAAAATACCCAAAAGTGACACCATTCTAAAAACTGCACCCCTCAAAGTGCTCAAAACCACATTCAAGAACTTTATTAACCCTTCAGGTGCTTCACACCAATTAATTGAACGTGAAAGGAATAAATGGACATTTAACTTTTTTTCACTAACATTTTATTTTAGACCCCAATTTTTGTATTTTCACAAGGGTACCAGGAGAAATTGCACCCCATAAGTTGTTGTGCAATTTCTCCTAAGTATGCAGATACCCCATGTGTTGGAGAAAACTACTGTTTGGGCGCATGTCAGGGCTCGGAAGGGAAGGAGTGACGCTTTTGAACGCAGACTTTGATGGAATGGTCTGTGGGCGTGATGTCACGTTCTCAGAACCCCTGATGTGCCTAAACAGTGGAAATGCCCAACAAGTGCCCCCTTTTTGGTAGTGGTAGTTGATTTTTGAATTTTATAATGTAGTTGTTAGGAGGGCGGTTGCAGACAACTTTATTAAAATGGAACGCAACCGACCTCGGGGTCCGCGATGCAGCCTGGAGGACTGCTGCCGAACACTTTCCGGGTGGAAAGGTACGCAACCAACTTAAATGTTAAACCCTTCCGTGTTACCGCACACATGAACGGGTATAGCGGTTCGCTCTATCTCCGTTAACTGCACGGGAGAAGAGTGACCGGGATAGCACCTACTTAACTGAAGAACCACTCCGTGTTAATGCACACGGAGCTGGCTTCAGCGGTTCACACAATCTCCAAGACCTGCAGGGAGACGTGCGACTGGAGGGAAAGCAGTAGCCCTGTCTTCGATACAGGCGCTACGCCGTAGGGATTGGCGCTAGATGCGTGTATGACTACGCGACGGGTACACGTGCCTCCAGCCGGCGTGCCACCTGACAGAAGGTTACTACTCCACGTGGCTGACAGGCGATAGCCGTGGACAGGGTGTCTGCAGGCTGCTCGAGGTATTAGGAGACTCCTTTGGCTGAGCCAGGCTGCTAGACGTAGCTACCTGCCTAAGCAAATCTAAGCCTGCCTGAGTGACCTACGCTAATTAGCCAAGCTAACTCTGGCATCGGCAGGTCACGGAGAGAGCAGCTAGAGAGCACGTGGAATACACTCGTCCACACAAACAACACTTGCAAAATGATCTGAGCGCTGCGCCATGTTTGTGGGGGGGCCTTTTAAAGACTAAGCCCTTACCCACGCGCCATTGGTGATGTTACCCGTGGACCAATCAGTCGGTGGCAGGTCACCGGGTCAGGTGAGTGCCAACCCACCAATCATGATCCGCCAGGTCACGGACATGCTCAGTTCGGCAAATCCTGGACTTAGATTCCACAAGCCCTGTCTCCTTCTGCAACCTATGCTTAACATTGCTAGGCACAACTACCTGGGAGATAAACAGTGCTCGCGGACCAGCTAGGCGTTGGGGCTGACGGTGATTCTGAGCAGCATCAGCCCTGGCTGGACTGAAATGGGAGACCATAGAAGGTCCTGGACCCATTTCGAATCCAGCACCAGACCGACACCTAACAGTAGTGTTATACATCAGTTGTGTAGGACAACCTGATGAACACTACACAACTGATGTATGACAACCTGACGAACACTACATCAGTTGTGTAGTGTTTGTCAGGTTCTCATACGTCAGAAATTAATTTAATAGTCCATCGAAGTATGGTACCTTTTGAAGCAGTCTTTCATACACAGGCCAGGTTTGTCAGGGCAGTTGTCACATTGATAAATGGTGTCCTTGCGTATTCCACTTTTATAACACACTCGGCTCCTCTTTTGTGACTTTCCTTTTTTTCCGCTGTGAGGGATCTGCCCTGGGAAATGCTGGCCTGGTACAATTCTCAGTCCTTCAATTCCGGAACTACTAGGGCCTGCTCTGTCACCGCTGCCAAATATCAGGGCCTTGATAACAGTCTCCTGGAAGTGAAGGTACGACGTAGAAGTCTGGCCTGCACATTGTGACAGAAGGAAAGCGTTGTGCATTGCCATCTGTACAATGTGCACGGCCAGCTTCTTATACCATACCTTGGCCTTTCTGAAAGATCAACTCCCCCCATGTACTTGTACCCCACTACACAGTCTGGTTTGGCGACCTGTGTAGTGGAACCTCTTACAGAGCTGAGGGTGCTGCCATCACCATGTATGGTGGTCAACAAAAGGACATCCCTCTTGTCCTTGTACTTGACCATCAGCAGGTGGTCGCTACATTGGGCTCTGCTCTCACCCCTTCTGAGCAGCTGCCCAATTAGCGTCTTTGGGAGGCCTTTCTAATTTTTGCGGACAGTACCGCAGGCTGCAGTACGTCGCGCAGAGAGGGACTTGAAGAGCGGGATACTTGTATAAAAGTTATCCACAAAGAGGTGATAACCTTTATCCAGCAGTGGGTGCACCAAGTCCTACACAATTTTCCCACTCACTCCCAGAACGGGGAGGCATTCAGGGGGTTCAATCTGGGAGTCCTTCCCTTCATAAACTCTAAACTTGTGAGTGTACCCTGAGGTACTCTGAAAAAGTTTATACAGCTTGATCCCGTACCTGGACCTCTTACTGGGCAGGTACTGCCGGAATCCAAGCCGCCTTTTAAAAGAGATTAAGGACTCATCCACGCAGATGTCCCTTTGGGGCACGTCCACTTCAGCAAACTTGTTGTTGAAGTGTTCGATGACCGGCCGAACTTTGAAAAGACGATCAAAGTTCGGGTCATCGCGTGCAGGACACCTTGCATTATCTTGGTAATGCAAGAACTTGTGGATGGCCTGAAAGCGTCTCCAGATCATGGCCATTCGGAACACTGGAGTGTTATACAAAACGTCAACACTCCAGTATTGCCGAAGTTCGGGCTTGTTCAGGATCCCCATAAGAAGGACCAGGCCCCAAAACTTCATCATTTCTACTGTGTCTACAGGAGACCAGTTAGAAAATGATGAAGAGGGGTTTTGTTCCAAAAATTGATGAGCGTATAAATTAGTTTGGCCCACCATGAGGTTTACAAAATCCTCAGAGAAAAAGACTTTGAAAAAGTCTATTTCTGTGAGGCCGGTGGTGTCAAACTTGATTCCTGATTCCGCCACAAAATCAGTAATCAGTGGTGCATCATTTTCGGGGGGCGAGGTCCATATGGGATCAGTAGTGGGGAGCGCTGGATCATTGTCTCTCCTGCGGCGATGGCGGGGCAGTCCAGCAGAACCGGAGGAAGAGGAGGAAGAAGAGGAAGACGAGTCGGAAAATTAAATAAATGTGGGATCCTCGCCCTCGCTGTCAGTGTCGGTGGCAAGAATAGCGTATGCCTCCTCCGCTGAATAGCGAGTTTGGGATGAGCGGGACATTGTTTTTTATGTATGTGGTGCGTGTGTGTTCATACTTTATTTAGAGTGTGTGTGTGTCAATACTTTGTTTAGAGTGTGTGGAAAAAGGAAATTCTGTATGTGGTGCAAACAGCAACGATGTCACCGATCAATACTCGGCGGCTGCTGGATGTGCGCACGGATGTGTGGGGAGTGGGAAGAGGGAAATTGGGGTGGTTGAGGGGAGATCAGAGATGACTTACCAAAGTCCTCTCTGTTCTTCTTTCAGGATCAGGAGCCTGGACCGGGAGCCCGGCGCTGGTGACCAGGAGCCCGGCGCAGGAGACTGGGAGCCCGGAGCAGGAAACCGGGAGCCCGGAGCAGGAGACCGGCGCTGGTGACCGGGAGCCCAGAGCAGGAGACCGGGAGCCCGGAGCAGGAGACCGGGAGCCCGGAGCAGGAGACCGGTACTGGAGCTGGAGAACAGAACCAAGAGAATTAACAGGGACACTGGGGTGAGGGGGGTAAAAAGATGGGGGAGTGGGGAGAGGGGGATTGGGGTGGATGAGGGGAGATCAGAGATGGACTTACCAAGGGGTCAACAGGATCAGCAGCAGGACCGGAACAGGAGACGGAGCCCGGAGCAGGAGACCGGAGCTGGTGACCGGGAGCCTGGAACGAGAGCCCGGCGCTGGTGACCGGGAGCCCGGTGCCGGAGCCTGGCGCTGGTGACCGGGAGCGGAGCTGGAGACTCGGACCGGAGCTGGAGACCGCTGCAGGACGCAGAAAAAAGAATGGTGGTAAAGGGGGGTAAAAAGAGGGGGGAGGGGGGATTGGGGTGGATGAGGGGAGAACAGACTTACCAAAGTCTTCTCTGCAGGATCAGCAGCAGGATCAGCAGCAGGCTCTGGAGCAGGATACCCAGGACGCTGGAGCAGAAGATCCAGGAGCAGCAGCAGCGACTGGAACAGGAGAGAAGATGGTCTTGTGGTGTCACAGAATATTCTGTGGCACTACAAGGCTCAGCACACACACATCAGATGTGACCGCTCTGTAGAAATCCTCACCAAGTGTGAGGGTCTGCAGGGCGGTCACAGGGTGATGATGGGGTGGTGACAGGTGGAGGTAGTCAGATAATCTGATTGGAGCAATCAATGTCATCAATGATTGCTCCAATCAGAGTTCCTGAATACAGGTGACCGGGCGGTCACAGGGAGGTGTCACCTCTCTGTGACCCCCTGTGGTGCATGCTGTGCCCTAGCCATCTGATTGGTGACATTGATTGCACCAATCAGACATGGCTGTAGCAGAGCACGCACCACAGGGGGTCACAGAGAGGTGACACCTCCCTATGACAGCCCGGTCATCTGTATTCAGGAACTCTGATTGGAGCGATCGATGTCATCATCGATCGCTCCAATCACAGCAGTCTGGGGACTTTGATTACATTACAGGGGGTCATGGGGCAGTGACAGGCAGGTCACAAGCCGGTCACCGCCCCATGTCCGTCCTGTTGTCGCGCTACGATCGGTGCGATCGATGTGATCGGCGATCGCACCGATCATAGCAGTCTGGGGCCAGGGCTGGGGTGTCCTAGCAATAGCCTAGGATCGGTGCTCTTTGATCTGCAGCCTAGGATCGGTGCTCCTCTGTTTCCGGCAATCACATTGCCGGAAACAGTGAGTAATGCTGTAAAGAGGTGTAAAGGGGTTAACAGAGCATGGATCGGGGGTCGGCAATTAGTTTTCTCAAGGGCTCACATGAAATACTGTGACTGTAGTGCAGGGCTAAACCAACACACTGAATTTAAGAATATTAGTGGAAATATTAAGCAAAGTTATATTAATTTATACTGCTTACTATTGATGAGAATTAAGTATGTTGATCCACTGCCACTATTAGGCAATGTGCCCACAATGCAGAAACGCTCCGGATTTTTCCTGAGCTTTTCTGCATCTCCCTGGCAGAAAAAACTCATGCAGATTTTACATGCGTATTTTCAGCCCGGGACAAGCGTTTGTCACGCGTTTAGCACATGCGATTTCCCATGCGGGTTGTCAAGCGTTTTCTAAAAGATTTTGGCTTGGAAAAGTGCTTGACAACTTGGTCACACTATATAAATCCATGCAACCGTGTGACCAAGTTAGTTAAAAAAAAGAATAAAAATGGTAAAAACTCTAAAAAAATCCATTATACTCACCTTCCGATGGCCCACGGTCTCCTTCTCCGGTCTCCCTGGTGGCCCGTGGTGGTGTAAAAGGACCTTCCATGATGTAATTTAGTCAGGTGACAGGTCACATGACCGCTGACGTTGACGAGCCACCGGGGAGCCAAGACACACCGGAGAGAAGACCGCAGGCCATCAGAAGGTGAGTATAATGTTTTTTTTAATTTAAATTTTTTTTTTACAGGTACTATGGTACCCGGGTCTGGATGAGAGTCTCCTCTTCTGCATCCGCACATTGAATTGCTTAATTTCCGCATGTGTACATGTAGTCATGCAGATATTATGCGATTCAATGCAAGTCAATGGCGGCAAAAACGCTGCGCTTACGCAAAATAGTTGGTAGTGCTGCGCTTTTTTCTGTAATAATAATCCGCAGCGGATATTTCCGCAGCATGTGCACAGCACATGTGGATTATCATTGGGGAACATTGCAGACCTCCTACCAAGCGTTTTTTAAGCGTAATTGCCGCTGCAGAAACGCTTAAAAAACGCATAGTGGGCACACAGCCCACTAGAGCTTATTTTATTGTGTTCTTACTAGGAGCAGCCAATCAAAACCATATGATTTATGAATTATTATAACGTCTCATGCAGGGGCGGGCACTGAGACCAAAGGGTCCCTGTGCAAGAATTGTGTATGGCCCCCCCTTCTTAAAGGGGACTTTCATTTTAATTATTTTTGTGCTCATCGGCTTGCGCTAGGGAAAAAAAATAATAAAATCAGAGTTACTCATTTTCACCTAGTCTAAAAATAATAAAATCAGAGTTACTCATTTTCACCTAGTCTAAAAATAATAAAATCAGAGTTACTCATATTCACGTAGTCTAAAAATAATAAAATCAGTTACTCATTTTCACCTAGTCTAAAAATAATAAAATCAGACTTACTCATTTTCACCTAGTCTAAAAATAATAAAATCAGAGTTACTCATTTTCACCTAGTCTAAAAATAATAAAATCAGAGTTACTCATATTCACGTAGTCTAAAAATAATAAAATCAGTTACTCATTTTCACCTAGTCTAAAAATAATAAAATCAGAGTTACTCATTTTCACCTAGTCTAAAAATAATAAAATCAGAGTTACTCATTTTCACCTAGTCTAAAAATAATAAAATCAGAGTTACTCATTTTCACCTAGTCTAAAAATAATAAAATCAGAGTTACTCATTCTCACCTAGTCTAAAAATAATAAAATCAGAGTTACTCATTTTCACCTAGTCTAAAAATAATAAAATCAGTTACTCATTTTCACCTAGTCTAAAAATAATAAAATCAGAGTTACTCATTCTCACCTAGTCTAAAAATAATAAAATCAGAGTTACTCATTTTCACCTAGTCTAAAAATAATAAAATCAGAGTTACTCATTCTCACCTAGTCTAAAAATAATAAAATCAGAGTTACTCATTTTCACCTAGTCTAAAAATAATAAAATCAGAGTTACTCATTTTCACCTAGTCTAAAAATAATAAAATCAGAGTTACTCATTCTCACCTAGTCTAAAAATAATAAAATCAGAGTTACTCATTTTCACCTAGTCTAAAAATAATAAAATCAGAGTTACTCATATTCAAGTAGTCTAAAAATAATAAAATCAGAGTTACTCATTTTCACCTAGTCTAAAAATAATAAAATCAGTTACTCATTTTCACCTAGTCTAAAAATAATAAATCAGAGTTACTCATTTTCACCTAGTCTAAAAATAATAAAATCAGAGTTACTCATTTTCACCTAGTCTAAAAATAATAAAATCAGAGTTACTCATTTTCACCTAGTCTAAAAATAATAAAATCAGAGTTACTCATTTTCACCTAGTCTAAAAATAATAAAATCAGAGTTACTCATTTTCACCTAGTCTAAAAATAATAAAATCAGAGTTACTGATTTTCACCTAGTCTAAAAATAATAAAATCAGAGTTACTCATTTTCACCTAGTCTAAAAATAATAAAATCAGAGTTACTCACTTTCACCTAGTCTAAAAATAATAAAATCAGAGTTACTCATTTTCACCTAGTCTAAAAATAATAAAATCAGAGTTACTCATTTTCACCTAGTCTAAAAATAATAAAATCAGAGTTACTCATTTTCACCTAGTCTAAAAATAATAAAATCAGAGTTACTCATATTCACGTAGTCTAAAAATAATAAAATCAGAGTTACTCATTTTCACCTAGTCTAAAAATAATAAAATCAGTTACTCATTTTCACCTAGTCTAAAAATAATAAATCAGAGTTACTCATTTTCACCTAGTCTAAAAATAATAAAATCAGAGTTACTCATTTTCATCTAGTCTAAAAATAATAAAATCAGAGTTACTCATTTTCACCTAGTCTAAAAATAATAAAATCAGAGTTACTCATTTTCACCTAGTCTAAAAATAATAAAATCAGAGTTACTCATTTTCACCTAGTCTAAAAATAATAAAATCAGAATTACTCATTTTCACCTAGTCTAAAAATAATAAAATCAGAGTTACTCATTTTCACCTAGTCTAAAAATAATAAAATCAGAGTTACTCACTTTCACCTGGTCTAAAAATAATAAAATCAGAGTTACTCATTTTCACCTAGTCTAAAAATAATAAAATCAGAGTTACTCATTTTCACCTAGTCTAAAAATAATAAAATCAGTTACTCATTTTCACCTAGTCTAAAAATAATAAATCAGAGTTACTCATTTTCACCTAGTCTAAAAATAATAAAATCAGAGTTACTCATTTTCACCTAGTCTAAAAATAATAAAATCAGAGTTACTCATTTTCACCTAGTCTAAAAATAATAAAATCAGAGTTACTCATTTTCACCTAGTCTAAAAATAATAAAATCAGAGTTACTCATTTTCACCTAGTCTAAAAATAATAAAATCAGAGTTACTCATTTTCACCTAGTCTAAAAATAATAAAATCAGAGTTACTCATTTTCACCTAGTCTAAAAATAATAAAATCAGAGTTACTCATTTTCACCTAGTCTAAAAATAATAAAATCAGAGTTACTCATTTTCACCTAGTCTAAAAATAATAAAATCAGAGTTACTCATTTTCACCTAGTCTAAAAATAATAAAATCAGAGTTACTCATTTTCACCTAGTCTAAAAATAATAAAATCAGAGTTACTCATTTTCACCTAGTCTAAAAATAATAAAATCAGAGTTACTCATTTTCACCTAGTCTAAAAATAATAAAATCAGAGTTACTCATTTTCACCTAGTCTAAAAATAATAAAATCAGAGTTACTCATTTTCACCTAGTCTAAAAATAATAAAATCAGAGTTACTCATTTTCACCTAGTCTAAAAATAATAAAATCAGAGTTACTCATTTTCACCTAGTCTAAAAATAATAAAATCAGAGTTACTCATTTTCACCTGGTCTAAAAATAATAAAATCAGAGTTACTCATTTTCACCTAGTCTAAAAATAATAAAATCAGCGTTACTCATTTTCACCTAGTCTAAAAATAATAAAATCAGAGTTACTCATTTTCACCTAGTCTAAAAATAATAAAATCAGAGTTACTCATTTTCACCTAGTCTAAAAATAATAAAATCAGAGTTACTCATTTTCACCTAGTCTAAAAATAATAAAATCAGCGTTACTCACTTTCACCTGGTCTAAAAATAATAAAATCAGAGTTACTCATTTTCACCTAGTCTATTGATGTCTTTATGCTCCTGGCCTGTCCGTGTTTACAGGCTGCAGTGGTAATATCTCATGTGACCACTGTAGCCAATCATAGGGTCAGCAGCTTGTTCCATCTACCTTGGCATTACTGCTGAGCTCAGTCATTAAAAGGGTTTTCCTACAAACAAAAGTTAATTTTATAAATTGGCTGTGTCTGACCGTGTGCGGAACATGGTCTGATCATACCACAGCTCCTGGGCAGGGAAGGCTGCAAAAGACAATGCAGACATTCCAGCACGGGATCTCATAGGATTGATTCATTTTGTGAGGTAAAATATTTCACTGCCTGTGTTTAAACAATATTTTACCTCTCAAAATGAATCCTTTGTGATCCCCTGATGTAATGTCTGTATTGTCTTTGGCTTCCTCCTCCGCTCAGGAGCTGTGGTATTTTCCATACACGGTCAGACACAGACCATTTTTAAAATGAACTTTTGTTTCTGGGAAAACCCCTTTAAGCTCCAGCAGTCACGTGTTTTAGTCAGGACATCACGGCTGCAGCCTGAAAACAAAGACCAGGGCAGTAGCGGAAGAGGAATTGCTGACCCTGAGAGTATCCCTGATTTTATTGTTTTTCTCTAGGGCAAGCCTAAGGACAGTAAAAGAATTAAAACAGAAATTCACTTTAAGTAACATTATTTGATGCAATAAAAACATGTTAGGCACAAATCAAAAAATCACTTGTCATACAAGTAACATGAGTGCATCACACACCAGACACATCACACAAGCACAGCGCAGACTTGAGAGATGTCACACAAGCACAGCGCAGACTTGAGAGATGTCACACAAGCACAGCGCAGACTTGAGAGATGTCACACAAGCACAGCGCAGACTTGAGCGATGTCACACAAGCACAGCGCAGACTTGAGAGATGTCACACAAGCACAGCGCAGACTTGAGAGATGTCACACAAGCACAGCGCAGACTTGAGAGATGTCACACAAGCACAGCGCAGACTTGAGAGATGTCACACAAGCACAGCCCAGACTTGAGAGATGTCACACAAGCACAGCACAGACTTGAGAGATGTCACACAAGCACAGCGTAGACTTGAGAGATGTCACACAAGCACAGCGCAGACTTGAGAGATGTCACACAAGCACAGCGTAGACTTGAGAGATGTCACACAAGCAGAGCGCAGACTTGAGAGATGTCACACAAGCACAGCGCAGACTTGAGAGATGTCACACAAGCACAGCGCAGACTTGAGAGATGTCACACAAGCACAGCGCAGACTTGAGAGATGTCACACAAGCACAGCGCAGACTTGAGAGATGTCACACAAGCACAGCGCAGACTTGAGAGATGTCACACAAGCACAGCACAGACTTGAGAGATGTCACACAAGCACAGCGCAGACTTGAGAGATGTCACACAAGCACAGCGCAGACTTGAGAGATGTCACACAAGCACAGCCCAGACTTGAGAGATGTCACACAAGCACAGCACAGACTTGAGAGATGTCACACAAGCACAGCACAGACTTGAGAGATGTCACACAAGCACAGCGCAGACTTGAGAGATGTCACACAAGCACAGCGTAGACTTGAGAGATGTCACACAAGCAGAGCGCAGACTTGAGAGATGTCACACAAGCACAGCGCAGACTTGAGAGATGTCACACAAGCACAGCGCAGACTTGAGAGATGTCACACAAGCACAGCGCAGACTTGAGAGATGTCACACAAGCACAGCGCAGACTTGAGAGATGTCACACAAGCACAGCGTAGACTTGAGAGATGTCACACAAGCAGAGCGCAGACTTGAGAGATGTCACACAAGCACAGCGCAGACTTGAGAGATGTCACACAAGCACAGCGCAGACTTGAGAGATGTCACACAAGCACAGCGCAGACTTGAGAGATGTCACACAAGCACAGCGTAGACTTGAGAGATGTCACACAAGCACAGTGCACAAATTACACAAGTAGATGTGCACATATCAGAAAGATCACAAGAATAAGCTGCACACATCTTACAAGTACTCCAACACGCATCACAGAAGTGCAGGACATACCGAGGAATTCTGAAGAGACAAGTTAGAATGGCTCTACATTCAGGTTCTAAAATGGTCGTTCTGGAGGAATAGAAAGAGATAGATGTTACTTTATGTCACCAACTTATTCGTTCCATGTGTAGAAGACTTGGTGCTGTCCTTAACAATCATAGAGGTCATACAAAATACTAGATGTAGTAGTTTTGGTGTAGGGTGCATCACTGAATTTGGGTAAAACTGAAGATTTTGTAATGAAAGTTATGATATTAACATTACTTTCATGCTATGGGTGAAAAAAATGTTCTGTGAAACTCCGTCTTGTTAGTATTTTGGAAACTGTTCTTGTGTTCAGTGAGGTATTAACTAAAATCCTACTTCTTGTAGTCACTTTATGCTGGGCACTGAAAAAAAAAAAGATATTTATACATACCACTCACCTACATGTTACATACATTGTTTTATCACCCTGACTAATCAGTATTTCCTTTTATTACTGGCATGATATGCCAGCACTTTTGAGCATAGGTATGTACTGCACATTACCATTTCATGTTTCTTAGCCCTGTCTCGTGGTAATCAGTATTAACCTTTCTGACAGCCCCATTTTTCATATCTGAAACGTCACTTTATTTGGTAATAACTTTGAAATGCTTCTGCTAGTCAGTCTGATATTCTGATCTTCTTTTTGGAACAAATTGTACCTGTTGCAGCTGGTAAATTTTAAATTAATACGTTTTGTTGTTATTCATGAAAATATCCCAGATTTTCTAAAAATTTAGAAAAATGTGAAATTTTAAACTTAAAGCGGTTGTGCCACCATAAAGAATACAATTGACCAACCAGAAAAGGTGGAAATAAATCGTTTTGTAATTTATAGTGATTCAAAATTATGCTTCATTCAAAAGATACCAAGCTTTTATTTTTCAAATGCTGCTCTCTGGCGCCCCCTGGCGTTATTCCATTACGTCCTGGTAGTGGGTGATCAGCTGGTCGAGTTTGCGCAGTTCCTGGCGTAAGAGCTCCCTACTCGCAGCATGCAAAATGTATTCTCTGTCACAAGGCCCCCTGCTGTAAGCACAACCTGTGTGTGATTCACCCCCTCCCCCTGTGCTCATAGCTCACAGCTGATCTCCGGGTGAGATACCCCCTCCCAATGCACTCACAGCTCACCTCTGGGTCAGAAAACCCCCTCCTCCTCTGCTCATAGCTCTCAGTTGATCTCCAGGTGAGATACCCCTTCCCCCTGCGCTCACTGCTGATCTCTAGGTGAGATACCCCCTCCACCTGCACTCACAGCTCATCTCCAAGTGAGATACCTCCCTCCCCCTGCGCTCACTGCTGATCTCTAGGTGAGACACCCTCCCCCTGCGCTCACTGCTGATCTCTAGGTGAGATACCCCCTCCACCTGCACTCACAGCTCATCTCCAAGTGAGATACCTCCCTCCCCCTGCGCTCACTGCTGATCTCTAGGTGAGACACCCTCCCCCTGCGCTCACTGCTGATCTCTAGGTGAGACACCCTCCCCCTGCGCTCACTGCTGATCTCTAGGTGAGATACCCCCTCCCCCTGCGCTCACTGCTGCTCTCTAGGTGAGATACCCCCTCCCCCTGCGCTCACTGCTGATCTCTAGGTGAGACACCCTCCCCCTGCGCTCACTGCTGATCTCTAGGTGAGACACCCTCCCCCTGCGCTCACTGCTGATCTCTAGGTGAGACACCCTCCCCCTGCGCTCACTGCTGATCTCTAGGTGAGACACCCTCCCCCTGCGCTCACTGCTGATCTCTAGGTGAGATACCCCCTCCCCCTGCGCTCACTGCTGCTCTCTAGGTGAGATACCCCCTCCCCCTGCGCTCACTGCTGATCTCTAGGTGAGATACCCCCTCCCCCTGCACTCACAGCTGATCTCTAGGTGAGATTCTCCCCCTGCACTCACAGCTCAACTCCGGGTGAGATACCCCCTCCCCCTGCGCTCACTGCTGATCTCTAGGTGAGACACCCCCTCCCCCTGCACTCACAGCTCATCTCCGAGTGAGATACCCCCTCCCCCTGCGCTCACTGCTGATCTCTAGGTGAGATACTCCCCCTGCACTCACAGCTCATCTCCGAGTGAGATACCCTCTCCCCCTGCACTCACAGCTGATCTCTGGGTGAGATACCCCCTCCCCCTGCACTCACAGATCATCTCTGAGTGAGATACCCCCTCCCCCTGCGCTCACTGCTGATCTCTAGGTGAGATACCCCCTCCCCCTGTGCTCACTGCTGATCTCTAGGTGAGATACTCCCCCTGCGCTCACTGCTGATCTCCGAGTGAGATACCCCCTCCCCCTGTGCTCACAGCTCAGCTCTGGGTGAGATCATCTGCTTCGCAGACTAAGTATGGGAAGTGTTTCCCTGCTATCGGGCTCTCAAGTCTGTGAAGCAGATGATCTCACCCGGAGATGAGCTGTGAGCGCAGGGGGAGAGGGTGTCTAACCTGGAGATGAGCTATGAGCTGTGAGCACAATGGGAGGGAGTATCTCACCTGGAGATCATCTGTGAACACAGGGGGGAGGTATCTCACCCGGAGATCAGCTATGAGCACAGGGGGAGAGGGTGTCTAACCTGGAGATGAGCTATGAGCTGTGAGCACAATGGGAGGGAGTATCTTACCTGAAGATCATCTGTGAACACAGGGGGGAGGTATCTCACCCGGAGATCAGCTATGAGCACAGGGGGAGAGGGTGTCTAACCTGGAGATGAGCTATGAGCTGTGAGCACAATGGGAGGGAGTATCTCACCTGGAGATCATCTGTGAACACAGGGGGGAGGTATCTCACCTGTTGATCAGCTGTGAGTGCAGGGGGAGGGAGTGTCTCACCCCGAGATCAGCTATGAAGCAGGGGGAGGAGGTGTCCCACCTGGAGATCAGCTATGAGCACAGGGGGAGGGGGTGAATGACAGACACTCTGTGTTTACAGCAGGGAGCCTTGTGACAAAGAATACATTGTGCATAACAATAGAGAACAAATGGAAGTCAGCTCACCCTCCAGGATTTCAGTGTGTTGAAGCCAGGAACAACGTGTGGTCACACTTGGAATCAATGCAAAAAAGAAGTGAAAAATTCCATTAAGTCAAATTCCATTCAGCTAATATGTTACTTTAGACCCAAATTTTAGCCTGCACAATTTATTATGTAATTTCTCCTAAACGCAGCATTGCCCCATACATAGCAGACACTAATATTTTCTAGCTATATACAGTACATGGCATTAAGGGTAAACAAAGCGGTTGTGCCACAATAAAGAATACAGTTAACCAACCAGAAAAGGTGGAAATAAACAGTTTTGTAATTTACATTGATTCAAAATTATGCTTCATTCAAAAGTTACCAAGCTTTTACTTTTATGAATGCTGCTCTCTGGCGCCCCCTGGCGTTATTATCCTACGTCCTGGTAGTGGGTGATCAGCTGGTCGGGTTTGGGCAGTTCCTGTCATAAGAGCTTCCAACCGGCAGTCTGCACAATGTATTGCAAGAAAAGAAATGAAAAATTCCATCTCCAAAAAAGTTGTATTAAAAAATTCCAAGTTGTTATTACATCATTTTAACATCTGATGAGGTCACAAGGTACATGGGGATTCACATAGCAATTCGTTTCCAAAGCCAACCAGCTTTCTTTGTCAAGCTACTATGACATGATTCTGTGATCTTTTAAATATTTCCGAAACCAATTACAAGTAATACACCAATTACATGACCAATGAGATCACACCCATTACATGACCAATGAGACAAATACATAGAAAGTTACATATCAAATACACTGCTCATAAAATAAAGGGAACACTTAAACAACAGAATATAACTCCAAGTAAATGAAACTTCTGTGAAATCAAACTGTCCACTTAGGAAGCAACACTGATTAACAATCAATTTCACATGCTGTTGTGCAAATGGAATAGACAATAGATGGAAATGATTGGCAATTTTCAAGACACCCTCAATAAAGGAGTGGTTCTGCAGGTGGGGAGCACAGACCATATCTCAGTACCAATGCTTTCTGGCTGATGTTTTGGTCACTTTTGAATGTTGGTTGTACTTTCATACTTGTGGTAGCATGAGACGGACTCGACAACCCACAGAAGTTGCTCAGGTAGTGCAGCTCATTCTGGATGGCACATCAATGCAAGCTGTGGCAAGAAGGTTTGCTGTGTCTGTCACCGTAGTGTCCAGAGGCTGGATGCACTACCAGGAGACAGGCCAGTACAAAAGGAGATGTGGAGAGGGCCGTAGGAGAGCAACAACCCAGCAGCAGGACCTCTACCTCCACCTTTGTGCAAGGAGGAACAGGAGGAGCACTGCCAGAGCCGTGCAAAATGACCTCCAGCAGGTCACAAATGTGCATGTGTCTGCACAATCAGTTGGAAACCGACTCCATGAGGGTGGTATGAGGGTCTGACGTCCACAGATGGGGGTTGTGCTCACAGCCCAACACCGTGCAGGACACTTGGCATTTGCCACATAACACCAGGATTGGCAAAGTCGCCACTGGCACCCTGGGCCTACTTCTGAGGCATCTGTCTGTACAATGAAAGTTTCCTTGAAGTTGGGGCTGATGAGGACCGGCTGTTCACACAGGGCCAACTTCATGGACTGAAAGGCTTCTTCTGCCTGAAGGTTCCACTGAACCATTACTGATTTTTTTCCTTTCAAGAGATCGGTCAGGGCCGCCGTTCTCCCAGCAAAATTAGGTATAAACCGGCGGTAATACCCAAGGATGTTAAGGAACGCCCTCACCTGCTGTGTATTTGACGGTTTAGGACAATTTTTTATGGCCTCAACTTTATTGATTTGGGGCTTGATAACTCCTCGGCCAATCGCATACCCCAAATATCGGGCTTCCTCTAGCCCTATCGCACATTTTTTTGGGTTTGCCGTTAACTCAGCGACTCTGAGAGAATCCAGCACTGCTTGTACCTGGGATAGATGCGTATGCCAGTCGGTGCTAAAGATGATAATATCATCTAGATATGCGGAGGCGTACTACTGATGAGACTTGAGCACTATGTCCATCAACCTCTGGAATGTAGCCAGGGCCCCATGTAACCCAAAAGGTAAGACCGCATAGTGATATAGACCCTCCGTAGTTATGAAGGCGGTCTTTTCCTCCGCCGATTTCGTGAGAGGTACCTGCCAGTAACCCTTGGTGAGATCGAGCGTGGTAAAGTACTGGGCCTACCCCAGTCTCTCAATCAGCTCATCCACCCTGGGCATTGGATAAAGGTCAAACTTCGACACTTCATTTAATTTTCGGAAATCGTTACGGAAGCGTAACGATCCGTCTGGTTTCGTAATCAGTACAATGGGGCTAGCCCACTCTGTCATTTCTCGATGACGCCTAACTGGAGCATCTGTTTTACCTCAGCCGTGATGGCTTGCCTCCGGGCTTCGGTTACCCGGTACGGTCTCTTTCGCACCCTTACCCCAGGTTTGGTGACAATGTCATGTTGGAGAACTGTAGTCCTACCCGGTAGCTCTGAGAACACGTCGGTATTCTGCTGCACCAGTGAGCGAGCCGCCCGTCGCTGCTATTTAGTGAGAGCATCACTTATCCTGACCTCTCCCCCGGACGCATCCCTGGCTGAAGGTAGAGAACTCTCTGGTGATATGCCCGGAGTGATGTCTGTAACTAACCACTCTCGATCTTTCTAAGATTTCCTCCTTCCGGGCTGATACACCTGGTAATTTACCTCCCCCACCTTTTCTCGAACCTCATATGGCCCTTTCCACTTGGCCATGAGCTTACTCTCGGCTGTGGGTACAAGTACTAACACCCGATCGCCCTTGTTAAAAGACCTGACTCTGGCTCTTTTATTATATGTGCGCCTCTGGGCTGCCTGGGCATCTAACAAATGTTCTTTCACGATGGGCATGACCGCCGCGATCCAGTCCTGCATGCTAGCCACGTGTTCAGTTATACTCCTATGTGGAGTCGGCTCTTGTTCCCACGTCTCTTTGGCTACGTCCAACAGACCTCTAGGGTGTCTGCCGTACAATAACTCAAAGGGAGAGAACCCTGTGGAAGCCTGGGGTACCTCACGGATGGCGAACATCAAATAGGGTAGCAACATGTCCCAATCCCTTCCGTCCTTAGAAACCACCTTTTTTAACATGAACTTGAGGGTTTTATTGAACCGTTCTACTAGCCCGTCGGTTTGAGGTTGGTACACCGAGGTGCGCAATTGTTTAATTTTTAGCAGTTTGCACACTTCCCTTGTCATTTTGGACATAAAAGGGGTCCCCTGATCCATCAGGATCTCCTTAGGTAGTCCAAGGCGACAGAACATGGCAAACAGCTCCCGTGCAATTTGTTATGCCGAGGTGTGGCGTAGCGGTATAGCCTCCGGGCACCGGGTGGCACAGTCGACGACCATCAGTATATGTTGAAGGCCACGAGCGGATTTTACAATGGACCCTACCAAGTCCATTGCAATCCTTTCAAAAGGTACCTCTATTACTGGCAGGGGTACCAATGAGCTACGGAAACTTGCGGTGGGTGTGGTCAACTGACATTCAGGGCAGGATTCACAGTACTTTTGGACCTCCGCGTAAATCCCCAGCCAAAAGAACCGCTGCAATATACGCTCTTACGTCTTTTTAACCCCCAAGTGTCCACCCAGCAGGTGTGTGTGTGCCAACTGCAGACGGTACAACTGAGATACCACTAACTGTTCCACGACCTGGTCCCTGATTTTGTCTACCCTATAGAGCAACTCACTCTTGACTACCATGCGTGTAAATACAGTATCTGCACGGAGCTGTTGAGCTACGCCATTTACCTCTAACACCCTTTCCCGCGCCCGAGTCAGAGTGGCATCCTGTAGCTGAACTGTCCCAAACGTGCCCCGGGACACTTCCGGCTCGGGGGGCAAGTCTCTTTCCAACACAGTCCCATAGGGAAGAGTTTTTACCACCCCCACCACATGTTTTATGTCTCCACATGGCTTGGATAAAACTACCTGCGGTTGGGTACTCTCGGAGGTCCCCATGAATGCACACAACCCCCGACAGTCCGTCCACTGAGGTTGTCTCCTGCCACCATCGACCCATGTACCAAAGTCACTAGGCTCACCGAATCTAGGAGGGCCTCTGTGGGGTACCCATTAACCATTACCTGACACAGTTGGGGTTCACTGTCAGGGGGGTCGGCGATCGCAGTGCAGACAGTCTGGGCGTACATTGAGACCCGGTGGATAATCCCGCAGTCCATGGGTTCCGTAGTTAGGGGGCAGTTAGCAACCACATGTCCCTTCCCCTGACACCGTCAGCACCTAATGGTGGAGGTACTGTTAGGTCTTATGACTGTTTGGGAGGGAACTGGTCTCCTGCGACTCTCATTTCAGGTTACCCCTTCAGCACGGGTACGGTGCTGACTGTCCTCAGCAGAGGGACGCGACCCCTTTCCAGGTTCCTGATTTGGCAGGGATCGGCGTGACAGCCGCGAGGGGGCAGAGTCCCGGATAAAGTCCTGAATGGCTGAGTAGCGCTCGATCAGGCTGACCACCTGGTCGAGTGTGCTGGAGTCCCCTTGCCCCACCCAACTTTGGATAGCGGCTGGCAGAGTCCTCACCAGCCGGTCAACAGCACCCTCTCCACCATCTGGGCTGGAGACAAAGTCTCAGGCTGGAGCAACCTCTTTACCAGCTGCAGGAGGTCATAAGCCTGAGACCGGGCGTGTCGGGTATCCACATAAGCCTATGAAAATACATGCTGAGCCCTCACGTATGTATTGACCCCCAGTCGGGCAAGGATCTCACCTTTCAGTCTCTGGTAGTCCTTTTTTCCTCCCGACTGAGGTCGAAGAAGGCCTTTTGGGCATCGCCGACCAGAAACTGAGCCACCACATCTGCCCACTGGCCATCCGGTAGGTTTTCCCGCTCCTCTGTGCGCTCATAAATGGTCAGGAAGGCTTCCACATCGTCCTCCGGTCCCATCTTCCTCAACGCTGAGCGAACCTTGTCCCTGGCCTCGCGACGTTCCGGGGCTGGTGCCGTCGGCGTCTCCCGCAGGGCAGCAATCTGTTGCAGCAACAGTTCTTTGGTTTTTGCTGCTGCTGGTACAGTAGCTGCTGCTGCTGATTATGCTGCTGTTCCAGCTCCTACCTCTGAGACTGCAGCTGCTGCTGCTGGGTAAGTACCAGCTGCTTTAACAGCTCCTCCATTTTGTCCACAGGGTGGGGCTGAAAGGTGGCCGGCCGGATTGTGGTCATGCAGCGGCCAGTGGGGTATGCCTCAGTCACTATGCCCGCATTCTCCACCAAGCTGTAAGGCAGCGGTGTTCACAACCTGCAGTAACTGAGGCAGTGACCCAAGCAAGTCCAATATAAACAGCTTTATTCAGCAACTCACCGGTAAACAGAAAAGTCCTCTGGGATAACACAAGTCCTTAAACAACGGTTGCCATAGGCAACGGCCGCGCCGGGCCACTCAGAGCCTGACAGGTGCAGAGCCTTCCCAGGCGTGGGTTCAGCCACACTCAATCCTGCTGAGCTTTCCTGCTATGCTCCTAGCAGGTTCCAACATAGAACCACACTAATCCTTAGTGCAGGGTTTTTAAAGGACCTGTGGCAAGAGCCACTGGAAAACCCGGCTTGGAGGGAGGAGGCCGCCCCACTGCCTTCCTGTAGCCTCCCCCAAGAAATGAAGGCCCTGCCGGGTTTTACTTAATCTGCCTTAGCCAGATAGCCTGACCAGGTCAATGCTCACCTTCATTCCTGCATTGCAGCCGGAGGTGAGCGTGTGACTGCAATGCACTCCAATGGATTTAATAGGTCTCTGTACACATTCTGGGGGATATATAACGTCCCTCGTATACGATCCCGGTCACTGCATCACATTGGTTTCAGAAATATTTAAAAGATCACAGAATCATGTCATAGTAGCTTGACAAAGAAAGCTGGTTGGCATTGGAAACGCGTTGCTATGTGAATCCCCATGTACCTTGTGACCTCATCAGATTTTAAAATGATGTAATAACAACTTGGAATTTTTTAATACAACGTTTTTGGAGATGGAATTTTTCATTTCTTTTCTTGCAATACATTGTGCAGACTGCCGGTTGGGAGCTCTTGTGACAGGAACTGCCCAAACCCGACCAGCTGATCACCCACTACCAGGATGTAGTGGAATAACGCCAGGGGGCGCCAGAGAGCAGCATTCATAAAAGTAAAAGCTTGGTAACTTTTGAATGAAGCATAATTTTGAATCACTGTAAATTACAAAACTATTTATTTCCACCTTTTCTGGTTGGTTAACTGTATTCTTTATGGTGGCACAACCGCTTTAATTGTTTACCCTTAATGCTATGTACTGTATATAGCTAGAAAATATTAGTGTCTGCTATGTATGGGGCAATGCTGCGTTTAGGAGAAATTACATAATAAATTGTGCAGGCTAAAATTTGGGTCTAAAGTAACATATTAGCTAAATGGAATTTGACTTAATGGCATTTTTAATTCTTTCATTCCATTTTGCATTAATTAACCCCTTTATGGACTTGGACATATTCATACACCCAGGTCCCTTGTACTTAAAGGGGTTGTCCACTACTATGTAAAATATGGCAAAGCATTTTTATGTTGAAAAGCTGCTTCTTTGTAATTGCCTCCCTCTTCCTTTTCTGCCTGTGAGTGGCGCTATGACTGACCGCTCACAGGCATCACTTAACCCCCGGCTGCAGCCGGCACTGACATCCGCTGATGTCACGACAAGTCCAGACTGCTGCCGGGGGTCTCTCTCTTCCGCGTTCCATGGTGGCTGCTGGGTTGTGTGCGGGGTTATCCCCTCAAGTCATACCCAGCATCCACCGCATGCTGTCCCTCTCCCCATTCATTGGGAAAACGCGCGGTGGATGCTGGGTGTGACACGGTGGGGTAACCCCGCCTTCAACCCAGAAGCCACCACGGGGACCCCAGCGCTGAGTCACGCCTCAATAAACGGGACGTCAGCGGGGGTTCACGTGCTGCCTGTGAGCGGCCAGTGATAGCGCCGCTCACTGACAGAGGAAGGTAATTATAAAGAAGTTGCTTTTCATTATAAAAACGCTTTGGCATATTTTAAATATTAGTGTACAACCCCTTAAAAGCGCACCTCAGCATAAATCTACCATTAGGTGTAAGAGGACAATGCTGCCAGTTCCCTTTCATCTTGTTTCTGCCGGACATAACGTTTCACAATTACGCTACTTGGAGTCTATTCCTTTGAAAAGGCGAGGTGGCAACAGAATACACAGATTGAAGGAGAGGCAGGCATATGGCCTCAATCCAGAGTATGAACTGTCTTATTGATTAACATATTCCTTTGTTTCCTCTGTGTTATTTAACCAGTGGATTAGCGATATCTGTTGACATAATTTTACTGTTAAATACATACAGTACAGACCAAAAGTTTGGATACACCTCATTTAAAGATTTTTCTGTATTTTCATGACTATGAAAATTGTACATTCACACTGAAGGCATCAAAACTATGAATTAACACATGTGGAATTATATACTTAACAAAAAAGTGTGAAACAACTGAAAATATGTCTTATATTCTAGGTTCTTCAAAGTAGCCACTTTTTGCTTTGATGACTGCTTTGCACACTCTTGGCATTCTCTTGATGAGCTTCAAGTGGTAGTCACCGGAAATGGTCTTCCAACAATCTTGAAGGAGTTCCCAGAGATGCTTAGCACTTGTTGGCCCTTTTGCCTTCACTCTGCGGTCCAGCTCACTCCAAACCATCTTGATTGGGTTCAGGTCTGGTGACTGTGGAGGCCAGGTCATCTGGCGTAGCACCCCTTCACTCTCCTTATTGGTCAAATAGCCCTTACACAGCCTGGAGGTGTGTTTGGGGTCATTATCCTGTTGAAAAATAAATGATGGTCCAACTAAACGCAAACTGGATGGAATAGCATGCCCCTGCAAGATGCTGTGGTAGCCATGCTGGTTCAGTATGCCTTCAATTTTGAATAAATCCCCAACAGTGTCACCAACAAAGCACCCCCACACCATCACACCTCCTCCTCCATAATTCACGGTGGGAACCAGGCATGTAGAGTCCATCCGTTCACCTTTTCTGCGTCGCACAAAGACACAGTGGTTGGAACCTAAGATCTCAAATTGCACTCATCAGACCAAAGCACAGATTTCCACTGGTCTAATGTCCATTCCTTGAGTTCTTTAGCCCAAACAAGTCTCTTCTGCTTGTTGCCTGTCCTTAGCAGTGGTTTCCTAGCAGCTATTTTACCATGAAGGCCTGCTGCACAAAGTCTCCTCTTAACAGTTGTTGAAGAGATGTGTCTGCTGCTAGAACTCTGTATGGCATTGACCTGGTCTCTAATCTGAGCTGCTGTTAACCTGCGATTTCTGAGGCTGGTGACTCGGATAAACTTATCCTCAGAAGCAGAGGTGACTCTTGGTCTTCGTTTCCTGGGCGGTCCTCATGTGAGCCAGTTTCTTTGTAGCGCTTGATGGTTTTTGCCACTGCACTTGGGGACACTTTCAAAGTTTGCCCAATTTTTCGAACAGACTGACCTTCATTTCTTAAAGTAATGATGGCCACTTGTTTTTCTTTACTTAGCTGCTTTTTTCTTGCCATAATACAAATTCTAACAGTCTATTCAGTTGGACTATCAGCTGTGTATCCTCCAGACTTCTGCACAACACAACTGATGGTCCCAACCCCTTTTATAAGGCAAGAAATACCACTTATTAAACTTGACAGGGCACACCTGTGAAGTGAAAACCATTTCCGTTGACTACCTCTTGAAGCTCATCAAGAGAATGCCAAGAGTGTGCAAAGCAGTCATCAAAGCAAAAGGTGGGTACTTTGAAGAACCTAGAATATAAGACATATTTTCAGTTGTTTCACACTTTTTTGTTAAGTATATAATTCCACATGTGTTAATTCATAGTTTTGATGCCTTCAGTGTGAATGTACAATTTTCAAAGTCATGAAAATACAGAAAAATCTTTAAATGGGAAGGTGTGTCCAAACTTTTGGTCTGTACTGTATATATAATGTATATATATATTATTTTTTCACCCTTACTAATAAGTGTTTCATTACTATACAGAGGAAGATTCTGAGGGAGATGATGCTTCACCTATAGGTATGTACTGCACAATACCATTCCATGTTTCTTAACCCTGTCTCGTGTAAATCAGCATTAACCTTCCTGACAGCCCCATTTTTCAAGTCTGATACGTCACTTTCTGCGGTAATAACTTTAAAATGCTTCTGTCAGTGATTCTGAGATTGTGATTTTGTTGTTGTAAAACATTTTACCTGTTACTACCTTTAAATTCAGATCTGTTGTTTTGTCTTTATTCATGAAAATATTCCAAATTTTCTGAAAATTTTGAAAAATGTGCAATCTTTAAACTTGTATACCCTTAATGACATGTATATAGTGTAAGATGGCTGACGGACAGGTCCTTGAGGGGAAATATGTATCATCGAGGTTGGTAGCTTCGGTGATGTAAACCCGAGAAAGCATGCTCCAGCACTTATACTGCTGACAGGGTTAATAGGGCGTATCAGGCCGGTTTTAAGAGCAGTCATAAAAAATGGGTGGGAATGGCTGCCCACATATCCCCACCTCTGGAGCGTGGTTTGGTAAATAAAATAGAGACCAAATGTCTCATTCAGTGTCTGTGTCTGGAGACCTGTGGATCTCCAAGGCGTTAGTCTGTACTAAGGTTTGGACACTGACCTGAGCAGGCGAACCTGCAACATTGTGTGGACATTTTACTTTGTGCTTCCACTTTGTGCCGGAAAAGGATGTTTTTGTTTATGCTGTCTGAATAAACCAGTTTGGATTTCAATGAAAATGCTTCCTGTGTCTACCTCAACCGCAGACGAGTGAGTATTAAACCCTACAATTGGTGCTAGAAGCACAGTCACAAATCCCAAGGGGCAGTGTGACTGCTACAGGAAACCGTTTATGTCTTGGGTGAAGGCCGTCAGCCAGTAGGGGACGTCTGGCATCATGGAGGAGCTGATAAAGCAACTGGTGCAGGTTAATCTCCGGCAGCATCAACAGCAGCAGTGGCAGCAGCAGCAGTACAAACAGCAGATAAACCTCCTAGCCGAGTTAATCCATGGCAGTTCAATCGCCCCACCCCCAAGTCCAAGTGATGACTCACTTGCCAGGAAGACGTTAAGAAGAGCCTTACAAAAGATGATCCCTGGTGATGAGGACGAGGCATTTCTGACAATTTTTGAGAGGGTGGCGGAGCGAGAGATATTGCCTCCAGAGCAGTGGGCGGAGGTTCTGGCACCATATTTAACAGGGAAACAGCAGAAGGCCTATTATAACTTGGCCTTGCAAGATGCAAAAGAGTACACCAAGTTGAAGACTGAGATTTTGGCGTGCTTAGGAGTGACTCTGACTGACATGATGCGGGTGTACCACTGGGCCTATTGCAGTGACAAACCTTCCCGGTCCCAAATGTTTTACCTCCTACACTTGGTCCAAAAGTGGTTGCAACCGGAATCTTCCTCTCCAGCACAGATAGTGGCGAGGATTGTGATTGACAGGTTCATACACTCCCTTCCAAGGCTGGTGCCATCCTGGGTTGCCCAGGGAGATCCCCATAATGCCAATGACCTTGTGAGGTTGGTAGAAAGCTACCAGGCGGTCGAGAGTGCTTTGGGGAAGTAAGGGGTGGCAGCATCTCCATACTGTGGTTCCCAACATGGGGGATGGACACCCAAAAGAGGGGAACTAGAACCACATCTGGGGGGCATCCTAGAGTTCAGGAGGGGTCTGAGTTGCTACCAAAGGCCCCATCCAATAACTTAATTTGTTGGCGATGTCACACCCCGGGTCTAATAGTGGCCTGTTGCCCTATGACCAACGAGCCAGTAGACTGCAGCACAGGACGGCGCTACTTTGCATATCCTGCCTGCAGTGCTGTCCCTCCACGAGGCGTGGGACCGCAGGCATGCCCCGTGTCAGTGAATGGAGCGCAAATGACTGGTCTGTTCGATTCTGGGAGTTTGGTAACCCTAGTGAGGGTCATAATTCCTCATCGTCTGATTCTGCAGAAAAAAGTGGACATCTGCTGTATCCATCGAGACGCTAAGGACTACCCTGTGGTCCTGGTGGTGGGCGTAGTCAAGGACCTGTTGCACCCTGTTATAATAGGGCAGGACTTTGCCTTGTTTTGGGACTTGTGGGAGAAAGGGAGGAAGCCGGGTTGTCCAGACCACAACCAGGTCGCTCCTAAAGAAACCTCGTCGCAGGCCGCAACCGACAGTTTTCCCTTTCATGTGCTTGTTGGGGGTGAGGATGAAGCAGCATCCCTGAGCTGGAGGTGGGGAAACTTTGGAATCGCCCAGCTCAGGGACTGAACTCTAAAAGGTGTGTTTAATAATGTCACTGTTCTGAATGGTGTTGCTCAAGAGTCTATGGCTGATACCTGATATCCGTACTTTGCTGGAATTGGGGAGTTACTATGTCAGGTCACGAAGCTCAGAAGAGAGGTAATCGATCAGTTACTAGTGCCAGGGCCGTACAGACGCAGGGTGTTAGATATGGCCAATGCACATGTCTTAGGTGGTCATCTGGAGGTAGAAAAAGCCCAGGAAAGAGTCTTCCAGAGGGTCTACTGGCCCAGTTGTCACCGAGAGATTGTGAATTACTGTAGGTCCTGTCACACCTATCAGTTGACCTCCCCTGTGGCTCACTTCCGTAGCCCTTTAGTGCCACTACCTGTCATTGAGGTCCGCATCACCATGGATCTAGTGGGACCCCTGGTCAAGTCCGCCAGAGCACATCAGTATATCTTGGTGGTACTGGACAACGCTACCTGTTACCCGGAGGCTGTACCACCACAAAACTCCTCTGCCAAGTGCATAGTCCAGGAGCTAGTCCACATCTTTTCTAGAATGGGGTTGCCTAAGGAGATCCTAACGGACCAAGGGACCCCATTTATGTCAAGGGGGATGAGGGAGTTGTGAAAAATCCTGCAAATCACACAACTCAGGACCTCAGTCTACCACCCCCAGACAGACGGCTTAGTGAAGAGGTTTAATAAAACCTTGAAGGCCATGTTGAAGAAGGTCGTAGAGAAAGACGGCCGGGGCTGGGACTGTCTACTGCCGTACCTTCTGTTTTCTATTAGAGAAGTCCCACAGGCCTCTACTGGCTTCTCCCCATTTGAGCTGTTATATAGCTGACAGCCCCTTGGACTCCTGGATGTAGCAAAGGAGACTTGGGAGGCGGGGTCTACACCCTACAGGAATGTAATCGAACATGTGGCCCAGATGCAAGAGAGGATTGCTGAGGCGATGCCTATTGTGAAAGAACACCTCCTCAAAGCACAAGAGGCACAGTCAAGTGTGTACTAAAGATCGGCGAGGGTGAGACACTTCCACCTTGGAAATTGGGTACTAGTGCCTACGGTGGAGAGCAAATTCCTGACCAAGTGGCAGGGCCCCTATGAAGTTCTTGAAAAGCTTGGCAATGTCAACTATAGAGTCCACTAACCAGGGAAAAGGAAGCCCTACCAGGTGTACCACGTCAACCTGATCAAGCCATGGCGACATAGGGAGTTTGTGGAAGCTCCTGTTTGGTGGCGAAGACCAAAGCCCACGTGGAGGAAGTCAAGCTGGCAGAGTCGCTGTCACATGCCCAGAAGCCACAGTGCCGAGAGTTGCTACAGCGGAACTGAGACCTGTTCTCAGAACTACCAGGGTGTATTCGGATCATAGAGCATGAGTTTCTTCCGGGTCATCATGTCTAAGTAAATATGAAGCCATATAGGATTCCCAAAGCCCACCGAGAGGTGATTGCAAAAGAGGTGAAGCGGATGCTGAGCATGGGAGTCATTGAGGAGTCCAGGAGTGGCTGGTCCAGTCCCATAGTCTTAGTGCCAAAGCCAGATAGAGAATGGCAGTTTTGCAATGACTATAGGAAACTCAACAAAGTCTTGAAGTTTGACACCTACCCAATGCCCAGTGTAGATGCACTGTTTGAAAGGTTGGGGCCAGCCAGGTATATTATCACCCTTGACCTCGCTAAAGGAATTGGCAAATACCCATGTCCCAAGATGCCAAGGAGAAGACGGTCTTCTCAACGCCAGATGGTTGATTCTAGTACACAAGGATGTCGTTTGGGTTGCAAGAAGCCCTGGCTACCTTCCAGAGGACCATGGACTTGATTCTAGCTCCCCACAAGAAGTATGCAGCAGCCTACTTGGATGACATCGTGATCTATAGCCAGGATTGGGGAAGCCATCTGAGCAAAGTCCAGGCGATACTTGATTCTTTAAAGAAGGCAGGGTTTTCTATAAACCTGAAGAAATGTGCCATGGGCATTGAAGAAACCAAATACTTGGGTTATGTCGTAGGGAGAGGTGAAATAAAGCCGCAAATAAAGTCGACGTGATCAAGAAGAGTTGGCCACTACCCCTCTCAGGGAAACAGGTCAAAGCGTTCCTAGGCATCGTGGGCTATTACCGCCGGTTCATCCCTAATTTCGTCATGATAGCGGCCCCTTTGACAGACCTCCTTACAGGGACAAAGTCGGTTATAGCTAAGTAATCTCCAGAAGCTGAGACTGCCTTCGCGGAACTGAAGGTAGCTCTGTGTAAACAGACAGTTATGGTGGCACCGGATTTCTCAAATAAGTTTGTGGTCCAGACAGACATGTCAGATGTCGGGCTGGGTGCTGTCCTATCACAAGAAGTGAACGGGGAAGAGCATCCCATAATGTATTTAAGTCAGAATGTGACATCCTGTGGGAAGAATTACTCCATAGTGGAAAAGGCCATCAAGTGGGTGTTGGACACTTCAAGATACTACCTCTTAGGCAGGAAGTTCAGGCTAGTGTCAGACCATGCCCCACTAAGGTGGATGAGGGACAAGAAGGGGAACGATGCCGGAGTGACCAGATGGTCCCTAGCCCTTCAGGATTTTAGCTTCCATGCAGAGCATAGGCCCGGGAAACTGCATGGCAATGCTGACGCTCTGTCGAGGGTCCACTGCTTGATAGCGTGTCGGGGTGGAGACGCTGCACTGTATGCCCCCTCTACTCCAGACTCATACACAGGTTTATAGACTATTCTATACCCGCCTATATTGGTTTATTATTATGGAATAGTTTATACGTCAGGAGCTATTTCCATCATTGCCCCTCTCTTGCATCCTGTGGTTCTTTTGCACAATATTTATTTACACCCTGATAGAGGTAGTACATATGTTTTCCCCATATCTAATACATATAGTCTGTATTGATATACACCTGGTTTCTTATTGTTTTATTTATATGTGTATTATATATATATATATATATATATATATATATATATATATATATATATATATACATACATACACACATATACATAATGGGTATGGAAAGTATTCAGACCCCTTCAAATTTTTCGCTCTTTGTTTCATTGCAGTCATTTGGTAAATTCTAAAAAGTTCATTTTTTTTTCTCATTAAAGTACACTCTGCACCCCATCTTGACTGAAAAAAAAAAACAAATGTAGAAATTTTTGCAAATGTATTAAAAAAGAAAAACTGAAATATCACATTATCATATGTATTCAGACCCTTTGCTCAGACACTCATATTTAAGTCAAATGCTTTCCATTTCCTTGTGATCCTCCTTGAGATGGTTCTACTCCTTCATTGGAGTCCAGCTGTGTTTAATTAAACTGATAGGACTTGATTTGAAAAGGCACACACCTGTCTGTATAAGACCTCACAGCTCACAATGCATGTCAGACCAAATGAAAATCATGAGCTCAAAGAAACTGCCCAAGGAGCTCAGAGACAGAATTGTGGCAAGGCACAGATCTGGCCAAGGTTACAAAATAATTTCTGCATTACTCAAGGTTCCTAAGAGCACAGTGGCTCTTAAATGGAAGAAGTTTGGGACCACAAGAAGTCTTCCTAGACCTGGCCATCCAGTCAAACAGAGCAATCGTGGGAGAAGAGCCATGGTGAGAGAGGTAAAGAAGAACCCCAAAATCACTGTGACTGAGCTCCAGAGATGCAGTAGGGAGATGGGAGAAAGTTTCACAAAGTCATCTATCACTGCAGCCCTCCACCAGTCAGGCCTTTATGGCAGAGTGGCCCGACGGAATCCTCTCCTCAGTGCAAGACAAATGAAAGTCCGCATAGAGTTTGCTCAAAAACACATGAAGGACTCCCAGACTATGAGAAATAAGATTCTCTGGTCTGATGAGATGAAGATAGATCTTTTTGATGATAATTCTAAGCGGTATGTGTGGAGAAAACCAGGCACTGCTCATCACCTACCCAATACAATCCCAACAGTGAAACATGGTGGTGGCAGCATCATGCTATGGGGGTGTTTTTCAGCTGCAGGGACATGACGACTGGTTGCAATTGAAGGAAAAATGAATGCGGCCAAGTACAGAGATATCCTGGGTGAAAACCTCTTCCAGAGTGCTCTGGACCTCAGACTTGGCCGAAGGTTCACCTTCGAACAAGACAATGACCCTAAGCACACAGCTATAATGACAAAGGAGTGGCTTCACAACAACTCTGTGACCATTCTTGACTGGTCCAGCCAGAGCCCTGACCTAAACCTAATTGAGCATCTCTGGAGAGACCTGAAAATGGCTGTCCACCAACGTTCACCATCCAACCTGTCGGAACTGGACAGGAACTGCAAGGAAGAATGGCAGAGGATCCTCAAATCCAGGTGTGAAAAACTTGTTGCTTCATACCCAAGAAGACTCATGGCTGTACTAGTTTAAAAGGGTGCTTCTACTCAATACTGAGCAAAGGGGCTGAATATTTATGACCATGTGATATTTCAGTTTTTCTTTTTTAATAAATTTGCAAAAATTTCTAGATTTCTGTTTTTTTTCCAGTCAAGATAGGATGCAGAGTGTACTTTAATGAGAAAAAAATGAACTTTTTAGAATTTATCAAATGGCTGCAATGAAACAAAGAGTGAAAAATTTAAAGGGGTCTGAATACTTTCCATTCCCACTGTATGTATATATATGTATTCTAGTGGCAATGGTATATATTCCATTGATTTGTACTGTACATTTGCATGTGGGAAACACATGTTGTTCAGCGCTTTCTCCTGGTTGCTTTGTTCCCACCCCTATTCGTATTTTAGCTTGATCCATTAAAATTTGTTATATTTTAGCATACTCTGGTCTTCTTTTTGTTTCTATATCATTGGTTTTCTGTGTTTTAGTTACCGATTGATCTATACAGTCCTTTTTAAACATGCATCCTGACTAGGTAGTGTATGTATGTATGTATATATATACATATATACATACATATGCATGCATACATACATACACACACACACAGTGTTATGCTTAATGCATTTCCTTCTCAGAACTGATTATTCTTCTTCTAATCTTCATGTGTATCGTGATTTTCGAATTTTGAGCTTTTTTGCTTATTGATAGCCAAGCCCGCCAGCTTTGGGCAGAGGAGGGTATGTAAGATGGCCACCGGACAGGTCCTCGAGGTTGTTAGCTTCGGTGATGTAAACCCAGAAAAGCATGCTCCAGCACATATAGTACTGAAAGGGTTAATAGGTCGTATGAGGGCCGCTTTTACGAGCAGTCATAAGAGATGGGTGGGAATGGCTGCTCACATCTCCCCAACCCAGGGGCGTGGTTTGGTAAATAAAATGGAGACCAATTGTGTCATTCTGTGTCTGGAGATGTGTGGATCTCCAGGATGCTGGTCTGTGCTAAAGACCTAAGGATTGGAAACTGACCTGAGCGGGCGAACCCGCAACATTGTATGGACATTTTACTTTGTATTTCCACTTTGTGCCGGAAAAGGGTGTTTTTGTTTTGCTACCTGAGCAGTTTATGCTGTCTGAATAAACTAGCCTGGATTTCAATGAAAATGCTTCCTGTGCCTACCTCAGCCGCAGCCGAGTGAGTACCAAACCGTACAGTAGCTATACAATATTAGGGTCTGCTATACAAGGAGTAATGCTGCATTCAGGAGAAATTGCGTAATAAATTGTGCAGTCTAAAAATTAGGGCTGAAGTAACATTTTAGCTGAATGGAATTTGGCTAAATGGAATTATTAATTTTTTTTCTTCTATTTTCATTAATGCAAAGCACCTCAAGGAATAGCAAACTTCTTGTATGCTTTGAAACCTCCATTCTTTAAATTGGGGTGATTTTTAGGGGGTTACAATAAAAGGCCCTTCAAAGTCACTTCAAAAGTGAATAGGTCCATAAAAATGCAGTTTATTTTAAATTTCCTTGGAAATATGAAAAATTGCTGCTAAAATTGTAACTCCTTCATGACCTTTGACATACCTATACGTCCTGATCGGGAAGGGATTCCCGACCACTGACATACAGTAACATCATGACGATTGCGCGGGGCTCAGGGGCTGTGCCCTCACCATCATCGTCAGGAGCTTGGCTTAAGTGATAGCAGAGCCTCGGCTGTCACTGTCAGGAGCATTGCCCTCACCATTCCCAGCTTTTTAACCCCTTAAATGTCGTTATCCATAGAAATAACAGCATTTAGAAGGCTTGAGGAGGGAGAGGGCTCCCTCTCTTACGTGATCTGCATCAGGTGCCATCATACACTGGGAGAACCCCTAAGGTGCCATAACAGCCTGAGGACCCCATTTTACAAAGTACACCTCTCAGTGAACTCTTCTAGGTGTGCAATGATCATATTAACACCATGGGTGTGTCACAGAATTTTATACCATTGGGCAGTGAAGAAAAAATAATTACATTTTTATCTCAAATATTTTGTTTTAGCCCCAGATTTTACATTTTAAATGGGGTTAATGGATAAAACTGGCCCCTAAAATGTGGCCCACAATTTCTGCTGAATGTGGCAATACCTCATATGTGGCTGTACAGTACTGCTTAGCCACACGGCGACACTCGGGAAGGACGGAGCGCTTTTTGACTGCTGGAGTATAGGTTTTCCTAGAATAGTTTGCGGACTCCATATACAGAGACCCTAAATGCTAAAAGAGCAGAATACCCGCACTCAAGTGACCCCATTTTGTAAGTTATACCCCTGACAAACATGTGGATGGTAAATCTGATGTAGGCACACACTGGAACTCTGGAGGGCGGGGGTGGGGTGGGAAAGGGGGGCTAGCATTAAAATTTCGGAGCACAGAATTTGCTATATTTCTTTTGGGGGCGAGGAGTTATTTCACTTTTCCAGTGCCCTTGTGCTATCAGTAACGTGGAAGCACCCTATATTTACATTGACAGATGAAACCAGGGGAGGAGTCCTGAGGAGATAATTTGCATATTCCCACTGCATTTTGGGATAAGTGAAGAGTCTCCGCGAGCTCATAGAACACTGGATTTTGGCCGTTGGAGCTGAAAGGAGGATATCGGTAAACCGAATTTTGGAGCGTTTTTCACTGTTTTCATAACACATTAACAATAAGAACATGGAAGAGTCCAGGAGCCATTTGGTGAGCTGCATATCCTGATACATGTTCACATACTTGCCAGGGAAAAGCCAAACTTCACATGCCAGAAATGCAAGCTTGTGTCCCTGTTGGAGGAAAAGTTGCAAAATCTAGAAGAGAGGTTAACTACCTTGAAAATCATTAAGGAAGGTGAAGAGTTCTTAAGACAGAGGAGAATTATCTCTTCATGATACAGGAAGAGAAGAAATTCGAACTGCACCTGATGAAACAGAGGAATGGAAGCATGTGACCCAGAGAAGCAGGAGTATCGAGAGGCAGTCAGCACCCATACTGCTCAGGAACCAGTACCAGGCTCTCACACAGGAGAACCATGAAGAAATACAGCAAGATAAGACTTTGCCCACAATGAATAAACTTGTAAGCCCTCAGAATCCTCCTGGATAGAGAAAGAAAATGTTGTGAAGAAAAAACGGAGAGTGGTGGTCATGGGGGATTCCCTGTTGAGAGGAACAGAGGCCGCTATCTGCAGACCAGACATAACCTCAAGAGAAATGTGCTGTCTTCCAGGAGCAAAAATTAAAGATGTGTCTGACTGGATACCAAGACTTTTCAGACCTACAGATCACTACCCATTCCTGCTAATACATGTGGGAACAAATGACCCTGCAAGAAAGGACCTGGAAACCATCTGCAGTGACTTTGAAGACTTAGGCAAGAAAGTGAAAGAATTGGGAGCGCAGGTGGTCTTCTCATCCATCCTCCCAGTGGATGGCCATGGAGCAATGAGGTGGAATAAGATTCTAAAGGTAAACAACTGGCTAGTTCGATGGTGCTGTCAACAAGGATTTGGATTTCTGAATCATGGAATAAATTACCTATATGATGGACTACTTGCTAGAGATGGGATGCCCCTTACGAAGACTGGAAAACATGTATTTGGAAGTCGCCTTGCTACACTCATCAAGAGAGCTTTAATCTAGAACAATATGGGAAGGGAAGCAAAAGGCCAGAAAAAGCCATACAGCTGACAAATACTATTGAGATCTCTGCTATTGGAAGTGGAAAGGAAGAACAAAGACAAAAAAATCTAAGTAATAAAAATATGGGAGGAAGAGAAACCAATCACAAACTAAAATGTTTTTATACAAATGCACAAAGCATGGGCAAGAAACAAGGAGAATTGGAACTACTAACGCAGGAAAAGAAATATGATGTCATTGGAATCACTGAAACTTGGTGGGACGATACACATGATTGGAATGCAAGGCTAAAAGGATACAACTTATTTGCAAGAAGCAGACTTGATAAACGAGGAGGAGGTGTTGCATTGTATGTTAGAAAAGCGTATATCTGCAGAGAGATTGAAGCAGAGACTTCGAGTTCTGTGGAAAGTGTTTGGGTCAGAATACAAGGAGAGAACAACGGAAAGGACACCATTGTAGGCATTTACTACAGGCCACCTGGGCAAGCTGAAGATATGGATGAACTCTTTATGTATCAAATGACCAAGTTCTCCAAAAAATATGACGTAGTGGTCATGGGAGATTTCAACTATCCAGACATTTGTTGGGAATCTCTCTCAAGTAAACTAACAGGTCAAGCAAATTCTTATCCTCTCTTGCTGACAACTTTATCTTCCAAAAGGTAGGGGAGAAAACAAGGGGATCTGCTACTTTGGATCTAATCCTTATAAACAGGGAGGAAATGGTTGAGGAGATAAAAGTGGCTGTGACCCTAGGAGGCAGCGATCATGCTATTATAGAATTTTGGATAACTAGAGGAGGAAGACATGTGAAGACTCAAACTTCAAGGTTAGATTTTAGATAGGCAGATTTTAAGAGACTCAGAAAGAGAATAGGAGGGATCCAATGGCTGGATGTCCTTAAGGACAAAAATGTCCAGGAAGGATGGGAAATTTTTAAAAAATGAGATTCTCAAAGCACAATCGTTAACAATCCCGAAAAGTAGGAAGAATGGGAAGCATTTAAGGAAACCAGGATGGATGAACACAGCACTTAAACACATGCTAAAAAGAAAGAAAGAAATGTTTATCAAATGGAAAGAAGGAGTCATATCTAAAGAAGATTATAATGCAGTCTGCAGATCCTGCAGGGCACGTATCAGGTCAGCTAAAGCTGACAATGAATTAAGGCTTGCAAGAGATGTCAAAAGCAATAAAAAAGGATTTTGGGGGTATGTCAAAAGTAAAAGAAAAGTCAAAGATGCTATAGGATTTTTACAGGATGAAAATGGTGAAATGGTAAGAAAGGATGTTGAGAAGGCCGAACTTTTTAATTCCTATTTTGCATCTGTTTTCTCTCAGAAAGAAAATGGAACATCAACTGATCTTCACTGTCCTATTAAAGGAATTAAAGAATCCAGGTTATCTGTAAACAGAAAGATTGTGAGGGAATATTTAGCTAACATAAATGAGTTCAAGTCTCCAGGTCCAGATGAATTAAACCCCAGAGTACTGAAGGAGATCGTAGAAGAAATTTTAGAACCACTCTCCATAATCTTTGAAAATTCTTGGAGAACAGGAGAAGTCCCAGAAGACTGGAGAAGAGCAAATGTTGTTCCTATCTTCAAAAAGGGGAAGAAAGTGGACCCAGGGAACTATAGGCCGGTGAGTCTGACTTCTATACCAGGAAAGATCTTTGAACAAATTATTAAACAACATGTATGTAAGTACCTGGATAAGAATGAAGTGATTAACCAGAGTCAGCATGGGTTTGTAACTAACAAGTCATGTCAGACTAACTTAATTTCCTTCTATGACAGAATCACTGACTGGGTGGATCAGGGAAATTATTAAGGGGACGGTTGCAAACAACTTTTATTAAATAATGGAAAGCAACCGTACACGGGGTCCGCGATGCAGCCTGGTGGACTGCGGCCAAACACCTTCCGGGTGAGAAGGTAAAACAACCAACTTAAATAACAATCCCTTCCGTGTTACTGCACACCGGAACGGGAATAGGGATTCGCACTATCTTCGTTAACAGCACGAGAGATGTGCGATAAATAATATATCTGTAGCCCTGTTAACTGCACAGGGACTACACAGCAGACGCTAGGATGCGTGTGTGACTCACGTCGGCGAATACGTGCTCCCAGCCTGCGTGCTACCGGACTGAGGAGAATCTCTCCACGTGGCTTACAGGCGGTGCTGGGAATAGGGTGTCTGCAGACTGCTCGGGGTGTATGGTGACCCCTTTGTCGGAGCCAGACTGTCAGATGAAGCTACCTGCCTATTTCATCTAAGCCTGCCTATTTCCACTAAACCTGCCTGCCAGAAACTAAAGCACACGTGGAGCCCAAAAGACCAAGCGTCCACACAACACCATCACAGCTCAATGATCAGAGCGCGCCGCCATATCTGTGGGCGGGCTATTTAAAGATTAAGCCCTGCCCACCATCGCACTATTGGTGACGTCACCCGCAACCAATCAGGTGGCGCCAGGTCACCGGATCAGCTGACTCCCAAACCACCAATCACGGTCCACCATGTCACGGGCATGCTCGGTGCAGAGAATCCTGGACTTAAGCTTTAGCAGCCCTGTTTCCCTCCGCAACCTATCCTTCATGTTGCTAGGAACAAAGACCAAAGAGACAACCTGTATATCTCGTGCACCAGCTAGGCGTTGGGACTGATGATGATGCTGAGCACCATCAGCCCTGGCTGGACCAGAATGGGAGACTACAGAATCCACTGATGGTTCTGAACCCATTTCAAATCCAGCAAACACCCGACGCCTAACAGAAATGCTGTAGATATAGTATATCTTGACTTCAGCAAAGTATTTGACAAAGTATCTCACACCATCCTTATTGAAAAAATGACCCAGTATTGAAAGGACAAGGCAACTGTTAGGTGGATTCATAACTGGCTTAGTGATCGACTCAACGGGTGGTCGTAAATGGCTTCACATCCAGCTGGATGAATGTCTCAAGTGGGGTACCACAGGGCTCTGTCCTGGGACCTGTATTGTTCAACATCTTTAGCAATGATTTAGATGACGGAATTGAGGGTAAACTGATTAAATTTGCTGATGACACAAAGCTAGGAGGGATAGCTAACACTAGAGAAGAGAAAGAGAGGATTCAAAAAGACCTTAATAAACTGGAGCAGTGGGCAGCAAGTAACAGAATGTTTTTTAACAGGGAAAAATGCAAAGTACTACATCTGGGCAATAAAAATGAAAAAAGCATATACAAAATGGGAGGAATAGAGCTAAGCAACAGTACATGTGAAAAATACTTAGTTATACTAATAGATCATAGACTGAACATGAGTCAACAGTGTGATGCAGCAGCAAAAAAAGGCAAATACAATTCTGGGATGTTTTAACAGAAGCATACAATCTAGATCACGTGAAGTCATTATCGGACTTTACTCCTCTTTGGTGAGACCTCATCTGGAATACTGTGTCCAGTTTTGGGCACCACATTTTAAAAAAGACATCGACAAACTGAGCAAGTTCAGAGAAGAGCGACCAGAATGGTGCCCGGTCTGCAAACCATGTCCTATGAGGAACGGTTGCAGGATTTGGGAATGTTTAGCTTGCAAAAAAGAAGACTGAGAGGAGACTTAATAGCTGTCTACAAATATGTCAAGGGCTGTCACATTGTAGAAGGATCATCTTTATTCTCATTTGCACAAGGAAAGACTAGAATCAATGGGATGAAACTGAATGGGAGGAGACACAGATTAGATATTAGAAAAAACTTTTTGACAGTTAGGATGATCATCGAGTGGAACAGGCTGCCACGAGAGGTGGTGAGTTCTCCTTCAATGGACGTCTTCAAGCAGAGGCTGGACAGACATCTGTCTGAGATGATTTAGTGAATCCTGCTTTGAGCTGGGGGTTGGACCAGATGACCCAGGAGGTCCCTTCCAACTCTACAATTGTATGATTCTATGGATCTGAGTGTTTTGTTTGTTTTGTGGATAGATTTGAAGCTTTTATTGGGAACATTTAACATAACATTTTGGATCATATTTATCCTGTGCTCTATGCTGAGCACTTATTTTGGGGTTTCCATCGAAATCTCTGGGTGACGTGATTCAGGTGACACCCCCCAGTGGATCCATTCATTATAATGAGGCAGCAGAGTTACTCTTCTGGGCTCCATCTTACCTCTGTTCAGCGTTGTCCTACTTTTCAGAGGTGTCCAAAACTGCGGCCGATCGCGCATTTATGCACACCTAAAAAGACGGACAATACCGACTCACAGGCCAGACAGCGTCCAGTGTTGCCATCTGCCTTGTTTTAGGGAATCGTCCTCTGGGACAGTCATGTAAGGGCTTGTTTTTTGCGGGACGATTTGACGTTTTTATTGGTACCATTTTTGGTCACATGTCATTTTTTGATTGCTTTCTATTCTAAATTTGGGGAGGGAAAATAAACAAAAACTGGCAATTCAGGAATTGTGTTTTTTTTTTTTTTAATGCCGTTCCGCGTGTGGTAAAATTGATAAGGCAGAGTTATTCTTCAGCTCTGTACGTTTACAGCGGTACCACATTAATAGCGTTTTTATACAAAAAATATATATATTTTTTGCATCGCTTTATTCTGAGAGCTATAATTTTTTTATTTTTTCACTGATGGGGCTGTATGGCGGCTTGTTTCTTGTGGGACAAGATGACGTTTTCAGCGGTACTAATTTTATTTAGATTTGGTTTTTTTATCGTGTTTTATTCCCCTTTTTTTTTTGATGATAAAGCATCGTTAGCCTCGTTTTTTTAAGTTTTTTTTGTGCGGCGTTCACTGAAGGGGTTAAATAGTGTGACACTTTTATAGGTCGGGTTGTTCCAGACTCGGCAATACCAAATATGTGTACTTTTTTTTATTTTTTTATTTTTTTTTACATAAAAATGTGTATTTATTAGTGAATATTTTTTTTAATTATTATTATTATTATTATTATTATTTTTTTACACATTTTTTGCCATTTATTTTTTACTTTTTTACTTAGTCCCTTTATGGGACTTTCACTTGTTTCTCTTTGATCACAGGTATAATGTATTGCAATGTACTAGATTGCAGTGCATTCATTATACCTTTAGTGAACGCTCCTGAGCCCATGCTGTGAGCATGGTCTCAGCAGCTTTCCGTAGCTTGGTGACCAGGGGGTCGTCATGACGACCCCTGGTCACCATGGCAATGATTGGGCCCCACGACATCGCAGGGGCACCGATCTGTCAGGGGGTTAACAGCCAGGGGTGGTGCTGACACGGCTACTAGCTGTTTAGTGCCGGAGCTCAGCCACTGGCGGCGCTGAACTCCGACACTGATCGGGCTGGAGACGCTGATATTTCAGCATCTCCTGCACGATCATGCTGAGATCGGTCAGTCAGATTGACTGACCGATCGCAGCAATCTAGGTGTGCGGACCGACCATATGGCTCCCTGCACCCCTTCTTGTGCTGCTCAGCTGTCACAGATAGCTGTCCACACGTATCTGTCACTGCGTGTTTACACGCTGTGACAGTTTAAAGCCATAACGGACACTGCACGGCAAGGAGCATTAACTTACACCTGCTCATGCCGTGCAGTGTCCGTCATTGGGCGTTATGGGGTTAATACCGCTGTCAAGTGTGATGGTGACATGTAACAGACTTTAACATAATGGCCATCAGTTCTAATGAACATGGGGCCACCGTGCAGTATGAATGCAGATTGACGAAGGGTTACCTTGACTGCCGGATGACCACTTTAAAAAAATATATATATGGCTCTCAGAATATGGTGACAAAAGCCAAATTGTTTTTGTAAATGTTTTATTTTATTTTTAATTAGTAAATCATGAATAGAAATATATAGATTTGGTTTCCCGTAACCATACTGACCCATAGAGCAAAGGTAACAGATCACCACTAGATTAGCACAAAGTAAGGCTGAGTTCACACGATGCGTTTTTCGTGCGTTTCCGCGGCGTTTTTGCAGTTGCGTAAACGCCGCGGAAAAGCATGAAAAACGCATGGTAGAAGGGCAGCAATGTTCCCCAATTGAAATCCGCATGTACTGTGCCCATGATGCGGATTTTTCCGCAGCGTAAACGCTGCGGTCAAAAATCCGCAGCATTTCAATTAATTTTGGGGAAACGCTGCTCTTTTGCCGCCATTAACTTGCATTAGACTGCATGAAATCCGCATCACTGTATATGTTGATGCGCTTTTCATGCGGTCTAATGTGCGGATGGTACCCGGGTGTGGAGGAGAGGACTCTCATCCAGACCCAGGTACCATTAAAAAAAAAAGAATAAAATAAAAAAACATATATTCTCACCTTCTGACGGCCCGCGCAGCGTCCTCCAGGCTTCCCGGGCACTTTGCGGTTGAATGAAGGACCTTCGCTGATGTCAGAGTCATGTGACGGGTCACGTGACGCTGACGTCGGAAGGTCCTACAGTCTTCACTGCCGGCAGCCGGGACCGATGAAGCAGGACACCGGGGGCCATCAGAGGGTAAAGTATATATTTATTTTTTATTTTTTGACATTCACATACTATATAAATCCATGCCGTTTGCATGGATTTATATAGTGTGAAGTTGACAAGCACTTTCCAAGTGATGCTAAAATCGCTTGGGAAGCGCTTGTCAACCCGCATGCGGAAATGCAAGTGAAGAAAGCTTCACATCCGCATGTCCCTGGCAGGAAACCGCATGTACAATCCGCATGTACAATCCGCATGCGTTTTTTCCTGCCAGAGAGATGCAGAAACGCTCAGGAAAAAATCCTGAGCATTTCTGCATCGTGTGCACATACCCTAAGTGGCGCTAGTACAAAACCTTGAAAAAGAAAATGTGGAATTACAGTTTTTTTCCTCACCGTTTCCACTTATTTCATAGAATAAGTGGTGTTCTGCAAAAAACAAGCCCTCTTGCGGCTATGTCGAAATATTAGAAAGGTTATGATTCTTGTTACAAGGAGAGGAAAAAGTAAGTTACAATATCCTGGGGAAAAGCTCTGTGTCTGCCTCCTGAAAACCTCCAGCTCAGGGTTTGTTACCCGACCGACGACATGTTTAACAGATTCCTTTGACTAAACCACCCTTCACATGTCCATATAATACCGGTACTGGAAAAATGGTACCGGTGTCATAAGTATTTTGGATCAGTGTGCCGTCCGTGTGCCATCAGTGTTCCATCCGTGTGCAATTCATTTTTTTTCCACCATGACTTAAATATCAATTCCAAAGCTTCTCCTATACTTTGCAGTGTTAAACATGTACAGCACACGGTTGTCACAAGGATGTTTCACACGGAGCCCGAAATGTGTATTGGCCCTTGTAATCCATGCGGACGGGTCTCATGCAAAGATCTCCATAGATTATGATAGGTATGTGTGCATACGTGTCTTCAGTGCATGTGAAAGCGAATGCCACACGTGCTGAAAACATGTACATGTGAAGGAAGCTTTACACACTGTGTGAACAAGTATGAAAAGTCACCTCTTAATCATTGAATTAAGGTTTTCTCTTTTGGTTCATTGCCATGGGTATAAAATCCAGCATCTAAGCATGTAGTCTGCCTGTGCGAACAGTTGTGATAAAATGGCTTGTTCTAAAGAGCTCCCTGAATTCAGCATCTTGCTGTCATATGTTGTCACAAGTCAGTTCATGAAAGTTCAAATAAGACATGGCTGGGTGAGTTTGGTGTGGAAGAACATGACTGACCCTTCAAGAGACCTAACCTCAACTCCATCAGATAGATACCTTTTGGATTAACCAGAGATTACAAGCCAGGTCCCCTTGTCCAACATCAGTGTCTGACCTGATAACTGCTCTTCTGGAAGAATAGACAACAAATTGCACAGAAATATCCCCAATTTTTTTTTTTAGAGTGGAAGCTTTATTAGCTGCAAAGGGAGATCAACTCCATGTTAATGACCCTGGATTTAAAAAGCAATGTCATAAAATTTCCTCCAGGAGTAATGTGTATGTGTCCCAATAATTTTATCCCTACAGTGTGTAATAGGTTCTGCTTCTTCCATGGTGAGAGGTGGAGACTGCTTCTCTGATGATGTGTAAATCTGGAGGTGAATGAGAATCATAATCAGTTTTGTTATATATTTTAGGAAGGACGTCCAGAATAAGAGGCAGAAAGCGTCCGATTATTGAGGACGACAGTGAGGAGGAGGTGCAGCCAACGTAAGCACTAAATACGACTATCATTCGTTACATTGTATTGTAAGGCTATGTTCACATGTCTGGTAGTTATACCTGTTTTTGGATTTGTTAGGGGTGATAAAAAATGAAAAGATACAATGCAAAATTAGTTCATTCAAATAAGGACGGGAATGTCTTAAATAGTTTTCTTTTTTACTGCAATCTGTTTTTTAGCAGGATCATGTGCCGATTTGCCATGAGCGTTACCCGTTGGCCATCGCTCATAGCAGATGATCATTTTAACCATGTGTAGCACAAGTGATCGGATGAAGGCACCTTCAAGTCTTCTAAGGAAACTATTAAGGCCAGAAAAAAGTAAAAAAAAAAAATTATTTTTTTTTTAAATATAAACGTTCAAATCACCCCCCTTTTGCCCCATTCAAAATAAATGAATAATAAAACAAAAATATACATATATTGCTGCATTCTGAATCGCCCGATCTATCAAGATATAAAAAGAATTAATCCAAATGGTAAACTGTGTAACGAGAAAAAAAATCAAAACACCAGAATTAAGTTTTTTTGGTCGCTGCAACATCGCAATAAAACGCAATCACCGGCGATTAAAACATATCTACCTAAAAATATTATCAATAAAACCTTCAGCTCAGCGTGCGAAAAATAAGCCCTCACCCAGCCCCAGATCCTGAAAAAGGGAGACGCTACGGGTCTCGGAATATGGTGCCATTATAATTTTTTTTACAAACTTTGGAATTTATTTCACCACTTTAAAAAAAATAACCTATTCATGTTTGGTATCTACAAACTCATAATGACCTGGAGAATCATAATTGCAGGTCAGTTTTAGCATTTAGTGATCATGGTAAAATAACAACAACCAAGAAACAAGTGTAGAATTATACTTTTTTTGCAATTTTGACGCACTTTTGAATTTTTTCCTTTTTCTCCAGTACACGACATTGTAAAACCAATGATGTCGTTCAAAATTACAATTCGTCCCAGAAAAAATAAACCATCACAGGGACATATTAAAAAATAAAAAAGTTATGCCTCTGGGAAAAAGGGGAGCGAAAAACGGAAAATCCCAAGGTCGTGAAAGGGTTAAAGGATAGAAATCCTCAACTATATTGATTGTATTGATTGAACAGTACCACCACATACCACCATAGCATTACTGAATCTCTCTATACCATGTGTGGTTAATACCGTAACTAATACTGCCATATAGTTACTAAATTATACTTTTATAACATGATTTTAGAACCACCATACTGTAACTGAAAAACAGCATCATATTGTGACTTTATCACTTGGGGTCTGAGCTGTTTTGATGCCCAGCGATCAAAAAGTTATTTAATTCTAAATGCCCTCAGACTCATGAGATAGAAGTTGGCTAAACCCGGTGATTTTGGCTTGAATCGGTTAGCTTCCTAACGTCTGTGGGGACAGGCCTGATTCTAGCTTTTTTTTTGGTGCCCAAGGCGAAAATTCAAGTGGCACCCCTCCCAGCAGTTCATGGTATACCTGCAGTGAATAAACACAATCCCATCATTGTTTTTTAGGTTTTGCTTTTAAGATATTCTTTATGTGGTAAAAGTGACGTGTGAACATGATTCTCCAGGTCTTTGTGATTACAGTAATCCCTAACTTTCAGAGATTCTTATTTTTGTAAAAAAAAAAACAACATTTAGCTTGTGATGCTTTTTTTAGGACCTGTTAGAACAATAAAAATATATCTATGAAGCTATGTGAGGGCTGTTTTTTGCATAGTAAGTTGAAATATTTATTGCTATCAATTCAGGGTGCATACATTTGGATGGCTTTTTGCTGTAAGAGGTGTGGTGACACAAAAAAGTAGTTCTGCTATTTTTTTTTCTCTTTACTGCATATGTTAGTTCTTTTTATATTTTGATAGATCAGACTTTTAAGGATGTGGACATACCAAATTTTTTTTAATTGTTTAATTTGTTTTTAATGAGGGAAGACCGCACCAGATCCATGATCATTAAATGAATACATCACCAGAACATTCCATCAGTACATGAATGGCACCAGCATCATCATCAGTACTTAGATACAGCACCAAAACAACCATTAATACACTAATTCATTATTAGAACCATAATCGGTAATTGAATATAGCACTGGAACCATCATTATTAATTGAATACATCGCCAGAACCACCAACTGCACATGAATACAGTGAAGAGCAAAAGAGTATCAATTTTTTGAACTTTTGACTTTCAGGCTCCATATCTCACCATCCACTACTTCTTTTATTGTGACACTACCCTCATTTTATAGACAATCATCTTGTCTATCTCATATATAAACTTGAGTTGCAACTATTTAGCATATGATTAATTATGCAGATTCTTGTCATGTCACTGCACTGTTACTGTTTTGCTCCTAAAAATCTAAATACAATTTTTTATTATTTTATTAGTATTTTGTAAATCCACCTTTGGCTTTCAACACTGCCTGAATCCTTCTGGGCATGCTCTCGATCAGATTCAAACATGTCTTGACCGACATCTAATTCCGGTTCTCTTTTACATGTTCCCAGTTGGTGCATGCTCTTTGACTCGCTTGGATATGTATATAGTTTTTTATTCCATTCTACCCACAAGTGTTAAATTGGATTAAGGTCTGAGGTCTGTGGGGGCCAATCCAGCACTTTGACTTCATTGTCATTGAACCATTTATTTGCCAATCTCAACGTATGCTTTGGGTCGTTGTCCTGCTGGAACACTATGTTGTCCTTTTCATACCGATGGTACTCGAGTGTACAAAGTAATTCGTCTTGTAGGATACTCACATATAGCTCAGCATTGAGACCACCATTGATTCTGGTAAAGTATCCAACGCCTTTAGCTGTGAAACAACCCCATATCATCAGGCTTCCTTCACCGAACTTGACAGTTCCTTCAATTTCTCCATCCGTTAGCCCCATTTTCCTTTGTTTCTTCCAGACCCATTTGCACCCATCATAGCCTAGTCTATTGACTTTTGTCCCATAGCTCCAAACCACCCGTTTCCTATCTTCTACAGTTCACTTTTCATACCTTTTTGCAAACTTGTGTCGACGCTTCTTATGATGATATTGAAGTTGATGCTTCTTCATCTTTTTTTGAGCCACCATTCAAGACTTGTGTAACATGCGTTACACGGTGCTTGCATAGACATCTGTGATCTCACTATTACGAAACTTACAAGTTACTCCAGCCCGTGATATTGGAAGCAGACTTTGCATCCGTAAGTATGGCAAAAGAGGTGACGGGGAATGCATGATTGGAGCAGTAGGCTGGTACTTAAAAGGAGTTGGATATGCTGGAGACCTTGAAATGGTCTGGGAAGAAGCGCTCCCTGAAGGACGATACATTGCATACCGCATAGACCGCTCTTATCTAGGAGAGGTATCAGTGAGGAAGTGGTGGGTGCTGCCTTTCATGGTAGTTGTAGGGTCTTGTGATGGTGTAGGTGTCTATCTGCCCTTTCTGACACCCACCTGGTTAGGTAAAATGCAATATCCAAGTCGTTGTTGGTGAATTAAGACCCATGAGAACAATGAACATTTCTTCACTCCACATTTGCAAGTACAACTCCCTCTACCTTGATGGTTTTATCATTTAAAATAGTATTTTTCTTTTCACTTTGACTCTTAACACAGACCTTGATTTGTATGTTTCTACAGAAAGAAATTCACAAGAAATGAGGAAACCCCTCCGTCGTCTTTTGTGGCTTTTGAAAGCGACGTTTTGTGAGTAATTTTGACAACATATAATAAGTTCAAGTTAAACTTCACTTAAAAGCTATGTTCACGCATGTTGTGTTTTTTTTAGCATTTTTTGCTGCAGATTTTTATGCAAATTTTCAGCTGTGTTTTGCAGTACCAGCAAAGTCTATGAGAAACCAGAATTGTCTGTTCACACATCATGCTTTTTTGTTGTTGTGTATTTTGTGCCTTGGTTGGGTTTTTGGAAAATAGAGCATGTCACTTCTTTCAGCATTTTTGTCAGTGTTTTTTCACCCATGGGAAATAATGGGTGGTTGTAAAGGGAAGTGTCCCAGGTTGTACATGTATATACATGCTAGCCATGCTTGCAGATAAGTATACATGTATATATTGGCCCCACATCTCCCCATGTGTTTCAGTCTGTTTGCTGCTGGGGGAGGTTTCAATAGAATGTCCAGCCATGTGCTAAAACAGGTTTTGCGAGTATGGTTGGACTTGAACAAAGACCTTAGCCAGTGAGCAGGGAATAATACATCATTTCCTGTGACATGAAGCTGGACACTGGCTGGACTTAAAACCCCAGAATCCACATGTGCTAGGGCCCCTTAGACTCTTGAAGATGGACATAACAACACATGGCTGAGTATCTCTCTTCCCCTGTAACTTCTTTACTTACTAGCCCTACATACCCTGTACTAACCCTCCTAGATATTGATAGATATATATAGGCAAAGTTGGTATAGTTGGGTGGGCCGATATTGCATGAGTGATTAGCAAACGTGGGTGGAAAATATATTAGGTAATTGGGAATTGTGAATCCGTTTTGTGTACTGTGTTAGTGTGATACATAGTAGTATATTAACTGTAGACTTTTGTGTAATAAATACCTTTTATTAGCACACGGTTTTGTCTCAGTTGGTATATAGTATAGGGCTCAGATAACGTTAGTGGAAATTAATTATTAATAGTCAAGTTTGATGTTAATAGTTAATATCGGACCTCAATAGAGGTGTAGGAGAGTTCCCCCATTAATTACTGATAGTTTGGAGGAAAATCGCATCCTTATACAGTGGTGAAAAAAACGCTGAAAAAATGCACTAAAATTTGCAGCAGCGTTTTTGATGGTGAAATAGAATGGGGTTCTTTTTTAACAGAACTTTATGTACATGCATAAATAGAGACAGGACAGTGAAAAAAATCGCTGAAAAAACTCAAAAAACGCAGCAAAACGTTTTTGACACAGCTGATTTCCTGCCAGAGATTGTGTTTTGATGCAGTTTTCTGAAGCTGAAAAACACAACATGTGTGAACACAGCCAAAGTAAAAAAGTTAAAGGGGTTTACCCGCAAAGTTCATTTTAATCAATAGATCTTGATAATAATAAATTCCACAATTGGATGTGTTTATCTCAGCACAGGAACATTTTATTTAATCTTATAAATGGGCCCCTGCTGTGTACTGTGTAATGGCTTTGTCTGACGGTACAGGGACATGGACAGATAATTCCACAGCTCCTGGGAAGGGGGAGACGCAAAAGAGTCTACAGACATTACAGGACTGGATCACAAAAAATTCTTTCTTTGAGGTAAAACATTTTTTAAAAACAGGCAGGGAAATGTTTTATCTCACATTCATTTTCAAGGAAAACGAACGAGTGCAATCCGATAAAAAATTGGATTCTACTTTGACCAATATTAATTTATGAGTTACAGCTCATCTGTGATTTTTTTCACAGCTGAAATCGGACTTAGAAAAAAAATCGCAAGTCAATGGGTGCGAGAAAAATAAAATCACACGGCTCTCGGACCTTGCGAGTGCCGCTCAATTTTTAAATACCTAGAATCAATTAATTTATTTGAAAGAAACACATAGACTCCTTTAATAAATCTAAATTTAACTAATAACATAACACCCATTCCATTGAAGCCGATGTCAATTGAAATAAAATAATAAAGCATCATCATCCTCACCTGTCCCTGACGTGAATAAAATCATCCATTTGTTGCGCGACAGGTCTAGGTCTGCTACATCAAGATGGCAGGCTGTATTGTCACAAGATACGACTATACAGTCTGCCATCCTGCAGAGACAATTAGCTGTGCAAGCTTGCGCACCTCAGTGTCTCCCGTGCTGGCAGAAAGGTCATCGGAGTCCTTATCCAATGAACTCTGTTCACCTCACTGACATTAACGCATGTGCGGTGAGAACTTTCCAACAGCACTGCAGTAAAAAAAGAACACACTTTGTAACGTGTGTTTTCACAGCGCAAATGCACCCAAAAACACATGCATATCATAAATAAATAAAAAAAAATGATGTATGTTCCCCCCTACTTTTTATAACCAGCCTATGTAAAGAACAGAGGTGTGCTCTTGTATTAACAAGATAGGAAGGTCCATAGATATTGGCCCTTTCCTAGCCTAAAAATAAAAGCCTGCAGTTACCCCAGAATTGGTGCATCGATGAGATGCGCCAACTCAGGCTCTTTGCTGGCTTTTCCTGATTGCGATGGTGCAGTGGCAATTGGGGTAGTAGTTTTATCAGGTTGATGTCAGCTTTGTAATGTAATGATTGACAAAAGTCTGGGATGGGCTGAAATGTTTTGTATGTGGACCTCCATTAAAAAGAACTTTTAATCAACCACATGAGTGACGGGATTTGTCATTTTAAGCCTTGTAATGTCAGCTGGCATCAAAACCAAGGGTTAGTAATGGAGTGGTGTCTATCAGACACCCCCATTACTAACCCAGTAATAAAAAATAAAAAAAAACACACACACAGGAAAACATAGTTTATTTTAAAGAACACTCCCCCACACCTCGTTCACCTATTTATTAAAAAGCAAAAAAAAAACATGAAGATCCAACGTAATCCAGCCAATCAGAAGAAGTCCAAAAATGGGAACCTGAAAGACATAAAAGGAAAGTTAAATAAATAAAAGGAAGAAACTCTCGCTCATTCGCCAATTTATTTTTAAATTACAATCTCTGCACCTGCGACGTAACCCATTGGGGTTCCCACGACATCTAACGATTCTGTACAGCAAGCTATGGAGCGTCGTTTTGAGAACCATGCTTCATAGGTCACTCCCGGTTATGTCTCACAACTAGTGTTGAGCATTCCGATACTGAAATATCGGGTATCGGCCGATATTCGCGGTATCGGAATTCCGATACTTAATTCCGATACTTTTACAATATCGAATACCGGAATCGGAAGTTCCCATAATGCCTGTGCTCTGCAGTGTCTCTGAAGGATGACAAGCTGGATGGCAGCGCTCAGCTGAGATCCAGCCTGTCATCAGAACGCCATCCCAGCGTGAGAGAATTCTCCTGATTGTTTAAAAGCCGGCGGGCGGTAAAAAGCCGCCGGCTTTTAAACATTCACACAGTCCCATACTGCTTCCCCGCAGCCTCCCACCCCGATCCTCCGCTCCCCTCGCCACCTCCTATCCCGATCGTAAGTTAGGACCGGGCGGGGAGCACAGCACCAAGGAGCGGGGAGCGAAGGACCCGGGCGGGGAAGCCGGCAGTGAAAAGACTTCACCGCCGGCTTTCCCGTTCTGTGCTGCGCTTTCCCGCCGGATATTTCAAATGAACAGCTGAGGTATCAGCTGATGCCGATCAGCTGTTCATTTGAAGTCGCCGCGTTGCCCTCAGAGGGTTCATGTGAGTTCATGCTTGACTGCATGAGCTCACATGAACTTTCCCACGGCCGCACAGGTCAGCCACACCTCCCAGACCCATCATGATTGGTGTGTGTGGGTGTCTGTGCGATGTGTGCGGGTGTGCGCGGTGTCTGTGCGATGTCTGTGCGGTGTCTGTGCGATGTGTGCGGTGTCTGTGCGATGTGTGCGGGTGTGTGCGGTGTCTGTGCGATGTGTGCGGGTGTGTGCGTGCAGGCAGACATAGGCCGATGTGACACTACTACTCCCATCGGCCTATGTCTGTCCCCCGTCCACTCGTGCCAGCAGGATCAGCTTGATGGGAGCAGTAGTTCCCATCAGCCTGATCCTGCTATTTAAATTGCACTACTGTGTCCCCAATAAATGTTAGATACATGTCATTGGTGGCCAGTGGTTACCTAAAAGAAATTAGTTCATACATTACCTGTCCCCGCCGAACGCCACCTAAAATAAAGTAAAAAATAAAAAACTACACCTATACTCACCTAGACACCTAATTCCCCGAAGCCATCGATCTCCTGTAATAAAATATAAAATAATAAACCACAACCTTATCCTTACCCCTCCGTAGTAGTCCACGAGTGTCCCACGAAGATCTCCATTTCAGAGCAGCCACATAGAATGTGACCGCTCTGAACCGCTGCCGCCGCTAGAATGATGGGGCCGTAAAGCAGCCCCGTCATTGCATAAGCGGGTTCGCCGGAGTTCAGGCAGCGCTGCTCCGGTTAGCTGCTTTACGGCCCTACTGTATCGTGAGAAATTCCCATGGTACAGCAGTGCCGTAAAGGAGGTCTCCGGAGCTGCGCTGCCTGAATGCACTCCGGTGACCTCAGTCAGTGGCTCCCGCTGCCGGGAGCGGACGTGTTCCCGGCAGCGTGAGCTTACAGCAGCCATGCACAGCTGTCACCTTCTCCAGATGTGACAGCTGTGCATGGGAGATCAGCGCAGGAACGTGGACAGGTAACTATTTTTTTTTAGTAAACTAAGAATTAAATAAAATGGTGTGTTTTATTTCAAATAAATTATTTTTTTCTGGGTGTAGTGTGTTTTTTCTTTTTAACACTTTGTAGGTTAGTAATGGGGGTGTCTTATAGACGCCCATCATTACTAACCTGGGCTTCATGGCAGCTGGCGCTGACATGAACCCCAGCCCTATTACCCCCTGCCACCGCACCAGGGCAGCGTGGAAGAGCGAGGCTAAGTGCCAGAATTGTCGCATCCTATGGATGCGCCATTTCTGGGGCGGCTGACGGCTGGTGTTTCTAGCCTGGGAGGGGGCCAATATTCATGGCACCCTTCCTGGGCTATTAATATCAGCCCCCAGCTGTCTGCCTAGCCTTTGCTAGCTATTAAAATAGGGGGGACCCCACGTCATTTTTTTGGGGGGGTCCCCCATTTTAATAGCTAGTAAGGGCTAGGTATTCAGCTGGGGGCTGATATTAGTTGCCCGGGAAGCTCCGTGGGTATTACCCCCTTCCCAGGCTTCAAACATCTTCCCCAGCCGTCTGCTTAACCTCCGCTAGAGACTAAAATTATAGGGGATCCCACGCCAATTTTTTTTAAAATAAATCCTTTATTTTAACACTAAATGACATTTGATGAGTTAATAAAGATGCAGTCCCTAAATTATTATTTATTTTTTAATTAATTTTTCCCAAAAATTTTGACGTGGGCTTTGTCATATTTTTGTATGCCAGCCAGGTATAGCATCCAGCTTCTATGAACGCGCCATTTTCCGGGGCGGCTGCGGACTGCAATTTGCAGCGGGTGGGGCCCAGAAAGCTTGGGTCTCCCTGCGCTGCAGATTCCATCCCCCAGCTGCCTAGTTGTACCTGGCTGGACACAAAAATAGGGCAAAGCTCCACGTATTTTTTTTTTAAATTATTTCATGAAATTCATGAAATAATAAAGAAAAAAAGGGCTTCCCTATATTGTTGTGTCCGGCCAGGTACAAATAGGCAGCTGGTGGTTGGGGGCAGCCCGTTCCTGCCTGCTGTACCTGGCTGGACACAAATATAGTGCAAAGCCCCACGTCAATTTTTTTTTAATTATTTCAGAAAATTCATGAAATAATTTAAAAAAAATTGATGTGGGGCTTCGTCCTATATTTGTGTCCAGCCAGGTACAGCAGGCAGGAACGGGCTGCCCCCAACCACCAGCTGCCTATTTGTACCTAGCCGGACACGACAATATAGGGAAGCCCTTTTTTTAAAAAATTATTTCATGAAATAATTAAAAAAAAATTGACGTGGAGCTTCGCACTATATTTGTGTCCAGCCAGGTACAGCAGGCAGGAACGGGCTCCCCCAACCACCAGCTGCCTATTTGTACCTGGCCGGACACAACAATATAGGGAAGCCCTTTTTTTCTTAATTATTTCATGAATTTCATGAAATAATGAAAAAAAAAAAATACGTGGGGCTTCGCCCTATTTTTGTGTCCAGCCAGGTACAACTAGGCAGCTGGAATCTGCAGCGCAGGGAGACCCAAGCTTTCTGGGCCCCACCCGCTGCAAATTGCAGTCCGCAGCCGCCCCGGAAAATGGCGCGTTCATAGAAAGCCATCTTCTGGCGCTGTACCCAACTCATCCAGGGCCCTGGTCCGGTGGCTCACTGGGTAATAAAGGGGTTAAGGCCAGCTTGGCATTATCAGCTGGCCCTAAGCCCGAAATTCATGGGGTCACGCCAATATTAGACATGACCACCATGAATTTCTAGTAAAGTATTTAAAAAAAACACAACACCCAGAATAAAGTCCTTTAATTGAAATAAAGACACAATTCTTTATTGTTCTAAATTAAACTATACTTACCATCATTCCCATTCCAGCTGAAGCCAACGATCTCCTGCAATAAAAGAAAAATAATAAACCAACCTCATCCTTACCTTCCCATGGATCCCACGACAGCTTCAGCTCTGCTACGTCGAGATGACAGGCTGGACCGCAGCAGAACGCTGCCATCCAGCCTGTCATCCCGCAGACACTGAGAAGCGCAGGCATGCTTGCGCTCCTTAGTGTGTCTCTGTGACGGCATAAAGATGAGTCGAGTTCATGTCCAATGAACTCAGCTCACCTCATGCACGTCACTGACAGCGTGGGAAAATTCTCCTGCACTCAACGCTTCAGCGTGAGAATTCTCCCACGCTGTCAGTGACGTACATGAAGTGAGCTGAGTTCATTGGACATGAGCTCACTTCATGCACGTCACTGACAACGTGGGGAAATTCTCATGCTGAAGCGCTGAGTGCAGGAGAATTTTCCCACGCTGTCAGTGACGTGCATGAGGTGAGGTCATGTCCAATGAACTCGGCTCACCTCATGCACGTCACTGACAGCGTGGGAAAATTCTCCTGCACTCAGCGCTTCAGCGTGAGAATTCTCCCACGCTGTCAGTGACGTGCATGAGGTGAGCCGAGTTCATTGTCGGCTCATCTGGATGCCGTCACAGAGAGACACAGGAGCGCAAGCATGCCTGCGCTTCTCAGTGTCTGCGGGATGACAGGCTGGATGGCAGCGTTCTGCTGCGGTCCAGCCTGTCATCTCAATGTAGCAGAGCTGGAGCCGTCGTGGGAACCATGGAAAGGTAAGGATGATGTTGGTTTATTGTTTTTCTTTTATTGCAGGAGATCGTTGGCTTCAGCTGGAATGGGCGTGACGGTAAGTATGGTTTAATTTAGAACAATAAAGAATTGTGTGTTTATTTCAATTAAAGGACTTTATTCTGGGTGTTTGTGGTTTTTTTTTAACTTTCACTATGGGGTTAGTAATGGGGGTGTCTTATAGACGCCTCTCCATTACTAACCTGGGCTTGATGTCAGCTGGCATTATAAGCTGACATCAACCCCAGCCCTATTACCCCACTGCCACCGCTACAGAGCAGTGGGAAGAGCGAGGCTAAGTGCCAGAATTGGCGCATCCTATGGATGCGCCATTTCTGGGGCGGCTGACGGCTGGTGTTTCTAGCCTGGGAGGGGGCCAATATTCATGGCTCCCTTCCTGGGCTATTAATATCAGCCCCCAGCTGTCTGCCTAGCCTTTGCTAGCTATTAAAATAGGGGGGACCCCACGTCATTTTTTTGGGGGGGTCCCCCATTTTAATAGCTAGTAAGGGCTAGGTATTCAGCTGGGTGCTGATATTAGTAGCCTGGGAAGCTCCGTGGGTATTACCCCCTTCCCAGGCTTCAAACATCTGCCCCAGCTGTCTGCTTAACCTCCGCTAGAGACTAAAATTAAGGGGAACCCCACGCCAATTTTTTTTTAAATAAATCCTTTATTTTAACACTAAATGACAAGTACAGTAATCAACACTATCACTGTACTTCATATATATGTGACTGACATGTTTCTATCTATCTAATCTATGTATGATTCTCTATTCCTTCTATTCTAAATTGTCGGGTACAGATGCTGAATTGCCGGCCGGCTTTCTTAAAGAGACGGTGCATGAAAACACTATTATTTTTTTAAATAAATCCTTTACACTAAATGACAAGTACAGTAACCAACACTGTCACTGTGCTTCTTATATGTGTGACTGACATGTTTCTATCTATCTAATCTATGTGTGAAGCTCTATTCTGTCTGTTATAAATTGTCGGGTACAGATGCTGAATTGCCGGCCGGCTTTTTTAAAGAGACGGTGCATGAAAACACTATTGTTTTTTTAAATAAATCCTTTACACTAAATGACAAGTACAGTAAGCAACACTGTCCCTGTACTTCATATATATGTGACTGACATGTTTCTATCTATCTAATCTATGTGTGAAGCTCTATTCTTTCTGTTGTAAATTGTCAGGTACCGGTGTATGCCGCTGCTGAATTGCCGGCTTTTCGCATAATACATTCTACATTATTCTTAGTTGTTTTACTTCATGTAGAATTAACCTACAAGGAAAGAAAGGGTTTATTTTCATTCCGATATTAGTGTCCCATTGACTTCCGGTTTCCGGTATCGGAATCGGCGATATCCGATACTTTTTGAGTATCGGTCCGATCCAATCCATACTATATTTCCTGATATCGGAAGGTATCGCTCAACACTACTCACAACCGATAACATCAGTAACTTAGTAATGTCATCGCTCATGAGTAGTGTTGAGTGATACCTTCCGGTATCAGGAAATATCTGGGGGCGGCTGACGGCTGGTGTTTCTAGCCTGGGAGGGTGCCAATATTCATGGCACCCTTCCTGGGCTATTAATATCAGCCCCCAGCTGTCTGCCTAGCCTTTGCTAGTTATTAAAATAGGGGGGACCCCACGTCATTTTTTTGGGGGGTCCCCCATTTTAATAGCTAGTAAAGGCTAGGTATTCAGCTGGGGGCTGACATTAGTAGCCTAGGAAGCTCCATGGGTATTACCCCCTTGCCAGACTTCAAACATCTGCCCCAGTCGTCTGCTTAACCTCCGCTAGAGCCTAAAATTACGGGGAACCCTACGCCAATTTTTTTTGTAATAAATCCTTTATTTTAACACTAAATGACAAGTACAGTAACCAACACTGTCTCTGTACTTAGAAACATGTTAGTCACATACATAATATCTATCTAATCTATGTGTGATGCTCTATCTTTCTGTTCTAAATTGTCGGGTACCGCTGTTGAATTGCCGGCCGGCTTTTTTAAAGAGACGTTGCATGAAAACACTATTATTTTTTTAAATAAATCCTTTACACTAAATGACAAGTACAGTAAGCAACACTGTCACTGTACTTATTATATATGTGACTGACATGTTTCTATGTATCTAATCTATGTGTAATGCTCTATTCTTTCTATTCTAAATTGTCGGGTACCGCTGCTGAATTGCCGGCCGGCTTTTTTTAAGATACGGTGCATGAAAACACTATTATTTTTTTTAATAAATCCTTTACACTAAATGACAAGTACAGTAAGCTGAGCGCTGCCATCCAGCTTGTCATCCTTCAGAGACACAGAGACCTATGAGCCCATTCCAATAAAATGAAGGTAAACTATTTCATCAACTGTTGTGTTCAAACTTTTTATTGGTATTGTACATGAGCATCCCTTTATAGTGAACCCCTTCAGTGCTGTTACTTTTTCTTCTCTTTGTAATTTATTACTCAAGAAGCTGTCCTCTTTTCTCATATATCCTGAAGTTCTAAATGTTGAAGGGGTTGTCCGGTCCAAATGGATAAGTCTGCAGTCACACTGTGTGACTGCAGACTCATGAATCCCCCTAGCGCAGGCACTTTGCGCTATGGGGATTTGCCGATATGAGACCCGGGACCGGAGGCTATGTATGTGTTATACATACCCCTGGCCAGTCAGCGCCGCCTCGCTTCGTTCACTTGTATGGAGTGAGGCCAGGCCCTGTCTAGTGCCGTGGATTGCCAGTAGGAGCTTCGACTAGAAGACGCAGCCTTTCTCAATACAAGTGTATGGAGAGTGAGGCCTGTCCACTGGCCAAGGGTATGTATAACACATGCATACCCTCCATTACCAGGTCTCATACCGGCAAATCACCGCATCGCACAGTGCCTGTGCTGGGGGTTGGGATTCATAAGTCTGAAGTCACATAGAGTGACTGCAGACTTATCACTTTTGACCAGACAACCCCTTTAAATTTACTTGGTTTCATGTATGTGTATGTGAATGGTTAAAGTGGATCTGTCTCCAGATTTCACAATCCTTCCTGCACTGCTACTGGTGACATCTCTCACTGCTAAGTGCAAACAGATACCGTGGGTATGGAAAGTATTCAGACCCCTTTAGATTTTTCACTCTTTTTTCCATTGTAGCCATTTGGTAAATTCTAAAATGTTCATTTTTTTCCCATTAAAGTACACTCTGCACCCCATCTTGACTGAAAAAAAACAGAAATGTAGACATTTTTGCAAATTTATTAAAAGATAAAAACTGAAATATCATATGGTCATAAGTATTCAGACCCTTTGCTCAGACACTCATATTTAAGTCACATGCTGTCCATTTCCTTGTGATCCTCCTTGAGATGGTTCTGCTCCTTCATTGGAGTCCAGCTGTGTTTAATTAAACTGATAGGACTTGATTTGAAAAGGCACACACCTGTCTGTTTAAGACCTCACAGCTCACAGTGCATGTCAGACCAAATGAGAATCATGAGCTCAAAGGAACTGCCCAAGGAGCTCAGAGACAGAATTGTGGCAAGGCACAGATCTGGCTAAGGTTGCAAATGAATTTCTGCATTACCCAAGGTTCCTAAAAGCAAAGTGGCCTCCATAATCTTTAAATGGAAGAAGTTTGGGACCACCAGAAGTCTTCCTAGACCAGGCCGTCCAGCCAAACAGAGCAATCATGGGAGAAGAGCCTTGTTGAGAGAGGTAAAGAAGAACCCCAAGATCACTGGCTGAGCTCCAGAGATGCAGTAGGGAGATGGGAGAAAGTTCCACAAAGTCAACTATCACTGTAGCCCTCCACCAGTTGGGCCTTTATGGCAGAGTGGCCCAATGGAAGCCTCTCCTCAGTGCAAGAAATATGAAAGCCTGCATAGAGTTTGCTGAAAAACACATGAAGGACTCCAGACTATGAGAAATAAGATTCTCTGGACCGATGAGACGAAGATAGAACTTTTTGGTGATAATTCTAAGCGGTATGTGTGGAGAAAACCAGGCACTGCTCATCACCTGCCCAATACAATCCCAACAGTGAAACATGGTGGTGGCAGCATCATGCTATGGGGGTGTTTTTCAGCTGCAGGGACATGACGACTGGTTGCAATTGAAGGAAACATGAATGTGGCCAAGTACAGAGATATCCTGGATGAAAACCTCTACCAGAGTGCTTTGGACCTCAGACTTGGTTCACCTTCGAACAAGACAATGACCCTAAGCACACAGCTATAATGACAAAGGCGTGGCTTCAGAACAACTCTGTGACCATTCTTGACTGGTCCAGCCAGAGCTCTGGCCTAAACCCAATTGAGCATCTCTGGAGAGACCTGAAAATGGCTGTCCACTAACGTTCACCATCCAACCCGACAGAACTGGAGAAAGGAAAATTGGCAGAGGATCCCCAAATCCAGGTGTGAAAAACTTGTTGCATCATTCCCAAGAAGACTCATGGCTCTACTAGCTCAAAAGAGTGCTTCTACTCAATACCGAGCAAAGGGGCTGAATATTTATGACCATGTGATATTTCAGTTTTTCTTGTTTAATAAATTTGCAAAAATTTCTACATTTCTGTTTTTTTTTCAGTCAAGATGGGGCGCAGAATGTACTTTAATGAGAAAAAAATGAACTTTTTAGAATTTACCAAATGGCTGCAATGAAACAAAGAGTTAAAAATTTAAAGGGGTCTGAATACTTTCCGTACCTACTGTATATTGTCCTCTATTTGGTTCTTCCTGAACCTTGGTATTTGGTGATTCTTCCTATGGTCAGAATACACCTAGGTCTTTCTAGTGTCTCAACTGATGTAATATTATTTTTTCTTTCCTTAAAGGGAACCTGTGACATGAAAGAAGCTATTTTTCTGCATATATGGAGTTAATCTGCAGATTAATAGCGTTCTGAACCTGCCCAGCACTTAGACCCCTACTGTCATGAGGAAATGATCTTTATTCCTCCTTTTAGCATTCTGGTTTCAGTCACGGGCGGCGCCGGCGCGGGTTCAGTCACCGTTCTCTGTATAGAGAGCGGCGGCTGTAACCTCGTCCCCGGCAGTGATTGACAGCCGACCCTACTGCTGAGCTGCTGTAAGTCAGTGCAGGGGGAGTGTTTGCAGCCACTTCTCACTATACGCAGAGTGGTGACTGAATCCAATGGATGCCGGGAGAAATAAAGTTCAGAGCAGGGTTAATCTGGAGATTATCCCCATATCTGCAGGCTGATTGTGTTTTTTTCAGGTGACAGGTTCCCTTTAAGGAAAGAACCATTTTTTATTGTAGTTAATAATTCTTACATGCATGTAGTAATGTCTTTTTTTTTCTTAAATCTGCAGTGCAAGTGGGCCTAGCGGACAACTCTACGAGCATTCAGAAGGTATAATGAAATCTATGACTTTATATTTTATTGATTCCAAACTTTTTATAGGTTTTATAAAAGGTACATATAAACAATAGCTTGACACCGGCAACAAAATCTAAAAGGGAATTTGTCGGCAGGTTTTTTCTACTCATCTGAGAGGAGCGTAATGTAGACAAATAGAAGCTGAATCTATCAATGTATCACTTAGATTACTGGGTGCAGCAGTTCTGACCCAATCAGAGCTTTTAGATTTAGAATGAAGCAGAGCTGAGAAAGCTGTCCCCACCCACACCAGGCTCTCCATGTACAAAGTCCATAGACGGTGTGCTGCTTATCACAGCAGGGGGCGTTGCTGGACTAGTGTTGTCCGGCAATGTTAATCTCTTCGTGATAAATCCTTGACAATTACTAAGCAACACCGCACGCACTTTGACAAGTGACACATCTCTGAATTCTGTGTTTCAGCCGCTATCTCCTGCTGTCCTCAGATTACATAGCAAAAACCTGCTGACGGATTCCCTTTAACCCCTTTACAACCTAAGGTGGTTTGCACGTTAATGACCGGGCCAATTTTTACAATTCTGACCACTGTCACTTTATGAGGTAATTACTCTGGAACGCTTCAACGGATCCCCCTGATTCTGAGATTGTTTTTTCGTGACATATTGTACTTCATGATTGTGGTAAAATTTCTTCGATATCACTTGCGTTTATTTGTGAAAAAAATGGAAATTTGGCGAAAATTTTGCAATAAATAACATTTCCCACAGGTCTACTTTACATCAGCACAATTTTGGAAGCAAAATTTTTTTTTGTTAGGGAGCTATAAGGGTTAAAAGTTGACCAGCGATTTCTCATTTTTACAACAAAATTTACAAAAACATTTTTTTTAGGTACCACATCACATTTGAAGTCACTTTGAGGGGTCTATATGACATAAAATACCCAAAAGTGACGCCATTCTAAAAACTGCACCCCTCAAGGTGCTCAAAACCACATTCAAGAACTTTATTAACCCTTCAGATGCTTCACACCAATTAATTGAACATGAAAGGAAAAAATTAACATTTAACTTTTTTTCACTAACATTTTATTTTAGACCCCAATTTTTTTATTTTCACAAGGGTACCAGGAGAAATTGCACCCCATAAGTTGTTGTGCAATTTCTCCTAAGTACGCAGATACCCCATGTGTTGGAGAAAACTACTGTTTGGGCGCATGTCAGGGCTCGGAAGGGAAGGAGTGACGCTTTTGAACGCAGACTTTGATGGAATTGTCTGCGGGCGTCATGTCACGTTCTCAGAACCCCTGATGTGCCTAAACAGTGGAAATGCCCAACAAGTGCCCCCCTTTTGGTAGTGGTAGTTGATTTTTGAATTTTATAATGTAGTTGTTAGGAGGGCGGTTGCAGACAACTTTATTAAAATGGAACGCAACCGACCCCGGGGTCCGCGATTCAGCCTGGAGGACTGCTGCCGAACACTTTCCGGGTGGAAAGGTACGCAACCAACTTCCGTGTTACCGCACACAGGAACGGGTGTAGCGGTTCGCTCTATCTCCGTTAACTGCACGGGAGAAGAGTCACCGGGATAGCACCTACTTAACTGAAGAACCACTCCGTGTTAATGCACACGGAGCGGGCTTCAGCGGTTCACACAATCTCTAAGAACTGCAGGGAGACGTGCGACTGGAGGGAAAGCAGTAGCCCTGTCTTCGATACAGGCGCTACTCTGTAGGGATTGGCGCTAGATGCGTGTGTGACTACGCGATGGGTACACGTGCCTCCAGCCGGCGTGCCACCGGACTGAAGGGTACTACTCCACGTGGCTGACAGGCGATACCCGTGGACAGGGTGTCTGCAGGCTGCTCGAGGTATTAGGAAACCCCATTGGCTGAGCCAGGCTGCTAGACGTAGCTACCTGCCTAAGCAAATCTAAGCCTGCCTGAGTGACCTACGCTAATTAGCCGAGCTAACTCTGGCATCGGCAGGTCACGGAGAGAGCAGCTAGAGAGCACGTGGAATACACTCGTCCACACAAACAACACTTGCAAAATGATCTGAGCGCGTCGCCATGTTTGTGGGCGGGTCTTTTAAAGACTAAGCCCTGCCCACCGACGCGCCATTGGTGATGTTACCCGTGGACCAATCAGGCGGTGGCAGGTCACCGGGTCAGGTGAGTGCCAACCCACCAATCATGATCCGCCAGGTCACGGACATGCTCAGTTCGGCAAATCCTGGACTTAGATTCCACAAGCCCTGTCTCCTTCTGCAACCCAGGCTTAACATTGCTAGGCACAACTACCTGGGAGATAAACAGTGCTCGTGGACCAGCTAGGCGTTGGGGCTGATGGTGATTCTGAGCAGAATCAGCCCTGGCTGGACTGAAATGGGAGACCATATAAGGTCTTGGACCCATTTCGAATCCAGCACCAGACCGACACCTAACAGTAGTGTTATACATCAGTTGTGTAGGACAACCTGACGTATGACAACCTGACGAACACTACGTCAGTTGTGTAGTGTTTGTCAGGTTCTCATACGTCAGAAATTAATTTAATAGTCCATCAAAGTATGGTACCTTTTGAAGCAGTCTTTCATACACAGGCCAGGTTTGTCAGGGCAGTTGTCACATTGATAAATGGGTGTCCTTGCGTATTCCACTTTTATAACACACTCGGCACCTCTTTTGTGACTTTCCTTTTTTCCGCTGTGAGGGATCTGCCCTGGGAAATGCTGGCCTGGTACAATTCTCAGTCCTTCAATTCTGGAACTACTAGGGCCTGCTCTGTCTCCGCTGCCAAATATCAGGGCCTTGATAACAGTCTCCTGGAAGTGAAGGTACGACGTAGAAGTCTGGCCTGCACATTGTGACAGAAGGAAAGCGTTGTGCATTGCCATCTGTACAATGTGCACGGCCAGCTTCTTATACCATACCTTGGCCTTTCTCAAAGCACTGTACGGCTGGAGGACTTGATCTGAAAGATCAACTCCCCCCATGTACTTGTTGTACCCCACTACACAGTCTGGTTTGGCGACCTGTGTAGTGGAACCTCTTACAGAGCTGAGGGTGCTGCCATCACCATGTATGGTGGTCAACAAAAGGACATCCCTTTTGTCCTTGTACTTGACCATCAGCAGGTGGTCGCTACATTAGGCTCTGCTCTCACCCCTTCTGAGCAGCTGCCCAATTAGCGTCTTTGGGAGGCCTTTCTAATTTTTGCGGACAGTACCGCAGGCTGCAGTACGTCGCGCAGAGAGGGACTTGAAGAGCAGGATACTTGTATAAAAGTTATCCACAAAGAGGTGATAACCTTTATCCAGCAGTGGGTGCACCAAGTCCCACACAATTTTCCCACTCACTCCCAGAACGGGGAGGCATTCAGGGGGTTCAATCCGGGAGTCCTTCCCTTCATCAACTCTAAACTTGTGAGTGTACCCTGAGGTACTCTCAAAAAGTTTATACAGCTTGATCCCGTACCTGGACCTCTTACTGGGCAGGTACTGCCGCAATCCAAGCCGCCTTTTAAAAGAGATTAAGGACTCATCCACACAGATGTCCCTTTGGGGCACGTACACTTCAGCAAACTTGTTGTTGAAGTGTTCGATGACCGGCCGAACTTTGAAAAGACGATCAAAGTTTGGGTCATCTCGTGCAGGACACCTTGCATTATCTTGGTAATGCAAGAACTTGTGGATGGCCTGAAAGCGTCTCCAGATCATGGCCATTCGGAACACTGGAGTGTTATACAAAACGTCAACACTCCAGTATTGCCGAAGCTCGGGCTTGTTCAGGATCCCCATAAGAAGGACCAGGCCCCAAAACTTCATCATTTCTACTGTGTCTCCAGGAGACCAGTTAGAAAATGATGAAGAGGAGTTTTGTTCTAAAAATTGATGAGCGTATAAATTAGTTTGGCCCACCGTGAGGTTTACAAAATCCTCAGAGAAAAAGACTTTGAAAAAGTCTATTTCTGTGAGGCCGGTGGTGTCAAACTTGATTCCTGATTCCGCCACAAAATCAGAAATCAGTGGTTCATAATTTTCGGGGGGCGAGGTCCATATGGGATCAGTAGTGGGGAGCGCTGGATCATTGTCTCTCCTGCGACGACGGCGGGGCAGTCCAGCAGAACCGGAGGAAGAAGAGGAAGACGACGAGGAGTCGGAAAAATAAATAAATGTGGGATCCTCGCCCTCGCTGTCAGTGTCGGTGGCAAGAATAGCGTATGCCTCCTCCGCTGAATAGCAAGTTTGGGATGAGCGGGACATTGTTTGTTATGTATGTGGTGCGTGTGTGTCAATACTTTATTTAGAGTGTGTGTGTGTGTCAATACTTTTTTTAGAGTGTGTGGAAAAAGGAAATACTGTATGTGGTGCAAACAGCAACGATGTCACTGATCAATACTCGGCGGCTGCTGGATGTGCGCACGGATGTGTGGGGAGTGGGAAGAGGGGAATTGGGGTGGATGAGGGGAGATCAGAGATGACTTACCAAAGTCCTCTCTGTTCTTCTTTCAGGATCAGGAGCCTGGAGCGGGAGCCCGGCGCTGGTGACCGGGAGCCCGGCGCTGGTGACCGGGAGCCCTGCGCTGGTGACCGGGAGCCCGGTGCTGGTGACCAAGAGCCCGGCGCAGGAGACTGGGAGCCTGGAGCAGGAAACCGGGAGCCCGGAGCAGGAGACCAGCGCTGGTCACCGGGAGCCCAGAGCAGGAGACCGGGAGCCCGGAGCAGGAGACCGGAAGCCCGGAGCAGGAGACCGGTACTGGAGCTGGAGAACAGAACCAAGAGAATTAACAGGGACACTGGTGTGAGGCGGATTGGGGTGGGAAGGGGGGGTAAAAAGATGGGGGAGTGGGGAGAGGGGGATTGGGGTGGACGAGGAGAGATCAGAGATGGACTTACCAAAGGGTCAGCAGGACTGGAACAGAAGACCCAGAACAGGAGACCGGGAGCCCGGAGTAGGAGACCGGGAGCCCGACGCTGGAGACCAGGAGCGGCGCTGGAGACCAGGAGCGCGGAGCAGGAGACCGGGAGCCCAGAGCAGGAGACCGGGAGCCCGGAGCAGGAGACCGATACTGGAGCTGGAGAACAGAACCAAGAGAATTAACAGGGACACTGGTGTGAGGCGAATTGGGGTGGGAAGGGGGGGTAAAAAGATGGGGGAGTGGGGAGAGGGGGATGGGGGTGGACGAGGGGAGATCAGAGATGGACTTACCAAAGGGTCAGCAGGACTGGAACAGAAGACCCAGGACAGGAGACCGGGAGCCCGGAGCAGGAGACCGGGAGCCCGACGCTGGAGACCAGGAGCGGCGCTGGAGACCAGGAGCGCGGAGCAGGAGACCGGGAGCCCAGAGCAGGAGACCGGGAGCCCGGAGCAGGAGACCGATACTGGAGCTGGAGAACAGAACCAAGAGAATTAACAGGGACAGTGGGGTGAGGCGGATTGGGGTGGGAAGGGGGGTAAAAAGATGGGGGAGTGGGTAGAGGGGGATTGGGGTGGACGAGGGGAGATCAGAGATGGACTTACCAAAGGGTCACCAGGACTGGAACAGAAGACCCAGAGCAGGAGCCCGGAGCAGGATACCGGGAGTGGCGCTGGAGACCGGGAGCCCAGAGCAGGAGTCCGGTACTGGAGCTGGAGACCAGAACCGAGATAATTAACAGGGACACTGAAGTGAGGGAGATTGGGTGGGAAGGGGGGTAAAAAGATGGGGGAGTGGTGAGAGGGGGATTGGGGTGGATGAGGGGAGATCAGAGATGGACTTACCAAGGGGTCAACAGGATCAGCAGCAGGACCAGAACAGGAGACGGTGCCCGGAGCAGGAGACCGGCGCTGGTGACCGGGAGCCCGGAGCGAGAGCCCGGCGCTGGTGACTGGGAGCCCGGCGCTGGTAACCGGGGGCGGAGCTGGAGACTCGGACCGGAGCTGGAGACTGCTGCAGACGCAAAAAAAAAAAATGGTGGTAGGGGGGGAGGGGTAAAAAGAGGGGGGAGGGGGGATTGGGGTGGATGAGGGGAGAACAGACTTACCAAAGTCTTCTCTGCAGGATCAGCAGCAGGATCAGCAGCAGGCTCTGGAGCAGGATACCCAGGACGCTGGAGCAGAAGATCCAGGAGCAGCAGCAGCAGCGACTGGAACAGGTGAGAAAATGGTCTTGTAGTGTCACAGAATATTCTGTGGCACTACAAGGCCCAGCACAGACACATCAGATGTGACCGCTCTGTAGAAATCCTCACCAAGTGTGAGGGTCTGCAGGGCGGTCACAGGGAGATGATGGGGTGGTGACAGGTGGAGGTAGTCAGGTAATCTGATTGGAGCAATCAATGTCACCAATGATTGCTCCAATCAGAGTTCCTGAATACAGGTGACCGGGCGGTCACAAGGAGGTGTTCTTTGATCTGCAGCCTAGGATCAGTGCTCCTCTGTTTCCGGCAATCACATTGCCGGAAACAGTGAGAAATGCTGTAAAGGGGTGTAAAGGGGTTAACAGAGCATGGATCGGGGGTCGGCAATTAGTTTTCTCAAGGGCTCACATGAAATACTGTGACTGTAGTGCAGGGCTAAACCAACACACTGAATTTAAGAATATTACTGGAAATATTAAGCAAAGTTATATTAATTTATACTGCTTACTATTGATGAGAATTAAGTATGTTGATCCACTGCCACTATTAGGCAATGTGCCCACAATGCAGAAACGCTCTGGATTTTTCCTGAGCGTTTCTGCATCTCCTTGGCAGAAAAAACTCATGAGGATTTTACATGCGTATTTTCAGCCCGGAACAAGCGTTTGTCACGCGTTTAGCACATGCGATTTCCCATGCGGGTTGTCAAGCGTTTTCTAAAAGATTTTGGCTTGGAAAAGTGCTTGACAACTTGGTCACACTATATAAATCCATGCAACCGTGTGACCAAGTTAGTTAAAAAAAAAGAATAAAAATGGTAAAAACTATAAAAAAAAACATTATACTCACCTTCCGATGGCCCCCGGTTTCCTTCTCCGTTCTCCCTGGTGGCCCGCGGTGGTGTAAAAGGACCTTCCATGATGTAATTTAGTCAGGTGACAGGTCACATGACCGCTGACGTTGACGAGCCACCGGGGAGCCAAGACACACCGGAGAGAAGACCGCAGGCCATCAGAAGGTGAGTATAATGTTTTTTTTTATTTTAATTTTTTTTTTTACAGGTACTATGGTACCCGGGTCTGGATGAGAGTCTCCTCTTCTCCATCCGCACATTGAATTGCTTAATTTCCACATGTGTTCATGTAGTAATGCGGATATTATGCGATTCAATGCAAGTCAATGGCGGCAAAAACGCTGCGCTTACGCAAAATAGTTGGTAGTGCTGCGCTTTTTTCCGTAATAATAATCCGCAGCGGAAATTTCTGCAGCATGTGCACAGCACATGTGGATTATCATTGGGGAACATTGCAGACCTCCTACCAAGCGTTTTTTAAGCGTAATTGCCGCTGCGGAAACGCTTAAAAAATGCATAGTGGGCACACAGCCCACTAGAGCTTATTTTATTGTGTTCTTACTAGGAGCAGCCAATCAAAACCATATGATTTATGAATTATTATAACGTCTCATGCAGGGGCGGGCACTGAGACCAAAGGGTCCCTGTGCAAGAATTGTGTATGCCCCCCCCCTTCTTAAAGGGGACTTTCATTTTAATTATTTTTGTGCTCATCGGCTTGCGCTAGGGAAAAAAAATAATAAAATCAGAGTTACACATTTTCACCTAGTCTAAAAATAATAAGATCAGCGTTACTCATTTTCACCTAGTCTAAAAATAATAAAATCAGCGTTACTCATTTTCACCTAGTCTAAAAATAATAAAATCAGCGTTACTCATTTTCACCTAGTCTAAAAATAATAAAATCAGCGTTACTCATTTTCACCTAGTCTAAAAATAATAAAATCAGAGTTACTCATTTTCACCTAGTCTAAAAATAATAAAATCAGAGTTACTCATTTTCACCTAGTCTAAAAATAATAAAATCAGAGTTACTCATTTTCACCTGGTCTAAAAATAATAAAATCAGCGTTACTCATTTTCACCTAGTCTAAAAATAATAAAATCAGAGTTACTCATTTTCACCTAGTCTAAAAATAATAAAATTAGCGTTACTCATTTTCACCTAGTCTAAAAATAATAAAATCAGAGTTACTCATTTTCACCTAGTCTAAAAATAATAAAATCAGCGTTACTCATTTTCACCTAGTCTAAAAATAATAAAATCAGAGTTACTCATTTTCACCTAGTCTAAAAATAATAAAATCAGCGTTACTCATTTTCACCTAGTCTAAAAATAATAAAATCAGCGTTACTCATTTTCACCTGGTCTAAAAATAATAAAATCAGAGTTACTCATTTTCACCTAGTCTAAAAATAATAAAATCAGAGTTACTCATTTTCACCTAGTCTAAAAATAATAAAATCAGCGTTACTCATTTTCACCTGGTCTAAAAATAATAAAATCAGAGTTACTCATTTTCACCTGGTCTAAAAATAATAAAATCAGAGTTACTCATTTTCACCTAGTCTATTGATGTCTTTGTGCTCCTGGCCTGTCCGTGTTTACAGGCTGCAGTGGTAATATCTCATGTGACCACTGTAGCCAATCATAGGGTCAGCAGCTTGTTCCATCTACCAAGGAAGGCTGCAAAATACAATGCAGACATTACAGCACGGGATCGCATAGGATTGATTCATTTTGTGAGGTAAAATATTTCACTGCCTGTGTTTAAACAATATTTTACCTCTCAAAATGAATCCTATGTGAATCCTTTGTGATCCCCTGATGTAATGTCTGTATTGTCTTTGGCTTCCTCCTCCGCTCAGGAGCTGTGGTATTTTCCATACACGGTCAGACACAGACCATTTTTAAAATGAACTTTTGTTTGTGGGAAAACCCCTTTAAGCTCCAGCAGTCACGTGTTTTAGTCAGGACATCACGGTTGCAGCCTGAAAACAAAGACCAGGGCAGTAGCGGAAGAGGAATTGCTGACCCTGAGAGTATCCCTGATTTTATTGTTTTTCTCTAGGGCAAGCCTATGGGCAGTAAAAGAATTAAAACAGAAATTCACTTTAAGCAACATTATTTGATGCAATAAAAACATGTTAGGCACACATCAAAAAATCACTTGTCACACACCAGACAAATCGCACAAGCACAGCGCAGACTTGAGAGATGTCACACAAGCACAGCTCTGACTTGAGAGATGTCACACAAGCACAGCTCTGACTTGAGAGATGTCACACAAGCACAGCGCAGACTTGAGAGATGTCACACAAGCACAGCGCAGACTTGAGAGATGTCACACAAGCACAGCTCTGACTTGAGAGATGTCACACAAGCACAGCGCAGACTTGAGAGATGTCACACAAGCACAGCTCTGACTTGAGAGATGTCACACAAGCACAGCTCTGACTTGAGAGATGTCACACAAGCACAGCGCAGACTTGAGAGATGTCACACAAGCACAGCGCAGACTTGAGAGATGTCACACAAGCACAGCGCAGACTTGAGAGATGTCACACAAGCACAGCGCAGACTTGAGAGATGTCACACAAGCACAGCGCAGACTTGAGAGATGTCACACAAGCACAGTGCACAAATCACACAAGTAGATGTGCACATATCAGAAAGATCACAAGAATAAGCTGCACACATCTTACAAGTACTCCAACACGCATCACAGAAGTGCAGGACATACCGAGGAATTCTGAAGAGACAAGTTAGAATGGCTCTACATTCAGGTTCTAAAATGGTCGTTCTGGAGGAATAGAAAGAGATAGATGTTACTTTATGTCACCAACTTATTCGTTCCATGTGTAGAAGACTTGGTGCTGTCCTTAACAATCATAGAGGTCATACAAAATACTACATGTAGTAGTTTTGGTGTAGGGTGCATCACTGAATTTGGGTAAAACTGAAGATTTTGTAATGAAAGTTATGATATTAACATTACTTTCATGCTATGGGTGAAAAAAATGTTCTGTGAAACTCCGTCTTGTCAGTATTTTGGAAACTGTTCTTGTGTTCAGTGAGGTATTAACTAAAATCCTACTTCTTGTAGTCACTTTATGCTGGGCACTGAAAAAAAAAAAGATATTTATACATACCACTCACCTACATGTTACATACATTGTTTTATCACCCTGACTAATCAGTATTTCCTTTTATTACTGGCATGATATGCCTGCACTTTTGAGCATAGGTATGTACTGCACATTACCATTTCATGTTTCTTAACCCTGTCTCATGGTAATCAGTATTAACCTTTCTGACAGCCCCATTTTTCATATCTGAAACGTCACTTTATTTGGTAATAACTTTGAAATGCTTCTGCTAGTCAGTCTGATATTTCTGATCTTCTTTTTGGAACAAATTGTACCTGTTGCAGCTGGTAAATTTTAAATTAATACGTTTTGTTGTTATTCATGAAAATATCCCAGATTTTCTAAAAATTTAGAAAAATGTGAAATTTTAAACTTAAAGCGGTTGTGCCACCATAAAGAATACAATTGACCAACCAGAAAAGGTGGAAATAAATCGTTTTGTAATTTATAGTGATTCAAAATTATGCTTCATTCAAAAGTTACTAAGCTTTTATTTTTCAAATGCTGTTCTCTGGCGCCCCCTGGCGTTATTCCACTACGTCCTGGTAGTAGGTGATCAGCTGGTCGGGTTTGCGCAGTTCCTTGCGTAAGAGCTCTCTACCCGCAGCATGCAAAATGTATTCTCTGTCACAACACTCCCTGCTGTAAGCACAGAGTGTGTGTGATTCACCCCCTCCCCCTGTGCTCATAGCTCACAGCTGATCTCCGGGTGAGATACCCCCTCCCAATGCACTCACAGCTCACCTCTGGGTCAGAAAACCCCCTCCTCCTCTGCTCATAGCTCTCAGTTGATCTCCGGGTGAGATACCCCCTCCCCCTGAGCTCATAGCTAATCTCCGGGTGAGATACCCCCTCCCCCTGAGCTCACTGCTGATCTCCAGGTGAGACATGGCCTCCCTCTGCACTCACACCTCATCTCCAAGTGAGATACCCCCTCCCCCTGCGCTCACTGCTGATCTCTAGGTGAGATACTCCCCTGCCCTCACAGCTCATCTCCGAGTGAGATACTCCCGTGCCCTCACAGCTCATCTCCGAGTGAGATACTCCCCTGCCCTCACAGCTCATCTCCGAGTGAGATACTCCCCTGCCCTCACAGCTCATCTCCGAGTGAGATACTCCCCTGCCTTCACAGCTCATCTCCGAGTGAGATACTCCCCTGCCCTCACAGCTCATCTCCGAGTGAGATACTCCCCTGCCCTCACAGCTCATCTCCGAGTGAGATACTCCCCTGCCCTCACAGCTCATCTCCGAGTGAGATACTCCCCTGCCCTCACAGCTCATCTCCGAGTGAGATACTCCCCTGCCCTCACAGCTCATCTCCGAGTGAGATACTGCCCTGCCCTCACAGCTCATCTCCGAGTGAGATACTCCCCTGCCCTCACAGCTCATCTCCGAGTGAGATACTCCCCTGCCCTCACAGCTCATCTCCGAGTGAGATACTCCCCTGCCCTCACAGCTCATCTCCGAGTGACATACTCCCCTGCCCTCACAGCTTATCTCCGAGTGAGATACTCCCCTGCCCTCACAGCTCATCTCCGAGTGAGATACTCCCCTGCCCTCACAGCTCATCTCCGAGTGAGATACTCCCCTGCCCTCACAGCTCATCTCCGAGTGAGATACTCCCCTGCCCTCACAGCTCATCTCCGAGTGACATACTCCCCTGCCCTCACAGCTTATCTCCGAGTGACATACTCCCCTGCCCTCACAGCTTATCTCCGAGTGAGATACTCCCCTGCCCTCACAGCTCATCTCCGAGTGAGATACTCCCCTGTCCTCACAGCTCATCTGCGAGTGAGATACTCCCCTGCCGTCACAGCTCATCTCCGAGTGAGATACTCCCCTGCCCTCACAGCTCATCTCCGAGTGAGATACTCCACTGCCCTCTCAGCTCATCTCCGAGTGAGATACTCCACTGCCCTCACAGCTCATCTCCGAGTGAGATACTCCCCTGCCCTCACAGCTCATCTCCGAGTGAGATACTCCCCTGCCCTCACAGCTCATCTCCGAGTGAGATACTCCACTGCCCTCTCAGCTCATCTCTTAGTGAGATACTCCCCTGCCCTCACAGCTCATCTCCGAGTGAGATACTCCCCTGCCCTCACAGCTCATCTCCGAGTGAGATACTCCCCTGCCCTCACAGCTCATCTCCCAGTGACATACTCCCCTGCCCTCACAGCTCATCTCCCAGTGAGATACTCCCCTGCCCTCACAGCTCATCTCCGAGTGAGATACTCCCCTGCCCTCACAGCTCATCTCCGAGTGAGATACTCCACTGCCCTCTCAGCTCATCTCCGAGTGAGATACTCCCCTGCCCTCACAGCTCATCTCTGAGTGAGATACTCCCCTGCCCTCACAGCTCATCTCCGAGTGAGATACTCCACTGCCCTCTCAGCTCATCTCCGAGTGAGATACTCCCCTGCCCTCACAGCTCATCTCCGAGTGAGATACTCCCCTGCCCTCACAGCTCATCTCCGAGTGAGATACTCCCCTGCCCTCACAGCTCATCTCCCAGTGACATACTCCCCTGCCCTCACAGCTCATCTCCCAGTGAGATACTCCCCTGCCCTCACAGCTCATCTCCGAGTGAGATACTCCCCTGCCCTCACAGCTCATCTCCGAGTGAGATACTCCACTGCCCTCTCAGCTCATCTCCGAGTGAGATACTCCCCTGCCCTCACAGCTCATCTCTGAGTGAGATACTCCCCTGCCCTCACAGCTCATCTCCGAGTGAGATACTCCCCTGCCCTCACAGCTCATCTCCGAGTGAGATACTCCCCTGCCCTCACAGCTCATCTCCGAGTGAGATACTCCCCTGCCCTCACAGCTCATCTCCGAGTGAGATACTCCACTGCCCTCTCAGCTCATCTCCGAGTGAGATACTCCCCTGCCCTCACAGCTCATCTCCCAGTGAGATACTCCCCTGCCCTCACAGCTCATCTCCGAGTGAGATACTCCACTGCTCTCTCAGCTCATCTCCGAGTGAGATACTCCCCTGCCCTCACAGCTCATCTCCGAGTGAGATACTCCACTGCCCTCTCAGCTCATCTCCGAGTGAGATACTCCCCTGCCCTCACAGCTCATCTCTGAGTGAGATAAACCCTTTCCCTGCGCTCACTGCTGATCTCCGGGTGAGACACCTCCTCCCCCTGTGCTCACAGCTCAGCTCTGGATGAGATCATCTGCTTCACAGACTAAGCATGGGAAGTGTTTCCCTGCTATCGGGCTCTCAAGTCTGTGAAGCAGATGATCTCACCCGGAGATGAGCTGTGAGCGCAGGGGGAGAGGGTGTCTAACCTGGAGATGAGCTATAAGCTGTGAGCACAATGGGAGGGAGTATCTCACCTGGAGATCATCTGTGAACACAAGGGGGGAGGTATCTCACTCGGAGATGAGCTGTGAGGGCAGTGGAGTATCTCACTCGGAGATGAGCTGTGAGGGCAGTGGAGTATCTCACCCGTTGATCAGCTGTGAGTGCATGGGGAGGGAGTGTCTCACCCCGAGATCAGCTATGAAGCAGGGGGAGGAGGTGTCCCACCTGGAGATCAGCTATGAGCACAGGGGGAGGGGGTGAATGACAGACACTCTGTGCTTACAGCAGGGGGCCTTGTGACCAAGAGTACATGGTGCATAACAATAGAGAACAAATGGAAGTCAGCTCACCCTCCAGGGATTTCAGTGTGTTGAAGCCAGGAACAACGTGTGGTCACACTTGGAATCAATGCAAAAAAAGAAGTGAAAAATTCCATTAAGTCAAATTCCATTCAGCTAATATGTTACTTTAGACCCAAATTTTAGCCTGCACAATTTATTATGTAATTTCTCCTAAACGCAGCATTGCCCCATACATAGCAGACACTAATATTTTCTAGCTATATACAGTACATGGCATTAAGGGTAAACAAAGCGGTTGTGCCACCATAAAGAATACAGTTAACCAACCAGAAAAGGTGGAAATAAATAGTTTTGTAATTTACAGTGATTCAAAATTATGCTTCATTCAAAAGTTACCAAGCTTTTACTTTTATGAATGCTGCTCTCTGGCGCCCCCTGGCGTTATTCCATTACGTTCTGGTAGTGGGTGATCAGCTGGTCGGGTTTGGGCAGTTCCTGTCATAAGAGCTCCCAACCGGCAGTCTGCACAATGTATTGCAAGAAAAGAAATGAAAAATTCCATCTCCAAAAACGTTGTATTAAAAAATTCCAAGTTGTTATTACATCATTTTAACATCTGATGAGGTCACAAGGTACATGGGGATTCACATAGCAACACGTTTCCAATGCCAACCACCGTTCTTTGTCAAGCTACTATGACATGGTTCTGTGATCTTTTAAATATTTCCGAAACCAATTACAAATAATACACCGATTACATGACCAATGAGATCACACCCATATTAAAAAAAAACTCTTAACAACACACCCCAATAAGAACAAGTAGAGACAAATACATAGAAAGTTACATATCAAATACACTGCTCAAAAAATAAAGGGAACACTTAAACAACAGAATATAACTCCAAGTAAATCAAACTTCTGTGAAATCAAACTGTCCACTTAGGAAGCAACACTGATTGACAATCAATTTCACATGCTGTTTTGCAAATGGAATAGACAATAGATGAAAATGATTGTCAATTTTCAAGACACCCTCAATAAAGGAGTGGTTCTGCAGGTGGGGAGCACAGACCATATCTCAGTACCAATGCTTTCTGGCTGATGTTTTGGTCACTTTTGAATGTTGGTTGTACTTTCATACTTGTGGTAGCATGAGACGGACTCGACAACCCACAGAAGTTGCTCAGGTAGTGCAGCTCATTCTGGATGGCACATCAATGCAAGCTGTGGCAAGAAGGTTTGCTGTGTCTGTCACCGTAGTGTCCAGAGGCTGGAGGCACTACCAGGAGACAGGCCAGTACAAAAGGAGACGTGGAGAGGGCCGTAGGAGGGCAACAACCCAGCAGCAGGACCGCTACCTCCGCCTTTGTGCAAGGAGGAACAGGAGGAGCACTGCCAGAGCCGTGCAAAATGACCTCCAGCAGGTCACAAATGTGCATGTGTCTGCACAATCGGTTGGAAACCGACTCCATGAGGGTGGTATGATGGTCTGACGTCCACAGATGGGGGTTGTGCTCACAGCCCAACACCGTGCAGGACGCTTGGCATTTGCCACATAACACCAGGATTGGCAAAGTTGCCACTGGCACCCTGGGCCTACTTCTGAGGCATCTGTCTGTACAATGAAAGTTTCCTTGAAGTTGGGGCTGATGAGGACCGGCTGTCCATACAGGGCCAACTTCATGAACTGAAAGGCTTCTTCTGCCTGAAGGTTCGACTGAACCATTACTGATTTTTTTCCTTTCAAGAGATCGGTCAGGGCCGCCGTTCTCCCAGCAAAATTAGGTATAAACCGGCGGTAATACCCAAGGATGTCAAGGAACGCCCTCACCTGCTGTGTACTTGACGGTTTAGGCCAATTTTTTATGGCCTCAACTTTATTGATTTGGGGCTTGATAAATCCTCGGCCAATCACATACACCAAATATCGGGCTTCCTCTAACCCTATCGCACATTTTTTCGGGTTTGCCGTTAACTCCGCTGCTCTGAGAGAATCCAGCACTGCTTGTACCTGGGATAGATGCGTATGCCAGTCGGTGCTAAAGATGGTAATATCATCTAGATATGCGGAGGCGTACTCCTGATGAGACTTGAGCACTATGTCCATCAACCTCTGGAATGTAGCCAGGGCCCCATGTAACCCAAAAGGTAAGACCGCATAGTGATATAGACCCTCCGGAGTTATGAAGGCGGTCTTTTCCTCCTCCGATTTCGTGAGAGGTACCTGCCAGTAACCCTTAGTGAGATCGAGCATGGTAAAGTACTGGGCCTACCCCAGTCTCTCAATCAGTTCATCCACCCTGGGCATTGGATAAAGGTCAATCTTCGACACTTCATTTAGTTTTCGGAAATCGTTACGGAAGCGTAACGATCCGTCTGGTTTCGTAATCAGTACGATGGGGCTAGCCCACTCCGTCATTTCTCGATGACGCCTAACTGGAGCATCTGTTTTACCTCAGCCGTGATGGCTTGCCTCCGGGCTTCGGGTACCCGGTACGGTCTCATTCGCACCCTTACCCCAGGTTCGGTGACAATGTCATGTTGGAGAACTGTAGTCCTACCCGGTAGCTCTGAGAACACGTCGGTATTCTGCTGCACCAGTGAGCGAGCCGCCCGTCGCTGCTGTTTAGTGAGAGCATCACTTATCCTGACCTCTCCCCCGGACGCATCCCTTGCTGAAGGTAGAGAACTCTCTGGTGATATGCCCGGAGTGATGTCTGTAACTAACCACTCTCGATCTTTCCAAGGTTTTCGCAGGTTTACATGATAAAGCTGCTCCCGTTTCCTCCTTCCGGGCTGATACACCGGTAATTTACCTCCCCCACCTTTTCTCGAACCTCATATGGCCCTTGCCACTTGACCATGAGCTTACTCTCGGCTGTGGGTACAAGTACTAACACCCAATCGCCCTTGTTAAAAGACCTGACTCTGGCTCTTTTAATATATGTGCACCTCTGGGCTGCCTGGGCATCTAAAAAATGTTCTTTCACGATGGGCATGACCGCCGCGATCCGGTCCTGCATGCTAGCCACGTGTTCAGTTATACTCCTATGTGGAGTCGGCTCTTGTTCCCACGTCTCTTTGGCTACGTCCAACAGACCTCTAGGGTGTCTGCCGTACAATAACTCAAAGGGAGAGAACCCTGTGGAAGCCTGGGGTACCTCACGGATGGCGAACATCAAATAGGGTAGCAACATGTCCCAATCCCTTCCGTCCTTAGAAACCACCTTTTTTAACATGAACTTGAGGGTTTTATTGAACCGTTCTACTAGCCCGTCGGTTTGAGGTTGGTACACCGAGGTGCGCAATTGTTTAATTTTTAGCAGTTTGCACAGTTCCCTTGTGATTTTGGACTTAAAAGGGGTCCCCTGATCCATCAGGATCTCCTTAGGTAGTCCAAGGCGACAGAACATAGCAAACAGCTCCTGTGCAATTTGTTATGCCAAGGTGTGGCGTATCGGTATAGCCTCCGGGCACCGGGTGGCACAGTCAACGACCACCAGTATATGTTGGTGGCCACGAGCGGATTTTACAATGGACCCTACCAAGTCCATTGCAATCCGTTCAAAAGGTACCTCTATTACTGGCAGGGGTACCAATGAGCTACGGAAACTTGCGGTGGGTGTGGTCAACTGACATTCAGGGCAGGATTCACAGTACTTTTGGACCTCCGCGTAAATCCCCAGCCAAAAGAACCGCTGCAAGATACGCTCTTACGTCTTTTTAACCCCCAATTGTCCACCCAGCTGGTGTGTGTGTGCCAACTGCAGATGGTACAACTGAGATACCACTAACTGTTCCACGACCTGGTCCCTGATTTTGTCTACCCTATAGAGCAACTCACTCTTGACTACCATGCGTGTAAATACAGTATCTGCACGGGGCTGTTGAGCTACGCCATTTACCTCTAACACCCTTTCCTGCGAGTCAGAGTGGCATCCTGTAGCTGAACTGTCCCAAACGTGTCCCGGGACACTTCCAGCTCGGGGATCGATGGGGTCTCCTCGACCTCTCCTGCCAGCAACTCTAGGGGAAACCTATCGGGGTCACACTCTGTCCCTAGGTTGGATACCACTACGGCAGGTACCCCTGAATCAGGTTCGTCGGGTACAGCGCATGTAATACATTTTATCGGGGGAGAGTGGATTTTGTTTTTCCACAGAGTCCAGAACAGGGGCAAGTCTCTTTCCAACACAGTCCCATAGGGAAGAGTTTTTACCACCCCCACCACATGTTTTATGTCTCCACATGGCTTGGATAAAACTACCTGTGGTTGGGTACTCTCGGAGGTCCCCATGGATGCACACAACCCCCGACAGTCCGTCCACTGAGGTTGTCTCCTGCCACCATCGACCCATGTACCAAAGTCACTAGGCTCCCCGAATCTAGGAGGGCCTCTGTGGGGTACCCATTAACCAGTACCTGGCACAGTTGGGGTTCACTGTCAGAGGGGTCGGCGCTCGCAGTGCAGACAGTCTGGGCGTACATTGAGACCGGGTGGATAATCCCGCAGTCCATGGGTTCCGTAGTTAGGGGGCAGTTAGCAACCACATGTCCCTTCCCCTGACACCGTCAGCACCTAATGGTGGAGGTACTGTTAGGTCTTATGACTGTTTGGGAGGGAACAGGTCTCCTGCGACTCTCATTTCGGGGTACCCCTTCAGCACGGGTACGGTGCTGACTGTCCTCAGCAGAGGGGCGCGACCCCTTTCCAGGTTCCTGAGTTGGCAGGGATCGGTGTGACAGGGGACAGAGTCCTGGATAAAGTCCTGAATGGCCGAGTAGCGCTCGATCAGGCTGACCACCTGGTCGAGTGTGCTGGAGTCCCCTTGCCCCACCCAACTTTGGATAGCGGCTGGCAGAGTCCTCACCAGCCGGTCAACCACCACCCTCTCCACCATCTGGGCTGGAGACAAAGTCTCAGGCTGGAGCAACCTCTTTACCAGCTGCAGGAGTTCATAAGCCTGAGACCGGGCGTGTCGGGTCTCCACATAAGCCTATGAAATTACATGCTGAGCCCTCACGTATGTATTGACTCCCAGTCGGGCAAGGATCTCACCTTTCAGTCTCTGGTCGTCCTGGGCGTCCTCCCGACTTAGGTCGAAGAAGGCCTTTTGGGCATCGCCGACCAGAAACTGAGCCTCCACTTCTGCCCACTGGCCATCCGGTAGGTTTTCCCGCTCCTCTGTGCGCTCATAAATGGTCAGGAAGGCTTCCACATCGTCCTCCGGTCCCATCTTCCTCAACGCTGAGCGAACCTTGTCCCTGGCCTCGCGACGTTCCGGGGCTGGTGCCGTCGGCGTCTCCCGCAGGGCAGCAATCTGTTGCAGCAACAGTTCTTTTTGCTGCTGCTGGTACAGTAGCTGCTGCTGCTGATTATGCTGCTGTTCCAGCTCCTACCTCTGAGACTGCAGCTGCTGCTGCTGGGTAAGTACCATCTGCTTTAAGAGCTCCTCCATTTTGTCCACGGGGTGGGGCTGAAAGGTGGCCGGCCGGATTGTGGTCATGCAGCGGCCAGTGGGGTATGCCTCAGTCACTATGCCCGCATTCTCCACCAAGCTGTAAGGCAGCGGTGTTCACAACCTGCAGTAACTGAGGCAGTGACCCAAGCAAGTCCAATATAAACAGCTTTATTCAGCAACTCACCGGTAAACAGAAAAGTCCTCTGGGATAACACAAGTCCTTAAACAACGGTTGCCATAGGCAACGGCCGCGCCGGGCCACTCAGAGCCTGACAGGTGCAGAGCCTTCCCAGGCGTGGGTTCAGCCACACTCAATCCTGATGAGCTTTCCTGCTATGCTCCTAGCAGGTTCCAACATAGAACCACACTAATCCTTAGTGCAGGGTTTTTAAAGGACCTGTGGCAAGAGCCACTGGAAAACCCGGCTTGGAGGGAGGAGGCCGCCCCACTGCCTTCCTGTAGCCTCCCCCAAGAAATGAAGGCCCTGCCGGGTTTTACTTAATCTGCCTTAGCCAGATAGCCTGACCAGGTCAATGCTCACCTTCATTCCTGCATTGCAGCCGGAGGTGAGCGTGTGACTGCAATGCACTCCAATGGATTTAATAGGTCTCTGTACACATTCTGGGGGATATATCACATCCCTCGTATACAATCCCAGTCACTGCATCATATTGGTTTCAGAAATATTTAAAAGATCACAGAATCATGTCATAGTAGCTTGACAAAGAAAGCTGGTTGGCATTGGAAACGCGTTGCTATGTGAATCCCCATGTACCTTGTGACCTCATCAGATGTTAAAATGATGTAATAACAACTTGGAATTTTTTAATACAACGTTTTTGGAGATGGAATTTTTCATTTCTTTTCTTGCAATACATTGTGCAGACTGCCGGTTGGGAGCTCTTATGACAGGAACTGCCCAAACCCGACCAGCTGATCACCCACTACCAGAACGTAATGGAATAACGCCAGGGGGCGCCAGAGAGCAGCATTCATAAAAGTAAAAGCTTGGTAACTTTTGAATGAAGCATAATTTTGAATCACTGTAAATTACAAAACTATTTATTTCCACCTTTTCTGGTTGGTTAACTGTATTCTTTATGGTGGCACAACCGCTTTAATTGTTTACCCTTAATGCTATGTACTGTATATAGCTAGAAAATATTAGTGTCTGCTATGTATGGGGCAATGCTGCGTTTAGGAGAAATTACATAATAAATTGTGCAGGCTAAAATTTGGGTCTAAAGTAACATATTAGCTAAATGGAATTTGACTTAATGGCATTTTTAATTCTTTCATTCCATTTTGCATTAATTAACCCCTTTATGGATTTGGACATATCCATACACCCAGGTCCCTGGTACTTAAAGGGGTTGTCCACTACTATGTAAAATATGGCAAAGCATTTTTATGTTGAAAAGCTGCTTCTTTGTAATTGCCTCCCTCTTCCTTTTCTGCCTGTGAGTGGCGCTATGACTGACCACTCACAGGCATCACTTAACCCCCGGCTGCAGCCGGCTCTGACATCCGCTGATGTCACGACAAGTCCAGACTGCTGCCGGGGATCTCTCTCTTCCGCGTTCCATGGTGGCTGCTGGGTTGTGTGCGGGGTTATCCCCTCAAGTCATACCCAGCATCCACCGCATGCTGTCCCTCTCCCCATTCATTGGGAAAACGCGCGGTGGATGCTGGGTGTGACACGGTGGGGTAACCCCGCCTTCAACCCAGAAGCCACCACGGGGACCCCAGCGCTGAGTCACGCCTCAATAAACGGGACGTCAGCGGGGGTTCACGTGCTGCCTGTGAGCGGCCAGTGATAGCGCCGCTCACTGACAGAGGAAGGTAATTATAAAGAAGTTGCTTTTCATTATAAAAACGCTTTGGCATATTTTAAATATTAGTGTACAACCCCTTAAAAGCGCACCTCAGCATAAATCTACCATTAGGTGTAAGAGGACAATGCTGCCAGTTCCCTTTCATCTTGTTTCTGCCGGACATAACGTTTCACAATTACGCTACTTGGAGTCTATTCCTTTGAAAAGGCGAGGTGGCAACAGAATACACAGATTGAAGGAGAGGCAGGCATATGGCCTCAATCCAGAGTATGAACTGTCTTATTGATTAACATATTCCTTTGTTTCCTCTGTGTTATTTAACCAGTGGATTAGCGATATCTGTTGACATAATTTTACTGTTAAATACATACAGTACAGACCAAAAGTTTGGATACACCTCATTTAAAGATTTTTCTGTATTTTCATGACTATGAAAATTGTACATTCACACTGAAGGCATCAAAACTATGAATTAACACATGTGGAATTATATACTTAACAAAAAAGTGTGAAGCAACTGAAAATATGTCTTATATTCTAGGTTCTTCAAAGTAGCCACTTTTTGCTTTGATGACTGCTTTGCACACTCTTGGCATTCTCTTGATGACCTTCAAGTGGTAGTCACCGGAAATGGTCTTCCAACAATCTTGAAGGAGTTCCCAGAGATGCTTAGCACTTGTTGGCCCTTTTGCCTTCACTCTGCGGTCCAGCTCACCCCAAACCATCTTGATTGGGTTCAGGTCTGGTGACTGTGGAGGCCAGGTCATCTGGCGTAGCACCCCTTCACTCTCCTTATTGGTCAAATAGCCCTTACACAGCCTGGAGGTGTGTTTGGTGTCATTATCCTGTTGAAAAATAAATAATGGTCCAACTAAACGCAAACTGGATGGAATAGCATGCCCCTGAAAGATGCTGTGGTAGCCATGCTGGTTCAGTATGCCTTCAATTTTGAATAAATCCCCAACAGTGTCACCAACAAAGCACCCCCACACCATCACACCTCCTCCTCCATAATTCACGGTGGGAACCAGGCATGTAGAGTCCATCCGTTCACCTTTCCTGCGTCGCACAAAGACACGGTGGTTGGAACCTAAGATCTCAAATTGCACTCATCAGACCAAAGCACAGATTTCCACTGGTCTAATGTTCATTCCTTATGTTCTTTAGCCCAAACAAGTCTCTTCTGCTTGTTGCCTGTCCTTAGCAGTGGTTTCCTAGCAGCTATTTTACCATGAAGGCCTGCTGCACAAAGTCTTCTCTTAACACTTGTTGTAGAGATGTGTCTGCTGCTAGAACTCTGTGTGGCATTGTCCTGGTCTCTAATCTGAGCTGCTGTTAACCTGCGATTTCTGAGGCTGATGACTCGGATAAACTTATCCTCAGAAGCAGAGGTGACTCTTGGTCTTCCTTTCCTGGGGCGGTCCTCATGTGAGCCAGTTTCTTTGTAGCGCTTGATGGTTTTTGTAACTGCACTTGGGGACACTTTCAAAGTTTTCCCAATTTTTCGCACTGACTGACCTTCAATTCTTAAAGTAATGATGGCCACTCATTTTTCTTTATTTGGCTGCTTTTTTCTTGCCATAATACAAATTCTAACAGTCTATTCAGTAGGACTATCAGCTGTGTATCCACCTGACTTCTGCACAACACAACTGATGGTCCGAACCCCATTTATAAGGCAATCCCACTTATTAAACCTGACAGGGCACACCTGTGAAGTGAAAACCATTTCCGGTGACTACCTCTTGAAGCTCATCAAGAGAATGCCAAGAGTGTGCAAAGCAGTCATCAAAGCAAAAGGTGGCTACTTTGAAGAACCTAGAATATAAGACATATTTTCAGTTGTTTCACACATTTTTGTTAAGTATATAATTCCACATGTGTTAATTCATAGTTTTGATGCCTTCAGTGTGAATGTACAATTTTCATAGTCATGAAAATACAGAAAAATCTTTAAATGAGAAGGTGTGTCCAAACTTTTGGTCTGTACTGTAATTTTGTGTTTCCTACATATATATCCTAATTGTTTTTTTCCCCCTTTTGTCTTCCTTTAGGTCATTTGAACGCTTCACCAGGTATAAAAAAAAACTTACTTTTGGCTCTTACTTTTCTTGTCTATGTTTGCCATCCCATTTCCCCTTTTCTGTATTCTTTCTTTTTCTCTGTTTTATCCTTCTGACTCATTCTACACATCTACCATGCCCTATTTCTTTAATTATGTTGTTCGCGTGTGCGCCGTTTAACCTTGAGTGCTAGATTCATGGTGCTCTTCTTTCAAGTCCTGCTCTATGGTACCATGTTCCCTATGCTCAGACTTTTGAGTAAAATGGTGCTCGCGTGTGCACAGTAGCATCTCTCGGCAACCAAAAGATGCTACTGCACATGCGCGGGCATCCATGTTGGGGATGTAAATTTCACATGGGCAGAGAAATTACACAGGCAGTATGTAAAAGAGTAGGCAGGTCACTGAAAGCACAGTGACCTGTCAGAGGAAAGAGATAGGAATACATGAATACAGAAGCAGAGCACCAGAGCACATACATATCATTATGGCAGCAGAACTGAAACTAAAGATGATAAAAGAACCACTGGACGTATTACAACATCCAAGGTATCATTTTACTCAGTTTAACGGCGCCCACCTGACAGTGTATGTAGTTTTCTAAGCACAATCCTGCTGACAGGTTCACTTTAACAAACTTGGACGTATGGATACCTCATGGCGATAGACATCGATCGGAGCATTTAGAGAGCTTGTATAGGGAGGAAGCCCTCTCTGCCCTTGGATTGGCGCCCCAAAAATCAGAATAGAAAGCGATCAAAAAATGTCATGTGCCTGAGAATGATACCAATAAAATGTCAACTCGTTCCGTAAAACAAGCCCTCACATGACGCTGTTGGACAAAATCTGGAAAAATTATAGCTCTCAAAATATAGTGATGCCAAAAAAAAAGCGTCTTTTAGTGTGTGACAGCTGTCAAACAAAAAGAAAACGATTAAACCTACAATAATCTCCAAGAGGAATATTCTGTCCCCATGGCTGTGCTGTAAATATAGGGTGCTGTGTCTTCACCTTTACTTACAAGGGAGATGGACACAGATAGCTTTAACTCGGCTGCAGGCAGGCACGTTGTAAAGAATTCAGAAGAAGCTTTATTTATCTTGAGAAATCTTGTAAGAATGCATGCATCAACAGCAAGTAAAAATAACTTTTCCTGAGACAGGCTGTAAGCACATGAGCTCCTAATTGTTGCAAGATTGAGAATTAGGAAAGGCTGGAAGAAGAAGGGAGGGGCTAGCTACATCACAGTCACATAAGAGGGAGACAGGGAGAGAGAAGGGACAAACTTCAAGGAAGGTGAACCTTGCAGCAATGCAATCAAACAGTAATACACAGCAACTGTAAAAAGTTCAGTATATAGTCAGCAAATTTCCCATTCATGGGACGTAACACTCCCCGTCTGAAATCTTTAGATTTTAATGATTCGTTTAATGTGATGTTTTCTGGGAATGTCATGGTAGACCTGAAAGACAAAAGAAAATACACAAGCAAACAACAATAACAGTAATAGTTGTAGTCCAATTTTCCATTGAAGTCTTCAACAGCCGGATAATCCGAGTCCAAAACAGAAACCCATCTTCGGATTGGGGAAGCCGCAATGTGCAAACACTTCCACCAACCTAAGAATCCACTGGGAAAAGTTCAAATGTCCCAACACAGCTGGAAGTATATGGCGGTAGGCTCTCCGTCGTAAGCTGTGTCCTGAAGCAGTGTCTTTCATGTGATGACCTCCTTTTGTAAAAGGAGTAGAAGTTCAGTGACTGGACGAAAGAAAACGCTAGATGACCTTGCCTTCTACCTTACAAGTCTTTCCATCATTGCTTGGTGTAACCTTGGTGATAAGACCCATTGGCCAGTCATTGCGATGAGCTTCTTTATCTTTAAGGAGGATGAGGTCTCCCTCTTGGAGGTTAGGTTTTGCAGTCTGCCATTTGTGACTGGTTTGAAGTAAGTGCAGGTATTCAGCCTTCCAGCGGTGCCAAAAGACATTAGAAAAGTGTTGTACCTGTTTCCACTGACACCTGTAAATGTCTCTGTCCACAAACTTCCCTGGAGGGATTTCAGCATCTCCAACCTTCTGAGTAAGAAGTGTGGCAGGAGTAAGAATCATTGGAGCTTTGGGGTCCGATGATAATGGTACCAATGGTCTTGCATTTATCACAGCAGACACTTCAGCAAGGAAGGTAACCAGGACTTCATGGGTGAGAGGTAGCTTATGATCCAGCAACATCGAATCAAGGATTCCTCGAGCAATGCCAATCATGCGTTCCCAGGATCCTCCCATATGCGATGAATGAGGAGGGTTGAACACCCAAGTGCACCCATTGTCAGTCTAGAAGTTGTCTAACTGTAGTTCCTTGCACGCTCCCACAAAGTTAGTGCCACAGTCAGATCTGAGCTATTTGGCTGGTCCCCAGATAGAAAAGAATCTTCTGAGAGCATTTATGAAGCAAGAGGAATCCATGGATTCAATTACCTCAATGTGAACTGCTTGGATGCTAAGACAGGTGAAAAGCACAGCCCACCACTTACTTTTTGCGGCTCCACCACGGGTCCTTCTTGTAACAACCGACCATGGTCCAAAAACATCTACTCCGACATATGTGCATGGCTGGTCTGTGTTTAGCTGATCTGCTGGGAGATTTGCCATCTGTAGATGTTAGTGTTTTCTTCTTACTTTTTCTCACATAAAGCATTTATGGAGCTCTGAGGAGACACATCTCTTCATCCCCACGATCCAGAGGCCAGCGGACCTTATGATGCCTTCGGTAAACTGTCTGCCTTGGTGCTGCACTTTTTCATGATGGTGATGGAACAATAGCGTAGCATTGTAGTGCCGACCCGGAATGATGATACGATTCTGCTCCTTATTACATAGATCAGACTTCTCTATATGACCATCCACCTTTAACAGTCCGTAATGATCGACCACTGGGTTCAATTCAAGCAGTAAACTGTTCTTGGACAGGCTGGTACCCTTTTGTGATACTGTCGATCTCGTGACCATATTCTTGTTGCACTCACCGCTGAATTGCTCGGCATGTCTGATGTCAGCAACAGTAGGGTATCCTCTACACATATGCCAGCCACAACACTGATGATTTGTCACTGGCAAAGGAATGAGCGATGTGAACAAGACGAGCTATGGCCCGCACAACAGCTGACCATTTTGAGAAGCTTTCAAAGCGGTGAGATCTTAGTTTTGATTTTGGCATCACAGAAGTGTAGCGAGTAGAGGTGATTGGTCTGATCTCTTTTTCAGACTCCGGTTCCACCAGCTTATAAGTGTTGTTGATGTCCTTTGAACTAGAATCCTTATATAAGAGACTTGGAGGTGACAGCCACATGTTGTCATTGAGCTTAGACGCGGCTGTGAATCTTGTCCCTCGGTCAGCTGGGTTCAGGTCAGTAGAGACGTAGTGCCAGTATTCAGGGATAGAAAAGCTTCTGATACGCTCTACTCTATTGCTGATGTAGACGTAAAATTGTTTTTTTGGTTGTAAATGTAACCAAGTACCGCTCTACTGTCTGTGTAGAATGTAAATGAATCAATCACAATGTCAATTTCATCCTTTATAGCTTCAGCTAATTCCACTGCCTGTACGGCAGCACAAAGTTTGAGTATTGGTACAGAGTGAGACGGTTTCAGTGTTAGTTTTGCCTTGCCAAGGATGAATCCACAATGTACCTTGTTGTTGCTTTCTGAGGTTTTCAGGTAGGCTACTGCAGCTATGGCCTCTGTAGATGCGTCGGAGAAAATGTGGATTTCTCTCCTGGTGGAGGCTGAAAGGGTGCTTAGGGAATAACTGCGTGAGACTTGGACATGCTCTAAGACCTTCAGAGACTTCTTCCATATCTCCCACCTTTGTTGTTTCTGGGATGGTAGCGGAGTGTCCCAATCCATGCTCTCGGGGGTCAACTGTCTCAACAGTATATTGCAGTGATGGCAAACCTTTTACAGACCGAGTGCCCAAACTGCAACCCAAAACCCACTTATTTATCGTAAAGTGCCAATATGGCAAATTAACCCGAATACTGAGGATTTAGTTTAGGAAAAACAACTCGTACAGAGAGCTGGTGAGGGCAGCATAGAGCAGCCACAGAAAGGAGCAGGGTATGAGACTGCAGAAATAAAGAATGTGCTCACTCCCATCTTGGTATATGCCAAAATCCATGTATATATGTTGCCCCCCCCCCACCAATCCATGTATATATGCTTCCTCCCCCCCACCAATCCATGTATACACAGTGGTGGCCAAAAGTATTGGCACCCCTGCAATTCTGTCAGATAATACTCAGTTTCTTCCTGAAAATGATTGCAATCACAAATTCTTTGGTATTACTCTCTTCATTTAATTTGCTTGCAAGGAAAAAACACAAAAGAGAATGAAGCAAAAATCAAATAATTGATCATTTCACACAAAACTCCAAAAATGGGCCAGACAAAAGTATTGGCACCCTCAGCCTAATACTTGGTTGCACAACCTTTAGCCAAAATAACTGCGAACAACCGCTTCCGGTAACCATCAATGAGTTTCTTACAATGCTCTGCTGGAATTGTAGACCATTCTTCTTTGGCAAACTGCTCCAGGTCCCTGATATTTGAAGGGTGCCTTCTCCAAACTGCCATTTTGAGATCTCTCCACAGGTGTTCTATGGGATTCAGGTATGGACTCATTGCTGGCCACATTAGAAGTCTCCAGTGCTTTCTCTCAAACCATTTTATAGTGCTTTTGGAAGTGTGTTTTGGGTCATTGTCCAGCTGGAAGACCCATGACCTCTGAGTGAGACCCAGCTTTCTCACACTGGGCCCTACATTATGCTGCAGAATTTGTTGGTAGTCTTCAGACTTCATAATGCCATGCACACGGTCAAGCAGTCCAGTGACAGAGGCAGCAAAGCAACCCCAAAACATCAGGGAACCTCCGCCATGTTTGACTGTAGGGACCGTGTTCTTTTCTTGAAAGCCTCTTTTTTTTTCCTGTACACTCTATGTTGATGCTTTTTCCCAAAAAGCTCTACTTTTGTCTCATCTGACCAGAGAACATTCTTCCAAAACGTTTTAGGCTTTTTCAGGTAAGTTTTGGCACACTCCAGCCTGGCTTTTTTATGTCTCGGGGTAAGAAGTGCGGTCTTCCTGGGTATCCTACCATACAGTCCCTTTTCATTCAGACGCTGAGTGATAGTACGGGTTGACACTGTTGTACCCTCGGACTGCAGGGCAGCTTGAACTTGTTTGGATTTTAGTCGAGGTTCTTTATCCACCATCCGCACAATCTTGCGTTGAAATCTCTCGTCAATTTTTCTTTTCCGTCCACATCTAGGGAGGTTAGCTACAGTGCCATGGGCTTTAAACTTCTTGATGACACTGCGCATGGAAGACACAGGAACATTCAGGTCTTTGGAGATGGACTTGTAGCCTTGAGATTGCTCATGCTTTCTCACAATTTGGTTTCTCAAGTCCTCAGACAGTTCTTTGGTCTTCTTTCTTTTCTCCATGCCCAATGTGGTACACACAAGGACACAGGACAGAGGTTGAGTCAACTTTAATCCATGTTAACTGGCTGCAAGTGTGATTTAGTTATTGCCAACACCTGTTAGGTGCCATAGGTAAGTTACAGGTGCTGTTAATTACACGAATTAGAGAAGAATCACATGATTTTTCAAAGGGTGCCAATACTTTTGTCCACCCCCATTTATAGGTTTGGTGAGGAATTATATCCAATTTGGCTTTAGGACAATTCTTTTTGTGTTTTTTTCATTGAAGACAAATTAAATGAAGAGAATAATACCAAAGAATTTGTGATTGCAATCATTTTCAGGAAGAAACTGAGTATTATCTGACAGAATTGCAGGGGTGCCAATACTTTTGGCCAGCATTGTATGAAGTCAGCACCCCATTTTTTTCATTATATTTATATAATTGAATATGAATTTCTTCTAAATGTGATCCTTGAAATTAATGTAAATAGGGTATAATGATATTTACATGAAATTATTTTCAAGATACCCAATTAATTTCTCTGTCAATTTCTTAATAGAATGAAAACCTACAAGCTGGCCATAAAGAATATATATATGGTCAGTAATCCCTAGAAAACTGAAAAAACTGATAAATAGCCTATTTTGGGGAAAAGGGGTGGTTATGTGGGAGAGAATAATCGCCCTAGTAGTCTATATCCCAATCCACGTGTTAGTGGACCCCAGAAGGACAAAAGAGGGATTTAATTCCAAAAATATCAATTTTATTAGAAATTTTAAAAATTACATCATAATTCACAATATAAGAGAAGGGAAGAAGAAGAGGTGGTAGGTAAACCATAGGGGCAGGTTTTAAGGAATAAAATCCTGCCAGGAGACTAATATCCCTAAACCAGCATAGAAGGTAAGCCAGGTACGCGTACTAGCTGCTATTTAAAAGATAATGGAAGGATCATATCAATCTATGTCCACACTAGTAATAACAGTGAGGTATAAAGCATGGTATACAAGATAATAATATTGATATGTGGGCATATGGCAGCATATATCAGATCATATAGCAGTGATATATGGGTAAGAGCATTAAACAAATAGCATTAGATAGATAGCATAAAACATGTACACCGGTGATACATAAGTGTAAATAGATCGATAGTGCTATTGATATAGTATTACTGTCTAGTCTGGAGCTGTCTAGTCTGGAGCTGCGGCTCTATAGAAAATCAATTACCTTGTGCCATATGAGAAGTGATAAAGCAGCGTGTCCTGGAGAGCTGGGGGGGATGTGGAGCTCACTTCTCATATGGCACAAGGTAATTGATTTTCTATAGAGCCGCAGCTCCAGACTAGACAGCTCCAGACTAGACAGTAATACTATATCAATAGCACTATCGATCTATTTACACTTATGTATCACCGGTGTACATGTTTTATGCTATCTATCTAATGCTATTTGTTTAATGCTCTTACCCATATATCACTGCTATATGATCTGATATATGCTGCCATATGCCCACATATCAATATTATTATCTTGTATACCATGCTTTATACCTCACTGTTATTACTAGTGTGGACATAGATTGATATGATCCTTCCATTATCTTTTAAATAGCAGCTAGTACGCGTACCTGGCTTACCTTCTATGCTGGTTTAGGTATATTAGTCTCCTGGCAGGATTTTATTCCTTAAAACCTGCCCCTATGGTTTACCTACCACCTCTTCTTCTTCCCTTCTCTTATATTGTGAATTATGATGTAATTTTTAAAATTTCTAATAAAATTGATATTTTTGGAATTAAATCCCTCTTTTGTCCTTCTGGGGTCCACTAACACGTGGATTGGGATATAGACTACTAGGGCGATTATTCTCTCCCACATAACCACCCCTTTTCCCCAAAATAGGCTATTTATCAGTTTTTTCAATTTCTTAATAGAAGAGGTATAGTAACGCTCATGATGGTGTCATCAGCACTGGCTATATTGGAGTATTCGAAGCAGCGCAACACGGCACAAACGTCCTTCATGGAAGCCCATTCATTGGTGGTTAAGTGGTGTTGTTCTTCACAGCATCCCACCCCCGTGCGTGCTGCAGCTGAAACTCCACCATTGCCTGCTGCTGCTCACACAGTCTCTCCAGCATATGTAAGGTGCAGTTCCATCTTGGCACATTGCATATGAGGCAGTGAGTGTGAAGGTAGAAGTGATGCTGCAGCGCAGGCAGGTCGGCAGCCGCAGGGTGAGAACGCCAAAAGCATGCACATGCTGCCCTCACTTTCAGCAGCACCTCTGACATATGTGGGTCATTTTTAAGGAAGCTCTACACCACCAAATTCAGCACATGCGCCAGGCAAGGGATGTGAATCAAACCAGCTAGGCCCAGAGCTGCTAGAGTTTAGAAGAGAGTTTTCTTTTATTTCAAACATGTTTTCTGATGTCTCCTGTTGCTGTTTTATTTGTGCCATTTTCATCCTTTAAAAATCTGTTCATCTCTCAGAGGAAGTGACCATCCCTTCCCTTTTTTGTCACCCCTCTATCTACAGCCCACCTGGATTTACCACCTACTGTACAGTAAGTGTTTTACAATTTGTAGATATTTTTTAACTAAAAGTAGCAGACTAGTAAAACTTTTTTTTTTAATTAATTCGGTCACTTGTCCACCAGACTACATCATTTTGCTAGTATTAATTTATTAAGTTGTTCTCATAGAGACTCCTTCAGAATTACATGTCTTTGTCTTTCCTGAGGAGGGTCACAAGAAATGAGTGCATTTGATTGAATTGCATGGTCTGTACCACACAAGATCTACACTGTGAAAAGCAAAATGACCTATGACAGTTACTGATGAGAATAAGACTGCTCCTGGCACACATGTATGAAGAAGATAAAGACAGTTTAGCCATCCTCACTAAATAGTTGTAATCTAATCATGTATTGGTGGTGGCAAATTCTGACAGGTTAAGCTGGAGAGCATAGAGGGCTTTATGGGGGAGTAGTTGGGGCAATTAGTCTTGGTTTCATCTCTCCACGTCTTGGCTGGTGCCATTCAGCCTCACTTCATTCACTTTCAGTATATATAACCCATGAGGTATAGTAGACAATGCGTTGGAATAAGCTGGTTTATGTCCTCAGTCATGCGCTTACATAGCACGGTGCCTAAAAATGAGCCTCTGTTCTGCACTTTTAATCATATTTGTCTATTGGAGAAAACACTACTTTAGTGGTGCACAGTCTCAGCTGTATTATTGTCTTCTAATACTTTATTGACATGGATTACATACAGTACAGACCAAAAGTTTGGACACACCTTCTCATTTAAAGATTTTTCTGTATTTTCATGACTATGAAAATTGTACATTCACACTGAAGGCATCAAAACTATGAGTTAACACATGTGGAATTATATACTTAACAAAAAAGTGTGAAACAACTGAAAATATGTCTTATATTCTAGGTTCTTCAAAGTAGCCACCTTTTGCTTTGATGACTGCTTTGCACACTCTTGGCATTCTCTTGATGAGCTTCAAGAGGTAGTCACCAGAAATGGTCTTCCAACAATCTTGAAGGAGTTCCCAGAGATGCTTAGCACTTGTTGGCCCTTTTGCCTTCACTCTGCGGTCCAGCTCACCCCAAACCATCTCGATTGGGTTCAGGTCTGGTGACTGTGGAGGCCAGGTCATCTGGCGTAGCACCCCATCACTCTCCTTCTTGGTCAAATAGCCCTTACACAGCCTGGAGGTGTGTTTGGGGTCATTGTCCTGTTGAAAAATAAATGATGGTCCAACTAAATCCAAACTGGATGGAATAGCATGCCGCTGCAAGATGCTGTGGTAGCCATGCTGGTTCAGTATGCCTTCAATTTTGAATAAATGCCCAACAGTGTCACCAGCAAAGCACCCCCACACCATCACACCTCCTACTCCATGCTTCACGGTGGGAACCAGGCATGTAGAGTCCATCCATTCACCTTTTCTGCGTCGCACAAAGACACGGTGGTTGGAACCAAAGATCTCAAATTTGGACTCATCAGACCAAAGCACAGATTTCCACTGGTCTAATGTCCATTCTTTGTGTTCTTTAGCTCAAACAAGTCTCTTCTGCTTGTTGCCTGTCCTTAGCAGTGGTTTCCTAGCAGCTATTTTACCATGAAGGCCTGCTGCACAAAGTCTCCTCTTAACAGTTGTTGAAGAGATGTGTCTGCTGCTAGAACTCTGTGTACCATTGACCTGGTCTCTAATCTGAGCTGCTGTTAACCTGCGATTTCTGAGGCTGGTGACTCGGATAAACTTATCCTCAGAAGCAGAGGTGACTCTTGGTCTTCCTTTCCTGGGGTGCTCCTCATGTGAGCCAGTTTCTTTGTAGCGCTTGATGGTTTTTGCAACTGCACTTGGGGACACTTTCAAAGTTTGCCCATTTTTTTGGACTGACTGACCTTCATTTCTTAAAGTAATGATGGCCACTCGTTTTTCTTTACTTAGCTGCTTTTTTCTTGCCATAATACAAATTCTAACAGTCTATTCAGTAGGACTATCAGCTGTGTATCCACCTGACTTCTGCACAACACAACTGATGGTCCCAACCCCATTTATAAGGCAAGAAATCCCACTTATTAAACCTGACAGGGCACACCTGTGAAGTGAAAACCATTTCTGGTGACTACCTCTTGAAGCTCATCAAGAGAATGCCAAGAGTGTGCAAAGCAGTCATCAAAGCAAAAGGTGGCTACTTTGAAGAACCTAGAATATAAGACATATTTTCAGTTGTTTCACACTTTTTTGTTAAGTATATAATTCCACATGTGTTAATTCATAGTTTTGATGCCTTCAGTGTGAATGTACAATTTCCATAGTCAAGAAAATACAGAAAAATATTTAAATGAGGTGTATCCAAACCTTTGGTCTGTACTGTATGTGGAAATGAAAGCACTCATATTGAATGGCATAATACCTTTCCATGTAGTTAGTTAAATTACTAATATTTTTTCCTAATGTAGTATGTGTTGTTGCAAATACTGTATTTATAGAAGGTAAAACTAGTTTCTGCATTATATAGTGACACATTTTGTGCATATTTAGACACTACTTACTTCCTGACATGCTGGAGGATGACCCGGATCCTTATTTTGGGAATATGAACAGCTCTCCCGAATTGCCAGAACCATTCCTTATACCGCAGGTAAAATACTGTGTATGATAGTCTGTGTGACGCATTTTGAACTGTTTCAACACATAATTTAAATGTATTGGGTATGGGCATGACCAAGTGAAGCACTACATTGTTTCATCCTTCATGTTGATGTCTATATTTAAATTTACATTCTGCCAATATTTGTTGTGATAGATTGGTTCTATTCATGTTTCATTAAAAAGAAAGTCTGCCTAAGTGCTCCATGTTAGAAGATTTTCTCCTCTCTACATGACAGGTTAGGAAGCTGTTAGAAAAGACGTCTCCGAACCGCAGGAGAGCGAGCTATAAAGAAGGTGAGATTGGAAGGACACAGAAAATATGACTGTCCATTTGATATAGCTTGAATACTAATATTCATCAAAGATGATTTTACTAAATAACACTTATTAAAGGGGTTTTCCATTTCAGAAAAGCCTGGTCTCCAGACGTAGTCCAGGATCAGACTGGGGAGTCTGGGGCCCACAGGGGTAATTGACTCTAGGTGCCCACCTACAGCAATATGCAAATATCTGTTATCCGCTATCCCTGTTATAGTGGAGCATTGACTGACGGCTCCGGCACATCTGCCGTGCATATACTATAACTGGGATGTACAATTACGATAGTATGCATTAAAGGGGTTCTTTGGTTAAAGCAAGTTTTCACCGATCCATGGGCTCCACAGGATAGGTGATCACTTATTGATCGTTTTGGTCCGAACATTGGAAAAGCATCGGAAGCATGGGGAAGTTTTATCCCTGTCAGGACACTTATCCCCATTTTAAAATGCAGTGACAGATGGGATGTCTGACCGCAGCTCCATTCATTCTCTTGGGGGCTTCCAAAAAAAGAGCAGCGCTCGCAGCCACTGTGGGAATGATTGGATCAGTGATCGAGTCGCACATGAGCTCCAGTCTAATGGGGAGAAAAGCTTCACATTCTGCCGATTGTATGCCAGCAGTCAGGACCCGACCAATCAGTAACTTATCACTTATCCTGTGGAGAGGTGATTACTTGTTTTCACCAGAGACCCTTGTAAGTGTACCTCTGACGCTCTGGTACAACTCCTAAAATATATACTAAATTGGGTACAGTAGTTCAATGCAGTTTGTGGAAAATATTTTTTTCATAAGAATTTGGGAAAGTTATGAAATGTTCTATAAATGTCTGTCCTATTCCTGTTCTAAGGATCTAGACTTTTTTAAATTCATCACTTAAATATGAACCATGTATGAGGGAGTCGGAGTCGGAAAGATGGAAATTGAGGAATCAGAGTCTGGGTCGAAGGTTTGGCTTACCGACTCCACAGCCCTGCATATTACCGCCACTTACTGACCGAATAATACCACATACAAAGAACAAGTACGGCCACACCATGACCAGACCACATATTACCACCACAAAGTGACAATAATACCACATGCAAGGAAAAAATACTGCCACGCCATGACCGGACTACATATTACCACCACCACAAAGTGACCAAATACTACAATGCTGATCATGAATACAAACCACAATACTAACAACACTGTTATTACCACCAGCGACATTATACACAGGAGTTCTGTATATACACCGCGTGCAGAATTATTAGGCAAATGAGTATTTTGATCGCGAGATACTTTTTATACATGTTGTCCTACTCCAAGCTGCATAGGCTTGAGAGCCAACTACCAATTAAGTAAATCTGGTGATGTGCATCTCTGTAATGAGGAGGGGTGTTGACTAATGACATCAACACCCTATATAAGGTGTGCTTAATTATTAGGCAACTTCCTTTCCTTTGGCAAAATGGGTCAGAAGAGAGATTTGTTTGGCTCTGAAAAGTCCAAAATTGTGAGATGTCTTGCAGAGGGATGCAGCAGTCTTGAAATTTCCAAACTTTTGAAGCGTGATCACCGAACAATCAAGCGTTTCATGGCAAATAGCCAACAGGGTCGCAAGAAGCATGTTGGCCAAAAAAGGCGCAAAATAAGTGCCCATGAATTGAGGAAAATCAAGCGTGAAGCTGCCAAGATGCCATTCGCCACCAGTTTTGCCATATTTCAGCGCTGCAGCGTTACTGGAGTATCAAAAAGCACAAGGTGTGCGATACTCAGGGACATAGTCAAGGTAAGGGAGGCTGAAAAACGACCACCTTTGAACAAGAAACATAAGATAAAACTTCAAGAATGGGCCAAGAAATATCTTAAGACTGATTTTTCAAAGGTTTTATGGACTGATGAAATGAGAGTTACTCTTGATGGGCCAGATGGATGGGCCAGAGGCTGGATCAGTAAAGGGCAGAGAGCTCCACTCCGATTCAGACGCCAGCAAGGTGCAGGTGGGGTACTGGTATGGGCTGGTATCATCAAAGATGAACTTGTGGGACCTTTTCGGGTTGAGGATGGAGTGAAGCTCAACTCCCAGACCTACTGCCAGTTTCTGGAAGACAACTTCTTCACTTCAAGCAGTGGTACAGGAAGAAGTCGGTATCGTTGAAGAAAAACATGATTTTTATGCAGGACAATGCTCCATCACATGCATTCAACTACTCCACAGAGTGGCTGGCCAGTAAAGGTCTAAAAGAAGAAAAAATAATGACATGGCCCCATTGTTCACCTGATCTGAACCCCATAAAGAACCTGTGGTCCATTATAAAATGTGAGATGTACAGGGAAGGAAAAGAGTACACCTCTTGGAACAGTGTCTGGGAGGCTGTGGTGACTGCTGCACGCAATGTTGATCGACAACAGATCAAGCAACTGACAGAAACTATGGATGGAAGGCTGTTGAGTGTCATCATAAAGAAAGGTGGCTATATTGATCCCTAATTTTTTTGTTTTTGCATGTCAGAAATGTTTATTTCTAAATTTTGTGCACTGATATTGGTTTACCTGGTGAAAATAAACAAGTGAGATGGGATTATATTTGTTTTTCATTTTTTCATTAAGTTGCCTAATAATTCTGCGCAGTAATAGTTACCTGCACAAACAGATATCCTCCTAAGATCTAAAAAAAAAACCACTCCAACTTCCAAAAATATTAAGCTTGGATATTTGAGTCTTTTGGGTTGATTGAGAAGATAGTTGTTGATCAATAATAAAAATAATCCTCTAAAATACAATTTGCCTAATAATTCTGCACACAGTGTAGTGTCAGTGTACAGATAATATAGTGATCACTAGTGACATTATAAACAGGAGCTCTGTGTATAGTGTACAGATAATACAGTGATCACCAGTGACATTATACACAGGAGCTCTGTATATACTATATAGTGTAAGTGTTCATGTAATACACTGACTCACCAATGATGTCTCTAGGTGAAGTCCTTCATCTTCGCTTTTCTTCTTCATCTGGTACAGACCGCCATCACTTCTTCCAGTCATGAATCATCTCTGCAGAAAATAACACACAGTTATCAATAACTGATCTCTTCTAGAGCACATTCCCACTTTTTCCCCCCTGACTTCTACACTACACCAGTTGAAGAAAAAAAAGCGACATAGTGCCGCCCTGCACAGTAACAGGACCCCACTTTTGGTCCCTCCCATGGAAAACAGTTTCCTAAAAAGTAAATTATATTACAGAAGTAATAATGTTCATAATTGGAATCTAAAGTAATTATGTTCCCCACTCGCCACCATAAACAGTAATTAAGTCGCTTGTCCAGCCTGGCTCCCCCCCATATATCCCTTCTGTTCCCCATATGTCCAGCGTGGCCCCTTTATATTTATCCTAGCCCACGTGTATCGAGCCTGCGCCCCCCCCCCCATATATCCATCCTGGCCCCCATGTGTCGAGCCTGCCCCCCCCCATATATCCATCCTGGCCTTCATGTGTCCAGCTGCCCCCCATATATCCATCCTGGCCTCTGTGTCCATTCCCCCCCCCATATATCCATCCTGGTCTCCATCTGTCCAGCCTGCCCCCCCATATATCCATCCTAGCCTCCATGTGTCCAGCCTGCCCCCCCATATATCCAACCTGCCCCCCCCATATATCCATCCTGCCCCCCTTCCCATGTGTCCAGCCAAACCCCCCATCCTTACATGTTCAGCCAGGCCCCCCCTTATGTATCCAGCCAGCCCCCCCATTTATGTGTCCAGCCAGGCCCCCTCACCCATGTGTCCAGCCAGGCTCCCCCTTATGTGTCCAGCAGGCTCCCCCTTATGTGTCCAGGCAGGCTCCCCCTTATGTGTCCAGCCAGGTTCCCTCCCCTCCCATGTGTCCAGCCAGGCTCCCCCCTTATGTGTCCAGCTAATCTCCCCCTTATGTGTCCAGCCAGCCACCCCTCCCATGTGTCCAGCCAGGCACCCCCTTGTGTGTCCAGCCAGGCTCCCTCATGTGTCCAGCCAGGCTCCTTCCTTATGTGTCCAGCCAGGCTCCTTCCTTATGTGTCCAGCCAGGCTCCCTCCTTATGTGTCCAGGCAGGCTCCCCCTCCCATGTGTCCAGCCAGGTCTCAGTTGTGTGTCCAGCCAGGCCCTCTTGTGTGTCCAGCCAGGCCCCCCCCCCTTGTGTGTCCAGCCAGGCTCCCCCTCGTGTGTCCAGCCAGGCCCACCTTGTGTGTCCAGCCAGGCCCCCCCCTTATGTGTCCAGGGAGGCTCCCCCTCCCATGTGTCCAGCCAGGCCCCCCCCTTGTGTGTCCAGCCAGGCCCCCCTTGTGTGTCCTGCCAGGCCTCCCCCCTTGTGTGTCCAGCCAGGCCCCCCCTTGTGTGTCCAGCCAGGCCCCCCCTTGTGTGTCCAGCCAGGCCCCCCCTTGTGTGTCCAGCCAGGCCCCCCCCCTTGTGTGTCCAGCCAGGCCCCCCCTTGTGTATCCAGCCAGGCCCCCATCCCATTCTGCATTCATTCACACACACAAAGATTCCTCTTAATATAATCAAAATATAAACCAATAACTCTAGTATTTTTCATCTTTGCAGGATACAACCAGGCTCTGTAGTGTTGGTTGGGGAAATAGGATGCTTGTCCCTGTAGTGTGTTCTTATACATAATAAGCCAGCATGGTGCACTACATGCATCTATGTGACTGGCACATTATACAGGTTTTATTCATGTGCATTTAAATTCTAATCATTCACCCCTTTCCCTATGAATGGTCGGTGTGAGTGGTTGTTCATCAGTATGTTGCACCTGTGCTACCTCCCATCTTTTATCCCTGGATTTTGTCTGTATCCAGCAGTTAAATTAAGAATAAAAATAGGATTTTTTTTTTACAAAATCTTCAGTTTTTCTCAAATTTGTTAATGCAAAAATGTATACACCCCACATCAAAAACTACTACTTGTAGTGTTTTGTATGACCGCCATGACTTTTAAGGACAGCAACAAGTTTTCTAGGCATGGAATGAACAAGTTGGAGACATACTGCAGCATCTATTTTTTCCCTTTCTTCAAGAACAACCTCTTTAGAGCCTGGATGCTGGATGGAAAGTGATGCTTAAAGGGGTTTTCCTCACAAAAAAAAGTACATTTTAATCAATAGATTTTGTAATAATAAGTTCCACAATTGTATGTGTTTAAATAAAATGTTCCTGTGTTGAGATGATGTTATAAATGTGCCCCTGCTATGTATGGCGTAATTGCCGTGTCTGATCGTACAGGGACCTGGTCTGATCATTCCATAGCTCCTGGGCAGGGGGAAGCAAAAGAATATACAAACATTACAGCATGGGGTCACAACTGATTCTTTTTGTGAGGTAAAACATTTCCCTGCCTGTTTTTAAACAATGTTTTACTTCAAAGAAAGAATCATCTGCGATCCCCTGATGTAATATCAGTGCACATTTTTTTTCTACCCCCTGCCCAAGAGCTGTGGTATAATCAGACCATGTTCGTTCCTGGTCAGGCACAGCCATTACACAGTACACAGCAGGGGCACATTTATAAGATTATCTCAGCACAGGAACATTTTTTAAACATATCCAATTGTGGAAATTATTAGTATTCCAAGATATATTGATTAAAATGTACTATTGTTTGTGGGAAAACCCCTTTATTTTGTCTCTTCAGAATTCCCTGAAGGTCTTTTGATTGGGCTCAGATTAATTCTTGGCGACTGAATCTCTTTCACTTGTTCTTTTTCAAAAATGCAACTTATGTGTGTTTTGGATCATTGTCATGTTGGAAATTGCATGTCTACCAAGGGCACAGAGTTATGGTTGCAGATTTTCTTTCAATATAGAGCAGCACATCTTTGAACTCATGATACCTTCAATGAAATATAGCTCCCCAGCACCAGCAGTACTCATAGAGCTCCACATAAGGATACTGCTGCCACCATGTTTTAGTGTTGGCATTATGCATTTACAAATATGAAATTAGAAAAATGCATGATGCCTACAGTAAAACATGGTGGTTGCATCAGTATCCTTAAGTGAGGCTGCATGAGTGCTGCTGATGTCGGGAGCTACATGACTATGATCCAAAGCACACATATGTTGCATTTCTGAAGAACAGATTGAAAATGATTCAGTGAGTATGTCTTCTAATCTGAACCCAAATGAAACACCTATGGGAGAAATTCTGAAGAGATAAGTTGAGCATCACGCTGCATCCAGCATCCAGTCTCTAAAAAGATTGCTTTTATGCCGCCAAGTTGTTTATTCCACTCCTAGAAGAGCTGCTTTTTTCTTGCTATAATACAAATTCTAACAGTCTATTCAGTTGAACTATCAGCTGTGTATCCTCCAGACTTCTGCACAACACAACTGATGGTCCCAACCCCTTTTATAAGGCAAGAAATCCCACTTATTAAACTTGACAGGGCACACCTGTGAAGTGAAAACCATTTCCGGTGACCACCTCTTGAAGCTCATCAAGAGAATGCCAAGAGTGTGCAAAGCAGTCATCAAAGCAAAAGGTGGGTACTTTGAAGAACCTAGAATATAAGACATATTTTCAGTTGTTTCACACTTTTTTGTTAAGTACATAATTCCACATGTGGTAATTCATAGTTTTGATGCCTTCAGTGTGAATGTACAATTTTCAAAGTCATGAAAATACAGAAAAATCTTTAAATGGGAAGGTGTGTCCAAACTTTTTGTCTGTACTGTATATATATAATGTATATATATATTATTTTTTCACCCTTACTAATAAGTGTTTCATTACTATACAGAGGAAGATTCTGAGGGAGATGATGCTTCACCTATAGGTATGTACTGCACAATACCATTCCATGTTTCTTAACCCTGTCTCGTGTAAATCAGCATTAACCTTCCTGATAGCCCCATTTTTCAAGTCTGATACGTCACTTTCTGCGGTAATAACTTTAAAATGCTTCTGTCAGTGATTCTGAGATTGTGATTTTGTTGTTGTAAAACATTTTACCTGTTACTACCGGTAAATTCAGATCTGTTGTTTTGTCTTTATTCATGAAAATATTCCAAATTTTCTGAAAATTTTGAAAAATGTGCAATCTTTAAACTTGTATACCCTTAATGACATGTATATAGTGTAAGATGGCTGACGGACAGGTCCTTGAGGGGAAATATGTATCATCGAGGTTGGTAGCTTCGGTGATGTAAACCCGAGAAAGCATGCTCCAGCACGTATACTGCTGACAGTGTTAATAGGGCGTATCAGGCCGGTTTTAAGAGCAGTCATAAAAAATGGGTGGGAATGGCTGCCCACATATCCCCACCTCTGGAGCGTGGTTTGGTAAATAAAATAGAGACCAAATGTCTCATTCAGTGTCTGTGTCTGGAGACCTGTGGATCTCCAAGGCGTTAGTCTGTACTAAGGATTGGACACTGACCTGAGCAGGCGAACCGGTAACATTGTGTGGACATTTTACTTTGTGCTTCCACTTTGTGCCGGAAAACGCTATTTTTGTTTATGCTGTCTGAATAAACCAGTTTGGATTTCAATGAAAATGCTTCCTGTGTCTACCTCAACCGCAGACGAGTGAGTATTAAACCCTACAATTGGTGCTAGAAGCACAGTCACAAATCCCAAGGGGCAGTGTGACTGCTACAGGAAACCTTTTATGTCTTGGGTGAAGGCCGTCAGCCAGTAGGGGACGTCTGGCATCATGGAGGAGCTGATAAAGCAACTGGTGCAGGCTAATCTCCGGCAGCATCAACCGCAGCAGTGGCAGCAGCAGCAGTACAAGCAGCAGATAAACCTCCTAGCCGAGTTAATCCATGGCAGTTCAATCGCCCCACCCCCAAGTCCAAGTGATGACTCACTTGCCAGGAAGACGTTAAGAAGAGCCTTACAAAAGATGATCCCGGGTGATGAGGACGAGGCGTTTCTGACAATTTTTGAGAGGGTGGCGGAGCGAGAGATATTGCCTCCAGAGCAGTGGGCGGAGGTTCTGGCAGCATATTTAACAGGGCAACAGCAGAAGGCCTATTATAACTTGGCCTTGCAAGATGCAAAAGAGTACATCAAGTTGAAGACTGAGATTTTGGCGTGCTTAGGAGTGACTCTGACTGACATGATGCGGGTGTACCACTGGGCCTATTGCAGTGACAAACCTTCCCGGTCCCAAATGTTTTACCTCCTACACTTGGTCCAAAAGTGGTAGCAACCGGAATCTTCCTCTCCAGCACATATAGTGGCGAGGATTGTGATGGACAGGTTCATACACTCCCTTCCAAGGCTGGTGCCATCCTGGGTTGCACAGGGAGATCCCCATAATGCCAATGACCTTGTGAGGTTGGTAGAAAGGTACCAGGCGGTCGAGAGTGCTTTGGGGAAGTAAGGGGTGGGAGCATCTCCATACTGTGGTTACCAACAGGGGGGATGGACACCCAAAAGTGGGGAACTAGAACCACATCTGGGGGGCATCCTAGAGTTCAGGAGGGGTCCCGAGTTGCTACCAAAGGCCCCATCCAATAACTTAATTTGTTGGCGATGTCACACCCCGGGTCTAATAGTGGCCTGTTGCCCTATGACCAACGAGCCAGTAGACTGCAGCACAGGACGGCGCTACTTTGCATATCCTGCTTGTAGTGCTGTCCCTCCACGAGGCGTGGGACCACAGGCATGCCCCGTGTCAGTGAATGGAGCGCAAATGACTGGTCTGTTCGATTCTGGGAGTTTGGTAACCCTAGTGAGGGCCATAATTCCTCATCGTCTGATTCTGCAGAAAAAAGTGGACATCTGCTGTATCCATCGAGACGCTAAGGACTACCCTGTGGTCCTAGTGGTCATAGGCACAAACTGTAGCACCGAGTCCCATGAGGTGGGCGTAGTCAAGGACCTGTTGCACCCTGTTATAATAGGGCAGGACTTTGCCTTGCTTTGGGACTTGTGGGAGAAAGGGAGGAAGCTGGGTTGTCCAGACCACAACCAGGTCGCTCCTAAAGAAACCTCGTCGCAGGCCGCAACCGACAGTTTTCCCTTTCATGTGCTTGTTGGGGGTGAGGATGAAGCAGCATCCCTGAGCTGGAGGTGGGGATACTTTGGAAACGCCCAGCTCAGGGACTGAACTCTAAAAGGTGTGTTTAATAATGTCACTGTTCTGAATGGTGTTGCTCAAGAGTCTAGGGCTGATACCTGATATCCGTACTTTGCTGGAATTGGGGAGTTACTATGTCAGGTCACGAAGCTCAGAAGAGAGGTAATCGATCAGTTACTAGTGCCAGGGCCGTACAGACGCAGGGTGTTAGATATGGCCAATGTACATGTCTTAGGTGGTCATCTGGAGGTAGAAAAAGCCCAGGAAAGAATCTTCCAGAGGGTCTACTGGCCCAGTTGTCACCGAGAGATTGTGAATTACTGTAGGTCCTGTCACACCTATCAGTTGACCTCCCCTGTGGCTCACTTCCGTAGCCCTTTAGTGCCACTACCTGTCATTGAGGTCCCAATCGATCGCATCACCATGGATCTAGTGGGACCCCTGGTCAAGTCCGCCAGAGCACATCAGTATATCTTGGTGGTACTGGACAATGCTACATGTTACCCGGAGGCTGTACCACCACGAAACTCCTCTGCCAAGTGCATAGTCCAGGAGCTAGTCCACATCTTTTCTAGAATGGGGTTGCCTAAGGAGATCCTAACGGACCAAGGGACCCCATTTATGTCAAGGGGGATGAGGGAGTTGTGAAAAATCCTGCAAATCACACAACTCAGGACCTCAGTCTACCACCCCCAGACAGACGGCTTAGTGGAGAGGTTTAATAAAACCTTGAAGGCCATGTTGAAGAAGGTCGTAGAGAAAGACTGCCGGAACTGGTACTGTCTACTGCCGTACCTTCTGTTTTCTATTAGAGAAGTCCCACAGGCCTCTACTGGCTTCTCACCATTTGAGCTGTTATATAGCTGACAGCCCCTTGGACTCCTGGATGTAGCAAAGGAGACTTCGGAGGCGGGGTCTACACCCTACAGGAATGTAATCAAACATGTGGCCCAGATGCAAGAAAGGATTGTTGAGGCGATGCCTATTGTGAAAGAACACCTCCTCAAAGCACAAGAGGCACAGTCAAGGGTGTACTAAAGATCAGCGAGGGTGAGACACTTCCACCTTGGAAATTGGGTACTAGTGCCTACGGTGGAGAGCAAATTCCTGACCAAGTGGCAGGGCCCCTATGAAGTTCTTGAAAAGCTTGGCAATGTCAACTATAGAGTCCACTAACCAGGGAAAAGGAAGCCCTACCAGGTGTACCAGGTCAACCTGATCAAGCCATGGCGACATAGGGAGTTTGTGGAAGCTCCTGTTTGGTGGCGAAGACCAAAGCCCACGTGAAGGAAGTCAAGCTGGCAGAGTCGCTGTCACATGCCCAGATGCCACAGTGCCGAGAGTTGCTATAGCGGAACTGAGACCTGTTCTCAGAACTACCAGGGCGTACTCGGATCATAGAGCATGAGTTTCTTCCGGGTCATCATGTCCAAGTAAATATGAAGCCGTATCGGATTCCCGAAGCCCACCGAGAGGTGATTGCAAAAGAGGTGAAGCGGATGCTGAGCATGGGAGTCATTGAGGAGTCCAGGAGTGGCTGGTCCAGTCCCATAGTCTTAGTGCCAAAACCAAATAGAGAATGGCAGTTTTGCAATGACTATAGGAAACTCAACAAATTCTTGAAGTTTGACACCTACCCAATGCCCAGTGTAGATGAACTGTTTGAAAGGTTGGGGCCAGCCAGGTATATTACCACCCTTGACCTCGCTAAAGGAATTGGCAAATACCCATGTCCCAAGATGCCAAGGAGAAGACTGTCTTCTCAACGCCAGATTGTTGATTCTAGTACACAAGGATGTTGTTTGGGTTGCAAGAAGCCCTGGCTACCTTCCAGAGGACCATGGACTTGATTCTAGCTCCCCACAAGAAGTATGCAGCAGCCTACTTGGATGACATCGTGATCTATAGCCAGGATTGGGGAAGCCATCTGAGCAAAGTCCAGGCGATACTTGATTCTTTAAAGAAGGCAGGGTTTTCTATAAACCTGAAGAAATGTGCCATGGGCATTGAAGAAACCAAATACTTGGGTTATGTCGTAGGGAGAGGTGAAATAAAGCCCCAAATAAAGTCGACGTGATCAAGAAGAGTTGGCCACTACCCCTCTCAGGGAAACAGGTCAAAGCGTTCCTAGGCATCGTGGGCTATTACCGCCGGTTCATCCCTAACTTCGTCATGATAGCGGCCCCTTTGACAGACCTCCTTACAGGGACAAAGTCGGTTATGGCTAAGTAATCTCCAGAAGCTGAGACTGCCTTCGAAGGTAGCTCTGTGTAAACAGACAGTTATGGTGGCACCGGATTTCTCAAATAAGTTTGTGGTCCAGACAGACATGTCAGATGTCGGGCTGGGTGCTGTCCTATCACAAGAAGTGAACGGGGAAGAGCATCCCATAATGTATTTAAGTCAGAATGTGACATCCTGTGGGAAGAATTACTCCATAGTGGAAAAGGCCATCAAGTGGGTGTTGGACACTTCAAGATACTACCTCTTAGGCAGGAAGTTCAGGCTAGTGTCAGACCATGCCCCACTAAGGTGGATGAGTGACAAGAAGGGGAATGATGCCGGAGTGACCAGATGGTCCCTAGCCCTTCAGGATTTTAGCTTCCATGCAGAGCATAGGCCCGGGAAACTGCATGGCAATGCTGACGCACTGTCGAGGGTCCACTGCTTGATAGCGTGTCGGGGTGGAGACGCTGCACTGTATGCCCCCTCTACTCCAGACTCGTACACAGGTTTATAGACTATTCTATACCCGCCTATATTGGTTTATTATTATGGAATAGTTTATACGTCAGGAGCTATTTCCATCATTGCCCCTCTCTTGCATCCTGTGGTTCTTTTGCACAATATTTATTTACACCCTGATAGAGGTAGTACATATGTTTTCCCCATATCTACTACATATAGTCTGTATTGATATACACCTGGTTTCTTATTGTTTTATTTATATGTGTATTATATATATATATACACACATATACATAATGGGTATGGAAAGTATTCAGACCCCTTCAAAGTTTTCACTCTTTGTTTCTTTGCAGTCATTTGGTAAATTCTAAAAAGTTCATTTTTTTTTCTCATTAAAGTACACTCTGCACCCCATCTTGACTGAAAAAAAAAACAAATGTAGAAATTTTTGCAAATGTATTAAAAAAGAAAAACTGAAATATCACATTATCATAATCAGACCCTTTGCTCAGACACTCATATTTAAGTCAAATGCTTTCCATTTCCTTGTGATCCTCCTTGAGATGGTTCTACTCCTTCATTGGAGTCCAGCTGTGTTTAATTAAACTGATAGGACTTGATTTGGAAAGGCACACACCTGTCTGTATAAGACCTCACAGCTCACAATGCTCACAATGCTTGTCAGACCAAATGAAAACCATGAGCTCAAAGAAACTGCCCAAGGAGCTCAGAGACAGAATTGTGGCAAGGCACAGATCTGGCCAAGGTTACAAAATAATTTCTGCATTACTCAAGGTTCCTAAGAGCAAAGTGGCCTCCATAATCCTTAAATGGACGAAGTTTGGGCCACCAGAAGTCTTCCTAGACCTGGCCATCCAGTCAAACAGAGCAATTGTGGGAGAAGAGCCATGGTGAGAGAGGTAAAGAAGAACCCCAAAATCACTGTGACTGAGCTCCAGAGATGCAGTAGGGAGATGGGAGAAAGTTTCACAAAGTCAACTATCACTGCAGCCCTCCACCAGTCAGGCCTTTATGGCAGAGTGGCCCGACGGAATCCTCTCCTCAGTGCAAGACAAATGAAAGTCCGCATAGAGTTTGCTCAAAAACACATGAAGGACTCCCAGACTATGAGAAATAAGATTCTCTGGACTGATGAGATGAAGATAGATCTTTTTGATGATAATGGAGAAAACCAGGCACTGCTCATCACCTACCCAATACAATCCCAACAGTGAAACATGGTGGTGGCAGCATCATGCTATGGGGGTGTTTTTCAGCTGCAGGGACATGACGACTGGTTGCAATTGAAGGAAACATGAATGCGGCCAAGTACAGAGATATCCTGGGTGAAAACCTCTTCCAGAGTGCTCTGGACCTCAGACTTGGCCGAAGGTTCACCTTCGAACAAGACAATGACCCTAAGCACACAGCTATAATGACAAAGGAGTGGCTTCACAACAACTCTGTCACCATTCTTGACTGGTCCAGCCAGAGCCCTGACCTAAACCTAATTGAGCATCTCTGGAGAGACCTGAAAATGGCTGTCCACCAACGTTCACCATCCAACCTGTCGGAACTGGACAGGAACTGCAAGGAAGAATGGCAGAGGATCCCCAAATCCAGGTGTGAAAAACTTGTTGCTTCATACCCAAGAAGACTCATGGCTGTACTAGTTCAAAAGGGTGCTTCTACTCAATACCGAGCAAAGGGGCTGAATATTTATGACCATGTGATATTTCAGTTTTTCTTTTTTAATAAATTTGCAAAAATTTCTAGATTTCTGTTTTTTTTCCAGTCAAGATAGGATGCAGAGTGTACTTTAATGAGAAAAAAATGAACTTTTTAGAATTTATCAAATGGCTGCAATGAAACAAAGAGTGAAAAATTTAAAGGGGTCTGAATACTTTCCATTCCCACTGTATGTATATATATGTATTCTGGTGGCAATGGTATATATTCCATTGATTTGTACTGTACATTTGCATGTGGGAAACACATGTTGTTCAGCGCTTTCTCCTGGTTGCTTTGTTCCCACCCCTATTCGTATTTTAGCTTGATCCATTAAAATTTGTTATATTTTAGCATACTCTGGTCTTCTTTTTGGTTCTATATCATTGGTTTTCTGTGTTTTCGTTACCGATTGGTCTATACAGTCGTTTTTAAACATGCATCCTGACTAGGTAGTGTATGTATGTATGTATATATATATATATATACATACATGCATGCATGCATGCATACATACATACATACACACACACACAGTGTTATACTTAATGCATTTCCTTCTCAGAACTGATTATTCTTCTTCTAATCTTCATGTGTATCGTGATTTTCGAATTTTGAGCTTTTTTGCTTATTGATAGCCAAGCCCGCCAGCTTTGGGCAGAGGAGGGTATGTAAGATGGCCACCGGACAGGTCCTCGAGGTTGTTAGCTTCGGTGATGTAAACCCAGAAAAGCATGCTCCAGCACATATAGTACTGAAAGGGTTAATAGGTCGTATGAGGGCCGCTTTTACGAGCAGTCATAAGAGATGGGTGGGAATGGCTGCTCACATCTCCCCAACCCAGGGGCGTGGTTTGGTAAATAAAATGGAGACCAATTGTGTCATTCTGTGTCTGGAGATGTGTGGATCTCCAGGATGCTGGTCTGTGCTAAAGACCTAAGGATTGGAAACTGACCTGAGCGGGCGAACCCGCAACATTGTATGGACATTTTACTTTGTATTTCCACTTTGTGCCGGAAAAGGGTGTTTTTGTTTTGCTACCTGAGCAATTTATGCTGTCTGAATAAACTAGCCTGGATTTCAATGAAAATGCTTCCTGTGCCTACCTCAGCTGCAGCCGAGTGAGTACCAAACCGTACAGTAGCTATACAATATTAGTGTCTGCTATACAAGGAGTAATGCTGCATTCAGGAGAAATTGCGTAATAAATTGTGCAGTCTAAAAATTAGGGCTGAAGTAACATTTTAGCTGAATGGAATTTGGCTAAATGGAATTATTAATTTTTTTTCTTCTATTTTCGTTAATGCAAAGCAACTCAAGGAATAGCAAACTTCTTGTATGCTTTGAAACCTCCATTCTTTAAATTGGGGTGATTTTTAGGGGGTTACAATAAAAGGCCCTTCAAAGTCACTTCAAAAGTGAATAGGTCCATAAAAATGCAGTTTATTTTAAATTTCCTTGGAAATATGAAAAATTGCTGCTAAAATTGTAACCCCTTCATGACCTTTGACATACCTATACGTCCTGATCGGGAAGGGATTCCCGACCACTGACATACAGTAACATCATGACGATTGTGCCGGGCCCAGGGGCTTTGCCCTCACCATCATCGTCGGGAGCTTGGCTTAAGTGATAGCAAAGCCTCGGCTGTCACTGTCAGGAGCATTGCCCTCACCATTCCCAGCTTTTTAACCCCTTAAATGTCGTTATCAATAGAAATAACAGCATTTAGAAGGCTTGAGGAGGGAGAGGGCTCCCTCTCCTACGTGATCTGCATCAGGTGCCATCATACACTGGGAGAACCCCTAAGGTGCCATAACAGCCTGAGGACCCCATTTTACAAAGTACACCTCTCAGTGAACTCTTCTAGGGGTGCAATGATCATATTAACACCATGGGTGTGTCACAGAATTTTATACCATTGGGCAGTGAAGAAAAAATAATTACATTTTTATCTCAAATATTTTGTTTTAGCCCCAGATTTTACGTTTTAAATGGGGTTAATGGATAAAACTGGCCCCTAAAATGTGGCCCACAATTTCTGCTGAATGTGGCAATACCTCATATGTGGCTGTACAGTACTGCTTAGCCACACGGCGACACTCGGGAAGGACGGAGCGCTATTTGACTGCTGGAGTATAGGTTTTCCTAGAATAGTTTGCGGACTCCATATACAGAGACCCTAAATGCTAAAAGAGCAGAATACCCCCCCTCAAGTGACCCCATTTTGTAAGTTATACCACTGACAAACATGTGGATGGTAAATCTGATGTAGGCACACACTGGAGCTCTGGAGGGCGGGATGGGGGGGGGGGGGTAGCATTAAAATTTCGAGGAGCACAGAATTTGCTATATTTCTTTTGGGGGCGAGGAGTTATTTCACTTTTCCAGTGCCCTTGTGCTACCAGTAACGTGGAAGCACCCTATATTTACATTGACAGATGAAACCAGGGGAGGAGTCTTGAGGAGATAATTTGCATATTCCCACTGCATTTTGGGATAAGTGAAGAGTCTCCGCGAGCTCAAAGAACACTGGATTTTGGCCGTTGGAGCTGAAAGGAGGATATCGGTAAACCGAATTTTGGAGCGTTTTTCACTGTTTTCATAACACATTAACAATAAGAACATGGAAGAGTCCAGGAGCCATTTGGTGAGCTGCATATCCTGATACATGTTCACATACTTGCCAGGGAAAAGCCAAACTTCACATGCCAGAAATGCAAGCTTGTGTCCCTGTTGGAGGAAAAGTTGCAAAATCTAGACGAGAGGTTAACTACCTTGAAAATCATTAAGGAAGGTGAAGAGTTCTTAAGACAGAGGAGAATTATCTCTTCATGATACAGGAAGAGAAGAAATTCGAACTGCACCTGATGAAACAGAGGAATGGAAGCATGTGACCCAGAGAAGCAGGAGTATCGAGAGGCAGTCAGCACCCATACTGCTCAGGAACCAGTACCAGGCTCTCACACAGGAGAACCATGAAGAAATACAGCAAGATAAGACTTTGCCCACAATGAATAACCTTGTAAGCCCTCAGAATCCTCCTGGATAGAGAAAGAAAATGTTGTGAAGAAAAAACGGAGAGTGGTGGTCATGGGGGATTCCCTGTTGAAAGGAACAGAGGCCGCTATCTGCAGACCAGACATAACCTCAAGAGAAATGTGCTGTCTTCCAGGAGCAAAAATTAAAGATGTGTCTGACAGAATATCAAGACTTTTCAGACCTACAGATCACTACCCATTCCTGCTTATACATGTGGGTACAAATGACACCGCAAGAAAGGACCTGGAAACCATCTGCAGTGACTTTGAAAACTTAGGCAAGAAAGTGAAAGAATTGGGAGCGCAGGTGGTCTTCTCATCCATCCTCCCAGTGGATGGCCATGGAGCAATGAGGTGGAATAAGATTCTACAGGTAAACAACTGGCTACGTCGATGGTGCTGTCAACAAGGATTTGGATTTCTGGATCATGGAATGAATTACCTATATGATGGACTACTTGCTAGAGATGGGGTGCCCCTTACGAAGACTGGAAAACATGTATTTGGAAGTCGCCTTGCTACACTCATCAGGAGAGCTTTAAACTAGAACAATATGGGAAGGGAAGCAAAAGGCCAGAAAAAGCCATACAGCTGACAAATACTATTGAGATCTCTGCTATTGGAAGTGGAAAGGAAGAACAAAGACAAAAAAATCTAAGTAATAAAAATATGGGAGGAAGAGAAACCAATCACAAACTAAAATGTTTTTATACAAATGCATAAAGCATGGGCAAGAAACAAGGAGAATTGGAACTACTAACGCAGGAAAAGAAATATGATGTCATTGGAATCACTGAAACTTGGTGGGACGATACACATGATTGGAATGCAAGGCTAAAAGGATACAACTTATTTGCAAGAAGCAGACTTGATAAACGAGGAGGAGGTGTTGCATTGTATGTTAGAAAAGCGTATATCTGCAGAGAGATTGAAGCAGAGACTTCGAGTTCTGTGGAAAGTGTTTGGGTCAGAATACAAGGAGAGAACAACGGAAAGGACACCATTGTAGGCATTTACTACAGGCCACCTGGGCAAGCTGAAGATATGGATGAACTCTTTATGTATCAAATGACCAAGTTCTCCAAAAAATATGACGTAGTGGTCATGGGAGATTTCAACTATCCAGACATTTGTTGGGAATCTCTCTCAAGTAAAACTAACAGGTCAAGCAAATTCTTATCCTCTCTTGCTGACAACTTTATCTTCCAAAAGGTAGGGGAGAAAACAAGGGGATCTGCTACTTTGGATCTAATCCTTATAAACAGGGATGAAATGGTTGAGGAGATAAAAGTGGCTGTGACCCTAGGAGGCAGCGATCATGCTATTATAGAATTTTGGATAACTAGAGGAGGAAGACATGTGAAGACTCAAACTTCAAGGTTAGATTTTAGATAGGCAGATTTTAAGAGACTCAGAAAAAGAATAGGAGGGATCCAATGGCTGGATGTCCTTAAGGACAAAAATGTCCAGGAAGGATGGGAAATTTTTAAAAATGAGATTCTCAAATCACAATCGTTAACAATCCCGAAAAGTAGGAAGAATGGGAAGCATTTAAGGAAACCAGGATGGATGAACACAGCACTTAAACACATGCTAAAAAGAAAGAAAGAAATGTTTATCAAATGGAAAGAAGGAGTCATATCTAAAGAAGATTATAATGCAGTCTGCAGATCCTGCAGGGCACGTATCAGGTCAGCTAAAGCTGACAATGAATTAAGGCTTGCAAGAGATGTCAAAAGCAATAAAAAAGGATTTTGGGGGTATGTCAAAAGTAAAAGAAAAGTCAAAGATGCTATAGGATTTTTACAGGATGAAAATGGTGAAATGGTAAGAAAGGATGTTGAGAAGGCCGAACTTTTTAATTCCTATTTTGCATCTGTTTTCTCTCAGAAAGAAAATGGAACATCAACTGATCTTCACTGTCCTATTAAAGGAATTGAAGAATCCAGGTTATCTGTAAACAGAAAGATTGTGAGGGAATATTTAGCTAACATAAATGAGTTCAAGTCTACAGGTCCAGATGAATTAAACCCCAGAGTACTGAAGGAGATCGTAGAAGAAATTTTAGAACCACTCTCCATAATCTTTGAAAATTCTTGGAGAACAGGAGAAGTCCCAGAAGACTGGAGAAGAGCAAATGTTGTTCCTATCTTCAAAAAGGGGAAGAAAGTGGTCCCAGGGAACTATAGGCCGGTGAGTCTGACTTCTATACCAGGAAAGATCTTTGAACAAATTATTAAACAACATGTATGTAAGTACCTGGATAAGAATGAAGTGATTAACCAGAGTCAGCATGGGTTTGTAACTAACAAGTCATGTCAGACTAACTTAATTTCCTTCTACGACAGAATCACTGACTGGGTGGATCAGGGAAATTGTTAAGGGGACGGTTGCAAACAACTTTTATTAAATAATGGAAAGCAACCTTACACGGGGTCCGCGATGCAGCCTGGTGGACTGCGGCCAAACACCTTCCGGGTGAGAAGGTAAAACAACCAACTTAAATAACAATCCCTTCCGTGTTACTGCACACCGGAACGGGAATAGGGATTCGCACTATCTCCGTTAACAGCACGAGAGATGTGCGATAAATAATATATCTGTAGCCCTGTTAACTGCACAGGGACTACACAGCAGACGCTAGGATGCGTGTGTGACTCACGTCGGCGAATACGTGCTCCCAGCCGGCGTGCTACCGGACTGAAGAGTATCTCTCCACGTGGCTTACAGGCGGTGCCGGGAATAGGGTGTCTGCAGACTGCTCGGGGTGTATGGCGACCCCTTTGTCGGAGCCAGACTGTCAGATGAAGCTACCTGCCTATTTCATCTAAGCCTGTCTATTTTCACTAAACCTGCCTGCCAGAAACTAAAGCACACGTGGAGCCCAACAGACCAAGCGTCCACACAACACCATCACAGCTCAATGATCAGAGCGCGCCGCCATATCTGTGGGCGGGCTATTTAAAGATTAAGCCCTGCCCACCGTCGCACTATAGGTGACGTCACCCGCAACCAATCAGGCGGCGCCAGGTCACCGGATCAGCTGACTCCCAAACCACCAATCACGGTCCACCATGTCACGGGCATGCTCAGTGCAGAGAATCCTGGACTTAAGCTTTAGCAGCCCTGTTTCCCTCCGCAACCTATCCTTCATGTTGCTAGGAACAAAGACCAAAGAGACAACCTGTATATCTCGTGCACCAGCTAGGCGTTGGGACTGATGATGATGCTGAACAGCATCAGCCCTGGCTGGACTGGAATGGGAGACTACAGAATCCACTGATGGTTCTGAACCCCTTTCGAAACCAGCAAACGCCCGACGCCTAACAGAAATGCTGTAGATATAGTATATCTTGACTTCAGCAAAGTATTTGACAAAGTATCTCACACCATCCTTATTGAAAAAATGATCAAGAATTGAAAGGACAAGGCAACTGTTAGGTGGATTCATAACTGGCTTAGTGATCGGACTCAACGGGTGGTCGTAAATGGCTTCACATCCAGCTGGATGAATGTCTCAAGTGGGGTACCACAGGGCTCTGTCCTGGGACCTGTATTGTTCAACATCTTTAGCAATGATTTAGATGAAGGAATTGAGGGTAAACTGATTAAATTTGCTGATGACACAAAGCTAGGAGGGATAGCTAACACTAGAGAAGAGAGAGACAGGATTCAAAAAGACCTAAATAATCTGGAGCAGTGGGCAGCAAGTAACAGAATGTTTTTTAACAGGGAAAAATGTAAAGTACTACATCTGGGCAATAAAAATGAAAAAGGCATATACAAAATGGGAGGAATAGAGCTAAGCAACAGTACATGTGAAAAATACTTAGTTATACTAATAGATCATAGACTGAACATGAGTCAACAGTGTGATGCAGCAGCAAAAAAAGGCAAATACAATTCTGGGATGTTTTAACAGAAGCATACAGTCTAGATCACGTGAAGTCATTATCGGACTTTACTCCTCTTTGGTGAGACCTCATCTGGAATACTGTGTCCAGTTTTGGGCACCACATTTTAAAAAAGACATCGACAAACTGGAGCAAGTTCAGAGAAGAGCGACCAGAATGGTGACCGGTCTGCAAACCATGTCCTATGAGGAACGGTTGCAGGATTTGGGAATGTTTAGCTTTCAAAAAAGAAGACTGAGAGGAGACTTAATAGCTGTCTACAAATATGTCAAGGGCTGTCACATTGTAGAAGGATCATCTTTATTCTCATTTGCACAAGGAAAGACTAGAAGCAATGGGATGAAACTGAATGGGAGGAGACACAGATTAGATATTATAAAAAACTTTTTGACAGTTAGGATGATCATCGAGTGGAACAGGCTGCCACGAGAGGTGGTGAGTTCTCCTTCAATGGACGTCTTCAAGCAGAGGCTGGACAGACATCTGTCTGAGATGATTTAGTGAATCCTGCTTTGAGCTGGGGGTTGGACCAGATGACCCAGGAGGTCCCTTCCAACTCTACAATTGTATGATTCTATGGATCTGAGTGTTTTGTTTGTTTTGTGGATAGAATTGAAGCTTTTATTGGGAACATTTAACATAACATTTTGGATCATATTTATCCTGTGCTCTATGCTGAGCACTTATTTTGGGGTTTCCATCAAAATCTCTGGGTGACGTGATTCAGGTGACACCCCCCAGTGGATCCATTCATTATAATGAGGCAGCAGAGTTACTCTTCTGGGCTCCATCTTACCTCTGTTCAGCGTTGTCCTACTTTTCAGAGGTGTCCAAAACTGCGGCCGATCGCGCATTTATGCACACCTAAAAAGACGGACAATACCAACTCACAGGCCAGACGGCATCCAGTGTTGCCATCTGCCTTGTTTTAGGGAATCGTCCTCTGGGACAGTCATGTAAGGGCTTGTTTTTTGCGGGACGATTTGACGTTTTTATTGGTACCATTTTTGGTCACATGTCATTTTTTGATTGCTTTCTATTCTAAATTTGGGGAGGGAAAATAAACAAAAACTGGCAATTCAGGAATTGTGTTTTTTTTTTTTTAATACCGTTCTGCGTGTGGTAAAATTGATAAGGCAGAGTTATTCTTCAGCTCTGTACGTTTACAGCGGTACCACATTAATAGCGTTTTTATACAAAAAATATATATATTTTTTGCATCGCGTTATTCTGAGAGCTATAATTTTTTTATTTTTCCACTGATGGGGCTGTATGGCGGCTTGTTTCTTGTGGGACAAGATGACGTTTTCAGTGGTACTAATTTTATTTATATTTGTTTTTTTTATCGTGTTTTATTCCACTTTTTTTTCCCAGTGGCATGATGATAAAGCATCGTTAGTCTCGTTTTTTTACGTTTTTTTTGTGCGGCGTTCACTGAAGGGGTTAACTAGTGTGACACTTTTATAGGTCGGGTTGTTCCAGACTCGGCAATACCAAATATGTGTACTTTTTTTATTTTATTTATTTTTTTTTTACATAAAAATGTGTATTTATTAGTGAATATTTTTTTTAATTATTATTATTTATTTATTTATTTTTTTACCTATTTTTACACATTTTTTGCCATTTATTTTTTACTTTTTTACTTAGTCCCTTTATGGGACCTTCACTTGTTTCTCTTTGATCACAGATATAATGTATTGCAATGTACTAGATTGCAGTGCATTCATTATACCTTTAGTGAAAGCTCCTGAGCCCATGCTGTGAGCATGGTTTCAGCAGCTTTCCGTAGCTTGGTGACCAGGGGGTCGTCATGACGACCCCTGGTCACCATGGCAATGATTGGGCCCCACGACATCGCAGGGCCACCGATCTGTCAGCGGATTTAACAGCCAGGGGTGGTGCTGACACGGCTACTAGCTGTTTAGTGCCGGAGCTCAGCCACTGGCGGCGCTGAACTCCGACACTGATCGGGCTGGAGACGCTGATATTTCAGTATCTCCTGCACGATCATGCTGAGATCGGTCAGTCAGATTGACTGACCGATCGCAGCAATCTAGGTGTGCGGACCGACCATATGGCTCCCTGCACCCCTTTTTGTGCTGCTCAGCTGTCACAGATAGCTGTCCGCACTTATCTGTCACTGAGTGTTTACACGCTGTGACAGTTTAAAGCCATAACGGACACTGCACGGCAAGGAGCATTAACTTACACCTGCTCATGCCGTGCAGTGTCCGTCATTGGGCGTTATGGGGTTAATACCGCTGTCAAGTGTGATGGTGACATGTAACAGACTTTAACATAATGGCCATCAGTTCTAATGAACATGGGGCCACCGTGCAGTATGAATGCAGATTGACGAAGGGTTACCTTGACTGCCGGATGACCACTTTAAAAAAATATATATATGGCTCTCAGAATATGGTGACAAAAGCCAAATTGTTTTTGTAAATGTTTTATTTTTTTTTTAATTAGTAAATCATGAAAAGAAATATATAGATTTGGTTTCCCGTAACCATACTGACCCATAGAGCAAAGGTAACAGATCACCACTAGATTAGCACAAAGTAAGCGGCGCTAGTACAAAACCTTGAAAAAGAAAATGTGGAATTACAGTTTTTCTCCTCACCGTTTCCACTTATTTCATAGAATAAGTGGTGTTCTGCAAAAAACAAGCCCTCTTGCGGCTATGTCGAAATATTAGAAAGGTTATGGTTCTTGTTACAAGGAGAGGAAAAACTAAGTTACAATATCCTGGGGAAAAGCTCTGTGTCTGCCTCCTGAAAACCTCCAGCTCAGGGTTTGTTACCCGACCGACGACATGTTTAACAGATTCCTTTGACTAAACCACCCTTCACATGTCCATATAATACCGGTACTGGAAAAATGGTACCGGTGTCATAAGTATTTTGGATCAGTGTGCCGTCCGTGTGCCATCAGTGTTCCATCCGTGTGCAATTCATTTTTTTTCCACCATGACTTAAATATCAATTCCAAAGCTTCTCCTATACTTTGCAATGTTAAACATGTACAGCACACGGTTGTCACAAGGATGTTTCACACGGAGCCCGAAATGTGTATTGGCCCTTGTAATCCATGCGGACGGGTCTCATGCAAAGATCTCCATAGATTATGATAGGTATGTGTGGATACGTGTCTTCAATGCATGTGAAAGCGAATGCCACACGTGCTGAAAACATGTACATGTGAAGGAAGCTGTAGCGTCGGCGTCCCTGCCCTCTGCTAGGCAGGGACGCTGTTCCCCTCACCTCTCCGCTCCGAGCCCGGCGTCCTCCTCCCGCTCTGCTGGCAGCGCGCGCTCCTTCCCGGCCATGGTGCTTAGGGCGCGCGCGCTCCCCCCCTCTTAAAGGGGCCGCGCGCGCCGTCCTAAGGAGTCCCCGGCCAATGGCCGGAGGACTTCACCATATATAAGGCACCTCCTCCAAAATGGAGGTGCCTAAGCAATGTTGTTGCACTGTTCACTACTCTGCTTCAGCCCTCAGGTCCCGTTTCCAGTTACCTGCCAGTCACCTGCCAGTTTCCTGCCAGATTGCTGTCTGATTCCTGCCTGTTATCCGCTTACCTGCTTGCTAGCCTGAGGTCCGACGGTCTGCCTTCCGACACCTGTCAGTCTGTCTATGGACCAGCTTGCCCGCTCACCTGGGAGCGCTCATCTGCTACCTGTCTGCTAGCCTACCTGGAGGCTCCGCCGTCACGTGCTGTGACCACCTGCCAGTCCAGAGACTCTTGCCCGCTCACCTGGGAGCGCTCATCTGCTACCTGCCTGTTAGCCTACCTGGAGGCTCCGCCGTCACATGCTGTGACCACCTGCTTATCCAGAGATTCTCGCCTGCTCACCTGGGAGCACACATCTGCCATCTGCCTGCTAGCCTACCTGGAGGCTCCGCCGTCACATGCTGTGACCACCTGCTTATCCAGAGACTCTCGCCTGCTCACCTGGGAGCACACATCTTCCATCTGCCTGCTAGCCTACCCGGAGGCTCAGCCGTCACAGGTCGTACCTACCCTTTACCCAGAGACTGTCCCGGTCACTTGCCGTGACCTCCTGCCCGTTCACCCAGAGACTGTCCCGGTCACTTGCCGTGACCTCCTGCCCTTTCACCCAGAGACTGCCCCAGTCACTATCTGTGACCTCCTGCCCGTTTACCCAGAGACTGTCCCGGTCACCTGCTGTGACTACCTGCCTGTCTTCCCTGGTCGCCACCCGCTTCCTTACAAGGACCGCCCCCTTGTATAAGTTGCTCAGAGGTTCCGCCTCCCAGACCCGTTACAGTTTGCTCGGGCCATGGAACCCGGTGGCACCCAAGCTCCCTCGCTCTCGGACCTTTGTCATGAACTGTCCCGTCAGAGGTCCCAACAGGAGTCCATCCTGAGTCACCTGCGGAATGTCAATTCTCGCCTGGACACTCTGACTGCTCCACCAGCAACCACCGCTAGTGTCTTGACTCGCAACCCGGCAGCTCCGCTGCCCACTAATACCATGGTATCCTACTCCGGACCCCGGCTTTCTGCACCTCCTCGCTTCGGAGGCGACTCCGCTCTGGTTCGGGGCTTCATAAACCAGTGCACCCTGCACTTTGAACTCCTGTCCCACCAGTTTAACTCCGACCGGGCCAAAGTAGCCTTCATCATGTCCCATCTCACGGGGGAGGCACTGGCTTGGCTAAATCCTCTATGGGAGAGAGGAGACCCCCTGGTGTCCGACTTGCCTGCCTTTCTCACGGCTTTCCGGAAAGTCTTCGACGAACCCGGACGGAAGACCTCATGCGCATCGTCTCTGCTACGCCTCCGTCAGGGAAGTCTCACCGTGGGCCAATATGCCATACGGTTCCGTACCCTTGCCTCGGAGCTGGCCTGGGATAACGACGCTCTGGTGTCTGTCTTCTGGGAGGGTCTGTCCGGCCGTATTAAAGAAGAACTCGCCGGTCGGGACATTCCTACCACTCTCGATGACTTAATAACTCTTGCCACCCGGATTGACCTACGGTTCCAGGAGCGTGCCAAAGAGGTCACCCGTGAGAGGAGGTTTCCACGTCTAGCTCCTACCTTCCAGAAACCCGTCACTACCTCCTTTTCTCCCCAGGTACACTCTCCTGAGCCTATGCAGGTCGACCAGACCAAGATGGTCAAAACCCGTCAGGACTTACGCCGTGCCGAGGGGAGCTGCTTCTACTGTGGCAGCAAGGAGCACCGGATCCGTACCTGCCCGGAGAGGTCGGGAAACGCCTGTGTCTAGGTTCGCTCAGAGAGGTCGACCTAGACAAGAATAAATCCTCTCCATCTCTGCTGCTGTCAGTCTCAATTATCTGCGGGGAGAACCGTTTTTTCGAACTAGCCCAACTTGACTCTGGAGCAGCCGGGAATCTTATTTCACAGTCCCTGGTAGAAAAACACCGCATTCCCACCAAACCTCTGGCTGTACCCTTATCTGTCGCTGCCGTGGATGGGGGCCTCTTACCACGTCCCATCCAACTCATCACCAAATCCATTACTCTGCAGGTGGGAATGCTGCATTCTGAGAGCATCTCTTTTCATGTTCTGCCTGGACTCTCTCACGCCCTCTTACTAGGCCTACCTTGGCTCCAGAGACATGCACCCGTGCTTGACTGGAAGACCGGAGAAGTCCTTCGTTGGGGACAGGACTGCCATAAGACTTGTTTGGTTCCCGTTCATCCCGTCCGTCCTTCTCCTACCCCAACTAATCTACCTGGACTTCCGATTCCTTATTGGTCATTTGTGATGTCTTTAATAAAAAGGAGGCAGAGACATTACCCCCTCATAGACCATACGACTGTCCTATCGACCTGTTACCCGGTACTACGCCTCCTCGTGGGCGTATTTACCCATTGTCCGCTGCTGAGACCCGGTCGATGTCCGAATATATTGAGGAGAATCTGGCCCGGGGATTCATCCGGAAATCTACCTCCCCGGCGGGAGCAGGCTTGTTTTTCTTTAAAAAGAAGGACGGCTCTCTCCGTCCCTGTATAGACTATAGAGGCGTTAACCAGATCACGGTGAAGAATAAGTACCCCCTTCCGCTCATTCCGGAGTTATTTCATCGTCTGAGGGGGGCTAGAATCTTCACCAAACTGGACCTCCGTGGGGCGTACAATCTGGTCCGTATCCGTCAGGGGGATGAATGGAAGACTGCATTCAACACCCGGGACGGCCACTATGAATATCTGGTAATGCCCTTTGGTCTCTGTAATGCTCCTGCCGTCTTTCAAGAGTTGGTCAATGACATCTTCCGGGACCTTCTCTACTCCTGCGTAGTGGTGTACCTGGACGACATCTTGGTCTTCTCTCCGGATCTCCAGACTCACCGGAGGGATGTTCGTCAGGTCCTGCTCAGGCTCAGGCAGAATCACCTCTTCGCTAAATATGAGAAGTGCCTCTTTGAGCAGACCTCGCTTCCGTTTTTGGGCTACATTATTTCTCAGACCGGCCTCCGAATGGATCCAGAGAAACTGTCTGCCATCGAGAAATGGCCTCGACCGGAGGGGTTGAAGGCTATTCAACGGTTCCTGGGCTTCGCCAACTACTACCGCCTCTTCATACCGCACTTCTCTTCCCGGACTGCCCCAATTTCCGCGCTCACTCGTAAGGGCACTAATCCCAGAGAGTGGCCGCCCGAAGCAGAGGAGGCATTTCTTTCCTTAAAACAGGCCTTCTCTTCCGCCCCGGTGCTGCATCGCCCGGACGGCAACAAGCAGTTCTTCCTGGAAGTTGACGCCTCCTCCTCTGGAGCCGGAGCGGTACTTACCCAAAAATCGTCTTCCGGGTGAATGGTAACTTGTGGCTTCTTCTCCAAACTCTTCTCCTCTTCTGAGCGCAACTATTCCATAGGAGACCGAGAGTTATTGGCCATCAAGCTGGCATTGGAGGAGTGGCGTTACCTACTCGAGGGGGCTCTTCACCCGGTAATAATCTACACTGACCACAAGAACTTGGCTTACCTCCAGCATGCCCAGAGACTTAACCCGCGCCAAGCCCAGTGGTCCTTGTTTTTTGCTCGCTTTGATTTTGTTCTTCATTTTCGCCCGGCTGACAAAAACATCAAAGCAGACGCCTTGTCCCGATCCTTTCTGGTGTCCGATCTCGAGGAAGAACCCAAACATATCATCGATCCCGCCAGAGTAATGCAAGTGGCTCCCGTGAGTCTAAATCGTCTCCCTCCCGGTAAGACGTTCGTTTCAGTACCTGATCGGGAGAAGATCCTACACTGGGGCCATTCGTCTAAACTAGCTGGCCACGCCGGTCAGAAAAAGACCCTCCAGCTTATTACCCGGCACTACTGGTGGCCTACCCTGCACAAGGACGTAACAGACTTTGTTTCTGCCTGTGTGTCCTGCGCCCGCAACAAAGTCCCGAGACACCTGCCAGCCGGTCGCCTCCTTCCGCTTCCTGTGCCTGCTGCCCCCTGGCAGCATATTGCTATGGACTTCATAACTGATCTCCCCGTCTCTGCCGGTTGTATGGTCATTTGGGTGGTCGCTGACCGCTTTCCAAGATGGCTCACTTTATTCCCCTGCCAGGCCTTCCGTCTGCACCCGAGCTGGCTAAAGACTTTATCCGCCACATCTTCCGTCTTCATGGCCTGCCCCTCCATATCGTGTCGGATCGTGGGGTACAGTTCACCTCACATTTCTGGAGAGCCACTTGTAAATTGCTAGACGTCACCCTGGACTTCTCCTCCGCTTACCACCCACAGTCTAATGGTCAAGTGGAGCTGATCAATCAGATCCTGACCAGTTACCTCCGGCACTTCGTTAATGCCCACCATTCTGACTGGGTGGATCTCCTGCCATGGGCCGAATTCTCTTACAACAATCACGAGAGCGAATCTTCCTCCAAATCCCCGTTTTTTGTAGTCTTCGGTCAGCATCCTCGGATCCCATTTCCCGTCTCCACCTCGGTGGATAATCCGGCTGCGGAGTCTCTTGTTAACAAATTTTCCTCCTTGTGGGAGAGTACCCGGTCCGCACTCCTTCAGTCGTCCGAGCGTATGAAAAGACATGCTGACAAAAAACGTCTGGATCCTCCTCAATTCCGTCCAGGGGATAATGTCTGGCTCTCGTCCAAGTATGTCCGGCTCATGATTCCTTCCAATAAGTTAGGGCCTCGGTTCATCGGTCCTCTGGAGGTCATCAGTCAGATCAACCCGGTGGCCTATAAATTGAAACTCCCGGCCAACTTGCGGATCCCTAACTCCTTCCATGTATCTCTCCTCAAACCCGTGGTACTTAACTCTTTTTCCAAGTCTACAGGTACGCCTCCTGCTCCGGTTTCCGCTGAAAACGAGTTTGAGGTAGAGAACATTCTGGCCACAAAAAGGGTAAGAGGAAAGACCTTTTTTCTAGTAGATTGGAAGGGGTTTGGTCCTGAAGAGAGAACGTGGGAGCCCCGGGAGAACATCCATGCCCCTCTCATCCTTGTTAAATTTCTGTCTGGCGTAAAAAAGGGGGGGCCTAAAGGGGGGGGGGTACTGTAGCGTCGGCGTCCCTGCCCTCTGGTAGGCAGGGACACTGTTCCCCTCACCTCTCCGCTCCGAGCCCGGCGTCCTCCTCCCGCTCTGCTGGCAGCGCGCGCTCCTTCCCGGCCGCCGTGCTTAGGGCGCGCGCGCTCCCCCCTCTTAAAGGGGCCGTGCGCGCAGTCCTAAGGAGTCCCCGGCCAATGGCTGGAGGACTTCACCATATGTAAGGCACCTCCTCCAAAATGGAGGTGCCCGAGCAATGTTGTTGCACTGTTCACTACTCTGCTTCAGCCCTCAGGTCCCGTTTCCAGTTACCTGCCAGTTTCCTGCCAGATTGCTGTCTGATTCCTGCCTGTTATCCGCTTACCTGCTTGCTAGCCTGAGGTCCGACGGTCTGCCTTCCGACACCTGTCAGTTTGTCTATGGACCAGCTTGCCCGCTCACCTGGGAGTGCTCATCTGCTACCTGTCTGCTAGCCTACCTGGAGGCTCCGCCGTCACGTGCTGTGACCACCTGCCAGTCCAGAGACTCTTGCCCGCTCACCTGGGAGCGCTCATCTGCTACCTGCCTGTTAGCCTACCTGGAGGCTCCGCCGTCACATGCTGTGACCACCTGCTTATCCAGAGACTCTCGCCTGCTCACCTGGGAGCACACATCTGCCATCTGCCTGCTAGCCTACCTGGAGGCTCCGCCGTCACATGCTGTGACCACCTGCTTATCCAGAGACTCTCGCCTGCTCACCTGGGAGCACACATCTGCCATCTGCCTGCTAGCCTACCTGGAGGCTCAGCCGTCACAGGTCGTACCTACCCTTTACCCAGAGACTGTCCCGGTCACTTGCCGTGACCTCCTGCCCGTTCACCCAGAGACTGTCCCGGTCACTTGCCGTGACCTCCTGCCCGTTCACCCAGAGACTGCCCCGGTCACTTGCTGTGACCTCCTGCCCGTTTACCCATAGACTGTCCCGGTCACCTGCTGTGACTACCTGCCTGTCTTCCCTGGTCGCCACCCGCTTCCTTACAAGGACCGCCCCCTTGTATAAGTTGCTCAGAGGTTCCGCCTCCCAGACCCGTTACAGAAGCTTTACACACTGTGTGAACAAGTATGAAAAGTCACCTCTTAATCATTGAATTAAGGTTTTCTCTTTTGGTTCATTGCCATGGGTATAAAATCCAGCATCTAAGCATGTAGTCTGCCTGTGCGAACAGTTGTGATAAAATGGCTCGTTCTAAAGAGCTCCCTGAATTCAGCATCTTGCTGTCATATGTTGTCACAAGTCAGTTCATGAAAGTTCAAATAAGACATGGCTGGGTGAGTTTGGTGTGGAAGAACATGACTGACCCTTCAAGAGACCTAACCTCAACTCCATCAGATAGATACCTTTTGGATTAACCAGAGATTACAAGCCAGGTCCCCTTGTCCAACATCAGTGTCTGACCTGATAACTGCTCTTCTGGAAGAATAGACAACAAATTGCACAGAAATATCCCCAATTTTTTTTTTTAGAGTGGAAGCTTTATTAGCTGCAAAGGGAGATCAACTCCATGTTGGATTTAAAAAGCAATGTCATAAAATTTCCTCCAGGAGTAATGTGTATGTGTCCCAATAATTTTATCCCTACAGTGTGTAATAGGTTCTGCTTCTTCCATGGTGAGAGGTGGAGACTGCTTCTCTGATGATGTGTAAATCTGGAGGTGAATGAGAATCATAATCAGTTTTGTTATATATTTTAGGAAGGACGTCCAGAATAAGAGGCAGAAAGCGTCCGATTATTGAGGACGACAGTGAGGAGGAGGTGCAGCCAACGTAAGCACTAAATACGACTATCATTCGTTACATTGTATTGTAAGGCTATGTTCACATGTCTGGTAGTTATAACTGTTTTTGGATTTGTTAGGGGTGATAAAAAATGAAAAGATACAATGCAAAATTAGTTCATTCAAATAAGGACGGGAATGTCTTAAATAGTTTTCTTTTTTACTGCAATCTGTTTTTTAGCAGGATCATGTGCCGATTTGCCATGAGCGTTACCCGTTGGCCATCGCTCATAGCAGATGATCATTTTAACCATGTGTAGCACAAGTGATTGGATGAAGGCACCTTCAAGTCTTCTAAGGAAACTATTAAGGCCAGAAAAAAGTAAAAAAAAAAAATTATTTTTTTTTTAAATATAAACGTTCAAATCACCCCCCTTTTGCCCCATTCAAAATAAATGAATAATAAAACAAAAATATACATATATTGCTGCATTCTGAATCGCCCGATCTATCAAGATATAAAAAGAATTAATCCAAATTGTAAACGGTGTAACGAGAAAAAAAATCAAAACACCAGAATTAAGTTTTTTTGGTCGCTGCAACATCGCAATAAAACGCAATCACCGGCGATTAAAACATATCTACCTAAAAATATTATCAATAAAACCTTCAGCTCAGCGTGCGAAAAATAAGCCCTCACCCAGCCCCAGATCCTGAAAAAGGGAGACACTACGGGTCTCGGAATATGGTGCCATTATAATTTTTTTTACAAACTTTGGAATTTATTTCACCACTTTAAAAAAAATAACCTATTCATGTTTGGTATCTACAAACTCATAATGACCTGGAGAATCATAATTGCAGGTCAGTTTTAGCATTTAGTGATCATGGTAAAATAACAACAACCAAGAAACAAGTGTAGAATTATACTTTTTTTGCAATTTTGACGCACTTTTGAATTTTTTCCTTTTTCTCCAGTACACGACATTGTAAAACCAATGATGTCGTTCAAAATTACAATTCGTCCCAGAAAAAATAAACCATCACAGGGACATATTAAAAAATAAAAAAGTTATGCCTCTGGGAAAAAGGGGAGCGAAAAACGGAAAATCCCAAGGTCGTGAAAGGGTTAAAGGACAGAAATCCTCAACTATATTGATTGTATTGATTGAACAGTACCACCACATACCACCATAGCATTACTGAATCTCTCTATACCATGTGTGGTTAATACTGTAACTAATACTGCCATATAGTTACTAAATTATACTTTTATAACATGATTTTAGAACCACCATACTGTAACTGAAAAACAGCATCATATTGTGACTTTATCACTTGGGGTCTGAGCTGTTTTGATGCCCAGCGATCAAAAAGTTATTTAATTCTAAATGCCCTGAGACTCATGAGATAGAAGTTGGCTAAACCCGGTGATTTTGGCTTGAATCGGTTAGCTTCCTAACGTCTGTGGGGACAGGCCTGATTCTAGCTTTTTTTTTGGTGCCCAAGGCGAAAATTCAAGTGGCACCCCTCCCAGCAGTTCATGGTATACCTGCAGTGAATAAACACAATCCCATCATTGTTTTTTAGGTTTTGCTTTTAAGATATTCATTATGTGGTAAAAGTGACGTGTGAACATGATTCTCCAGGTCTTTGTGATTACAGTAATCCCAAACTTTCAGAGATTCTTATTTTTGTAAAAAAAAAAACAACATTTAGCTTGTGATGCTTTTTTTAGGACCTGTTAGAACAATAAAAATATATCTATGAAGCTATGTGAGAGCTGTTTTTTGCATAGTAAGTTGAAATATTTTTTGCTATCAATTCAGGGTGCATACATTTGGATGGCTTTTTGCTGTAAGAGGTGTGGTGACAAAAAAATGTAGTTCTGCTATTTTTTTTCTCTTTACTGCATATGTTAGTTCTTTTTATATTTTGATAGATCAGACTTTTAAAGATGTGGACATACCAAATTTTTTTTAATTGTTTAATTTGTTTTTAATGAGGGAAGACCGCACCAGATCCATGATCATTAAATGAATACATCACCAGAACATTCCATCAGTACATGAATGGCACCAGCATCATCATCAGTACTTAGATACAGCACCAAAACAACCATTAATACACTAATTCATTATTAGAACCATAATCGGTAATTGAATATAGCACTGGGACCATCATTATTAATTGAATACATCGCCAGAACCACCAACTGCACATGAATACAGTGAAGAGCAAAAGAGTATCAATCTTTTGAACTTTTGACTTTCAGGCTCCATATCTCACCATCCACTACTTCTTTTATTGTGAGACTACCCTCATTTTATAGACAATCATCTTGTCTATCTCATATATAAACTTGAGTTGCAACTATTTAGCATATGATTAATTATGCAGATTCTTGTCATGTCACTGCACTGTTACTGTTTTGCTCCTAAAAATCTAAATACATTTTTTTATTATTTTATTAGTATTTTGTAAATCCACCTTTGGCTTTCAACACTGCCTGAATCCTTCTGGGCATGCTCTCGATCAGATTCAAACATGTCTTGACCGACATCTAATTCCGGTTCTCTTTTACATGTTCCCAGTTGGTGCATGCTGTTCGACTCGCTTGGACATGTATATAGTTTTTTATTCCATTCTACCCACAAGTGTTAAATTGGATTAAGGTCTGAGGTCTGTGGGGGCCAATCCAGCACTTCGACTTCATTGTCATTGAACCATTTATTTGCCAATCTCAACGTATGCTTTGGGTCGTTGTCCTGCTGGAACACTATGTTGTCCTTTTCATACCGATGGTACTCGAGTGTACAAAGTAATTTGTCTTGTAGGATACTCACATATAGCTCAGCATTGAGACCACCATCGATTCTGGTAAAGTATCCAATGCCTTTAGCTGTGAAACAACCCCATATCATCAGGCTTCCTTCACCGAACTTGACAGTTCCTTCAATTTCTCCATCCGTTAGCCCCATTTTCCTTTTGTTTCTTCCAGACCCATTTGCACCCATCATAGCCTAGTCTATTGACTTTTGTCCCATAGCTCCAAACCACCCGTTTCCTATCTTCTACAGTTCACTTTTCATACCTTTTTGCAAACTTGTGTCGACGCTTCTTATGATGATATTGAAGTTGATGCTTCTTCATCTTTTTTTGAGCCACCATTCAAGACTTGTGTAACATGCGTTACACGGTGCTTGCATAGACATCTGTGATCTCACTATTACGAAACTTACAAGTCACTCCAGCCCGTGATATTGGAAGCAGACTTTGCATCCCTAAGTATGGCAAAAGAGGTGACGGGGAATGCATGATTGGAGCAGTAGGCTGGTACTTAAAAGGAGTTGGATATGCTGGAGACCTTGAAATGGTCTGGGAAGAAGCGCTCCCTGAAGGACGATACATTGCATACCGCATAGACCGCTCTTATCTAGGAGAGGCATCTGAGGTATCAGTGAGGAAGTGGTGGGTGCTGCCTTTCATGGTAATTGTAGGGTCTTGTGATGGTGTAGGTGTCTTATCTGCCCTTTTTGACACCCACCTGGTTAGGTAAAATGCAATATCCAAGTCGTTGTTGGTGAATTAAGACCCATGAGAACAATGAACATTTCTTCACTCCACTTTTGCAAGTACAACTCCCTCTACCTTGATGGTTTTATCATTTAAAATAGTATTTTTCTTTTCACTTTGACTCTTAACACAGACCTTGATTTGTATGTTTCTACAGAAAGAAATTCACAAGAAATGAGGAAACCCCCCCCGTCGTCTTTTGTGGCTTTTGAAAGCGACGTTTTGTGAGTAATTTTGACAACATATAATAAGTTTAAGTTAAACTTCACTTAAAAGCTATGTTCACGCATGTTGTGTTTTTTTAGCATTTTTTGCTGCAGATTTTTATGCAAATTTTCAGCTGTGTTTTGCAATACCAGCAAAGTCTATGAGAAACCAGAATTGTCTGTTCACACATCATGCTTTTTTGTTGTGTATTTTGTGCCTTGGTTGGGTTTTTGGAAAATAGAGCATGTCACTTCTTTCAGCATTTTTGTCAGTGTTTTTTCACCCATGGGAAATAATGGGTGGTTGTAAAGGGAAGTGTCCCAGGTTGTACATGTATATACATGCTAGCCATGCTTGCAGATAAGTATACATGTATATATTGGCCCCACATCTCCCCATGTGTTTCAGTCTGTTTGCTGCTGGGGGAGGTTTCAATAGAATGTCCAGCCATGTGCTAAAACAGGTTTTGCGAGTATGGTTGGACTTGAACAAAGATCTTAGCCAGTGAGCAGGGAATAATACATCATTTCCTGTGACATGAAGCTGGACACTGGCTGGACCTAAAACCCCAGAATCCACATGTGCTAGGGCCCCTTAGACTCTTGAAGATGGACATAACAACACATGGCTGAGTATCTCTCTTCCCCTGTAACTTCTTTACTTACTAGCCCTACATACCCTGTACTAACCCTCCTAGATATTGATAGATATATATAGGCAAAGTTGGTATAGTTGGGTGGGCCGATATTGCATGAGTGATTAGCAAACGTGGGTGGAAAATATATTAGGTAATTGGGAATTGTGAATCCGTTTTGTGTACTGTGTTAGTGTGATACATAGCAGTATATTAACTGTAGACTTTTGTGTAATAAATACCTTTTATTAGCACACGGTTTTGTCTCAGTTGGTATATAGTATAGGGCTCAGATAACGTTAGTGGAAATTAATTATTAATAGTCAAGTTTGATGTTAATAGTTAATATCGGACCTCAATAGAGGTGTAGGAGAGTTCCCCCATTAATTACTGATAGTTTGGAGGAAAATCGCATCCTTATACAGTGGTGAAAAAAACGCTGAAAAAATGCACTAAAATTTGCAGCAGCGTTTTTGATGGTGAAATAGAATGGGGTTCTTTTTTAACAGAACTTTATGTACATGCATAAATAGAGACAGGACAGTGAAAAAAATCGCTGAAAAAACTCAAAAAACGCAGCAAAACGTTTTTGACGCAGCTGATTTCCTGCCAGAGATTGTGTTTTGATGCAGTTTTCTGAAGCTGAAAAACACAACATGTGTGAACACAGCCAAAGTAAAAAAGTTAAAGGGGTTTACCCGCAAAGTTCATTTTAATCAATAGATCTTGATAATAATAAATTCCACAATTGGATGTGTTTATCTCAGCACAGGAACATTTTATTTAATCTTATAAATGGGCCCCTGCTGTGTACTGTGTAATGGCTTTGTCTGACGGTACAGGGACATGGACAGATAATTCCACAGCTCCTGGGAAGGGGGAGACGCAAAAGAGTCTACAGACATTACAGGACTGGATCACAAAAAATTCTTTCTTTGAGGTAAAACATTTTTTAAAAACAGGCAGGGAAATGTTTTATCTCACATTCATTTTCAAGGAAAACGAACGAGTGCAATCCGATAAAAAATTGGATTCTACTTTGACCAATATTAATTTATGAGTTACAGCTCATCTGTGATTTTTTTCACAGCTGAAATCGGACTTAGAAAAAAAATCGCAAGTCAATGGGTGCGAGAAAAATAAAATCACACGGCTCTCGGACCTTGCGAGTGCCGCTCAATTTTTAAATACCTAGAATCAATTAATTTATTTGAAAGAAACACATAGACTCCTTTAATAAATCTAAATTTAACTAATAACATAACACCCATTCCATTGAAGCCGATGTCAATTGAAATAAAATAATAAAGCATCATCATCCTCACCTGTCCCTGACGTGAATAAAATCATCCATTTGTTGCGCGACAGGTCTAGGTCTGCTACATCAAGATGGCAGGCTGTATTGTCGCAAGATACGACTATACAGTCTGCCATCCTGCAGAGACAATTAGCTGTGCAAGCTTGCGCACCTCAGTGTCTCCCGTGCTGGCAGAAAGGTCATCGGAGTCCTTATCCAATGAACTCTGTTCACCTCACTGACATTAACGCATGTGCGGTGAGAACTTTCCAACAGCACTGCAGTAAAAAAAGAACACACTTTGTAACGTGTGTTTTCACAGCGCAAATGCACCCAAAAACACATGCATATCATAAATAAATAAAAAAAAATGATGTATGTTCCCCCCTACTTTTTATAACCAGCCTATGTAAAGAACAGAGGTGTGCTCTTGTATTAACAAGATAGGAAGGTCCATAGATATTGGCCCTTTCCTAGCCTAAAAATAAAAGCCTGCAGTTACCCCAGAATTGGTGCATCGATGAGATGCGCCAACTCAGGCTCTTTGCTGGCTTTTCCTGATTGCGATGGTGCAGTGGCAATTGGGGTAGTAGTTTTATCAGGTTGATGTCAGCTTTGTAATGTAATGATTGACAAAAGTCTGGGATGGGCTGAAATGTTTTGTATGTGGACCTCCATTAAAAAGAACTTTTAATCAACCACATGAGTGACGGGATTTGTCATTTTAAGCCTTGTAATGTCAGCTGGCATCAAAACCAAGGGTTAGTAATGGAGTGGTGTCTATCAGACACCCCCATTACTAACCCAGTAATAAAAAATAAAAAAAAACACACACACAGGAAAACATAGTTTATTTTAAAGAACACTCCCCCACACCTCGTTCACCTATTTATTAAAAAGCAAAAAAAAACATGAAGATCCAACGTAATCCAGCCAATCAGAAGAAGTCCAAAAATGGGAACCTGAAAGACATAAAAGGAAAGTTAAATAAATAAAAGGAAGAAACTCTCGCTCATTCGCCAATTTATTTTTAAATTACAATCTCTGCACCTGCGACGTAACCCATTGGGGTTCCCACGACATCTAACGATTCTGTACAGCAAGCTATGGAGCGTCGTTTTGAGAACCATGCTTCATAGGTCACTCCCGGTTATGTCTCACAACCGATAACGTCAGTAACTTAGTAATGTCATCGCTCATGAGTAGTGTTGAGTGATACCTTCCGGTATCAGGAAATATCTGGGGGCGGCTGACGGCTGATGTTTCTAGCCTGGGAGGGTGCCAATATTCATGGCACCCTTCCTGGGCTATTAATATCAGCCCCCAGCTGTCTGCCTAGCCTTTGCTAGTTATTAAAATAGAGGGACCCCACGTCATTTTTTTGGGGGGGTCCCCCATTTTAATAGCTAGTAAAGGCTAGGTATTCAGCTGGGGGCTGATATTAGTAGCCTGGGAAGCTCCATGGGTATTACCCCCTTCCCAGACTTCAAACATCTGCCCCAGCCGTCTGCTTAACCTCCGCTAGAGCCTAAAATTACGGGGAACCCTACGCCAATTTTTTTTTTAATAAATCCTTTATTTTAACACTAAATGACAAGTACAGTAACCAACACTGTCTCTGTACTTAGAAACATGTCAGTCACATACATAATATCTATCTAATCGATGTGTGGTGCTCTATCTTTCTGTTCTAAATTGTTGGGTACCGCTGCTGAATTGCCGGCCGGCTTTTTTAAAGAGACGGTGCATGAAAACACTATTATTTTTTTAAATAAATCCTTTACACTAAATGACAAGTACAGTAAGCAACACTGGCACTGTACTTATTATATATGTGACTGACATGTTTCTATGTATCTAATCTATGTGTGATGCTCTATTCTTTCTATTCTAAATTGTCGGGTACCGCTGCTGAATTGCCGGCCAGCTTTTTTAAAGAGACGGTGCATGAAAACACTATTATTTTTTTAAATAAATCCTTTACACTAAATGACAAGTACAGTAAGCAACACTGTCACTGTACTTATTATATATGTGACTGACATGTTTCAATGTATCTAATCTATGTGTGATGCTCTATTCTTTCTATTCTAAATTGTCGGGTACCGCTGCTGAATTGCCGGCCGGCTTTTTTTAAGATACGGTGCATGAAAACACTATTATTTTTTTTAATAAATCCTTTACACTAAATGACAAGTACAGTAAGCTGAGCGCTGCCATCCAGCTTGTCATCCTTCAGAGACACTGCAGAGCGCAGGCATTATGGGAACTTCCGATTCCGGTATTCGATATTCTAAAAGTATCGGAACTCAGTATCAGAACTCCGATACCGCGAATATCGGTCGATACCCGATTTTTCAGTATCGGAATGCTCAACACTACTCATGAGACATGACCGGGAGTGACCCGTGAAGCGACCTATGAGCCCATTCCAATAAAATGAAGGTAAACTATTTCATCAACTGTTGTGTTCAAACTTTTTATTGGTATTGTACATGAGCATCCCTTTAGGGTATGTGCACACGATGCAGAAATGAAGCAGAAAATTTCTGCATCATTTCTGCATCTCCCTGGCAGAAAAAACGCATGCAGATTGTGCATGCGTTTTTCCTGCAGAATACATGCGGATCCACATGCAGATTCACATGCGTTTCCGCATGCAGATTGACAAGCGCTTTCCAGGCGATGTTAGCATCACCTGGAAAGTGCTTGACAACTAGGTCACACTATATAAATCCATGCAAACAGCATGGATTTATATAGTGTGACCAGAGAGAGTGTATATACTTACCTCCGATGGCCCGCGCTGTCCTGCTCAATCTGTTCTCCCTCGCCGGCAACTTTGAATTGAAAGACCTGCCGACGTCAGCGTCACGTGACCCGTCACATGACTCTGACGTCAGATCAGGTCCTACAACTCAATGCAAGTGCCGGGAACCAAGCGGGAGCGCTGCGCGGGCCGACAGATGGTAAGAATACATTTATTTTTTATTTTATTCTTGTTTTACAGCTTTTTTAATGGTACCTGGGTGTGGATGAGACTCTCCTCTCCTCCACACCCGGGTACCATCCGCATATTAGAACGCGCCAATAACGCAAGTACAAATGCTGTCTTGCGGAATTGGCGCGTTCTAATGCAAGTCAATGGCGGCGAAATCGCCGCGTTTCCGCAAAATTAATTGACATGCTGCGGATTTTTGACCGCAGCGTTAACGCTGCGGAAAAATCCGCATCATGGGCACAGCACATGCGGATTTCCATTGGGGAACATTGCTTCCCTTCTACCATGCGTTTTTCATGCGTTTCCGCTGCGTTTACGCAACTGCAAAAACGCCGCGGAAACGCATGAAATACGCATCGTGTGAACTAAGCCTTATAGTGAACCCCTTCAGTGCTGTTACTTTTTCTTCTCTTTGTAATTTATTACTCAAGAAGCTGTCCTCTTTTCTCATATATCCTGAAGTTCTAAATGTTGAAGGGGTTGTCCGGTCCAAATGGATAAGTCTGCAGTCACACTGTGTGACTGCAGACTCATGAATCCCCCTAGCGCAGGCACTTTGCGCTATGGGGATTTGCCGATATGAGACCCGGGACCGGAGGCTATGTATGTGTTATACATACCCCTGGCCAGTCAGCGCCGCCTCGCTTCGTTCACTTGTATGGAGTGAGGCCAGGCCCTGTCTAGTGCCGTGGATTGCCAGTAGGAGCTTCGACTAGAAGACGCAGCCTCGCTCAATACAAGTGTATGGAGAGTGAGGCCTGTCCACTGGCCAAGGGTATGTATAACACATGCATACCCTCCATTACCAGGTCTCATACCGGCAAATCACCGCATCGCACAGTGCCTGTGCTGGGGGTTGGGATTCATAAGTCTGAAGTCACATAGAGTGACTGCAGACTTATCACTTTTGACCAGACAACCCCTTTAAATTTACTTGGTTTCATGTATGTGTATGTGAATGGTTAAAGTGGATCTGTCTCCAGATTTCACAATCCTTCCTGCACTGCTACTGGTGACATCTCTCACTGCTAAGTGCAAACAGATACCGTGGGTATGGAAAGTATTCAGACCCCTTTAAATTTTTCACTCTTTTTTCCATTGTAGCCATTTGGTAAATTCTAAAATGTTCATTTTTTTCCCATTAAAGTACATTCTGCACCCCATCTTGACTGAAAAAAAACAGAAATGTAGACATTTTTGCAAATTTATTAAAAAATAAAAACTGAAATATCATATGGTCATAAGTATTCAGACCCTTTGCTCAGACACTCATATTTAAGTCACATGCTGTCCATTTCCTTGTGATCCTCCTTGAGATGGCTCTACTCCTTCATTGGAGTCCAGCTGTGTTTAATTAAACTGATAGGACTTGATTTGAAAAGGCACACAGCTGTCTGTTTAAGACCTCACAGCTCACAGTGCATGTCAGACCAAATGAGAATCATGAGCTCAAAGGAACTGCCCAAGGAGCTCAGAGACAGAATTGTGGCAAGGCACAGATCTGGCTAAGGTTGCAAATGAATTTCTGCATTACCCAAGGTTCCTAAAAGCAATGTGGCCTCCATAATCTTTAAATGGAAGAAGTTTGGGACCACCAGAAGTCTTCCTAGACCTGGCCGTCCAGCCAAACAGAGCAATCATGGGAGAAGAGCCTTGGTGAGAGAGGTAAAGAAGAACCCCAAGATCACTGGCTGAGCTCCAGAGATGCAGTAGGGAGATGGGAGAAAGTTCCACAAAGTCACTGTAGCCCTCCACCAGTTGGGCCTTTATGGCAGAGTGGCCCAATGGAAGCCTCTCCTCAGTGCAAGAAATATGAAAGCCTGCATAGAGTTTGCTGAAAAACACATGAAGGACTCCAGACTATGAGAAATAAGATTCTCTGGACCGATGAGACGAAGATAGAACTTTTTGGTGATAATTCTAAGCGGTATGTGTGGAGAAAACCAGGCACTGCTCATCACCTGCCCAATACAATCCCAACAGTGAAACATGGTGGTGGCAGCATCATGCTATGGGGGTGTTTTTCAGCTGCAGGGACATGACGACTGGTTGCAATTGAAGGAAACATGAATGTGGCCAAGTACAGAGATATCCTGGATGAAAACCTCTACCAGAGTGCTTTGGACCTCAGACTTGGTTCACCTTCGAACAAGACAATGACCCTAAGCACACAGCTATAATGACAAAGGCGTGGCTTCAGAACAACTCTGTGACCATTCTTGACTGGTCCAGCCAGAGCTCTGGCCTAAACCCAATTGAGCATCTCTGGAGAGACCTGAAAATGGCTGTCCACTAACGTTCACCATCCAACCTGACAGAACTGGAGAAAGGAAAAATGGCAGAGGATCCCCAAATCCAGGTGTGAAAAACTTGTTGCATCATTCCCAAGAAGACTCATGGCTCTACTAGCTCAAAAGGGTGCTTCTACTCAATACCGAGCAAAGGGGCTGAATATTTATGACCATGTGATATTTCAGTTTTTCTTGTTTAATAAATTTGCAAAAATTTCTACATTTCTGTTTTTTTTTCAGTCAAGATGGGGCGCAGAGTGTACTTTAATGAGAAAAAAATGAACTTTTTAGAATTTACCAAATGGCTGCAATGAAACAAAGAGTGAAAAATTTAAAGGGGTCTGAATACTTTCCGTACCTACTGTATATTGTCCTCTATTTGGTTCTTCCTGAACCTTGTGGTATTTGGTGATTCTTCCTATGGTCAGAATGCACCTAGGTCTTTCTAGTGTCTCAACTGATGTAATATTATTTTTTCTTTCCTTAAAGGGAACCTGTGACATGAAAGAAGCTATTTTTCTGCATATATGGAGTTAATCTGCAGATTAATAGCGTTCTGAACCTGCCCAGCACTTAGACCCCTACTGTCATGAGGAAATGATCTTTATTCCTCCTTTTAGCATTCTGGTTTCAGTCACGGGTGGCGCCGGCGTGGGTTCAGTCACCGTTCTCTGTATAGAGAGCGGCGGCTGTAACCTCGTCCCCGGCAGTGATTGACAGCCGACCCTACTGCTGAGCTGCTGTAAGTCAGTGCAGGGGGAGTGTTTGCTGCCACTTCTCACTATACACAGAGCGGTGACTGAATCCAATGGATGCCGGGAGAAATAAAGTTCAGAGCAGGGTTAATCTGGAGATTATCCCCATATCTGCAGGCTGATTGTGTTTTTTTCAGGTGACAGGTTCCCTTTAAGGAAAGAACCATTTTTTATTGTAGTTAATAATTCTTACATGCATGTAGTAATGTCTTTTTTTTTCTTAAATCTGCAGTGCAAGTGGGCCTAGCGGACAACTCTACGAGCATTCAGAAGGTATAATGAAATCTTTGACTTTATATTTTATTGATTCCAAACTTTTTATAGGTTTTATAAAAGGTACATATAAACAATAGCTTGACACCGGCAACAAAATCTAAAAGGGAATTTGTCGGCAGGTTTTTCTACTCATCTGAGAGGAGCGTAATGTAGACAAATAGAAGCTGAATCTATCAATGTATCACTTAGATTACTGGGTGCAGCAGTTCTGACCCAATCAGAGCTTTTAGATTTAGAATGAAGCAGAGCTGAGAAAGCTGTCCCCACCCACACCAGGCTCTCCATGTACAAAGTCCATAGACGGTGTGCTGCTTATCACAGCAGGGGGCGTTGCTGGACTAGTGTTGTCCGGCAATGTTAATCTCTTCGTGATAAATCCTTGACAATTACTAAGCAACACCGCACGCACTTTGACAAGTGACACATCTCTGAATTCTGTGTTTCAGCCCCTATCTCCTGCTGTCCTCAGATTACATAGCAAAAACCTGCTGACGGATTCCCTTTAACCCCTTTACAACCTAAGGTGGTTTGCACGTTAATGACCGGGCCAATTTTTACAATTCTGACCACTGTCACTTTATGAGGTAATTACTCTGGAACGCTTCAACGGATCCCCCTGATTCTGAGATTGTTTTTTCGTGACATATTGTACTTCATGATTGTGGTAAAATTTCTTCGATATCACTTGCGTTTATTTGTGAAAAAAATGGAAATTTGGCGAAAATTTAGAAAATTTTGCAATAAATAACATTTCCCACATGTCTACTTTACATCAGCACAATTTTGGAACCAAAATTTTTTTTTTGTTAGGGAGCTATAAGGGTTAAAAGTTGACCAGCGATTTCTCATTTTTACAACAAAATTTACAAAAACATTTTTTTTAGGTACCACATCACATTTGAAGTCACTTTGAGGGGTCTATATGACATAAAATACCCAAAAGTGACACCATTCTAAAAACTGCACCCCTCAAGGTGCTCAAAACCACATTCAAGAACTTTATTAACCCTTCAGATGCTTCACACCAATTAATTGAACATGAAAGGAAAAAATTAACATTTAACTTTTTTTCACTAACATTTTATTTTAGACCCCAATTTTTTTATTTTCACAAGGGTACCAGGAGAAATTGCACCCCATAAGTTGTTGTGCAATTTCTCCTAAGTACGCAGATACCCCATGTGTTGGAGAAAACTACTGTTTGGGCGCATGTCAGGGCTCGGAAGGGAAGGAGTGACGCTTTTGAACGCAGACTTTGATGGAATTGTCTGCGGGCGTCATGTCAATTTTATAATGTAGTTGTTAGGAGGGCGGTTGCAGACAACTTTATTAAAATGGAACGCAACCGACCCCGGGGTCCGCGATTCGGCCTGGAGGACTGCTGCCGAACACTTTCCGGGTGGAAAGGTACGCAACCATCTTAAATGTTAAACCCTTCCGTGTTACCGCACACAGGAACGGGTATAGCGGTTCGCTCTATCTCCGTTAACTGCACGGGAGAAGAGTGACTGGGATAGCACCTACTTAACTGAAGAACCACTCCGTGTTAATGCACACGGAGCGGGCTTCAGCGGTTCACACAATCTCCAAGAACTGCAGGGAGACGTGCGACTGGAGGGAAAGCAGTAGCCCTGTCTTCGATACAGGCGCTACTCTGTAGGGATTGGCGCTAGATGCGTGTGTGACTACGCGACGGGTACACGTGCCTCCAGCCGGCGTGCCACCGGACTGAAGGGTACTACTCCACGTGGCTGACAGGCGATAGCCGTGGACAGGGTGTCTGCAGGCTGCTCGAGGTATTAGGAGACCCCTTTGGCTGAGCCAGGCTGCTAGACGTAGCTACCTGCCTGAGTGACCTACGCTAATTAGCCGAGCTAACTCTGGCATCGGCAGGTCACGGAGAGAGCAGGTAGAGAGCACGTGGAATACACTCGTCCACACAAACAACACTTGCAAAATGATCTGAGCGCGTCGCCATTTTTGTGGGCGGGCCTTTTAAAGACTAAGCCCTGCCCACCGACGCGCCATTGGTGATGTTACCCGTGGACCAATCAGGCGGTGGCAGGTCACCACCGGGTCAGGTGAGTGCCAACCCACCAATCATGATCCGCCAGGTCACGGACATGCTCAGTTCGGCAAATCCTGGACTTAGATTCCACAAGCCCTGTCTCCTTCTGCAACCCAGGCTTAACATTGCTAGGCACAACTACCTGGGAGATAAACAGTGCTCGTGGACCAGCTAGGCGTTGGGGCTGATGGTGATTCTGAGCAGCATCATCCCTGGCTGGACTGAAATGGGAGACCATATAAGGTCTTGGACCCATTTCGAATCCAGCACCAGACCGACACCTAACAGTAGTGTTATACATCAGTTGTGTAGGACAACCTGACGAGCACTGCACAACTGACGTATGACAACCTGACGAACACTACGTCAGTTGTGTAGTGTTTGTCAGGTTCTCATACGTCAGAAATTAATTTAATAGTCCATCAAAGTATGGTACCTTTTCAAGCAGTCTTTCATACACAGGCCAGGTTTGTCAGGGCAGTTGTCACATTGATAAATGGTGTCCTTGCGTATTCCACTTTTATAACACACTCAGCACCTCTTTTGTGACTTTCCTTTTTTCCTGCTGTGAGGGATCTGCCCTGGGAAATGCTGGCCTGGTACAATTCTCAGTCCTTCAATTCCGGAACTACTAGGGCCTGCTCTGTCACCGCTGCCAAATATCAGGGCCTTGATAACAGTCTCCTGGAAGTGAAGGTACGACGTAGAAGTCTGGCCTGCACATTGTGACAGAAGGAAAGCGTTGTGCATTGCCATCTGTACAATGTGCACGGCCAGCTTCTTATACCATACCTTGGCCTTTCTCAAAGCACTGTACGGCTGGAGGACTTGATCTGAAAGATCAACTCCCCCCATGTACTTGTTGTACCCCACTACACAGTCTGGTTTGGCGACCTGTGTAGTGGAACCTCTTACAGAGCTGAGGGTGCTGCCATCACCATGTATGGTGGTCAACAAAAGGACATCCCTTTTGTCCTTGTACTTGACCATCAGCAGGTGGTCGCTACATTAGGCTCTGCTCTCACCCCTTCTGAGCAGCTGCCCAATTAGCGTCTTTGGGAGGCCTTTCTAATTTTTGCGGACAGTACCGCAGGCTGCAGTACGTCGCGCAGAGAGGGACTTGAAGAGCAGGATACTTGTATAAAAGTTATCCACAAAGAGGTGATAACCTTTATCCAGCAGTGGGTGCACCAAGTCCCACACAATTTTCCCACTCACTCCCAGAACGGGGAGGCATTCAGGGGGTTCAATCCGGGAGTCCTTCCCTTCATCAACTCTAAACTTGTGAGTGTACCCTGAGGTACTCTCAAAAAGTTTATACAGCTTGATCCCGTACCTGGACCTCTTACTGGGCAGGTACTGCCGCAATCCAAGCCGCCTTTTAAAAGAGATTAAGGACTCATCCACACAGATGTCCCTTTGGGGCACGTACACTTCAGCAAACTTGTTGTTGAAGTGTTCGATGACCGGCCGAACTTTGAAAAGACGATCAAAGTTCGGGTCATCGCGTGCAGGACACCTTGCATTATCTTGGTAATGCAAGAACTTGTGGATGGCCTGAAAGCGTCTCCAGATCATGGCCATTCGGAACACTGGAGTGTTATACAAAACGTCAACACTCCAGTATTGCCGAAGCTCGGGCTTGTTCAGGATCCCCATAAGAAGGACCAGGCCCCAAAACTTCATCATTTCTACTGTGTCTACAGGAGACCAGTTAGAAAATGATGAAGAGGGGTTTTGTTCCAAAAATTGATGAGCGTATAAAGTAGTTTGGCCCACCATGAGGTTTACAAAATCCTCAGAGAAAAAGACTTTGAAAAAGTCTATTTCTGTGAGGCCGGTGGTGTCAAACTTGATTCCTGATTCCGCCACAAAATCAGAAATCAGTGGTTCATAATTTTCGGGGGGCGAGGTCCATATGGGATCAGTAGTGGGGAGCGCTGGATCATTGTCTCTCCTGCGACGACGGCGGGGCAGTCCAGCAGAACCGGAGGAAGAAGAGGAAGACGACGAGGAGTCGGAAAAATAAATAAATGTGGGATCCTCGCCCTCGCTGTCAGTGTCGGTGGCAAGAATAGCGTATGCCTCCTCCGCTGAATAGCGAGTTTGGGATGAGCGGGACATTGTTTGTTATGTATGTGGTGCGTGTGTGTCAATACTTTATTTAGAGTGTGTGTGTGTCAATACTTTTTTTAGAGTGTGTGGAAAAGGGAAATACTGTATGTGGTGCAAACAGCAATGATGTCACTGATCAATACTCGGCGGCTGCTGGATGTGCGCACGGATGTGTGGGGAGTGGGAAGAGGGGAATTGGCGTGGATGAGGGGAGATCAGAGATGACTTACCAAAGTCCTCTCTGTTCTTCTTTCAGGATCAGGAGCCTGGACCGGGAGCCCGGCGCTGGTGACCGGGAGCCCTGCGCTGGTAACCGGGAGCCCTGCGCTGGTGACCGGGAGCCCGGCGCTGGTGACTGGGAGCCCGGTGCTGGTGACCAAGAGCCCGGCGCAGGAGACTGGGAGCCTGGAGCAGGAAACCGGGAGCCCGGAGCAGGAGACCAGCGCTGGTGACCGGGAGCCCAGAGCAGGAGACCGGGAGTCCGGAGCAGGAGACTGCTGCAGGACGCAAAAAAAAAAATGGTGGTAAGGGGGGGAGGGGTAAAAAGAGCGGGGAGGGGGGATTGGGGTGGATGAGGGGAGAACAGACTTACCAAAGTCTTCTCTGCAGGATCAGCAGCAGGATCAGCAGCAGGCTCTGGAGCAGGATACCCAGGACGGTGGAGCAGAAGATCCAGGAGCAGCAGCAGCAGCGACTGGAACAGGTGAGAAAATGGTCTTGTGGTGTCACAGAATATTCTGTGGCACTACAAGGCCCAGCACAGACACATCAGATGTGACCGCTCTGTAGAAATCCTCACCAAGTGTGAGGGTCTGCAGGGCGGTCACAGGGTGATGATGGGGTGGTGACAGGTGGAGGTAGTCAGGTAATCTGATTGGAGCAATCAATGTCACCAATGATTGCTCCAATCAGAGTTCCTGAATACAGGTGACCGGGCGGTCACAAGGAGGTGTCACCTCTCTGTGACCCCCTGTGGTGCATGCTGTGCCTCAGTCATCTGATTGGTGACATTGATTGCACCAATCAGACATGGCTGTAGCAGAGCACGCACCACAGGGGGTAACAGAGAGGTGACACCTCCCTATGACAGCCCGGTCACCTGTATTCAGGAACTCTGATTGGAGCGATCGATGTCATCATCGATCGCTCCAATCACAGCAGTCTGGGGACTTTGATTACATTTCAGGGGGTCATGGGGCAGTGACAGGCAGGTCACAAGCTGGTCACTGCCCCATGACCGCCCTGTCACCGCGCGGTCGCTCTACGATCGGTGCGATCGATGTAATCGGCGATCGCACCGATCATAGCCGTCTGGGGCCAGGGCTGGGGTGTCCTAGCAATAGCCTAGGATCGGTGCTGTTTGATCTGCAGCCTAGGATCGGTGCTCCTCTGTTTCCGGCAATCACATTGCCGGAAACAGTGAGAAATGCTGTAAAGCAGTGGTCCCCAACCTTTTTTGCACCAGGGACCGGCTTGAAGCAAGATCATTTTTCCATGGCCCAGCAAGGAGGGGGTGGGGTGGGCGGGGCTTTGGTCATATGGGGGCAGGGTAATGGAGGGATTTGGAGTTTAGTGCATACTTATCATATAGTGTAGACCAGGTCCCCGCCAGGAGCTATGCCAGGAGCCCCACATAATGTGCTGTGCCAGGAGCCGCATCACTGAGGCCCCATCACGCCCTGCAGCAAGACAGGGCAGCTGTCCTAACAGCTGCTGTTCAGCTGCATTTACTTCATCCCAGGGGCGGACACAGACTGTAGTGGGCCCCTGTGCAAGAAATTTTTGGGGGCCCCCCCCGCCCTTCATAAGGCAACAAAGTTATGTAAACATAACCCCCGCCCATGTGCATCTCTCACCCCCCCATGTGCAGCTCACCCCCCGTGCATCTCTCATCCCCCTCCGTGCATCTCTCATCCCCCTCCGTGCATCTCTCATCCCCCTCCGTGCATCTCTCATCCACCCCCCGTGCATCTCTCATCCCCCTCCGTGCATCTCTCATCCCCCTCCGTGCATCTCTCATCCCCCTCCGTGCATCTCTCATCCACCCCCCGTGCATCTCTCATCCCCCCGTGCATCTCTCATCCCCCTCCGTGCATCTCTCATCCCCCCCCGTGCATCTCTCATCCCCCCGTGCATCTCTCATCCCCCTCCGTGCATCTATCATCCCCCTCTGTGCATCTCTCATCCCCCCCGTGCATCTCTCATCCCCCCCGTGCATCTCTCATCCCCCCCGTGCATCTCTCATCCCCCCGTGCATCTCTCATCCCCCCCGTGCATCTCTCATCTCTCCCCTCCCCCCCATGTGCATCTCTCCCCTGCCCCCCATGTGCATCTCTCATCTCTCCCCTCCCCCCATGTGCATCTCTCATCTCTCCCCTCCCCCCCATGTGCATCTCTCATCTCTCCCCTCCCCCCCATGTGCATCTCTCATCTCTCCCCTCCCCCCCATGTGCATCTCTCATCTCTCCCCTCCCCCCCATGTGGATCTCTCATCTCTCCCCCTTCCCCCCATGTGCATCTCTCCCCTCCCCCCCATGTGCATCTCCCATTCCCCCCACTCCTAGTTAATTGTATTTAAAAAAAAAAAAAACTTGTTATACTTACCCCCATGCGATCCCTGCAGAATCCTGGCGCTCGTCCAAATCGCTGACACCAGGTTCTCCTGCCTTCCGGTCATGTGACGGCGCCGTCACATGACCGGAAGTCAGAGGAATTATGAGATGTCCTGGACCCGGCGCTTTGCTTTGTGATTGTCTGTGGCGGTGCCGCGGACCGGCTGAAAAACCCCAACGGCCCAGTCCTGGTCCGCGGACCGGCGGTTGGGGACCTCTGCTGTGAAGGGGTGTAAAGGGGTTAACAGAGCATGGATCGGGGGTCGGCAATTAGTTTTCTCAAGGGCTCACATGAAATACTGTGACTGTAGTGCAGGGCTAAACCAACACACTGAATTTAAGAATATTAGTGGAAATATTAAGCAAAGTTATATTAATTTATACTGCTTACTATTGATGAGAATTAAGTATGTTGATCCACTGCCACTATTAGGCAATGTGCCCACAATGCAGAAACGCTCTGGATTTTTCCTGAGCGTTTCTGCATCTCCTTGGCAGAAAAAACTCATGTGGATTTTACATGCGTATTTTCAGCCCGGGACAAGTGTTTGTCACGCCTTTAGCACATGCGATTTCCCATGCGGGTTGTCAAGCGTTTTCTAAAAGATTTTGGCTTGGAAAAGTGCTTGACAACTTGGTCACACTATATAAATCCATGCAACCGTGTGACCAAGTTAGTTAAAAAAAAGAATAAAAATGGTAAAAGCTATAAAAAAAAACATTATACTCACCTTCCGATGGCCCCCGGTTTCCTTCTCCGTTCTCCCTGGTGGCCCGCGGTGGTGTAAAAGGACCTTCCATGATGTAATTTAGTCAGGTGACAGGTCACATGACCGCTGACGTTGACGAGCCACCGGGGAGCCAAGACACACCGGAGAGAAGACTGCAGGCCATCAGAAGGTGAGTATAATGTTTTTTTTTATTTTAATTTTTTTTTTACAGGTACTATGGTACCCGGGTCTGGATGAGAGTCTCCTCTAATCCATCCGCACATTGAATTGCTTAATTTCCACATGTGTTCATGTAGTCATGCGGATATTATGCGATTCAATGCAAGTCAATGGCGGCAAAAACGCTGCGCTTACGCAAAATAGTTGGTAGTGCTGCGCTTTTTTCCGTAATAATAATCCGCAGCGGAAATTTCTGCAGCATGTGCACAGCACATGTGGATTATCATTGGGGAACATTGCAGACCTCCTACCAAGCGTTTTTTAAGCGTAATTGCCGCTGCGGAAACGCTTAAAAAATGCATAGTGGGCACACAGCCCACTAGAGCTTATTTTATTGTGTTCTTACTAGGAGCAGCCAATCAAAACCATATGATTTATGAATTATTATAACGTCTCATGCAGGGGCGGGCACTGAGACCAAAGGGTCCCTGTGCAAGAATTGTGTATGCCCCCCCCCTTCTTAAAGGGGACTTTCATTTTAATTATTTTTGTGCTCATCGGCTTGCGCTAGGGAAAAAAAAAAATAAAATCAGAGTTACACATTTTCACCTAGTCTAAAAATAATAAAATCAGAGTTACTCATTTTCACCTAGTCTAAAAATAATAAAATCAGCGTTACTCATTTTCACCTAGTCTAAAAATAATAAAATCAGAGTTACTCATTTTCACCTAGTCTAAAAATAATAAGATCAGCGTTACTCATTTTCACCTAGTCTAAAAATAATAAAATCAGCGTTACTCATTTTCACCTAGTCTAAAAATAATAAAATCAGCGTTACTCATTTTCACCTAGTCTAAAAATAATAAAATCAGCGTTACTCATTTTCACCTAGTCTAAAAATAATAAAGTCAGAGTTACTCATTTTCGCCTAGTCTAAAAATAATAAAATCAGAGTTACTCATTTTCGCCTAGTCTAAAAATAATAAAATCAGCGTTACTCATTTTCACCTAGTCTAAAAATAATAAAATCAGCGTTACTCATTTTCACCTAGTCTAAAAATAATAAAATCAGAGTTACTCATTTTCACCTAGTCTAAAAATAATAAAATCAGCGTTACTCATTTTCACCTAGTCTAAAAATAATAAAATCAGCTTTACTCATTTTCACCTAGTCTAAAAATAATAAAATCAGCGTTACTCATTTTCACCTAGTCTAAAAATAATAAAATCAGCGTTACTCATTTTCACCTAGTCTAAAAATAATAAAATCAGAGTTACTCATTTTCACCTGGTCTAAAAATAATAAAATCAGAGTTACTCATTTTCACCTAGTCTAAAAATAATAAAATCAGAGTTACTCATTTTCACCTAGTCTAAAAATAATAAAATCAGAGTTACTCATTTTCACCTAGTCTAAAAATAATAAAATCAGAGTTACTCATTTTCACCTAGTCTAAAAATAATAAAATCAGAGTTACTCATTTTCACCTAGTCTAAAAATAATAAAATCAGAGTTACTCATTTTCACCTGGTCTAAAAATAATAAAATCAGAGTTACTCATTTTCACCTAGTCTAAAAATAATAAAATCAGCGTTACTCATTTTCACCTAGTCTAAAAACAATAAAATCAGCGTTATTCATTTTCACCTGGTCTAAAAATAATAAAATCAGAGTTACTCATTTTCACCTGGTCTAAAAATAATAAAATCAGAGTTACTCATTTTCACCTAGTCTAAAAATAATAAAATCAGAGTTACTCATTTTCACCTAGTCTAAAAATAATAAAATCAGAGTTACTCATTTTCACCTGGTCTAAAAATAATAAAATCAGAGTTACTCATTTTCACCTAGTCTATTGATGTGTTTGTGCTCCTGGCCTGTCCGTGTTTACAGGCTGCAGTGGTAATATCTCATGTGACCACTGTAGCCAATCATAGGGTCATCAGCTTGTTCCATCTACCAGGGAAGGCTGCAAAATACAATGCAGACATTACAGCACGGGATCGCATAGGATTGATTCATTTTGTGAGGTAAAATATTTCACTGCCTGTGTTTAAACAATATTTTACCTCTCAAAATGAATCCTATGTGAATCCTTTGTGATCCCCTGATGTAATGTCTGTATTGTCTTTGGCTTCCTCCTCCGCTCAGGAGCTGTGGTATTTTCCATACACGGTCAGACACAGACCATTTTTCAAATGAACTTTTGTTTGTGGGAAAACCCCTTTAAGCTCCAGCAGTCACGTGTTTTAGTCAGGACATCACGGCTGCAGCCTGAAAACAAAGACCAGGGCAGTAGCGGAAGAGGAATTGCTGACCCTGAGAGTATCCCTGATTTTATTGTTTTTCTCTAGGGCAAGCCTAAGGGCGGTAAAAGAATTAAAACAGAAATTCACTTTAAGTAACATTATTTGATGCAATAAAAACATGTTAGGCACACATCAAAAAATCACTTGTCACACACCAGACAAATCGCACAAGCACAGCGCAGACTTGAGAGATGTCACACAAGCACAGCGCAGACTTGAGAGATGTCACACAAGCACAGCGCAGACTTGAGAGATATCACACAAGCACAGCGCTGACTTGAGAGATGTCACACAAGCACAGCGCAGACTTGAGAGATGTCACACAAGCACAGCGCAGACTTGAGAGATGTCACACAAGCACAGCGCAGACTTGAGAGATGTCACATAAGCACAGCTCTGACTTGAGAGATGTCACACAAGCACAGCGCAGACTTGAGAGATGTCACACAAGCACAGCTCTGACTTGAGAGATGACACACAAGCACAGCGCAGACTTGAGAGATGTCACACAAGCACAGCGCAGACTTGAGAGATGTCACACAAGCACAGCGCAGACTTGAGAGATGTCACACAAGCACAGCTCTGACTTGAGAGATGTCACACAAGCACAGCGCAGACTTGAGAGATGTCACACAAGCACAGCGCAGACTTGAGAGATGTCACACAAGCACAGCGTAGACTTGAGAGATGTCACACAAGCACAGTGCACAAATCACACAAGTAGATGTGCACATATCAGAAAGATCACAAGAATAAGCTGCACACATCTTACAAGTACTACAACACGCATCACAGAAGTGCAGGACATACCGAGGAATTCTGAAGAGACAAGTTAGAATGGCTCTACATTCAGGTTCTAAAATGGTCGTTCTGGAGGAATAGAAAGAGATAGATGTTACTTTATGTCACCAACTTATTCGTTCCATGTGTAGAAGACTTGGTGCTGTCCTTAACAATCATAGAGGTCATACAAAATACTAGATGTAGTAGTTTTGGTGTAGGGTGCATCACTGAATTTGGGTAAAACTGAAGATTTTGTAATGAAAGTTATAATATTAACATTACTTTCATGCTATGGGTGAAAAAAATGTTCTGTGAAACTCCGTCTTGTCAGTATTTTGGAAACTGTTCTTGTGTTCAGTGAGGTATTAACTAAAATCCTACTTCTTATAGTCACTTTATCCAGGGCACTGAAAAAAAAAAAAGATATTTATACATACCACACACCTACATGTTACATACATTGTTTTATCACCCTGACTAATCAGTATTTCCTTTTATTACTGGCATGATATGCCTGCACTTTTGAGCATAGGTATGTACTGCACATTACCATTTCATGTTTCTTAACCCTGTCTCATGGTAATCAGTATTAACCTTTCTGACAGCCCCATTTTTCATATCTGAAACGTCACTTTATTTGGTAATAACTTTGAAATGCTTCTGCTAGTCAGTCTGATATTTCTGATCTTCTTTTTGGAACAAATTGTACCTGTTGCAGCTGGTAAATTTTAAATTAATACGTTTTGTTGTTATTCATGAAAATATCCCAGATTTTCTAAAAATTTAGAAAAATGTGAAATTTTAAACTTAAAGCGGTTGTGCCACCATAAAGAATACAATTGACCAACCAGAAAAGGTGTAAATAAATTGTTTTGTAATGTATAGTGATTCAAAATTATGCTTCATTCAAAAGATACCAAGCTTTTATTTTTCAAATGCTGTTCTCTGGCGCCCCCTGGCGTTATTCCACTACGTCCTGGTAGTAGGTGATCAGCTGGTCGGGTTTGCGCAGTTCCCTGCGTAAGAGCTCCCTACCCGCAGCATGCAAAATGTATTCTCTGTCACAACACTCCCTGCTGTAAGCACAGAGTGTGTGTGATTCACCCCCTCCCCCTGTGCTCATAGCTCACAGCTGATCTCCGGGTGAGATACCCCCTCCCAATGCGCTCACAGCTCACCTCTGGGTCAGAAAACCCCCTCCTCCTCTGCTCATAGCTCTCAGTTGATCTCCGGATGAGATACCCCCTCCCCCTGAGCTCATAGCTAATCTCCGGGTGAGATACCCCCTCCCCCTGTGCTCACTGCTGATCTCCGGGTGAGACATGGCCTCCCTCTGCACTCACAGCTCATCTCCGAGTGAGATACCCCCTCCCCCTGCACTCACTGCTGATCTCTAGGTGAGATACTCCCCTGCCCTCACAGCTCATCTCCGAGTGAGATACTCCCCTGCCCTCACAGCTCATCTCCGAGTGAGATACTCCCCTGCCCTCACAGCTCATCTCCGAGTGAGATACTCCCGTGCCCTCACAGCTCATCTCCGAGTGAGATACTTCCCTGTCCTCACAGCTCATCTCCGAGTGAGATATTTCCCTGCCCTCACAGCTCATCTCCGAGTGAGATACTCCCCTGCCCTCACAGCTCATCTCCGAGTGAGATACTCCCCTGCCCTCACAGCTCATCTCCGAGTGAGATACTCCCCTGCCCTCACAGCTCATCTCCGAGTGAGATACTCCCCTGCCCTCACAGCTCATCTCCGAGTGAGATACTCCCCTGCCCTCACAGCTCATCTCCGAGTGAGATACTCCCCTGCCCTCACAGCTCATCTCCGAGTGAGATACTCCCCTGCCCTCACAGCTCATCTCCGAGTGAGATACTCCCCTGCCCTCACAGCTCATCTCCGAGTGAGATACTCCCCTGCCCTCACAGCTCATCTCCGAGTGAGATACTCCCCTGCCCTCACAGCTCATCTCCGAGTGAGATACTCCCCTGCCCTCATAGTTACATAGTTACATAGTTTATAAGGCCGAAAAAAGACAAGCGTCCATCCAGTTCAGCCTATTTCTTGTGCACTGCAGCTATTCCGCAGCGTTGATCCAGGGGAAGGCAACAAAAAACCATGAGGTATAGGCCAATTTACATCACTGAGGAAAAATTCACTTCCCGACACCAATCTGGCAGTAAGATTAAATCCCTGGATTAATTAACTAAGCATAAGATGTAATTTTATTGTTCTCAAGAAAGGCGTCCAGGCCTCTCTTGAACTCTTTAAGTGAGTTGGACATCACCACTTCCTCTCCCAGAGAGTTCCAGAGTCTCACGGCTCTGACCGTAAAGAATCCCCTTTTATGCTGGTGCAGGAACCTCCTTTCCTCCAGACGCATAGTGTGCCCCCTCGTCTTTGTCACCATCCTTCGTACTTGGTATAAACAGGTCATGGGAGAGATCTCTGTACTGCCCCCTGATGTATTTATACATGTTTATGAGGTCTCCCCAAAGCCTTCTCTTTTCCAATGTAAATAGGCCTAATTTTGACAACCTCTCTGGGTATTCTAGTCCCTCCATTCCCTTTATTACCTTAGTCGCCCTCCTTTGTACCCTCTCTAGCTCCAATATGTCTTTCCTGAGCACCGGAGCCCAGAACTGTGCACAATATTCTAAGTGCGGCCTTACCAGCGCTTTATACAGAGGAAGAACAATGTTCTCATCATATGCCCCTATTCCTCTTCTGATGCATGCCATGACTCTTTTTGCCTTCTCAGCTGCTGCCTGACACTGGGCACTCCAATTTAATTTGCTGTTAACCAAGACGCCCAGGTCCTTCTCCATGTCAGATTTCCCCAACGGTTTCCCATTTAATATGTATGGGTGACTGCTGTTTTTCTTTCCCATGTGCATGACCTTACATTTATCGGCATTGAACCCCATTTGCCATTTTTTGGCCCAACTCCCCAATTTATCTAAATCCTCCTGTAGCTGTGCCCTGTCCTCATCTGTATTAACTACTTTACAAAGTTTAGTATCATCTGCAAATATTGCTATTTTACTATGCAACCCTTCCACTAGATCATTAATAAATATATTAAATAATATAGGGCCCAAGACAGACCCTTGAGGCACCCCGCTAGTAACCCTGACACACCCTGAGCTTACTCCATTGATAACCACCCTCTGCTTTCTATCACTCAGCCAGCTATTTACCCACTTGCACACATTATCCCCCAGACCAAGCATTCTCATTTTATATACCAACCTTTTGTGTGGCACGGTATCAAACGCTTTGGAGAAGTCAAGGTATACACACAGCTTATCTCCGAGTGAGATACTCCCCTGCCCTCACAGCTCATCTCCGAGTGAGATACTCCCCTGCCCTCATAGCTCATCTCCGAGTGAGATACTCCACTGCCCTCTCAGCTCATCTCCGAGTGAGATACTCCCCTGCCCTCACAGCTTATCTCCGAGTGAGATACTCCCCTGCCCTCACAGCTCATCTCCGAGTGAGATACTTCCCTGCCCTCATAGCTCATCTCCGAGTGAGATACTCCCCTGCCCTCACAGCTCATCTCCGAGTGAGATACTTCCCTGCCCTCACAGCTCATCTCCGAGTGAGATACTCCACTGCCCTCACAGCTTATCTCCGAGTGAGATACTCCCCTGCCCTCACAGCTCATCTCCGAGTGAGATACTCCCCTGCCCTCATAGCTCATCTCCGAGTGAGATACTCCACTGCCCTCTCAGCTCATCTCCGAGTGAGAAACTCCCCTGCCTTCACAGCTCATCTCCGAGTGAGATACTTCCCTGCCCTCACAGCTCATCTCCGAGTGAGATACTCCACTGCCCTCACAGCTCATCTCTGAGTGAGATACTTCCCTGCCCTCACAGCTCATCTCCGAGTGAGTTACTCCCCTGCCCTCACAGCTCATCTCCGAGTGAGATACTCCACTGCCCTCTCAGCTCATCTCCGAGTGAGATACTCCCCTGCCCTCACAGCTCATCTCCGAGTGAGATACTCCCCTGCCCTCACAGCTCATCTCCGAGTGAGATACTCCCCTGCCCTCACAGCTCATCTCCGAGTGAGATACTCCCCTGCCCTCACAGCTCATCTCCGAGTGAGATACTCCCCTGCCCTCACAGCTCATCTCCGAGTGAGATACTCCCCTGCCCTCATAGCTCATCTCCGAGTGAGTTACTCCCCTGCCCTCACAGCTCATCTCCGAGTGAGATACTCCACTGCCCTCACAGCTCATCTCCGAGTGAGATACTCCCCTGCCCTCATAGCTCATCTCCGAGTGAGATACTCCACTGCCCTCACAGCTCATCTCCGAGTGAGATACTTCCCTGCCCTCACAGCTCATCTCCGAGTGAGATACTCCCCTGCCCTCACAGCTCATCTCCGAGTGAGATACTCCCCTGCCCTCACAGCTCATCTCCCAGTGACATACTCCCCTGCCCTCACAGCTCATCTCCCAGTGAGATACTCCCCTGCCCTCACAGCTCATCTCCCAGTGAGATACTCCCCTGCCCTCACAGCTCATCTCCGAGTGAGTTACTCCCCTGCCCTCACAGCTCATCTCCGAGTGAGATACTCCCCTGCCCTCACAGCTCATCTCCGAGTGAGATATTCCCCTGCCCTCACAGCTCATCTCCGAGTGAGATACTCCCCTGCCCTCACAGCTCATCTCCGAGTGAGATACTCCCCTGCCCTCATAGCTCATCTCCGAGTGAGATACTCCACTGCCCTCTCAGCTCATCTCCGAGTGAGAAACTCCCCTGCCCTCACAGCTCATCTCCGAGTGAGATACTTCCCTGCCCTCACAGCTCATCTCCGAGTGAGATACTCCACTGCCCTCACAGCTCATCTCTGAGTGAGATACTTCCCTGCCCTCACAGCTCATCTCCGAGTGAGTTACTCCCCTGCCCTCACAGCTCTTCTCCGAGTGAGATACTCCACTGCCCTCTCAGCTCATCTCTGAGTGAGATAAACCCTTTCCCTGCGCTCACTGCTGATCTCCGGGTGAGATACCCCCTCCTCCTGCGCTCACTGCTGATCTCCGGGTGAGACACCCCCTCCTCCTGCGCTCACTGCTGATCTCCGGGTGAGACACAGCCTCCCCCTGCACTCACAGCTCATCTCAGAGTGAGATTCCCCCTGCACTCACTGCTGATCTCTAGGTGAGATACTCCCCTGCACTCACAGCTCATCTCCAGGTGAGACACCTCCTCCCCCTGCCCTCACAGCTCATCTCAGAGTGAGATTCCCCCTGCGCTCACTGCTGATCTCTAGGTGAGATACTCCCCTGCACTCACAGCTCATCTCCGGGTGAGACACCTCCTCCCCCTGTGCTCACAGCTCAGCTCTGGATAAGATCATCTGCTTCACAGACTAAGCATGGGAAGTGTTTCCCTGCTATCGGGCTCTCAAGTCTGTGAAGCAGATGATCTCACCCGGAGATGAGCTGTGAGCGCAGGGGGAGAGAGTGTCTAACCTGGAGATGAGCTATGAGCTGTGAGCACAATGGGAGGGAGTATCTCACCTGGAGATCATCTGTGAACACAGGGGAGGAGGTATCTCACCCGTTGATCAGCTGTGAGTGCAGGGGGAGGGAGTGTCTCACCCCGAGATCTGCTATGAAGCAGGGGGAGGAGGTGTCCCACCTGGAGATCAGCTATGAGCACAGGGGGAGGGGGTGAATGACAGACACTCTGTGCTTACAGCAGGGGGCCTTGTGACCAAGAGTACATGGTGCATAACAATAGAGAACAAATGGAAGTCAGCTCACCCTCCAGGGATTTCAGTGTGTTGAAGCCAGGAACAACCTGTGGTCGAAGTGAAAAATTCCATTAAGTCAAATTCCATTCAGCTAATATGTTACTTTAGACCCAAATTTTAGCCTGCACAATTTATTATGTAATTTCTCCTAAACGCAGCATTGCCCCATACATAGCAGACACTAATATTTTCTAGCTATATACAGTACATAGCATTAAGGGTAAACAATTAAAGCGGTTGTGCCACCATAAAGAATACAGTAAACCAACCAGAAAAGGTGGAAATAAATAGTTTTGTAATTTACAGTGATTCAAAATTATGCTTCATTCAAAAGTTACCAAGCTTTTACTTTTATGAATGCTGCTCTCTGGCGCCCCCTGGCGTTATTCCATTACGTCCTGGTAGTGGGTGATCAGCTGGTCGGGTTTGGGCAGTTCCTGTCATAAGAGCTCCCAACCGGCAGTCTGCACAATGTATTGCAAGAAAAGAAATGAAAAATTCCATCTCCAAAAAAGTTGTATTAAAAAATTCCAAGTTGTTATTACATCATTTTAACATCTGATGAGGTCACAAGGTACATGGGGATTCACATAGCAACGCGTTTCCAATGCCAACCACCGTTCTTTGTCAAGCTACTATGACATGGTTCTGTGATCTTTTAAATATTTCCGAAACCAATTACAAGTAATACACCGATTACATGACCAATGAGATCACACCCATATTAAAAAAAAACTCTTAACAACACACCCCAATAAGAACAAGTAGAGACAAATACAGTCATGGCCAAAAGTATTGAGAATGAGACAAATAGTAATTTTTCCAAAGTTTACTGCTTCATTTTTTGTAATGGCAATTTGCATATACTCCTGAATGTCAAAGAGTGATCAGCTTAACAGCAATTACTGTACTTGCAAAGTCAATATTTGCCCAGAAAATGAACTTTAACCCCCAAAACACATTTCAACATCAGTGCAGTCCTGCCTTAAAAGGAGCAGCTAACATCGTTTTAGTGATTGATCCATTAACACAGGTGTGGGTGTTGATGAGGACAGGGCCGGCGATCAATCAGTCATGATTAAGTAAGAATGACATCACTGGACACTTTAAAAGGAGGCTGGTTCTTGGTATCATTGTTTCTCTTCAGTTAACCATGGTTATCTCTAAAGAAACATGTGCAGCCATCATTGCACTGCACAAAAATGACCTAACAGGGAAGAGTATCGCAGCTACAAAGATTGCACCTCAGTCAACAATCTATCGCATCATCAAGAACTTCAAGGAGAGAGCTTCCATTGTTGTCAAAAAGGCTCCAGGGCGCCCAAGAAAGACCATCAAGCGCCAGGACCGTATCTTAAAACTGTTTCAGCTGTGGGATCTGACTACCAGCAGTGCCGAGCTTGCTCAGGAATGGCAGCAGGCTGGTGTGAGTGCTTCTGCACGCACTGTGAGGCGGAGACTCTTTGAGCAAGTGCTGGTTTCAAGGAGGGCAGCAAAGAAGCCACTTCTCTCCAGAAAAAACATCAGGGACCGACTGATATTCTGAAAAAGGTACAGGGAGTGGACTGCTGAGGACTGGGGCAAAGTCATTTTCTCTGATGAATCCCCTTTTCGATTGTTTGGGACATCTGGAAAACAGCTTATTCGGAGAAGAAGAGGTGAGCGCTACCACCAGTCTTGTCTCATGCCAACTGTAAAGCATCCTGAAACCATTCATGTGTGGGGTTGCTTCTCAGCCAAGGGAATCGGCTCACTCACAGTCTTGCCTAAAAACACAGAAATGAAAAAAGAATGGTACCAGAATGTCCTCCAAGAACAACTACTCCCAACCGTCCAAGAGCAGTTTGGCGCCCAACAATGCCTTTTCCAGCATGATGGAGCACCTTGCCATAAAGCAAAGGTGATAACTAAATGACTCATGGAACAAAACATAGAGATTTTGGGTCCATGGCCTGGAAACTCCCCAGATCTTAATCCCATTGAGAACTTGTGGTCAATCATCAAGTTACGGGTGGACAAACAAAAACCAACAAATTCTGGCAAAATGCAAGCATTGATTATGCAAGAATGGACTGCTATCAGTCAGGATTTGGTCCAAAAGTTGATTGAGAGCATGCCAGGGAGAATTACAGAGGTCTTGAAGAAGAAGGGGCAACACTGCAAATATTGACTTGCTGCATTAACTCATTCTAACTGTCAATGTAACCTATTGGTACTCATAATATGATTGCAATTATATTTCTGTATGTGATATAAACATCAGACAAACACTAATAAAAACCAGAGGCCAGCAGATCATGTGAAAATATAATTTTGGTGTCATTCTCAAAACTTTTGGCCATGACTGTACATAGAAAGTTACATATCAAATACACTGCTCAAAAAATAAAGGGAACACTTAAACAACAGAATATAACTCCAAGTAAATCAAACTTCTGTGAAATCAAACTGTCCACTTAGGAAGCAACACTGATTGACAATCAATTTCACATGCTGTTTTGCAAATGGAATAGACAATAGATGAAAATGATTGGCAATTTTCAAGACACCCTCAATAAAGGAGTGGTTCTGCAGGTGGGGAGCACAGACCATATCTCAGTACCAATGCTTTCTGGCTGATGTTTTGGTCACTTTTGAATGTTGGTTGTACTTTCATACTTGTGGTAGCATGAGACGGACTCGACAACCCACAGAAGTTGCTCAGGTAGTGCAGCTCATTCTGGATGGCACATCAATGCAAGCTGTGGCAAGAAGGTTTGCTGTGTCTGTCACTGTAGTGTCCAGAGGCTGTAGGCACTACCAGGAGACAGGCCAGTACAAAAGGAGACGTGGAGAGGGCCGTAGGAGGGCAACAACCCAGCAGCAGGACCGCTACCTCCGCCTTTGTGCAAGGAGGAACAGGAGGAGCACTGCCAGAGCCGTGCAAAATGACCTCCAGCAGGTCACAAATGTGCATGTGTCTGCACAATCGGTTGGAAACCGACTCCATGAGGGTGGTATGATGGTCTGACGTCCACAGATGGGGGTTGTGCTCACAGCCCAACACCGTGCAGGACGCTTGGCATTTGCCACATAACACCAGGATTGGCAAAGTCGCCACTGGCACCCTGGGCCTACTTCTGAGGCATCTGTCTGTACAATGAAAGTTTCCTTGAAGTTGGGGCTGATGAGGACCGGCTGTCCATACAGGGCCAACTTCATGGACTGAAAGGCTTCTTCTGCCTGAAGGTTCGACTGAACCATTACTGATTTTTTTCCTTTCAAGAGATCGGTCAGGGCCGCCGTTCTCCCAGCAAAATTAGGTATAAACCAGCGGTAATACCCAAGGATGTCAAGGAACGCCCTCACCTGCTGTGTACTTGACGGTTTAGGCCAATTTTTTATGGCCTCAACTTTATTGATTTGGGTCTTGATAACTCCTCGGCCAATCACATACCCCAAATATCGGGCTTCCTCTAGCCCTATCGCACATTTTTTCGGGTTTGCCGTTAACTCCGCTGCTCTGAGAGAATCCAGCACTGCTTGTACCTGGGATAGATGCGTATGCCAGTCGGTGCTAAAGATGATAATATCATCTAGATATGCGGAGGCGTACTCCTGATGAGACTTGAGCACTATGTCCATCAACCTCTGGAATGTAGCCAGGGCCCCATGTAACCCAAAAGGTAAGACCGCATAGTGATATAGACCCTCCGGAGTTATGAAGGCGGTCTTTTCCTCCTCCGATTTCGTGAGAGGTACCTGCCAGTAACCCTTGGTGAGATCGAGCGTGGTAAAGTACTGGGCCTACCCCAGTCTCTCAATCAGCTCATCCACCCTGGGCATTGGATAAAGGTCAATCTTCGACACTTCATTTAGTTTTCGGAAATCGTTACGGAAGCGTAACGATCCGTCTGGTTTCGTAATCAGTACGATGGGGCTAGCCCACTCCGTCATTTCTCGATGACGCCTAACTGGAGCATCTGTTTTACCTCAGCCGTGATGGCTTGCCTCCGGGCTTCGGGTACCCGGTACGGTCTCATTCGCACCCTTACCCCAGGTTCGGTGACAATGTCATGTTGGAGAACTGTAGTCCTACCCGGTAGCTCTGAGAACACGTCGGTATTCTGCTGCACCAGTGAGCGAGCCGCCCGTCGCTGCTGTTTAGTGAGAGCATCACTTATCCTGACCTCTCCCCGGACGCATCCCTGGTTGAAGGTAGAGAACTCTCTGGTGATATGCCCGGAGTGATGTCTGTAACTAACCACTCTCGATCTTTCCAAGGTTTTCGCAGGTTTACATGATAAAGCTGCTCCCGTTTCCTCCTTCCGGGCTGATACACCGGTAATTTATCTCCCCCACCTTTTCTCGAACCTCATATGGCCCTTGCCACTTGGCCATGAGCTTACTCTCGGCTGTGGGTACAAGTACTAACACCCAATCGCCCTTGTTAAAAGACCTGACTCTGGCTATTTTAATATATGTGCACCTCTGGGCTGCCTGGGCATCTAACAAATGTTCTTTCACGATGGGCATGACCGCCGCGATCCGGTCCTGCATGCTAGCCACGTGTTCAGTTATACTCCTATGTGGAGTCGGCTCTTGTTCCCACGTCTCTTTGGCTACGTCCAACAGACCTCTAGGGTGTCTGCCGTACAATAACTCAAAGGGAGAGAACCCTGTGGAAGCCTGGGGTACCTCACGGATGGCGAACATCAAATAGGGTAGCAACATGTCCCAATCCCTTCCGTCCTTAGAAACCACCTTTTTTAACATGAACTTGAGGGTTTTATTGAACCGTTCTACTAGCCCGTCGGTTTGAGGTTGGTACACCGAGGTGCGCAATTGTTTAATTTTTAGCAGTTTGCACAGTTCCCTTGTCATTTTGGACATAAAAGTGGTCCCCTGATCCATCAGGATCTCCTTAGGTAGTCCAAGGCGACAGAACATAGCAAACAGCTCCTGTGCAATTTGTTATGCCGAGGTGTTGCATAGCGGTATAGCCTCCGGGCACCGGGTGGCACAGTCAACGACCACCAGTATATGTTGGTGGCCACGAGCGGATTTTACAATGGACCCTACCAAGTCCATTGCAATCCGTTCAAAAGGTACCTCTATTACTGGCAGGGGTACCAATGAGCTACGGAAACTTGCGGTGGGTGTGGTCAACTGACTCACTGCTGATCTCTAGGTGAGATACTCCCCTGCACTCACAGCTCATCTCCAGGTGAGACACCTCCTCCCCCTGTGCTCACAGCTCAGCTCTGGATGAGATCATCTGCTTCACAGACTAAGCATGGGAAGTTTTTCCCTGCTATCGGGCTCTCAAGTCTGTGAAGCAGATGATCTCACCCGGAGATGAGCTGTGAGCGCAGGGGGAGAGGGTGTCTAACCTGGAGATGAGCTATGAGCTGTGAGCACAATGGGAGGGAGTATCTCACCTGGAGATCATCTGTGAACACAGGGGGGAGGTATCTCACCCGTTGATCAGCTGTGAGTGCAGGGGGGGGGGGAGTGTCTCACCCCGAGATCAGCTATGAAGCAGGGGGAGGAGGTGTCCCACCTGGAGATCAGCTATGAGCACAGGGGGAGGGGGTGAATGACAGACACTCTGTGCTTACAGCAGGGGGCCTTGTGACCAAGAGTACATGGTGCATAACAATAGAGAACAAATGGAAGTCAGCTCACCCTCCAGGGATTTCAGTGTGTTGAAGCCAGGAACAACGTGTGGTCACACTTGGAATCAATGCAAAAAAAGAAGTGAAAAATTCCATTAAGTCAAATTCCATTCAGCTAATATGTTACTTTAGACCCAAATTTTAGCCTGCACAATTTATTATGTAATTTCTCCTAAACGCAGCATTGCCCCATACATAGCAGACACTAATATTTTCTAGCTATATACAGTACATAGCATTAAGGGTAAACAATTAAAGCGGTTGTGCCACCATAAAGAATACAGTAAACCAACCAGAAAAGGTGGAAATAAATAGTTTTGTAATTTACAGTGATTCAAAATTATGCTTCATTCAAAAGTTACCAAGCTTTTACTTTTATGAATGCTGCTCTCTGGCGCCCCCTGGCGTTATTCCATTACGTCCTGGTAGTGGGTGATCAGCTGGTCGGGTTTGGGCAGTTCCTGTCATAAGAGCTCCCAACCGGCAGTCTGCACAATGTATTGCAAGAAAAGAAATGAAAAATTCCATCTCCAAAAACGTTGTATTAAAAAATTCCAAGTTGTTATTACATCATTTTAAAATCTGATGAGGTCACAAGGTACATGGGGATTCACATAGCAACGCGTTTCCAATGCCAACCACCTTTCTTTGTCAAGCTACTATGACATGGTTCTGTGATCTTTTAAATATTTCCGAAACCAATTACAAGTAATACACCGATTACATGACCAATGAGATCACACCCATATTAAAAAAAAACTCTTAACAACAAACCCCAATAAGAACAAGTAGAGACAAATACATAGAAAGTTACATATCAAATACACTGCTCAAAAAATAAAGGGAACACTTAAACAACAGAATATAACTCCAAGTAAATCAAACTTCTGTGAAATCAAACTGTCCACTTAGGAAGCAACACTGATTGACAATCAATTTCATATGCTGTTTTGCAAATGGAATAGACAATAGATGAAAATGATTGTCAATTTTCAAGACACCCTCAATAAAGGAGTGGTTCTGCAGGTGGGGAGCACAGACCATATCTCAGTACCAATGCTTTCTGGCTGATGTTTTGGTCACTTTTGAATGTTGGTTGTACTTTCATACTTGTGGTAGCATGAGACGGACTCGACAACCCACAGAAGTTGCTCAGGTAGTGCAGCTCATTCTGGATGGCACATCAATGCAAGCTGTGGCAAGAAGGTTTGCTGTGTCTGTCACCGTAGTGTCCAGAGGCTGGAGGCACTACCAGGAGACAGGCCAGTACAAAAGGAGACGTGGAGAGGGCCGTAGGAGGGCAACAACCCAGCAGCAGGACCGCTACCTCCGCCTTTGTGCAAGGAGGAACAGGAGGAGCACTGCCAGAGCCGTGCAAAATGACCTCCAGCAGGTCACAAATGTGCATGTGTCTGCACAATCGGTTGGAAACCGACTCCATGAGGGTGGTATGATGGTCTGACGTCCACAGATGGGGGTTGTGCTCACAGCCCAACACCGTGCAGGACGCTTGGCATTTGCCACATAACACCAGGATTGGCAAAGTCGCCACTGGCACCCTGGGCCTACTTCTGAGGCATCTGTCTGTACAATGAAAGTTTCCTTGAAGTTGGGGCTGATGAGGACCGGCTGTCCATACAGGGCCAACTTCATGGACTGAAAGGCTTCTTCTGCCTGAAGGTTCGACTGAACCATTACTGATTTTTTTCCTTTCAAGAGATCGGTCAGGGCCGCCGTTCTCCCAGCAAAATTAGGTATAAACCAGCGGTAATACCCAAGGATGTCAAGGAACGCCCTCACCTGCTGTGTACTTGACGGTTTAGGCCAATTTTTTATGGCCTCAACTTTATTGATTTGGGGCTTGATAACTCCTCGGCCAATCACATACCCCAAATATCGGGCTTCCTCTAGCCCTATCGCACATTTTTTCGGGTTTGCCGTTAACTCCGCTGCTCTGAGAGAATCCAGCACTGCTTGTACCTGGGATAGATGCGTATGCCAGTCGGTGCTAAAGATGATAATATCATCTAGATATGCGGAGGCGTACTCCTGATGAGACTTGAGCACTATGTCCATCAACCTCTGGAATGTAGCCAGGGCCCCATGTAACCCAAAAGGTAAGACCGCATAGTGATATAGACCCTCCGGAGTTATGAAGGCGGTCTTTTCCTCCTCCGATTTCGTGAGAGGTACCTGCCAGTAACCCTTGGTGAGATCGAGCGTGGTAAAGTACTGGGCCTACCCCAGTCTCTCAATCAGCTCATCCACCCTGGGCATTGGATAAAGGTCAATCTTCGACACTTCATTTAGTTTTCGGAAATCGTTACGGAAGCGTAACGATCCGTCTGGTTTTGTAATCAGTACGATGGGGCTAGCCCACTCCGTCATTTCTCAATGACGCCTAACTGGAGCATCTGTTTTGCCTCAGCCGTGATGGCTTGCCTCCGGGCTTCGGGTACCCGGTACGGTCTCATTCGCACCCTTACCCCAGGTTCGGTGACAATGTCATGTTGGAGAACTGTAGTCCTACCCGGTAGCTCTGAGAACACGTCGGTATTCTGCTGCACCAGTGAGCGAGCCGCCCGTCGCTGCTGTTTAGTGAGAGCATCACTTATCCTGACCTCTCCCCCGGACGCATCCCTGGCTGAAGGTAGAGAACTCTCTGGTGATATGCCCGGAGTGATGTCTGTAACTAACCACTCTCGATCTTTCCAAGGTTTTCGCAGGTTTACATGATAAAGCTGCTCCCGTTTCCTCCTTCCGGGCTGATACACCGGTAATTTATCTCCCCCACCTTTTCTCGAACCTCATATGGCCCTTGCCACTTGGCCATGAGCTTACTCTCGGCTGTGGGTACAAGTACTAACACCCAATCGCCCTTGTTAAAAGACCTGACTCTGGCTATTTTAATATATGTGCACCTCTGGGCTGCCTGGGCATCTAAAAAATGTTCTTTCACGATGGGCATGACCGCCGCGATCCGGTCCTGCATGCTAGCCACGTGTTCAGTTATACTCCTATGTGGAGTCGGCTCTTGTTCCCACGTCTCTTTGGCTACGTCCAACAGACCTCTAGGGTGTCTGCCGTACAATAACTGAAAGGGAGAGAACCCTGTGGAAGCCTGGGGTACCTCACGGATGGCGAACATCAAATAGGGTAGCAACATGTCCCAATCCCTTCCGTCCTTAGAAACCACCTTTTTTAACATGAACTTGAGGGTTTTATTGAACCGTTCTACTAGCCCGTCGGTTTGAGGTTGGTACACCGAGGTGCGCAGTTGTTTAATTTTTAGCAGTTTGCACAGTTCCCTTGTCATTTTGGACATAAAAGGGGTCCCCTGATCCATCAGGATCTCCTTAGGTAGTCCAAGGCGACAGAACATAGCAAACAGCTCCTGTGCAATTTGTTATGCCGAGGTGTGGCATAGCGGTATAGCCTCCGGGCACCGGGTGGCACAGTCAACGACCACCAGTATATGTTGGTGGCCACGAGCGGATTTTACAATGGACCCTACCAAGTACATTGCAATCCGTTCAAAAGGTACCTCTATTACTGGCAGGGGTACCAATGAGCTACGGAAACTTGTGGTGGGTGTGGTCAACTGACATTCAGGGCAGGATTCACAGTACTTTTGGACCTCCGCGTAAATCCCCAGCCAAAAGAACCGCTGCAAGATACGCTCTTACGTCTTTTTAACCCCCAATTGTCCACCCAGCTGGTGTGTGTGTGCCAACTGCAGACGGTACAACTGAGATACCACTAACTGTTCCACGACCTGGTCCCTGATTTTGTCTACCCTATAGAGCAACTCACTCTTGACTACCATGCGTGTAAATACAGTATCTGCACGGGGCTGTTGAGCTACGCCATTTACCTCTAACACCCTTTCCCGCGAGTCAGAGTGGCATCCTGTAGCTGAACTGTCCCAAACGTGTCCCGGGACACTTCCAGCTCAGGGATCGATGGGGTCTCCTCGACCTCTCCTGCCAGCACCTCTAGGGGAAACCTATCGGGGTCACACTCTGTCCCTAGGTTGGATACCACTACGGCAGGTACCCCTGAATCAGGTTCGTCGGGTACAGCGCCTGTAATACATTTTATCGGGGGAGAGTGGATTTTGTTTTTCCACAGAGTCCAGAACAGGGGCAAGTCTCTTTCCAACACAGTCCCATAGGGAAGAGTTTTTACCACCCCCACCACATGTTTTATGTCTCCACTTGGCTTGGATAAAACTACCTGTGGTTGGGTACTCTCGGAGGTCCCCATGGATGCACACAACCCCCGACAGTCCGTCCACTGAGGTTGTCTCCTGCCACCATCGACCCATGTACCAAAGTCACTAGGCTCCCCGAATCTAGGAGGGCCTCTGTGGGGTACCCATTAACCAGTACCTGGCACAGTTGGGATTCATTGTCAGGGGGGTCGGCGCTCGCAGTGCAGACAGTCTGGGCGTACATTGAGACCCGGTGGATAATCCCGCAGTCCATGGGTTCCGTAGTTAGGGGGCAGTTAGCAACCACATGTCCCTTCCCCTGACACCGTCAGCACCTAATGGTGGAAGTACTGTTAGGTCTTCTGACTGTTTGGGAGGGAACAGGTCTCCTGCGACTCTCATTTCGGGGTACCCCTTCAGCACGGGTACGGTGCTGACTGTCCTCAGCAGAGGGGCGCGACCCCTTTCCAGGTTCCTGAGTTGGCAGGGATCGGCGTGACAGCCGCGAGGGGGCAGAGTCCTGGATAAAGTCCTGAATGGCCGAGTAGCGCTCGATCAGGCTGACCACCTGGTCGAGTGTGCTGGAGTCCCCTTGCCCCAGCCAACTTTGGATAGCGGCTGGCAGAGTCCTCACCAGCCGGTCAACCACCACCCTCTCCACCATCTGGGCTGGAGACAAAGTCTCAGGCTGGAGCAACCTCTTTACCAGCTGCAGGAGGTCATAAGCCTGAGACCGGGCGTGTCGGGTCTCCACATAAGCCTATGAAAATACATGCTGAGCCCTCACGTATGTATTGACTCCCAGTCGGGCAAGGATCTCACCTTTCAGTCTCTGGTCGTCCTGGGCGTCCTCCCGACTGAGGTCGAAGAAGGCCTTTTGGGCATCGCCGACCAGAAACTGAGCCACCACTTCTGCCCACTGGCCATCCGGTAGGTTTTCCCGCTCCTCTGTGCGCTCATAAATGGTCAGGAAGGCTTCCACATCGTCCTCCGGTCCCATCTTCCTCAACGCTGAGCGAACCTTGTCCCTGGCCTCGCGACGTTCCGGGGCTGGTGCCGTCGGCGTCTCCCACAGGGCAGCAATCTGTTGCAGCAACAGTTCTTTGGTTTTTGCTGCTGCTGGTACAGTAGCTGCTGCTGCTGATTATGCTGCTGTTCCAGCTCCTACCTCTGAGACTGCAGCTGCTGCTGCTGGGTAAGTACCAGCTGCTTTAACAGCTCCTCCATTTTGTCCACGGGGTGGGGCTGAAAGGTGGCCGGCCGGATTGTGGTCATGCAGCGGCCAGTGGGGTATGCCTCAGTCACTATGCCAGCATTCTCCACCAAGCTGTAAGGCAGCGGTGTTCACACCGTGCAGTAACTGAGGCAGTGACCCAAGCAAGTCCAATATAAACAGCTTTATTCAGCAACTCACCGGTAAACAGAAAAGTCCTCTGGGATAACACAAGTCCTTAAACAACGGTTGCCATAGGCAACGGCCGCGCCGGGCCACTCAGAGCCTGACAGGTGCAGAGCCTTCCCAGGCGTGGGTTCAGCCACACTCAATCCTGCTGAGCTTTCCTGCTATGCTCCTAGCAGGTTCCAACATAGAACCACACTAATCCTTAGTGCAGGGTTTTTAAAGGACCTGTGGCAAGAGCCACTGGAAAACCCGGCTTGGAGGGAGGAGGCCGCCCCACTGCCTTCCTGTAGCCTCCCCCAAGAAATGAAGGCCCTGCCGGGTTTTACTTAATCTGCCTTAGCCAGATAGCCTGACCAGGTCAATGCTCACCTTCATTCCTGCATTGCAGCCGGAGGTGAGCGTGTGACTGCAATGCACTCCAATGGATTTAATAGGTCTCTGTACACATTCTGGGGGATATATCACATCCCTCGTATACAATCCCAGTCACTGCATCATATTGGTTTCAGAAATATTTAAAAGATCACAGAATCATGTCATAGTAGCTTGACAAAGAAAGCTGGTTGGCATTGGAAACGCGTTGCTATGTGAATCCCCATGTACCTTGTGACCTCATCAGATTTTAAAATGATGTAATAACAACTTGGAATTTTTTAATACAACGTTTTTGGAGATGGAATTTTTCATTTCTTTTCTTGCAATACATTGTGCAGACTGCCAGTTGGGAGCTCTTATGACAGGAACTGCCCAAACCCGACCAGCTGATCACCCACTACCAGGATGTAATGGAATAACGCCAGGGGGCGCCAGAGAGCAGCATTCATAAAAGTAAAAGCTTGGTAACTTTTGAATGAAGCATAATTTTGAATCACTGTAAATTACAAAACTATTTATTTCCACCTTTTCTGGTTGGTTAACTGTATTCTTTATGGTGGCACAACCGCTTTAATTGTTTACCCTTAATGCTATGTGCTGTATATAGCTAGAAAATATTAGTGTCTGCTATGTATGGGGCAATGCTGCGTTTAGGAGAAATTACATAATAAATTGTGCAGGCTAAAATTTGGGTCTAAAGTAACATATTAGCTAAATGGAATTTGACTTAATGGCATTTTTAATTCTTTCATTCCATTTTGCATTAATTAACCCCTTTATGGACTTGGACATATCCATACACCCAGGTCCCTGGTACTTAAAGGGGTTGTCCACTACTATGTAAAATATGGCAAAGCATTTTTATGTTGAAAAGCTGCTTCTTTGTAATTGCCTCCCTCTTCCTTTTCTGCCTGTGAGTGGCGCTATGACTGACCGCTCACAGGCATCACTTAACCCCCGGCTGCAGCCGGCACTGACATCCGCTGATGTCACGACAAGTCCAGACTGCTGCCGGGGATCTCTCTCTTCCGCGTTCCATGGTGGCTGCTGGGTTGTGTGCGGGGTTATCCCCTCAAGTCATACCCAGCATCCACCGCATGCTGTCCCTCTCCCCATTCATTGGGAAAACGCGCGGTGGATGCTGGGTGTGACACGGTGGGGTAACCCCGCCTTCAACCCAGAAGCCACCACGGGGACCCCAGCGCTGAGTCACGCCTCAATAAACGGGACGTCAGCGGGGGTTCACGTGCTGCCTGTGAGCGGCCAGTGATAGCGCCGCTCACTGACAGAGGAAGGTAATTATAAAGAAGTTGCTTTTCATTATAAAAACGCTTTGGCATATTTTAAATATTAGTGTACAACCCCTTAAAAGCGCACCTCAGCATAAATCTACCATTAGGTGTAAGAGGACAATGCTGCCAGTTCCCTTTCATCTTGTTTCTGCCGGACATAACGTTTCACAATTACGCTACTTGGAGTCTATTCCTTTGAAAAGGCGAGGTGGCAACAGAATACACAGATTGAAGGAGAGGCAGGCATATGGCCTCAATCCAGAGTATGAACTGTCTTATTGATTAACATATTCCTTTGTTTCCTCTGTGTTATTTAACCAGTGGATTAGCGATATCTGTTGACATAATTTTACTGTTAAATACATACAGTACAGACCAAAAGTTTGGATACACCTCATTTAAAGATTTTTCTGTATTTTCATGACTATGAAAATTGTACATTCACACTGAAGGCATCAAAACTATGAATTAACACATGTGGAATTATATACTTAACAAAAAAGTGTGAAGCAACTGAAAATATGTCTTATATTCTAGGTTCTTCAAAGTAGCCACTTTTTGCTTTGATGACTGCTTTGCACACTCTTGGCATTCTCTTGATGACCTTCAAGTGGTAGTCCCCGGAAATGGTCTTCCAACAATCTTGAAGGAGTTCCCAGAGATGCTTAGCACTTGTTGGCCCTTTTGCCTTCACTCTGCGGTCCAGCTCACCCCAAACCATCTTGATTGGGTTCAGGTCTGGTGACTGTGGAGGCCAGGTCATCTGGCGTAGCACCCCTTCACTCTCCTTATTGGTCAAATAGCCCTTACACAGCCTGGAGGTGTGTTTGGGGTCATTATCCTGTTGAAAAATAAATGATGGTCCAACTAAACGCAAACTGGATGGAATAGCATGCCCCTGAAAGATGCTGTGGTAGCCATGCTGGTTCAGTATGCCTTCAATTTTGAATAAATCCCCAACAGTGTCACCAACAAAGCACCCCCACACCATCACACCTCCTCCTCCATAATTCACGGTGGGAACCAGGCATGTAGAGTCCATCCGTTCACCTTTCCTGCGTCGCACAAAGACACAGTGGTTGGAACCTAAGATCTCAAATTGCACTCATCAGACCAAAGCACAGATTTCCACTGGTCTAATGTCCATTCCTTATGTTCTTTAGCCCAAACAAGTCTCTTCTGCTTGTTGCCTGTCCTTATCAGTGGTTTCCTAGCAGCTATTTTACCATGAAGGCCTGCTGCACAAAGTCTTCTCTTAACACTTGTTGTAGAGATGTGTCTGCTGCTAGAACTCTGTGTGGCATTGTCCTGGTCTCTAATCTGAGCTGCTGTTAACCTGCGATTTCTGAGGCTGATGACTCGGATAAACTTATCCTCAGAAGCAGAGGTGACTCTTGGTCTTCCTTTCCTGGGGCGGTCCTCATGTGAGCCAGTTTCTTTGTAGCGCTTGATGGTTTTTGTAACTGCACTTGGGGACACTTTCAAAGTTTTCCCAATTTTTCGCACTGACTGACCTTCAATTCTTAAAGTAATGATGGCCACTCATTTTTCTTTATTTGGCTGCTTTTTTCTTGCCATAATACAAATTCTAACAGTCTATTCAGTAGGACTGTCAGCTGTGTATCCACCTGACTTCTGCACAACACAACTGATGGTCCGAACCCCATTTATAAGGCAATCCCACTTATTAAACCTGACAGGGCACACCTGTGAAGTGAAAACCATTTCCGGTGACTACCTCTTGAAGCTCATCAAGAGAATGCCAAGAGTGTGCAAAGCAGTCATCAAAGCAAAAGGTGGCTACTTTGAAGAACCTAGAATATAAGACATATTTTCAGTTGTTTCACACTTTTTTGTTAAGTATATAATTCCACATGTGTTAATTCATAGTTTTGATGCCTTCAGTGTGAATGTACAATTTTCATAGTCATGAAAATACAGAAAAATCTTTAAATGAGAAGGTGTGTCCAAACTTTTGGTCTGTACTGTACTTTTATGTGTTTCCTACATATATATCCTAATTGTTTTTTTCCCCCTTTTGTCTCCCTTTAGGTCATTTGAACGCTTCACCAGGTATAAAAAAAAACTTACTTTTGGCTCTTACTTTTCTTGTCTATGTTTGCCATCCCATTTCCCCTTTTCTGTATTCTTTCTTTTTCTTTGTTTTATCCTTCTGACTCATTCTACACATCTACCATGCCCTATTTCTTTAATTATGTTGTTCGCGTGTGCGCCGTTTAACCTTGAGTGCTAGATTCATGGTGCTCTTCTTTCAAGTCCTGCTCTATGGTACCATGTTCCCTATGCTCAGACTTTTGAGTAAAATGGTGCTCGCGTGTGCACAGTAGCATCTCTCGGCAACCAAAAGATGCTACTGCACATGCGCGGGCATCCATGTTGGGGATGTAAATTTCACATGGGCAGAGAAATTACACAGGCAGTATGTAAAAGAGTAGGCAGGTCACTGAAAAGACAGTGACCTGTCAGAGGAAAGAGATAGGAATACATGAATACAGAAGCAGAGCACCAGAGCACATACATATCATTATGGCAGCAGAACTGAAACTAAAGATGATAAAAGAACCACTGGACGTATTACAACATCCAAGGTATCATTTTACTCAGTTTAACGGCGCCCACCTGACAGTGTATGTAGTTTTCTAAGCACAATCCTGCTGACAGGTTCACTTTAACAAACTTGGACGTATGGATACCTCATGGCGATAGACATCGATCGGAGCATTTAGAGAGCTTGTATAGGGAGGAAGCCCTCTCTGCCCTTGGATTGGCGCCCCAAAAATCAGAATAGAAAGCGATCAAAAAATGTCATGTGCCTGAGAATGATACCAATAAAATGTCAACTCGTTCCGTAAAACAAGCCCTCACATGACGCTGTTGGACAAAATCTGGAAAAATTATAGCTCTCAAAATATAGTGATGCCAAAAAAAAAGCGTCTTTTAGTGTGTGACAGCTGTCAAACAAAAAGAAAACGATTAAACCTACAATAATCTCCAAGAGGAATATTCTGTCCCCATGGCTGTGCTGTAAATATAGGGTGCTGTGTCTTCACCTTTACTTACAAGGGAGATGGACACAGATAGCTTTAACTCGGCTGCAGGCAGGCACGTTGTAAAGAATTCAGAAGAAGCTTTATTTATCTTGAGAAATCTTGTAAGAATGCATGCATCAACAGCAAGTAAAAATAACTTTTCCTGAGACAGGCTGTAAGCACATGAGCTCCTAATTGTTGCAAGATTGAGAATTAGGAAAGGCTGGAAGAAGAAGGGAGGGGCTAGCTACATCACAGTCACATAAGAGGGAGACAGGGAGAGAGAAGGGACAAACTTCAAGGAAGGTGAACCTTGCAGCAATGCAATCAAACAGTAATACACAGCAACTGTAAAAAGTTCAGTGTATAGTCAGCAAATTTCCCATTCATGGGACGTAACACTCCCCGTCTGAAATCTTTAGATTTTAATGATTCGTTTAATGTGATGTTTTCTGGGAATGTCATGGTAGACCTGAAAGACAAAAGAAAATACACAAGCAAACAACAATAACAGTAATAGTTGTAGTCCAATTTTCCATTGAAGTCTTCAACAGCCGGATAATCCGAGTCCAAAACAGAAACCCATCTTCGGATTGGGGAAGCCGCAATGTGCAAACACTTCCACCAACCTAAGAATCCACTGGGAAAAGTTCAAATGTCCCAACACAGCTGGAAGTATATGGCGGTAGGCTCTCCGTCGTAAGCTGTGTCCTGAAGCAGTGTCTTTCATGTGATGACCTCCTTTTGTAAAAGGAGTAGAAGTTCAGTGACTGGACGAAAGAAAACGCGAGATGACCTTGCCTTCTACCTTACAAGTCTTTCCATCATTGCTTGGTGTAACCTTGGTGATAAGACCCATTGGCCAGTCATTGCGATGAGCTTCTTTATCTTTAAGGAGGATGAGGTCTCCCTCTTGGAGGTTAGGTTTTGCAGTCTGCCATTTGTGACTGGTTTGAAGTAAGTGCAGGTATTCAGCCTTCCAGCGGTGCCAAAAGACATTAGAAAAGTGTTGTACCTGTTTCCACTGACACCTGTAAATGTCTCTGTCCACAAACTTCCCTGGAGGGATTTCAGCATCTCCAACCTTCTGAGTAAGAAGTGTGGCAGGAGTAAGAATCATTGGAGCTTTGGGGTCCGATGATAATGGTACCAATGGTCTTGCATTTATCACAGCAGACACTTCAGCAAGGAAGGTAACCAGGACTTCATGGGTGAGAGGTAGCTTATGATCCAGCAACATCGAATCAAGGATTCCTCGAGCAATGCCAATCATGCGTTCCCAGGATCCTCCCATATGCGATGAATGAGGAGGGTTGAACACCCAAGTGCACCCATTGTCAGTCTAGAAGTTGTCTAACTGTAGTTCCTTGCACGCTCCCACAAAGTTAGTGCCACAGTCAGATCTGAGCTATTTGGCTGGTCCCCAGATAGAAAAGAATCTTCTGAGAGCATTTATGAAGCAAGAGGAATCCATGGATTCAATTACCTCAATGTGAACTGCTTGGATGCTAAGACAGGTGAAAAGCACAGCCCACCACTTACTTTTTGCGGCTCCACCACGGGTCCTTCTTGTAACAACCGACCATGGTCCAAAAACATCTACTCCGACATATGTGCATGGCTGGTCTGTGTTTAGCTGATCTGCTGGGAGATTTGCCATCTGTAGATGTTAGTGTTTTTTTCTTACTTTTTCTCACATATAGCATTTATGGAGCTCTGAGGAGACACATCTCTTCATCCCCACGATCCAGAGGCCAGCGGACCTTATGATGCCTTCGGTAAACTGTCTGCCTTGGTGCTGCACTTTTTCATGATGGTGATGGAACAATAGCGTAGCATTGTAGTGCCGACCCGGAATGATGATACGATTCTGCTCCTTATTACATAGATCAGACTTCTCTATATGACCATCCACCTTTAACAGTCCGTAATGATCGACCACTGGGTTCAATTCAAGCAGTAAACTGTTCTTGGACAGGCTGGTACCTTTTTGTGATACTGTCGATCTCGTGACCATATTCTTGTTGCACTCACCGCTGAATTGCTCGGCATGTCTGATGTCAGCAACAGTAGGGTATCCTCTACACATGTGCCAGCCACAACACTGATGATTTGTCACTGGCAAAGGAATGAGCGATGTGAACAAGACGAGCTATGGCCCGCACAACAGCTGACCATTTTGAGAAGCTTTCAAAGCAGTGAGATCTTAGTTTTGATTTTGGCATCACAGAAGTGTAGCGAGTAGAGGTGATTGGTCTGATCTCTTTTTCAGACTCCGGTTCCACCAGCTTATAAGTGTTGTTGATGTCCTTTGAACTAGAATCCTTATATAAGAGACTTGGAGGTGACAGCCACATGTTGTCATTGAGCTTAGACGCGGCTGTGAATCTTGTCCCTCGGTCAGCTGGGTTCAGGTCAGTAGAGACGTAGTGCCAGTATTCAGGGATAGAAAAGCTTCTGATACGCTCTACTCTATTGCTGATGTAGACGTAAAATTGTTTTTTTGGTTGTAAATGTAACCAAGTACCGCTCTACTGTCTGTGTAGAATGTAAATGAATCAATCACAATGTCCATTTCATCCTTTATAGCTTCAGCTAATTCCACTGCCTGTACGGCAGCACAAAGTTTGAGTATTGGTACAGAGTGAGACGGTTTCAGTGTTAGTTTTGCCTTGCCAAGGATGAATCCACAATGTACCTTGTTGTTGCTTTCTGAGGTTTTCAGGTAGGCTACTGCAGCTATGGCCTCTGTAGATGCGTCGGAGAAAATGTGGATTTCTCTCCTGGTGGAGGCTGAAAGGGTGCTTAGGGAATAACTGCGTGAGACTTGGACATGCTCTAAGACCTTCAGAGACTTCTTCCATATCTCCCACCTTTGTTGTTTCTGGGATGGTAGCGGAGTGTCCCAATCCATGCTCTCGGGGGTCAACTGTCTCAACAGTATATTGCAGTGATGGCAAACCTTTTACAGACCGAGTGCCCAAACTGCAACCCAAAACCCACTTATTTATCGTAAAGTGCCAATATGGCAAATTAACCCGAATACTGAGGATTTAGTTTAGGAAAAACAACTCGTACAGAGAGCTGGTGAGGGCAGCATAGAGCAGCCACAGAAAGGAGCAGGGTATGAGACTGCAGAAATAAAGAATGTGCTCACTCCCATCTTGGTATATGCCAAAATCCATGTATATATGTTGCCCCCCCCCACCAATCCATGTATATATGCTTCCTCCCCCCCACCAATCCATGTATACACAGTGGTGGCCAAAAGTATTGGCACCCCTGCAATTCTGTCAGATAATACTCAGTTTCTTCCTGAAAATGATTGCAATCACAAATTCTTTGGTATTACTCTCTTCATTTAATTTGCTTGCAAGGAAAAAACACAAAAGAGAATGAAGCAAAAATCAAATAATTGATCATTTCACACAAAACTCCAAAAATGGGCCAGACAAAAGTATTGGCACCCTCAGCCTAATACTTGGTTGCACAACCTTTAGCCAAAATAACTGCGAACAACCGCTTCCGGTAACCATCAATGAGTTTCTTACAATGCTCTGCTGGAATTGTAGACCATTCTTCTTTGGCAAACTGCTCCAGGTCCCTGATATTTGAAGGGTGCCTTCTCCAAACTGCCATTTTGAGATCTCTCCACAGGTGTTCTATGGGATTCAGGTATGGACTCATTGCTGGCCACATTAGAAGTCTCCAGTGCTTTCTCTCAAACCATTTTATAGTGCTTTTGGAAGTGTGTTTTGGGTCATTGTCCAGCTGGAAGACCCATGACCTCTGAGTGAGACCCAGCTTTCTCACACTGGGCCCTACATTATGCTGCAGAATTTGTTGGTAGTCTTCAGACTTCATAATGCCATGCACACGGTCAAGCAGTCCAGTGACAGAGGCAGCAAAGCAACCCCAAAACATCAGGGAACCTCCGCCATGTTTGACTGTAGGGACCGTGTTCTTTTCTTGAAAGCCTCTTTTTTTTTCCTGTACACTCTATGTTGATGCTTTTTCCCAAAAAGCTCTACTTTTGTCTCATCTGACCAGAGAACATTCTTCCAAAACGTTTTAGGCTTTCTCAGGTAAGTTTTGGCACACTCCAGCCTGGCTTTTTTATGTCTCGGGGTAAGAAGTGCGGTCTTCCTGGGTATCCTACCATACAGTCCCTTTTCATTCAGACGCTGAGTGATAGTACGGGTTGACACTGTTGTACCCTCGGACTGCAGGGCAGCTTGAACTTGTTTGGATTTTAGTCGAGGTTCTTTATCCACCATCCGCACAATCTTGCGTTGAAATCTCTCGTCAATTTTTCTTTTCCGTCCACATCTAGGGAGGTTAGCTACAGTGCCATGGGCTTTAAACTTCTTGATGACACTGCGCATGGAAGACACAGGAACATTCAGGTCTTTGGAGATGGACTTGTAGCCTTGAGATTGCTCATGCTTTCTCACAATTTGGTTTCTCAAGTCCTCAGACAGTTCTTTGGTCTTCTTTCTTTTCTCCATGCCCAATGTGGTACACACAAGGACACAGGACAGAGGTTGAGTCAACTTTAATCCATGTTAACTGGCTGCAAGTGTGATTTAGTTATTGCCAACACCTGTTAGGTGCCATAGGTAAGTTACAGGTGCTGTTAATTACACAAATTAGAGAAGAATCACATGATTTTTCAAAGGGTGCCAATACTTTTGTCCACCCCCATTTATAGGTTTGGTGAGGAATTATATCCAATTTGGCTTTAGGACAATTCTTTTTGTGTTTTTTTCATTGAAGACAAATTAAATGAAGAGAATAATACCAAAGAATTTGTGATTGCAATCATTTTCAGGAAGAAACTGAGTATTATCTGACAGAATTGCAGGGGTGCCAATACTTTTGGCCAGCATTGTATGAAGTCAGCACTCCATTTTTTTCATTATATTTATATAATTGAATATGAATTTCTTCTAAATGTGATCCTTGAAATTAATGTAAATAGGGTATAATGATATTTACATGAAATTATTTTCAAGATACCCAATTAATTTCTCTGTCAATTTCTTAATAGAATGAAAACCTACAAGCTGGCCATAAAGAATATATATATGGTCAGTAATCCCTAGAAAACTGAAAAAACTGATAAATAGCCTATTTTGGGGAAAAGGGGTGGTTATGTGGGAGAGAATAATCGCCCTAGTAGTCTATATCCCAATCCACGTGTTAGTGGACCCCAGAAGGACAAAAGAGGGATTTAATTCCAAAAATATCAATTTTATTAGAAATTTTAAAAATTACATCATAATTCACAATATAAGAGAAGGGAAGAAGAAGAGGTGGTAGGTAAACCATAGGGGCAGGTTTTAAGGAATAAAATCCTGCCAGGAGACTAATATCCCTAAACCAGCATAGAAGGTAAGCCAGGTACGCGTACTAGCTGCTATTTAAAAGATAATGGAAGGATCATATCAATCTATGTCCACACTAGTAATAACAGTGAGGTATAAAGCATGGTATACAAGATAATAATATTGATATGTGGGCATATGGCAGCATATATCAGATCATATAGCAGTGATATATGGGTAAGAGCATTAAACAAATAGCATTAGATAGATAGCATAAAACATGTACACCGGTGATACATAAGTGTAAATAGATCGATAGTGCTATTGATATAGTATTACTGTCTAGTCTGGAGCTGTCTAGTCTGGAGCTGCGGCTCTATAGAAAATCAATTACCTTGTGCCATATGAGAAGTGATAAAGCAGCGTGTCCTGGAGAGCTGGGGGGGATGTGGAGCTCACTTCTCATATGGCACAAGGTAATTGATTTTCTATAGAGCCGCAGCTCCAGACTAGACAGCTCCAGACTAGACAGTAATACTATATCAATAGCACTATCGATCTATTTACACTTATGTATCACCGGTGTACATGTTTTATGCTATCTATCTAATGCTATTTGTTTAATGCTCTTACCCATATATCACTGCTATATGATCTGATATATGCTGCCATATGCCCACATATCAATATTATTATCTTGTATACCATGCTTTATACCTCACTGTTATTACTAGTGTGGACATAGATTGATATGATCCTTCCATTATCTTTTAAATAGCAGCTAGTACGCGTACCTGGCTTACCTTCTATGCTGGTTTAGGTATATTAGTCTCCTGGCAGGATTTTATTCCTTAAAACCTGCCCCTATGGTTTACCTACCACCTCTTCTTCTTCCCTTCTCTTATATTGTGAATTATGATGTAATTTTTAAAATTTCTAATAAAATTGATATTTTTGGAATTAAATCCCTCTTTTGTCCTTCTGGGGTCCACTAACACGTGGATTGGGATATAGACTACTAGGGCGATTATTCTCTCCCACATAACCACCCCTTTTCCCCAAAATAGGCTATTTATCAGTTTTTTCAATTTCTTAATAGAAGAGGTATAGTAACGCTCATGATGGTGTCATCAGCACTGGCTATATTGGAGTATTCGAAGCAGCGCAACACGGCACAAACGTCCTTCATGGAAGCCCATTCATTGGTGGTTAAGTGGTGTTGTTCTTCACAGCATCCCACCCCCGTGCGTGCTGCAGCTGAAACTCCACCATTGCCTGCTGCTGCTCACACAGTCTCTCCAGCATATGTAAGGTGCAGTTCCATCTTGGCACATTGCATATGAGGCAGTGAGTGTGAAGGTAGAAGTGATGCTGCAGCGCAGGCAGGTCGGCAGCCGCAGGGTGAGAACGCCAAAAGCATGCACATGCTGCCCTCACTTTCAGCAGCACCTCTGACATATGTGGGTCATTTTTAAGGAAGCTCTACACCACCAAATTCAGCACATGCGCCAGGCAAGGGATGTGAATCAAACCAGCTAGGCCCAGAGCTGCTAGAGTTTAGAAGAGAGTTTTCTTTTATTTCAAACATGTTTTCTGATGTCTCCTGTTGCTGTTTTATTTGTGCCATTTTCATCCTTTAAAAATCTGTTCATCTCTCAGAGGAAGTGACCATCCCTTCCCTTTTTTGTCACCCCTCTATCTACAGCCCACCTGGATTTACCACCTACTGTACAGTAAGTGTTTTACAATTTGTAGATATTTTTTAACTAAAAGTAGCAGACTAGTAAAACTTTTTTTTTAATTCATTCGGTCACTTGTCCACCAGACTACATCATTTTGCTAGTATTAATTTATTAAGTTGTTCTCATAGAGACTCCTTCAGAATTACATGTCTTTGTCTTTCCTGAGGAGGGTCACAAGAAATGAGTGCATTTGATTGAATTGCATGGTCTGTACCACACAAGATCTACACTGTGAAAAGCAAAATGACCTATGACAGTTACTGATGAGAATAAGACTGCTCCTGGCACACATGTATGAAGAAGATAAAGACAGTTTAGCCATCCTCACTAAATAGTTGTAATCTAATCATGTATTGGTGGTGGCAAATTCTGACAGGTTAAGCTGGAGAGCATAGAGGGCTTTATGGGGGAGTAGTTGGGGCAATTAGTCTTGGTTTCATCTCTCCACGTCTTGGCTGGTGCCATTCAGCCTCACTTCATTCACTTTCAGTATATATAACCCATGAGGTATAGTAGACAATGCGTTGGAATAAGCTGGTTTATGTCCTCAGTCATGCGCTTACATAGCACGGTGCCTAAAAATGAGCCTCTGTTCTGCACTTTTAATCATATTTGTCTATTGGAGAAAACGCTACTTTAGTGGTGCACAGTCTCAGCTGTATTATTGTCTTCTAATACTTTATTGACATGGATTACATACAGTACAGACCAAAAGTTTGGACACACCTTCTCATTTAAAGATTTTTCTGTATTTTCATGACTATGAAAATTGTACATTCACACTGAAGGCATCAAAACTATGAGTTAACACATGTGGAATTATATACTTAACAAAAAAGTGTGAAACAACTGAAAATATGTCTTATATTCTAGGTTCTTCAAAGTAGCCACCTTTTGCTTTGATGACTGCTTTGCACACTCTTGGCATTCTCTTGATGAGCTTCAAGAGGTAGTCACCAGAAATGGTCTTCCAACAATCTTGAAGGAGTTCCCAGAGATGCTTAGCACTTGTTGGCCCTTTTGCCTTCACTCTGCGGTCCAGCTCACCCCAAACCATCTCGATTGGGTTCAGGTCTGGTGACTGTGGAGGCCAGGTCATCTGGCGTAGCACCCCATCACTCTCCTTCTTGGTCAAATAGCCCTTACACAGCCTGGAGGTGTGTTTGGGGTCATTGTCCTGTTGAAAAATAAATGATGGTCCAACTAAATCCAAACTGGATGGAATAGCATGCCGCTGCAAGATGCTGTGGTAGCCATGCTGGTTCAGTATGCCTTCAATTTTGAATAAATGCCCAACAGTGTCACCAGCAAAGCACCCCCACACCATCACACCTCCTACTCCATGCTTCACGGTGGGAACCAGGCATGTAGAGTCCATCCATTCACCTTTTCTGCGTCGCACAAAGACACGGTGGTTGGAACCAAAGATCTCAAATTTGGACTCATCAGACCAAAGCACAGATTTCCACTGGTCTAATGTCCATTCTTTGTGTTCTTTAGCTCAAACAAGTCTCTTCTGCTTGTTGCCTGTCCTTAGCAGTGGTTTCCTAGCAGCTATTTTACCATGAAGGCCTGCTGCACAAAGTCTCCTCTTAACAGTTGTTGAAGAGATGTGTCTGCTGCTAGAACTCTGTGTACCATTGACCTGGTCTCTAATCTGAGCTGCTGTTAACCTGCGATTTCTGAGGCTGGTGACTCGGATAAACTTATCCTCAGAAGCAGAGGTGACTCTTGGTCTTCCTTTCCTGGGGTGCTCCTCATGTGAGCCAGTTTCTTTGTAGCGCTTGATGGTTTTTGCAACTGCACTTGGGGACACTTTCAAAGTTTGCCCATTTTTTTGGACTGACTGACCTTCATTTCTTAAAGTAATGATGGCCACTCGTTTTTCTTTACTTAGCTGCTTTTTTCTTGCCATAATACAAATTCTAACAGTCTATTCAGTAGGACTATCAGCTGTGTATCCACCTGACTTCTGCACAACACAACTGATGGTCCCAACCCCATTTATAAGGCAAGAAATCCCACTTATTAAACCTGACAGGGCACACCTGTGAAGTGAAAACCATTTCTGGTGACTACCTCTTGAAGCTCATCAAGAGAATGCCAAGAGTGTGCAAAGCAGTCATCAAAGCAAAAGGTGGCTACTTTGAAGAACCTAGAATATAAGACATATTTTCAGTTGTTTCACACTTTTTTGTTAAGTATATAATTCCACATGTGTTAATTCATAGTTTTGATGCCTTCAGTGTGAATGTACAATTTCCATAGTCAAGAAAATACAGAAAAATATTTAAATGAGGTGTATCCAAACCTTTGGTCTGTACTGTATGTGGAAATGAAAGCACTCATATTGAATGGCATAATACCTTTCCATGTAGTTAGTTAAATTACTAATATTTTTTCCTAATGTAGTATGTGTTGTTGCAAATACTGTATTTATAGAAGGTAAAACTAGTTTCTGCATTATATAGTGACACATTTTGTGCATATTTAGACACTACTTACTTCCTGACATGCTGGAGGATGACCCGGATCCTTATTTTGGGAATATGAACAGCTCTCCCGAATTGCCAGAACCATTCCTTATACCGCAGGTAAAATACTGTGTATGATAGTCTGTGTGATGCATTTTGAACTGTTTCAACACATAATTTAAATGTATTGGGTATGGGCATGACCAAGTGAAGCACTACATTGTTTCATCCTTCATGTTGATGTCTATATTTAAATTTACATTCTGCCAATATTTGTTGTGATAGATTGGTTCTATTCATGTTTCATTAAAAAGAAAGTCTGCCTAAGTGCTCCATGTTAGAAGATTTTCTCCTCTCTACATGACAGGTTAGGAAGCTGTTAGAAAAGACGTCTCCGAACCGCAGGAGAGCGAGCTATAAAGAAGGTGAGATTGGAAGGACACAGAAAATATGACTGTCCATTTGATATAGCTTGAATACTAATATTCATCAAAGATGATTTTACTAAATAACACTTATTAAAGGGGTTTTCCATTTCAGAAAAGCCTGGTCTCCAGACATAGTCCAGGATCGGACTGGGGAGTCTGGGGCCCACAGGGGTAATTGACTCTAGGTGCCCACCTACAGCAATATGCAAATATCTGTTATCCGCTATCCCTGTTATAGTGGAGCATTGACTGACGGCTCTGGCACATCTGCCGTGCATATACTATAACTGGGATGTACAATTACGATAGTATGCATTAAAGGGGTTCTTTGGTTAAAGCAAGTTATCACCGATCCATGGGCTCCACAGGATAGGTGATCACTTATTGATCGTTTTGGTCCGAACATTGGAAAAGCATCGGAAGCATGGGGAAGTTTTATCCCTGTCAGGACACTTATCCCCATTTTAAAATGCAGTGACAGATGGGATGTCTGACCGCAGCTCCATTCATTCTCTTGGGGGCTTCCAAAAAAAGAGCAGCGCTCGCAGCCACTGTGGGAATGATTGGATCAGTGATCGAGTCGCACATGAGCTCCAGTCTAATGGGGAGAAAAGCTTCACATTCTGCCGATTGTATGCCAGCAGTCAGGACCCGACCAATCAGTAACTTATCACTTATCCTGTGGAGAGGTGATTACTTGTTTTCACCAGAGACCCTTGTAAGTGTACCTCTGACGCTCTGGTACAACTCCTAAAATATATACTAAATTGGGTACAGTAGTTCAATGCAGTTTGTGGAAAATATTTTTTTCATAAGAATTTGGGAAAGTTATGAAATGTTCTATAAATGTCTGTCCTATTCCTGTTCTAAGGATCTAGACTTTTTTAAATTCATCACTTAAATATGAACCATGTATGAGGGAGTCGGAGTCGGAAAGATGGAAATTGAGGAATCAGAGTCTGGGTCGAAGGTTTGGCTTACCGACTCCACAGCCCTGCATATTACCGCCACTTACTGACCGAATAATACCACATACAAAGAACAAGTACGGCCACACCATGACCAGACCACATATTACCACCACAAAGTGACAATAATACCACATGCAAGGAAAAAATACTGCCACGCCATGACCGGACTACATATTACCACCACCACAAAGTGACCAAATACTACAATGCTGATCATGAATACAAACCACAATACTAACAACACTGTTATTACCACCAGCGACATTATACACAGGAGTTCTGTATATACACCGCGTGCAGAATTATTAGGCAAATGAGTATTTTGATCGCGAGATACTTTTTATACATGTTGTCCTACTCCAAGCTGCATAGGCTTGAGAGCCAACTACCAATTAAGTAAATCTGGTGATGTGCATCTCTGTAATGAGGAGGGGTGTTGACTAATGACATCAACACCCTATATAAGGTGTGCTTAATTATTAGGCAACTTCCTTTCCTTTGGCAAAATGGGTCAGAAGAGAGATTTGTTTGGCTCTGAAAAGTCCAAAATTGTGAGATGTCTTGCAGAGGGATGCAGCAGTCTTGAAATTTCCAAACTTTTGAAGCGTGATCACCGAACAATCAAGCGTTTCATGGCAAATAGCCAACAGGGTCGCAAGAAGCATGTTGGCCAAAAAAGGCGCAAAATAAGTGCCCATGAATTGAGGAAAATCAAGCGTGAAGCTGCCAAGATGCCATTCGCCACCAGTTTTGCCATATTTCAGCGCTGCAGCGTTACTGGAGTATCAAAAAGCACAAGGTGTGCGATACTCAGGGACATAGTCAAGGTAAGGGAGGCTGAAAAACGACCACCTTTGAACAAGAAACATAAGATAAAACTTCAAGAATGGGCCAAGAAATATCTTAAGACTGATTTTTCAAAGGTTTTATGGACTGATGAAATGAGAGTTACTCTTGATGGGCCAGATGGATGGGCCAGAGGCTGGATCAGTAAAGGGCAGAGAGCTCCACTCCGATTCAGACGCCAGCAAGGTGCAGGTGGGGTACTGGTATGGGCTGGTATCATCAAAGATGAACTTGTGGGACCTTTTCGGGTTGAGGATGGAGTGAAGCTCAACTCCCAGACCTACTGCCAGTTTCTGGAAGACAACTTCTTCACTTCAAGCAGTGGTACAGGAAGAAGTCGGTATCGTTGAAGAAAAACATGATTTTTATGCAGGACAATGCTCCATCACATGCATTCAACTACTCCACAGAGTGGCTGGCCAGTAAAGGTCTAAAAGAAGAAAAAATAATGACATGGCCCCATTGTTCACCTGATCTGAACCCCATAAAGAACCTGTGGTCCATTATAAAATGTGAGATGTACAGGGAAGGAAAAGAGTACACCTCTTGGAACAGTGTCTGGGAGGCTGTGGTGACTGCTGCACGCAATGTTGATCGACAACAGATCAAGCAACTGACAGAAACTATGGATGGAAGGCTGTTGAGTGTCATCATAAAGAAAGGTGGCTATATTGATCACTAATTTTTTTGTTTTTGCATGTCAGAAATGTTTATTTCTAAATTTTGTGCACTGATATTGGTTTACCTGGTGAAAATAAACAAGTGAGATGGGATTATATTTGTTTTTCATTTTTTCATTAAGTTGCCTAATAATTCTGCGCAGTAATAGTTACCTGCACAAACAGATATCCTCCTAAGATCTAAAAAAAAAACCACTCCAACTTCCAAAAATATTAAGCTTGGATATTTGAGTCTTTTGGGTTGATTGAGAAGATAGTTGTTGATCAATAATAAAAATAATCCTCTAAAATACAATTTGCCTAATAATTCTGCACACAGTGTAGTGTCAGTGTACAGATAATATAGTGATCACTAGTGACATTATAAACAGGAGCTCTGTGTATAGTGTACAAATAATACAGTGATCACCAGTGACATTATACACAGGAGCTCTGTATATACTATATAGTGTAAGTGTTCATGTAATACACTGACTCACCAATGATGTCTCTAGGTGAAGTCCTTCATCTTCGCTTTTCTTCTTCATCTGGTACAGACCGCCATCACTTCTTCAAGTCATGAATCATCTCTGCAGAAAATAACACACAGTTATCAATAACTGATCTCTTCTAGAGCACATTCCCACTTTTTCCCCCCTGACTTCTACACTACACCAGTTGAAGAAAAAAAAGCGACATAGTGCCGCCCTGCACAGTAACAGGACCCCACTTTTGGTCCCTCCCATGGAAAACAGTTTCCTAAAAAGTAAATTATATTACAGAAGTAATAATGTTCATAATTGGAATCTAAAGTAATTATGTTCCCCACTCGCCACCATAAACAGTAATTAAGTCGCTTGTCCAGCCTGGCTCCCCCCCATATATCCCTTCTGTTCCCCATATGTCCAGCGTGGCCCCTTTATATTTATCCTAGCCCACGTGTATCGAGCCTGCGCCCCCCCCCCCATATATCCATCCTGGCCCCCATGTGTCGAGCCTGCCCCCCCCATATATCCATCCTGGCCTTCATGTGTCCAGCTGCCCCCCATATATCCATCCTGGCCTCTGTGTCCATTCCCCCCCCCATATATCCATCCTGGTCTCCATCTGTCCAGCCTGCCCCCCCATATATCCATCCTGGCCTCCATGTGTCCAGCCTGCCCCCCCATATATCCAACCTGCCCCCCCCCATATATCCATCCTGCCCCCCTTCCCATGTGTCCAGCCAAACCCCCCATCCTTACATGTTCAGCCAGGCCCCCCCTTATGTATCCAGCCAGCCCCATTTATGTGTCCAGCCAGGCCCCCTCACCCATGTGTCCAGCCAGGCTCCCCCTTATGTGTCCAGCAGGCTCCCCCTTATGTGTCCAGGCAGGCTCCCCCTTATGTGTCCAGCCAGGTTCCCTCCCCTCCCATGTGTCCAGCCAGGCTCCCCCCTTATGTGTCCAGCTAATCTCCCCCTTATGTGTCCAGCCAGCCACCCCTCCCATGTGTCCAGCCAGGCACCCCCTTGTGTGTCCAGCCAGGCTCCCTCATGTGTCCAGCCAGGCTCCTTCCTTATGTGTCCAGCCAGGCTCCTTCCTTATGTGTCCAGCCAGGCTCCCTCCTTATGTGTCCAGGCAGGCTCCCCCTCCCATGTGTCCAGCCAGGTCTCAGTTGTGTGTCCAGCCAGGCCCTCTTGTGTGTCCAGCCAGGCCCCCCCCCCTTGTGTGTCCAGCCAGGCTCCCCCTCGTGTGTCCAGCCAGGCCCACCTTGTGTGTCCAGCCAGGCCCCCCCCTTATGTGTCCAGGGAGGCTCCCCCTCCCATGTGTCCAGCCAGGCCCCCCCCTTGTGTGTCCAGCCAGGCCCCCCTTGTGTGTCCTGCCAGGCCTCCCCTATTGTGTGTCCAGCCAGGCCCCCCCTTGTGTGTCCAGCCAGGCCCCCCCTTGTGTGTCCAGCCAGGCCCCCCCTTGTGTGTCCAGCCAGGCCCCCCCCCTTGTGTGTCCAGCCAGGCCCCCCCTTGTGTATCCAGCCAGGCCCCCATCCCATTCTGCATTCATTCACACACACAAAGATTCCTCTTAATATAATCAAAATATAAACCAATAACTCTAGTATTTTTCATCTTTGCAGGATACAACCAGGCTCTGTAGTGTTGGTTGGGGAAATAGGATGCTTGTCCCTGTAGTGTGTTCTTATACATAATAAGCCAGCATGGTGCACTACATGCATCTATGTGACTGGCACATTATACAGGTTTTATTCATGTGCATTTAAATTCTAATCATTCACCCCTTTCCCTATGAATGGTCGGTGTGAGTGGTTGTTCATCAGTATGTTGCACCTGTGCTACCTCCCATCTTTTATCCCTGGATTTTGTCTGTATCCAGCAGTTAAATTAAGAATAAAAATAGGATTTTTTTTTTACAAAATCTTCAGTTTTTCTCAAATTTGTTAATGCAAAAATGTATACACCCCACATCAAAAACTACTACTTGTAGTGTTTTGTATGACCGCCATGACTTTTAAGGACAGCAACAAGTTTTCTAGGCATGGAATGAACAAGTTGGAGACATACTGCAGCATCTATTTTTTCCCTTTCTTCAAGAACAACCTCTTTAGAGCCTGGATGCTGGATGGAAAGTGATGCTTAAAGGGGTTTTCCTCACAAAAAAAAGTACATTTTAATCAATAGATTTTGTAATAATAAGTTCCACAATTGTATGTGTTTAAATAAAATGTTCCTGTGTTGAGATGATGTTATAAATGTGCCCCTGCTATGTATGGCGTAATTGCCGTGTCTGATCGTACAGGGACCTGGTCTGATCATTCCATAGCTCCTGGGCAGGGGGAAGCAAAAGAATATACAAACATTACAGCATGGGGTCACAACTGATTCTTTTTGTGAGGTAAAACATTTCCCTGCCTGTTTTTAAACAATGTTTTACTTCAAAGAAAGAATCATCTGCGATCCCCTGATGTAATATCAGTGCACATTTTTTTTCTACCCCCTGCCCAAGAGCTGTGGTATAATCAGACCATGTTCGTTCCTGGTCAGGCACAGCCATTACACAGTACACAGCAGGGGCACATTTATAAGATTATCTCAGCACAGGAACATTTTTTAAACATATCCAATTGTGGAAATTATTAGTATTCCAAGATATATTGATTAAAATGTACTATTGTTTGTGGGAAAACCCCTTTATTTTGTCTCTTCAGAATTCCCTGTAGGTCTTTTGATTGGGCTCAGATTAATTCTTGGCGACTGAATCTCTTTCACCCTGTTCTTTTTCAAAAATGCAACTTATGTTTTTTTTGGATCATTGTCATGTTGGAAATTGCATGTCTACCAAGGGCACAGAGTTATGGTTGCAGATTTTCTTTCAATATAGAGCAGTACATCTTTGAACTCATGATACCTTCAATGAAATATAGCTCCCCAGCACCAGCAGTACTCATAGAGCTCCACATAAGGATACTGCTGCCACCATGTTTTAGTGTTGGCATTATGCATTTACAAATATGAAATTAGAAAAATGCATGATGCCTACAGTAAAACATGGTGGTTGCATCAGTATCCTTAAGTGAGGCTGCATGAGTGCTGCTGATGTCGGGAGCTACATGACTATGATCCAAAGCACACATATGTTGCATTTCTGAAGAACAGATTGAAAATGATTCAGTGAGTATGTCTTCTAATCTAAACCCAAATGAAACACCTATGGGAGAAATTCTGAAGAGATAAGTTGAGCATCACGCTGCATCCAGCATCCAGTCTCTAAAAAGATTGCTTTTATGCCGCCAAGTTGTTTATTCCACTCCTAGAAGAGCTGCTTTTTTCTTGCTATAATACAAATTCTAACAGTCTATTCAGTTGAACTATCAGCTGTGTATCCTCCAGACTTCTGCACAACACAACTGATGGTCCCAACCCCTTTTATAAGGCAAGAAATCCCACTTATTAAACTTGACAGGGCACACCTGTGAAGTGAAAACCATTTCCGGTGACTACCTCTTGAAGCTCATCAAGAGAATGCCAAGAGTGTGCAAAGCAGTCATCAAAGCAAAAGGTGGGTACTTTGAAGAACCTAGAATATAAGACATATTTTCAGTTGTTTCACACTTTTTTGTTAAGTACATAATTCCACATGTGGTAATTCATAGTTTTGATGCCTTCAGTGTGAATGTACAATTTTCAAAGTCATGAAAATACAGAAAAATCTTTAAATGGGAAGGTGTGTCCAAACTTTTGGTCTGTACTGTATATATAATGTATATATATATTATTTTTTCACCCTTACTAATAAGTGTTTCATTACTATACAGAGGAAGATTCTGAGGGAGATGATGCTTCACCTATAGGTATGTACTGCACAATACCATTCCATGTTTCTTAACCCTGTCTCGTGTAAATCAGCATTAACCTTCCTGATAGCCCCATTTTTCAAGTCTGATACGTCACTTTCTGCGGTAATAACTTTAAAATGCTTCTGTCAGTGATTCTGAGATTGTGATTTTGTTGTTGTAAAACATTTTACCTGTTACTACCGGTAAATTCAGATCTGTTGTTTTGTCTTTGTTCATGAAAATATTCCAAATTTTCTGAAAATTTTGAAAAATGTGCAATCTTTAAACTTGTATACCCTTAATGACATGTATATAGTGTAAGATGGCTGACGGACAGGTCCTTGAGGGGAAATATGTATCATCGAGGTTGGTAGCTTCGGTGATGTAAACCCGAGAAAGCATGCTCCAGCACGTATACTGCTGACAGGGTTAATAGGGCGTATCAGGCCGGTTTTAAGAGCAGTCATAAAAAATGGGTGGGAATGGCTGCCCACATATCCCCACCTCTGGAGCGTGGTTTGGTAAATAAAATAGAGACCAAATGTCTCATTCAGTGTCTGTGTCTGGAGACCTGTGGATCTCCAAGGCGTTAGTCTGTACTAAGGATTGGACACTGACCTGAGCAGGCGAACCGGTAACATTGTGTGGACATTTTACTTTGTGCTTCCACTTTGTGCCGGAAAACGCTATTTTTGTTTATGCTGTCTGAATAAACCAGTTTGGATTTCAATGAAAATGCTTCCTGTGTCTACCTCAACCGCAGACGAGTGAGTATTAAACCCTACAATTGGTGCTAGAAGCACAGTCACAAATCCCAAGGGGCAGTGTGACTGCTACAGGAAACCTTTTATGTCTTGGGTGAAGGCCGTCAGCCAGTAGGGGACGTCTGGCATCATGGAGGAGCTGATAAAGCAACTGGTGCAGGCTAATCTCCGGCAGCATCAACCGCAGCAGTGGCAGCAGCAGCAGTACAAGCAGCAGATAAACCTCCTAGCCGAGTTAATCCATGGCAGTTCAATCGCCCCACCCCCGAGTCCAAGTGATGACTCACTTGCCAGGAAGACGTTAAGAAGAGCCTTACAAAAGATGATCCCGGGTGATGAGGACGAGGCGTTTCTGACAATTTTTGAGAGGGTGGCGGAGCGAGAGATATTGCCTCCAGAGCAGTGGGCGGAGGTTCTGGCACCATATTTAACAGGGCAACAGCAGAAGGCCTATTATAACTTGGCCTTGCAAGATGCAAAAGAGTACATCAAGTTGAAGACTGAGATTTTGGCGTGCTTAGGAGTGACTCTGACTGACATGATGCGGGTGTACCACTGGGCCTATTGCAGTGACAAACCTTCCCGGTCCCAAATGTTTTACCTCCTACACTTGGTCCAAAAGTGGTAGCAACCGGAATCTTCCTCTCCAGCACATATAGTGGCGAGGATTGTGATGGACAGGTTCATACACTCCCTTCCAAGGCTGGTGCCATCCTGGGTTGCCCAGGGAGATCCCCATAATGCCAATGACCTTGTGAGGTTGGTAGAAAGGTACCAGGCGGTCGAGAGTGCTTTGGGGAAGTAAGGGGTGGGAGCATCTCCATACTGTGGTTACCAACAGGGGGGATGGACACCCAAAAGTGGGGAACTAGAACCACATCTGGGGGGCATCCTAGAGTTCAGGAGGGGTCCCGAGTTGCTACCAAAGGCCCCATCCAATAACTTAATTTGTTGGCGATGTCACACCCCGGGTCTAATAGTGGCCTGTTGCCCTATGACCAACGAGCCAGTAGACTGCAGCACAGGACGGCGCTACTTTGCATATCCTGCTTGTAGTGCTGTCCCTCCACGAGGCGTGGGACCACAGGCATGCCCCGTGTCAGTGAATGGAGCGCAAATGACTGGTCTGTTCGATTCTGGGAGTTTGGTAACCCTAGTGAGGGCCATAATTCCTCATCGTCTGATTCTGCAGAAAAAAGTGGACATCTGCTGTATCCATCGAGACGCTAAGGACTACCCTGTGGTCCTAGTGGTCATAGGCACAAACTGTAGCACCGAGTCCCATGAGGTGGGCGTAGTCAAGGACCTGTTGCACCCTGTTATAATAGGGCAGGACTTTGCCTTGCTTTGGGACTTGTGGGAGAAAGGGAGGAAGCTGGGTTGTCCAGACCACAACCAGGTCGCTCCTAAAGAAACCTCGTCGCAGGCCGCAACCGACAGTTTTCCCTTTCATGTGCTTGTTGGGGGTGAGGATGAAGCAGCATCCCTGAGCTGGAGGTGGGGATACTTTGGAAACGCCCAGCTCAGGGACTGAACTCTAAAAGGTGTGTTTAATAATGTCACTGTTCTGAATGGTGTTGCTCAAGAGTCTAGGGCTGATACCTGATATCCGTACTTTGCTGGAATTGGGGAGTTACTATGTCAGGTCACGAAGCTCAGAAGAGAGGTAATCGATCAGTTACTAGTGCCAGGGCCGTACAGACGCAGGGTGTTAGATATGGCCAATGTACATGTCTTAGGTGGTCATCTGGAGGTAGAAAAAGCCCAGGAAAGAATCTTCCAGAGGGTCTACTGGCCCAGTTGTCACCGAGAGATTGTGAATTACTGTAGGTCCTGTCACACCTATCAGTTGACCTCCCCTGTGGCTCACTTCCGTAGCCCTTTAGTGCCACTACCTGTCATTGAGGTCCCAATCGATCGCATCACCATGGATCTAGTGGGACCCCTGGTCAAGTCCGCCAGAGCACATCAGTATATCTTGGTGGTACTGGACAACGCTACATGTTACCCGGAGGCTGTACCACCACGAAACTCCTCTGCCAAGTGCATAGTCCAGGAGCTAGTCCACATCTTTTCTAGAATGGGGTTGCCTAAGGAGATCCTAACGGACCAAGGGACCCCATTTATGTCAAGGGGGATGAGGGAGTTGTGAAAAATCCTGCAAATCACACAACTCAGGACCTCAGTCTACCACCCCCAGACAGACGGCTTAGTGGAGAGGTTTAATAAAACCTTGAAGGCCATGTTGAAGAAGGTCGTAGAGAAAGACTGCCGGAACTGGTACTGTCTACTGCCGTACCTTCTGTTTTCTATTAGAGAAGTCCCACAGGCCTCTACTGGCTTCTCACCATTTGAGCTGTTATATAGCTGACAGCCCCTTGGACTCCTGGATGTAGCAAAGGAGACTTCGGAGGCGGGGTCTACACCCTACAGGAATGTAATCAAACATGTGGCCCAGATGCAAGAAAGGATTTTTGAGGCGATGCCTATTGTGAAAGAACACCTCCTCAAAGCACAAGAGGCACAGTCAAGGGTGTACTAAAGATCAGCGAGGGTGAGACACTTCCACCTTGGAAATTGGGTACTAGTGCCTACGGTGGAGAGCAAATTCCTGACCAAGTGGCAGGGCCCCTATGAAGTTCTTGAAAAGCTTGGCAATGTCAACTATAGAGTCCACTAACCAGGGAAAAGGAAGCCCTACCAGGTGTACCAGGTCAACCTGATCAAGCCATGGCGACATAGGGAGTTTGTGGAAGCTCCTGTTTGGTGGCGAAGACCAAAGCCCACGTGAAGGAAGTCAAGCTGGCAGAGTCGCTGTCACATGCCCAGATGCCACAGTGCCGAGAGTTGCTATAGCGGAACTGAGACCTGTTCTCAGAACTACCAGGGCGTACTCGGATCATAGAGCATGAGTTTCTTCCGGGTCATCATGTCCAAGTAAATATGAAGCCGTATCGGATTCCCGAAGCCCACCGAGAGGTGATTGCAAAAGAGGTGAAGCGGATGCTGAGCATGGGAGTCATTGAGGAGTCCAGGAGTGGCTGGTCCAGTCCCATAGTCTTAGTGCCAAAACCAAATAGAGAATGGCAGTTTTGCAATGACTATAGGAAACTCAACAAATTCTTGAAGTTTGACACCTACCCAATGCCCAGTGTAGATGAACTGTTTGAAAGGTTGGGGCCAGCCAGGTATATTACCACCTTTGACCTCGCTAAAGGAATTGGCAAATACCCATGTCCCAAGATGCCAAGGAGAAGACTGTCTTCTCAACGCCAGATTGTTGATTCTAGTACACAAGGATGTTGTTTGGGTTGCAAGAAGCCCTGGCTACCTTCCAGAGGACCATGGACTTGATTCTAGCTCCCCACAAGAAGTATGCAGCAGCCTACTTGGATGACATCGTGATCTATAGCCAGGATTGGGGAAGCCATCTGAGCAAAGTCCAGGCGATACTTGATTCTTTAAAGAAGGCAGGGTTTTCTATAAACCTGAAGAAATGTGCCATGGGCATTGAAGAAACCAAATACTTGGGTTATGTCGTAGGGAGAGGTGAAATAAAGCCCCAAATAAAGTCGACGTGATCAAGAAGAGTTGGCCACTACCCCTCTCAGGGAAACAGGTCAAAGCGTTCCTAGGCATCGTGGGCTATTACCGCCGGTTCATCCCTAACTTCGTCATGATAGCGGCCCCTTTGACAGACCTCCTTACAGGGACAAAGTCGGTTATGGCTAAGTAATCTCCAGAAGCTGAGACTGCCTTCGCGGAACTGAAGGTAGCTCTGTGTAAACAGACAGTTATGGTGGCACCGGATTTCTCAAATAAGTTTGTGGTCCAGACAGACATGTCAGATGTCGGGCTGGGTGCTGTCCTATCACAGGAAGTGAATGGGGAAGAGCATCCCATAATGTATTTAAGTCAGAATGTGACATCCTGTGGGAAGAATTACTCCATTGTGGAAAAGGCCATCAAGTGGGTGTTGGACACTTCAAGATACTACCTCTTAGGCAGGAAGTTCAGGCTAGTGTCAGACCATGCCGCACTAAGGTGGATGAGGGACAAGAAGGGGAACGATGCCGGAGTGACCAGATGGTCCCTAGCCCTTCAGGATTTTAGCTTCCATGCAGAGCATAGGCCCGGGAAACTGCATGGCAATGCTGATGCACTGTCGAGGGTCCACTGCTGTCGGGGTGGTGACTCTGCACCGTATGCCCCCTCTACTCCAGACTCATACACAGGTATATAGACTATTCTATACCCGCCTATATTGGTTTATTATTATGGAATAGTTTATACGTTAGGAGCTATTTCCATCATTGCCCCTCTCTTGCATCCTGTGGTTCTTTTGCACAATATTTATTTACACCCTGATAGAGGTAGTACATATGTTTTCCCCATATCTAATACATATAATCTGTATTGATATACACCTGGTTTCTTATTGTTTTATTTATATGTGTATTATATATATATATATATATATATATGTATATATATATACACATATACATAATGGGTATGGAAAGTATTCAGACCCCTTGTGATCCTCCTTGAGATGGTTCTACTCCTTCATTGGAGTCCAGCTGTGTTTAATTAAACTGATAGGACTTGATTTGGAAAGGCACACACCTGTCTGTATAAAGGCCCCGTCACACTAAGCGATGCAACAGCGATCCCGACAACGTTACGACCTGTCAGGGATCGTTGCTGCATCGCTAATACATCGCTGGTGAGCTGTCAAACAGGCAGGCTCACCAGCGATCAGGGGAGCAGCGATATCGTGGAAAGAATCGTTCCACGATGTCCTGCTCCCGTCACCAGCCTGCTGCTTAAGCAGGAGCAGGCTGGTAACTATGGTAAACATCGGGTTACTAAGTGCGCGTGTGCCCCTAGTAACCCGCTGTTTACCATGGATACCACTCTGCTACGGTGCGCGGGAGCCTCCGCGCACCGTAGCAGAGTGGTATCCATGGTAAACAGCGGGTTACTAAGTGCGCGCGTGCCCCTAGTAACCCGATATTTACCATGGTTACCAGCCAGTTCTTTGGTCCCGCTGGTCACACACAGCGATGTGTGCTGGCCAGCGGGAGGCCAACGACCAAAAAATGGTCCAGGACACTTTGCAGCGATCAGCGACCTCACAGCAGGGGCCTGATCGTTGCAAAGTGTAACACATAGCGACATCGCTGGTGAGGTCGCTGGTGAGTCACCAAAACCGTGACACAGCAGCGATCTCGCTAGCGATATCACTATGTGAGACGGGGGCTTAAGACCTCACAGCTCACAATGCATGTCAGACCAAATGAAAACCATGAGCTCAAAGAAACTGCCCAAGGAGCTCAGAGACAGAATTGTGGCAAGGCACAGATCTGGCCAAGGTTACAAAATAATTTCTGCATTACTCAAGGTTCCTAAGAGCACAGTGGCCTCCATAATCCTTAAATGGAAGAAGTTTGGGACCACCAGAAGTCTTCCTAGACCTGGCCATCCAGTCAAACAAAGCAATCGTGGGAGAATATCCATGGTGAGAGAGGTAAAGAAGAACCCCAAAATCACTGTGACTAAGCTCCAGAGATGTAGTAGGGAGATGGGAGAAAGTTCCACAAAGTCAACTATCACTGCAGCCCTCCACCAGTCAGGCCTTTATGGCAGAGTGGCCCGACGGAATCCTCTCCTCAGTGCAAGACAAATGAAAGTCCGCATAGAGTTTGCTCAAAAACACATGAAGGACTCCCAGACTATGAGAAATAAGATTCTCTGGTCTGATGAGATGAAGATAGATCTTTTTGATGATAATTCTAAGCGGTATGTGTGGAGAAAACCAGGCACTGCTCATCACCTACCCAATACAATCCCAACAGTGAAACATGGTGGTGGCAGCATCATGCTATGGGGGTGTTTTTCAGCTACAGGGACATGACGACTGGTTGCAATTGAAGGAAACATGAATGCGGCCAAGTACAGAGATATCCTGAGTGAAAACCTCTTCCAGAGTGCTCTGGACCTCAGACTTGGCCGAAGGTTCACCTTCGAACAAGACAATGACCCTAAGCACACAGCTATAATGACAAAGGAGTGGCCTCACAACAACTCTGTGACCATTCTTGACTGGTCCAGCCAGAGCCCTGACCTAAACCTAATTGAGCATCTCTGGAGAGACCTGAAAATGGCTGTCCACCAACGTTCACCATCCAACCTGTCGGAACTGGACAGGAACTGCAAGGAAGAATGGCAGAGGATCCCCAAATCCAGGTGTGAAAAACTTGTTGCTTCATACCCAAGAAGACTCATGGCTGTACTAATTCAAATACCGAGCAAGGGGGCTGAATATTTATGACCATGTGATATTTCAGTTTTTCTTTTTTAATAAATTTGCAAAAATTTCTAGGTTTCTGTTTTTTTTCCTGTCAAGATAGGATGCAAAGTGTACTTTAATGAGAAAAAAAATGAACTTTTTAGAATTTATCAAATGGCTGCAATGAAACAAAGATTGAAAAATTTAAAGGGGTCTGAATACTTTCCGTGCCCACTGTATGTATATATATGTATTCTGGTGGCAATGGTGGCAATGGTATATATTCCATTGATTTGTACTGTACATTTGCATGTGGGAAACACATGTTGTTCAGCGCTTTCTCCTGGTTGCTTTGTTCCCACCCCTATTCGTATTTTAGCTTGATCCATTAAAATTTGTTATATTTTAGCATACTCTGGTCTTCTTTTTGGTTCTATATCATTGGTTTTCTGTGTTTTAGTTACCGATTGGTCTATACAGTCCTTTTTAAACATGCACCCTGACTAGGTAGTGTATGTATGTATGTATATATACATGTGTGTGTGTATATATATATATATAATATATATACATACATGCATGCATGCATACATACATGCATACATACATACACACACACACAGTGTTATGCTTAATGCATTTCCTTCTCAGAACTGATTATTCTTCTTCTAATCTTCATGTGTATCGTCATTTTCGAATTTTGAGTTTTTTTGCTTATTGATAGCCAAGCCCGCCAGCTTTGGGCAGAGGAGGGTATGTAAGATGGCCACCGGACAGGTCCTCGAGGTTGTTAACTTCGGTGATGTAAACCCAGAAAAGCATGCTCCAGCACATATAGTACTGAAAGGGTTAATAGGACGTATGAGGGCCGCTTTTATGAGCAGTCATAAGAGATTGGTGGGAATGGCTGCTCACATATCCCCACCCCGGGGGCGTGGTTTGGTAAATAAAATGGAGACCAATTGTCTCATTCTGTGTCTGGAGATATGTGGATCTCCAGGATGCTGGTCTGTGCTAAAGACCTAAGGATTGGAAACTGACCTGAGCGGGCGAACCCGCAACATTGTATGGACATTTTACTTTGTATTTCCACTTTGTGCCGGAAAAGGGTGTTTTAGTTTTGCTACCTGAGCAGTTTATGCTGTCTGAATAAACTAGCCTGGATTTCAATGAAAATGCTTCCTGTGCCTACCTCAGCTGCAGCCGAGTGAGTACCAAACCGTACAGTAGCTATACAATATTAGGGTCTGCTATACAAGGAGTAATGCTGCATTCAGGATAAATTGTTTAATAAATTGTGCAGTCTAAATATTAGGGCTGAAGTAACATTTTAGCTGAATGGAATTTGACTAAATGGAATTATTAATTTTTTTTCCTTATATTTTCATTAATGCAAAGCACCTCAAGGAATAGCAAACTTCTTGTATGCTTTGAAACCTCCATTCTTTAAATTGGGGTGTTTTTTAGGGGGTTACAATAAAAGGCCCTTCAAAGTCACTTCAAAAGTGAATAGGTCCATAAAAGTGCAGTTTATTTTAAATTTCCTTGGAAATATGAAAAATTGCTGCTAAAATTGTAACCCCTTCATGACCTTTGACATACCTATACGTCCTGATCGGGAAGGGATTCCCAACCACTGACATACAGTAACATCATGACGATTGTGCCGGGCCCAGGGGCTGTGCCCTCACCATCATCGTCGGGAGCTTGGCTTAAGTGATAGCAGAGCCTCGGCTGTCACTGTCAGGAGCATTGCCCTCACCATTCCCAGCTTTTTAACCCCTTAAATGTCATTATCAATAGAAATAACAGCATTTAGAAGGCTTGAGGAGGGAGAGGGCTCCCTCTCCTACGTGATCTGCATCGGGTGCCATCATACACTGGGAGATCCCCTGAGGTGCCATAACAGCCTGAGGACCCCATTTTACAAAGTACACCTCTCAGTGAACTCATCTAGGGGTGCAATGATCATATTAACACCATGGGTGTGTCACAGAATTTTATACCATTGGGCAGTGAAGAAAAAATAATTACATTTTTATCTCAAATATTTTGTTTAGCCCCAGATTTTACATTTTAAATGGGGTTAATGGATACAACTGGCCCCTAAAATGTGGCCCACAATTTCTGCTGAATGTGGAAATACCTCATATGTGACTGTACAGTACTGCTTAGCCACACGGCGACACTCGGGAAGGACGGAGCGCTATTTGACTGCTGGAGTATAGGTTTTCCTAGAATAGTTTGCGGACTCCATATACAGAGACCCTAAATGCTAAAAGAGCAGAATACCCCCCCTCAAGTGACCCCATTTTGTAAGTTATACCCCTGCCAAACATGTGGATGGTAAATCTGATGTAGGCACACACTGGAGCTCTGGAGGACGGGGGTGGGGGGTAGCATTAAAATTTCGGAGCACAGAATTTGCTATATTTCTTTTGGGGGCGAGGAGTTATTTCACTTTTCCAGTGCCCTTGTGCTACCAGTAACGTGGAAGCACCCTATATTTACATTGACAGATGAAACCAGGGGAGGAGTCCTGAGGAGATAATTTGCATATTCCCACTGCATTTTGGGATAAGTGAAGAGTCTCCGCGAGCTCAAAGAACACTGGATTTTGGCCGTTGGAGCTGAAAGGAGGACATCGGTAAACCGAATTTTGGAGCGTATTTCACTGTTTTCATAACACATTAACAATAAGAACATGGAAGAGTCCAGGAGCCATTTGGTGAGCTGCATATCCTGATACATGTTCACATACTTGCCAGGGAAAAGCCAAACTTCACATGCCAGAAATGCAAGCTTGTGTCCCTGTTGGAGGAAAAGTTGCGAAATCTAGAAGAGAGGTTAACTACCTTGAAAATCATTAAGGAAGGTGAAGAGTTCTTAGACAGAGGATAATTATCCCTTCATGATACAGGAAGAGAAGAAATTCGAACTGCACCTGATGAAACAGAGGAATGGAAGCATGTGACCCAGAGAAGCAGGAGTATCGAGAGGCAGTCAGCACCCATACTGCTCAGGAACCAGTACCAGGCTCTCACACAGGAGAACCATGAAGAAATACAGCAAGATAAGACTTTGCCCACAATGAATAACCTTGTAAGCCCTCAGAATCCTCCGGGATAGAGAAAGAAAATGTTGTGAAGGAAAAACGGAGAGTGGTGGTCATGGGGGATTCCCTGTTGAGAGGAACAGAGGCCGCTATCTGCAGACCAGACATAACCTCAAGAGAAATGTGCTGTCTTCCAGGAGCAAAAATTAAAGATGTGTCTGACAGGATATCAAGACTTTTCAGACCTACAGATCACTACCCATTCCTGCTAATACATGTGGGGACAAATGACCCTGCAAGAAAGAACCTGGAAACCATCTGCAGTGACTTTGAAGACTTAGGCAAGAAAGTGAAAGAATTGGGAGCGCAGGTGGTCTTCTCATCCATCCTCCCAGTGGATGGCCATGGAACAATGAGGTGGAATAAGATTCTACAGGTGAACAACTGGCTACGTCGATGGTGCTGTCAACAAGGATTTGGATTTCTGGATCACGGAATGAATTATCTATATGATGGACTACTTGCTAGAGATGGGGTGCCCCTTACGAAGACTGGAAAACATGTATTTGGAAGTCGCCTTGCTACACTCATCAGGAGAGCTTTAAACTAGATCAATGTGGGAAGGGAAGCAAAAGGCCAGAAAAAGCCATACAGCTGACAAATACTATTGAGATCTCTGCTATTGGAAGCGGAAAGGAAGAACAAAGACAAAAAAATCTAAGTAATAAAAATATGGGAGGAAGAGAAACCAATCACAAACTAAAATGTTTTTATACAAATGCACAAAGCATGGGCAACAAACAAGGAGAATTGGAACTACTAACGCAGGAAAAGAAATATGATGTCATTGGAATCACTGAAACTTGGTGGGACGATACACATGATTGGAATACAAGGCTAAAAGGATACAACTTATTTGCAAGAAGCAGACTTGATAAACGAGGAGGAGGTGTCGCATTGTATGTTAGAAAAGCGTATATCTGCAGAGAGATTGAAGCAGAGACTGGGAGTTCTGTGGAAAGTGTTTGGGTAAGAATACAAGGAGAGAACAACGGAAAGGACACCATTGTAGGCATTTACTACAGGCCACCTGGGCAAGCTGAAGATATGGATGAACTCTTTATGTATCAAATGACCAAGTTCTCCAAAAAATATGACGTAGTGGTCATGGGAGATTTCAACTATCCATACATTTGTTGGGAATCTCTCTCAAGTAAAACTAACAGGTCAAGCAAATTCTTATCCTCTCTTGCTGACAACTTTATCTTCCAAAAGGTAGGGGAGAAAACAAGGGGATCTGCTACTTTGGATCTAATCCTTATAAACAGGGAGGAAATGGTTGAGGAGATAAAAGTGGCTGGGACCCTAGGAAGCAGCGATCATGCTATTATAGAATTTTGGATAACTAGAGGAGGAAGACATGTGAAGACTCAAACTTCAAGGTTAGATTTTAAATAGGCAGATTTTAAGAGACTCAGAAAGAGAATAGGAGGGATCCAATGGCTGGATGTCCTTAAGGACAAAAATGTCCAGGAAGGATGGGAAATTTTTAAAAATGAGATTCTCAAAGCACAATCGTTAACAATCCCGAAAAGTAGGAAGAATGGGAAGCATTTAAGGAAACCAGGATGGATGAACACAGAACTTAAACACATGCTAAAAAGAAAGAAAGAAATGTTTATCAAATGCAAAGAAGGAGTCATATCTAAAGAAGATTATAATGCAGTCTGCAGATCCTGCAGGGCACGTATCAGGTCAGCTAAAGCTGACAATGAATTAAGGCTTGCAAGAGATGTCAAAAGCAATAAAAAAGGATTTTGAGGGTATGTCAAAAGTAAAAGAAAAGTCAATGATGCTATAGGATTTTTACAGGATGAAAATGGTGAAATGGTAAGAAAGGATGTTGAGAAGGCCGAACTTTTTAATTCCTATTTTGCATCTGTTTTCTCTCAGAAAGAAAATGGAACATCAACTGATCTTCACTGTCCTATTAAAGGAATTGAAGAATCCAGGTTATCTGTAAACAGAAAAATTGTGAGGGAATATTTAGCTAACATAAATGAGTTCAAGTCTCCAGGTCCAGATGAATTAAACCCCAGAGTACTGAAGGAGATCGTAGAAGAAATTTTAGAACAACTCTCCATAATCTTTGAAAATTCTTGGAGAACAGGAGAAATCCCAGAAGACTGGAGAAGAGCAAATGTTGTTCCTATCTTCAAAAAGGGGAAGAAAGTGGACCCAGGGAACTATAGGCCGGTGAGTCTGACTGCTATACCAGGAAAGATCTTTGAACAAATTATTAAACAACATGTATGTAAGTACCTGGATAAGAATGAAGTGATTAACCAGAGTCAGCATGGGTTTGTAACTAACAAATCAAGTCAGACTAACTTAATTTCCTTCTATGACAGAATCACTGACTGGGTGGATCAGGGAAATTGTTAAGGGGACGGTTGCAAACAACTTTTATTCAATAATGGAAAGCAACCTTACACAGGGTCCGCGATGCAGCCTGGTGGACTGCGGCCAAACACCTTCCGGGTGAGAAGGTAAAACAACCAACTTAAATAACAATCCCTTCCGTGTTACTGCACACCGGAACGGGAATAGGGATTCGCACTATCTCCGTTAACAGCACGAGAGATGTGCGATAAATAATATATCTGTAGCCCTGTTAACTGCACAGGGACTACACAGCAGACGCTAGGATGCGTGTGTGACTCACGTCGGCGAATATGTGCTCCCAGCCGGCGTGCTACCGCACTGAGGAGTATCTCTCCACGTGGCTTACAGGCGGTGCTGGGAATAGGGTGTCTGCAGACTGCTCGGGGTGTATGGCGACCCCTTTGTCGGAGCCAGACTGTCAGATGAAGCTACCTGCCTATTTCATCTAAGCCTGCCTATTTCCACTAAACCTGCCTGCCAGAAACTAAAGCACACCTGGAGCCCAAAAGACCAAGCGTCCACACAACACCATCACAGCTCAATGATCAGAGCGCGCCGCCATGTTTGTGGGCGGGCTATTTAAAGATTAAGCCCTGCCCACCGTCGCACTATTGGTGACGTCACCCGCAACCAATCAGGCGGCGCCAGGTCACCGGATCAGCTGACTCCCAAACCACCAATCACGGTCCACCATGTCACAGGCATGCTCAGTGCAGAGAATCCTGGACTTAAGCTTTAGCAGCCCTGTTTCCCTCCGCAACCTATCCTTCATGTTGCTAGGAACAAAGACCCAAGAGACAACCTGTACATCTCGTGCACCAGCTAGGCGTTGGGACTGATGATGATGTTGAGCAGCATCATCCCTGGCTGGACTGGAATGGGAGACTACAGAATCCACTGATGGTTCTGAACCTATTTCAAATCTAGCAAACACCTGACGCCTAACAGAAATGCCGTAGATATAGTATATCTTGACTTCAGCAAAGTATTTGACAAAGTATCTCACACCATCCTTATTGAAAAAATGACCAAGTATTGAAAGGACAAGGCAACTGTTAGGTGGATTCATAACTGGCTTAGTGATCGGACTCAACGGGTGGTCGTAAATGGCTTCACATCCAGCTGGATGAATGTCTCAAGTGGGGTACCACAGGGCTCTGTCCTGGGACCTGTATTGTTCAACATCTTTATCAATGATTTAGATGAAGGAATTGAGGGTAAACTGATTAAATTTGCTGATGACACAAAGCTAGGAGGGATAGCTAACACTAGAGAAGAGAGAGACAGGATTCAAAAAGACCTAAATAAACTGGAGCAGTGGGCAGCAAGTAACAGAATGTTTTTTAACAGGGAAAAATTCAAAGTACTACATCTGGGCAATAAAAATGAAAAAAGCATGTACAAAATGGGAGGAATAGAGCTAAGCAACAGTACATGTGAAAAATACTTAGTTATACTAATAGATCATAGACTGAACATGAGTAAACAGTGTGATGCAGCAGCTAAAAAAGACAAATACAATTCTGGGATGTTTTAACAGAAGCATACAATCTAGATCATGTGAAGTCATTATCGGACTTTACTCCTCCTTGTTCAGACCTCATCTGGAATACTGTGTCCAGTTTTGGGCACCACATTTTAAAAAAGACATCGACAAACTGGAGCAAGTTCAGAGAAGAGCGACCAGAATGGTGACCGGTCTGCAACCATGTCCTATGAGGAACGGTTGCAGGATTTGGGAATGTTTAGCTTGCAAAAAAGAAGACTGAGAGGAGACTTAATAGCTGTCTACAAATATGTCAAGGGCTGTCACATTGTAGAAGGATCATCTTTATTCTCATTTGCACAAGAAGCAATGGGATGAAACTGAATGGGAGGAGACACAGATTAGATATTAGAAAAAACTTTTTGACAGTTAGGATGATCAACGAGTGGAACAGGCTGCCACGAGAGGTGGTGAGTTCTCCTTCAATGGACGTCTTCAAGCAGAGGCTGGACAGACATCTGTCTGAGATGATTTAGTGAATCCTGCTTTGAGCAGGGGGTTGGACCAGATGACCCAGGAGGTCCCTTCCAACTCTACAATTGTATGATTCTATGAATCTGAGTATTTTGTTTGTTTTATGGATAGATTTGAAGCTTTTATTGGGAACATTTTACATAACATTTTGGATCATATTTATCCGGTGCTCTATGCTGAGCACTTATTTTGAAGTTTCCATTGAAATCTCTGGGTGACGTGATTCAGGTGACACCCCCCAGTGGATCCATTCATTATAATGAGGCAGCAGAGTTACTCTTCTGGGCTCCATCTTACCTCTGTTCAGCGTCGTCCTACTTTTCAGAGGTGTCCAAAACTGCGGCCGATCGCGCATTTATGCACACCTAAAAAGACGGACAATACCGACTCACAGGCCAGACAGCGTCCAGTGTTGCCATCTGCCTTGTTTTAGGGAATCGTCCTCTGGGACAGTCATGTAAGGGCTTGTTTTTTGCGGGACGATTTGACGTTTTTATTGGTACCATTTTTGGTCACATGTCATTTTTTGATTGCTTTCTATTCTAAATTTGGGGAGGGAAAATAAACAAAAACTGGCAATTCAGGAATTGTGTTTTTTTTTTTTTTTTTTTATGCCGTTCCGCGTGTGGTAAAATTGATAAGGCAGAGTTATTCTTCAGCTCTGTACGTTTACAGCGGTACCACATTAATAGCGTTTTTATACAAAAAATATATATATATTTTGCATCGCTTTATTCTGAGAGCTATAATTTTTTTATCTTTCCACTGATGGGGCTGTATGGCGGCTTGTTTCTTGTGGGACAAGATGACGTTTTCAGCGGTACTAATTTTATATATATTTGTTTTTTTTATCGTGTTTCATTCCCCTTTTTTTCCCAGTGGCATGATGATAAAGCATCGTTAGCCTCGTTTTTTTAAGTTTTTTTTGTGCGGCGTTCACTGAAGGGGTTAACTAGTGTGACACTTTTATAGGTCGGGTTGTTCCAGACTCGGCAATACCAAATATGTGTACTTTTTTTTATTTTATTTATTTTTTACATAAAAATGTGTATTTATTAGTGAATATTTTTTTAAAATTATTATTATTTATTTAATTTTTTTTACATATTTTTACACATTTTTTGCCATTTATTTTTTACTTTTTACTTAGTCCCTTTATGGGACCTTCACTTGTTTCTCTTTGATCACAGATATAATGTATTGCAATGTACTAGATTGCAGTGCATTCATTATACCTTTAGTGAAAGCTCCTGAGCCCATGCTGTGAGCATGGTTTCAGCAGCTTTCCGTAGCTTGGTGACCCGGGGGTCGTCATGACGACCCCTGGTCACCATGGCAATGATTGGGCCCCACGACATCGCAGGGCCACCGATCTGTCAGCGGATTTAACAGCCAGGGATGGTGCTGACACGGCTACTAGCTGTTTAGTGCCGGAGCTCAGCCACTGGTGGTGCTGAACTCCGGCACTGATCGGGCTGGAGACGCTGATATTTCAGCATCTTCTGCACGATCATGCTGAGATCGGTCAGTCAGATTGACTGACCGATCGCAGCGATCTAGGTGTGCGGACCGACCATATGGCTCCCTGCACCCCATCTTGTGCTGCTCAGCTGTCACAGATAGCTGTCCGCACTTATCTGTCACTGCGTGTTTACACGCTGTGACAGTTTAAAGCCATAACGGACACTGCACGGCAAGGAGCATTAACTTACACCTGCTCATGCCGTGCAGTGTCCGTCATTGGGCGTTATGGGGTTAATACCGCTGTCAAGTGTGATGGTGACATGTAACAGACTTTAACATAATGGCCATCAGTTCTAATGAACATGGGGCCACCGTGCAGTATGAATGCACATTGACGAAGGGTTACCTTGACTGCCGGATGACCACTTTAAAAAAATATATATATGGCTCTCAGAATATGGTGACAAAAGCCAAATTGTTTTTGTAAATGTTTTTATTTTATTTTTAATTAATAAATCATGAATAGAAATATATAGATTTGGGATCCCGTAACCATACTGACCCATAGAGCAAAGGTAACAGATCACCACCTGATTACCACAAAGTAAGCGGCGCTAGTACAAAACCTTGAAAAAGAAAATGTGGAATTACAGTTTTTTTCCTCACCGTTTCCACTTATTTCATAGAATAAGTTGTGTTCTGCAAAAAAACAAGCCCTCTTGCGGCTATGTCGAAATATTAGAAAGGTTATGGTTCTTGTTACAAGGAGAGGAAAAAGTAAGTTACAATATCCTGGGGAAAAGCTCTGTGTCTGCCTCCTGAAAACCTCCAGCTCAGGGTTTGTTACCCGACCGACGACATGTTTAACAGATTCCTTTGACTAAACCACCCTTCACATGTCCATATAATACCGGTACTGGAAAAATGGTACCGGTGTCATAAGTATTTTGGATCAGTGTGCCGTCCGTGTGCCATCAGTGTTCCATCCGTGTGCAATTCATTTTTTTTCCACCATGACTTAAATATCAATTCCAAAGCTTCTCCTATACTTTGCAGTGTTAAACATGTACAGCACACGGTTGTCACAAGGATGTTTCACACGGAGCCAGAAATGTGTATTGGCCCTTGTAATCCATGCGGACGGGTCTCATGCAAAGATCTCCATAGATTATGATAGGTATGTGTGCATACGTGTCTTCAGTGCATGTGAAAGCGAATGCCACACGTGCTGAAAACATGTACATGTGAAGGAAGCTTTACACACTGTGTGAACAAGTATGAAAAGTCACCTCTTAATCATTGAATTAAGGTTTTCTCTTTTGGTTCCATTGCCATGGGTATAAAATCCAGCATCTAAGCATGTAGTCTGCCTGTGCGAACAGTTGTGATAAAATGGCTTGTTCTAAAGAGCTCCCTGAATTCAGCATCTTGCTGTCATATGTTGTCACAAGTCAGTTCATGAAAGTTCAAATAAGACATGGCTGGGTGAGTTTGGTGTGGAAGAACATGACTGACCCTTCAAGAGACCTAACCTCAACTCCATCAGATAGATACCTTTTGGATTAACCAGAGATTACAAGCCAGGTCCCCTTGTCCAACATCAGTGTCTGACCTGATAACTGCTCTTCTAGAAGAATGGACAACAAATTGCACAGAAATATCCCCCAATTTTTTTTTTTAGAGTGGAAGCTTTATTAGCTGCAAAGGGAGATCAACTCCATGTTAATGACCCTGGATTTAAAAAGCAATGTCATAAAATTTCCTCCAGGAGTAATGTGTATGTGTCCCAATAATTTTATCCCTACAGTGTGTAATAGGTTCTGCTTCTTCCATGGTGAGAGGTGGAGACTGCTTCTCTGATGATGTGTAAATCTGGAGGTGAATGAGAATCATAATCAGTTTTGTTATATATTTTAGGAAGGACGTCCAGAATAAGAGGCAGAAAGCGTCCGATTATTGAGGACGACAGTGAGGAGGAGGTGCAGCCAACGTAAGCACTAAATACGACTATCATTCGTTACATTGTATTGTAAGGCTATGTTCACATGTCTGGTAGTTATACCTGTTTTTGGATTTGTTAGGGGTGATAAAAAATGAAAAGATACAATGCAAAATTAGTTCATTCAAATAAGGACGGGAATGTCTTAAATTGTTTTCTTTTTTACTGCAATCTGTTTTTTAGCATGATCATGTGACGATTTGCCATGAGCGTTACCCGTTGGCCATCGCTCATAGCAGATGATCATTTTAACCATGTGTAGCACAAGTGATCGGATGAAGGCACCTTCAATTCTTCTAAGGAAACTATTAAGGCCAGAAAAAAGTAAAAAAAAAAAATGTTGTTTTTTTTAAAAATATAAACGTTCAAATCACCCCCCTTTTGCCCCATTCAAAATAAATGAATAATAAAACTAAAATATACATATATTGCTGCATTCTGAATCGCCCGATCTATCAAGATATAAAAAGAATTAATCCAAATGGTAAACTGTGTAACGAGAAAAAAAATCAAAACACCAGAATTAAGTTTTTTTGGTCGCTGCAACATCGCAATAAAACGCAATCACAAGCGATTAAAACATTATATCTACCTAAAAATATTATCAATAAAACCTTCAGCTCAGCGTGCGAAAAATAAGCCCTCACCCAGCCCCAGATCCTGAAAAAGGGAGACGCTACGGGTCTCGGAATATGGCGCCATTATAATTTTTTTTACAAACTTTAGAATTTATTTCACCACTTTAAAAAAAATAACCTATTCATGTTTGGTATCTACAAACTCATAATGACCTGGAGAATCATAATTGCAGGTCAGTTTTAGCATTTAGTGAACATGGTAAAAAAAAAAAACAACCAAGAGACAAGTGTAGAATTATACTTTTTTTTGCAATTTTGACGCACTTTTGAATTTTTTCCTTTTTCTCCAGTACACGACATTGTAAAACCAATGATGTCGTTCAAAATTACAATTCGTCCCAGAAAAAATAAACCATCACAGGGACATATTAAAAAATAAAAAAGTTATGCCTCTGGGAAAAAGGGGAGCGAAAAACGGAAAATCCCAAGGTCGTGAAAGGGTTAAAGGACAGAAATCCTCAGCTATAGTGATTGAACAGTACCACCACATACCACCATAGCATTACTGAATCTCTCTATACCATGTGTGGTTAATACCGTAACTAATACTGCCATATAGTTACTAAATTATACTTTTATAACATGATTTTAGAACCACCATACTGTAACTGAAAAACAGCATCATATTGTGACTTTATCACTTGGGGTCTGAGCTGTTTTGATGCCCAGCGATCAAAAAGTTATTTAATTCTAAATGCCCTCAGACTCATGAGATAGAAGTTGGCTAAACCCGGTGATTTTGGCTTGAATCGGTTAGCTTCCTAACGTCTGTGGGGACAGGCCTGATTCTAGCTTTTTTTTTTGGTGCCCAAGGCGAAAATTCAAGTGGCACCCCTCCCAGCAGTTCATGGTATACCTGCAGTGAATAAACACAATCCCATCATTGTTTTTTAGGTTTTGCTTTTAAGATATTCATTATGTGGTAAAAGTGACGTGTGAACATGATTCTTTAGGTCTTTGTGATTACAGTAATCCCAAACTTTCAGAGATTCTTATTTTTGTTAAAAAAAACAACATTTAGCTTGTGATGCTCTTTTAAGGACCTGTTAGAACAATAAAAATATATCTATGAAGCTATGTGAGGGCTGTTTTTTGCATAGTAAGTTGAAATATTTTTTGCTATCAATTCAGGGTTCATACATTTGGATGGCTTTTTGCTGTAAGAGGTGTGGTGACAAAAAAAAGTAGTTCTTCTATTTTTTTTTCTCTTTACTGCATATGTTAGTTCTTTTTATATTTTGATAGATCAGACTTTTAAGGATGTGGACATACCAAATTTTTTTTAATTGTTTAATTTTTTTTTAATGAGGGAAGACCGCACCAGATCCATGATCATTAAATGAATACATCACCAGAACATTCCATCAGTACATGAATGGCACCAGCATCCTCATCAGTACTTAGATACAGCACCAAAACAACCATTAATACACTAATTCATTATTAAAACCATAATCGGTAATTGAATATAGCACTGGGACCATCATTATTAATTGAATACATCGCCAGAACCACCAACTGCACATGAATACAGTGAAGAGCAAAAGAGTATCAATCTTTTGAACTTTTGACTTTCAGGCTCCATATCTCACCATCCACTACTTATTTTATTGTGAGACTACCCTCATTTTATAGACAATCATCTTGTCTATCTCATATATAAACTTGAGTTGCAACTATTTGGCATATGATTAATTATGCAGATTCTTGTCATGTCACTGCACTGTTACTGTTTTGCTCCTAAAAATCTAAATACAATTTTTTATTATTTTATTAGTATTTTGTAAATCCACCTTTGGCTTTCAACACTGCCTGAATCCTTCTGGGCATGCTCTCGATCAGATTCAAACATGTCTTGACCGACATCTAATTCCGGGTCTCTTTTACATGTTCCCAGTTGGTGCATGCTCTTCGACTCGCTTGGATATGTATATAGTTTTTTATTCCATTCTACCCACAAGTGTTAAATTGGATTAAGGTCTGAGGTCTGTGGGGGCCAATCCAGCACTTCGACTTCATTGTCATTGAACCATTTATTTGCCAATCTCAACATATGCTTTGGTTCGTTGTCCTACTGGAACACTATGTTGTCCTTTTCATACCGATGGTACTCGAGTGTACAAAGTAATTAGTCTTGTAGGATACTCACATATAGCTCAGCATTGAGACCACCATCGATTCTGGTAAAGTATCCAACGCCTTTAGCTGTGAAACAACCCCATATCATCAGGCTTCCTTCACCGAACTTGACAGTTCCTTCAATTTCTCCATCCTTTAGCCCCATTTTCCTTTGTTTCTTCCAGACCCATTTTCACCCATCATAGCCTAGTCTATTGACTTTTGTCCCATAGCTCCAAACCACCCGTTTCCTATCTTCTACAGTTCACTTTTCATACCTTTTTGCAAACTTGTGTCGACGCTTCTTATGATGATATTGAAGTCGATGCTTCTTCATCTTTTTTTGAGCCACCATTCAAGACTTGTGTAACATGCGTTACACGGTGCTTGCATAGACATCTGTGATCTCACTATTACGAAACTTACAAGTCACTCCAGCCTGTGATATTGGAAGCAGACTTTGCATCCGTAAGTATGGCAAAAGAGGTGACGGGGAATGCATGATTGGAGCAGTAGGCTGGTACTCAAAAGGAGTTGGATATGCTGGAGACGTTGAAATGGTCTGGGAAGAAGCGCTCCCTGAAGGACGATACATGGCATACCGCATAGACTGCTCTTATCTAGGAGAGGCATCTGAGGTATCAGTGAGGAAGTGGTGGGTGCTGCCTTTCATGGTAATTGTAGGGTCTTGTGATGGTGTAGGTGTCTATCTGCCCTTTTTGACACCCACCTGGTTAGGTAAAATGCAATATCCAAGTAGTTGTTGGTGAATTAAGACCCATAAGAACAATGAACATTTCTTCACTCCACATTTGCAAGTACAACTCCCTCTACCTTGATGGTTTTATCATTTAAAATAGTATTTTTCTTTTCACTTTGACTCTTAACACAGACCTTGATTTGTATGTTTCTACAGAAAGAAATTCACAAGAAATGAGGAAACCCCTCCGTCGTCTTTTGTGGCTTTTGAAAGCGACGTTTTGTGAGTAATTTTGACAACATATAATAAGTTCAAGTTAAACTTCACTTAAAAGCTATGTTCACACATGTTGTGTTTTTTTTAGCATTTTTTGCTGCAGATTTTTATGCAAATTTTCAGCTGTGTTTTGCAGTACCTACCAGCAAAGTCTATGAGAAACCAGAATTGTCTGTTCACACATCATGCTTTTTTGTTGTTGCGTATTTTGTGCCTTGGTTGGGTTTTTGGAAAATAGAGCATGTCACTTTCAGCATTTTTGTCAGTGTTTTTTCACCCATGGGAAATAATGGGTGGTTGTAAAGGGAAGTGTTCCAGGTTGTACATGTATATACGTATCTGCATGCTAGCCATGCTTGCAGATAAGTATACATGTATATATTGGCCCCACATCTCCCCATGTGTTTCAGTCTGTTTGCTGCTGGGGGAGGTTTCAATAGAATGTCCAGCCATGTGCTAAAACAGGTTTTGCGAGTATGGTTGGACATGAACAAAGATCTTAGCCAGTGGGCAGGGAATAATACATCATTTCCTGTGACATGAAGCTGGACACTGGCTGGACTTAAAACCCCAGAATGCACATGTGCTAAGGCCCCTTAGACTCTTGAAGATGGACATAACAACACATGGCTGAGTATCTCTCTTTCCCTGTAACTTCTTTACTTACTAGCCCTACATACCCTGTACTAACCCTCCTAGATATTGATAGATATATATAGGCAAAGTTGGTATAGTTGGGTGGGCCGATATTGCATGAGTGATTAGCAAACGTGGGTGGAAAATATATTAGATAATTGGGAATTGTGAATCCGTTTTGTGTACTGTGTTAGTGTGATACCTAGTAATATATTAACTGTAGACTTTTGTGTAATAAATACCTTTTATTAGCACACGATTTTGTCTCAGTTGGTATATAGTATAAGGCCCAGATAACATTAGTGGAAATTAATTATTAATAGTCAAGTTTGATGTTAATAGTGAGGCTGAGTTCACACGATGCGTTTTTCATGCGTTTCCGCGGCGTTTTTGCAGTTGCGTAAACACCGCGGAAACGCATGAAAAACGCATGGTAGAAGGGCAGCAATGTTCCCCAATTGAAATACGCATGTGCTGTGCCCATGATGCGGATTTTTCCGCAGCGTAAATGCTGCGGTCAAAAATCCGCAGCATGTCAATTAATTTTGCGGAAACGCTGCTCTTTTGCCGCCATTGACTTGCATTAGACCGCATGAAATCCGCATCACTGTATATGTTGATGCGCTTTTCATGCGGTCTAATGTGCGGATGGTATCCGGGTGTGGAGGAGAGGACTCTCATCCAGACCCAGGTACCATTAAAAAAAAAAGAATAAAATAAAAAATATATATATTCTCACCTTCTGACGGCCCGCGCTGCGTCCTGCCGGCTTCCCGCACACTTCGCGGTTGAATGAAGGACCTTCGCTGACGTCAGAGTCATGTGACGGGTCACGTGACGCTGACGTCGGAAGGTCCTAAAGTCTTCACTGCCGGCATCCGGAACCGATGAAGCAGGACACCGGGGGCCATCAGAGTGTAAAGTATATATTTATTTTTTATTTTTTGACATTCACACACTATATAAATCCATGCCGGTTGCATGGATTTATATAGTGTGAAGTTGACAAGCACTTTCCAAGTGATGCTAAAATCGCTTGGGAAGCACTTGTCAACCCGCATGCGGAAATGAAAGTGAAGACCGCTTCATTTCCGCATGTCCCTGGCAGGAAACCACATGTACAATCCGCATGCTTTTTTTCCTGCCAGAAAGATGCAGAAACGCTCAGGAAAAAATCCTGAGCATTTCTGCATAGTGTGCACATAGCCTTAATATCGGACCTCAGTAGAGGTGTAGGAGAGTGCCCCCATTAATTACTGATATTTTGGAGGAAAATCACGTCATTATACAGTGATGAATAAAACGCTAAAAAAATGCACCAAAATTTGCAGCAGCGTTTTTGATGGTGAAATAGAATGGGGTTCTTTTTTAACAGAACTTTATGTACATGCATAAATAGAGACAGGACAGTGAAAAAAATCGCTGAAAAAACTCACAAAAAATGCATCAAAAAACGCAGCAAAACGTTTTTGACGCAGCTGATTTCCTGCCAGAGATTGTGTTTTGATGCAGTTTTCTGAAGCTGAAAAACACAACATGTGTGAACACAGCCAAAGTAAAACTTAACCGGTTCCCGACCGCCCACTGTAGATAAACGTCCGCGCTGCCTGGACTCTGTGCAGCGCCGACGTTTAAAAACGGTGGGTGGTCGCGCAGCGCTCAGGACCCCCAGGGTCCTGCAAGCACTGCGATTCCGGTGCAGAGCGTTAGCTCTGACAGGGAACATCATCAGGCCCTGATTAGATCAGGTCCCGGTGATGTTAACCCTTTGCTGTCTTCTATATGCTGCGATCTATAGTGATCGCGGCAAATAGGAGACAGCAGGAGGAGAGGGGGTCGTCTTACCTCCGAAGACCTCCGTTTCCTTTCAGGGCCTGGGGTTGCTATGGCAGCTGGAGGTCACATGACCGCCTCCAGCTCTGCCATATATGGTGTCCTGTCTGGCTCAGCCTGCAAGCTGAGCCAGAGAGGAGACTGACTGAAACAGTCAGTGAAGATCTCATGTAATGTAATACATGTCTATTACATTACATGAGATCAGTGATCAGAAAAATAAAAATTAATGTCCCATACAGGGACTAAGTAAAAATGTAAAAAAAAAGTAAAAAAAAAGTTTTAAAACTATTAAAAAAAAATCACAAAATAAATAAAAATAAATAAATAAAATATTAAACCAATAAATCCATATATTTTTACAAAACCAAAAAAAGTACACATATTTGGTATCGCCGCGTCCGAAACAACCCGAGCTATAAAACTGTCACACTAATTAACTCCTTCTGTGCATACCGTAATAAAAATAAATAAAAAAACGGAGCAAAAAAATATGCTTTTTCATCATATCGCCAAACAAAAAGTGGAAAAAAATGCGATCAAAAAGCAGAATAGAAATAAAAATGGTACCACTGAAAACGTCATAAAAAAAAGCCGCCATACAGCTCCATCAGACGAAAAATAAAAAAGTTATAGCGCTCAGAATAAAGCAATGCAAAAAAATTTTTTTTTTTCTATAAAATTGTTTTATTGTGTAAAAGTGCCAAAACATTAAAAAAAATACAGTAAGTGTAGTATCGCTGTAAACGTACTGACCCGAAGAATAACGCTGCCTGATCACTTTTACCACACGCAGAACGGCATAGAAAAAAACTCAAAAAACAATTCCTGAAGTGTTTGTTTTTGTTAATTTTACCTCCCAAAAAACAGAATAGAAAGCGATCAAAAAATGTCACGTACCCAAAAATGGTACCAATAAAAATGTCAACTCGTCCCGCAAAAAACAAGCCGTCACATGACTCTGTCGGCCGAAATCTGGAAAAATTATAGCTCTCAAAATATGGTGATGCAAAAACTAGATTTTGCAAAAAAAGCGTATTTTAGTGTGTGACAGCTGTCAGTCATAAAAACCCGATATAAATCTGGTATCTCTGTAATCGCACCGACCCGAAGAATAAAGTAATCTAATCAGTTATATCACACTAGGAACGGCGTAAAAAATAAATTAAACCAATTCTTCACCTGCTACTGATTTGTTTATTATGTCTCCCAAAGATCCCAGTAAGGCTCTGCTCATATTTATCCTGTGCTCTGCGCTGAGCACTTACACCAGAGTTTCCGTGTAAATCTCTGAAATACGTGATTCAGCCGGAACCCATGATGGAAGATTCCCTGTAATGAGGCAGATATAGGCACTGTGGACGCCGTCTAGCCTGGGATCCCACGGTGTCATTTGTTTTAGGCATGCATAAAAGTGCGGTTGGCCACAGTTTTGTGCACTTCTGAAAAAAAGGACACCGCTAAACAGAGGCCAGACGGAGTAGAGAGTAACTCTGCTGCCTCATTATAGTGAATGGATCCTGCAGGGGTTTCATCTGAATTACATCACTTGGAAATTTAGATGGAAACCCCGATGTAAGTGCTCAGCCTAGAGCGCCGGATAAATGTTACGTAAAATGTTCCCAATAAAAGCTTCAACTCAGTCCTCAAAAAAAGCTAGTCCCCACTCAGGTCCGTCATCTGTTAAAAATATAAGGGACTTCCAAGTTACTGGTAGCAGAAAGGCTCTGGAAAAGCAAAATGACCCTTGCCCCCCAAAAGAAATTCAGAAAATTTTGTGCTCCCAAATCCAAATGCCTATTCTACAATAATTTGTTCTCCAATTGTCAAATAGCACTCCGTACCCCCCAGATCTCACCGTATGGCTAAGTGGTACGATACAGCCACATATGGGGTATTGCCACTTTTAGAAGAAATTGTGTGACACATTTCGGCACCATTTTTACCCATTGCCCTGTGTGAAAATGTAAAATCTGAGGGTAAAACATTTTTTTGTGGTAAAAATATAATTATGCTTTTTTCACTGCCCAATGGTATAAATTTAAAAATTAAAAAATACTCACTACTTCCCTAGATGAATTCCTTGAGAGGTGTAGTTTACAAAATGGGGTCACTTGTGGGGGTTTCTGCTGTTTTGACATGTCAGCGACTCTTCAAATGTGACATGGTGTCTGCTGCCTATCCCAGCCAACATAGCGCTCCTTTCTCTTCCGAACCCTGCCGTACACCAAAGCAGTGGTTTTCCCCCACATATGGGGTATCGGCGTACTCAGGAGAAATTGTACAACAAATTTCATGGTGCAATTTATCCTGTTACCCTTATGATAATGCAAAATTAGGGAATGAAAAACATTTTTTATGGGAAAAATGTGAAAATTTTATTTTTACGGCTCAATATTATAAACTTCTGTGAAGCAGCTGGGGGTGCAAGGTGCTCACCACACATCTAGATAAGTTCCCTAAGGGGTCTAGTTTCCAAAATGGTGGCACTTGTGGGGGGTTTCCACTGTTTAGGCACATTAGGGGCTCCCCAAATGTGACATGGCGTCCGCTAATTATTCAACCAAATTTTACATTCAAAAAGTCAAATGGCGCTCCTTCCCTTTCAAACCCTGCCATGTGCCCAAACAGTAATTTGCCTCCACATATGGGGTATCGGCGTGTTCAGGAGAAATTGCACAACAAATTTCATGGTGCAACTTATCCTGTTACCCTTATGATAATACAAAATTAGGGAATGAAAAACATTTTTTGAGGGAAAAATGTGAAAATTTTATTTTTACGGCTCAATATTATAAACTTCTGTGAAGCAGCTGGGGGTGCAAGGTGCTCACCTCACATCTAGATAAGTTCCCTAAGGGGTCTAGTTTCCAAAATGGTGGCACTTGTGGGGGGTTTCCACTGTTTAGGCACATTAGGGGTTCCCCAAATGCGACATGGCGTCTGCTAATTATTCAAACAAATTTTACATTCAAAAAGTCAAATGGCGCTCCTTCCCTTTCAAACCCTACCATGCGCCCAAACAGTAATTTGCCTCCACATATGGGGTATCAGCGTGTTCAGGAGAAATTGCACAACAAATTTCATGGTGCAATTTATCCTATTACCTTTATGATAATGCAAAATTAAGGGATGAAAAACAGTTTTGTGGGAAAAATGTGAAAATTTTATTTTTACAGCTCAATATTATAAACTTCTGTGAAGCACCTTGGGGTTCAAGGTGCTCACCACACATCTAGATAAGTTCCCTAAGGGGTCTAGTTTCCAAAATGGTGTCACTTATGGGGGTTTAGGTACATCAGGAGCTCTCCAAACGCAACATGGCGTCTGCTAATTATTCAGACAAATTTTACATTCAAAAAGTCTAATGGCGCTCCTTCCCTTCCGAACCCTGCAGTGCGCCCAAACAGTGGTTTTCCCTCACATATGGGGTATCGGCACGCTCAAGAGAAATTGCACAAAAAAATTTGGGGTCCATTTTTTTCCTGTTACCCCTGTGAATATAAAAAAAATTGGGTCTAAAGTAACATTTTTGTGAAAAAAGTTAAATGTTAATTTTTTTCTTCCACATTCCAAAAATTCCTGTGAAGCATCTGAAGGGTTAATAAAGTTCTTGAATGTGGTTTTGAGCACCTTGAGGGGTGCAGTTTTTAGAATGTTGTTACTTTTGGGTATTTTCTGTCATAAAGACCCCTCAAAGTGACTTCAAATATGATGTGGTCCCTAAAATAATGTTTTTGTAAATTTTGTTGGAAAAATGAGAAATCGCTGGTCAACTTTTAACCCTTATAGCTCCCTAACAAAAAAAAATTTTGGTTCCAAAATTGTGCTGATGTAAAGTAGACATGTGGGAAATGTTATTTATTAACTATTTTGTGTGACATATCTCTCTGATTTAAGGGCATGAAAATTCAAAGTTTGAAAATTTCAAAATTTTCGCCAAATTTCCGATTTTTTCACAAATAAACACAAGTTATATCGAAGAAATTTTACCACTATCATGAAGTACAATATGTCATGAAAAAAACAATCTCAGAGTCAGGGGAATACATTGAAGCGTTCCAGAGTAATTACTTCATAAACTGGCAGTGGTCAGAATTGAAAAATTGGCCTGGTCACGAAGGCAAAAACAGGCTCTGGTGCGAAGTGGTTAATAGTGCTGCGGTGTACAGAAACAGTTCCAGAATTTTGGGCTGAGGCCCTCCAGTCTTCCTCTATAGAGAGGGGAAATATGTGTGAAGGTACCCCAGGAGGGCTCCAAATGTGTGGGTAAAATATATATCCCTCGGGGGGGGAAATTGAAAAAAAGTTTAAAAAAATTTTTTTTGTGGACTTAGAAAATTTTCACACATGTGTCAGACTTCCAGAGAGGGGAGCATGTCAGTGCGCGCATCCGATTTCAGTTCCAGAGCGATTCATCCGATGAGTCCTTCATACTTAGTCGTTTTTGGCAAAATTTCTGACTTTTTGAAAATTTCACCTTTTTGTGAAAACTTCCACAAAATGAGGTTATACTATGTTAGAAGGCATCCCAGGAGAGCTCCAAATGTGTGGGTAAAATATGTATCCCACAGGGGGAAAATTGAAAAAAAAGTTGTAAAAAATTTTTTTTGTGGACTTAGAAAATTTTCACACATGTGTCAGACTTCCAGAGAGGGGAGCATGTCAGTGCGCGCATCCGATTTCAGTTCCAGAGCGATTCATCCGATGAGTCCTTCATACTTAGTCGTTTTTGTCAAAATTTTTGACTTTTTGAAAATTTCACTTTTTTGTGAAAACTTCCACAAAATGAGGTTATACTATGTTAGAAGGCATCCCAGGAGAGCTCCAAATGTGTGGGTAAAATATATATCCCACAGGGGGAAAATTGAAAAAAAGTTGAAAAAAATTTTTTTTGTGGACTTAGAAAATTTTCACACATGTGTCAGACTTCCAGAGAGGGGAGCATGTGAGTAAGCGCATCCGATTTCAGTTCCAGAGCGATTCGCGCAATGAGTCCTTCATACTTAGTCGTTTTTGGCAAAATTTCTGACTTTTTGCAAATTTCACTTTTTTGTGAAAACTTCCACAAAATGAGGTTATACTATGTTAGAGGGCATCCCAGGAGGGCTCCAAATGTGTGGGTAAAATATATATCCCACGTGGGGAAAATTGAAAAAAAGTTGAAAAAATTTTTTTTTGTTGACTTAGAAAATTTTCACACATGTGTCAGACTTCCAGAGAGGCGAGCATGTAAGTAAGCGCATCCGATTTCAGTTCCAGAGCGATTCATCCGATGAGTCCTTCATACTTAGTAGTTTTTGCAAAATTTTGGACTTTTTTGAAAATTTCTCTTTTTTGTGAAAACTTCCACAAAATGAGGTTATACTATGTTAGAGGGCATCCCAGGAGAGCTCCAAATGTGTGGGTAAAATATATATCCCACAGGGGGAAAATTGAAAAAAAGTTGTAAAAAAAATTTTTTGTGGACTTAGAAAATTTTCACACATTTGTCAGACTTCCAGAGAGGGGAGCATGTCAGTGCGCGCATCCGATTTCAGTTGCAGAGCGATTCATCCGATGAGTCCTTCATACTTAGTCGTTTTTGTCAAAATTTCTGACTTTTTGAAAATTTCACAATTTTGTGAAAACTTCCACAAAATGAGGTTATAATATGTTAGAGGGCATCCCAGGAGAGCTCCAAATGTGTGGGTAAAATATATATCCCACAGGGGGAAAATTGAAAAAAAGTTGAAAAAAATTTTTTTGTGGACTTAGAAAATTTTTCAACTTGTGTCAGACTTCCAGAGAGGGGAAAATGTGAGTGAGCGCATCCGATTTCAGTTCCAGAGCGATTCGCCCGATGAGTCCTTCATACTTAGTCGTTTTCAGAAGTCACAATTTTGACTTCCAGGACCCGCAAAACGTTAGTAAATTGAGCCCGCTCCCCAGTTCCAAGCGTTTTGAGGTGTCCCTGGTTGCAGTAATGCAGCCTGCCCACTAGATGTCGCAAAAGAGACAAAAAGTGAAAAAGAACCAGAATGAGGAAATTCCAGGGAGCCGAATCCGCCTGACAGTTCCAGGCGATCGGGTACTTTTTGGAATGCGTCCCTAAAGTGGGTATAGGGTGACACTCCATACAAAGACCCAGTTTTGCACACCACCGGCAGAATATATGAGAGAGAGGTACCTCTCAGCCCCGACACATTTTGACTCATTTAAGCAGGTTTTCACCTCCGTAGGCCCGGGTACGCGTTTTGGCTATGAGTCCCTGTTCGGCTGGAGGTCTGCACCTTGGCTGAACCCAGGCTTCCGCAGCTGCGTGGGGGGACTTTTGCCGGTCGCCTATCCCAAGTCAGAGAGGTGTTCCTGGGTTGAAGTGAGCCTGGCCAGACCCCCCCCACGGGCCCTGGTTCTCCACATGGGGGCGCCGTCAAGGCTAAAATCTGGATTTTTAGGCCCGGGAGAGGCTCCATGAGGGCGGATGCTTTTGTGGCTTTGACCCCAGTTCCACATCCAGTACCCCCTCTGCAAGGGCGCCTGTACCCGAGTCTCGCTTCCAGGACTCTTGGGCACGTATTTCCCGACGACAGGGGTTAGCAGCCTCCGTACTTGGGCAAGTCCCTCCACGCACCCCTGCTCTTCCTCCGATCGATCTGGCGCAGCGCTCCCGGGTGGGGAGGTGGCGCCGCTCGCTCGGCCCGGGCTTTGGAGCTCGCGCTGGCTTAAGGTGAGCGGTCCCCTTCCTCCTCTACCCCCGGGCTTTCGACACCTATCTTTGGGCGCGCACGCCGGCCTCGCCTCCCGTCCGCGGAGGTGGCCGAGCCGTGGGGAGATTGGCCCGACCCGAGCGAAGGCAGCGGTCCGACGACCCGCACGGGCGAACGGCGTGGCGCCCACCCACCCAGGCGTGGGGGCCGTCGTCCGAATCGCTTCCTGTGCGGGGAAGCACACCGATCTTCTCCGAGGGCGGCCCTTTTCTTCCAGATGCGTAACCGGCCAGCGGAGGCCCGCGCCGCCCCTCGCGTCCGACAGGGCGGCCTCCGCGGCGGTGGCGACAGCGGCGGCGGTGGGTGGCGTCTCCGCGCCACTGCCGAGCTTCGCGATTTCCAGTCTTTTCCCGGGCCCCTACGTCAGTGGGGAGGACGACAGATGTGTGGAGGCAGGCGAAGGGGGTTCTCACCGTGTGGTGTGCCCCAGCCCGACCGTCACCTTTCCCCTTCGACCCTCATCCTCCCTGGCGGCTCGGCAGGGAGAAGGAGAGAGAGAGCGAGCGCGGAAACCCCAGAGCCAAGGGGTTAGATGGAGAACGGGAGAAGGAACGAGGGCCAAGAGGTAGGGAGTACGGTGAAAGGCCGACCTGGGGTTCCCCATGCGCTCCCGCCCCCGGGCGGGGAGCAGCCCTGGGAGGAAAAGCCGCTCGGGCATCCCTTTGAGGTTACGGGCGCGAGCGGGAAGAGGGACTACTCTGGAAGGCGACGCCGACACGGCCTGGCCGACGACCACCCACGCGACCTCCGCGTCGTCGGGTTAGTGCCGGAGCCGCGGCGGACCCTGACGGCCAGCCCCCCTCTCCCAATCCTCGTGCCTGTCCGCCGGTGGGTCGAGGACCCCCCGCGGCGGAGGCAGGTCTAAGCCAGACGGTGGCGCCACATAGGCCCACCCCCGCACGCCATCTCCCCGAGCGACCCTGTGTGTTGCCTTGGGTGCGGTTGGTGAGACGGGGGCGGCCGTGGCGTCCTCCGGAGGCCAGTCACCTCGCCCTCCCCGTGCAAGGGGTGTTTTCCAGACGCCTGCCGCTTCGGGACCACGCACCGCACAGCGAGCCGCTCCTCCCGCACATGTCCCCGGTGCTGCGAGGGCTCCGTTCCCCGCCCCCCCCAGGGAAGCCCCATGCCATCCCGCATCCTCTCCGGACGCCGCACGCCCTGCCTATACCCGTTCCGTCCGGGCGCCCTGCCGCCGCGGGGCTCTTCCGCCGCCCCCCCTCTCTTCCCGCAGGCCTCTCCTCTCCCGAACCTCGACGCGGTCCAGTCGTGTTGGGGGGCTACCTGGTTGATCCTGCCAGTAGCATATGCTTGTCTCAAAGATTAAGCCATGCACGTGTAAGTACACACGGACGGTACAGTGAAACTGCGAATGGCTCATTAAATCAGTTATGGTTCCTTTGATCGCTCCAAACCGTTGACTCGGACAACTGTGATAATTCTAGAGCTAATACGTGCAAACGAGCGCTGACCGCCAGGGATTCGTGCATTAATCAGATCAAAACCAATCCGGGGTCCCGGGCCCGGCGTCGGGACGGTCCTCCGCGGCCTCCCCCCTGCCGCGCTCTCCCCGTAAGCGTTGCGACTCTGGATAACCTCGGGCCGATCGCACGTCCCCGTGACCGCGACGATCCATTCGGGTGTCTGCCCTATCAACTTTCGATGGTACTTTCTGTGCCTACCATGGTGACCACGGGTAACGGAGAATCAGGGTTCAATTCCGGAGAGGGAGCCTGAGAAACGGCTACCACATCCAAGGAAGGCAGCAGGCGCGCAAATTACCCACTCCCGACCCGGTGAGGTAGTGACGAAAAATAACAATACAGGACTCTTTCGAGGCAATTGGAATGAGTACACTTTAAATCCTATAACGAGGATCTATTGGAGGGCAAGTCTTTTGCCAGCAGCCGCGGTAATTCCAGCTCCAGTAGCGTACACTAAAGCTGCTGCAGTTAAAAAGCTCGTAGTTGGATCTTGGGATCGAGCTGGCGGTCCGCCGCAAGGCGTGCTACCGCCAGTCCCAGCCCCTTTGCCTTGGGGCGCCTCCCCGATGCTCTTGACTGAGTGTCCCGGGGGCCCGAAGCGTTTACTTTGAAAAAATTAGAGTGTTCAAAGCAGGCAGCCACGCCTGAATACTCCAGCTAGGAATAATGGAATAGGACTCCGGTTCTATTTTGTTGGTTGTCGGAACTGGGGCCATGATTAAGAGGGACGGCCGGGGCATCCGTATTGCGCCGCTAGAGGTGAAATTCTTGGACCGGCGCAAGACGAACCAAAGCGAAAGCATTTGCCAAGAATATTTTCATTAATCAAGAACGAAAGTCGGAGGTTCGAAGACCATCAGATACCGTCGTAGTTCCGACCATAAATGATGCCTACTGGCGATCCGGCGGTGTTATTCCCATGACCCGCCGAGCAGCGTCCGGGAAACCGAAGTCTTTGGGTTCCGGGGGGAGTATGGTTGCAAAGCTGAAACTTAAAGGAATTGACGGAAGGGCACCACCAGGAGTGGAGCCTGCGGCTTAATTTGACTCAACACGGGAAACCTCACCCGGCCCGGACACGGAAAGGATTGACAGATTGAAAGCTCTTTCTCGATTCTGTGGGTGGTGGTGCATGGCCGTTCTTAGTTGGTGGAGCGATTTGTCTGGTTAATTCCGATAACGAACGAGACTCCGGCATGCTAACTAGCTACGTGACCCCCCGCAGTCCGCGTCCAGCTT